>NW_026055962.1:0-1200000 GCF_023758025.1 Alternaria triticimaculans
GGTTGGTGGTGGGGGGGGGGTGGTGGTGGTGGTGGTGGTGGTGGTGTAAAATATGGGAGATGCACGACTATCATGATATGTATAAACATCTGTGGGTTTAGAGATATGTATGTACCTTGGAGAGTGGACATGTTGGCTGAGATGAAGCATACGCTTGACTTGATCACTCTCAGCATACACTGTAAAACAGACAAGGATACCAAGAATAAGTGTTCAAAACATGGATTCTCGCAATACACCCGTATAACTACTTTTAACACAGCCCAAACCACCAACTAGAAACGCCACAAATGCACCCTCATCTCCCATCCCACCAACCCACGCCAACCAAGGGAAAAACCGAACAGCCTGGAGCCTACGTTGACGTTGGGTCACCTACTTTGCAACCTTCTGGGTCAACGTAGTCTGCAGACCTATTCACTTTTTTTCCTGTATGAGACGAACAACCTAAGCAACATCCACAAACCCCCTCTTCTTCCTATTCTCCTCCCCATCCATCTTATCCACATCCTCCCACCTCACCAACTTGGCCTCATCCACCCTCTCCCCCACAAACCTCAACGCCGCAACATTAAACCCAATCAGATCCTTGTTGCCCATGAGCGTACTCCGCAAATCATTGCGCATACCCTCCAGCACAGTCTTGAGTTCGCGACTGGAGACAATCTGCTTCTGGTGCGTTTTGAGCATGAAGAAGAGGACGCGGCAGGTCAGTGTTACGTTCCACTGTTTCCGCACCCAGATAGCGAGGAAAGTGAAGAGGGCGGGGAGGGAGGAGAAAGGGAGGACGAGTAACGCGTCGTGCAGTTGTGCAGCGGGGATTTTGGAGAGCGTGTTGAGGACGTGGCGCTCGGCGGATATGTTGCCCAGAGCGAGGAAAAGGGGGTTACGCTGCGGCGGCGCGATTTTAGGGTTGCTTCTGCGTTGGGCTTCCCAGTCTTGGACGACTTCTAGGTCGGCGATGCCTAGGTCCAGTGCTTCTTGGATGCGCTCTCCGGCGGTGAGGGTCGTGATGGTTTGTTTGCTGGCGTCGACGGCTTCGGCGCGGGTGCCCGTGGGGTCTTCGTCGTCTTCGAGGTTGGTGGCGAGGGTTTTTTCGTACATTTCTTCCAGCTCGCGTTCGCGCTCTTCTTCGAGGAAGATGGGCTCGTCGGAGCGCGTCCAGATGCGTATGCTCTTGTCGTGGCTGGCTGTGACGATGAAGTCGCCTGTCCGCGCGACGGTCATGGCCCAGATTTCGCCGTGGTGGCCTCTGAACTTTTGAACTTGTTGGAACTTGTCGCCGTCCCAGCTCTTGATTGTGCGGTCTTTGGAGGCGCTGAAGAAGATGTGGCGTTCGTCGTTGTCGACGGGGTGCGGGATGAAGGATATTTGCATGATGCTGTCTTCGTGGCCGAAAAGGGCCTTGTGACAGTCTCCAAAGTCGAGACCCCAGATACGGACGTTCTTGTCGGCAGAACAAGTCGCGATGAGCTTGCTGTCGCTGGAAATCGACATGTTGAGTACGGGCAGCTTGTGGCCGTACAGGTTGAGGAAGAGCTTCAATGAGTCTACGAAGAAAACTTTCACGGTGTTGTCGAGCGTCGCTACGGCGAGTAACTTTGAGTCGGGTGAAAACTGCACGCTTAGAACGTCGTCGTTGACCTTGAGTATGCGCGACTGGGTCAGCTTCAAACGAGGTGTTGTGCGTTTTGTTCCGGGTATTTCTTCCTGGACAATGTCGAAATTCCAGAACTTGATGGACTTGTCGGCGCTGCCAGTGGCGAGTGACTTTCCGTCGGGGTGAACTTGCATAGTCCAAACAGCCCCCTCGTGTGCGTCGATCTTGTCCAGCAATGTGGATGCCGCTATGTCGTACAATTCGATATCGCCATCCTTGGTCCCTACAACAACAATCTTGTCTCCTGGTAAGAACGCACAGCAAAGTGCATAGCCGCATTCTAGAGTGCGCAAGCAGTTTTGTGTCTTGACGTTCCAGATCTTTAGCCCTCCACTTGATGCGGATGCCAGCATGCGATCATCCGAGCTGAGTGCAAGTGCTCGTACATCGTTTCGGTGCCCAGAGAGTTCGACAGATAGTGTGCGACTGTAGTCGGGTGCTTCCTCACTCTTCGTCTTGCTTCTCTGGGGTATCTCGTAAACGTCGATGAGGTTGTTGTTCGTGCCGACCAAAAGCTGTAGCTTCTTCGTTCCTTTGATGTGCATCCATGCGACTGATCTCACTTTCCCGGCTGTTCGTACGGTCACATAGGGTACAAAGACTTCGCCAATCTCGGCATCCGCAGCATCGACTTTGTCGTCAGCATCACCATCGTCTTCTATGTCTCCGTTTTTCTCGGTCTTGGCCTTTTCTCGCCTCCTCTTCCTCTTCCTGATCAAAGCTTTGCGGACCTCTTCTGGCGTTTTTATCCGCCATATCTCAACGGCCTTCTCTGCGCCATGTACAGCAATGTAGTCTGCCTTGGCGTAAAAGGAGATTCCTTGTGTCCTGTCCTTGCCCGTCCGATATAGTATGCCTCTGGATGTAAGGTATTCCTGTTCCAACCCTTCGCCGATTGATGACCCTGCTCTTCGAAGCCCTGCCTGGTCGATAGCCCACACTTTGAGTTCTCCATCATTGCCGGCAGTTATGCAACCGCTGCCGTCCGGTGAAACACCAAGAGCCCAGCATTCTCCGTTGGTTTGTGCAATGTGCGTCTCGATGCAGTGCTGAGTCGTGACATCCCAGATCTTGATCAACGCGTCTTTGCTGGTAGATAACAAAAAGGCCTGATCCGCATCCACGTCCATCTCTTCGTCCTCTGCGCCATCTTCCTGCGGAGCACTACCGGGGTGGAGAAATTGCAGGCCGGTGATTTGGCCCTTGTGCCCTCTCAGCTTGAACAAGCCGGTTTCCGAGACCAGATCCCACACGACAATGTCTGTATCCTTGGCACCACTCGCCAGCCGTACTCCACTCTGGTCGAAAGTCAAGACTGTGACAGCGGATTTGTGGCCATTGAAGCTGATGATGACGGTCGACGTTCGCGCATCCCATATGCGTATGCTTCCGTCGGCGTAGCCCACAGCGAAGACGTCCGGGTCGATATCGCTCCGGCATATTACGGTGACTTCTTCGGTGCAGGTGTTGTCGCGCCATCTGCTCATAAGTTCGCCCTTCTTTACATCCCAGCACAGCACTTCCTCGTTGGCGGCGGCGTATGCGCGTCCGGCGCCTGCGACTCGACTCGAACCGGGCTGCGTGAGGCCTTCGGGGGTCCATACAATGTTGGAAGTGGCAGTCGCGACCACGCCGAAAGCATCGGACTGCTCATACTTGCTATGAATGAGTTAGTACGAGCTCTGTTCGACTTGCGCTGCATGTGCGCATTACCTGTATGATTTGACCATTTTGCGCCGCCTCTATAAAATTCCGGATACTACGTGAGGATAGGGTTTGAAGGATCTTAGAGTCAGTCGCTTCAGGTCATTGCGCTCCTCAGACAATGTTCGTGGGTATGCGCCACTGGTAACGGTCGGGTTGGGAGTTGGTTACTTTCTCGAAACTTTTTAGACAAGGGCCAACCCCACGGATTGCGCTAGACCCACCCTCCAGCATCACAGCACACCTCCGTCCTCCGCACCACCGCCCTCGAAGAGCTCCCCGCCCGACGACGCCCACCCGCCTACGAGGAGCTGAACCGCCAACATGCTTCTTCTCGACTACCAGAACGTCCTTATCGAATCTCTCCTACGGGAACGAATCAATGGGTGCGCCATACCCCGCTGCCTTCCGCTCCGCAGCACCAGCCAGGTAGCTAACAGCACATAGAGGAGCTACCGCCAACATTGACCAGGTCGTCTCCGACTTCGACGGCGTCACCTTCCACATCTCAACCCCAGAGAGCAAGACCAAGATACTAGTGTCGCTGCACATCAAGTGCTTCAAGGAGCTGGTCCAATACGGCGCGCAGGCAGTGCTGGAGCGAGAGTATGGGCCCTATATCGTGGAGCCAGAGTCTGGCTACGACTTCTCCGTGCTGGTAGATTTGGAAAACCTGCCAGAAGAGCAAGGTACGGTCTGTTGTCAGACTGCTGGAACGAGGTGCTGACGGTGTGCAGATGCCAAAGAAGACCTGGTCAGGCGCGTTTCCCTCCTCAAGCGGAACGCCATGGCTGCACCCTTCGAGCAAGCCTTCGACGAGTTCCATGAGTTGCAGGAGGAAGCTTCCAAATACACATCCGAGTCGGCGCCACAGGGTGTAGCAGAGGGCGGTGCCGTGCGCGCGATCCACTACCGAGAGGAGGAAGCCATCTACATCAAGGCCAGCCACGACCGTGTCACCGTCATCTTCTCCACCGTCTTCCGGGAAGAGACGGACAGGATATTCGGAAAGGTCTTCCTTCAGGAATTCGTTGACGCCAGGCGGAGAGCTATCCAGAACGCACCACAAGTGCTGTTCAGGAATGACCCGCCGCTTGAGCTGCAAGGCATCCCCGGAGTTGACAACTCTGGCTCAGCTGAGATTGGCTACATCACATTTGGTGGGTCGCCTAACACGATTGACTGTACGTCCTGCTAACTTCTGCAGTACTCTTCCCTCGCCATCTCGCCAAGCAACGGCGCGATGAGGTTATCTCACACATCCAAACCTTCCGCGACTACTTCCATTACCACATCAAGGCTTCCAAGGCCTTCATTCACACAAGAATGCGCAAGCGGACTGCAGACTTCCTCCAAGGTATGTTGTACCATGCTGCCTGCGCCAGGTCTATACTGACAAATCATAGTTCTCCGCAGAGCCCGACCCGAAACAGAGGAGAAGGAGAAGAAGACGGCCAGCGGTCGTACTTTCAAGGTTCAGGCATAGACGAAAATGAGAGATCATTTCAATTGCAAGGCGGCATGCGCTGCACATGTCTAGTGAATTGAGGGTCATTAGTGGCCAATGCAGGATGAAGTATCAGAGAGAGCACCATGTAGTTAGCGATGATCGAACCCGCCTGATATCAGGCAAAAGCAAGCCTACCATCACATTCATGCCTGCCTTTCGGTGTATAACATGAGCCCATACCCAAGTCACTATGCCGTGCGGGGACTAGCGCAAGTCGCGACTGCCACTCTGAACGCGTCCTCTAGCACACACCCACCTTGCGCCGAACCAGCGTTACCCCTCCCTGCAGCCAACCGCCATGTCCGAAGGAACCAGGCCAAAATACGACAACCTCCCGGGCATTGACACCGCTCCGGACATCTACGAGACCCCCGAGCTCGCCGAAGATGTGTCTACAATACAAGCCTCCACCGCCGTTTCCGAATCCGATGGCGAAGGCGACGATGACGACCCGAGAGACTCTGCAGTTCGTCACCAGCGACTCCAACCCGATCAAGCCCGCAATCGCTTCCAGCCTTCACGGATAGACGCCCGCGGGGTCGATTTCTCGGACAACATCACCGCACAACGGCAATCCTATCGCACATCGACACGGCGCCAGCGAAGGCGAGGCGAAATAATAGGAGATGACAGCGATGAAGAAGAGGAAGGCTTTGCGAAGAAGCTACTGCGGATCAAGCGAGAGCTAGCCGGGTTGGAGGAGGAGTACGAACGAAGAGTGGAGAGCGGGGACAAGTCCAAGATTGAGGAGCAAGACCCGAGGGAGTTGATGGAGACCATAGCAAGCAAAGTCGACACCATATACACAGCACACAAGGGCGGGGCGCGGGGCGCACAAGCTATACTCGACCGGACGGTACAAAAGTTTGAGAGCTACAAGCCCTTTGATCCTAGCACGACGCTCAGCGAAGCCATCGCAAACAAGCCGCCGCTACCAGGCACCCAGATTCAGCGGGGTCAGCTCGAAGTAGTGCTGAACCACGCGGCAGAGTTTGATAAGCGCATAACGCAGATTGAGAACAATCTGGGCCTCAATGGGAACACAATGCCGGAGCTCAGTGACCAAACGCCTTTTCCTGTTGCTTCTACTCTGACGAGGTTGGAACAGACGCTCAGCTTGATTGGGGATGCTTCGAGCAACAACTTGGACGCCGTCACACAGAACGTCAAGAAGCTCACAGCAGAAGCGGAGCATCTGAAGGAAGTTCGGCAGGAAGCTGCACAGGCTAGCGCGAATTCTGGCGACAACAAGGCGGTGACCTATCCAGACCAAGAGGCTAAGATCAATGCGCTGTATGGCACATTGCCTTCCATCGATAAGCTGTCGCCCGTTCTCCCTCTGGTCCTCGAGCGTCTGCGCACACTGCGACTCGTGCACACAAGTGCTTGGCAAGCCGATCAAGTATTGACTCAGCTAGAAAGCCGACAATCAAAGCAGGAGCAGGAGATCAAGCGGTGGGAGCGTCAACTTGAGGTTCTGGAGAGGGACTACAAGAAGGCCGAGGCCACCACGGTCAACAATGTCAAGACCGTTGGCAATGATGTCAAGATGCTGGAGGAGAAGATGGCCAAGCTGCTTGCAGGAGGCCAGGAGGAGTAGGTGTGCCGCGGCGGACTACGACCTCGCGGTCACCACTGCCTTGATCCAGTTCAGCTGTGCTGAAGTCACGCGGATATCAATACCCCCGAGATGCTTGCAACAACTCTGTATCGAGACGCCCAGCGCATTCGGTAGGCGTACCCGGTTATAGCATGTCGATCACTTTCGAGATACCCAATAGACAGTTGCTACTCATAATCAATCAAACCAACACCGTGTTTATCTGTAGTTGTCGTCATCCTTCACATGAAGGTTGGGAATGGATCATCGTGATACTAAACTTAAACGCCGGACGCCACCGGACACATGTTCCCCGGGGGATCAGCCAACCGGAGTGGTTGGCTCTCCGCACGTTAGCGAGTGCCTATCCCGCAAGCTGTGTACGAGGTCGTGGACGCATCTGAGCATAGTTTCGCAAGCACTAGCTGCTATTGCGCCGAAGCATGATCGGTCAACATGGGGAGAACATGGCCACGCTGGGAAGTAATCTTCGTCATGATGCTGCAGACGGCTAGGTGGAGCTATTGTGGTGTGAGGCAGGCGATAGCATCGGCGATTTCCACGTCCAAGGCCGACCAAATTTATGTTCGAGCTTCCCTCAATTGCTCTTCCGCAACAGCTGAACTTTCTCCCAACCTACCGGAATTATCGCTAAACCTCCGCAATGGCCAAGCGCAAAAATGAGGCGCCTGCGCATGGCAAGGCGAAAAAGAAGAGAGCCATCTCCGACGACGAGGCGCATAACAATTTCCGCAGCGGTCTCTTCGACAGCAAAGTACTCGAGGGATATACGAGCGAATACGCGGATTCGCAGCCGTATGCATTAATCTCCGCACTTTCGACCCATGCCGTTCTAATTGAACCATAGCTACAAGCACGCCGTAATCCATAACCTCGTCGACGATACTCTCCTACGTAATGTCCGCAACGAAATCCGCGAGCACATCCACTTTACGCCCAAAGAGACAGACATCTACAAGATTCACCAATCTGGCGATCTCGCAAACCTCGATGGCCTCCACGACTCTGCGCTCAAGCGCCTGCCTTCCCTGCTTACCCTGCGCGACTCGCTGTACTCGTCTGCCTTTCGCAAGTACCTATCTTCGATAACAGGATCTGGGCCATTGAGTGGTGTCAAGACGGACATGGCAGTGGTACGTTGCGCGACGCATTGTCTGAGGAACTGTACTGACTGCGGCGCAGAATGTATACACACCAGGATGTCACTTGCTTTGCCATGACGACGTCATCGGAAGTCGGCGCGTAAGTTGGATTCTGTATCTGCTGGACCCTGACATTCCTTGGAAGCCGGAATGGGGAGGCGCATTACGACTGTACCCAACTGAGCACCTCGAGACACCAGACGGCGACAAGGTCAGGGTGCCACAGCCGGACTTTTCGCTATCGATACCACCGGCATGGAACCAGCTCTCTTTCTTCACCGTCCAGCCTGGAGAGAGTTTCCACGATGTCGAGGAGGTCTACAGGAGAGGGTTGGAAGAGAAAGCAGAAGAAGATGGCGGGCGCGTTCGCATGGCCATTAGCGGGTGGTTCCACATCCCGCAAGAGGGCGAGGAAGGCTACGAAGAGGGTCTCGAAGAGAAGCTGGCAGAGAAGAGCTCGCTTGCTCAACTGCAGGGAGGCAAGGCGGACGTTTTCGACGAGCCGCAATCACACTGGGTCGACAACCCAGACTGGGAAGAGCAGGCGAAACAAGAGGACGACGAGCTGACTGAAAACGACATTGATTTCCTGATCAAGTTCATGAACCCGAACTACCTCGTTCCGGACACAGTGGAGGAGCTGTCAAACATGTTTGGCGACGAGTCGTCGTTACGACTTGCACAGTTCCTGTCTAATAAGTTCTCCGCGCGGTTACGGGAGTACCTTGAGTCGAAAGACCACGAGGCAAACCCAAAACTACCCAACAACCCGCACTCCAAGGAATCGATGGTAGGTGTCGCACGACCGCCACACAAGCAGCGCTATCTCTACCGAAAAGCTATCCAGCCAATACCGACCACGCCGTACCCCGAGAACGACGGCATGACACCATACGACGACCTCGTAGACATCCTCTTCCCGCACCCAGCGTTCATGAAGTGGATCTCGCTTGTGACTGGTATCACACTCACCAAGAGCAACATCTTCGCGCGCCGTTTCCGGCGAGGTCTCGACTACACGCTCGCAACCGCCTACGAAGAAGAAGACCCCCAGTTAGAAGTCTGCCTCGGCATCACGCCCTCCCGCGGCTGGGGCGACGAAGACGAAGAGCCCGAGGAAGGCGCCGAGGAAGAAACCAAGCGAAACGGCAGCAGCAGCAAGAAGAGCAAAAAGAAGGGCAAGGCAAAAGAACCAGAACCCAAGCCTGAAGAGGAGGTCGGCGGCTACGAAATGTACATGGCTGGTGAAGACGATGCCGATCACCCCAGCGTTCCCACCGGTGAAGCTTCAACGTCTACGGGTGCAGGTCAACGTCGCAAAGCAAAGGCTGATCCTGCCATCTACAAGTCTGCGGCTGATGACGAGGACGATGGTATTTTGTTCAGTCAGCCTGCGGCTTGGAATAACCTCGCTATTGTGCTGAGGGATCGGGGTGTGTTGCGGTTCACCAAGTATGTTAGTAAGAGTGCGAAGGGGGATCGGTGGGATGTCTGTGCTGAGTATGGTGTTGAGTTTGGGGAGGACGAGGATGATGAGGACGATGATTGAGTAGGTAGGTTTGCAGTTTACATTGAGATGAGGATATGCAAAGTAGATGATTCAACGACAATGTAGGCTTTACGTCTAGATGAAATTATGCAGAGTGGATGACCTAACGGCAATGCAGGCCTGACATCTAGATAAAAACATGCAGAGCAAATGACCCAACGACAATACAGACTCATGGCTTCCATTCTGCCCTGCAGACCTATTTACTCTTTTGCTTAAATGAGCTTAAGTCCGAGCTATATCCGTCGGCATACGCTCGTAACCGACCCGCGGACTAGTGCGACATCAGCACCACCTGGGCATCCTCACTCCAGGGCTCCTCTCATTCCGTAATGTACCCTGCTTGTCCGCTATCGTATCGCGATGCAGACACTAACCATTCCTGCCTCTGTCAGTAAACGTAAGCAGGCCTGCAAGAGCTGTCGGCAGCGCAAGAAGAGATGCGATGTATGTGCACCACCGTCCACGCATGCCGGCTAGGGGCTGATGATAGGCTGCTTACTACAGGCAGAACACCCGAGCTGCTCATTGTGCAGAAAGTTGAATCTCAGATGCGACTACGCTGTCACGGCCTCAACCCGAGATAATTGTACGTCATCAACGAGCCGAACAGAGCATCATGTTTCGGCATCACCGGCGCGAACGCAAGGCTTCGATACGATGCCTTTTGAGTCACCAGACTTCATGCAATTCTCGGGCATGGACTTCGATCTCCCCAGATCCACTATCTCAGAACCCGTAGCACCTAGCTTACACTACCCCACCCCGGGATCTACCGCAGAACATTCCGCCAGTACGCTAGACTTGGATATATTGGAGAGCTTACAGTTGCCCCCACGACATGTTATCCTCCAACTCGGCGAACTCTTCTTCGAACATCTCTACCACATGTTCCCTTGCTTCCACAGGAAGAGCTTCCTGGCAAAGGTTGAATGTGGTGATATGGAGAAAGATGCACCGCTTCTCCTATATGCCATGTGCTGCGTAACAGCTAGGTATCATCCGGAAGCCTCAATACGAAAGCGCTCGAAAGACTGGTACGAACAAGCACGTTTCTCCTACGATCTGACACGGCGAAGACCAGACCCGGCTGTCCGCACAATACAGGCCGTACTACTCCTTGTGTTCCACGCTTGGACTATTGGCGACTACTCTGCTAGCTGGCTCTTCTTGGGGAAAGCCTGGAGGCAGGCTGTCGTGCTCGGCTTGAACCGTATGGATGCCAGCCACCACCTCTCTGATACAATACCCATTAACGAATACTCATGTGCTTCTGATAATATCAACCGCGAGTCAGCACTCGAGCGAGAAGAATCCCGACGAGCACTTTGGCTATTGTTCATCATGGATCGAATGCATGCATGGCCGACGGGCTGGGCCCATGCTATACCCGAGATACAATTCAAGGTCGATATCCCGGTTGCTGAAGCAATATTCCAGGGCATGAATCCTGAACTGAGAGATAACTACATCACTAACTTACCGTTCACGAGAAACCTGTCGCGTCTCATAAACGCCGTATCGGTTCTCAAGGACTCCTCGAACGTCTTTCACTACGTGATTATAGCACACGTCCTGCTTGGCCGGGTCGGTGAACTGTTGTGTTCTCTCCACACCTCTCCAGACAGCCCTGAATATGCTGAAGATTGCACCGAATTAGACGACATGATTGTCAAATTTAATCTCAGCCTCCCGCGCACAGCGAGTTCGATTCTGGAAGCGTTACCAGCTGATCGTGGCCATGTCGCATGGCTACACATCATCCTAAACACCATGACAATCCTCCTACATTACCGATGTGAGACACATGTTTCAGTCGAGGAGTCGGCTTCGCAGTTCACACTTGCTGTGATAGCGGCTCAGAACATCGCGCAGATCGTCAAAGATGCGTCGCGTATATCCATCGACCTTCTGCTCTCTGCACACATCGGATCGTCGCTGTATGTTGCAGCATGCGTGCTCGTTATTCAGTGGCGCGTCACCGGCGACAGTAGCTTCAAAGAGGACGTGGACTTGATCGCCCTTCTATTCGGACGCATGGATGAAGTGTTTAGTTTTCTGGGGTTGAAGTTCAAGATCGCGCTTGAGCATGACGTGCAGAAAAGTCCGGAAGAGCTACAGAGTCTGCGGAAGCGGGGGTTAGAGGGTGTGTTGGTTGACTGCACCAAGTGGACTCACGTCAAAGAAGAAGTCGAGAGAAGGGGAATGAACCTCGATTTATCATAAGCACACAAAGTAGGTGACTTGACGTGAATGTAGGCTCCAGGGAGTCCCCAAAAATCTATATACCCTCCTCAAACCAGACGTTCATCGCCTCCACCACCGCATCTTCACTCCCATACTGCTTGAGAAGCTTCTTGACAAACGTTCGCTCCTCGCCATTGTTCATGTTGCGGCGGAACGTGTCTTCGCCAAAGAACACCATGCTGGGGAAGAACCTCAGATTTGGCAGATCGAGGTCTTCTTTTGCCTTTCCATCCTCCCAGCTTGCAAAGGCCTTTTTGCAGCCGGTAAACTTCCTCTTTTTGCCCCGTAGGGTCTTTTCCATTGCCCATCCCAGGCAGACAAAGTACTGGAGTGGTATCATTGCCGAAGCAACTTTCCAATTGGTGATGCGCACCACGATCTTGATGTCAGGGTTTGCTTTGGCGTATTCGAAGATGGCTTGACGCCGGCGATTCTCTATCATGAATTCACCTTGGTGAATGATCGCTATCTCGATGCCGCATTTGATTTGCCTCAATCGGAGGTCTTTGTCGGTGTGCATTCGCACAAAAGCTTGGCTCTCTACCTTGATCTTGTGCATCTTGATCTCCAGCCACTTTGTCTCCGCGCGCAGCATCTTGCAAACCGCATTCAAAGGGTTTGCGGAAACCGCTTCGCGGAACTTTGAAGAGGTGACAATATGGCCATTGTCATCGAGAAACCACACAAAACCAGTTTCTGTCTCGCAAGCGAGTCTTGCGATGCGGTTGCGGATCTCTGCTGGGAGCTTCAGCAGCGGGGACTGCGTGTCATTCTGGTCAATGCTATATCAATGTTAGTATTGTAGTTAGATTGATTGTAGTCATGTACTTACATCTTCTTGATCTCGCCGGGCGTATCCTCCAGGCTCAGGACCCCGTTCTCCTGCAGCTTTGGTGGCGCCCTCGTAGTCGGCACGCTCACGATTCCGCTATCTTGTAGCGTCGGTGGTGCCATCGTAGGTGGCAGGTGGTGGTGTGGTGTTGAGAGAAGTGAGTGTAGGATACGATGTCGGTATCTGGGTGCGACAGAAAAGTAAGAAGCTGCGACAGACGAGACAAAGTATCTTCTTGGGTGCGACAAAATATTAGGTGACTGGGGAAATAACATGATGTCACCGCAAACGGGCGAGATGATATTTCAAAGTGAAGGTGAAAGTGAGACGTGAGCGTCAACTCACCGCTACTGCGCAAACACATTGGGCTACCTATCTACCTACTAGGTACCTACCAACAATCGCCCGCCGTCGCTATTCACCTGCGTCCCGTTCGCGAACCGATCCTTCATGACCCAGCCATATGCCTCCGCTATATCTTCCGGGCGCCCTAACTCCCCCGTCAGGCTGCTCCCCTTCTTCATCTTCTCCATCATCTCAGGGGGAGCGCTTTTGAAGAAATCGTGGAACAACTCTGTTTGGATCGCGCCGGGATGGACGATATTCGTGCGAATGGGAACCAGGTCCACCGCCAGACCGCGCGTCAAGCCCTCAACTGAGGCGCCGACCGCTGCGCCTAGGGTCCAGTTCGGCATTGGGCGATGCGTGTTTGTGCCGCCTGTGAGTGTAATGGAACTGTTGGAGCTTTTGGGCATGTAATCGCCCGTCGTAATGAGTTTGGCCAAGGCACACGGGGCGAGAAAGCGAACTGTGAAGCCTTCCATCAGGGTATTCACGTCAATCTCCGCAACTTTGGGCAGCGAGAGCGGATTGCCGGCTGTGAAAGCAATATGATCGATCTTCTTCTCGCCGCCCTCGGTCACTTTGTCCAGCATAGCCTTCAAGTTGAACTCCAAGTTCTCTTTATCCATAAGGTCGACGGCGATGCCTGCTACATGGGAGGCTGGCATGCTTGGGTACAGAGATCGCAGCATCTCGACTTTTTTGTCGACTTTGGTTTGGCCAGATCCAGAAATCGTTACGAGTGCGCCGGATGCGAGGGCCATGTTGGCGATGGCATAGCCGATTCCTGAAGTGCCGCCGAAGACAAGGACGTGGGCGTTTGCGAGGCGATTTCGGTGAGCCATTGGAGAAGATGAAAAACTTTCGAAGAGATATTGATACGTGTCTGACTAAGTTTGCAGCAAATACAAGAGTGGAAGCTTGTGGTGGACTTCAGACATTGACATGATTGTCGTCTTTATATGTCGCATCTCCATGGTCCTTGAGCGGCCTCAAGCCCACGGGCGGCGGCAAAGAGAGGGGGTCTAACTTCGCTCCGCTCCAGCAGTTCATCGCCGTCTGACGGGGACTGGCGGGCTCGGACATAGTATTGCGGCTTCGAAGTCATCAACGGAACTGGTGACAAGGCGGGCTGGCGGTGACGCTAAGGCGCGAGCGGTGCGGCGGGGTCTTTGAACCATTTGCGCACCGCCCTGCATCATCACGCCCGACGAACGACTTCGTCACACCTACTCCCACCTTCTGCAATCCTACAGGAGTCACAATTCCATCATTACTCTGGCCCATCTCCATCCAAACGTCGTCGCTCAATTCATGATTAGGTCACGTGACTTTGCCGCTCCCGTAACGCATTTACCCAAGATTAGTGTCTCGAAGCGATGTGCCACTTGTTCATCTTTTCGTCTCTCACCAACATTCTTTGGACGACCCTCCGCGCATCCGTCTACGCGTTTAGTACCTTCCTGTTCCGTGAAGCTTACATTTCAATACGCCCCGAGCTAGGCGAAACTTGGTGCCTAGGTGGCTTCCGGAATCCTGCGTAGACGTCTCGACTCTCCAGCAGGGCGCTTTGACTGGACCCTGATACCGCCACGAACTATAGAGCCGCATCTATTTCCAATCTTCGCGTTAGCACGAGAGCGCGTCGACACTATAACATTTCATGCAGTATGCATGATTTAACCAGCATTCGGATCCGCTGCGAAGAAATTTGTTGAAAGGCCTCCCATCCTCATCACCCAGGGAAGCTCGCTTGGTGCGTTGGACTCTCAATATAGCCGGATAACTACGCAACGCGATACGACGTATCTTGCTGGGGTTCCAGGGTGTCAACGAGTAGATCGAACGCTCCTCAAAGCGCCGAAGAGATGGAGGAACGAACGCGTGCTCTGGAAGTGTGCAGAACAAATCCACCCACCTGACGATCTTTTACTTGACGTTCGACACCGAGGCTGACATTGCCGGGTCGGTCCGCGACCCATTCGTGCATTCACCACATCCACCAACCACATCCTAATTTCTCCCACCTGCCAGAAGTTGTATAATTCGCTTACGATCCTGCCAATTACAAAAAGCGCTATGAGGCCTCACAATAATGCCAAGATATACGCCCCGATCTAGTCCAGGGTCGAGTACAGGCCAGCGGGATGAAGCGAAGAAACAGTCCACGATGCTTCGCCAGATACCTGCATACCATGTATGTAACGAACCAGCCGAGATTTACAAACTAATCACGAAGGCTCTAGATCACACCGCTGGAATACGTATAAAGCCTCAGACAGTCTTCCCGCTGCAGCTTTCAGCACCCTTCTCCAAAACTCATCAACCGCACGTATCGTCCGAGCATGAAGTCATCTTATATCCAACTGCTTCTCGGAGCCTTCTCTACTTGCCTTGCATCCCCCCATCCGAAGATCGGAGACGAGACCAATTCTCTGCCCTCAAGCGCCGTAGCGTCGAGGGCTGCGCCAAAATGGATCAAGATTGACGATACCGCGAGGATCAATAACGTCATCACTGTAACATCATCTTCAGGCGTTTCAGCTGCCAACGATGGTCTTTACATCGTGCGCCCAACCGGTCAGATCCAGCGATACATCAACAGCGCTTGGACAACCGTCGACAACTACGAACAGACCTACCAGATCGCCGGCGCTAACGGCAACCTTTGGCAGAGGCACCTCGATGGTGGTACGTTCCGCTGGCTGGGTCAGCCTGGAGAGTGGGAGTCGACGAGTGGTACAGACACGAGTGTCTACAACATCGTTGCCGCGGGTGATCAGCTCTTTGCACAACGAAAAGACGGCTCCGTCGCACGCTTATCTGACGGCGCTTGGGTTACCATCGACCAGCCTCCCATCACGGATAGTTCCAGCTCGACCCAGATCCTGTTCGACGATGAACTCACAATGTGGAATCGTCTCTACAACGGCACCATCGTACGCACGCCAGCGCCCTACAACGCCGGTCAATGGAAGATTGTCGACAGCACTTACACTGCCAAATTGGCCGTGGGAGGTAACAACGTCTACAGATGGGATAGCAGCGCGAACCAAGTTCTCAAGATGAATGCGACAGGAGGGTGGACTCTGATCGACAGCGGCAGAGTAGTAAACAACATTTATGCGGTCGGAGACTATCTATATGTTGAGCTTCTGGACGGAAGTTACTCGCGGTACTCAGGAACACCCATGCTTTGGGAGACGATCGACCAGAGGGCTTCCAGAGGTGAGGTGGCTGGCGATCGCAAGGGCGGCCTTTGGCGCTTGATGGGTGGTGGTCAGATTTGGGAGATGGTGGTTTGAAGGCGACAAGACGCTTTCGTAATTAGTTCGAGATGCTATTACTGCTTCTAAGGAATACAAATACATTTCTAGTGGTATTTCTAAATAGCAAACCCCGTTTAGCAGCAGACATCATCGCGGCGATGTACAAGACGAGAGAGCCACGTCACTTCATATGCCTCAACGTGGTCTCATTGTGAAGGCAAGCTACCGAATCGGACTATATGTAGTCCACCTGCGGCTACATACTGGATAGTACGCGGGTTCTGGGGGATGTTAGATATTCTGCAAAGACAGCCAAATACGGCTCAAGGAGCAGCTCACCGCAGGACTACTTCCACCTTCCTTCCGTCCGACTTGACGAGTTGTTCTTGGAGGAATTCGACACCCGCAGCCAATTGTGTATCGAGGAGCCTCGCATAAGTACCGAAGTGAACGCGTTCTATGCCTTGAAGCGACCCACAGGCCTCAATGAGCCAGTTGTGTTGCGGGGGGTCAATGCTATTGTCATTGGATGTACCTCGCGATAGCAGACAAGCAACACCGCTTGCGTAGAAAGAAACCTCTCTCACATAGCCTCTAGCTCCCGGCGGCAAGTTTCTCAACCAGGCCATGAGCCTGGCTGGAGTGGTAAACTCGAGCACTGCGGAACGATAGGGCATGACGGCTGTCTCCGCGTAGATCTGGCGACACGTAGACGGTATGCGGAATCGAACGTGCGCTTCAGAGCTCGTGATACAGCGGGAGTAGTGCTGAGGAGACGGGATTTGTGTGGTGGTCTTGTCGACGTGGAATCGCACTTCGTCGAACACGTATTCGAAGACTTGATTGCGAAGTTCGGCAGGAAGTCGCAGTAGTGGTGAGTCGCGGGCGTTGGCCGCACTGCTGATATACAAGGTCAGTGTCCATCTTATACTTGTCTAGCAACCGGGTTGAGGCTTACATGTCAGCTAGATCTTCAGGCATGGCGAGACAAGTCCAGAGTTGACGAAAAAATTGTGTTACCCAGATGTAGAAGTACACAGGATAAGGTGCCCTAGAGGTTACGTAGCGGAGCCAAAGCGTTATGAGGCGCGCTTGCGGCTCGCGTTTGCACCGGAACATACTTAGGTACCTATATTTTGTGCACGTCATTACTTTATTTACCCTACCTAACCAGGTACAGTTACCTCTGTATTGGCGTACATGTCATTAAAAATGCGTTCAGGAAGGCCTGCGCAAGCATTGAATGCATCTGGGCGTTTGATCGACTCATAACTCTGGGCCAAGTAGATCACTGTAGACATATGAGGGCTTTATTATCACATAGTTTCGGGCTGAATAAACCATTGTAGATATATAAGAGCTTAACTAACCTCTAGTTCTGGGCCGAATAAGTTAACGTAGACATATGAGCGCTTCATTGGCCTATAGTGTTGGGCTCATTACATCATAGTAGGCGCCAGACGCCGATGTGGTCGAAGTGCACTCCCTCGTTTTGTTAACCTATCACGACCGTCTAATCCAGATGTGACGGCCTGGATGTCAAAAGGCCTAAGATCTGCTTGTAGCACTGAGTGTAGCGGCTGTATCGGGATATAGAAAATTCACCTTCACCAAGTTGTTTGTCGTTGTGGAGTCGCGATGACGTTTCCGACGACATTCACTACTAACGTGACTCCACGCTAGCGGCTTGGCCAAAGCCGGAGCTTCTACTTGATAACGCTTGCCCTCACCTTCTCTCCTCCTTCAAAGTCCCACCTGCGTCCCTCGCCACGCAAATGCGCCCAATCATTGGAGAGCGCGACATCTCACGCAGACCATCACGAACCGACACAAATAGTAAGCCCAGCTCTCACTCCCAAAATCCCCAGCTTCACTGACATCGCCACCAGCTCTGGGCAAGGTCTGACAACCCGAAACGTCAAATTGCACGCTACACTAATTATCCGCGACGAGCGGTCTCTTTGTCAGGAGCGTCCGCCCTGCAAGTACGAGCTGGCTTGTACTTGGCCTCTCTAGGGCACTCAGAGTGACACTGTTCGCACGCTGGCCGTGGCAGAACAGCTGTCGAGGTTATACTGCGACTGTCGCAGGTCGACTCGCGGTCACTCACCTCCCGCTTCGTTGTACGCACGAAACACATTTTCGATAGTATCGGGAAGATAGCGCTCTCCGAACTATCATCATACACGTGCGGGCACCTGTATGACGATTCTGGATAGACGACTTCGCGTGCCAGACGCCCCATCTGGTGATATGTAACGCCTATCATTACATGTCATGGATTGGAGGACTCACGCGTCCGGGCGCGTGACCTCTGGGCCACACCGGAGGATGGGTCCCGCTTGCTAGTCTTGTATTCCGGGATTAGTAAGGAGTTATGCCCCCATCTGAACACTGTACAGGTGCGCAGTCAACCTACAGTCCCTGTTCAGGATATCCACTCTCTCGGTGGTCTCCTCGCTAGATCGCTCTCGGGTGATTTAGTGACGCGTCAACGGCGTGTCATGGGATGCGAGGCAGTGTCTCTACCCACTTGGATATACAGGAGCAACCGAGCTCGAACCGCATTTCGAGTGTCTTCCTGGTAAGGTACTTCGTATGAGCGCTGGATCGTTCGCGAACTCTGCCTTAGCCGATCAGAGATCTACTTTTTCATTGAGTCTTGGCCTTGACGGCGAGGCTTGAGGAAGGAGTCATTAGTAGGACATCATAGCAGGGATACAGATAATCATGTTAGTATGATAAGATGAAGAAATTGTTGTCCACAGCACATTCTGAATTGTATGCTTTGTCATTATACTCTAATCACTGCTATCGTCTCCTTCTCGTCTACCCCAAGACTTCTCATAGCCAGCCGCTAATGTCGGATCTACAAGCCCAACAACTCTAATACTTCTTTTAAGCTTATCTTGCCTAGTATCTCTCTGATGCCTTCGCCAGGTATCGCGCACATCCCGTGCTCTTTTCACCAGACCATTACTATTCCTATTACCCTCTTCATCAGGCAGTCTTTCATCATGTGTCTCTTCCACCCACGTTCTGCTAGCCAGATATGGTGAGGAACCCACCGATTGAGACCTCGGGATTTGCGACGCGTATACTGGAAGCGGAGGTGGGAATTCGAGCGCGGTCGGAGAAGTCGGCGGAGATGAATTGTACCAGGATGACCTGCGCCAGGGGTAGTCGGATACTGCGCTCGACTTTTGTCGTTCATGCTCGCTCGGAAGAGCATCGCAGCTATTTGTCGCTTCGGAATGCGATGTTGTGGCCGAAGACAGGCGGACCAACGCAAAACCTCTGGGGAGCCGGAACAGAACGCTACGGTATCCTTGGGAAGAAGAATCAGAGGCTGTTCTTTGTGAGCTATGAGAAGGTTTTTCGGTCTCTGTATGTTCGATAGATCCAGCGCGTGACTTGTGGGTCCCCTGGCCCTTAGCTCGGGACGGAACGCTGGAAACAGATTTCTGATGGGGAGTGGTAGATCCTTTGGTAAAGCGCGGGGCTGTCCCTTCATTGACGGATGGTTGTTGGTCTTCTCGACCAATGTGCTGGAGTGGTGTCCAAAGGCTCCTCTTTTTGCTTTTCCTGCGCATATTCGAAGTCTTTCTTCCCGCCGGCTGCTCTGACATCGACTTGTAGGTTCTCGATCGGAACTTTGGAATTGGTATGCAGCCGCACATAGACAACCCCGTTGAGGTGACATTCCGAACGCTGCTTCGGGGTTGAAGAGCTCTGCATTCATAGTATTGGTCCGCCAGTACACCATGATAATCTTGCGAGAAGCCTAGAAGTAGCAACTTATCGCTCAGCTCCTCATCTTCGCATTCGTCATCCAACAATGGGCTCGCACGGTACAATGGTGGTAATTTCTTCCCTCGTAATGCTGGAGATATTCGCGTAGTGCTGTCTTCATCCGGAGTGGCAGACCAGTATTCGCATCCAGTCTTTGTCTCTCTTGGCCACATTATGCCCAACGATACGTATGCTTTCGCTCTACGTGAATCATTTGATGTTTGGTATATGACATCTGCGGATGGTTCTGAAAAGGTAGGAGAGATAAGAGTGTCTAGGGCCTTTCCATGCGACGAAGATCTCGACAGTTCGTGTGTTGGTTGATTAGATGCAGGGTCCGAATATTGACGTACAGGTCGCAATGGTGCAGGCTTAAAGTCGCTTGTCTCAGCCGACCAGGACCAAGACTCTGTTCGTATGCTGCCAATACTGGGAGACGGCTCTGGTATTAGTGGGGAGCATTCGCGGGTCGCAGAGACCGGAACCGGCTGAGCAGATGGAATGGAATCCCATTCGGTGGGCGCTATCCATGGAGTGAAGTTAACATCGGTGTCCATCTGCTTCGGCGGTGATGGCATGATGAGAGGGTAAAGTGTCTGACTGCCTGGAGTCAATGGCGAGACGTCGCTCAACGTGCTTGGATTTGGCGGTACGGTTCGAATAAAGGACTTAAAGGATCCCACGGTTCGGTCCATGTTCTCGGGCGGTGATGACCTCAAGGTATGATGCTTCAAGGATACCTAGGTAGATGCGCTCCTCCGTCCTGGACCGTCGCGAGCAGGTACAAGTTGTTGGAACACACTCCTTACTTGCGCACTCCGAAGTGCTTCCAGAAGTTGACAAACAAAGAAGAGCGCCATCAAGAGCTGCACGTGGCGATCAACAGGAACGGATCGCTTAGGGGTGCCCTATCGCAAAACAAAAGTCAATAACTTTTCTATTTTGGAGCCTACGGAATGAATGCGGCCCCGCATTGGCCCAAGCAAGATCTGTACACAGCTGCTAGTGGAGCAGCTCATTGCGAACATCCACTTTGTTTCTTCTCAGTGAGGTGCTTAGGCATCTGGAGGCCGGGTTTCCCAAGTTCGCGATTCCACATGTCGGCACCTGGAGGACAGGCGGTCACAGCTAGGTGCTAGCTCCCAAAGAGGACAATGTGTTGTGCAAGCACCAGTCCGAATCGATGAATAGCATGATGGGCGATGTTGCATGAAAGCAGTCTGTTGATTGAAGAGGGTGGGACGCATGCATCATGTCAATTCGCGTATTCCAGCAATGCCAAGCCTCTTCGCCGGATTCGTGACTAGCGCTCGACCATCTCCAGCCCTGCACAAGGCGCGGCCATCTGATCAACAACTGTAAGCTGCACGACATCTCAATCGACAACTATACTCTACATCACCTGCAATCTCCGCACTCATACCGCCGTGATTGATAATATGAGACTTATTTTTCAGGCAACCACGTCGTCATTGCTCTCGTCGGAGAGACTCGAAAACGCCCCAGTTCAGATTGGCCTAGAGCCGGATGAACAACTCCCCGCACAGCGTTGGATGTGGCAGCCCATCAGCATCGCATGCACGCTGAACATACTTGCGCCAAAACGCCATATCGCGTCTTGTGCCCGATCTGAAAGGTTTGCTATCTAGTCTGATTGGTTCCGACAGCGATTTCCTGATTTCGGCCGCGCCTTTGAGTGCCACCGTAAGCCAAAGTCTTGCTCTGCACCGACCACGTTTTCGCGGCACCTTATACTAGGGAAAAACTGAACAGGTCTGCAGACTCCATTGACCCAAAACCTTGCAAAGGAGGCGACCCAAAGTCAAAGTAGGCTCCAGGCTGTTCAGCTTTTCCCTAGGTTGGCGTGGCGGTATTGTAAGGTGATGGAGCAATGTGGTTAGTGCGATGGCTTGAGGCTGAAGTAAGATGTCCGGTCGAAAGATCTCACACTGCAATGTTGTCCCGAGGGTGTGTGTGAAGACTCCTGCGCTCTGACTCTGCGCCGGTCAATTGGTATCTTCGTCCGTTATGTCGCATAATCACGGCATGCAGCGAGTATATCTAGACTGACAGTCGTGCCCAAAGTGACGATCAGCCAGACAAAATCTAATTAGCATCACCGTCACGAGTCGTTCAACTCGCAGCTATCTCAGCCTCGCACCCACCTCATATTATTGGGCCGTCTTCCTCCGCAGTACTGCGCAGCAACTAGCATATCATGGCGACACCTTCATCAATGTCCGTCCAGGACGAACTAAAACCCGATATACTTCACACAGAGCCCTTGAGCGATTCAGTGTCTGATAGGCTCAAAGCCCCTGAACCTGAGAAATTCAAGCCTGGCTGGCGCTTTCTGGCTGCTTTTGGCAGCCTCTGTATCATCACACTCATGGCCGCACTGGATGCCACTTCGATATCGGTGGCGCTACCAGTATGTTTGTGATATCCACTACGCACTACTGTGCTAATACACAGCAGATTATGGCCAAAGCACTACACGGATCTGCCATTGAAGCTTTCTGGAGTGGAACTTCTTTCCTCTTAACATCAACCGTCTTCCAGCCCGTTCTCGGATCATTCTCACACATCTTTGGGCGCAAGGCACTGATCTACGTCAGTCTGGGTTTCTTTCTAGTTGGCTCAATCATCCCCGCCGTGGCCGACAGCTTCACCGTCATCTTAGTCGGTCGATCAATTCAGGGAATTGGTGGTGGCGGTATCATCTGCTTGACAGAAATGGTCGTAGTCGATACTGTACCGCTCCGTGAGCGGGGAAAGTGGTTCAGCTTCTTCGGAGCTATGTGGTCAATCGGTACTGTCGCAGGACCTCTCCTGGGTGAGTGCTGAACATCACAACCAAACAATCCGTACTAATAACCTATAGGTGGTGGTTTTGCCCAAAACGTATCGTGGCGCTGGATATTCTGGATCAACTTGCCCTTCCTCGGCCTCGGAGCTGCTTTGGTGACAGCTTTTCTCAAGCTCAACCAGAAACATGGCGCCTTCTTTGCGAAGCTCCGAGAGGTCGACTGGATCGGTATGGTGCTATTTCTTGCCTCGACGACTGGTTTCCTCATTCCCGTCACCTGGGGTGGAGTGCAATATGCCTGGGACTCGTGGCGTACTCTCGTGCCCCTGATCGTCTGTGCCATCGGTATGATCGCTTTCGTTGTGTACATTGAATACTTCGCCGCCAACCCCCTCATCCGCACCTCGGTATTCAAGAACATGTCCGCTGCCATTCTTTACGTCTCGACAATCATTCACGGTATCATACTGTGGGCCATCCTTTACTACATGCCACTCTACTTCGAAGCTGTTAAAGGCTTCGGTCCGATCCTTGCCGGCGTGGCCATGTTTCCGTGGACATTCACTGTGGCGCCAGCTTCGGTCGCAACGGGCATTGCAATCGCAGTCACAGGACAATATCGATGGGCAAACCGCGCTGGATGGTTTCTCGCCACACTCGGCATGGGCCTCCTCATCATGCTCAAGCCGAACACATCTACAGTGTCTTGGATCTTTCTCAATCTGGTTGGCGGTGTTGGAACGGGCATCTTGTTCCCTGCCATGGCTCTGGCCGTACAGGCTTCAGCGACGGCCAAAGACCAGGCCTACGCCGCGAACATGTTCTCCTTCTTCCGTGCCTTTGGGCAGACGCTCGGTGTTGCCATTGGGGGCGTCATCTTCCAGAACCAGATGAAGAAGAAAATGCTTACGTTCCCTCTACTTGCTGATCTGGCGGCGGAATATTCTCGCGATGCGGCTGGGCTAGTGGAGATCATCAAGGAGATGCCTGAGGGAGAGATGAGAGAGCAACTCAGGGAAAGTTACACGGACGCACTCAAGTACATCTGGATCGTCATGCTGGCATTTAGTGCAGTGGCCCTGCTCGGCAGTTGGTTCATCAAGGCTTACGACATGAATGGTGCCATGGACACGGAGAGGGGTTTCGTGGACAAGGACAAGGTTGGGGACGTTGAGAAAGAGCAGCCTGTGATGTAAGAGGCCAGGTGCGGATATGAAGATTCTTGTTTTTTTGGAAGCATCAGCGCGGCGTTGGAGCTTATTTGGTCGACCAGATACATAATGTTAATCTCTTGATACAACAATCTTGAGTGTGCCTAGCAACAAAATTGATGTTGCCTATTATACAGACGCGCCTCATGTGCGAACTCGCCTCACGATCGCAGTTGAAGAAGGCCTCGAATGTATTTTTGGTGCACAGGCGGGTGAGACTTCGCTCGACCGGGTCAAGCATCAACGGTTGGGTCTCAGGAGCGGCCGGGATGAGTCGTGAAACACGCCGTCGTGCGTCGTGACCGTTGACACCTGGGCAGCGATCCGGGCAAGGGTCTGGATGGCAGACGTGCGTCATCACCAGAACAACTCATCGCGATAATGCCGGACACCTATCTTATCAACTGAGTTTGACGCAAGTGGCGAGTCAAGTGCCAGAGTATAACATGACGGTAGTAAGATGTGACGCAGCAAGAATTACAAATGCCGTTGCATTCACGATGTTGGAGGTCGAGGTCTGGCCACCTCAGGCATCAATGCCAAACGCCTAGCAGTCTCGGATGTAAAGAAGAAACGGCACCGAAGAGGAATATTAGTGAACAATGCTGCTGTTGAGAAGAGTGAAAGACATGCGCGACCACGGTCGCACAAAGGTGATTAAGGATTTGGGTAGCGGGCAGGAACATGGTGCTACCCCAGCCACGATGACGGGAGAGTGCGTCGTCAAGTTGTTAGTTGCACCGCCCTGCAGCGGCTATATAGCGGGCGTTGTGCGGTGCGTCTGCTGGGATAAAGGGGCAGGTTAGATGACAACGGCGCAGCGAGTGACGCGTTTCTTTGCTTTGGCTCCCAACAACAACCACGGTCGTCCAGGACACTCTCGTGAATGCGACGGCGAAGACCCTGCAAGCTTGAATTTGAACGTGTTTGTCGCACCGAATCGATATTCAATCGTCGCGGTTCGCACATGCACGCTACTGCAGGCTCAATCTTAGGACCCACTAATGCACACGGGCTGCCAATCACGCCAGCACTTGGCGGCCTCTCATCAGCGCACAAGCTCCAGCCCCGGGCGCCCCTTCCCTTCGACGCGATTGACGGCTCTTCTGACAACTCTCCCAAAAAGCAGTGCCACACGGGAAGCCGGCTCCCAGACACCTTCAAGCACGCGCAACCCTCACCTCAGTCATTCGTTTCAGGAAACCAACCAGCAAAGACAGCACCACAGCAGCAACCTGCACCTAATACACCCCCCCGTACCATCACCGTCACATTCACCGTGCGCCAAGCAACGCTCCTCCGGCACTTCCTCATCCGCGAACGCCTGCATCGCAAGAGCGACCGACTCTCGCCCTCCTCGTTCCTGCCGTCCATAATCGATTCCGGAGACCATTGCGCGCCCTTGCGAGGCTAATTGACAGCTTCACTGGAACCAGCCTACCGGATCCAGCGATCGCGACGACCCTGAGCAAACCGCACCTGCCTCCCCGCCCACCGACACCCGCTCCCATGCCTAACGTGGCCATCCCTTCTTCATAACAGTCGCCTCCGACACTCGCACCCCCAACACTATTCTTCCCATCGACCTCGCTACCCACCGCTGCCATGAAGGAGTCATTCGCTGCCCTTCTGCGCACGGCGGCCGGCAAGCTCACCCTTTCGCTGCTCGTGGCTTCGCAAGCCACGGCCTATAATTTCAAACCCGTCCCAAACCCCAACCTCAACCTCGACGATTTAGGCCGGATAGCCTTCGCTGGAGATTTCGATTCGATATCGCTTTACCAGTACGAAGGCCAAAATCAAAATACTCCCGCTACTGGAGGAGCCCTCCTTGCACGCTACCCCAACGGCGTCTTTGCGACGATCAACACCACAGATGCCGACATTAAGGCCATGTGCGCGCTCCAGGTCAATGGCGCGGAACGAGTCGTGTTCGCAGGCAACTTTACTAGTGTTGGCGATCTTCGCACACCTGGAGGCATCGCGCTGCTCGACCCCAACAACGGCAATGTCACTCCACTCGAAGGACTTACTGGATCGGTCAACGCGCTCTACTGTGATAGAGATGGCGGTCAGGTCTACGTGGGAGGAAGTCTAGAAGGTGCGAACTCGTCCAACGCTCTAGTATGGAAGAACGGCTGGGAAGACCTATCGTTCAATGGCTTCAATGGCCCCATCCACTCCATCATCCGGTCCAACGACAACATCATTTTTGGAGGAGAGTTCAACGGTCTCGGAGGAGGCAATGCGTCGATTGTGTCGAGCGAAAACAACACGCAGGTCATCCCCATCGCTACCGCAGACATAACCGCCCAGACAAGCTCCGGCCAGAACGGCCTCTCAGACCCCAAGAACATCGCATGCAAAGCCGACTTTTCCACGCAAGGCGCCGGCTCGACATGGCTGCTCGCCGATCGATCGCCCGGATTCTGGAAGGCCGACTTTGGCTTCGGTTTCGAGCCAACAAGCATGAAGCTCTACAACACGGACTTCGAGGGCCGTGGTAGCAAGACTTTCCGCTTCACTGCACTTCCAGACGGCGGTATCTTGAACCTGACCTTCACTGACCCCGGAACCGGACAAAAGCGCTTTTGCGACGCCACATGCCCCCTGCCCGAGGGCAACACCACTGCGCAGGACTTCTCCTTCGTCAACGTCGTTGGTATGAACGCTTTCAGGATCGACGTCTCGGAATGGTACGGTCAGGGTGGTGGTCTTAACGGTATCCAGCTGTTCCAGGACGCCATGTACTCCTATGCAGTCAACGACTTCAACGAGCCCAAGAACTGTGGTTCAACCACGTCAGGGTCAGAAGCAACCTCTACCGGCTCTTGGCAGGTCTCTCCGTCACACGACAGCTCCTCCAGGTATCTCACCACATCTCTGCAGGGCACACCCATCGACACTGAGTCGACCAGCGTCACCTTCCTGCCCGACATCAAACAGTCTGGCAACTACTCTGTCACCATTTACACGCCTGGATGCCAGGGCGATGGTACTTGCGGCACCCGCGGTCGGGTCAACGTCACAGCACAATTGGGCGGCGAGCCCAACAGCGTTGAGCTTTGGCAGACCAACAACTTTGACAAGTACGACGAGGTTTACAACGGCTTCATCGATGTCACCGATGGCTCCCGTCCACAAGTCATCCTTCGACCTGCAAGCGGACAAGGCCCTGGCCCCTTGACTGTCGTTGCACAGAGGGTGCGCTTCACGCTTCTGAAGGCTACGTCAGGTAACTTGAACGGTCTCTTCGAGTACAAGCCTGGTGAGACCGTCGACGCGGACGACTTTACCAAGTCGGTCATCACCGCCGCCGGAGCCAGCCTCATTCCTAGGGAGAAGGCTTTCGTTACCACTGTCACAACAGGTGATCAGACACTGTATGTCGGCGGATCCTTCAACAGCAGCGACGACCGCAACAACATTTTCGAAGTTCGACAGGGAGAGGGAGAACCCAGCGCACTTCCCGGCAAAGGACTCAACAACCAGGTCATGACTATGTTCTACAACGCTAGTACGCTGTACGTCGGTGGTAACTTCACCAACACGGCGGAGAACAACGTAGCAGGCCTTGGCGGAGTGGCTACCTTGAACAACAACCAGTGGCAACCCCTTGGTGCCGGTGTAGATGGTGTCGTCCTGTACTTGGTACCGTTCTCGCTCAACATCACGGCTAATACTCCCGAAGACGTGCTCGCTGTTAGCGGATTCTTCAGCCGGGTCAACGCCTTTGGTAACAACCCCAGCACCAGCGTTAATGACTTTGCAGTCTGGGTGCCATCTCGTGGCAACTGGCTGCACAACCTGGACTTCTACTCTCTAGCCATGTCCGGCAGACTGATGACTTTCGCTGATGTGCCCGGAGGTGAACGCTGGTATGGCGGATCGGTATCATCTGGTGCTCTTCTCGCGAGCGGTACTGCTGAGCTCGAAAGTGGAGATGAACTGTCACTCAGTGCTTTCCCCATCAAGATCCAAGCGCAACAGCAGCAACAGACCCCTTCTCGTAAGCGAGCCATCGTTCAAGGACAAAACCTCAACACCACTGGAGTCCGTACTGGTACTTTCTACAAGGAAAACGGCATGAACAAGACGATCCTCGCTGGACACTTCGCAACCAAGGGCGCAGAGGATCGCAACATCACCAACCTCCTCATCATTGATGGTAACGACTCTGACAAGGTAACCGGCTTTGACGACGAGCTGGATGCCAACTCCACCTTTGCGGCTGTCGCTGTCTTGGACAATGTCTTGTATGCCGGTGGCATGATCAGCGGACAGCTTAACAACAATCGTGTTGCTGGTGTTGTCGCCTACGACCTAAACAGCAATTCGTTCACGAAGGCCCAGCCCCCACCGCTACAGGGTGTGAACGTTACAGTTAACGCCATCGCTCCACGACCGAAGTCCAAGGACATCTTCGTCGCAGGTCAGTTCCAGTCCGCTGGCGCCTTGAGCTGTGCTGCGGTGTGCATCTGGAATACCGAGCGTAGTCAGTGGACTGCACCAGGCAATGGCCTTTCCGGTGACGTCTCGTCGCTCACATGGGTTAGCGACAACAGTCTGCTCATTGCGGGCAACCTCACTTCTGGCACCAACCAGACCAAGATCCTGACCTACGACTCATCAAGCAGACAATTCGCAGTCGTTCCCGGTGCCAACGACCTTCCTGGTCCGGTCACTGCTCTGACCATTGCTAACCGTAACGGAGACCAATTCTGGGCCGCTGGTACAGCAAGCGATGGCACTGCGTTCCTGCAGCGATTTGACGGTACCAAGTGGGTGCCTGCCGACGGGGCCATGTTCGGTAGCTCGACCGAAATTCGTGGAATTCAGGTCCTTTCTCTGTCCGAAGACCATGGCGAATCCGATATCATCGACCGCAATCAAGATCTCCTTCTTATGGGCCAGCTCAACATTACTTCGTTTGCGGGTAAAACAGCATCTGCCGCGCTTTTCAACGGCACTACACTCACTCCCTTCCTCCTTGCTACCAAGGGCCAAGACGGTTCGACACAAACTGGAGGCCTGTCCTCCGTCTTTGTAGAGAACCCCAACTCATTCTTCAGACAGTCAAGTAAGTCGCAGAAACCATTTCCAATCTCGGTCTGTATGCTAACGACTTTCAGACAAGCATCTCGCGCTATGGGCCATTGTTCTCATTGGTCTCGCCATCGCTCTCGTCCTCACCTTCCTCCTCGTCGTTATCGGTATCGTTATCGAATGGTTCCGCAAAAAGCAACAGGGCTATTCCCCTGCCCCGACGTCTTACCCTGATCGGTTAGGCAACGTAGGACGTCTGCCGCCGGAGCAGCTGTTCGGAACGTTCTCGGGACCTCGAGCCCCAGCAATCTAGGCGGTTCTGCCACCCCTGCGATTTTGACAGCCGATAGCGATAGCGTTGCTCCACAAGACACATCCAGTGGCCCTGTAGCTGTCACGACTGATGACAGGGTGATGCAAGTCCCTGAAATTCGCATTATAGCCCCCTCGACTGATGATGGAGAGACTCCAGTCCCTGATAGTGGCCCTGTAGCCGCGTCGACACCACTTGGGGAAACTGTACAATCGAATGAGACAGGCGACAGCCAGGACTATTCAATGGCGGACTTGCTACCGGCCATGTTTCGTATTTCCGATTTCATCAAGACGACGACGAAAGCCTAGTGGGCTGATTGATATATTTAAAGTTGGACCAGGATTGATTTGATACCACGCGGCTAGCGCAGCCCACCATTATTTCCATTGCTTTTTTCTTTCTTCTACACTTCCTCTTGCATTGGTGTTTCCTTTGAATACTTCCATGGAAGAGTTCACGAACGAACGCTTTTCTTTTCTTTATGTCTTGGCGAGCGTGAAGGGCGCGTTGGAGAGATGCGGAGCTGTAATGTGTACTTCTTCAATGGGATTGAAATCGTAATCAGGGCGGCGGTAGTGGCGGAAGGAAAGACGGTGGGTGTGTGCTAGTGCACGCACCAGGAGAACTGGGTTGATGGGGAAGGGGACGGGAAACCGGTGTATATGGACAAAACTTGTAGTCGTCTGGGGATGTACGCATCCCGATGCTATAATATACTCATACTCTAGACATGTTCACCTTGCCTTGAGCTTCGTTCATTCATGTCTAGCTACACACAACAAGTCTACCTGATGGCGACGAAATACTACAACAGCTCCGCTTCCTTGAGAGGTTTCAAAAGAGCTCTCACTGCCTTGTCTTACCCGCAGTGATCCAGACCACCTCTACCTTCGGAGCGCGTTACAATCCTGCGCTAGCTAGTAGCCTTATAGACTACCTCAGTATCCGCCACCCGTAGGTATACCGGAATACCCAGCTCCAAGCTACCTCGGTATGCGGCAACTCCAGATTGATAAGACTGGACATGCCTTCAAGACGTGGGGATAAACCCCCTCTCAGCATACACCTGTCGACAAACTCGCAGTAACGGAAACCTTGCCCTCGCATGTGAAACGATTCCAGCAGGAGTAATGTTGCCAATTGTCCCATCACTATCCGCAATCACATACTGATATATCACCCACCTCAACTCTTTCGGCAGACGAAGAAGCGCCGACTCCTTTGCGTTCCGCTCAGTGATCTGGTTGGCTGTGTCGTCGAAGAACTTGGCTGGCCACGGCCATTGCGACGCGTCTGTTGTGACGGCGCTGTTGTTTGGGACAGGCACTTGTTCGAAGAACAGTGTCTTTCGGTCGAACTCGTAATACAGGTAGAGCGACCATCGGGATTCGGCCTCGGAGAGGACTTCGCGGCCGGGATCGATCCATGGTGCCCAGGGTGGGGAGGTCGCTTTGGGACGCTTGGTTGGGAGGCCGTCGCCGAAGAGGGTGGGCTGCTGGGGGTTGGGGGTTAGATCAGATGAAGCGGACGTCATGGCTGTGAGTTGTGGGTTCTGGGTTGTGAATTGAGTGTTTACGTTGTATATGTTTGTTCGTCTCCGCCAATTCGCGGCTGAGTAGAAGGGGACTTCTTCTGGGCTTGACATTGCGAATGAAGGGCGTTGCTTAGTGGTGGGTGACAACGGAGGGAGTAGCGATATATTCATGGGATGATTTGACTCGGATGTGGGATCCCCTGTGCGAAACACCGCGGATCTCGAAGGATGAGTTGTGACTTACAAACGGTGGAAGGCTAATCCCAAATAGGCAAGGTCACGTTGCTATGCACAATTGGAGTGAATAGGTCAAATTGCTGAGTCTCGATTAGGTTATCATTGACCTTAATATTTGCGCCTAGTTTCTACTGAGCATCTGTCGCCTTCGTCTTTTTCTCGAACATCGTCGTCGAGTTCACCACCGCAACTTCCATTCCTTGCCCAAAGATCTCAGTCACTACCTTCTTCACCCTCTCCGTGATCTCTTCCGTTACTTGGAAGTCTCTCAGATAATTAGACATCACGGTGATCTGTTGAACCTCAGGAAGTGGTGCGACAGTCGCAACTGATCCGCTGCTAAAGTGTCCAAAGCAACACGCCGAAATCACTATACTTTGTATAGCGTTGCACTGGTCCTGCGAGAGCAACGTAGAAGTCTGTGAGGTGTGATACCTGGATTGACAGAGGCCGATGAAATGATTGAGGCTGAAAAGCATGCCCGCGGACTCTGAGTGTGTTTGTCGGCAGGTCTGGCTGAGTGCGAAGAGACGTGCTTTGGGAATCTGTTTCCCTTCCGACGTTCTGACTGTGATGCCTGTCCCTCGTGATGGCTTTAGATCAATGTGATGGTCGCAGAGGGTATACTCGTAAACGGCATTCCGTATTTCTCCAGGGAGACGAAGCAGTGGTGACTTGTACTGGTTTTGGAGAGCTCTATGATGGTGGCGTTAGTCTGTGGTAACAATAGTGCACTTTATACAAAAAAAAAACTAAACAGGTTTGCAGACTATATTAACTTATAACCTTGCAAAGTAGGTAACCTAACGTTAACGTAGGCACCTAGGTGATTAGTTTTTCCCTTGTATAGGGTGGTAGGAAAAGTAACTTTGTGTTGACCTACCTAGCATCCGCCGTCTTATGAGAGAGACGTTCCGCTAGAGCAAACTCTTTCCCGTTTCTGAGTTGCATTTCCAGTGATAAGGTAGTGGAACAGTTGTGAGTGGAGGGCTGTGTGGAGAACTGTAGTCAGCAACTTCTTTATGAGATTATGTAGTGGTGATGTGGGCACATGGTTGCCTAACTTTTACTTGCGAGTTTTAGCGAAGCAGCACGTGCGGGTACCAAAGTGGCTGCCCAGGTGGTAGGCGACACGTGGGTCCCGCTTCGTAAAGGAGGAAGCAGCGCCCAAGCTTTGACGCAATTGTATAAAATGAATGGTAGTCTTAGTGCTCTTGTATCTGCGATTATCTGAAAGAGGACATTATGAACTCTGGAGGTTTTGAGTGACTCATCGGCGAGGTATTATCGTAGTGCCACGACTGTCTTGATGGGAACAAAGTATGGCTTTGCGTTGAACAGGTCATAAGAAACCCCAAAAAGTAGCTAGAAGTGATGATATACATATCCCTCATAGCTTCGAGTCGCCCGAGAAATTAGCGTATTCTTCTTCTTCCTGTCGCACACCCTGCCACATCTCGGCAACACGCCATAACTTTTCCATTCCAATCTTCTCCAGTAGACTTCCTCTTCTCTTTCGATACATTTCATCATACCTCTCATCATCGACCACCGTCGTACCGTCTTTGTCAAACACCAACATCTTGCCATCCTCAACCCACCCTTCGCCGTGGATATATCGGATGAACTGGTCTTGCATAGCTCGTGCTATCCTCCTGTCGCCATCACTGAAGTAAGGGTCAAAATTCTGCAAGAGATATGCAACATCGAGCTCGTGGGCTGCAAGGCCCTTGAAAGGTCCATCTATTGGGTTGGGGACGTGGAAGTGATATCGTGAGGCTGGTCTTGGTGGTGAGAGAGCTTTCCACCCCCGATATGCTGCTAGCGCTGGTAGATAGAAGCGGAGTTCAGATGCGAGTACTAGCAAGCGCTCTCCCTGAACTTCCTTTGATACGTTGCCATCGAGACGATAGATCTGTAGGAGCCCAAGGGTCTCGAGTGGAGAAAGGTGCGTTTCGCACGCTTTAAGAAGACGCCCGAAACTGTTGGGCTGGTCGAGGAGTCGGCCTTTCAGAATGAGGGCATCGTGCTCCGTGTCGCCTATCACAAACTCCCTGCACCATGATGGCTTGTGTATGGCGCTTGACCCATCCATTATCGACTCGATCGTGACTTCTTGTGTGAAGAATTGGCCGTCCACTGTTGCGGCGAAATGTTGTGCTAAAGGTAATCTCTGAGCCAACTCTTCTGCATCGGTGTCTAATAAAACCCTTCTTCTGCTCTCGACATCGTTGCTATCGATTTTCAGATAGGTAGACTGATTTTCGCACATCTTGTGGTGCCACCATTTGTTCCTCCACTTGCGTAAAGATGCCTCGCCACTCATGATGACAACACGCTCAAAGAGTCCCTCGTCCCCAACGTTCGCGCAGAGGAGCGTTGATAACGAAATCGCTCCTGCCGACTCGCCTGCAGTCGTGATGTTGTTCGGATCGCCTCCAAAACCCGCAATATGCTTCTTGACCCATCGGAAAGCTAGCACCTGATCTTTATAGCCCATGTTACCGGCTGCACCAATCTCATCGCTGGCCAGGAAACCAAATACGTTGACTCGGTATGCCATTGAAACACCAATGAAGGGTTTACCGGTTTCTACACCTCGCTGGACAAATCGAAGTAGATCATACTGTGGCCAACTGTTTGCTCCGATGCTGAGACCTCCACCATGTACCCACACGAACACTGGAAGACCTCGTCCTCCACTCTTTGCATCGCTCGGGATATCCTTGGGCACCGTGACGATTACGTTCAGGCAGTCGAACTCATCCATTCTCTCTGTATCGCCCTGACCAGGGCTGCAAGGCAAGACGGCATTTCCGACCAAAGTCAGGTCCCATGCTTGAGCTCCGCGCAATTGTGGACATGATGGACCGAATTGCGTAGCGTCGAAAATTCCGTCCTCACCAACTTCAAGCCTGTCGTCTGGAATCGAATCCTTGTATCGTGCCGGTATCGATGCGTACTTGAGATTGCGAAACTGAGTTGTTGATGTTGTTGATGTACCGCGTAAGGTCCGCTGTAGTGTGGGGTGCTGGAGGGTATTCTCATCGATCGACATTGTTCGTTTCACGTACGCGTTACCTTCCAAGACTTTTGATGAGGATACAAAATGGCACCCGAACTACATATCGTCATGCACCCGCGCTCGCCAGCCTCCCCGCGTAGCACCCCAGACCGCTGACATAGTGTGGGGAGATGTGGGGCTGAACCTCGGCAATGGGAACGGCAGCGTCTTGGACACACGATTTCGGAGATGTTGAGTAGAACGTCTGTTTGTGGAAACCGCGTTAGATACTGAAGATATGAAGTCGAGGAAGAGTAGGAACTACGCGCTTTGATGCACAGGTTACAGTTAGAGGCGCTAGCCACGCGGGGATCGGGCATCTTCGGCCCTGGCCAGGGCCGCTTTTGTGTGCCACACTGCGCTATCAGCCAACAATGAATTATCTCTCTTACATTAGTCGCACGGAGAAGCATACCAAGTCCACTATGCTATGACGACAAGGCTTGAAGAGCGATCGGGCTGTATGTATTCGGTGTTTACCCAGCGTGTCAGCAGGCTGCATTAGCGTCTTGTCCCCATCGCGACACAGGTACCATCTCGACCTCATTTATCTGGTCACCTCACATCCGACCTCAAATGCATGGTCAACTAACTCCAGACTATGAGATCGAGTAGCGGCCAAAGCCTGCTTGCACTGGTGTCTGTCAGCTGCGTGCACATAACCGCTCCTTAACTCCATGGCTCCTGCTTACCTGGGTGGGCAACTGACCCCATTTGGATGAAATCTATGTACACTGGTTGATGCCAAAGAACGGAACCTGAGCTATAAAAGGACGTCATCGGTCCTCGATCTATCATCCATTCACTCTGTCACTCTCATCAACATCTTCCAAACTGCTGATCACCATGCCTGGCTCCACTCCCACGAGACCTGTCGATTGCACGATTGACTTCGATGTCAGCCATCTAGCAGGAAAGACTGCTGTAGTAACTGGAGGTATGCACAGTCTTTACTCCAAACACCATAGTTGCAGCATTAGTAACTGCTACATTCGTTGAAAAGCCAGCTAACCTCATTGGCAGGCGGCAGTGGTCTTGGGGAAGCATACGTCCGAGCACTGGTCAACGCAGGCGTGAAGGTGTGTTTCGGAGACCGCGATGTCCACCGCGGACAACAGCTCGCTTCCTCGCTCAAAGACTGCCGCTTCGTACACTGCGACGTAACAAACTGGGACGACCAAGTCCGCCTCTTCAGCGAAGCCACCTCCCTATCCACCACCGGCAAAATCGACTACGTAGTCGCCAACGCCGGCATCATTCACGCAGACGACGTCTTCACATTCGATGGTCCCTCCCAATCCCCACAAAAGCCCAACCTCGACATAATCTCCGTAAACCTCAACGGTGCGCTCTACACCACCAAACTCGCATCCCACTACTTCATGACCCAAAACGGCACTTCCCCCTCCCCCTCCCAAACAGATACCTGTCTCGTCCTCATCGGCTCTGGAGCGGCTTACCTAGACTGTCCGCGAGGGCCCCAGTATAGCGCGTCAAAGTATGCGATGCGCGGCATCATGCATTCGCTGCGTCGGACGGCGTACTACTACGGGTCTCGCATCAACATGATTTCGCCGTGGTACGTGCGCACGGGCATCCTGTCTCACGAAGATTTTGATGCCGTGGAGAAGGCGGGGGTGCAGTTCGCCACGACGGAAGATGCGGGGCAGTGTTTGTTGAGGATTCTGAGTGATGCGAGTGTCAACGGGCGATCGCTCTTTGTTTCTGCGAGGAAATGGGCGGAGAGGGGGTATGTGGATTTGGATCTGGATGAGTACCCAGGCAATGATTTGTTGGAGGAGATTCAGGCTGATCAGGTCAAGTTTGCGCCTGTAGAGGCTGGTCTATTTGTCTGATCGTTCATTAGCCGTGGTGAAGCCCATGGACGACAACAAATAAATGGGATACGAGAGATGATCTGGTTAGCAAGCGCTATATTGATCCAGTATGTCCGTTTGCCCATGCTCCTTTTGCGTTGACATCGCACCATCTGCCGCTGTAACCTACTCCCCTATCGAAGTTGAAAAGAGACATTGTACCCTATACTTAATGCTAGCAACACGATGCTATTATTTGCCGGCTGAAATAGCGACAGAAAGTCTGGTTTGAGAAAGCTGTGTAGAATTCGGGGACTACACTTTAGATTCCAAGCAATAAAACATGTAGTAAACACCTACGTGCTAGGCAAGACCATGGGTCGATACAACGAAGCTCACGAAACCAACGTCCAGATCTCACTCGTACTAGACAACCCCCAAACCCCTCCCGCCCGATCACCCACAATACTAACGGCCATTCCACTCCTATTGTCTATCATCTCCCACACTTCCGGAGTGCCAGTATATCTCCATAAACTTCCATCGCCATGTCTACTATACAATAAGCCCCCCACAGCATATATACCCACACTTCCAGCTTTCTCAATAGTCTTCCAACTAGGACCAGCCGTGTTCAACCACACTACTAAGCCATCGCTCTGCAATTTGTAGAATTCGTTGCCGCCAACTGCGATGGCGATATTCTTCGCGTTGTCATCAACGATGGCCCATTGGCCTGAGTTGTGAGGCCACAGGGAGCGAACAAGGTATCCGTTCGTGAGGAGATTCCAAAGTGTTTTGTCGTCGGTGACAGCTATTTGCCTAGAGCCTGGAGCCGAGGGCTGTTCGATGCTGAGCCAGGAACTACCAGAGAGCCGAGCCACCCATCCATCTTTGCGCCGCGAGTACAGTTGATCGGCTGCAGCGACAATTTCGACCACATTCGAGTCGGTATTGCTGAGAGCTTGCCAGTTAGATGCGCTACCTGTCCAGCGAAAGGTACCCCCGTCGTAGTGTCGTTGGTAGAGGTTTCCATTTGCACCGGTGATCTGAGCTGTGTCCTTGTTGTTGTCTACGACCACCCATACACCATTGGAGTAGCGAAGAATTTGCCCCGAGGAACGCATTTGGTAGAGACCGTCATTGGCCGAAGCGGTAGCCGTGTTGGACGTGACTTGTATCATGCTTGTAACTGCTGAGCCTGAATCGATACGATTCCAAGTCGGGCTCTTCCAGCCATAGATGCTGTGTATACCCATCTTGTCGTCAGGATGCATAGGGCGTATGCTACCATCGTAGTAGGCGAACATGATGGCCGCCTCGACGCCACTGTGGCTCATCCCGAGAGCGTGACCGATCTCATGAACAGCTGTATACCCGAAAAGGCGGTCATCTGTCCACTGGTAATCGTCATTGAAGGTTACATTGATGTTACCAGACGACATGGAGGTGCCATCAGAGACCATGGACGTAAAACCGTAACGCGTATCGTCTCGACCGAGGGGAGAAAAGCGGATGTTGATGTCAGCTCTAGCGTTCGAGGCTGCTTGTACGATGTTGAGGGGTATGTAGTTCATCCATTGGGCAAAAGCGGTACTGTACAGCATTAGCAACCAGGGTTATTGGACTGGAAGACGAAATCGTAGAAATTGACCTGAAGAAGGTCCACACCATAGCCTACAGAATACCACACACCCGAGATGTAAAAGCTTAACTTACCTGATCGTGCTTTGCTGGCGCGCTGTAGACAGATCATTCGTGTAACTGTCGAAGCGCCATGTCAACGTCGTCTTCGCCCACTTCGGGCCCCAGAGTACGTATCGTCGCTCAACATCCGAGGCGTCCTCTACATCTGTCGCATTGTACGGTTGTTCCGTGCCACAACGCGGCCCGCTCATCATGTCCATCATCTTATCGCTGAAAGCCCCAGTGACAGGCTCTTTGAGCTTCTTTTGTATCTTTCGTATGGCTCCCGGAAGCTCGCTGTCTGATACGGACGCCCCAGGCTTGAGCCAACCGTAGAGTCTATAGAAGTCGTTGACATGCTTGGAGTGCTGCCTTTGGTCAGTTGCCGGAGATGAAGGTGGGGTTGAAGTCGGCGATGCTGAAGTTGCGCTTGGTATCAGAGCGGTAGTGCCTCGGGCGAAATGCTGGTGAGGTGATGCCAAACAGCAACGTAGGGTTCCGAGTAAGAGGAAAACAATGGAGAATCTCGCCATCTTGCAGTTCTCCGTACACTGGACGAAGACTGAGCTGTGAGAATGCGTTTTCCAGTTCGACCTTCATTGATATCTCTTTTGTATTCCAATATCATCCAACCAAAGCGTTCCAACATCAGTCCAACCCGATTGTAGCGAGGTGGTGTGTAGGCGCGTTGGTGGGGGGCCATGAACCGTGGTTTGAGGCTGTCTTCATCATTAGATCTGCAGTGCCCAAAATAACTTCCACTCATGTATTATTTGGCACACTGAAGGAGCAATCGTTGCCGAATCGAAGGGAACATGAACGCCACTCTACTGCTGACCGGGTACATTCCCTTAACAAAGGCCTTGTATATACGGGGATGACAGTGGATTGGCGCAAGCGTTCCAGTACCGTGCCGTACTCTGACATGGGATCTCGTGGGAAGGACAGCTCAGATGCCCTGGTACGGATTCTGTGTAAGATGTGAATACTCACCCATGCATCTTCCGTCCAGTCTGCTTTGAAGTTTGAATGCTGTGCCACACTGCAAGCCGATTTTGAAGTAACGCGTACACCTCGGTGACTCCGGTCATGAGTCGTACCTTCACACTTCTCTAAGTCAGCTGAGCTCAATAATGCCCTCATTATACAGCGAACTTCGACATTTCATGCAGTCAATCTAGTTGAGCCTCACCACCGGACTCTTCTACGTGCGTCTTGTACAAGAACTTTCGACGGTCGAAGATCAGCCGCGGTTCTACTCGAATGTAGATTGAGCTCCTTTACGGGATCACGAGACGTGAGATTGGGGGCATCTAGATGAAACCCCGTCCACTTCCAGCCCCCCGAAGCTAAAGGGCTTGACCCGGGGGCCGGATGGAAATGGTCAACGATCGAATCATGGAGCGGACTGCTGAGCTCTGGCACGATCAGCGAAGCTATTGCCACAGCTGCCAATGGTGCACCCGTGCGTAAGGTGCGATGGTATGCCTGATGCAAGGCTGGCAGGACCTCAGTTGCAAGTGGAACAACCTGTCAACCGTATTTGAGATAACTGCATATTGTAACTATAATAGCTGTAATATACCGAACGAGTTGGTGGTGACACTGCGGGCGGAAGATCTGCGTCACGTCCATAGCCGGAGATTGGCGAATCTCGGAGCTACGGCAAGCTTTTAGCAGTCGACCCTAGGATTTATATCCGGTAAGTGTACTTGACGATGAGGCATTTTGGTTTCGCAATGATGAGAGATTCTGGTAGTAACCAGCTTGTCGATAAAGGGCGTCTTGTTGGGACGAAGGCATAAGCGGCGGGCGGCACGGTTCGGGGCGCTTGATATGCAGTATAGGATCTCACTGCGTTGTTGGTGTAGGGTGATGAGTGGCAACGATTTGAAGGTCACGTCAGGCAGTTGTTGGTGGGTGGACGCTATGAGAATAGGGCAAGGACGAAGGGAGAGGTCGCGTCGCGTCCACGGGTGCGACACGAAACGGAAGCCGCGCTAGGCCCGAACCGCACCGCCCAGCAAGACAGGCGACTACAGATTCTATTGAATTGGCGCAACATTTGAACGCGTTGATTCCATTGGGTTGCCTACTACATGTCTAACCACCCATGAACCTTTTTGGCTGGCACAAGCTATGGCTTCACCTCTACATGGCTTTAGACGGAAGTTCTGAGTCGGCCTTTGCAAGCTTGTCACTATTCCTCTTGCCTTGCGCATCTTTATCGTTCTTGCCTTCCTCCTCGCTACTGTTCTTGCCTTGCTCATGACCCACCTTCTTGCCTTGTTCTAAGCCTGCAGCATAACCTCGGTCATAGCCTTCCCTGCGACCTTCTTCTCTAGCAGCTATCTCTGCCGCCTGAATAAGAGGCTGGCGATATTCCTCCTCTATCTGAACAAGCTTATCGATGGCCTTTTGAATGATGTATTTCGACGAGGTAATGAGGCCAGCTGCGAGCTCGTCCACCTTTTCATCGAACTTCTTCCGAGCTATCGCTCGAGGATCAGGTGTTATATTAGGCGCTTCCGGTGAAGCTGTAGTAGCATCGGGTGCGGCTGAATAGGGGTCCTGTTTGATCTCATGGAGGTTCGGCATTGTGCCCTGGTACTCTTCAAGTGTCTTTGCATCTTTACACTCTTCGCGAGTGCTTTCCGTCGTAAGATTGTTTTCTCCACTCATGTCTTCTCCAATTGTGTCCTCCTTGACTGCGCGTGGGGATTCGGCTGTATGGTCCGTCGCAGACGTTCGATCACGATAAGATGGCGGATCGGCCAGCTTTGCTGACGGTAATGATGCGGAACCGGTTGATAGATTCCGTGAGCGCTTACGGTTTGCGGGAGGGCTAGTCATCTGGAGCAGTGGACTTGCTAGGGTGAATAACTTTAATTGAGTCTTGTCTTGTCTTGAGATTGGTGGCTGATGTGTCTGGGGATGTACGTGTTCATATAGTCGCTGATGTGTTTGTTAGGAAGTAACTAGCCTTTTGTGGAATGTTTGTCTCGGACGCTTCGAGCGTTTGTCGCTTTGTCAGACTATGCATTGCCTCTCCATAGGGATCAGAGAAGGAACTACTATGCACTTCTCGAGCACTCCAAATCTAGGAAGTCTGCGTGCAATCAGTCGATGCACGGAATCATAGCATGTTACTTACTGCGACATCCAAATTTCCCATACGTAGCTCTGTGGATGGTTCGTCACACTGCCAGCCGTTCATCACATGCAACAGCCCGTTTTGTGTTTGAGATAGTCCAGTCCTCGTGGGTATACCGCTGGAGCCAGAATCGATTGATATCATCTATGCCACACTATGCATCCTCCTACAAATACCATTACTCCTACCGACCCATGCTGTTGATCATCTCCCTCTGTGTTGCCCGGTCCCGGTTCGTCTGGCTGAGTGATGGGATGCTCCTCAGGTCACCCACAACGTCCTTTGCCTTTCCAAAGTACACCTCCTGCAGCAGATTGCGCATCTTGAGCTCCATATCCTCGACCATCTTTCCAATGTTGGCGACGTGCGAGGTGTCATCCTCGACGGCCATGTCGGCTTCCACTTGGCGCACCATATTACCGGAGAGGTCAAGACCGCCGAGCGCTTCGCTGTCGGTACCGAGGGAGAGGATGACGGTGGATGTGAGCTTGTAGTGCGAGGTGCGGGCGCGGTCTTGGGCGTCGAAGACGTGGATGCTGTCCCAGCTGCCGGAGCTCTTGGGCGTGGGGTTGACGGCTGCGTGCATTAGCATGTGATGGATGCGTAGACCCGAGACTGCGTACCCTTCTTCAGCAGGACACAGCCTGCAAAGCCGTCGTCCATGTCCCACAGGTACACGCTCGATATGCCGCCCTCGAAGTACCTGTCTATATCAGCCAAGCTCTCCAAGCTGCCCCTTCCCCTGTGTGCACTCACAGCTCCCGGTACACGTCAAAAGCCTCGTTCGCCTTGACCTCCATCTTACGGACACGATCGCTAGGCGTGACACCTTCCTCAATGGGCGGCTCGAACTCGTTGCTCCATGGGCTCCTCCAGCTGTCCCCGTCGCGGTTATAGTCGCAGCACAGGAAGTCGCGCTTTGTCTTGGAGCATTTCTTGACCGTCAGCGGTATGTCGACGGACTCGAGCAGGTCCTCTTCCAGCGAGGGGTTGAGCTGGATAATGTGGTCGACATTGCGCTTGACGTCCTTGGGGTTCAGTCGGCGCAGGAGGTCGCTGTCACGGCTTGTTAGCTATCGCCGTGGGAAAGGCGGGGTCGGGGAAGCCTCACAGGGCGCTGTCAATGGGGTCCGCCATGATTCTGATGCGGGTCTTGGGCGTGTATCGCTCGGGCGTGATCAAGGTCGGGTTGCTTGAGTATCGCTTGGGTCCTAGCCCCGTCCCCTCAATCTCCAGCGGCTCCTCTGTCGGCGATTCGCTGGCCGGCCCACACGAGTCAGGCGAGTACAAGCGTTGGTACCCCATCCCCGCGACGCGTCAATTCACGCAACAACACCTCAACTCTCTTTTCCGTTGTCGTCGGTTATCGTGTTGTCTGGGTTGTTGTTCATTGCGAGAAGGCTGTTTGTCCTCCTGTCGCAAGGCTCATGGCAGCAGCGGCCTGTTGCTCTCTCTTTCACTCAACAATCGCGACTTCCGTCGACTAGAGGGAACAAGTTCCATTCTCATACAAACATCTCGTCAGCGCTCTCCATGACTTTCTATTCAATCCTACTAGGTGTCACATTTCGTTGGATGAGCTTTTCCGTTGTGACGTCATAATAAAGTCCCTTCGAGCATGCAGGCAGTCTTTTCCATTGAGTGTCACTTTTGCTCTTGGAGTTGCAACCAAGAAAGAGCTATCTGCAGACAAACCATACAAGAGATATGAGGCGTGTATGCGGACTGGCTCCTGAATCGTCGAATCCTACACAATAGCGCAAAGGGCAATTCTGATGTGTGTGGCTCACCTTCACTTCGTCTCGTAGTGGCGCACGTGTCCGTGTCCGATGGCAGGCGACCAATGGCGCGTGCTCAATCCAGGATATCAGATCATGAAATTGGAGGTGAGGGCCGCATTTGGCTTATCTGTGTGTCTCTGTCTTCCGCGCTCACCTTCATTGCGCTAATCCCCCGCGTTCATAGTCTGCATCCGTGAGGTCTTTCTCCTGCATTCTCCTCACAACTTGAACACCAACACACTGCAACCAACACTCAAGCACACCCCGAAGACCCAAAATGTCCGACAACGATAACACCGCCGTCGCCAATGGCTCTTCTCCTCAGTTCACCGAGCGCGAGCTCCAGCTCCTCGGATGGGCCATGCAGTCCCTCAAGTCCGGTCCTCCAGAGGTAGGTCACCACTCCCTTTCTATTCCTATCACACTACTCACACCCGCTATAGATTGACTACGAGAAGCTCGCCGCCTACGCCGGTATGGGCAACCCGCGCTCCGCTAGCAACGCCTGGGCCAAGATCAAGCTCAAGTTGATGACACCCTCTCCCGACGGCGCCGTACCGGCTACTCCCAAGAAGACTCCTCGCAAGAAGGCTGCTGCCGCCAAGCAGGAGGACGGCGAAGAGGGTACCGACGCGACCCCTAAGAAGACCCCTCGCAAGCGTGTCGCCAAGAAGCAGGATGTCGACGGCGAGTCCTCCCCTAAGAAGAAGGCTGCTCCCCGTGGCAAGAAGAACGAGAGTAAGCACACCCTGGAGCCTACTTGGACGATGGGTCACCTACATTGCAAGCTTCCAGCTTGATGTAGGCTGTAGACCTGTTCATATCTATTCATGTGTACCCAGTTCAATGCTAACGTACCGCAGCTGTCAAGGCGGAGTCCGACGAGGACGCTGACATCGGAGGCTCTCCCATGAAGATCGATCCCGCCAAGGAGGAGATCGTGGAGGATGAAGTCTAGAGCGTTTCCGCGACCCTGACGTAGATCAACAACGCTCTACGAACTGGTCGGCTTTTCGTTTGCTCTTTTCTGACTCTGGCTGTCAAATGGCAATGCGCACCATCTTTCTCTACTGGCGGAGCGCACATGGATGAAAAAGCTGGCCTGCAAGGGTTTGTACATAAAAGTCCAGCACGGCGTTTGGAGTACCACGACACTAAGAATGGTTTCCCGAAAAGGTAGCGGCGGAGTTGGATTGTTTCCAAGATAGCGATCGCAGCTGCACATCGCGCATCTCCAATGCACATCTTTCATCATATCTACCACTTGCATTTCGACATGAATAGGTAACATGACTACTACTTGCCTGTTTCCGGTACGCATTAAACCCTGTAGGTGTGGCAACGCACACGTATCGCAGCACCAGGGTGCTGTAGCCGGATATTACCCCGGACTCTTGGTCATGCACAGCTCATATGCATATAGCACGTACAGATCATCACTCTAGAAGACCTTTCGCGATGCGCATGCCACCAAACAGTATTGCGGTCCGTACGCATCAAACTCCGCACACAGTCGCCAGATGTTCATCAACACTGCTGCCTGCATAATGCAATAGCCGTCGCACTCAATACCACCAGCTTCTCCGAGCCATAATCGAATATCTAGTCATGGCGCGACAGACTCGCGACCACAAGCAAGGCATAGACGCAGCGACGTTATCGCCTGTGAAAGGGAAGTCGGAGCTCGTAAGGAATACCTACACTTTCTACACAGAGACGGCTAACATACATTGCAGGCGAGCGCTCATAGCACAAGCTGCTTACTGCTGCTGCTGTTCATTCCTCTCGCTTCCATTAGCATCTTCTATACGAGTGCTCAGCAGGTGCTCCTGCCTGTACTACACGCGTACTTGCCCAAACAGCTCCAATCGTACCTGCTTTTATCGGCACGGGAAGCCACTCCTTACTCACAAGAGCCGCTAAGTCTAAAGAGCCTGGTCAAAGCATGTGCAGACCACCAGTACACAACTGAAATCATATCTCTCGATCCCCTCTTGATCTACATCAACAACTTCACCTCAGCGCGAGAGGCAGAGCAGCTTATCAGCCTCGGGTATGCCTACTCGTCTCTATCCTGTATAGGCTCTGAGTCACGGTCACAACAGTCACTGACCCTCTCGTAGCTCTTCTGGATTCGCCGAATCCTTCATCAGCCGCTCACGAGGCAACACGCAGCGTGTAACAGGGCGAACTTCTCAATCCGCGCCGCTCCCAGTGGGAGATCCGCTGGTCGAATGCCTTCTCAATCGCGCACGAACGTTCATGGGCTCCATGCTACTCTCCTCCGAGCCCTTTAGTATTCCGCAACTGGTGCGCTACTTCCCTGGCCAGAAGTACAACCTGCATACGGACTTTTGGCCTGAGCACCAAATCACCACTCTCGAAAATGGAAGGCGGGTTTACTACAACCGCGTCGCGTCCTTCTTCGTCTTTCTGCGTGATAATTGCACGGATGGGTATACGGCTTTCCCTCTAGTCGAGCCTTCTTCGTCTACCGATTTAGAAGGTCTCTATAGCGGCAAAGTAGCTCACGGAGAGATGGATGGAGAAGCTAAAGGCATCAAATTCAAACCAATCCAAGGGAATGCAGTGTTCTGGGTTAATCTGGACAAGCATGGCAAGGGCGATAGGAGAGTGGTGCATGCTGGGTTGCCGGTAGGCGAAGGTGAGAAGATTGGGCTGAATATCTGGCCTAGAAAATACTTTGGGTACTTAGACGGTGATGGTGGGGATGAGGCAGAGACGGCGCAGGCGGCACGGCAGGGATGGAGCGGGAAATGGAAGGACTAGGTAAAGACCATGCTACCAACTTTCCGGGTCGTCGAAAACGAACCAAAATATCGCATTTAGCGCATATTTACCCATTGAAACAATCTATAGCATTTCAAAACCTTAATCTTCCAATTACCCTTCCAAGGCCGATGCGCAAGGCCATCCCCATGTATACGAAACAATGACGCGCGTTTCAGGCCATGGCAGATAAAGTGACGCTCAGCATCCGCACATTAACTAAGACAGGGCGACGCCGCATCCAAGAAACCCGGTGGCTGCCGTGTAACACCAGGGCAGTCATGTAAATTGCGGCGCATCGGTCCTGGGACAGCGGCCACTCATACACCTCAGCTCACAAAGACCTCACCATAACTCGGTATATACACCCACCAACACTCCGCATTTCATAACCGACGGCCTCATACTGCCGTCTTCAAGATATCTACGTATTTCAAAATGCCACAAATCATCATCACCTACCCGGCCCTGCACCTACCACACTCGAGCCCCGCGCCCTCCTTCCCTGACTACCCCACACTCCACAAATGTCCAATGTACATTGCTCAGCTCATCGACCCCATGATCCGTTCCTGGAATCTAGGACCTGGGTTCTGTACGCGCGACAACCTTTTCGGTGTCAGCTATTTAATCGTACTGGGCGTGAATTACATCCTCGCTATGATGGCTTTCTTTATGGTTGTCGCTGTGCTGAGAAAAGTGGTGTGCTGTAGGTGTAGGGGAAGGGACGAGAAGAGGAGAGAAGATATGGGCGGAGATACGAGGGGTTTGGACAGAGCGGAACGGGGAGAGGGGGGCTGGATGGGCAAGGTATGTTGGTGTGATGTCACGAGGCTTAGTTGGATGTATGCTGATGACTTCTGTAGCAGATCAAAGCCTTCCAACCGATGTTGAGTCCGGTCAGGGAGAAGGAGAAGATTTGATGCTGAGGGAGTACAAAAGCGGGAAGCATCTCGTATATGGTACAAGAAATCGCGAATTGGATCCTTGATCTCGACACTCCAGCACCTGGTACGACCAGTTCCACGCGAAAGCTTTGGGAAATCTGTAAACCAGAGGCAAATTTGATGCCACTGTCGCCGATGTCGCCAAATGCTGAGCGGACTTGTAGTGCATTGCGGGCCAAAAGCCGCCGTAGACATGGCCATGTCTTTATATCGGAGTCGCGCGACGGCTATGACCATCATGTGAGCGGATTCGCTAGGGGAGTTCCTCGCATTGGGCGCTTACAGGTTTCGAGGAGACAAATTCCTGGTGTTGAAGTTACTCCCTGTTTGCTGGATGGGTCATGTGCAGTACATTGGGACGGAGGTGTCGAGAAGACTAAGGATTGAGTATGCAGAAACGGTTCCATAAGTACGTTAACCTACCTTCTAGTATTTTGTCTAGGCATAGTACCTTATAAAGACTACAATAAAGGTTTAAAGTCTGTAGCTGAGTAAGAAAATATATCTTAAGATATACATAGCCTTTTCTACAGAGTATCGCGCAGGCCTACTATTAATGTCTGCGGCAAGAGTCTTGTTACATGTGCTATATCTCTAACTCTAAAGTGATTCAACTTTACCTGGCAGACACATCGCATTGAGAATACCGTTATAGCTTCCTATGTTCCCGCCTTGCTCCTACCTGAATGTGGCATTTGAGCATCAAGGTTTGACCCATGGTTCGATCAACAGCTTAATCCTGGCAGCAGTACGTATCCATGTTGTCTGCCCGAGAGCGAGAATGCCACCTTCGTCCTTACTTTTACTAGCAAACTATGGGAACTACAACATATCTTGTCTATTCAAAGCAACCGACCAACAAACGACTTGCCTACTACAACAATATATCACCCGCTCAATCGGCATTGCATCTGGTGGCTTGCCACCTACAATCACCTTTCTAGGACTTTTCCCGCCAAACCTCCAACCAGTTTGCCGGCTACAACCTCTTCTCCCCCGATTTCTTCTGTCACTCCTGCCGGTTGTATACGCCTCGAGGACTCGTAGAGTGAAAGAAAGAAGGAGATGGGATGAGAAGCGGCTGCCTCGCGCGGCGGACGCGTCGAGAGCCGATTGCGCAAGGTTTTCACTTTCACTCCATCACGGCTGTCGCGCGCGCAGAATTTTCCCAACTCACCGATAAGCTCTCCTCTTTTGTATCCTCACTCTCACGCAGCCCGATCACACCATCTTCTCAACCATGCCGGCACTTCCAGCATCCACTCACGTACCGCTGGCGCCTCTCAACCTTCCTGACTGGCCTCTCTTCTTGATCATCGTCGGCGTCCTCATCATTCTGCTCTTCCAGATCATCCTCGTCATCGCCTTTCTCCGTTGGTCCAACGTACACAGCAAAGCGCGGTGGAGGCGCCTTCGACAACGCGGCGCTGTCATTCTCGACGGACCGGCGCTCATCTGGACGAACCCGATACCACCTGGACCAACAGTCTCGACCTTCAACTTACGGCAGACGCTTCGGACGTCAGACGATCAAGTGACTCAGTAGGGCACTGTTGCTACGACAAGGTCCAGATACGACACCTTCTCAACCGGCGCGGCGCCATCCTCTGTACAACTACCACAAGTCAGCATTCAGAGCAACCGACAGCAAACAGCCATGAGTCTCTTTGAACCCAAATCTTCGCCTGTCACAGAAGTCGCGAAACAGCAGGCAACCACCTCCGCCACCATCATCATCTTCATCGTCATCTCCGCGATCGGTTCATCGGCCGTGGTAGGGTTCGTCCTGTTCGTGGCATGGTACAGAGTAAAGAAGAAAAGGGAACAAAACCAGGCGGCTGCCGAGCTGGTGGAGCTTTCTGTCATTGAAGCCGTTCTACAGGCATCTCCGGCGCGACAACATTAAGAGGTTGGAGCGGCGCACTGAGACACGTTGTCATATGCAGATGACATGAATCCGGCGTTGGGGCTGATGAAGATACAAAGAATGTGATAGACAAAAAGGGAAGAGAGGAAGCTGGATGGTCGGACTGTACCTGCTTCTCTTACGAGCTGATCTTCCAAGATCGAGTATAGCAACCTAAGAAATGATACTGTAACTTGAAAGCTCTACCTCCCTTCTAACGCCAATGAGATCTTGAGCCCAAGGTAATCAAACGCGTCCCGTCGCATGAGTCGCGTAGTCTGGAAGCCGTGTCACTATACCAAGATTGCAGTAGCGGCCCCTCCTTTCTGGTAAGCTCGTGACAACGCGATAGCGGTCAAACGTTGATACAAGCAGTAGCGCGTTCCGCGTGGCGAAGCTCGTGGGATCAGAATGAGGAAAGCGTAAGCCGTTGCGGGAAGTCAGTGCGGGGGTTCCCCTCACGGCGCTGCCTTTCTCGTACATTTAACACTCCTTCCTCATCTCCTCTTTTCTTCTACACCTTAATCTCACTCAGCTTCCACTCAATCCGCCGATTATCTGAATACCCACATCAGTCAGTCAACTACCATGTCATCTCAGAACACATCCAACGCCTCCGGCTCCGGCTCGACTTCCTCTGGCAATACCGGCAGCGGAGGCTACACCACAACCAGCTCCGGTACCAACAGCCAAGTACGATCTTACTTTTCGTTCTTTATTACGCCTCGCTGACTTCCCTTTGTAGGGAAACCACTACTGCTCCCGCGACTATGGCTCCAGCGCCTCGAACCCCAACTCTTACCACTACTCCAACACCGATGGCTCGTACTACTACAGCAACCCCAACGTACGTCAAACTTATCCAACACAGATGGACTCTTGCTAAATCACTTCCAGGGCTCGACCTACTACAACGATGGTCAGGGCGGCGCAAGGTACAACTCCGGCAAATAGACTGCGCGTAGCTTGTCCGTTGTTGCTCCAAACTTGGCCGAGGTCCAATCGTGAGGGGTTCGTGCTGTTCCCTGAAGTTGCGAAGGGAATATGACTGGCGTATCGTTATACCGTAGACGAGATGAAATGAACTTGTTTGCCTCGCACTATCCGTTGTATGCTTTCCCTTGTGATACCTTCTCAAACCTAGGCATGTAAGCAGCTTTCGTTCTTGCCCTACACTGCCGTAGAGACTCATCCCGCTGTACAAATGACATTGCCTAGCATCCTTAGCGAATACCTAGGTACCTCTTAGGTTAACTTAACACTTTACTACGCAGTTGCTAGCACGATTGTAGTCCTGTTGATCCGTGATACTCATGCGGCGATGTGGTGGTCTCCTTTATGAATGTACGTGGTGCTGTGAGTCAGCAGAGTTCAGTTGTGTAGACATATTTATAGGTAGCATGAGTGCGGAGTGAGGGGTCCCGTTAGGGCCCGCGTCATCCCGAGGTCGCCCGCTGCTGGCATGAACCACGCGCACGACACTCATTACACATCTGACGTCCACAGGCAGCGCATTGCATACTTTGGGACAGGTTTCTTGCCTTCTTAAATGCGCGACCACTGGAAAAGCTGCTTACTTGCACAGTCGTATCGTGCTGTGTGATTGCTATCTGCTTCGACACAGGCATCTTCACAACCTTCATTTCCGCAAATGAATGTGAGGAACGAAGACACTGGTCTTTTCCCAAGGTCGCGTAGAGGAGAAGTAGCCCCAAGGCATTCGTATTATTCAAACACGTCAACCTAGGAAAGAATCAAACAGGTATAGAGCCTACATCGACATTAGGGCACCTACTTTGCAGGTATCTATGTTAATGTAAGCTGCAGACCTGTTTAATTTGTTCCTTGTATAAGATACAAAGATGAATATCGGCTATAAAAAGGGTCTATCATTGACGAACTCCATCCTTGTTGCTCGTTATGTGCGCCTGGCTGCCAAAGGACTCTCGTTCATCCAGCTCGATATCGCTATCTGTCCTTATCCACCCTTTGCTCTCAATCCGAGTGCTAACGCGTATCCTGCTTTGCAATCTACTTTTGCTGGACTGGCCGTTCGATCCCGAGGCGAAGTTACTTCGGCTGTTGGAATACTGTGTCGAGGGGAGGCGAAGAATGCCACCGACGAGGGGCTTGAGCGATGGCGCACATGCGGCTATGATACCGACGTTCACCTGGAGGAAGCCCCAGAATTGGATGTCGTTCGTGCTGGCATACTGTTAGCAAACGTCCATACTGGTTCAAGTATAGACATAGAGACCTACAATGACTGATCGGGGTCGCCTCTCTTTGTATTCTGGACAACGGCCTTGACGATGCCCATGGCCACCGCTCTTGACTTGGGTTAGCTTTTGTGCCTCAACTCAAGCCTCCCTTCCCGACGCCGGGAAACTTACGTGTAGCCCAAGCTCAGAACAAAGATGAGGTACATGCGAGTCTTCTGCTTCATCTGCAACCCCATAATGATGGGAATAGGGATGGTTGCAAAGCAGATATCCGTAAACATGTTGCAGCCTGCGTACGATCTAGTCAGCCACCAAGTACAGTAAGAGTGGCGGAGGACATGTATACTTGTATTCATCAGCGCAAAGCCCTTGTGGATTTTCACAGGCACGCAGGTTGGCTTGAGGTCCTTATTCCAGAAACCGGCGATGGGTTTGCACACGGCAGCCCATTCACTCCAAGATACCAGTGTGTAGAGACAGACGAATGCTGAGAATGCTTAGTAGACGTAATGATATCGCTTTTCAAAGCACCATGGACTTACCAATAAGCGACCAGAGTATCCTGTTGTATAACGTGGGAACGCCCAAGCGAAGGAGTGAGAACCCGACGGACAACTTGAGGAAGGCCATACCTCCAATGCTGGAGACAAGAGCTTGTATGAAGGTCAACTTCAGGTACTCTTGGTGATCTGACTTCTCGAGAGTGTCGGTGTGACGACCTAAGCCATGCTGGCCAGCTAGTATGTAGGTCACCATTCCACCAAGAAAAACACAAGTCTAATCCACGCAGTTAGAGAAGCACTCAAACTTGATTCACGTTAGTTTCTCACCGCTGCCGCTAGTATGAGGGCATCATCTTTGCCAAACGCCTTCACGACGACGAAGCGGGCGTACATGCGCATCCCAACAAAGGTCAGTGCGATGACATGGAAAGTCGCGGTAACGCCGAGGAGGTATCCCAGATTACTCTCTGCTGCACGCACCGGGTCGGTATTCTTTGGTGCCATAGTGACGGCAAAGATGAGGGTCTAGCAAAATGGAGTCGTAGGGAGGAGACATAAGTGTCATGCATCCTGTCGAAACCAAGGATATGTTGTGTTACGTCCCCTCTTCCTACATTTCATGCCCAGCGGGATACGGAGCTCTCTGCAACGACTTCAAAGCACGGTAGCAGTGTTCTAGAAGGTGACATGGCCTCGTTTGTTGGTTCGTCAGCCTGCTTACCGTGAGATGTGGCATCCTTGTGTGCCAATTTCTTGGAGAATCCTTCCTGCGCTTTGCTTTTTCTTGAAACGAATGTATATTGCCCATATTGCATGGCAAAGAGACGGCATCGCCTGCATGCAGCCCGCATCTGCATCTACTTTCAGCGTGCACCGGTCCCAGATGCGTTCGCGCACTAAGTAATCGGGCCGAAGGGTAGGATTCCATCGCAGACGAGCCAGCCCAGCGCAACGGTTCGACGGGTCGACGGGTGGCTAATGGTCCGCTGCGCGCATGAATGGTCTCAACTTGCAGCGAAAACCGAGCTTGCTTCCGTGGTAAACAAGCCGACATGTTGGTTCTCGGGGGTGGCAATACGAGAAGGATCAGTTTAGGCTGAATAGGCAAAGGCAGAGCTGGAAGCCTTTGCGATTTGTTACTTGATCGCCAATGGGCTTGTTTGGTGACATTGCGTGGGATATGAAAATGTCTCTGGGTCTAAAGGCTTCTGGTATAAAGCGGCGCAGTCATGGGAGTGAGCCGGTTGTTCGTGGGGCGGCAGGTACTAGGGATCGTTTACCACTGTCAAGGGCTCTTTCCCGTCTCCGTCCCGTCTCGCATTCACCGCAGGAAGGCGCCACTCCTACGCGACCCTTTGACGATCTCATGCCACAGTCAGATATAGTCGCATGGTGTGGGACGGCGTCCCATTGGTCGATAACCAACCTTCCGCCTTTGTATGCATATGTCATTTCGATCCAACAAAATCCTACAGATCCCAGATCTTAGCAGTGCCAAGTTTGCTTCAGGAGCCTTTAGATCACCCAGCTAAACGGTCGACAGATGATCCTTCTGCATCGCATTGCGCGAAGTTTTCACTACCAAAAACAGTCCCCATCGTGACAGCCGTTTACTCGCCACTCCAAGCGAACAATGGGCGACCACACACAGTGCCGTGCTCGGGAAGCATGCACTCCCATCGCCCTGACATGGTATAATCTTGGCAGCATATAATTCCGCATGGTAATATCCCACGACGAGCGCTACCGGCCGTTCAGTCGCTACTCCGAGGTCAAAGACGTACCTAAGGAGGCCGTAGGCTAGCCTGCACCGCGTTTCCAGTACAAGCTATGGCCCCATAGCAGAACACTCTTGGGCTAAAGTACGGGGAGGATGCAGGCTTTCATTAGGCGCGCCTATACTCTAAGCCGCGTTGATCGATTTATTCATCTGGACTCGCTGCAGAGCCGCTTCTTCTAATATAGGTCCTTGGAAATCGGAAGTACGCTTGCGGCGAAGGCCTTGCATGAACAAGGGTTGCATTCGCATTGGATATAACCGTCGATTTGGATTCAGATCTTACTTCCTTAAATCGCCAGACCTTGCACATAGCGATCCCATCACCATCACCATGCGTCTGTTACAAGCTGTAACCGCCGTGCAGCTGTTGGCTGTAAGCCTTGTGGCTGCGGTCCCCTTTGACTCGCCTTCAACTCCAGTCATCGATATAGACCCTGCAGTAGACCCTCTCGAGGCTCTCGCCCAACTGCAGCAGAGCGCATACGAAACGCTTGAGCAAAATGAGAGTGTTTCAAAGAGGGCCCCCAAGGGTTGTTCTTTGGCGAAGACAACCGTCCGGAGGGACTGGTAAGCTTACTACGCGCATGAATTGGTGCTGGCTAACCTCGACAAGGGATCACCTGAGCAAGTCAGAGCGGAAAGCGTACATCAAAGCTGTCCAATGTCTGCGAACTTTGCCAGCCAAGTCCGACAAATCGTGGGCTTCAGCAGCGAAGACGCGCTTTGACGACTATGTCGCCATCCATGTGAACCAGACCCTTGGTATTCATGGCAATGGGCTCTTCCTCACCTGGCACCGCTACTTTGTCTGGTCGTACGAGCAAGCCCTCCGAAACGAATGTGGCTACAAGGGCTATCAACCAGTCAGTATTAGCCACTTCGAGTGACTCTTACATATCTAACTTCTCTAGTACTGGAACTGGTTTGCACATACCGACAATATCTATAAGTCACCTGTCTTCGACGGAAGTGACACCAGTTTGGGTGGCGATGGCGAGTTCTTCGCGCACAACGGCAGTCTTGCCGGTGCCCGAACAATCTCCATCCCCTCTGGAAAAGGAGGCGGATGTGTCAAGAGCGGCCCTTTCAAGAAGTGAGACCGTCGCATAACTCAATCCTTACGGAAAGCTAACAAAGCACAGCACGGTGGCGAACATTGGTCCGATTTCTCCTGGTATGCAAGGCTTCCCCGATTTGGGCATCGACCCCAACGACTACAATCCTCATTGCCTGCGCCGAGACATCAGTCCTTACATTCCCAAGAAGTGGTTCACTACGGCGAACTTACTGAATGTAACCATTGGTCGAGCTTCTCAGACGCATCGCGACTTCTGGGTCGAAATCCAAGGTCGCTACCCAGACGGCTTCCTCGGTCTACACACATCAGGCCACTACACCATGGGCGGCGACGGAACTGATCTCTACTCCTCTGTGAACGACCCCGTCTTTTGGCTCCACCACGCTATGCTTGACCGCATCTACTGGATTTGGCAGACGCTTCACCCACGTGAGGCGAACGAGGTGACGGGTACTTTGACCTTGTCGAACAAGCCTCCAACCCGCAACGCCACCATCGACGAGCCCTTGGTCTTGGGAGTCAACGGAAAGACTGTGAAGATTCGCGATGTGCTCAACACCCTTGGTGGTAGCCCTCTGTGCTATATCTACTTGTAAATAGGATCTGCTGTAATGTTAGGCTGGTGGTTATCTGGCATTCGTAGTTGTTAATACTTGAGCTCGGCTGTATATACCCGTCGAACGTCCACCCGGTCGGTGGATCAAAACTAGGCGGGTATACCCACCAATCCTCAAAAGCAACCACGCAACCTTTCTCGTATACTACCTCTTGTCCCTGCATCGAACCTTACTCACCTACCGCATAGAGTAGGCATCGAAAGCAGGCGCCAAACGGTTATATTAAAACCTTCTCACGCCTCATCCACCATCTTCGGCAATACGTCGGAAATAACACTTTCCCATCACCATCCACTAAACTCGCGCATTGATCGCAGCACTCGATACGGCAATAACGGTGAAACAGCTTCATCCTCGCCGATATTCCTCTAAACAGTAACCATCGATTGCAGGCTCCAAAGCTTGGCCTCTTCAAAGTTACCCATTAAAGAAAACCGTAGATTGTAGATGCGGAGGCTTGGTAATGCCAACGGAGAAAAATTGGTTTGCTTGTTCTGCTTGCCCGTGGCTCACCGACTCGTACCCGCGGAAGGGAAGGTTACGCGGGAATAAGCAAACTTTTCTCCTCTCTCGATGACGCGCCAACGACACGTTGATGTCGTCTTTTTTGCCAACGAAGAGAAATTACTGGAACAGGTAGGCGTGGAAAGTAGGCGTTTGGCTTGTCAGACTTGGTGTAGCTTGGTCGTTCCTTAGGAAGTGGATGCGTTTACGGTGTTGGGTAGGTGTTGAAAGCAGGCGTATGAGAGCCTCACATTTTTCCGTTGGTGAGGCTGTAGAACGAGAAGTCACGTGTAATCGCTCATGTTCTGTTGATCGCGGTGTGTCTTCTCGTGCGTATGCACTTATCAAATTGTTGGCATTCTGAGTAGTCGCATCCAGGCACGATGGTAAAACGCGCAGCGTTGAGGGACACATAACTTCTACTTCTATACCAATCCATCCGCGCCTCTTCCTTCTCGCAACGAGCTTCAGCGTCGCAAACCTCGCATCGCGTCTCTGTACTACCAATGTATCGCCATCGGCACCCTGCTTCAAATCCCTACAAACTAAACACGCCTCCGCAAGCGTACCAACATCTCAAACACTAAAAAGCAACACCAAACATCGGTGTGTCACTTGGCCTACCCAGACAGGCAATCATGGAAAGTAGGCGTATTCCTTCGCTTCATCTTGCATGTGTTCAGATCTCGGTACAAATCTACTAGGCGTGCAGAAAAGCAACCAGCACTTGACAAGCGTGTTCCTTCATACCCAAACATCTGGTGTTTTGTCCCAGTCAGGTAACTGTCGAAAACAGGCGTATTCCTTCGCTTTATCTTGCAGATTTCTGAAGACCTAATGCAGACTACTATTTCTAGAAAAGAACTGCCAGTCGGGTCAGGTTAGGGCGAGTTCTGGAAGGAGCGGTGGGTTGATGGTTTGGGTAGTACATGTTACGTTTTGGGTGACGTTGAAACTACCACATGTACCTCAAGCTTGCAGTCATTTGATAAACAAATTTCGAATCGAAGTACTGGGAGAAAGCGGCATTAGGGATCAGAGGCAGTGTTCTCTCTAATGGTATTCCAACGCCTACAAGATTTACTCGCAGTCTTTGTCAGGCGGCTCTCGGCTCACGACCTGCGTGTCCCGTGAAGTAACTCAAAACGTATTATTTGACTTTGAACTTGTCGATTCGTCTTTCAGTTTGATACAGCATTCACCACGCCATATTGTTCGATTGATGAATGCTGTACCAAACTGAAAGGAAGCCGATTAGGTTCCAGCTACTCAGTAAAAGCTCGGTGATGAACAGCAGTACACGTTCTCCTTACACCATCCGCCTAATCTCCACTCCATCAGATACCCAAATCAGTAACCATCGAAAGCAGCGCTATCGCTCGTCTCGAAACTTCCAAGCGTCCTTCAACGTCTCATCCGCAAGTAGTAAGCCGAAGGCGAAAAGCCCCCCTCAACCATCATCACCAACACGCAACAAACCCCAAAACCCGTAGGTATGACGAGCAGCACAACTCCGGGAGCCGCATTCCCATGACATGCGCAAACAACGCTTTCGCATCCTTCCTTACCCCGTTGAGTAACTCGAGCATCAACTGTAGAAAATAGGCGTATGCCTTCTCCTCACCTTGGCACAAATATCCCCCGGGTACCTTTCCCAAAACCACAAAATTATTTCAGAGTACCACAGAAAAACAGAGTACCCAAGAGTCAAGACGACGTAAACCCCTCACAGAACCCCGCTGTGGTGCAGCTCGAACCCCTCTCGCACCCCCTCTCTTTCTATTAGATTACCAATTACCGCTCTGGGTAATCGTGGATGATAGGCGTGTAGCTTAACTAAAAGCTTAGTAGTCTGAACGCGGCACGGTCTGCAGTAAACGACACGTAAATAACGATTAGTAGACATGGTGACGAGGGTAATAACGGTATCGCGAACACTGACCAGCGATCCCTTGCGCAACACGTGCAGAGAAGTCACCGTCGTAAACATACGCATACCTTTGGTATACTTTACTCATCATCGTTCCCCTCTCTACTTCATCTTCCGCACCCCTCCGCTTTCCCAACTGGGTAATATGTGGAAAACAGGCGTGTAGCTTCTCCTCAATGCTTAGCAGAGCTTAATTCACGCGATACGACCGGATGTTCGCGGATGGAAGGTTTGGAGACGGTGGATTGGAAATGAGGAGGCGAGGCGAGGGCGAAGGTCGGCCGAGATGACGTAGTGGGGTGCTGAGACCGCGGCGTTGGGATGCAGGTGGGATATGTCATTGCGCGTGGAACGACGCGATGGATGCCGCGGAGGTTGGGGAACGTCGCGTCAGCGCATCGTTGCATAATGCATGAGGAGAAAGGTGAGTGTGTTGCGATAAGGTGTATTCAAACGTGCCAGGTGTATAGCATTGCGCGTGTTTAAAATAAAGAAAACGCCATCTAATGCCTTCGATATATGCCAACCCAATCATACCCAAATACGCCTAAGCTATGCATCAAAACACATGTACGATCTAAAACCAGCATGCATCTACGCGTCTCGATTCGAGAACAAGCTCACAACTCGTCTCGTCTCGGGATGCGAATCTCCCAACTCCTCGGACCGGGCACGAAACCCATCCACCAATTGTAGGCTCTCCTCATTTCGAGAATGAAGATTTTAGTACTATCCAAATATGTTAGTTCAGTTTTTGAAGTAGTTTGAGTAGTCTTCATGACTTACAATCGCCCAGGAAGCTGCGTCCACTGCCATAACACGTAATAGAAGGTTCTCTTGACCAGGTTGAATTCGGCCTTGACTTCCTGCCACATGGTCATCTTCCTCGCGTCCCAGTCTCGCTTGAAACTTGGGATCTTTTCTCCGCCAGTCAAGATGTCGATTGGTTTGTCTTCGTCAGAGTCTTCGAGAGCGAGTCTTGTCTTCAACACTCCTTTGTCGGTCGCCGGTAGCGCAGATGCGACATCGCTAGGCAAGCCATCACGCTCTTCGATCATGCGACGGAAGTCCTTGATGGCGGACAGTGAATGCGAAAGACGGTTCATCGTGTTGATGAGAGCGACAAGTTCGGTGCGGCGAAGCGGCGGGTCCTTTGAGGAATCGTTCTCGTCGAACTCGAAGAGCACCTTGAGAGCTGTGCCGTAGCCATTCGTTTGTAGTTTACCCCAGAGTCGGCACTTGTCGCATCCGACGCAGTCCATGATGCGACTAACATTCCTGAACCGGTTGCGGAAATCCTCCTTCAATACCATTGTGTCGGGGTCTTGGAACATGACCGTCTCATCGAAGATCTCGGGACCTGAGGGGAGGGCGGATGCGAGGCGCAGGACTGAGTTCTTGGTACGGAGATCTTGTTCGGGGTCTTCGGAGCAGAAGGAGTAGTCGGAAATGTGCTGCCTGATCTTGCCTACAGCCCGCATGACGAGGGCGTAGTTGAAGTAGACATTGGAGATGCGCTCGGGGTAGTCGTGTAGACGTTGCTCGTAGCAGGCCAGGTTGGGTCCCCACTCTCCTGTTGTCTGGTTGAGGTAGTCGTAGCAGAGGTGCGTGGAGATGGACGCGTGCATGCCAGAGATGACGCGGTGGAAGACGCGCTTCTCCAGGCAGGTATCGTCGAATTCGACAGGGTCGAGGCTATCTACAGGAGAACCGTGAGCAATGGCAGACTGAACCTTTTGCTTCTTGCCCTGTTCCTGCATGACGTTGCGGAACTGATTTGCGGCGTGCAGTTGTTGTTGGTTTCCAAACCCGCCAAAAGACGATCCTCCAGGTGGTGACGAACTGCCAGTGGAGGGTGCATTCTTGGGAGGCTTACTGAAGCAGTTCTCCCGGTATATAGCCTCCCACACCTGCTGAGCTCCGACGCCCGAGTATCCGGTGAAGCGCTCTGGGTTGTCTACAAGCGACACGTAGTCGCCCTTTGCAGTCGCCGATTCGTCGTCCGGTACGCAGTAGTCGCGCTCGTCGCATTCGTCGTCGTACTCGACCACACAGCTCTCGTCGACGTTTTCGCCTAGGCTGCCGTGTAGCGGCCGTTTCCTCTCTTCCCGTTGTTGCTTCCTCCCCGGATGTTGTGCTGTAGGCCCCTCCAGCTTGCCGAGTTCTTTTGCGCGCCAGACGAGCGGTATGTCTTCCTCGTTGTCCAGTGTATTAACCGCGCATGCGATGTTCCCGCACATGCCATTCTCGTCGTCCCAGAACGGACATTTCTTGCTGTACAGGTTCAATCGGTAATGCGAAAAGAAGTCGGTGTTTTGCGTGATGGACTGGAGGTATGGGTGTATGGCTTCGTTGAGCTGTTCGAGGGTGTTGTAGCTTACGCAAGCGTCGGAAACTATCGCACCAGGCGATATCTGAAAGGCTGTCTTAGTATTTGAGTCTCCAGGCTGGGCTGGTGGAGCTTTCGACTTGTTGCTTACATCGCAGACGTCTGACGGAGGACTACTCGACTTGGTAGCATGGCTCGCAGCGTGTGAGCTACCCAGCAACGAGAAGACGGCTAGGTAGAACACCTGCGCAGCAGAGCGCATCGTGGTGATGGTATGATGTGGCTACTTGAGTCCTCCAGTCAGTAAACGTCGGCGACAGCGCCTCCCAAGGGGATGGAGGAGTTGGAAACTTACAACTACTCGTATCCTCGGTATATGAGTCTCTCCGGTAAATTAAATGCCGAGTGTACGTGTGGGGTAGGCAAAGAGGCCAGCGTGTAGATTATTGAAACCGCGTTGGCGCAAGTCGGAAATCAGACCCTGGACGTAGTAGGAAGTTCCGACTCGAGGCAATCTAAGATAAATGAAAGACAAAGCCTAAGCCGAATTCACAAGAGGCCAAAAGAGTGAACCGTGGAAGGGACAGATGTATCGTACTAGATCAGACCCGCGGCATTCCAGGGAATTGTAATCAGTCGCTCATCGGGCCACGGTTGTAGCAATGTGGCCAGTACCAAAGGCTGTGGCGGCGGTGACATGCCAATTGGACCCTGACGTGACGCGCTAGCGGGAGGCTCAACGGACCACTCTTTCGTGCGGCTCTGCAAATCCACTTGCGCGTTAGATATCCAAAACAACTGCAGCGAGCGCATATCCTAAGAATAGTTTCCTGATAACGGCCGCTAAATCTTCGACATGGCTGAACCCACCAAAGCGACAGGGAGTTGGACAGATGCCTTTCCTGCCCCACGTTGCACCGCACCGACGCTTTCACGCGAAGAGGCCCTGTCACATCTCTCGTCTCCAGACTTGCTCATTGTCGATGTGCGACGCACCGATTATGAGGGCGGAACTATTAGAGGTAGCCTAAACCTTCCCGCCCACTCTTTCTACATGAACCGCGGGGTATTGTACGACTTATGCGAAAGGGCGGGAGTCAAACGCGTTGCGTTCTATTGTGGTCAGTTCTTCACCTCATGAAAATGACGTTCTTGATGCGACATCAAGGAGATGATCGTGTGTTGGTGGCGTGAGATGCGTGCCACATGGTATCGTCATTTGGGAACACGAACAAGAAGATCCTACTAGCACGCTGACACATCATAGGCGCATCGAATGGAAGAGGCCCCAGGTGTTCTGGCTGGTTTGCAGACTATATTGCGGACAAGGGCGATGATCAGATCACATCTTTGACACTTGGTGGTGGCATCAAGGGTTGGGTGAAGGCTGGAGAACCATACACTCAACAAATGGACGGCTTCGAGCCAGAGTATTGGAAACAGTTTGAATGAACATGCATTGTATTATCTAAATATATACGGTCGTAAAATCGATTCGATGCCTCATCTATTACTCATCCGAGTCGTCGTCTATAATCCGTCTGCCTCTTTTCCTTTGAACGACAGGCGCGTCTTCCTCCACTTCTGAATCAGAATCAAGAACGACAGCGTCCTTACTGCTCGCACCCTTCTTGACGAGCGGTGCATCATCGTCACTATCACTGCTGACAACTGCATCGTCGTCCGTGATGTCGCTGGTGAAGAGCTTCTCGCGTCTGGGTGTCCGCTTTGGTTTGGTGGCAGCTTTGACGACTGCTTGCGTCCCTGCCCCGACACCAAAGATATCAATACTGGGCAAGCTGGATGTAGGCACTACCTCTTCCTCCTCCCCTTCAATGATGAAGCTAGCCAGCTCCGAGTCATTCTGCCATGCAAGAGGGTCCTCCGGTTCATCCGCACCCAACGTGTCGTCCGAGCCAATTGTGTCGGCTTGGGATGGTAGGCGGAAACGGGGATCTGTCGGTGGTGGAGACGACTCATTGCCTTCCATAGCGAGGTTGGACACGCGCCAGTTAGGTGTTTTTGTTATCGGTGTTTCATCCAATGCGTCGGTGTCGTAAGTCGGCGTTTCCACAGCTGGTTTGTCTTTCCGCGCTCGACCACGAGGTGCTGGTGTTTTAGGGGTCTTCGGAGGTGCCATCTCTTTGGGTTTCGGCACTGGCTTTCCTTTTGGTTTCGGTGCCGCTTTCGCTTTTGGTGGCGCCTTCTCCTTGGGTTTCGCCGGTGCCTTTGCTTTCGGTTTCGGGCCAGGCTTTGCTTTTGCTTTGGTCGTCGGAAGGACCGGTGAAGCGGGTTCATCGTCTTCCCACATGTCTTCTGCGATGACTGGTGCAACCTCCGTATGCGACACAACGAAACCATCGTCTGCATCTGATTCGCAATCAGAATAGTGCAGATCGCGCTGGAACTTTTCCAGGCGGTCAGTGTCCATATCGTGCATGCGTTGCATAGTACCGGCAAAAGCCCGTGTGACACGACCTGGCCCGACTCGACGGGTTTTGTAAGGCAGGGTGCGCTGTCGCTCGGGAAATGTGCTCAGGTCCAATCCCCCAACCATAGGAGCGTCATCATCGTCGAAGACTGTCTGGTATCGCCTCTCGAGATCCTGCATCGCTGAGTCGTCCAAAAGGACCGGCTCGAGTGGTGGCATCTCAAAGGCTGTCTCGCTAGGATATACTGGCATAGCAGCTTTCTTCCCTCGACCCTTTGGTACAATCTCCTCGCCCATACGGCCTGCAGTGACGAAGCCAGTGATGACATCGTCTGGCATGTGGAATTTCTTGGGAGGCTTCTTTGTCCGCCTTCCCTTTTTCGGCTCTGGGAGCCAGTCTTTCTGAGAGTTTTCGGCGGGGATTTCTACCGCGCGTCGGTCAACGACTGGCTTGACATCTGGTGGTAGAATCCTGCGAGATACGTCGTCGTGGAAATTGAAGTGCCCTCCATCTGCAATAAGCTCTTGCATCTTGAGGTAGCTGTCGTTTGCCTTGTTCGCGTCATTTTCTTCCTTGCCTTCCATTTGAAGCATCACAATTCGTCCCTGGCGTTTTCGACCTGTACGGCCCATGCGCTGCAACATGCGAATCGGCGATGCTTTCGAATCGTAACAGATGATGAGATCGACCTCGCCAATGTCGAGACCTTCTTCACCAATCGAGGTGGCAATCAACGTGTTGAATTCGCCATTCTTGAACTTTTCGATAGCCTCCAACTGGTCCTTCTGCGACATACCCTCTGAATTCTTCCCGTGCGCTTGTCCGACGAAGATGCGTGGGCGAATCATCGGCTGATGTCTTTTCAGGATGCGCGCGATCTCTTCGGCGCTGTCACGAAAGTGGGCGAATACCATGATTCTCGTCTGCGAAGGAGGCGCGCCATCGACGTTTCGGCCATCACCTGCGTTAACAAAGTGATCCAGAATAACCTGCTGCAGATACTCCAACTTTGGATGCCCAACAAAGTTGTCGTCGTTGATCCACCCATGGAGACGCACCATCAGTTTCTTCCAAGCGTCACTATCGAGGATCTGCTTCTTATACTTGGACTTTGTTTTGGCAGCTTCATCCTGAAACTCCTTCATTTTGATGTAGAAGGGTCCCATGCCATGGTACTTCAGTAGATCCATTCCGTGGGAGATAGATGCGAGGATAGCAAAGATGGTGTGAACCGTGCTTTGAAGGCCGCGGTTGGCGTTTCGACCGACCTCTTGGAACCACTTCTTCTTGGCTTGTTGGCATCCAAAAGGTGTCAAGTCGCGGGGGTTCTTGCTCCAATAAGCGTTGAGACCAGCTATCGTGTTCACCAAGGGTTGTAGTGCTTGGCTGTATAGCTCCATACACATCTCCATCTCGTCTGTGTTTTGGAAGACTTTCTTGTCGATCTTGCGCTGATGAACATAGCTGCAGATATCCATGGAGTTCTCTGTTCGAATCTCTACTTTGGAAATGTCCAGACCGTCGATAACTTTCTGGACCGACTCAACATCAGCACCAGGTGTAGCCGTTAAGGCCAGTACTCGGAAACTCGTATTAAATCGGCGGAGGAAGCTGACGACCTCGACGTAAGCATAAGCGCCGGTCGCACGATGAGCTTCATCAACAACCAATAGTACAATCTTCTTGGGATCTGCGTATCCAGATTTCAAGTCGTTTAGGAGTGTCTGAGGCGTCATGAAGAAGACTCTTTTCTCTTTCCACTCTTCTGCGCGTAAGCCGGTCGACACGCCTCCGGTAAGCATTGTGGTGTACGAGCGCGGAATACCTGCGATGTGGAAGCAGGCTTCTACCTGTTGTGCCACGAGCGGCTTGGTAGGAGCAACAAAGACTATCTGTGCTTCCGTCGTCCATCGAAACCAGTTCAGTATGATCGTAGCTGCGATGAATGTTTTACCAAGACCAGTCGGAAGAGCGACGAGTAAGTTGTGAAAGAGACCTCTCTGGACGATGTTAAACTGGTAGTCTCGGATAGTACCCAGGTTTGTTGGATAGACCCAAGTCTTGATTGCTTCTGGATCCAGCTTGTGGTGAGTGGGTGGCTCTGCCTTCTGGTCGACGACAAAATTGTAACGCTTGTTTACTTGGGATGGGGCAATTGTACTATCAACACCCGCACGACCGAACAAGGTAGTTTGCCGTAGGCCAGTGAGAGGTGCGACCACCCGCTTTCTGGCTGACGTAACTTGTACATCGTCCTGCTTCTGTGGCGAGGAACATGAGGAGGCAAAGGCGTCAGATGGGAGATCTGCTAGGTCTTGGGTGAAGTCATAGGCACCTGTTGCCGTTGTCGTCGCAGCCCGAACTGGTAATCTTGGTGACTCGTCAATGTCGATGTCGACATCCCCGAATGAGTCTGAAGGAACTGGCGAAGGCGGCGCTTGCGGTGCGGGCCTAGATGATGCTGACTGTCTACCCGGCAAAGACACATTCCTCGTAGCGTCCAACCCATTCTGTTTCGCAGGTGCTGATGGCTTATGAACGCCAATCGTGGTAGCAGGCTTCGTCCATATTGCTCCTCGCGGCTTCCACGGTGGGGAGTCTGTTGGAGGTGGCTGTGTATAGAAAGTGTCTGGCATCTCGAGGTTGATGGTGGATACGTGAATGCGTTCTTTCCGTTTATCCGCAGCAGTCTCTTTAACGGGCGATGCATCTTCATCATAGCTTTGCTTCGACTGCGCTCTCTTTTTGCGACTTGCAGGCACGCTCTTTGCAGGTGAGACACTCTTGCTGCCCTTCTCAGACAATGTCTGATCGGATTCATCAAATGCGTCTTCATCCTCATCAGACGATACGAATGGGCCTCGGCGACGTCCTCGTTGTGCCTTGCGCGGAACAGACTCCGCTTGCTCATTTACGTTGCTGATCTTTCGCCTCTTGGCTGGCCTTGGTGAGGGCGGGAAGGCAGGCGTGTTCTCTTGCTCGGCCTGCGTTGCGGCATCGAGGAACTCCGTGTCGTCGAATTCATCGCCATACTCATCACTGTCGTCCATTGCGCTGGTGTATGAGAGGCGGCGTCACTTTATTAGTGGCGTGGTGAGGTAAATGTCGCGACGCGTCGTTTTCTAGCGCGTTTTGGCGCAGATGGATGGGGCAGGTGTGGTGGACCCCTGCAGCCCTGGAGTCCAGGCTACCACTGGTAAGGTTCCAGCCGACGTGCCTCGATATGACGCCGCCGGCCCGACAAGGCTTACCACACGAGGCATAGTCGAAACCCAATATAAGCACAACGGAGCCACTACTCGCCAAACCCCTATGTACTGACTAGTAGTGTAACAGTGCAATAAAAAGCGAGATGGCCTGCCCCGGATTCTCAGTGTGTGCGCCAACGTTCGTTCTTTATTCTGATTCAGCCTTCAAGTACTCGTACTTCCCACGCTCGCTTATCGCATCTTCAGCATACCTGTATTAATCCTCACAATCGAACCGCTATTTACAACCTTCGAGTAATACCCAAACCCAAACCAAATTCAAGATGAAGTACTCCGCTGTTCTCCTCTTCGCCATTGGCGCCTTCGCCCTTCCCCAGGATGCGTCTGTTACCAGCGCCCCAGCGGCTGCCGCCATTCCTAGCGGTCTCTCTCCCGCTATCAGCTGTGCCATGGACTGCGACGCCGGCGATGTGAACTGCCAGGCTGCATGCTTGGGCAACGCTCGCCCCAACGCCTCCCAGGCTATCGCAACCAACGAATGTGCCGCCAAGTGCGACCAGGGCGATGGCTCTACCTCCGACTCCATTGCCTACGCCAAGTGCGTCGACAGCTGCATCAACAGCCTTTTCCCCAGCAGCCAAACCGCTTTCGCCCCTGGCGCTGCTGGTGGCGCTGTTGCTTCCGGCTCTGCTTCTGGTTCTGCTGCTGCAGGTGCCTCTGCCTCTGCTACCGGCTCTGCCAACCCTACGGCTACCTCAGGTATGATTGTCATCGGCAGTAGATTCTGCTCATTCTTGTACTAACGATTACCCAGGAGACTCTGCCTCTGCCTCTGGAACCGAATCTGGCTCCGGAGCTGGTGCCGCCTCCACTGGTGCCGCCGACAAGGCTTCAGCTCGCATCGCTGGTGCCGGTCTCGCCGGTCTTTTGGCCATCTTCGCCTTGTAAACTTCTTCATCTACAATTTGGAACTTGCTAGGAGTTGATCGTTTGGTGGGAAATGAGGTGGGAAGTTGATGAGGGAAAAGACAAACGGAAAATGGCTATATCATGGTTGGATGTTGAACTTCTCGTGCGCGGAAGACAGCAGCCTATGGTGATACGATCTGTTTGGCGGCAAGATGCAGACAACGTGCAGAACAATTCAATCATACTGCCGTTCTAAGGAATGTACATGACCTATTGTCGCATGGGTATTCTGAAATGAGTGAGGTACCGTTGCGAGTTGCAGTGGTTGAGGAGGGGGATCCGCACTGGGGATGCTAGCGCAGCTAATGTTGGCGCTGGCTCGTGCGTTTTCCATGCAGGTCAGCGGCTTGACCTCGGCAGGCAGATGTCATCAAGGCCCCACCCCGACCATGACAAGTGCCCGCACACCTTGAAGAAATCAGGGTAATACATCGTGAACATATCCAGCCGAGACAGGAAATGGCAATCTCTGCGCCTTTCACAAAAAGAGTCAGTTTATCGGTGTTGGAGCCGAGCGTTGTTTGTTGCGATCCCGAACGGTGCCAGCACATTCCCAGCTCCCCAAGGTTGAAGTAGTATTGGCAAGCATCATGGCGCGGACACGGCTGTGTAAGTGGTTATATCTGCCCTCGGACCGAAAGTTTGATTGTTGTCGCTGAAAACCTTGCTCGATCAATGGGCATGAAAAGGGGCTTTGCGCGCCGTTGATGGACAGAAAACAGATAGGTTCCGGCACGGTTATGGCTCTTCGACCGATCTGCAAGCGCCTGTCGTTCCCGCATGCACCAAACTAGAGGGCGAGTCTAGGTAGGCGTCGCCGATAACCACCTTGCTGCGCTCTACTGTCGCAAAGTGACGTCCTGGTGATTCAGCGCATTTCACGAATTGCGTTTTGAAAGTTGAATGTGCCTTGAACATCTTTCAGCCACCGGTTGATTGCGGCCAGTGCCCTCCTGCAGTGTACACGACCGCGCAACTCGCACTGCGTGTACCGACTTGCCCAAGTCTGCCTATCGCCGTGTACCAGACGACGTAGTTCTCGTAGTTTCCATAACGGGACCGGATCGCGTGGCTTTTGAATCCAGTTTATGGCAAAAGAATCTAAAGACCGCCCCTTCAAGATGAGACAATGCTAACACATCCCCAACCGCCATGCTGAACCATGCTGGGTTCAAACTTTCATCAAGTACTTTGCTGAGGCATGAAACGTCTCTGTAAACCAGACGCGGTGGAGGGGGGTTCGAAGCGATGTGTTGTGAGTAGGCAAGTCCTTGACTGAAAATGATGTGCACCACTGAGTGCTGGTGGTGAAAGCGACCGTGAAATGCCCCGATAACGCAAATACAAGATAACGCTGTGGAGCTCTGAGATCACTCAAAGTCTTGTGACTATAGGACTCTGCATCGATATACGAGCGCGAGCGATGACGAAGAAGACTCTTCGCTGTTATCGCCTATTCGTCAACACGGGTAGGCGTGGGCACAAGATAGTTGTGTCGCAACTTCAGAGATCAAGTCAATGGGGTCTTTGAGCTGCGACCTGCCTGTAGGACCAGAGCAGTGTCGAAACCCGGCCCCGCCTCTGCTGCCCATAGACAGGTTGATCTGCAAGGCGCATTTCGACAATCACTCCACGTCTGTCTTGGCGCAAGAGTGTTGTGAGATATCGCAAGCTGAGTTCTCGGTCACTTGGCGGATTTTAGTCACCAACACGTTCGAAACGGCTCCCAAGTTCGAGTGAGGCCCAGCGAAGGAGGGACTGGCGCGTTCCGCGCAGAACCGGATAGGCCACTTTGGTTAGGGTCGGTTGCAAGCCTGGGGAGTGCGCCGGGTCGCACACGCAAGTCGCTGTCAACGAGACGGCTGCTTTGACAAGCCGTGTTTTGGCATCGGTGTCGTCTTCTGCGAAAATCCCATCAAAGCCCATGAGACGGTGCGTGGGCCACATTGTTGCTGCAAGTGCGCGAGCTGATGTGCGCCAACGATCACGTTAGCGAATGCCGGCAACAGCGAATGAGGAGCGGGCAATCTGAGGCCGACGAGGGTTGCTAGGGTGCGGCTGGGTGTCTGGGTGTTTCGAAGGGGGGCAACAAGGCAGCCGACACGATATGACTGAATGCGTCTGCTAGCGTCCCTTGTCTGCGGACCTAGCAATGCCGCTGGGTAATCCCGCGAAACGCACGGGTTGCAGGCACATGTGCGACACGACCATGGGCGGCGTTGGAGCTTCACCACCAGATGGAAGTCGACGATGGAGACGATCGGGCCGTCTGAACCAGGCTGATTTGGCCGGAACAGGTGGATGTGTAAGAGAGTCAGACGCGACTGGGCCTAGTGTGGCAGGGCCGCAGAAAGGAATAACAATAAACGATCCAGGCGCTCTGCATTTCCGGACACATGCGCGGGCAATGAGGCGCACGTCCTGACTCTGCCAGCTTCTTGGGTGACGCAATGTGTGCTGTGGAAGATTCGGCATCAAGCCTTTCCATCCACGGATCTCTGCCAAACGACGAGGTCTCGTTAAGACCAGTCGACCCTTGTCGGCGCTAAATCGAGTTAGACGATGGACTGTACCATACATCGCCTCCTTCCAACCTTCGTCGCCGCGCCCACGCCATCATCACAGCACTCGATACCAGGTCAGTAGGCCTGGCGAAATGTCGAGGCGCACGCAATGGATGAGATGTGATGAATATAATGCCTCAATTTGATGAAACCGAGTAGTGACTCGAACGACGCAGCCTGTCCGCTGGCCTATACATGTGGACATGACTGAGACAGGCGGAGCAACTGCACATTACAGAGATAGTCGCCGCATGATGGGTGCGTTGCCGGTGTATGTCAGACAGGGGTGGTGGAGATCGTTGAAGGATGAAGCCGTGTGAACATGAACGTGCAAAACCCATCAAAAGAACACATCGTGACAAAGGACCCATCAGCGCCCCCATCGTTTGCCGAACGACGCACCTGTACGGCGTGGGCGGGCGCGGGCGCTGCTGTCAGGGTGCTGTGGTTAGCAGCACCGATGAGAAAGATGAGATATGCGTAAGAAAGAACCTAGGTCCCACGGACGTAGCCTTGGGCCTAGCTTGGCACCGTTAGACCCATACTACAGCGAGTCCGCCATCTTCGAATTCCTTCAACCACTGCTCCCTTCTTCACTAATTCTTCCCCACACCACGCTTTCTTTCGTCTAACCACGAAACTTCTCCCGGTTTCGCCATCGGCCCCATCAAGCCAGCCGTCTTGAACCCCGAAAATACTCACCTTTGACTTGCTACTTCACAAGTTCGCGTGTATGCGCTGATGGGCCTTCTCATGCTGCGTTGATATCCGCACTTGACGGGCTTCTTTCTAGCGACAACCCTGGCGACAGCCCGCGCCTGCCTTGAAAGGGTTCTTCGCCGTCCTTTTCTCCGGCCGTTTTATTGATTCTGCCTTCTTCTGCAGTAACCGGCATGGCGGACACGAAGAACGGCGAAGGCGAGGCTCCGTCTTCGACGGCTGGGGACCAGTCCAATGCACCATCACCGCGCAACGAAGATGACGCGCAAAGCAATCAACTGCATCAACCCAGCGCTGCATCAGAAGTAGCGCCTTCGAAATCAACTAGCAAGGCTTCTACCAGGAATTCGACACCTGCTGCTTCTTTGGAAGTACGGGAGCCTGCACAAAACCCCAACGACGCGTCTTCTGCCATGGACGACGTGCAACCATCGCCCGAGGCGGCCAACGTCGCTTCAAATCAGTCCAAAGCATCGTCAAAGGAGCCAGATCAAAACGGTGAGGCGCTATCGTCATACGGTACGCGATCGCGCGGCCGTCCTGGCAGGTCGCGACCTAATTATGCTGAGGACACCGAAATGGACTTCGAAATGGGAGCTGCAGCCACAAATGGCAACGCATCTGATCCGCCGTCGCGTAATTCTGTGGCTCCCGAGAACGGCCACTCTGCCAGTGTGGGTGGGAAGAAAGGTTCCGCCTCTGCACAAGGCAATGCATCGTGGGGTAATTCCGGAACCAACACTAAAGAGACCGCGCCGAATCCTCATATTTCCGGCACATCAGCAACAGCTGCATCGACTCAATCAAGCACACCACAACCGCAGCCCGCAACCAAACGACGCAAAAATGCTGCTGCGAATGGCGCAAATGGTAGTCACGCGAGTGCCGCTGCGCCAAGCCAAGCAGGGGCGAAGCGCGGAAGCCATGCCAGCGCCATGGTAGCCGCCAACAGCGCGCGAGAGACCAACATGATGACGTTCGAAAACACGGGTGCTTTCCTCAAGGACGGTCACTTGGAAGCCGACGATGGCCAGATTCTTTCAGTCAACGGTAAGTTTTGATTTGCTTTGGCTGCAGCTGACGGTCGCTCCGTTACGCCAGCCACGTCTTGCGGCTTGATTTCCGTTTTCTAATTGGATGTGCAGATCAGGTGTACCTCGTGTGCGAGCCGCCCGGCGAGCCTTACTACCTCTGCCGGGTTATGGAATTTATCCACGTCGACAACGACCCCAAGAAGCGGATAGAGTCCATGCGAGTCAATTGGTTCTATCGCCCACGAGATGTCCAGCGCTACAACAATGACACTCGTCTGGTCTACGCGACCATGCACTCTGACCTATGCCCTCTGGCGTCTTTACGGGGAAAATGCCAAATCTTGCATCGGAGCGAAATCGGCGACCTCGACGAGTATCGCAAAACTAAAGACAGCTTCTGGTTCAACCAGGTTTTTGACCGCTTCATTCATCGCTGGTACGATGTCATTCCCGTCTCATCGGTTATCAACGTACCCGACAAGGTCAAGAAAGCCCTGGACGAGCGGTGGAAGTACATCTGTCTCGAGACGAGTCGGGTAAAGGAACTCACAAGCGCTGTCAAGAGCTGCAAGCGTTGTGTTGGATATTGCGCAGCGTAAGTCACCATTTACCCATCCACGTGACGGAGCTAACCTGATTAGGAATGACTCCGTTGAGTGCGCAGTCTGTCACAACACCTATCACATGAACTGCGTGCGCCCACCACTACTCAAAAAACCATCTCGTGGATTTGCTTGGGCTTGTGGCCCATGTAGCAGAGCGCAAGAGAAGAAGTTGGAGGCCCGCCTGGGTACCACTCACGAAGATGCCGAAGAGGAAGAAGTCATAGATGAGGAAGAGGAGGAAGCAAGCGGCGATACCAATGCAGACACACCGGACCCCGATTCCCAAGTCGACACACATCCTGCAACACAGGCCGAGATTGCTTTGGCTAAGATGTGGCCTATGCGATATCTTGGCATACACTGCCGGGTAGAGGACGCACTGCAGTACGACGATCGGGCCATTTACCCTCGCGCAAGTTCTCGGCTGGGACCTCGACACCAAGCAAACGTCAACGTCTGGCATGGACACCCTGTGGAACTGGTCAAACCTGCGGAGATTAAGAAGCGCTACGTCAAGGCTGCGGGTAACAAGAAGGAAGGCAAGCTATCGAAAGAGACGGTAGCGGCGATTGAAGCAGACAAGGCGGAGAAGGCTAAGCGCCCTAAGTGGGTAATGGACGAGCCGCCTGGTTATGTTCGTCGTGGTGAAGATCTGCCGAACAAGGACTCCAAGTGTACCGCGGAACTGATGTTCAAGATGCCTCCACTAGGAGTACACTCCACTCGAGGAGAAGACAACGCTCCCAACGTCACGGAAGATCAAGTAAAAGCCTACATGGACCGGGCAAGGGCCTTGGCCAAGTCGCATGTTGGAGTGGAACCGTACAACACGAACTTCTTGGATCGGTGCTTGACGCTCTTCACCAAATATCAGTACGACGCGGATGTAGCCTTGAAGCATGTCAAGAAGATCGACAAGCGGAAAGACTTGAAAGAACCAGAGCTGACCAAGGAAGAAGAGAAGAAGTGGAACGAAGGTGTGGCAAAATATGGTTCTGAGATCAGGCTCGTCCGCCAGCACACCAGCAAGACCATGTTCTACGGGGATGCCGTGCGCTATTACTACATGTGGAAGAAGACACCCAAAGGAAGAGAAATCTGGGGCTCTTACAGCAGCCGCAAGGGCCGCAGCAAGAAGGTTGAGCCTGACACACAATCCCGGCTTGTTGACGACGTAGCGGATGCCGCAGACGACTCGGCTTTCGACAGCGCAAAGGCCATTCAGCGCAAGCGGCTCTTCCAGTGCAAGTTCTGCACAGTTCGCCACTCTCGCCAATGGAGACGCGCGCCTGGCGTGACACCTGGTCAAATGATACCCCCGGATGGTCGTTCCAAGGACAAAACCGGATTCCTCATCGCCCTTTGCCTGCGCTGCGCGAATTTATGGCGCAAGTATGCAGTGACATGGGAAAATGTAGACGAGATCGCAAAGAAGGTCGCGCAGGGTGGAGGTAAGGCGTGGAAGCGTCGCATTGACGAGGAGCTCCTCCGTGAGGTCTACGCCGCGCAGTCAGACCCCAGCTCCAAGAACCCCACTCCGGAGTACGTCGAGATGCCGGCTGCTATCGCCCAACCGATTGCAGAGCCACCGAAGAAGAAGCAGAAAACTGCCGCCATTACCAACGGAGACAGTGGAACAACAACTCCTGTCAACGAGCCTGTCTCGAAGAAGAAAGAAAAAGAGAAGGCTGCCCCGGCGCCCAAAGCCCCAACTCCACCACCAGTTCCTGCGCCTCCAAAACTGAAGCCTTTGCCATGCGCTGTATGTCGGTCGTCGGAAGGTACGCGTCTAGAATGCGCAGCCTGTCGGTTGACTGTTCACAAACCTTGTTACGGCGTCGAAGATACGCGACAGGCAAACAAGTGGTATTGCGATCCATGCAAGAACGACAAGAAAGAGAGCGTGTCATATGTAAGTTGCAGGTTCGTCATTTCTGATATCATGCTGACCATTAAAAGACGTACGAGTGCGTTCTCTGCCCACAGCAGGAGAGCGAGCAAGAGTTCTATGAACAACCGAAGATTACGCACAAGAAGAGGACGGATCGTGATCGCGAAAGGGAGCGCCTAGAGAAGGAGCTTATTGACAGAGCCAAGGACGAGTATCGCCTTCGGCAACAAGAGAAGGGTCGACCGCTTGTACCCCGTGAACCGCTCAAGCGCACCGCTGACAACAACTGGGTGCACGTGTATTGTGCAATATGGCATCCTGAAATCAAGTTCAGCAGCGCGACTCGTCTCGACATGGTGGAGGGAATAGGGGCACCAACACTTCGGTACGACGCAGTCTGTAAGCTTTGCAAGACAACCGACGGCGCATGCACATCATGCCTGCAGTGCCACGCGACTTTTCATGTTGGCTGCGCGCACAGCAACGGATATACATTCGGATTCGACATGACCCCAGTCAAGGTCTCTCGCAGAGATGCCGTACCTACGGTGACTATGAACGGAGAGACGGGTACTCTGATCGCCGCGATCTGGTGTAAAGACCACGCTCCCAAGACTGTTGTCCACCCAATGAATGAACCCGTAGATGGAACAGACCTGATTGCGCTCCAGCTGTTCGCGCGGGAGTTCAAGCAGGCTGACCTCACCCTGACCGGTACCGCGCGCAAAGCCAATTTGGTGGACCAATCGACACGCATCGTACCCCAAATCGTGCCTGCGCCGGCCAACCGCCGAGCATCTGCAGTTGCAGCGCCCACACCCACGTCAGCCCGAGGTCGACAGTCCAACGCTGGTATATCAGTCAAGGAAGAGTCAAGCGAGCCAGCGGCGCCCAAGCCTGAGCGTAAATGCGTGCGCTGCAAGATCGAATCTAGCCCACGATGGTGGAAACTTGACGAGGAAACGGCAGCAACGCAAGCGCCTCGTATAGTAGACGGACCAATCGACCGCGACGGTACTGCAGATATGAACGGCCACATCGAGAAGAAGCCCGTCGTCGAGGAAGGCCAAATCGTCAACGGCAATGGCCAAGGCGATCAGCCAATGACTGATGCGCCAGCTGTTGCTTCACCAGCGCACAAAACCTTGCGGCTCAACACTGATGTGGACGCGGCTCCTTCAGCGTCATACATGTGCCAGAAGTGTCATTGGAAGAAACAAAATGGCAAAGATGATGAGGAGGAAGAGCGAGCGAGATCAGTTTCGATCTTCAAAGAGCCACCACAAACGTATCCACTGCCCGCGACTCAAATTCCACCATATCCACCACCACCACCAGCTTTGGCAGGAGGTTGGGCGCTACAAGGCGGACCGATACCAGGTCAGCCTCCGCCGTTGCCCTCATGGCATAGCGGTGTTCCTCCAGGGCCTGGGCATCCCCCACACCACATGCCCAACGGAAACGGTTACGGGCCACCACCACTACAAGCTCCACCTGTTGGTCATATTCCTGCATTCCACGCGCCATACCCGCCTCAGCCGAATGGGTATGCAGCCTTTTCAGGTGCACCGATGCACTCGGCGATAGCAGCGGCAGGGCTTCGGCCACCGTACTCTGGACCACCCATTAGTGGACCTCCCCAGTTACACCACAACAACGGCGCGATGATGGTCAACGGGGCTATGCAATCACCACGGACAATGCCCTATTCTCCAACCCATCCTCACGCACATCCTGCGTCGCGTGAAAGCCCATTCACGGCTCCTCCTCCAGTAGCACAGTACCCTGTGCTCCACCACGGAAGCCCTGCACCTGGCAGACCGGCAACACCCATGGATACAGTGATGCGGGAGGCACCAACAGTCACGTCAGCGCCCACTGAGCGGGCCAACACGGGGGCTAGCGCCAGTCCATCTCTTCGCAACTTGTTACATTAGACTTTCCTTTCCCTCGTTATCCTTTCTACTGTATACTCGGTTTCATTTGACCTTCAAGCATGGGACCGGAGTTGAAGCCTTTGGGCGTTTTCTATGTTCAGCGTCCGACGCAGGAATATCCCTCTCGGTGACGTAGCATTGCGAAACATGCGGGGACCTCTGGAGTCTACAGTGGGATGGCGGAAGTATAGAGTGCGATAGTGAGGTCTTCATTGGGCATGTTAATCAGGCGTTTGGTGGCACTATACCACAACGTTTACTCTGTGTTTTGTTTCTTCTTTGCTTTAGGTTAGCGAAGCCGGCATCCCAACGGCACTGAATTTGATCCAACCTATCATTATGACATGTCCATTGTGCGCGCGTCAGTGCTGCGAGGTTCTCCGCGTAACTCAATCTGTATCCCAACAGTACTGTACAATGTGATGTGTGAAAAAAGAAAGTATCTTGCGGCGGCGGCAACAGCGGCGGATGATTGCTGTCTAGCGGGAACACGCGCTACTCAACACGTAACACAAGGAAGTGTATGTTTCAATATAAAGAATCGAACCTCACCGACTGTTGCATCATGGTTCACGTGCATTTTCCAACGCAATAAATGCCACAGCCACATTTTGACAGATGAGGATGCGGAGTGAAGTCCGCCACATCCGGCCAGGCGGGCAAGGAACAAGCTTTCAGCCCTGCAGGGCACGGGACGCGCTCCACTCCTTTCCACGCGTCCCTTGCAGACCAGAGCTCCCCCGACCTCCCCAACCTCGAGGCTTCAGTTGCCCCAGCCACAATCTTCGTCACTTCTTTTTTTGGTTGTTCTTTTTGTCACTCATTCAATTCATCGTCGTTTCCATAAGTTTCCATTTCCTTCTCCTCAAGCCACTTCCTTAGTTATTTACCATCGAAGGTTAGCCACTCAACAGCCGCCCACGCATCCATCCCATCTTGAAACCCAACACACCCACGCCTCACACATCTGAAACAATACCCGTTGCCAACCCACTCCACACGCGACACACCTCCCTCTCGGGAGCCTAACCGACCGAAGGACAGAACGACGTAGCAGTGGCGCAGCTGTCCCATTAACCGCTCATATCGGCCATATCATCCTCCCTGGATTGCGGCACATACTGGGCTTATACCAGTCGATCTTCCCCTCTGCGATCCAACGTAGACATCCACGACTCGCACCACTATCTCTGCTGAGAATACACACACACCGCAGTTATGATTTCATTAACAAAGAGATACTGCGTCGAATTTGATGACGGATCGAGGGAGTGTGGCTTCGACGACAATGGCTTTTGGTACTCAGACGTATGTTTGGCTCATCACCCAGTGGTCTTCACAGGACTTCGAACTAACAAGATAACAGAAAGGCATAATCGTCAAATGGATTATCCTCGCAGCTTTCTTTTTCATATTCTTCGGTTGGTTTGTAGGAGGCCGCATCCACGCGAAGCAACGTCTGAGGAAGGGCCTACCGTTGCTCTCATACCATCGCGTACGTTACCCCTCTTCTCCAACCCACGCAATCCTTCATATATTAACGGTCGCAATAGTTCCTCATATCCTACTCTGAACGCCGCCGTCATGGTCAGGTCCCCCAGAACCACTTCACCTTCTACCAAACGCAAAACCCCTACGCACCTAACGCACCCAACCCGCAATACACACAAAGACAGGACGGCACATGGGCAGAACCCCCGCCGCTGTACCAGAACACTGATGCACCGCCCCAATACTTCGCGCCCCCTCCTCCCGGCGCCACAAAGATGAACCCGAACCAAGGAGCTCAGGGTATGGAGATGCCGGTATACGGTGCCCCACCACAAGGAGTACCACAACAAGCCGGACCTCAACAGAGCGGCGTTGTCGGTTCCGATGTCGAGCAAGGACAATCACAAGAACTGCCACCCCGGCCAGCAAAGGCCAAGATCATGGGTGTTTTGGATAGGTTCAGACGGTAGATAGGATGCACATACAAAACAGCTGCAAAAGGCGGATATACAAGATCGTGACTGGATCACGTTGATTGCATTTGATGTATAACAAGCGTTACAAACTATCCATAATAATTTCATGACCAACAACAAATAATACCATTCACTCAAACAATCATTGACTCAGTCAATGTCCATGGCATCTCCGTCTCCCTCTACAGGTGACGCCATAGCTTGGGGTATCGCATCCATAATCCTCGGTCCTCCAACCACACTACTATCCCTCCCGAGATCCACATCCACAGGCTCCGTCACGGGATTAACCTGCTTATCCCTAATCCTCTGCCGCGCCTCTACAATCGCCTTGCGCACATTGTCCTGCGCCTCGGGCACCGTCAAACTGCTCGGCACATTATACAGCACCAACTGGTTCTTATCCGTGGGCTTGGGCTCTGGGCCCTGTAAGATGTGCTGAGGGATTTTGGAGAGGTGCTTCTCGATGTCGGAGAGGAAGATGGGCGTTTCCTCGTCGGATTCTAGGTCCGAGAGTTCGGCGCTTAGGTCGGAGATGTAGACGCGGTGGGGCGTGTCTTCTACTTCCATGCCGCATGTTTCTTGGGAGGGGCTGGCGCGGACGTGGCGTGGCTTGCGGGGTTGTTGGCGACGTGGTGAGACGAAGGCTAGAGGGTCGCCGTAGGAGGTCGCGCCTTGGGGATGCCGGGGGAAAGGGGCGTCGGTTGAGCCTGGGACGGGGATGTAGAGGCGTGTGCCATTGTTGTCTACTAAGCTGTTGTTAGCATGGATTTCTATGTGTAAAGGGTGAGATAGAGCATACCTAGATTCAGCAGGTCAAACCGCTTACTCAGCCGCTGTTCATTCTCGAGCGAGCTGTCTGCGGCTCTCTTGGTGCCATGGGGCGCAATCTGTTGTTGCGCGAAGGGACGAGGGGAGCTAGCGACTTGCGCCATGCATCGCAGCTTTGGCAGGAAATCGTGCTACAAGTACTCCCGCAGACAGCCGATTGGTAGGGGTGGTGTGATGGATTAGCGATAGGGCTGGTGTTGGGATCGGGACATGGTGGTTGTTATACTGGGAGCGCGGTCGTCTAGGCGCACTTACGTGAAGCTTCCAGAAGGGCTGAGGCGCGCCATGTCGGTCCTCCGAAGCTCCCTGGGCCCGCCATCGACAGGACAGCCCCGCAGTTTGCTTGCTGCAGCTCGAGCCGCCCGCACCCTGCCCACATGTTTTCGTGAATGCTGCTATCAACGCGAGCTGCCCCTCTGAGTCACCATACGGTTAGACGCCTGCCCTTGCTCGCGACCCGTCACTCGCACCTTCCTCGTTCGCATTCGCCTCGGCTCGTCCTGTCTAGACGCTGCACGAGACTCTTCACCTGCACTCGCCTTCTCTCGCTGCCCCTCCCCCACGGCAACGCGCCGGCCGCAAACATGTCGCTCATTGAAGAGAAGCACGAATGGGGCGCCGTCCGCGTGCGCCAGACCTTCCTGGACTACTTCAAGGAGCGCGGACACACGTTTGGTGCGTTTCCGTCTCAGTGTTCAAGAGTCGACATCTCTTGATGCTATGAGTCCAACATGTGCAAGAATGCCAATTGACAGCAAACAGTGCCTTCCTCATCCGTCGTGCCCCTCTCCGACCCCACCCTCCTCTTCACCAATGCGGGCATGAACCAGTACAAGGCCATCTTCCAAGGCACCGTCGACCCCTCGTCCGACTTCGCACAGCTCAAGCGCGCCGCCAACTCGCAAAAGTGCATTCGCGCCGGTGGAAAGCACAATGACCTCGACGATGTGGGCAAGGACAGTTACCACCACACCTTCTTCGAGATGCTGGGCAACTGGAGTTTCGGCGACTACTTCAAGTCGGAGGCGGTAGGCTTCACCTGGGAGCTGCTCACAAAGGTCTACGGCATAGATCCCAAGAGGTTATACGTCACATACTTTGAGGGTGTGCCAGGTGAGCTGGAGCCGGATCTGGAAGCCAAGGAGCTGTGGAAGAGCGTAGGCGTACCGGAAGACCACATCCTGCCTGGTGACATGAAGGACAACTTCTGGGAGATGGGTGACCAGGGACCATGTGGACCTTGCTCAGAGGTACACTACGACCTAAGAGAGCCAGTCAACGGAGAATACAGAAACGCTGCGTCGCTCGTCAACATGGACGACCCCGAGGTCATCGAGATCTGGAACAACGTCTTCATGCAGTACAACCGCGAGCCCGACCGATCACTACGACCGCTACCGAACAAGCACATCGATACTGGTATGGGATACGAGCGATTGGTCTCAGTGCTGCAGCACAAGAAGTCCAACTACGACACCGACGTCTTCACACCACTGTTCAAGAGGATACAGGATATTACTGGAGCGCGGGAATACAGGGGCAACTTTGGGGACCAGGACCCAGATGGTATCGACACTGCATACCGAGTCGTCGCGGATCACGTCCGCATGATGAGCTTTGCCATTGCTGACGGTGGTGTACCGAACAACGTCGGTCGGGGATACGTCGTTCGCCGAGTGCTTCGGAGAGGTGCACGATACGCGCGCAAATACTTCGAGACGGAAATCGGCGACTTCTTCTCCAAGATTGTACCTACGCTAGTTGAACAGATGGGCGACATGTTCCCCGAGATCAAGAAGAAGCAACAAGACATCATGGAGATTCTGGACGAGGAAGAAAAGGCATTTGCCAAGTCGTTAGATCGCGGTGAGGTCATCTTCGAAAAGTACGCGCAAAAAGCCAAGGTCAAGGGCTCGGATGAGCTGCCAGGAGACGATGTTTGGCGATTATACGACACCTACGGTTTCCCTGTTGATCTGACGAAGCTCATGGCTGAAGAGCGCGGCCTGAAGATCAAGGACGAGGAGGTTGAGGCGGCACAAGAGAAGGCTCGCGAAGCTAGCAAGGGAGATAAGAAGGCTGGTGCCGTAGTCGTCAAGTTTGATGTACACGACCTTGGTGCGCTTGAGAACATGCCCGAAGTCCCAAAGACCGACGACTCCGCTAAGTTTGGCCGCGAAAACATCACCGCTACCATCAAGGCGATATATCACAACAAGAAGTTCCTCAAGAGCACGAAAGAGGTACCGGAAGGCGAGCAATTCGGTGTCTTGCTTGACAAGACAAACTTCTACGCCGAACAGGGTGGTCAAGAGTTCGATACTGGAAGGTTACTTGTAGATGGCGAGGCCGAGATCAGTATCGAGAACGTGCAGGTGTATGCCGGCTACGTGTTACACACTGGATACATCAAGTACGGCGAGTTGAGCGTAGGCAGCGAGGTTATTGCAGAGTTTGACGAGCTCCGGAGACATCCCATCCGCAACAACCACACCGGTACCCACGTCCTCAACTACGCTCTTCGGGAAGTCCTTGGTAACGAGGTCGACCAGAAGGGTTCTCTAGTCGCACCAGAGAAGTTGCGTTTCGACTTCTCGCACAAGGCTGGTCTGTCAGATGCAGAGCTAGACAAGGTCGAGAAGATCTCGTCCGAGTACATCAAGCAGGATTCACAAGTCTACGCCAAAGAAGTACCACTCGCATCCGCAAAGGAGATCCGCGGTGTCCGCGCCGTCTTCGGCGAGACCTACCCCGACCCCGTCCGCGTCGTCTCCGTCGGCGTCCCAGTAGAAGAGCTCCTCAGCGACGTCAAGAACGAGAAGTGGGAAAAGCTGTCCATCGAATTCTGCGGTGGCACCCACGTTCTCAAGACAGGCGAAATCAAAGAACTCGTCATCCTCGAGGAATCTGGCATCGCCAAGGGCATCCGCCGTATCGTCGCGGTAACCGGCCAAGAAGCCTACAACGTCCAACGCATCGCGCGCGAATTCCAAGAACGCGTCCAAGCCATGGGCAAGATGTCCTTTGGCCCCGCCAAGGAAGCCGAAGCGAAGAAAATCGGCGTCGACCTCAACAACCTGACCATCTCCGCCATCGCAAAGACCAAGCTGCGCGAGGAGTTCGCCAAGATCCAAAAGAGCATTCTGGACGAGCAGAAGACTGCTGCGAAGGCCGATAACAAGCGTGTGCTCGATGAAGTGACCAAGTTCTTCGAGGACGACAGCAAGAAGTTCATGGTCAAGAAGCTCGAGTGGTCGAGCACGGTTAATAAGGCCATCAGCGAGGCTATCAAGACTGTCTCTGGTCCGAAGAGTGCACTCAAGGATCGGAGTTTGTATCTTTTCTCTGCTTCGCCTGAGGAGGGTAAGGTTGTGCACGGGTGTTATGTTAGTGAGGTATGTTCTCCCCCTTACTCCCTCCCCAATGCTTTCGTGTGGGAGAGTCGAAGGGTTCGTGCTAACGTATACGACACAGCCGTTCAAGAACGCAGGCGCCGACGGACCTAAATGGGCCGCTGCTGTTACTCCTATTATCGGTGGTAAGGCGGGTGGCAAGCCGGGCGCTCCCACTGCGATTGGCCAGGGTACGAATGCGGATAAGGTTGATGAGGGTGTTGCGGAAGCGACCAAGTTCATTGAAAGTCTTAAGCTTTAAGGTCGTTCGGTTGGACTGTGAGGGTGCGTGTATGATCCAGTCGCTGTACTGTGAGATGGCATGAAGCTTAGACGTTACGAAGATCAATGCATGTGTATGACTTGTACTGCTTGCTTCGAATAGATTATGTCTTCCTGTTCTGACTGTCAGGTCAAGTATGCAACTGATATCACAATGTGGCACTTCATCACTTTGCACTTCAGGCCAAAATGCCAGTTTGGAGTTAACAACCAGAAAACTAAACAGGTCTGCCAGACTACGTTAACATTAAAATATGCAAAGTGAGTAGCTTAACGTTAATGTAGGCTCTATAGTATTTAGTTCTGTCTTAGTTTAACCTAGTTCTACGTTAATGTAGACTCTATAGTGTTTAGTTTTCTCTTTAAGTCAACGTAGTTCTACATAAACGTAGGCTCTACAGTATTTAAATTTTTCTTAGGTTAACGTGGTTGGTTCTATAGAAAGCAACAAACTACAAACTACACCGCTCACCCCCTCCACACCAAAAACACATAACACACGCCCCCCAGCACAACCACCGTCCTCAAGCTCGTCCTGAGTTCCCACCAAAACAGTGCCAATCCCTTTCTCCGTTTCCGCGGCTTCTTGGATACTTTGGTACTAACACCGTAGACTCTGACCTTCTTATCTCCTGCATCGTCGTTGTCGACGTCGAAGTCTTTGGCGGGATCGTAGCCGGCGTGTTGGATCAAGGGGAGTTGGTATTTCGAGTGCTGCTGTTGTTGGTGTTGGGTTCGTGCTTGAGTAGTCGCTCGAGCGGATAGGTTGCCGTTTCGTTCAGAGGAGGTTGATGAGTTGGAGGAATGTGATTCCTTTTCCAAAGTAGTAGCGGGAGTGTTGGTAGTAGGCAATAACGGACTTTCCACCTTTTCGTCCTCGCCATTCGAGACAACGCCTAGCATAACACCCGCCGCGCGAACGAACAGCAGCAACAGTGTCAACCCGAACAGACTCCCATATCTCAGAAACGTGCCAATCTGATCCGGTAGCAGACACAACTTTGTTTGAATCGTCTTACTCGCATCTCCCCCATTCAACGGCTTCCCAAGCGTATCAACTGGATTCCACAGACTAACCAGCACAACACCTGGTAGCCTAACGCCCATAGCCCAGCTGATACTTTTAACCGTGATCTCGCGTATGCCGCCGCCAGCACTGGTATACGCTTTATGCACCAACTCGCAGTAGTCGTGGTCGTCGCCCGAAAAGGCATACCGGATATCACCGACCTTCTCAGCGATGTCAGCGGTGATTTCGCGGTTAAGCACGTTTTGGTATTGGTAGCCGCCGCGAACGGAGATGGCGTTTCGGTCGTCGTGGTCGAGGGGAGGTTGGCCCGGTGGGGGAGGCGTAGGAGGCCAGTGTTCGCGGAGGGGACCGCAGGGTGTGCCTGGGGCGCGGTAGAGGGGCACGTGGGTGAGGAGGATGGTGGGGAATTCGGTGATGTCGTCGTTGGCGTGGGGGAGGGGGGAGGTGGCTAGGTCTTGAGCTGGGATTGCGTGGTGTGGCATGCCTGGGTAGGGTCGCAGGCCCTGTTGCGCTCGTAGTTCGCGTTGGATTAGGCGCTTCTTGCGCTTCTTTGCGTCGGAGAGGAAGTCTTTTGTGGGGCGCCATATCTTTTCGACTTGTTCTGGTGACTCCTGGCCGAATGCGCTCAGGGAGACGCTGTCGATTGAGACGAAGGTGTGGTTTGCGATGACGTCGATTCGGTTGCCGTCGCCAAAGTAGGCTTCGAATCTGTTTCGGACGCCTTCTTGTACTCCTTTAGCAAATCCCAGGTCATGGTTGCCAGGTAGACTGCTTATGAGCTTCCGCCCAGGCTGTCCTGGTCTCGCCTGCATGCCGCCATCACCCCAGTGCTTGAAGAAGATGTTCCCGAATCTTCTGTACTCGTTCATCCAAAAGTCGTCGCCATATTTGCGGTACTGCTTCTCCGGCGAGGTAGTTGTGCGCGTAGACCATTCGCGGCCACCGTCGAAGAGATCGCCGAGGAAGAATATAGTGTCGGGGTATAGGACGGTCTGGAAGCGAGAATAGGTGCGACGTAGGTACAGATCGGTGTATTTGTAGGCTAGAGGATTGAGGGGCCACGGGCGGCCGGGGTAGGTGTGCGGATCTATGAGTTGCGGATCGGCGACGAAGATGAGTCTGTGAGGGTTTGCGCCGGTTTCCTAAAGTTGCGATTAATTTTGCATAATCTAGTAAATATTGCGAGATATAGACGTACCCAGTCCTCCCACTTGTCCCAATGGCAGCTCTCGACGGCGCTGTTGAAGATACCTCTCTCGCCCCAGTACAGAACCACCCACCACAGCAGCACCAGCCCGTTCACGAGGGTAAAGAGCCGCTTAAAGCTCCAATTCCCACTTCGCAGCTCATTTCTCTTTCCCTGCACAGCAGGTCGTATGCGATATAGAAAGAAGGCTCTGCCCAACCGCCATGCTTGGTGTGTCAAGCTCTCGGGTTCTGAGTATGCGCCGACGGGAATGCCATACTCGTCGTAAGTGGTCATTGTCTGTCAAAGGAATGAAGGAGTTGCTGGCGCAGCATTTTTGAGAAAGGATGCACGTGAGGGGAAACGTTACGCAGTCGTGAGCATGTCGCCTGCGTAATGCTCAAAGGGGGACTGGGTGCGGCGTGTTCATGGTCTGGGGAAAATGCGGCCCAGGGTCCGAGGCTGATCCAAGGCTGATCTGCCGCCGCTACCATGGCACGAGAGGCTCGACTCTCTGCAGTGTAACCCTGCTAACCAGGTGAATGCATGAATGTTACGAACATCACAGGAGGTAGGCCAGCTAAACTTTCATCTGAAATATGCAAGTGATATCATTTCGAACATGCTAAAAGTACAAACAACATTTTCCCTTTCTAGTACTCAAGTGTCACCTCTTGACCCTTGACCCGACCGATAACGATCTCGGGGGCGTACTTGGGGATAACCTCATCGTCGTGAAGCATCTCAAATTCCTCTGACGCGTCCTTGCCCATGTGGCTGAAGAGCGCCTGAGGACCTCCTGGGTGCTCATCTGTCCAGTTGGTGACATCCATGACAATGCCCTTTACTGCAATCCATAGATCATCCTTCTTGTTGTGCTTTGCAACCTCCTCGAGCGAGAATTCCTTGTCGGGGATGCTGAACTTCTTGGGTGCGTTAGGCTTAGTAACCTTGCCGGGGTCATTTGAATCGCCGTTCGAGGACATGACAGGTGCGGAAGACAGCTGCTTTTGTTGCTCAACGGGGTCTGACGAAGAGCTGGCTTGAGCGTTTCCGCTGACACCGTTACCCCACTCAACGGAGACCTTGCCCGGTTGCGATGGGTCGATGTGTAGCGAGATCTGACCTAGACGGTTGACAGCAGCGCCACCGGTCTTGTTGAGCGCTTGTTGGAAAAGGTACTTGGAGGCGGAGTCTCCAGCTACGCGACCGTAGACGACGCAGCCAAGAAGGGATGATCCACCGAGACGGTTGGCACCGTGGACACCACCAGCAAGCTCACCGCAGACGTACAGACCGTCGAATGGCTTGCCGTCGGAGTTCAAGCACTGTGCTTGGTCGTTGATCTCGATACCACCCATGGTGAAATGGAGCACAGGCTCCATCTGCGCAACGTGGAAGGTGTCGTTGATGTCGAAGGGCAGGTTGTGGAAGTACTTCTTGTTCCACTCGTCCTTCTTCTCGCCCTTGGCAATGGCGTTGTAGCTTTGGAACTCGGCCTGGAGGTCCTTGTCGCTGACACCAATCTCCTTGGCGAGCTCCGCACCAGTCATCTTCTTCATCAGGCCACGGCCGGAGTAATGTCTTGTGTGGAAGTCGAGGACGTTGGATGCCTTGGAGTTGAGGACGAGGCGAATGGGCCAGTTGCCCTTTTCCTTCTCAGTCCACATCATGCCGGAGACGTAGTCGCGGTGACCGAGGTCGTCGCAGAAGCGCTTGCCCTTGTTGTTGAGAAGGATACCACCCTCACCACGGAGAGCTAGAAACTGTTAGCATACGAAGGGTAAAGGTAGGTGATGCACGTACCTTCAGCGGCCAAGAACTTGGTCTTTGCTGTAGGGTCCTTGGGGTCGACGAGACCGGTAGGATGCACTTGGACCTTGTCCATGTCGATGCCGTTAGCACCAATCTTCATCAACATCTTGTGGCCGTCACCGGTAGCGTGAGCGCCGTTGGTGGTGGAGAGGTCGTAGGTGTCTGGCCTCCATTTCTTCAGAAGAGAGTCCTCTGTGAAGTCGGCGGCGTAACCGCCAGTCGCCAGAATGACGGGTCCCTCGAGTGTTGTCTCCTCGCCGCCGAATGTGTATGTGACACCGGTGGCACGGTTGCCCTCGGTGTTGATCTTGGAGACCTTGGCCTTCTTGACGAGCTGGACGCGCTCTGGCTCCTGCTCGGCCAACTCCTCGAATCGTTGCATCAGAGCGTATGTGATGGCCATTCCGGGGAACTTGGCATCGTGGCCACGGTGGGTACGGGGTTGGGAGTGACCGCTGTCAAAGTCAGTACATGTGTCAGATTCGGGAATACTGTCGGACATACCCCAACCGCGAGACGAGAGTGAGGTCTAGGTTGAAGACGTCCATCAGCCACTCGACGGCAGCAGCGGACTTGTAGGTCAGGACCTTGATCAGATCTGGCCGCGCCTTGTCTCGCGCAGACTTGAGTGTGTCATCGTAGAACTGCTTGACGCTGTCGCCGATCTTCTCGTCGACTTGGGTCCTTGTAAGAGCACCGTTGATTCCCGATGTGGCCTTTGTGGAGTTGCCTCCCATGAAGTTGTTCTTGTCGAGGAGAACGACATTTCCACCAGCGAGGTAGATGGTGTGAGCAGCGCTCAAGCCGGACACTGCCATCGTGGTTAGCCATGCGCGTGACGGTGTATGATGCAGTGATGCTTACGGCCAGCGCCAACAACAATGACTCTCTCAGGCATGGTGGTAGATGCGGATGAAGAGGGAAGGGGAGAAAAGACGGGGTATGGAGAGAGAGCAGATGAAGGCGAAAAGTCTGGGGATCGGCTTCTGCTTTGTATGGATGCAACGGATGGCTGCTCGGCTTCCGTCTAGCACTTGGAGCGCAACTTGTGCCTCGGAAGTGGAGAATGCGCTAACCCGCATGCACTTACAAGGTTGTCGCCGCGCGGGCCAATCACGCGGCGGCGGTTTGTCTGCTGGCAATGCGTGAGCCTCACCAAGCCCGGCCTGCGCTGCGCTGCTGATGTGAATATTGAGCAACGGTTCAGCTGTTGCATGTGAAGACGCTCGTCGCCGTCAGCGCCCACATGACTTTGGTATGCGCAGCGTGGTTGGCGGCAGGCGGTTGGCTGACCTCTCCATCGGACGGAACGCCGAGGAGCTGGGGCTTGCTGGGAAACCTGGGGCAAGTCACGCGTGGGAACGCGCAACCGTGGAACTCGCCGTTGGCATGTGAAGGCTAGAGCACATGTCCACGCCTGATGCTAAGCCTGCCTAGCCAAAACAATAGATCTGGAACATCGTAGACGCAATACATTTGCTGCGCGACTTCTTCTTCGTCTTCAACTCTTGCGATGTTCGTTGATGGTTCAGCTCCACGATGCTCGTTATGGCAAATCATCCCGCCCAGGCATCATAGCCCGATCGGTCTTTGCTCGCACGACCGCGACAGTCAGCGGGCGATATTGCCGTCTTCGGAACTGACTCTCGCTCCAAAACCATGTCGGAGCATCATCTTACACCGACTTCCCACGCTGCTCCGATGTCAAGGTATAAGACTCTGCATTCAAGACCAATCGTGCCCAGGTGGTCAAACTGTTCGGATTTATGTTTTTCGGGGTAGCTGTTGCCGATGCGACCAGGTGCATCTCGGTGCATCTCGCGCGAGGACCGAACAAGACGTCCGTTATACAATATATTGCTACCTGCTCATTCGCACTCAGATTATCTACAGGGTTGGCGCTGCAAATTTGAGCTGAACGGCGCGTCCGATGTATCGGAGCTGCAGGGTACTAGGCCCGGATATCGCAGGATATGTCAATGTGCACCTCGTTGGCGGAGGGCAGACCATCTGTAGGCCTCTTCCCCTCTTGTTCTCCAATCCTCCGTACCCCATTGCTTCTATGTATGCTCCTCAATGGCAGGCCACCGACTTTGTCGACGAAGACTGGCTGAACATCAAGTATCCAACGAAGGCGCCCACAGCAACAGCAAGCATAACCCAACCGTTGTACGTCATGAAAAGCAGCCTACACACATCAGCCCCAACCTCGAACTCCAATGCCACCAGGAAAAACTTACATGATGAAGAACGAGTAAAACACCTGCACAGCATACAAAACAGCCTTGATAATCTTCATCTGCTGCTCGGCACTGCGCCCCACACCACCGTTTCTCCCTGATCCAAGTAATGAGCTAGATTCATCTGCATCGTCTTTACACGGCGACGAAAAGGTTAAACTCAGCGAGTGTTCCCCAAGAAGTGTGGTGATTGAAGATAGAAGAAAAGAGACCTCCCTAGTCTCCTACTTCTACGACCTTGCCTCTTCTCGTAGTCTTACTTGCTACTACTACTACTCCGCTTGTGTATGTGTGTGTGTGTATGTGTGTATGAAAAAGGCAAACTCACCTCTAGGTCCCTCCATGACGCCCTTGGAGTAGGCTTCGTATCGTCGCGATATCTCGCGGATGGCTTCGTAGCCGGCGGTCATGAGAACGACGGCGAGGAGCGAGAAGACGAGCGAGGTCGTGCCGGAGATGTGCCAGGAGGGGAAGACGATGCAGAGATCGGTCGTGTCCCAGGTAAACAGCATCTATTCGAGCGACATGTCAGCGCGTCGTCCGTTACTGGGATGTAGAGAGCCATACGTTCATGTTGCACTTGGGTCCGTCGCCGCCCATGCCGGGCATGTCGTGGCCCATGTGGCCGTGGTCCATGTGCGAGTGATCCATGCCCATCTTGTGTTTTGCTTTCGAGGTCGGTTGGAGGGGTTGTTGTTGGGTGCTGCGGAGGAGATGGGGAAGCTATGCTCGTGTCTCGAGATAGGCGGGTCGAGAAGCTGCATGTGATGGCACGCGTCGCACCAGTGATCGACAAATGCACGCACGAGCCGCGGTTCCGCGGGGCGAGAAGCTCCCCACTCGTGGACCCTGGATGATTGATTACATCGTCGACTTTACATTTCAAAGCACACCAAACAAACTCGTCGCGCACTTTTAAGGAACGAAACTCTCTTGCGACACACACATCAATTCAGGATGAATACGACGCGATCATTACGGCCAGCCATCCGGCTCGCGCAACGCGCTTCGCGACCGGTACCGCGACCTTCCGCAACACTCACACAGCGCCACTTCTCGCAATCGCAACCGCACCGACAACTTGGCCCACCATTGAACATACCAAAATGGTACATTAGCAACTACCCCATCTCCTCCCATCCCATCCTACCCCAAACAGACACAGCGCAAAGCTAACGCACCTCCCATCCAGGGTCTCCGAAAACGCGCACATGCTCAAACCGCCGATAAACAACTACTGCGTCTACAACGACACCGTAACCGTAATGATAGTCGGCGGCCCCAACGAACGAACCGACTACCACATCAACGAAACCGCAGAATGGTTCTACCAACACAAAGGCGGCATGCTCCTCAAAGTCGTCGACACAACCCTCCCACCAGGCCAGCAATTCAAAGACATCCACATCAACGAAGGCGACATGTTCTTACTTCCGCCAAACACGCCGCATAACCCCGTGCGCTTCAAGGATACCGTGGGCGTGGTGCTGGAGCAGAAGAGGCCGGAGGGCAGTTTGGACCGCCTGAGGTGGTATTGTCAGAACTGTGGGGATAAGGTGTATGAGGCGGCGTTTTTTTGTACGGATTTGGGCACGCAGATTAAGGATGCGGTGAATGCTTTCAAGGCGGATACGGAGAAGAGGACGTGTAAGAGTTGTGGGACGGTTTGTGATACTGCGCCGCAGCCCAAGAAGGCTTAATTGGGATGGAAATGGGGTGTATGATATGTATTGTATGTACGGCGGCTGCAATGGCGAAGGGAACAAGGCTCAAAGTCCTTTCCACATGATCTTGGAAATGTGGTCTGTCTTCTTTCGACTGGGTTTGACGAGGCCCAGGTATCGCAGTTCGGCTAGTGCTCGCTGGAATAATGCCCTGTGACGGATTAGTATACCATGACTATGATATGCAGGTGCAGACTTACATGGTGTTGGGCTCCTTTTCTTCCGTTCCGTCTCCTGCAATGGCGTTGAACGCCGACCAAAGATCGGTGACATTGATCAAGGTTCCGGACTCGAGGTACATCTGATACACAATAGCTGTCGCTGGTTGTGTGGCAGAAAGAGCTGCTGGGTTTCCATCCACTCCACTACAGCATTCGCAGCCCAGATAGTCGTGAGGAGAAGCTAGTGCACGCTCAACAGCAAAGCGCGGCTTGGGTTGGAAGACCTCTGTGTGTGGTGACTTTAGGTCGTATATGAAGAGCTCATTCAGAGTCAACGTCTTCGGGTCAATGAACGAGGAGGTGAGGTACGCCTCGAGCTTGTCGTGAAATTCTGTGACCAGGTCTGAGTATGCCTTGTCTTGCTCGGACAGTGCAGCTTTGTGCTTGCTCAGAAGTACTTTTTGTGCCACGACAGTGGTTCGTACACTGTCGTTGCGGACATCGTGCTGCGTGCGGAGCGGTGCATCGGCGTTTTGCAACAGGCTGTCGAGCGTCTGCTGAGCCGAAGCAATGCCCAACGAGAGGTTGTCGTCTTCAAGATCTCGTAGCGATGCTAGCAAATGTACCAGTCTGTCGGATGGAATCTTCTTGATGGACAACATCGTTTCGCGGATGAGGGGCGATCCAGCTAGCTCGCCAGCTGCTGCTCGGGTCCAGATAGATGAAAGCCGGACGCTGGGTGACATCTGAAGCGACTCGCGGATGTTCGCTAGTACTTCCGCAGCGTGGCTCAATGATATCATGGCGCGTTGGCCAGATTGCAGATGATGTGCAATCTGGTCGAACAGGTACTTGTTATCTTCCAGTACCCTTCGTACATCTTGTGCCTGACCAGCTTCTAGCATACCCTCAACCCACTGGCGAAACGATGGCAGAGTACGAACAGCTTCGAACGCATCCGCTGATAGGTCTCCGGGTGTAACATCATGCGCGAGGAAGACGCTGGGTACACTAGCATAAAAATGCGACATGTAAGCGTACTTGAGCCCATCACAGAAATCCTGTGTGTTTTGAACGTGATCCTTCTGTCGATCCAACATACGGCGACAGAGGTTGGGTCCGATGTGAAGTCGAGAATCTGTGCTGACAACTGTCGCGCGAAACAGCTTCTCGATGATCTCATCAGATTGGGTAACGTCAAACTTCTGGCCTTCAAGGTAGCGGAGTGAATTGCCTGCAAGACGCTCCTCGAAGCTCTCTGCCGAAGTAGCAATGCCAAAGAGTACAACAAACGGCAGACGATCGAGCCATGAGCTGTATAAATTAGCATGGGCCATCGCTAGATATGATCAGACGTACTGAAGAAGATCAACTACATCAACGAGTAGTCCAACGTCGAAAGCCTCACTATCCTGCAAAGCAACGACGATGCTAGAAGCGCGATTCTTCTTTTGCCATTCTTGCACATGGCCAAGATCGTAATTGAGTAACTTTGGACCATGCCTCGAAGACGTAGCTGGGCGATCTAAATCATCTTCGTCTTCATCATCCACGCGTGAAGTAACTTTCTTGATGAGTGTTTTCAGCAGCGTCTTCAAATTTGGACATTCGCTGGACGTCAGCACAACGTATGCGCAATTTTCAGCTCTGATGCCCCTACCCAGACGCTCGAAGAAAGGGCCATGAGATGCAATGCTAGGACCGGCAACGATGAGCGCTGTCGGTATAGCAAACTTGGGCTCATCTGGCGATGCGCTGGAAGCGGAGATGAAGTTGACGATCTTTTCCTGGGTGGCGCCATCTGCCCCTTCCAAAGTACTCTACTCATATTAGCAGCCATTTGACGCGTGTCACTATTCGGATCACTCACTTGAATGCGCTCGTCTTGCTGTGCCCACAACTCCCGATACCTGGCTAGCCGTTCTGGTAGTTGCGCCTGCGGGTCGAATTTGCCGGTCCTTTGTCGCTTTGGCGCCCGCTCTTCTGTCGAAGGTGGCTCATATATGTAGCTTTTTTGATGCTCCATCTTCAATTGTTGCAGGCGGGATGGCTTGTCTACTTGTCTGATGTTGTTGATGGGCAAGGGCTAGGGGCAAGCGCGACGAATCGCGGAGCGCGTGAGCACGGGACTTGGTGATTTGGTCAAAGCTCACGAGGCTGTTTCAGGGACAACGCCGAATGCCAGCATGTGTAGTGGACGATATTGTGGTAGGAGTGACAGAGTCATGACATCCGAGAATTCTGTTCAATTGATGTTTATCCGCACTGGGTTGCCTACTAAGGCATTTTACTATTTTCATCTCGCTTGTTCTTCTTGTCCATCTTATTGATCATCGATAGCTATTGGAGTGTAGAAAGTACTTTGAAGCTACCTCACCTTCGAATGATCGTCGATAGACATCTTGGAGCCAGAAAGAACTGGACTCCTTGATTCACTGGATTCTCACCAGCGACTCGACCCAGAGCTGCAAAGCCAGACAACGTTGCACGAGCCGAGCATTACGCCGGTCTCATGTGTCCAGCCGTGATCTCACCTATTGTAGGCTAAGAGTATAGCAGAATTCGTGCTCGTAGCTTGTATTATCGAGACATCTTCATGTAGTGAAGATTTAGGTCTCTCAATCGTGCTCCTCCTCCGTTACTCCTGGACAACCTTCCATTTCGGCGTCAGGATATTCGTATCCACAGTATAGACAGTAATGGTATTCCTCACGAAGAAATACCAGAAGCTTCTGTAACCGCTCTGCCACGGGCAAGGCCTCAAACTCTGCCAACTCTGGATCTTCATCCTCGAGCTCGCTTTCAAGTGTGGTGTAGAACGGCGCAAGATCTCGGCCTTGTGCTATCTTCGAATCGTCGTCATCGTCGTCTGGGGCTAGCGTGGGTAATCGCGACGAAATGCTATTATTCAGTTCTCGTCGTTGCTGCTTGTCGCGGTTCTTCTCGACCCTGCGCCGCGCACGAACACGCCAAAGGACGTTGATGTCCTTTAGTGGTTTCTCGCTCGTGTCTGGCGCGCCTTTTTCTTCGGCCTTCTTGTCAGACAAGCGCTCGGCTGTCCTCTGCGCGCTGTCCAAATCTCGTTCGGCCTTCTTCTCTTTCTGTTCTTGGCGCATTATCTCTAGGTAATCACCCTCTTCTTCCTTTGCGCGCTTTGCCAGTCGATCTGCTTCCTCGAACTGTTCTCTGAACTTGCGCTTCTTTTCCGACTCAAGACCAATGCCTCCTCTGTCGTCTTTGGGGTTGACTCGTATAGGCTCTTTGCGCGCGTCTTCGGACTTGCCCAGAGCATCACCCTGCTTGAATCCAAATTTGGCCATCATCTTGAATCCCTTGTTGGTCTCAGGCAGAGCAGTGGCGAGGGCAGCTTCTCGTGCAGCTTCGGCCTCTTCTTCTCGCTCGGCTTTGGTCTTCTGTCGCGCTTTGGCTTCGCCCTGTCAATGTGTCAGTCTGGCGAAATTTGGCAAATCCACTCAACGCACCTCTTTGCGCTTGCGCGCGGCGCGCTGGAGGGAAGTCTCATACTTTGGTCCCTTTGGCGCATCCTCAAACACCATATTCATGTAGTCATCCTCCTCGTCCGATTGCGCCATCTTGTGCTAGTGAGTTGTGAATGCTCTAAAAATTTGTGTTGTCGACTCGGGCGCCTCAACTTGCAGGACCGCCCGCAGCGGCAGCGACCCACCTTCGTAGCGTTCCCTTGGCATATGTCAGGGCAGGCGATCCCCCAGAGTCTTCTTTCGACCACATCTCCTCGCCCAGCCTGCTAAATGCCATCGGCCCTCAATCAGCGCTATAGTGACGCATCGCGCATTCTATCGCGGGTGCACATTAGGCCTCCCAAACGACCTGGGTGCATATTAGGCCTTCCAAACGATCTGGTCTCCAACCGTAGACCCGGGAGGCTCGAACAACGACTTCCGCCACCTACGTTCCTTGGGGAAAAGGGCTGGGCTGGGCCGGCCCTGAGTGCCACACAAATCGAATCGGACACGACGTGAACCGCAGATGGCGGGTGTTTCGGATGCCAAGGCAACCCCTGCTCGATGTTGATTTAGACGACTTTCAGTGTGACGGAGCCATCCGCTTGTATGCTTTGTGCTAGTGTGTATATCAAGATGCAAAGATGCAGCCGCTTGCTGGGTGTTGGGGTTGATTTCGGCTCAAGCCCATGATTTCGGCTTTTCGCCTTCATGTGAATGAGGGGGCTGGTGATTCTCTTACCTGAGGCAATAAGCCTCTGCTCACCTGCTGATTTAGACGGCTTTAGATTATTTCCTCACTGCAACAAAGAGGCGCGTCTCCCGAATTCAGATCGACCACCGACAAGCATTGGCTTACATTGGTTGCCGCTTCAGGGGGTTTCTCCACCTCTAACCTCAAAAGGTGCAGGACCCGCGCTACCGTCTGGGGTCAACAACGATCCCTCGCACTGCTCGGGCTGTTCAATATGATCGCGTGTCACTCGAGTCAACGCCTTTTCGCCTCTGGTTGTAGTAGGACGAGCCAATCCAGATAGACGGACATTGCCGAGCAGCTTGGAGCTTCATGCAGACCTATCCACTCACGGCTCTTCGGCGCCCTAGGTTACAAAATGTGGCCGCATTCTTCAGACATCCCTCACGCATGTGCCAGTTGATCCTTCAATTGCCTGCGCTGCCTCGGCTTCATAATGCGACCGGATAGGTGGTGAGTGCTTCGGAGCGTATCCGCAACAGGCTACTTTCTCGGGCAACCCGTCATCTTCATGAAAGTCGCTAAGAGGCCTGTCACTGATCGTACCCTTTTCGACATTCGCCTTGCCATCGGTGCACAGCCAATTGGTATTTGGCGTAAGAGGGGTCTCGGTCGTTTTCGCGCATGTGCCAGTCTCCTACACATTCCCCAGCTTTTGACATCCACAAGGTGTGCGTTCCCCGCGTACCTCCGCGTTCATACCGTCCTTGGAAGTCTTGGTGTATTTTCTTATTTCTACTTAATTCGCGTGCGACACCCTGCGGGTCTGTCCCCTGAAGAACCCACAGTCGCTCTGAATCGCCATCAACCGGTGGGCGACAGAGTGATCGAACTGTACACAACAACCTCTCCACACTTCACACAAGACCGTCAACATGGAGAGCAAAGATGGCGGAGCGACACGGGCGGACGATGTGTATACAACGCCTCAGAAGAAAGGCGGCGTTATGAATAAGCTCTACCCGCCAGGGCCCACGCCAGGCGCCAAAGGGCGTATGAAGAACCACTGCAGAAAGTTTTGGTGGTGTGGTAAGTCTCTCCCGACAGCGTCAACGTACTTCGTGTTTACATTACGTCAGATTGCCTGGTCCTCGTGATCATAGTGTTGGTCATCGTTCTGCCAATCATATTTGTTGGCATACCAAATAAGGCACAGCATGAGATCAACTCCTCGACACTCGAAGTTACTGCTCAGGAAGTTACCAACCCGCAGCAGAATGGTGTCCACCTGAAGATTGATACAGTCATCAGGAGTGGCAGTAGTTATCACCCGAAGATTGATAGTTTCAAAGCTGGGCTATCGCTACCAGGACAAGACCCTTTCATCTACATCACCATACCTGAAGCGAAGTCTGAGGCAGAGACCAGCGTCACCGTTGACCAAGATGTCATTTTCGCGAGTGATGTCGAGTTCTCCAGTTATACCAAGGCTGTGCTTGACAGCGAGACACTCCAAATTCACCTTGACGGCAAGACCAACATTCACCTCTCTGGCCTGCCTACCATGGACGTCGATTACAACAAAGTTATTACGATGAAGGGTATGTCTCATTGAAGCTACAGTAAGGACTAGTCTAATTGTGTTTGCAGGACTAAACAAGCTCTCCGGACTTAACATCAGCGACGTGCGCATTCTCTCTGGCACAGACGAGATCCTTTCCGATGGCTCCAACCTCATTGCTAACGTCAGCATTCCCAACCCCTCTGTCATGACCCTCGACCTAGGCAACATCACCATGAACCTAGCCGTCGACGGCACCGCAATTGGCTACGCACTCATTCCAGACCTTTACCTCAAGCCCGGCGACAACGTCTTCCCCTTGCAGAGTCACGTCGACCAGCTTGCTATCTTGGGCCTGATTCAGAACAAGTACAACGATGCTGTGCTGCCGCTTGAGATTGTGGGCAACTCGAGTATCAAGGATGGTCAGCACTTGACCTACTACGAAGATGCGATCAAGAGCAACACGATCAACCTGAATCTCGATGTTGGACCAGCGTTGGCTGACATTGGGATCAACATCACCAGCTTTGGAGGCTCGTAAATTGCCCAGCACCGACGCAGTTTTTTCGCGTCGTTGTTTCCGAGGCCATTCATGAGAGGTTGGAGTGTTGATATGCGTCTGCTTTGATACCATCGCTTGGATGATCGTGTTTATGGAGGATGGAGTCGTTAATGTATGATACCTTGTCGTTACAGTAATACATAATATTACTCAACAACACATGCGCTCATGCCTTACGACATTTTCAAAGCATGCAGTCTTCTTACCTCAGAATGATACCCTTCGCCCTTGACACAGCCAGAACAGAGTCCAGGTAGGTGGTCCCTCAACCCACGCGACTTTGCACTGAGCTTGCGGGAGCTGTCGAGAGCTCTCCCCCAGAACAACGACACCCATCAGTCATTGCTTCATTTGCTACGGCAGAACCTCGGAACTCTTTCAACGTCCCTACCACATTCCACCCATGACGCAGCATACTGGCAAGAAGCATTGGAAGGGAAAAGCATCAGTGCGCAGTGGTTTCTGCCCGTATATAAACCACACCTCCCACCGTCTTCCTCCATCTCTTCTCATCCCAACTCACTCGAGCATCTTTGGCGCATCCTCTCTACTTTGGCTCTTCTCTTGGTCTCCTTCTTCAAGTTACTTGAAGACCCTTCTACCATCCAAACCCGATACCTTCATCAGTATCGTCCATCGGCAGCCCATCCACCGGTCGAGCCTGGCTGACACGACTACCTGTACAGTCCACTGTCACGACAAGCGGCATGATCATACGACCGTCCCCTGTCACCCATCTCCAAACCCGTGCACCGCGTTGCCGAGATCCGTTCAGTCCCGTCACGACCACTGTCTCGTTGTGCTGCCGAGCTATCGCTACCTCTTGTCGCGTCGGATACAACAGGGTTGGATGGAGATACTCGGACACACTGAAGGCAGGTTGGAAGTGAAGAAAGAAAGTGCTGTTTGAACGCTGAGGCTACGGCCAATGGTGACGAAACACATGGGACTGATCCTAAAAATCGCCCTGCTCGCTTCGGCTGACACCGCGTGCAAGAGATAGGCTACGATGCGATTTCGATTCTCGACCCTCTTCGACAATCCATACACAGCAGCTTTCTTGACCTCAGAACGGACTGCCAACGTCACGAAGACATCCGTCTCTTGTCATCACCGGTCGAACGTGCTGTTTGAACGTCTTCTCTTTGACCTCAGAACACTGATCGATATCAGGAAGACATCGACCTCTTGTCATCACCGGTCTACGTTGTCGTTTGACTCTCTTCTCCATCGTCGATCGAGATGATGTGCTGACATACCCTCGGTCTGTTCGACTTGGAGGTACAGAACATTGAGGAGGCAGGAGTGAGCGAACCTTTTATACTTCGCGGGTGTGGTGGATGGTTTGGTAGCGAGCGCAGTTTACTTCCTTGGTAGCGAATGCTACAACTTCCCATCACCACCCGTGAACCTCACATCTCCCTCATGATTACCTGTGCTTCTCATCATCACATTCACATGACCCCATCTCATCTCCCATATCCACCATACAGCAGCAAACCATCCCCTCACTTCTGACCCCACACCCATGAACCTTCTCAACCCTCGATCTCCCATTCGTCGGCAAAGAACTCCACAATGTTCACTGCAGCCTGTGAACCCACCGCACCTTCCAGTCTCTCCATACTCCCCGGCACACCAGAAGCCGCGCCTAGAGCCAGTACGACGAGTTCCTTTAGACTACCCACAACGTCGCTTAGAGCGATGACTTGCGCTTGGCTCAGAGGCGGCTCGGTTGTACAGTAGGGAAGTAGGTCATTGACTGCATTGCCAAGGGCGCGGGATGGTTGGCGTGGTGGCGGTGGCGGGACGGAAGGCGCGTTCTGAGCTTGGCGAGGGAATTGGGGGTGGTGACGTTGCTGAGAGTGGATAGTCCTGTCGTTGACTGCTTGCGAATAGTAGTCTGCTCCACCGTCTACTTGAGCAGGGGCGACAGCGTTCATGGGGCGCGTTTCTCCACCTGGGATGATGGATTGTGCCGTCTCATTGGGACAAGGCGCAGTATCGCTGGTGTGGTGCAGAAGATCCATACCGAAGGTAAGCAGATGTGAATCTCCGAGGCAATTGGGGATGACCTGGTGTCAGAATGGTTGAGTGTGTGTCTCTGAGATATCGAGGGAGTGTATTCTTTGTATGTGGCCCTAGTCAGTGCTTGTGAGCCATGCTTCTTCTTGTAGAAGGTGCGTTAGTCGCGACGGAAAGAGCAACCAGCGGATGTGAACTGAACGTCAAATCAGGACTCTGAGCTGGAAATAGAAGATTTTGGGATCGCGACACTATAGAGAATGGAAAACTTCATGCTTCTATCATTGTGTTGGGTATATGAGAGGAGTGTATCAAAATGGCGCTTTCGACTTGGTATAACCATGAGTCGAGCCTAGATAATGTATGCCCGTAAGATGTACATATCTACGCTTCCCTCGTGTACATCCCTAGATCCTTGTGTTGGGAGGGCTTATCGGCTGACGACTGCTCTTGCATTGCGGATGTAGCATTTGTCGATTGGGTGGCATCGCGTTGAGCCTCGACAGATACTGGCTTCGCTTCGGCGCTCACGGCTTCAGGCTTTTTGTCTTCCTTCTTCCCACTGCCCGTGAAGAACCCTAGTATCTTTGAGGATGCGGGCTCCGGGTGCTTCGCCTTGAACTCCTCAAATTCTGCCTTTACTGCCTTGAGCTCAGCCTGCACCTCCTCCAAATCTTCTCTTATGTCGTCTCTGGCATTGCGTGCCTTCCTTCTTTGCCGCCATTGCTCGACAAGGATTACAGCGATTCCAACAGCGAATATGAAAGTCTCGGCAGCGAAGTTGGCGCCCATCTCGATGGCTTTTTGTTCGGATAGAGGTCGAATACGGGGCTTGATTCTCTCTTCAGTCTTCTTCTTGATAGCTTCTCGTTCCTTCTCCGTGAGCGCCTCCTCCGCCTTCATCTCCTCTTCAGTAAGAACCGTTGGGGCGGCTGCTTTTTTCCGCGCAGCCTCTGCTAACTGGACTTCCTTCTTAATCTGTCTGTCGATAACAGCCGGGTCCTGGAGGAGGCCGAGGCGCATGCGCATATCGACGCGATGCAAACCTTGGGCGAATTTGACGCATATCCGGCGAAAGCGGTCGTGTTCGTGGGCATTGCGTTTGATGGCATTCTGGAATGTGTCAATTATGACTGAAGATCCCCGGGGCTGACCAACATACTGCTACAGGCTTCGCAAGCGTTCTGACGAACAGTGATGTGACCTTGAGCGTGAGAGACATGTTTGGTTACGAGAGCGTTTCGGATAGTCGCGGGGAGGTATGGAGGCAATTGACCGGCGGACGGGTGTGCATCGCAAGCTTCATACAGATAGACGCATCGGAACAGCTGTATAGCAAAGTGGTGTAGGATTATTCGTGGTGGTGCGCATGGCTGCAGGTTCGATGTTCAAATCGATGCTGCCTTGCGCTGCCGGAGATCCACCGACGGCGATGGCGATTGACTGCGGGCCCAGCAGCTCCATGACAACGCGGGAGACGTGACGAGACGCATGGCCAGCTCACACGACTAAGTCGAACTCGTACTGGATCGTGAAGCACGATCTCTAGTGCAAGCTTGTGCAAGTCGCTGTGCATCGAGCGGACTGTGCCGGGCACCGATTGGCCGACAGCCCTAGCAACGACGCTAACGGGCCCTTGTTTACATGCCATCAACACTCTGCGACTTCGTCCCCGATTTCATCATCTCTCTCCATCTACCTCGACGCCAATGTCTGCCTCGTCGATACACGCAGATGCCCCGCCGGCCGTGGTTCAGGACCCCGAGGGACTCCAATATGAAACGGGATCGCAGCTGGGCAAGGGCGGCTTCGCGATCTGCCATCGCGCAAAGCTGCTGGGCCACGAACACCTCGGCAGCTCGACCGTCGCTTTGAAGATTGTCAAATCCAAAATGGAGCCCCCCAAACTGGCGCAAAAGGTACTGGAAGCTCGGGAGGAAGACATGGCTATTTGCTGACGCGCCGCAGTTTGTCACGGAACTACAGATCCACTCGAAGCTATCTCATCCCAACATCGTCGAGTTCTTCCGCGCCTTTTCTTTCGAATCAAGCACCTACGTTGTCCTGGAGCTATGCGAAAACGGTTCTCTTGCCGATGCGATCAAGAAGCGCAAATACTTCACCATGCCTGAGATCCGGCGGTTCATGATCCAGACGTGCGGCGCAATCAAGTACCTCCACCAACGGAACATCGTACACCGCGATCTCAAGACAGGCAACCTCTTCCTCGACCGCGATATGAATGTCAAGGTCGGCGACTTCGGTCTTGCTGCACTACTGGTGTCACAGAGCGACTATGGGGCGATCCGTCGAACAACCATGTGTGGTACACCAAACTACCTTGCACCAGAGGTCTTGGAGAAGACAGGAAAGGGTCATGACGAGAAGGTCGACCTGTGGGCTATTGGAATCATGATGTACACACTCGCGGTCGGAAGGGCGCCATTCCATGCCGCCAAGCGCGAAGACATCTACCGGAAGCTGAAGGCTCGCGAATACACCTGGCCCGACCTCGCCAAGTTTGCCAACGAGATCACCGACGACCTCCGCGACATCGTCTCGCTACTGCTGGTGCACGAAGACGAGCGACCGACCCCCGACCAGATCGTTGCGCACCCTTTCTTCAAACTGGGCTATATCCCATTGGAGCTGAGCAGCGAATGTACCTCGCGGGTGCCGAAATGGCCGAAGAACCGTCCACCGACAGCATCCACAATCAGGCGTGGATACACTGAGGAGTGGTGGGCGCTTTGCAAGTCCTCATCGGTCGGCGAATACGAACAAGGAAAGGCATTTGGAACCTTCGGTCGCAGAACCAACAAGACAGTAGCAAGAGACTGTCAAAAGGAGATTGAAGCCGGCAAGCAACCAAACATCCCGTTCTCTAAAGATGTCGTCTACGTACCTTTCCCTGCCCGCACGCAGTGGCCTCATCAAGCCCCGGGAGGGCTCAGCGAAATATCGGAAGAGAAGGAATCGTCATCTGAAAGCCAGGCCCTGTCAGAAACTACCGGGAACGAGCGGACAAAGACTCGTGCATCCAGAGCCCCAAGGAGAGAACCACAGCCGATGCAGACATTGAAGGAGAATGTAGAGCCAGCCGAAGAGCCAGAGCCCGCGCACAGGATACTTGACAAACAGCCGACGCGGTTACGAGCAGCCCGCAAGATCTCGAACACTGGACGTGTTACTGCGAGCACAGCTTCCGCACCTGCGCCACTACGCGTCCCTCGTGAGGCACGAACTTCGACGCGCGCACGAACAGCCAAGGAAACCGCAAAGGAAGCGCCAAAGACTACATCGAACGGACTCCCTGACCTCCCACCTCTAAGAGTCTCCCGAACTAGCGCTCGAGAGAGCGCGAAATCGGAACCTGCGCCGCAACCAACTTCAGCGCGAAGTGCTCCCCGCTATCGGACCGTCAGCAATGACATGCCTGCGACTGATCCAGTGACCGTGTTGGCGCGCTTGATGACATTCCGCGATAACCTTGAACGAGCCCTCGACAAGAAGCCTACAAAGTCGAGAAGAGATCAGCCACCGCAATTACCGTTTGTTGCAAAATGGGTAGATTACAGCCGCAGATACGGAGTGGGATACGTCCTCAACGATGGTAGTATCGGGACCCTCCTCTCTGCAGAAGATCAATACCCCGTTACGATCGCGTTTGCCACGGACGGATACAACCACCTACGGAAGGCTGGAGGCAACCGAGAGCTTGCCAAAAGCGTTGCGCTCAACTACTATACGACCGTGAAGAAGGACCGGGGACTGTCGGAGATTGAAGTGCTCGAATCGCGACGCATTGAGGAGATCCGGACAGTGTGGCACAAGTTTGGAAAGTACATGTGCGCAACCTTTGGCGACGAAGAGAAGCCGCTCAGAAAAGATCCCCGCGTGAATTTTGTTCGCTTCTACCAACGCCTTGGTAACGTCGGGATCTGGGGTTTCGACGACGGCTCCTTCCAAGTAAGCGCTTTTGCCATTTTTCACAAAGCCCGTCTAACAGTATGTTTAGTTCAACTTCCCCGACCACACCAAACTCGTCTTGTCGTCAGATGCAAGCTACGGGCACTTTTTATGCCTTCCTCTGGATGCGACGTCTCTTCTCGAAGAGACAGGAAACGTGCCGTGGAAGCACGTAAAGGCCAGAGCACATCTTCGCGGTTCATTGCAACAGCTTCTCTACGGCTCAGCCGACAAGGAAGACAGTTACAAAGAGCTCACCGAGGGCAACCTCCTCCGCGCGAAGATCGAATTCATCTATGCTGTCGTGTCGGAATGGTGTCAAGAAGGCGGTTTGGGCTGCCTCGTAGACCCCAAGGTATATTCCTGGGGCGGTCCGCAACTAGAAGAGTCCAAGCGGCTGGACTGGGCGAGCGTTGGGCGTTTTGGCGGTGATGTTTTCTCATGATGATTGAATGACGACCTTGGAGCGATGGCGTTTTTTGGGATCTGGGATATTTTTATTAGGGTCTTGGGCATTTCCACGGCGTCGTCTCTGCTACTGAGCAGTGCTGTTGTTCGAACACTCATTCACGACGGTTTGCATGTTGCTGGCGTTTTCTCCTAGCGATTAGTTTGAATGAGCATCCGGTCACGACCATGAGAACGTTGGTGCCTAATGCCTAAGTTTGTGACACGTCACGAGAAATTATGCGTACGCGGCACACCCGGGTCGTCCTTGTGTGAGGCGTTTGCTGCAACACTTTGATGCGGAAACTGGGCCGAGCCTGGATGGGTTCGCAGCGGCGACGGTGAATGATGAGTAGTATGATGGGAGATGTTGAAGGAAGTGATATGGCTACAATGCATGACACTCTGATGTGTATAGCCCGACAGGAAATGGGGGTGAAATGGAGATGACGAGGAAATTCCAGCCGCGGCGGCAGCTTGCGCGTACGTCGTACTTGAATAGCTGTGGCTGTGCTGGGACGATGGGGCGAGTACCCTCCGAAGCGCCCGATTCCATCCAGGGCTCTGACGTTGGCCGGTCTCTACAACCGCCGCATTGCAGCCATCTTTACACGCCCACACCCCCGAGCGACTGCTCTCCCCATACTGGTTCTACCTGGCTTTGCCGTCCATTATTACCATATCGCTGCTCTCTGAAATCCGCAGCACACGTCCTACCCCACTGGCCGGCTCAAGCTACAGGTCCCAGCTCGACGTCGGGCACCAATCATGGTAGGATGCAGAGAGACTTCGGGGGAGGAACACAGGCTGATACAGGTGATATGTAGGGGAAAACCAACCGCGCCGCGCGCAAGGCCGGAGGCGGCGCTCAGCCAAAGGCCCAGTTCGCTACCAAGGCCGTCTTCGAGACCACCAAGAAGAAGGAAGTCGGTGTATCGGATCTCACCTTGATCAGCAAGGTTTCGAATGAGGCCATCAACGAGAACCTGAAGAAGCGATTCGAAAATGGCGAGATATACGTGCGTCGACCCGCTTGCGCCAGCCCCGCGTCGCACACCCACGCAGCGATAGACTAGGACAGCGACTGACTGTGGGCGCAGACATACATCGGCCACGTGCTGGTCTCGGTCAACCCGTTCCGCGACTGTAGGTGACAGGACATGCGCCTCAGAGGGGGATGCTGACAAGTGGCAGTGGGCATCTACACCGACCAAGTGCTGGAGAGTTACAAGGGCAAGAACAGGCTGGAGGTGCGGTGCATGGCTGTCCACCAACTCCCAGGGCTAATGAGGCATAGGTACCCCCTCACGTCTTCGCAATCGCCGAGTCCGCCTACTACAACATGAACGCATACAAGGAGAACCAATGTGTCATCATCTCCGGCGAATCAGGAGCGGGAAAGACAGAAGCCGCGAAGCGACTTATGCAGTACATCGCCAATGTCTCCGGGGGTAGCAATTCATCCATCCAGGAGATCAAGGACATGGTGCTGGCCACCAACCCGCTGCTCGAATCCTTCGGAAACGCGAAGACGCTGAGGAACAACAACTCGTCGCGGTTCGGAAAGTATCTCGAGATCCACTTCAACGCGCAAGGAGAGCCAGTGGGAGCAAACATCAACAACTACCTGCTCGAGAAGACCCGAGTGACGGGTCAGATCGTGAACGAGCGCAACTTCCACATCTTCTACCAGTTCACAAAAGCCGCATCCTCACAATACAGAGGTACGCCCAATTTAACTAGACACTAGACTCGCGCTGACATGCACAGAAATCTTTGGGTTACAACAACCGCAAGCCTACCTCTACACGAGCAAATCGAAATGTTTCGACGTTCCGGGAATCGACGACCACGCCGAGTTCGACGACACGCTGAACGCCATGAAGGTTATTGGATTACAACAAGCGGAGCAGGACAACATATTCCGGATGCTTGCAGCAATTTTGTGGCTAGGAAATGTGTCGTTCCGCGAGGATGACTCAGGCAACGCAGCTATTGTCGACCAGTCGGTAGTAGATTTCGTAGCCTATCTCCTCGAAGTCGATGCGTCGCATGTCAACAAAGCTCTGACCATTCGTGTTATGGAGACAAGTCGAGGAGGGCGACGAGGTTCCGTGTACGACGTGCCTCTAAACTGCGCGCAAGCAAATGCAGTCCGCGACGCACTCTCCAAGGGAATCTACTTCAACCTCTTCGACTGGATTGTGGAACGCGTCAACGTCTCTTTGAAGGCCCGAGGTGCGACCGCCCAGTCGATTGGTATCCTGGATATCTACGGCTTCGAGATCTTCGAAAAGAACAGCTTCGAGCAGTTGTGCATCAACTACGTCAACGAGAAGCTCCAACAGATCTTCATCCAGTTGACGCTCAAGGCGGAACAAGAAGAGTACGAGCGCGAGCAGATTAAGTGGACTCCCATCAAGTACTTCGACAACAAGATTGTATGCGACCTGATTGAGGAGAAGCGGCCACCGGGTGTTTTCGCAGCCCTGAACGACGCTTGTGCGACAGCACATGCCGATCCTACCGCCGCGGATCAAACATTCGTCCAGAGACTTAACGCTCTCTCGTCGAACCCCAACTTCACGCCTCGCCAGGGTCAGTTCGTCATTAAGCACTATGCTGGTGAGGTCTCGTACGCGATCGATGGCATGACCGACAAGAACAAGGATCAATTGTTGAAGGACTTGCTAAATCTGCTTGGTCAGAGCAGCAACACCTTTGTGCATACTCTCTTCCCCCACCAGGTGGACCAGGACAACAGGCGGCGACCCCCGACGGCTGGAGATAAGATCAAAGCCTCTGCGAACGACCTGGTGACGACTTTGATGCAAGCTCGTCCGTCCTACATCCGTACCATCAAGCCCAACGAGAACAAATCGCCCAAGGAATTCACCGATGCCAACGTACTACATCAGGTCAAGTACCTGGGTCTGCAAGAAAACGTGCGCATTCGGAGAGCTGGTTTTGCGTCCCGTCAGACCTTCGATAAGTTCGTGGAACGGTTCTTCTTGCTGTCACCAAAGTGCTCATATGCCGGAGAGTACACCTGGACCGGGGACTACGAGACTGGTGCTAAACAGATCTTGAAGGATACCAACATCCCAGCGGAGGAGTTCCAAATCGGTACAACAAAGGTTTTCATCAAGACACCCGAGACACTGTTCGCCTTGGAGACTATGCGAGACAAGTACTGGCACAACATGGCTATTCGCATCCAGCGCGCATGGAGAAACTATCTACGATACCGAGCAGAGTGCGCGACGCGCATCCAGCGGTTCTGGCGCAAGCTTAATGGCGGCAAGGAATTCATCGAATGGCGCGACCAAGGTCACAAGATACTCGGAGGGCGGAAAGAACGCAGAAGATACAGTTTAATCGGTTCCCGAAGATTCATGGGCGACTACCTTGGTATCGGAAACAAAGGTGGCACTGGTGAGGTCATGGCCCAAGCGGTCGGCATAGCTCCGAACGAAGAGGTGCCATTCTCGTGCAGGGCGGAAGTGCTTGTATCGAAGCTCGGTCGATCAAGTAAACCAGAAGCTCGCACGCTCATTCTGACAAAGAAGAACGTTTACCTGGTCAAGGTTGCCTCGGTCAAAGGGCAAATCCAGATTTTGCCTGAGAGGGTAATACCCGTTGGCGCCATCAAGATGATCAGCTGTTCAACACTCAAAGACGACTGGTTCTCGATCGGCGCTGGGTCGCCAACAGATCCTGATCCACTAGTGAACTGCGTATTCAAGACTGAGTTCTTCACTCAGCTGCACAACGTGCTGCGAGGCGCAATGACACTCCAAATAGGCGAGACGTAAGTTCCACAGTCGGCATGCATCCGAAAATGGCTAACACCCCGTAGCATCCAATACAACAAGAAGCCTGGCAAGCCAGCTCAGGTCAAGGTCGTCAAAGATCCCGCCGTACCGAGAGATGACCAGTACAAGAGTGGCACCATCCACGTTGGGCCAGGAGAGCCACCCAACTCCGTTTCCAAGCCCACGCCCAAAGGCAAGCAGATCGCCGCAAAGCCCATCACAAAGGGTAAGCTGTTGCGGCCCGGTGGTCCTGGCGGAGGTCCTTCGAAGCTCGCCTCTCGTCCAGCACAACCAAGAGCTGTACCCTCGCCTGCCGCCCCGCAACCGAGACCTGTCCCTCAGCCAGAAGTGTCGCAAGCCAGACCTGTTCCGGCGCCCGTCGCTGCCTTGTCGAACGGTGCGGGCTCTCATGCGCGTACCGCGTCAGCCGGCTCATCACGCACACCTCCTCCTCCACCCCCACCGCCGCCAGCGCCAGCTCAGCCGAAGGAACCTCGATACAAGGCGCTATATGACTTTGCAGGTCAGAGCGCTGGAGAGTTGAGTTTAGGGAAGGATGAAATCATCCTGGTCACACAGAAGGAGGGCAATGGTACGTTCATCTTGATCTTCCACTAACGCGAAATACTAACGAGGCTTCAACAGGTTGGTGGCTAGCATCCCGTCTTGACAAATCCGCCTCCGGCTGGGCGCCGTCTGCATACCTTGAGGAAGTACGTTCAGCAGCACCTGCTCCACCCCCAGCGCCACCCGCTCGCCCTGCAAACAGCAAGCCCAAGCCTCCGGCTCCACCTGCCAAACGTCCTGCCGCCAGGAAAGCCGTCAACGGTGACTCTGGACGGGATAGTGGGTACAGTGGTAGTGGGGGTAGCACAATGGAGAGCGCGCGGGACAGCAGTGGTAGTATCGCTGGTGGATTAGCAGAGGCGCTTAGACAGCGTCAGGCTGCTATGCATGGACGGAAGCAGGATGATTGGTAGATTCAAGCTAAAAGCATCCTCGATGAGGCATATGAGAAGAGAAGGAGGCAACGTTGATGGAAAGCCTCTTTGGGTCAATGAGTTAGCATTCGTATAGAAGAATTGGTCTTGAGCCATGCATTTCGGATTTTGGGTGCTGTGATCGTGAATGCAATGTGGAAGGATGGCTTTTGATGGGAAGATGACAAGGTACTCTGAGATACTGGCAAATATGGTTTGATTGAAAAAAGCCGAAACACATGTGGATTGTTCGATGTTCTTGCGTGGTCGAGTAACGAGACATCAGGCACAGCTTTGATGGCGGTTTCTTCGGCTTGCCCAAACGGTGTGTTCATGCCGATCACATTCAGCGCAAGACCCCAGAGACGGCACAGTACTCCACTATCCTTCCTCATGATACGCAGAATGTGTTCACATGCTATTCCGGGAACATGGAGGTTGAGCGCTGCTTCGCCTGCTGAGAAAGCAGAATAAGCGGCGCGGAAGTGACTCCCGAAGTCACTTGCCGCAGTGCCTTTCCAACACCAGCACAGCAGGAAACAGTGCATCTCAACGATAGACTTGCTGGTACCAACACTTGGTTGCTGAATGACTACGGTGCGGTCGCAATCAAGTACCATAGTACCTTTTCATTTGCTATTCCCCCGACGATACTCCGATCAATTTGCTCGTGTCAGGTGCTCAACGGCGTGGGGATATAGGGCTACGAGTTGACGCACGAGCTAGCAGCCGGCCTGAACAGTAGTGTCGTGATAAATTCGCATCCTCATTGAAATACGGATTCGCAGATGAAAATTCGGTGAAGATAGCCAGACTTCGCAACGATCTTCGTGTGTCTGAGATCCAACCGCGACATCGTGCACGTGCGGCGTTGGCGGGGCAAGAACAGACGACGTCCAGATATTTCCATTCCGACTTTCTGGTCTGGTCACTGCTTCCAACGTCCGATGGTATCGATGAACCACAATCAACGCTCGCTTGGCCCAGGCGGAGACTTCGTCAGCGTGATATGCAAGCCAGGATGCAGACGGTTCACTGGCCCGGGTTCCCGCTAACATACCCGCCTCTCGGGCCGCTACAACCTCATTGCGAGATTTCCCACCACTGATTGGTATGCAACCGCGCTGTATCATCCTTTGACTGCCTAATGTGCGCTTCGGAAGCTGCTCAACTGCCTTTTAGACTAGCTTCGGAGGTTCAGGTCCGCCATCACAGCTGTCCAACAAAGAGTAGGCGACGAATCAAGTTCCACGCTGCTTACCTCGAGAGACGAATGTCTCGCTGCGCGGCGTAGACTTGCATGTCTAGTCTACGTGTCACCTGCTCCTTCAACCTACTTGCGCGGGATGTCTGGCTCTTACTTGCTCAGAAAGCTGCAACGTGGTGGGGATCAAAGGATTGCTATCGTACCCTTCGCGTTACTCTCGGATTTCGCCACAAGAAGCCGTTGCAACGGATCTAGATTGAGATCACACATGAGCCTCCCTCCTGTCGACAGATCGAGACGGGCGCGTTAACTTCGGTTGATTGCCCCCGCCGACCAATAATACTTACCTTGTAGATCTGAGACGACGTGCCTGCGAGCCGTGACTAGGACAAGGCTTGTTTCCAATAGATCCGGTACTCGAGCGTTTTCCCTGGGTCCATGCGTCAAGAGAAAGTCGCATCCAGCGCTGCGCAAGTACTAAAGGATGACAATCTACTTCGATTGACTGCCTCTGAATCTGCTAATTCTCCAGCTTGTTCTCCATTTCTCGTTGGCATCGTCGTTCAACCCCTCGCTCGTTACCGCACCGGCTGCAGTGGCAAGAAGGCGCGGCAATTCGCTCGAACGCTCCGCATTCATCGAATGATTAATTCTGGTTGATCTGCAATGGCTACAATCAACCTTGGAAACACTAGTCCGACGGAAGATATCAAACAGCACGACATAAAGCACGCGGCTATCCACATCCAACCAGTCACTCTCGTTACTCCTACGTTGACGCCTGCTGCGACTCCAGAGGAGACTTCCCCGGCAGACGAAACGATGGCGGGCAAGAAGATATTCTCCATGGAGCGGCCGGACGACAAGGCGAGGGAACTTGCAGCGAAGCTGACTCTAGAGGAACAGGTATGTTCGCCTTTACTTCTGCGGCAGATATCTCGAATTTCGGCGTTCGATAAGGTCATGTCGAATGATTGAGGCAGAAGGGGGTGTCAACTTCTATCCTACACGTCTTTCTGGTAGGGATACGAGTCATTCCCCAGCCACAATCCCTTATCTCAGCCCGTCTTTTGGAGCAGAAGGTCTAGAAGGATTGGTTCTCGAAAGTCGGTAATCAAAATGAATGGCTTCTCTGATCGCTTAGAGTCCCACCTGACCTCGTTAATCTATTCGAAAGCCGAAGCAGCCTTGAGCGGAGCCGGGCTGACCATTCCAGATTTCACTACTTGCAGGAGCGGACTTTTGGCGGACTGTAGCCATACCCGAAAAGGGCATACCGTCAATCAAGACATCAGATGGACCCAATGGCGCTCGCGGAGAGTTCTTCACTAACGGCACACCTGTACGTACTCCGGCTTGGCACTGCTTGTCTTACGCTGACGAAGCTAGGCCGCTTTATTCCCATGCGGCATATCCATGGCTTCCACGTGGAACTTGGATATGATTGAGGAGATCGGCCGTCACCTCGGAGAAGAAGCAAAGGCTCGTGGTGCACACGTGTTGCTTGCGCCTACCGTGTGCATGCACCGGTCGCCTCTTGGTGGTCGCAACTTTGAGTCGTATTCGGAAGATCCTTTCCTTACTGGAAAGCTTGCTGCATCGTATGTTCGCGGTCTTCAGAGCAAGGGTGTTGCAGCTACGATCAAACACTTTCTCGGGAACGAGCAAGAAACTGAGCGGCAAGCGTACGATGCTATCATTGCTGAACGGCCATTGCGTGAGATCTATCTGAAGCCCTTCGAGATAGCTGTTCGAGATGCATCACCCTGGGCGCTCATGAGCGCTTACAATATGATCAATGGCATTCACGCGGATGAGTATGAGCACTCGATCAAGGAGATTCTTCGAGGCGAGTGGAAGTGGAACGGAGCCATTATCTCCGACTGGACGGGCACATATGCGACCGCACCATCAATAAAAGCTGGTGTTGATGTTGAGATGCCCGGGCCGTCCAAATGGCGCAAGATCGACCAAGTGAAGGAATGTCTGGAGAAGGGTGAGCTAACCCGTGGTGATATCGAAGAATCCGCCGCTAGGGTACTTTATCTCGTCGATCGTGTCAAGGGACTGAACAACATGACACCAGAGGAGCCGGAGCAGTCGATCGACAACGTGGAGACGCGGAACCTGATTCTCCAAGCTGGTATCGAAGGATTGACGCTTCTGAAGAACGAGAATAGCGTACTCCCCATCAAGAACGCGAAGAAGATTGCGATGATTGGGCCAAATGTCAAGCGAGCCATTGCCAGTGGAGGAGGAAGCGCAGGCCTCAACCCCTACTACAACGTCACACCTTGGCAAGGTCTCCAAAATCGATTCGACGGAGACATCACATTTGCCCAAGGCTGCGATAGCTCGAAATGGCTACCGCTTGCTTCACCATACTGTCAGTCCAACGGCGAGACTGGTGTTCGGTTAGAATACTACAAGGGCGACAGGTTCAAGGGTGAGCCGGCGGTCGTTCAATACAAGGTCAGCACAGATCTGTGGCTATGGGACTCTGCGCCAATGGAACTCCTTCCAGACTTCTCCTTCAAGGTCAAGACCACACTCACACCGAAGACAACCGGAAACCACAGCTTCAGCTTTGCGTCAGTCGGGCCAGGGCGCATGTACATCAACGGCGACATCTTCATCGACAACTGGGACTGGATACAGGAGGGTGAGGCCATGTTCTCTGCATCAGAAGATGTACTCAAGTCAATCCATCTCGAAGAGGGCAAACCTGTGGAGATTCTGATTGAGAGCACCAACGAAGTCCGACCCGCGTCTAAGGTTTCTGTCATCGGTCGTCGCCACGATTACGGTGGCTGCCGAATCGGCTACCAAGAGGAGGACAAGATCGATCGTCTACAAGAAGCCGCGGACGCAGCGCGTGATGCTGATGTGGCTGTGGTGGTCGTCGGACTGGACGCCGAATGGGAGTCGGAAGGATACGACAGGCAAACGATGGATCTTCCGAAGAACGGCTCGCAGGATCGTCTGATCGAAGCTGTTCTAGCTGCCAACCCACGCACCGTCATCGTCAACCAATCTGGAACACCGATTACCATGCCATGGGTACAGAAGGCACCAGCTATTCTTCAAGCATGGTACCAAGGCCAGGAAGCAGGAAATGCCCTTGCCGATGTGCTACTCGGCAACAGCAGTCCCAGCGGGAAATTGCCAACGACTTTCCCTGTCCGGATCGAGGACAACCCAGCGTACCACAACTGGCCTGGAGAGAACTTGAAGACTGTGTACGGCGAGGGCATCTACGTGGGCTACAGGCATTACGAGCGCTCCAAGATTGCACCGCTGTTTGCGTTCGGTCACGGTCTAACCTACACGACATTCCAATACGGAACACCAAGCGCTAACAGCACGGTACTGTCTGAGGATGGGAAGATTACCATCACTGTACCAGTCACAAACACGGGTTCATTTGCGGCGCATGAGATTGTCCAGGCATACGTCAAAGACGTCAAATCGACGCTTCCTCGCCCCGAGAAGGAACTCCAGGCTTTCGGCAAAGTCTTCTTGCAGCCTGGTGAGACGAAGGATGTAGTCTTGACATTGGACAAGTACTCCGTGGGATACTTCGACACGAGTCTTGGTCAGACAGGTGCCTGGATTGCAGAGGAGGGCGCGTTTGAGGTGTTGATTGGCGCCAGCAGCGCTGATATCAGGTAAGTCCGCCACTTGGTTGGTTCACTCAAGCGAGATTACTAATGTGGTGTGCAGGTCAAGGGTCGGCTTTGAGGTTACAGAGAGTTTCCAGTGGATCTTCTAATGAAGGATTGAGCGGAGGGTACGGAATGGACAACGAGCATCACGAGTCTTCTTATGTTGTGGTTTTGAGGCGTTTGTGGTGGGGATGGGCGAGTGCGATTGAATTGGCTTCCCACCGAAGTCATATGGAGTGAATACATATTTTCGTGCTTCATTTTGGAAACGACGCGTGAAACTTGGTATAGGTTTGCGTGAAAATATACCATAAGCCAACGAAGGGAAAGTAGCTTCGGCATGCGGCATCTCAGATAAGGCTGACGGCCGAGTGGCTCGGCTAGATGACGCGCTGATTGATTTTCTGCCACCGCCTTCCGGGCCGACAGTTGCACCGATCTGTGGTCCCTGACGAGAACCTGTGTCGATAGCGGAAGCATCATCACCAGCCTGCCCTTTCGCTATTGTTCTTTTTGACTCGTTCGAGCCTGTCGCATACATCTCGACCGCCGTCCCATCTTCTGTCGACGCCCGAATCGCGCGACTTGGGCCCCCGTGCCAGCTCCAGCCGCGCTTTTGCTCCTGATCAACAGCGGGCGACCGAGTTCCAGTTACGAGCCACACCACGCCCAACAGACCCCCCTCGAAGAAACGAGCCTCCCATGAGCTCCAGCAGAGGCTAATCCGCTCAATACACGACAACGCGACCACCGAACCGGCCACGCAAGCTGCCTTATCGCCGGCACGCCTGGTAAAGCCGAGGACATGAATCCAGCGCATCGCGACGGGTGGCCGCCTGCACAAGCGGCGGCAGCTGGACAGGGCCAGCAGCAAACAGAGCAGGGTCAAGGCCAGGCGCCACGGCCTCTGGGTCCCTATGGGTGCGTACTCGCCTCCCACTCACTGCCCAATGCAGGCCGGCACGATGAGCGAAGACGCCTGCGAGCTCCTTTTCTCACCACCCTTCGATTGGATTCACGCTGACTTCGAGACCGATGACAGGCCAAACAGCGCGACGCCCCAGGGTCCCTCACATGCGTCACCCGCCCAGGGTCCGGGACCAGTACTGCCTCCACCATCTGGTACGTAGCACCGGCGGACGACGCGCCTGTTCGCATTGCTAACCCCGTCACAGGTGGCGGCTACTACTCGTCAAACGCCGCGACAGCCCACAACCAGAACCTCCCCACGCTTCCCGGGCTGACGGCGCAACCTCAGCACTCGTCGCCTCACATGTCCGCCCAGCGACCGCCATCGTCAGACGCGGGCGCGCAAGCTCACCAAGGCCCTCAAGCCCCTCCGTACTCGTTACCAGGCATCTCGCAAACCCTACAACAACAGCAGCAGCAGCACATGCCGACTTCGGAGCAAGCCAACGCCGACAGAGAGCGCGAGATGCGCGATCGCGAAAACAGAGACAGAGAGATGGAGTCGCATGCCATGCACCAGCAAGAAGACATCGTCAAGCGCGAGGCAGAGCAGCGGGATCGCGACCTGCACGAGCGACAGCAGCGCGAGCACGCAGCGCACCAGAACCACTCAGGGCCGATCCAAATACACCAGCCAGTGGCAGTCGCACCATCAACGCGAACCATCCACGGGCCCAACGGTCTGCTCGGCCAATCTGGACCCATGAACGGGCCAAACCCACTTGCGCCACCCATGGGTGGCCCCAACTCAGGCCCCATGTATGGAAATGCGCCCGCACAGCATGAGCAGACTACACCGCGCATGCAACACGCCGTACAGGCACCTACCCAGGCCCAGATGTTGATGCCTTTTGCTGGTCCTCCAGGATCCATGGCTATGGGCCAGGGACAGCAGCCCATTCTCAACGACGCCCTGAGCTATCTCGACCAGGTCAAAGTCCAGTTCGCCGACCACCCCGACGTGTACAATCGATTCCTCGACATCATGAAGGATTTCAAGAGCGGTGCTATCGACACCCCAGGCGTCATCGAGAGGGTATCAACACTGTTTGCGGGCAATCCGGCCTTGATCCAGGGTTTCAATACGTTTCTGCCGCCGGGCTACAAGATCGAGTGTGGCACCAACGGCGACCCAAACGCTATCAGAGTCACCACGCCCATGGGAACCATGGTATCGACTATGCCCGCTCCAAGGCCGCTTTCACCGCCACGCAGCGGTGCTGTCAATGGCAACAACGGCCCGCAACACGAGAGCACATACTACGAGACTGCCCAAGGACGCCCATGGCCTCAACAACAGAGAGCTCAAGGTCCTGAGGGACAAGAATCGATGTTTTCACCCAACAACCGTACTCTCGGAGGGCCACTGTACGGTCCCCAAGGACAGCAGGGCCCAGCGCCTCATTCGCCAGAGGTCACATCGCGTCCTCATCCTGACCCTGCTGGAGCTGCAGCGCTGGCTCACCAGCAAGAGCAGAGAGGCGTTTCGCAGTTACAAAACGCAGTATCTGCAGCTACTGGCCGCTCAATGATGTCACCCAGCGTTGATCCGGGTGCCTCGTTACAAGGACAGGCTATGAACGGTGCTGCTCAGCTTCCACAGATGGGCGGAGCTGCAGCAGAAAAGAGAGGCCCGGTAGAGTTCAACCATGCGATTAGCTATGTGAACAAGATCAAGGTACCATTCTTCACTGTGAGGTTGAAAACCAAAATGCTAATGGTACCCTAGAACCGATTCGCAGCTCACCCAGACATTTACAAAAACTTCCTGGAGATACTACAGACGTACCAGAGAGAGTCGAAGCCCATTCAGGACGTATACGCCCAAGTCACTCACCTGTTTGGTGGCGCGCCAGATCTCCTGGAGGATTTCAAGCAGTTCCTTCCCGAGTCCGCTGCTCAACACAGAGCGCAACAGCAGGCCGCCAAGAACGCGGCTGAAGACGCAGTCATGCTCAGCAATGTTCGAGGTGAATCAGGATACGGAGCCGCTGCAAACCAACAAACGCCCGGACGCGCCGATACATCTCGATTGCCTCCGATGGGCAACTTCGCACCTACTCCTACAGCGAACCGCGACAACAAGAGGAAGCGCGAGCGACAAGGCCCTGTGGCTGCGCCGATGCCCGCGCCCATGTCGCAAGAAATGCCAACCTCGAACGTTCGGGGTGGATACAACCAGGGCAATGTCAACAAGGTACGTACATGATTCTACACTATAACGGGCCGGGTTAGGTCACGTTGTTTTTCTTTATAGAGGCACGTGCATCTCCATGGTCCTCTGCCCCAACCCTTTCAATTCTTTTCATTGGTCATACTCTATTTCCATCTCAACCCCACCGTATCACAATCATTGTCATCGAGACTATCATCACTATGTTTGATGGTGGGGTCCTGTTTAGCTCTCTTCCCACCAGAGATGAAAATGGGCCTTCCTTCGAATGCAATAGAGCATCACAAAAGATCATCAACTAACATGTTGAAGCGCGCAAAGACCGGACATGGCGCAAAGCAGGCGATTCCCGATGGACCACCGGTATCACCCACCCTGACTCCTGCGCTACCTGAGCCAATGCCACCGACGACGACCACAACACCCAGCCAGGATGAGCTTGCTTTCTTTGACCGCGTCAAGAAGTTCATTGGAAACAAGAACACGATGAACGAGTTCTTGAAGCTCTGCAACCTCTACTCGCAAGACTTAATCGACAAGCAGTTACTACTGTCTCGCGCCGGATCTTTCATCGGCGGAAATCATGAACTCTATGCTTGGTTCAAGAAGTTCATGGGCGAGGACGAAGAGCAACAAAAGTACCGCCCTAAGACTGTCAACTCGCGTGTCTCATTATCGAATTGCCGCAGTCTTGGTCCTAGCTATCGCTTGCTCCCAAGGCGCGAACGAGAACGCGTGTGTAGTGGACGCGACGAACTCTGCAGATCTGTTCTGAACGACGAGTGGGCATCTCACCCGACATGGGCCTCCGAGGATTCTGGTTTCGTTGCCCATCGCAAGAACACTTTCGAGGAGGGCTTGCACAGAATCGAGGAAGAGCGTCATGACTATGACTTCAACATCGAGGCCTGCAGCCGCACGATCCAACAGTTGGAGCCTATCGCCAACCAGCTGCTCACAATGAAGCCAGAGGACAGACAGGGATTCACATTGCCACCTGGACTTGGTGGACAAAGTGAGACGATCTACAAACGTGTCATTATGAAGATCTACGGCCGTGACAGGGGAAAGGACGTGATTAAAGAACTGTTCCAAATGCCCTGGAGCGTCGTCCCTGTACTTCTCCACCGCTTGAAGACTAAACTGGAGGACTGGAAGGCCGCTCAGCGTGAATGGGAAAAGGTCTGGCGCGATCAGACCCAAAAGATCTTCTGGAAGTCGCTGGATCACCAGAGCATTACCGTCAAGCAGGCCGACAAGCGACAGTTCCAGCCTAAGTCCCTCACGAATGAGATCCAGGTCAGATACGAAGAGCAGAAGCGCCTCCAGCAGATCCAAGAGATATCGCAGCCGGACTACCAGTTTGCCTTTTCCTTCCGGGATGAAGAGGTACTCTTCGACGTGGCTCGATTGATGCTCACTTTTGCGGACAACAACAACAGTGCCGACTTTGCAAAGGTCGTGCCTTTTATCAAGGAATTCGTTCCTCTATTCTTTGGCATCGATTCTGCCAAGTTCGAGCAGCGGGTACAAACCTCGCCACGCGATACGCCAAACGATTCTGGCGAGGATACGCCCTCTCCGGATGATGATGTTTCCCAACGCTCGCAGAAAATGAAGAAGGGGGACCTCCGTCGCAATGTTCTCGACCCCAACAACAAGTCACGAAAGGACAAGGAAGACAGTGTTGCGTCGGCAAGTCGGGACAGTACCCCGGATGCATCCGCTATGGACGAGGAGGCTGCTGGTGACAGTTCAAACTCCAATCCTCGCGCAGATCGGCCAGAGAGGCAATGGGTAGAATATACCGATGCTCCCACGCCTTTCGGCGACAGAGAGTTCGAGCACGAAGAGCCCTACCAACGCGTAGAGTACAACATGTACTCTAACGCTTCGATTTACTGCTTCTTCCGCATGTTCGTCATGCTCTACGAGAGGCTGTTAAAGCTCAAGGATAGCGAAGAGGAGGTACGAGAAGTCATCGCGCGCGCCAAGGAGCCAAAGGCAGCGCAGAAGCTCAAGATGCTCGACAAGCAGCCCGACGACTTCTTCAAAGACACATCGCCATCAGCAAACTACTACCAACAGCTTCTCGAAATGTTCCAAGATCAAATCTCTGGCGAAGTCGAGATGAACTTTATCGAGGAGACTTTACGAAGGTACTATTTGCAGATTGGGTGGCAGTTGTACTCGTTCGACAGGCTCCTGAGCTCACTCGTTCGCTTCGCACTTGCTGTTGTTAGCCATGATAACAAGGATAAGAGCCTTGATATCTACAACCTGTTCAGGAAGGACCGCGTCAACGATACCACAACTCACAAGAACGAGATTAGCTATCGCAAGGCTGTGGAGAAGCTCGCCAAGGACGCTGACACCTACCGCATCACCTACGTAAGTCAACACCACCTCTCTCTTATCAATCATGTATTGATGTTTCTACAGAACCCCGCCAAGATGTGGGCGCACGTGCGGCTTTTCAAGAAGGACGACCCGACCTTTGATTTCACCACGCTCGACCGGATCAAGCGCTGGCGAGCATACGTCGCCTCGTACATGGCTGTGGAACCCACCGAAGAAGTCGACCTCTCCCGTGTCAACTACCCGTACCTGAAGAAGCGTCTCGCTCGAGCCGAAGACCTCACCGAGGAAGAACGCTTCGACCACGTCAAGCACAGCGACAAGATCACCGTCTCCATCAGCCCCGCCGCTTACATCATGACCTTTATCAACAGCGAACCCTTCGGCACAGGCGGTGTTCAGTACTTCCTGCAACCAGACGCCGTGCGCGCGGGACTCAGCGAGGCTGTTCCCAACCCAGCTGAAGAGTACAAGAAGCTCAACGACGAGCGGAGAGAGAGGGTCCAAGACATTCTCGTCAGGAACAACACTTGGATGAAGGACCTCAGCCGGGACGATGTAGACGCCAAGAAGGCGGCGTTCAAGAAGGATCTCGAAGAGCCTAGGAAGGTGGCTGATAATGAAGACGTGGACATGGACGGCGCAGATGGTCTCGACTAGGCGCTTCATCCTTTTGTTCGCAAAGACTATGCGGCTGGGTGATTGGCAACGCATGTTCTTGCGTCTCTGGCCTGGCGTTCTTTTGTGTGGTGTGGCGGGACTTGGATGCCAGAATGCGAGCGGACGAAAAGGCCTGGTTCCCTACGGATTCCTTCTGGTCTCGATTCAGTCTTGCATGTTTCCCGCGTTCCCGCGTTTGGAAGGGGTGGCTGGGTGGTTGGCATATGTGCAGCATAAGGCGTGCCTTTGCACAGCACGACTATGGGTGGGGGGGTTTCTTCTCTTTCCCTCTCCCTCTCTCTCCGAGATGGGCGCTGGCGGCGTTTGTTAAGGATATGATAACCCGACTCGACTCTTCGTTCCCATCTATATCCAAGTTTTTTTTGTGTGTTTTAGTAGGATTGCGAATTCTATTTTCATGTTTTTGAAGCTTGCTTTCTGGTTGTTGTGTACAGATACTCAAGGTGAGTATGAGGTGGTCGGGGAGTATAGTTGTATACCGAGTATATACATTGTGCTATTACATCGCGTTATGCCCGCATCTTAACACGTGATCTTTTTACAAGAGGAGATAACTCAAAGCCCCAATCGCAGCCATCAGGCATGTTAGACCCCCGACGAGGAGTTGCTGGGCGGCACTCTCATCTACAGGGCAACTGATCTCTGGCTCTGGAGCCCTTCCAGCCTCCACCCACATTAGATTCTCATCCGAACAGAGACTTGCCGTCAAGGCCACCGCCATGCTTGTCGCGCTTGCAGCGTCAATCTTGACCTGGCAAGGCGTTGGGGTGACGGTTGAATTGTCCAAGACAGCGCACTGTTCGCCCACGCCGTAGGAGCCTCCGGTAACTTTCGTAGTATCAACGACGTTGAAAGCTATGCCCTGATCTCCAGGACAACTCTGGTCTTTTGTTGCGTCGACAAGATCAATACCCTGCGCAGTCTTCTTCGTGGTGAACGTAACGCCCGAGGTTTGCGAGTGGCCCTTTTGATAATATATCTCCCGAAGAGGATCGTATGTACAATTAGACCAGATCAGATTCCACACTAACATCCATTTGCCCTCCGTCTTGAACTCGGTGTAGTGGCGATATACGAGCTCCGGGTCGGAACTCGACGTGTTTGTCCAGTTGAGCGTACTCCTCTTATAGTAGTCGCCGAAGCTTCCCTCGTCGACCTTTGAGCCGTTTGTCATATTCCAGACTTCGAATCCGAGCCGCAAACTAAGCAATGTTGCGAGTTTGGGGTTCTGGACGGCAAAGACGATGGGGAAATATGGAGCTGGCGCGTATGTGTCGTTGCGCGGGAAGACTAGGTCTACTTCTACGACACCTGAGGTTTCGCTCGTAGCTGCATCAATAGCTCCAAGCAAGGAAACGAACAACCAGGTGACCCAAGTAAGAACCCGCATTCTGGGGGCGAGAGACGGCCGGAAGGTTGCCGGGGAAATGAAATCGAAGAAGAAATCGTAGCAAAGGCTCGGTAAGTAATTCAGCAAAGTTGGGAAGCCACAGTACAAAGGACGAAACTGGTCCAGGGGAGCGACATTTGTATTAGGTATTGGAAGGATTAGCGGATAATAGGAACAAACTCGAACAAGGCTCTATTCCTAGTACAACGATAACCGTGCGGTCGGGTACAAAAGTCCAAGTTTGAGACAGGATTTGGATGTAGCTCGCCAGGGGCAAGGACCTACTTAGGTGCGGCACGGGTTCCAAAAGGGTAGGCTAGCGGGGGTCGATGCCGTGAGAGCCGCATCGCCGCATTCTTCTGGACATCGCGCTGGAGCCTAAAGGTTTTTTTCGTGAGTAATTTTGGTTATGTACGTTGGGGGTTTGGATAGTCGGTAACGATGGTTTGCCAAGTTCCCGAGGTTGTGTGAAGTGGCATCATGGTGGTTGTTAGATGCTTAGGTGATTCTTGGCATACCCACACATTGCCTTGCGTCCCATAGTGGTTAGCTTCTGAGATTATTCCAAGGTTAGGTAGCTTATGCATACATCCTGCATCGATTGCAGTGACTGTCACTATGCTCATTAACGTCGGCGAGAAAAAGGTCGGCAGCTTTATAGTGGTGATTGGTACGAACGTTCCCTTCCTGCTTTCCCCAATCACACCTTTCCAAGTTTGAACATGTAGTGATACGGCATAGCGCGGTACGAAGCCGAATTCTGAGTTTTATACTATTTATTACTTTAGTCACACAGCAGAGCTGAATGTGGAAGATGTTTGTTTCTATCAATTGCAACTGCGTAAGACGTTCCAATATCCAATTCCCTTGATACTCGTCCCTAGACTTGGGTGCACACCTCGCAATGCCATTCATTATGATAATTCACAGCCCCACAGTCCTTACAGATTCAGCCTTGATTCTGCATGACATATAGTGTCGCTTGGGGGTTTTGTGGACTCAAGTGTAGTTTGTTGTTGGGTTCAAAGCGGACTCGTTGCTGGAGGTAGGCTTGATGTGACAGTGGGGAAATGTATGTGTGCGTTTTGATTTACTATAACACAGTCAGCATTTGGAGTAATGGCAAGAGACTGCCTAGGTGGTGGTTAACTACGTAGCGTTTTGTAGAGTCGTTGTTCATGCGTCAGTAGCAGACGTCCTCGCGGGGCTTATATATCAAAACGTCTCCAGCATCGTTTGCTAGTCCTTCCCTGAAGAGCACATTCCAACCCGCGTAACTCGACTTCACGCTACGATCCTAATTTGTGACTTGGGGGATCGGACATAGACTAAATCCTCCCATGAATCACGTACCAGTAGTTCAAAACCTTACTCTGACTTCTTGAATCCCTCATACTATCGTAGGTGATAAATAGATCCAAAATGCATGGTTCAAAACCAGTACCGCTATAATTCCCGTCATCTCTCTAATACACACCCCCTGGCTCGTCAGAACGCCCTAAATTATAATGTCCACAGACGCGCGTCTAGCAGCTCTCGAGGCTCTCGCCCGTGAAAACCAAGAAAAGATCGAAGCACTAAACCACAAGAACTGGCTACTCAGTAACCAAAACATCAAGATGCAAGAAGAACTCGCCAAGTTGGAAGAAGATGTACGCAACGTATATCCAGACTTTGATACCAGGCGCATCAGCCATTCAAGCTTTCAGGCCAATCCATCGCCACCTCTTCATGATCCATCCGTCGCTAGAGATGTCTCTCACGCTCGCCCACAGCTACTTGAGCGTCCACCACCAGGACCGTTGTGGACACCATTCTACATGACCGCCCGCAACGCCCCACGACTATATCTAGAGTTTGTGATACCAGGATCCAAAGGCGAGACGTTGGGGATAGCTGTAAACAACGTAGATCTGGCCTTCATACTGCAGCAGACGTTGCGACGGAGAGGGTGGGGCGAAGCGACGACGAAGAGGGGTGTCGAGGATTTCCTAGAGCAGCCTATGATGAAGGTAACGTGGACGGGCAGAGAGGGAGAATTTGGGAATCTGAGCTAGTCTCGCGAAGAGGTTGGTTTGTAATGTATCTTGATTTGAGAAGTTGTATTTATGAAGAAGGGGTATTTGGTATCTCAACGCCGACCCATGCATATTAGAAACCCGATGTTCAATCGTCTTTGTGCTTTTCATCAAAAGCAAGCATGAGGCCCATGGCCCGCTCGTATGTCCACATTGTGACCGCACTGGCTGGCGCAGCTTTCAGAAGACTGACCGTCAACCCGCGGTACATACCTCGTCGACCTTCATGCTTCCATATATGCGCAATGGTACTGATGACGCCGGTATATGTCGGTATGTTCCGATGAACGTATCGCTCGCGCATCGGCCCTTGGACTTGTAGTCGCTTGCGCGTGGTATCGAGCGGGTAGACGGCGGTTTTGGAGAGAACGCTCGCGATGACACCGGCGACGGCATCTGAGCTTCCGAGTGGCAGTGGTATGGGAGAGGAGGCGGTTACTGGCTTCAAGCTTTCGTAGCTAGCGAAGAAGAGGCCCATGTAAGGCACAATCTGGCTCACGCCTGCGCCGAGGCCGCGAAAGAAGCCTCTGGGTCCTTCATGCTGCGCGATGTGCTTGAGAGACGCGATGATGGAGGTATAGACACGATCTTTGCCTTGCGCAGCAAAGCGCGTGCGAAGAAGATCGAGCGGGTATGTCGCCGTCGTCGCAGCAGCACCCGCACTGGCTCCGCTGAGGAAATTGGCGACTGAGCTTGGAAGCGTATATGGCGGCGGAATGGTCTCTAGCCAATGCGATATGTACGTGTAGGCAGAGAACTGGGCGCTACCGTACGTCAAGTACATGAGCTCCGCCGGTATATTGCCCTTCCATAGCCCCGTGACACCCTCTTCGCGAAGAATTTGTTTGAGGGTGCCCAATGTTCCTTTGTAGACGGGCCCTTGGACATTGCGAACGCTGAACGGGTCGGAGAGCGAGTGGATTTGGAGTTGCAGGCGGATCTTTATGACGTCGAGGGGAGCTATCACGAAGCTGTCGCAATGTCAGCCATGTGCGCGAACATGGGAGATTGAACATACCGCGACACCAGGCCTGCCGCCGCACCTGCGACGACAACTTGTCGCTGGGAGCCCTATCAGTCATATTAGCCCTGGTTCTGCCAGCATGGCGTGTCGGTAAACGGTCAAGATAGACAAGCTCCTACCTCATGCTTCAGCTGTGCGACACCCTCAGACATGCGCCCAGCGCGTCGATTGAGACACGTGCTATGTTCGCGCGCGTAATTAGCTACCCACCGCCGATGCTCGGTAGGACACCTGTGATTGCAAACGTGCCGGGCAAAGGGTAGTAGAGACCTCGGTTTACGGGTTGATTGTTTCCACCACGCTCGCTCCCTGACGTTGAAAAGCAAGGAACCCCGCCGTGTCCCGTCACTGCCAACAGCTGCGGCCGACCATGTCTTTCACCATCACCACCAGAATACCGCTACGGAGTCTGAGATCGCAAGCCACCACTTCCCGCAGGACTACGCTTGCTGTTCAGAGACGGTGTTTCTTCTTCAACTCGTTCTGGCGATCACCTAAGCCAACCGAGCATGCTGATTGGAGCCCCGCTACACATGGCCCTTTTCGGCCAACCAAACGCCAGGAACAGCTGCAACAGCAACAGGAGCAAGAGCTGAGACGTTCGAAAGAGCAAGAACTTCTCGTTCATGATGAATCTAACATTGGCCAGCTTGACGGTAGTCCAGCGAAGAGGATCGCGGTGAACATCGATGGAGAGCCCAAGATCTTCGACGCTGCGTTCCTTCGCGACAGCTGCACGTGTACGCAATGCATGGACCCTGACAGCAAGAACAAGCGCTTCCAGACTTCGGACATACCAGAAGATTTAGAGGGTAGCTGCAAGACAGTAGTTGATGAAGAGAAGGGAGTCTCTATCGAGCTTCAATGGAAGACAGACGTCAAAGGCTTCGGTCCGGAGCACCGCACACGGCATTCCATCGACTGGCTACGCCGCGCATTCAACACAGAGATTGAGCTACGTGGCGGAGTGCGACACGATGACAGAGTGTTCTGGGACAAGAACAGGATCGTAAAAGACAACAAGTGGCTCGACTACGACACCTACATGTCCCAAGACGAAACCCTCTTCGAAGCCCTCACACACCTGAACCGCTACGGCCTCCTCTTCATCAAGAACGTGCCCGAATCCGAGGATTCCGTCGTAGCCCTCGCCTCCCGTATTGGTACCCTCAAAGACACTTTCTACGGCCGAACATGGGACGTCCGCTCAAAACCCAAAGCCGAAAACATAGCCTACACACCCGACTACCTCGGTCTCCATATGGACTTGCTATACACATCCAACCCCCCGCATCTGCAACTCCTGCACTCCCTGCGAGCCCGTACCCCAGGTGGCGAATCCTTCTTCTCAGACTCCTTCGCTGCGGCACATCAACTCCGGCGGCAATCCGAGGGCCACTTCAGAACGCTATGTACATTTCCCGTAACATATCACTACCACCACCCGACCTATCATTACCACTTCACCCGGCCAGTAATTGAAACCTTCGCCTATCCTAACTACAGCGACCCCGCCAACCTCGCCATCCGTCGCATAAACTGGTCCCCGCCTTTCCAGGGCCCCTTCGAAGCGCGTATCGGCAGCGGCAACTCGACGTCCCTTCGCTCGTTCATTGCTGCTTCACATGCGTACGAGAAGCTTCTTAGTGCGGAGGAGAATTTGTATGAGTACAGGTTGAATGAGGGGGAGTGTGTCATCTTCGATAATAGGCGGGTGTTGCATGCTAGGAAGGCTTTCGATGCTACAAAGGGTGAGCGGTGGCTGAAGGGGGCGTACGTGGATGACGATGTTTTCTTTAGTAAGCTGAGGGTACTGGAAGAGAAGTTTGAGGGGAAATGGGTCGCTGAGGGTGTGGTTAGGCATGCTATGAAATGAAGGTGGGGGTGTTCAGTAGTCTAGGTTGCGCAGTATGGATATGGCTGTGCTTCGGAACTTGTGTCTCTACTTGAATTCAGTCAATGGTCAGCATGCGTCGAAGCTAACACCAGGCCCCTTGCGCTACAGAAAACTGTTTAGTCTCGAAAGCTGTGAAGACGGACTTTGGGTAGCCTTTGGTTACCATCCGACTCCAATGCGTAGTCAGTATCAAGACGGCGTCATGACGCAAAAAGAAATTATCTTCGCGGATCCTCGGTAATTTGCTCTTGAGCATGACCGATGATGCTTCCCACCACAATGCTCTAATCAATATTTAGCGCGAGTGATTTCCAGGTCAACACCCTCGTCCAGACCGCTCTGTACCCGCTTTCCAATACTCATCACTGCCTGTTCCAATCTCGTCGGATCGAAATCCCCGTAGCCCACATGCAGATGTACAGACCGCACTGCAGGGAAAACTTGCGACAATGAGTCAAGCCTGCACTCATGCAGATCCGCAACGAGGCTCTCAGCTTCTCTTAAATAGAACGTTATGCGAACCGTGCGGATGATCTGACGTTCCGTTGCATCAAGCCCCAGAATGAGAGTGTGGTATGATTTGAGAAAATGGGGGAAGCAGAATGTGTTGAGCGAAAAGGGAAGGAGCTTTGCTTCGTCGTAGACTTTGCGGCAGACGCGCAGGAGAGCGAGGTCATTTCGATGCGTGTATGTGGCTTTGAAGGAATATACCCAAAGGGCGTACGTGCGTTGGCTGAGGACGTGTTCGTAGATGTGGTTTCTGATTTCTCCGGGTAGGCGCAAAAGTGGGGACTCGGCAGTGTTGCGCATGTATCTGTTGATGTTAGCTTGGCATGGTGAATGGCTTTTACACACTTGCGGTGCAGTGTTTCGGTACTTACATGAGCAAGCGTGCGTCGGTCGTGCGTTCCATATCCGTCATCGTTGACTACCTACTCAGAGTATCGAAGTGGTATAGCACGGGGAAAGACGTGGGGAGCACAAGGTAATTCACACAGCCATGACTACTAGGAGAGAAAGTCAGGGTCTATTACGCTAGCCTCAAGCAGATTGCTCGCTCACCTGCCCCAGGTGCCGCCCACGGTGTTTCCCGAGCTAAAAACCAGGAAGCCACGCTGAAGTAACGAGCAAATTTCCGCGCCTTGAGACCGCATCATCTGGACTTGTGCAACGAGATCAGTCTATGTCACTATCCAACATGCTAACTCAGCAACCCAACTACATCCTGCTTCTTCTTCTTCTTATCCCCATCATCGACGGCCGTGATTTGCCTTACTCGGCACTGGACAGCCATAGCTTCCTAGGTACTATCACCACGGTCTTAGTCGTACGGTCCAAATAATTCTTGAGTGTTCTCACAAGCGCTCGGAAGTCATCACACTGCTGTTTCTCTGATATCAGTGGCTTCTCAACATAAACAGTTCGTAATCCGCGCAGCCCGCGCAGGTAAAGAGAACCACAGATGATTTGAGACTTCCCACTCGAGTACCAAGGCAGAGTGTGTTCCCATGCGTTGAGCTGTACGGTCTGGATTTCGTCGAGCTGTGAGGGCGAGAGTCGCATTTTGAACGTCTGAAATTCGAGGAGAGTGTTGAAAGAGAAGACGTTCAGTGCGATATACGGTGACTTGGCAGTCTCATGGTAGGTTTGACTGCAAGCGAGTAGTAGACTAAGTGGATGTCCGTTGACGCGACCGTCGTCCTGAACTTTGTAAATACGGCCGCTTAGTACGTATCTAATTGAGGCACAAGATGTTAGCACGGGTCGTTTGTATTGTTATGGGCAGGGATCTGCGCACGCGAAAATTCGGTTTCGTAGCTCAGCTGGAAGACGCAGAAGGGGTGACGAGTGGGCGTTGCGCGAAGTACTGGAAGGGTCGGTCAGCTGGCAGACAGACAGACAGGACAGTGTTGTGTTACATGTCGGAGCCACGACTTTCAGGTTTCGCCATTGCAAGGCTTCGGGATCACTTTGTGGTTGCGAGAAGATGGAAACCGGCAAAAGAGCTGTTTAATTTGAGGTCTCGCAATAGAGGCAGTGAGAATGATGCAATGTGGTCAACGTATTGATTCTGACTGAGGGAGGTGGTGGCACAGACTAACGCCCGCTAGCGTTGTTTGAGTGGAGGGGAGAGCCCCGGAGAACGAACCTGGAAGGTGAGGCCAGACAGCGTCCCTTCTTCTATTCTCTAGTGAATCGAAGAAGTGGGGAGACGGTAGTGGATTGTGTTGTACTTTGCATTGTACATACTATTGAACCTTAACAACTAGACAATTACTAACATAATGTATACTCCTACCCTGAGTATTCTTTGTAGGATGCGATTGATGTTGTTTGGCTTGGAACGTGGCGCTTCTTTTGAGCCAGAATGACTAGCTGACTTGTCTTCGCGAGGTGTACCCCCATAGGCCGGTTTGGGGGTTGGAAGAGCGTCTCATTGCTAGCTCCGAGAAAACCGAGTGGCAGAGTGTTCGAAGTGACACAGCGTCATGCTTTCAGGTATCGTACTACCATGTGCTCCATTCCCGGTGCCGCGATGGCATACGCCGAGGAGACTGAAGCTTCTTAAAGGCGAAGCCCATTCACCCATCCCCGCGGGGTGTATAAGGAGCTCTTCGCGTCATGCTCCAGGAAACCTTTCCACTCTTCTTCGGCGCGGACCAGAGGCTCAATGTGTCTTCAAGAGCGAGTGTTACTGTCCAGAATTCTTCGGACACAACCCATCGCGTATTCCCGTTTTCGCATTGTCGACTTTAAGACACTACGCAGTGCCACCCGTGCCAGTCTTGGATGCCATCTTCAATCGCACAAGCACAGCATATTACGGGTCCGATTTGAGACTTTCAAGCTGCGGCCTGTTGTTTTTTCTTCTTTTTATACAGGACGGCTTTATGCCTCTTCTCCTCAAACCCAGCAGACTCCCCTCGGTGCCCTTCCATCCAACAATTCTGGCAATATAAATCACCTTCACAGCCCAGGCACTTCAGTGTCGCATCGTCTTGACAAATGATACACCATGTATCAATATCCTCATCGACCTGCTTTTGTAGATTCGTGGATACCGGCGGCTTATTCCTTGGCGCGAACGATGGGGCGGAAGGCAGGCCGAGAGAATCTGTTTGTGATGGAGAAGGTGCTGCTAGAGCGGCCAGGCGTGCGGTGAATGCATCTTCGATGGCTTGACTGCTGGCAAAGTCGTCTTCGGGGAGGGTATTCGGTGCGGAAGGCAGTGTGAAGCCGCTGTCTGTGGTATCTGCCGTTGATGCATTCTTCTGGTCTCCTGATTCTGACATGTCATCTTCTGACGGAGGAGAAGGGGGATCGTATTTCTTGCTAATCTCCAGTTCTGCCATGACCCTCGCAATCACATCGTCTGCCTCGTCGTCCTCGGTTCTCTTCTTGCCATCTTCATCTTCCTCATCTCCACTTTCTGTGTCTTCCCTGGCTCCACCGACCTCTCCACTTCCTACGTTGATTTCGATGCTCTCCCAGTCCGTCAACTGCTCCTTCGATGGCTGCTCAGATTTTGTACGTCCACTCTGCGGCCCTTGTGCCCTAGTATTCACCACTTCCGGGAGTATCTTACGCATGTCTTTCAACAGCTTTCCAACATCTTGTTGTTCTTCCTTGGATACGTCCCATTCCTTCTGATCACCGACGGCGCCGTTTAGCTCACCAAGTAACTCTTCTAGGCTCTTTTCATCTTCCTCGTTAAACTCTACATTCGAGCCTCCTACGCCTTGGGCTATCCCTTCCAGGTAGCTCGGTGCCCCTGGTGCTGCGACCGGTGCGCCGGCATTGTTTGTGGACGTTGTACGCGACGGCTGTGGCGAGCCTGAGGGAGACACGCTACCAAGACGTGCGAAGCGAGCGGCGAGGTCATCGGTGGGTTTGGGAGGATTCGTAGGTGCTATCGAAGCGCTATAGTTGGTATCTAGGCTGACGGAGGATGTCTTGAGCGCATTGAGGCGGGCAAGGAGGTCGTCGTCTGTTGAGCTAGGTTCGGGCATCTCTGGATGATGGGCGATCACTAAGGTGATGTGTGGATAAGGACTTTGGATGTCCAGGTTATAGCGCCTACTGGACGCGGCTTATGACGCGGTGTTGCATGAAGCTCGAGGCTCGGGAGTGAGCGGAGTTGGCGCGACAGCTGTGGTGGAGCGCAGTGGGGGAGGGGCGAGCTATCCCTGACCGCGCTTGGTCCTCAACCAGACAACATGTGCGATCCAACAGCTGCATTATCAGATTACGAAGGAATACAGGAACATCTGGACGTAAACTGCTTATTTCTTGCCGTCGGGTCGGCGCTACTAGAGATGGCTGCCAGCGGCCCGTGTTCTCGCATGCACGACATCCGGCCCCGCTTTCGTCATATCCAAAGCTCCGATGGCATCCTTATATGTCAGCATTCGTGTTCTGGTACCATCTCCATCTACTCCGAAGCTGCCGATTGTCACGCCATCTGTTCATCTCCATCAAATATATAGCACAGCTCTATATCAATTGAGCATCCACCTCTTCACCGGACCTCTAGCACAACCTTAGATCAACCATCGCCATGGCTCTCGCACCCAAATTCGCTGGCCAAAAGCTGGCCTCCAGTGCTATTCAGCCCAAAGCCATCCACACACTCGAGCTCTGTAAGTGTTTCATCCTCGACTGCTGGATTACAACTTCCCGACCCATCCCAAGTCCTCCATCAGACTAACAGTCAAATCCCAGACCTCGACTACGTGTGCCCCTTCTCGGCCAAGATGTTCAAAACAATCTACGAGACCCCTCTCCGCAAGACACTTCTCGAGAAATACTCCGACCGCGTCGTAACCATCTTCCGGCAACAAATCCAACCCTGGCACCCGTCCTCCACCCTCGTCCACGAAGCCGCCTACGCCGTACAAAAGGTCGACAGTTCCAAATTCTGGGACTTCTCACAGAAGCTGTTTGCCCAGCAGAAAGACTTCTTCGATGTAAGCCTGGTCAACGAGACGAGGAACGCGACGTACAAGCGACTAGCCAAAATCGCCGGGTCTGTGGGTGTCGATGAAGGCAAGGTTTATGGACTGTTGGAGATAAGCGACAAGCCTGGTGAGGACGGGGCGTTGAACTCAGGAAACGGGGTCACGGACGATGTTAAGGTGCAGGTGAAAGCGAATCGACTAACGGGTGTGCATGTCACTCCTACGGTTGTGTTTGATGGGGTTGTGAACAATGAGATTAGCAGTTCGTGGACGGCGGAGCAGTGGGAAGAGTGGCTGGAGAAGAACGTCAAGTGACTACATGACGGTAGTAGTAGGGCAGTTGCGCAAGGAAGGTTGTGAGTGACCCTAGATCCACAACCCCCCCAGGTTCGCTCTCTCACACACACGACTCTCACCCGAGCCCTTCTACGGCTGCTAGTCTCTTGTATATAAGCCGGCCATCGATACTCCTACATCCTCCACTCTTCTTCTTACTACCAATCTGACCATAATTCCCCCCAAGCAACACTTAACGGTGATCAACCATCCTCCCTTCTCACCTCCAAACCAAATCTGACCCATGGATCCATTCTTAACAACACCTACCGGCAATCCGGCCCCCGCGCCTACCATGTCGACCCCTCCAACAAAGTCGGAGGAGTACATACCCAACTTTTCCGAGCTCCCGGACCTCCACACAGTCATCTTAGCGGAAGACAAATATGATTACTTATTCCATGATTATAAGAACCCGTTAACATGGGCACGGGCCAATGATAGAGCCACTTCAACACGAAGTGAAGGAACCTTTGTAAGGGCTCGTACTGCCCGGTCACAGGCTCAAATGATCAAAGAAGGAGACGAGCTCATCCAACGTGTCGCACCGGAACCCACGCATCGTTTTGCCGTTTACACATGGAACTACGACGAGCAGGGCAATTTGAAACAGACTCCGCACATCACAAAAGAAGAGCTAGAGGCGTGGAGGAAACTCGATCCGAAATGGAAGATTCGCCCCATGGACCCTGCAGGCATGCCGCCGCCAATGAAGAAGAAGCTCAAGGTGAGCCATGATGGACAGCTCATGCCGGGATTCGACGACTACACGGTAGATGAGCGAAGGGAGGCGCTCAAGGCGACGGCGCCCGGTGCTTCTGCCATGAAAGACGTCCTATGGAGAATTGACCGGCGGAAGCGCGAGCGACTGGCGATAGAGTTGCAGCAATCTGAAGCTAAGGTGGAGGTCTTGCAGCAACGTCTCGCTGCCGAAGAGGTCAAGAAAGAGAAGCAAAAAGAGGAGACGGTGGCCTTGCAGATGGACGATGGGATTGCCCAGAAAACAGGAGGGACGAACGTGTTGGAGTTGGGACAGAAGAAGAGAAAACTATCGACTTGAAGAGCATAGAGTAACCACGTGGCGATATGGCAGACCTGGGGGGTTGGAAAAATGGGATGGAGGCTGGGTGTCACAACGGCCAGGTTCGTGGAGCAGAATATAAGGACGTGGCTGAGCATATGGAGATCACCGCAACTGGAAGATAGGAACGTCCAGGTTGCATGATTATGATGCGGGTTTCAAGTCAAAAAGTGATTTCAGAGTGCAATCTCATACTAGCATTAGTATAGGCACTACAAAAGTTTGATGATCCTACGTTAAATGACCCTGACTCGATGTGATCATCTCGACGCTGTACCTACCCCTTTGAGTTGCGTTGCTATTCTGGAATCAGTTTTCTAGACTCTGACCACGATGTAGATAGTGCGGCGCTGACAAGCCCCTGCTGAAGATACGTTTCGATGATGGGAACAAAGTCTAGGCATGGTCTCTCCGTACCGCGTCTGAAAGTTCTAGGGGTCGACCAGGAAGAGTAGTTCCTTGAGTCGCATTCTTCCCAGGCTAGTGAATATGTTATCTTCTATCGATGAATGACATTTCAGTGAATTGGTGTTTTGCCTGTGCACGGAGCACTTCTTCTTGGTCACTGAGTCAAACCCTCCAGTACCCTCCCCCGCTATTTATGTCCCCACTCCCATCGCTAGGAACCGGTATAGCTTCCTTGAAGACCTCGTTATCTCTATTTCTCACCTTGTAGTGTACAGTTGCGGTACGCAGGAGTTGACTTAATCATTCGAGATCGCTCGCTCGATAAGTGTACAAAAGGCCTCAACAGGTGGAGGATACCTTCCCACTGAACTCAAGGCTTTGAGAACAAGCCTCCTAGCGTTCAGTATCAAAGCTCGCCGTCGCCGAGAGTATCACCAGCAATATGTCGGACTACGATCGTATGTATGTTTTCTCCGTTTGCCATTTCTCGATCAAAGCTAACTCCAGACTAGCACCCAACTCAACCATGACAACTCGCCCCTTCTTCAACTCCCGGGGGAGCTTCGAAACCGGATCTACAAGTTCGTTCTGCACTATCACCTCCCCATATACGTCGATATACCCGCTCTGGAGGATGAGCACGGAAACTCTGTCCCTAGAGAAAACACACGAAGAATGCTAGCGCTTCTATATACATGTCGTCAAATCCACAGCGAGGCCTCGATGATGTATTACGCGCTCAACACATTCCAATTCGAGCTTGACACCTCGCTCATCGAATGTACTAGTAGTCTCACTGCGGAGCAACTCAACGCGGTCAAGTCTATCGATATGACGGGAGAGCTTGTGGAAGAGATTGAGATGCGCGCCGAGCATCATGCGAGCGACAGCCCGCGATTGCACCTCGATACGCTGACCTCGCTGCAAAAGGTATCCATCTACCCTTACGCGTTCCGTTCAACGCCAATAAATCTCGATGTCATTGGAGTTTATCTAAGGGAGGCGACTGGTAGAATGGGCCTGGAGGTCATAGAGGTCAAGAGGAAGCAGAAGCCGACATAGGCAAGTTGCAATCGCGTAAGGGATCTATAGTACAAGCATACAAACGAAACAGTACATCAAGCTGATGTATTTAGAGTACAAGAAAGAAAAGTGAAACGAGTCTAAGTAGACTCTCCTAATAGATACCCCAGGTAACTGCCTGGCCCTTGATGTTGCCGTTGCACTCCATGTGGCCTTCAGCTCCCACCTTGCCGCTGCCACCGAACTTCTCGATAGCGGTGTTGATGATGTCGATGACGTCCTGCCCGCCAACTACAAAGTTGACGTTACCGTTCGTCTTGGACGCTTCAACACCGAAAGAGCAGGAACCAGACTTGGCGATCTCGCGCTGGTTGTGCCCAATGACATCCGTGGTCCAGTCGGTCGAACCATCTCCTTGGATGTTGGTGATGATCTGGCGACAGTCTTCGACGCTAGGTGAAGCACCGCTCGTCTTGTCATCGAAAGAGGAATCCTTGCAGTCGTTTCGGCCTGGTGGTATGTCGCAGGGATAGTGCGAGCTCGAGCCCTTGTCGGCAGTGTCCCAGGATTGGAAAGCCCTGTCTGCACTGCAGACGGGTATGCGGATGAAGCCGGGCGTCGTTACGTCGATGTCAAGCAAGTTGTCCATTGTACCGTCGTTGGTGGGATCTGCAACTTCTGCGCCGTTCTTGCGACCGTTCGAGGTCCAGGTCCTGACGGAGCCCTTGATGAGATCCTCCTTGGTAATACCACCGAACGCGTCTTTCCCGTCCAAAGAGTCAAGGCCCTTGGGTGCTGAGAACTTCTGGACTCTGCATGTGGTCTGGCAAGGGCCCTTCTCCTGGGGCTCACATTTGCACACTCTAGCATCGCCGTCAGGACTGGCAATATAGTACATCTTGCCCTCGAAGCACATTCCAGTAGCTTTCATGGTGTCGTCATCCATGTATTTACCAATGTTGTCTCCATCGCAACCGTTACCGGAGTCGATGATGAAGGGGTAGGCCTTGGATACACTCCAAAGGTTTGGGATAGCGAAGCCAAAGACGGACTTCTGGATATTGGCACGGAGATCATTCTCGGTCATAGGGCTGGGAAATCTGTCGCTACCATGGACGTCCTTGGACTCTGCGCCAAGGATAAGCTTTCCATCCGAGATGATGTCCCACAGAGTATCGATGCTTCCATCGGTTCCATCGAACAACCGCTTCAACGCGATGGTAGTGACGTTGGCCCATCCAGTGATAACATTGCCCATGTAACTGGAGAAGGAATCTTGAAGTTCGACGGTCCATTTTGCGTCTGGGTCACCTAGAGTCAACAAGTCCTTGGCGATGGTTGTGCTTTGACCAATCAATGTGAAAGTAGTGTCTTTGGCGTTGTCAAATGCCGGGCCCTCCCCCTTGAAATAAGGCATCTTCTTGATGAGATTGTTGAAGAATGGCCCAGCAGCTGAAAGGGTTCCAAGGGTGAGAAGGTCGATAAGGAATAGCTCCCATGTGTGATCGGGCTCGGGTGGAATTGGCGCAAACTTGTTCTCCAGATCTCGCAGATTGGTAGCAACTACTGCAGCCACATCGAACAAGGCTTCATGGTAATCCTTGTACATTTGATGAATGAACACGAAGGAGTTCCAAATCAGCATGGCTGCGGGGCCTGAGTCTTCTGCCTCCAATCCTTGGCCACAGTCTGCGGTCGCATCGCAATTGCTGCTAGATGACATCGTACCACAGTCAGGTGAGGAGGCAACATTGGTAGTCTCGGAAACCGATTGAGAGAAGCTGATGCCACCCCTACCACGATCGGTATCTTTCCAGATTCTGATAATGTCCTTCCAAGCCTCATCAGTACTGAGCCCCACCCATTGTTCATGTGGTGTATAGTATGAGGCATCGTCGACCAGTACGTCAGTACAGTGGAAACTGGTCCAGTTGCCATTGCGTGTGTGGTCGGCCCTGGGGTCCTGGCCAGACTTGATGAGTTGCTTGTAGTCGCCCCAGCTCGCCGCCGGCTTTGGAACATCGTGGAATGTTTGCAAGTCGCTTGCCCAGTCGGTAGTACCTCCAAATCCCCAGGCTGAGTACAAGGTGGCGCGTGTCTTCTTCGTACTGGCGCTCATGTAGCTCACCCATTGGGTGTCATCATAGACAAGAATGTCGCTGTTGCTGCTAGTGTCGACAAAGTTCTTGACTACGCGTCCAGCCCTCTTCTGATCGTTCACAATGTCTGCAATCTCGGCATCAGCAATGTACCCAGCTGTGCCTGTACATTTTCCTTTGGTTGCTTGGGAGCTTTCGCGAGTGCCCGTGTAGACACAGCCTGGGCCCCAACAACCTGCTTCGGCCATGTTGAAGGATCGTCCATAACTCGTGATACCAACAATGACCTTGGCTCCTGGAACGCCTGCTTTGGTAATCATGGCAAGAGACTGCTTTGTCTCCGTCAAATTGACTTGACTGCGCAGGCAGTTACCTGTAGCGCATCCCTCCTGAGAGTAGGAATTGTCTGCATCCCACTGGCCGTGAAGATCATAAGTCATGTAGACAATGTAATCGACCACTTTGCCAATGTCCTTGATGGGGAACTGCTTGAGATACCAGTACGAGGAGGGGGCGGCGATGGAAATTGACTTCCCGGGCAGAAGGTTTTTCAAAACGACGAGGAAAGCCAGGTAGTTCGGACCATCAGCCTTGCTAGCTGCAGGTATGCCCGGAAGATCGGGTGCACCAGGGTACTCCCAATCAATATCAACACCATCAAGTTCGTGCTTCTTGATGAAGTTCGCAATGTTGGTGGCCATCTTGAGTCGGTTGGCGGATGTGACACCTTCCCGGAAGATGTTGTACGTAGCAGGAAAGGTGGAAAAGTCCCACCCTCCGAATGACAAGATCTTCTTCGCGCCTTTGATCTTCTTGAATGCGTTAAACTGGTATGTTGATAGCACATCGCCAGTTTCAACCTCGTATGAATTCGTTAACGTGCCAAAGGCGAAGTGAATGTGCGTATACGCTGCAGTGTCGATCTGAGAGGCATCCTGGAAGAGACAGTCGCGGCCCATCCCATAGCCCTCGTAGTAGGCGATCTTGATACCGCCGCTGCCAGAGCCCTTGACGATGTCGGTTCCACAGTTGGAAATGCAGCCGTAAGTACCCGGCTTAGCAGTACCTGGAGCACCAGTGTTGGTGTCGACGCAAAAGTCTTTGGTGATGCCACATTGGCCCCAGATGTTGCAGCATGCATTCAAAGGACAGGGATTCATATCTGTAACATTTGTGCCAGCGGTGGGCGGTTTCGAGTCGGGCTTCTGCGGGCCGCACTGTGCGTTGGCAATAGGGGCTGGAAATGGCGCACTACCTTTGCTCAAACACATGTTGGTGCCTACAAAGAGGAGCTTACAGCCGTTCCAACCCCATGTGTTCTTGTTGAAGTCTTCAATCTTGTCCCTTGTGAGACTGAATTGGGCAGCAAGATCGTCGCAGTTATCGTCGGTCTTGACCTGGTATGTGTAACATGTGCCGTCCGACCCCTGACTGGGACTGAAATCCGGAAGGGTTCCACTCGAACAGCAAACGTGCTGCTTTGGCCTCAGGTTTGCACAGAAGCTAGAGTCCGAATTGATCTTGGTGAACTCTGCAGCAGTGATGCCACACTTGGCAGCCAGCTTGGCACAGCTGTCGCCAGAATCGACTTGAACAGTCCTGCAGTCCGCACGAGCGTGAAACCTGGCATGAGACGGATACCTCTTGTGTGCTTGGTGCTGACTAGTTCGCTCGAACAACGAGGTGGAATTGGACAAGGTGGAGTTGGTAGTGCTGTTCGTGGGTACCAGTGGTGTAGTAAAGATGGCCTGTCCGGTGATGTTGGCCGATTCGGAAAAGGATAGACATGTCGCATTGGCCCAAGTTTTGATGGCAGTTTGCACTGGAGTGAATGTGCCGTTGCTAGTCACCATGAGTCCAAATATATGGTCGCTACCGTAACTTGGCTCGCAGAGCTGCATAGCCAAGCTGGGCGTCGAAACATTGAGGTTGTCGAGTTTGTCTTCAAAACGCTTCATGGCGGAAGCGCTGAGCCCCTGATTCAACAAGCCTTGGCCAATGTATAAACCAATCGTAGCTTGACCAGACTGGCCAAACATGATGAAGGGTCGATCAGTAGCGCCATGTCCGTTGTCTGCGTATTCTCGAATTTGCGCGATGAGCGATCGGAGACCGGAGGCAGCCAGGCCGAAGCCTTCATTCCACCAGCCAATCTCGAAATCGACATCGACAGTCTGGGCGGTGTTGGTCGAATTCGGTTCCGAGCTGGCAAGCTCAGTGAAGTCGGTGCCAAACGAGGAGCAGGCATTGATACGGTGGTTGCTCGAATCGTCATCGACCTCGTCGTAAAGAGAGAAGTCGTAGAACATGGTCTCCGTACACCGCTTGATCTGCTGGAAGTTGGGATAGGCAGACCAGTTGCCCGTGTTCGCGCCAGAGATGCTGCATCGTTCTGGGCAAGGATTGGAGTTGCGGTAGCTCGGGCTCGTAGCAAGTCTGAAGTCTCCCTTCGCGGACACACTGTCCGCAAAGAGCAAGAATCCGATTGCCCTGACTGCTGGGCTCAACCATGCTGAGGCAACCATAGTTGTAATACAATAAATGAAGCTATCTCAGTCAAGATACTGAGCTCTAGGGCTGCAAATGAATGTGACAGGAGAAGCTACCAGAGTCAAAAGAGTGACTTGGGATACCTGGTGCCCTAACTATCGACAAGGAGAAGTCTGCTTTATACTGTCTGCAGTCACACCGTTGCTCGTCAAGGTTTGTATCGAACGACCTAGATAGACCTCTGACCATCTTGAGATTCGTGTCCCGCAAGACGAACTTCCGGTCAGTGGACCTAACACGGTCATTCCTTACCCGCCGTTGGGGGGCCTGTTGTGGATGCTCATTTCCGAGGCATGCTACAGTAGGTTTCCAACAAGCATGAGATGAAAATCCGCGGGTGTATGCAGGGGTTCGGTCTGAGATCAGCCCTACGATGTACCAGTCCAGGTAGCCTTGCAGTCATCCTGGAGCGTTCAGCAAAGCTTTTACCCAGACTAGACCGTTCCTACAGACGGCCTGGCCCGTAGTTCAGCCGCACTTGGGTGCCGTCAGACCCGAGCTGCCCACGGTGCGGCCCAACTCCCGGCAATTCCATAGATGATCCTGATGGAGGCCTGATGCAATGGTCCAAGCGGGAAAAGTCTTGTAATCTAAAGCTATTGCTTAGCTATTGCTTACGGTCAGAATCTGACGTATTGATGTGCAATATGGTTGTCCCAATTAAGAGAGGAGTGGAAGTCAATCGCTCAACAACCAAGTGAATGTGTATTAAGTAACTGTGAAGATCTTCACACCATCATGTAGCCGAATGTACCAAATGCGGCCACCAATCCTGCCGTACCTCCACCAATCAGTCGCTGTGCAGTGCTCTTCTCGTCAGTTGGACAAGAGTCTCCAGGCTTTCGAGTTGCCTGGCAATGAAGCGAGGTCATGGATGCAGAAATGTTTGAAGCAGCAGCCGCATCAATCTTGATGTTGCAGGGAGTCGGGGCCGGTGTGGTGGCTGCCATAGATGCACAAGTCTTTCCATCATAATCCTCCCAGGTGATAAAATCAGGGACCGGCAGGGTGGCGTCGACGTTGATGGCAACTGCTTCATTGTCGGTGCAATCTCGGTTCGTTGTGGCGGCTACGAGATCTAATTCTGGTGCGGAACTCTTGATGGTGAAGAATGTGGAGCGACTCGTGCGGTTTGCTGCGAGACCACCTCCGAGGAATGCAAGCGAGTCCTCGGTGCAACTGTTCCAGCCCACGTCCAAGCGAAGCGCCCACACGCCCTCTTCGGCGAAGTTCGAAAGGATTTTGACCTCCTGATAAGGCTCACTGCCGGAGAAGTTTGCCCATCTTAGGTGGTAGAAGAGGTCTCTGCTAGCCTGTGTTTCCACGTTCGTGACCGTCACGTCTAGCGTAGGATTCAAGAATCGCCCTAGGTCGGGGTTCTGGATGGCGACGATAACTGGAAAAATTTGCGTCGCGGCATAGGTCTCGTTGCGAGGAAAGACGAGGTCCACCTCTAGCATGCCGGAGGCTGCGTTCACGGCTCCCGCGCAAGCGGCGAGGAGTAAGGCGACCAGCATGCTGACGCCAAGCAGGGACGGTAGATAGGTGGCTGAGGAGTTGGGGGCGAAGGTGCGTCGATGTAGTCGTAGAACAGAAGGAGACAGTCGAGAAGTGGAAAAAATATAAGTGGGAGAATTAGGTTACATTGAGGATCGATAGAGTGAATGCAAGGTACCTTGCTGAAGGCGGAAGGCGGCCTATCAAACGACCGTGCAACAACGCTAGCGGCTAAAACGCCAATACGCCCGCTTGGCATCCACGCCTTCGCCTCCACCTCCCTCGCGCGAGCCGCGTTTTTGCCGTTCCTCATGTCCACTTCCGGTCCGTTCCCGAACCGTTATGGCTGCTGCCTCAAGTGCAGGGACAATCAGGGGAAACTCTTCACCGGCCGCTATTGTGGCTGCGCTAGTGGTGTCGTCAATTGCTTCTCTTACGCCCCGTTGTCAGCTCATCCGAGGTTCCTGAATGAACTATGCAGGCCGCTTCCAACACCAGTGACCCGCCTGGTCTGCCGCCTAATTATTCGAACGCTAGAACACGAAGAGTCAAGCAAAGAAGATGGGGAACTGCGATGAAAGGTATAAGAAAGATGGCATAGAGCGTCGTTGAGTTCCCATCTTGCCATCAAGACATCAAGCTTGCTCCATTCCACACTCGTTTCTACAACTTTTCTGTAATACTGCAAACTCCCAAAGATGCAACTTACACGTCTACTTGCTGCCGGTTTCCTCACGGGATCGGCCCTGGCATGGCCCGCTCATCTTCGCCGGGGCGTTGACTGTGGATTCTCTACCACAGCTGACAGCGGTGCGACGTGCGAGAGTTTTGCATCCAGTTGGGGACTGTCTGTCGACGATCTCAAGAATCTGAACCCCGGTATCACCTGCCCCAACCTCGACACCAGCAATGAGTGTAAGTTTCTCCCTACGAACTGCACGTGATGTATACGCTGACTTCCTACAACGATAACTAGACTGTGTGATTGGCACTATTACCGACGACCCGATCACAACTTCGGCTCCTGTTACCACCACCACATCGGCAACCACTAAGCCGGCCACCACTACCACTTCTGCCACGAGGCCCACCACTTCCTCTACGACTACCAAGGCCAGTACCACCACCACGGCCGGCAATGGTGTTGCCACTCCCATGCCCACCCAGCCTGGAATGGTTTCCAACTGTAATAAGTTCTACTACGTCGAGAAGGGCACCAACTGCGGCCAAGTGCTCGACAGTCAGAAGATCAGCCTCGGCGACTTTGCCAAGTGGAACCCCAGTGTGAACAACGACTGTTCCGGTCTGTGGGCCGAAGTGAACGTCTGTGTTGGCGTCATTGGTGGAGGAACCCCCGTCACGACCGCCAAACCGTCGACCACTACATCCGCAGGAAACGGCATTCAGACACCTCAGCCAACCCAACCCGGAATGATCTCTAACTGCAACAAGTTCTACTACGTGCCTAAGGGTTCTAGCTGCAGCCAAGTGCTTAGCAGCCAGAAAATTGCCCTCACTGACTTTGCCAAGTGGAACCCTAGTGTGAATAACGACTGTTCTGGCTTGTGGGCTGAGGTCAATGTCTGCGTTGGTGTCATTGGAGGCACCCCGGTCACTACTACTACTAAGAAGCCAACCACCACTACCTCTGCCGGAAACGGCATCCAGACCCCTCAACCCACCCAGCCTGGCATGGTCTCCAACTGCAGGAAGTTCCACTACGTCTCCAAGGGCGACACTTGCCAGCAGATCATCAGCTATGAGAAGATTACTCTGGCGAACTTTGTCAAGTGGAACACTGGCGTTGGATCCAACTGTCAAAGCATGTGGGCAGAGACCAACGTTTGCGTTGGCGTGTAGAGAGGTCGCGACGTTTCTGTTCCTGTAATTGATTGGCGGGTGGAGCAGACGAGGCACGGCAATACCTGTCGAGAGTTGTTCGTAATGCAGTCATGTTCATGCAGTCATTCAGACTTCTATATTCATATCACCGGACATGTCCCTCTAAATAAACACGAAGCTTGAACGATGAGCTTGACGCCTGAGAAGCTCAGTCCTAGCGCAACTCAAGGAACTTCAACAACGAGATTGTCCGCCCAATCCCCCTGATCTTCTTTATTCCTCACTCTACTTCCCTTGTCCCTTTGCTTCTTCGTCTTACTATCGCGTGTACCTTCTCTTACAACCTCCTCTAGTATTTCTCTCCCTGCGTCATCCTCGCTAATCAGCTTCGCAGCGAGACTGAAAAGCACAAGTAGCGTCCACGCAGCATCGTTCCCGCAATCGTGCAACTTCCTAGGTATCATACCGACCAGGCGACATAGCGTTCGGAGCGATACATTCCATCCAGGATCGTCAGTCTTGTACATCTCGCGAGCAAGCTTCTGCGTGTCGATGATCGCGGTCACGGTGGCTATGTCATTTATGTTGATACCCGCCTTGTTCAGCGAGAGAAGATCCGAAGGGATGTCGTGGCCAACAAGGATGATTGGAAGTTTCTGTTCGTTTGAGTCATGGACTTTCGATGAGTCATACAGAGGGAGCTTGCGCGCGTTACAGCACGGCTCGCTGTCTCCATTGACGTAGTGAGAAAAGATGTGGTTGAGGACGGCAGCGCGCTCGCTCCATCGCACTTGGTGCACTTGGCCATGGAACAAGGCCTGCAATTGCTTTCTATTTACGCCTACTCGGCCGTACCGGAAGTCGAAAGTCTCTGTGTGGAGGGGCGGGTGAGTATGGTGCATCGGTGTCGAGAAGTGTGAGGTTGTGAGACTCCTCGTGTCGAGTGTGGATGCGCCAATAGCGCTGAAGCGCTTGGGGTTTCCGTGTGCGATATCGAAGGAAATGAATACGGGGTGTGCGTGAGAATTGGGATTGTCGTGGTTGCTTGCCAAAAGCTGCTGGAACAGGCAGCGCACTTCTTCAAGTGAGATTGGGGGAGGAAACATTGCTTTGAGAGCACTGATTCTTGCTGTTACGGTTCCTTCGGCTGAGCTGGATTGACTGCCGTGCAAACAATAGAGATGGACATCAATTACAAAATATACTCTCCTTTGACTCACCGCTTTCATTTCAAGGACTCATCGCCGTACCGTGGATGTAGATGGAGACGAACCAACTTGGAATTCGTCGGCAAATTATAGTTATCGCCTACCCAACCACCCAAAGTACCATTAAAGTTATTGCAATCGGATCATCACGAGACGAGCGCGCACTTGTCACCTTCTAATGCATGACAAAAAGCTCAGCTCTAGCTTCTTCGTCCCCAACTGCATCATCCTCGCGATCCACCCTCTCGATCTGAGTAAAGAAACACTCACCAACTACCGTACAATGATAGAAAGAAGTGACGCCATCTCCGTTTCGTTTTCCTGCCATGGCCGCCAAAGTCGGCGCAATCGATTCGTCCTCTCTCGGAAACTGTCCTTCTACCGGCCGCACAAGGACTACGGGCATTCTAGTATGCGCGTTGCCCCAAAGGACTACATCTCCTGCTTTGGCGCTAGACGGCACGAAGCCAATCGATCCGCTGACGGTTACGGCAAAAGACCGGCCTTCTGGAACTGAGGCCTTGCTATCGGGGTCCATGTAATCCTTGATGAAATGAAAGAATGCTTCGTTGCAGTATGTCGGATCCCAGCTAGTGTGTCCCGTAGGTGTTGTTGTGCCATGTGCAACGTCCATTTGCTTCAGCCATGCGTCCATACAAGACAGTAATCCGCGTTTGGTAGATAACCACGTTTGATCTGTTTCTGGTAGTTCCTCCTCGTAGTCTGCGTCTGAGTCGTCCCCACTCCATTCTTTCACGATTTCCATGACCCAGTTTTCGAAGAACTGCATACATCTTTTATGAGTATCGCTGTCGCTTTTGCCAAGAGTACCCGGTGTCCCTGTTCCAAGTCCCATTTTGTATTCGGCGGAACGCTTTTGTGCTGCGGGGTCGCAGTCGAAAGCGTCGGGGATCTCGTCGCTCGTTGCTTTGATGATGTCTTTTTTGGTAGACAGAAACTGGAGTGTGGTGAAGTCGCGGTTAAAATTCAACAAATGATCGATGCTATAGGGTTCGATTAGTGGCTCTTGAGCTTCCGATTTGCGCTTGCGCGAATTGGGAGAGTTGCTGTAACCGGCCTTTACCCAGCTTTCATAGATGGAGATCCTGTGATGAGGATCATTGAGTCGCCAGTCGGGGATCCAAGTCGGAGGTCTCATCTCCTGCTCCTTGGTTTTGTTGTGGTTTCCTGAAATCACCATCTGGTAGTATTCAGCAGAGCTGTCTTCGTCTCTGTCGTGGTACTGAGTGCATAGGTATCTGAAGCCGCGTTTTTGGAGGACACAGGCAGCCGCTGTACCGAACGCTATCTGCCAAGAACAAGTGAACGGCTTTGGTCCCATGGCAAGCAAAGCTTTCCCATCGCTTGCAAGGCACACTAGGGCGTCGATCATGTCTCGATAGTTTGCTACCTCGAGTCCTCTCCAGCGGTCGAGCCACTCAACGAGATCAACAGGAGTTTCGGTGCGAGTGTTGTGCAGAACTTCCAACAGGTCCAAACCCTCAGCATCTCGATAATCTTCCCTTTCGACTTTACCGTCTTTAGATAGGAAGTAACCGCAAAGTTCCCCCCAGCGAACGCGCATAGAGCCACATTGAACCCATGGGTCTTTGGAAAACCTCAAAACTTGATGCGACCAAACACGATCAAACCACTGTCGTTCAAAGACGTCGCTATCCCACGGGAGAGCTTGTTTCGCTGTAGAGGTGTCGCTATGAACACCTTGATGCAAGCGAACTGCTTTTATACGCGCCTATATACAGTCAGTATAGCAATGGATCAACTTGTGATACTAGTAGATAACGCACTGCCTTGAGAACAGCCTCGCAAGAAGGACTTAGTGAGCCGCTGTAAATGATTGTTCTTCGAGCCACATAGTAGATCTGGTCCATGATAGCTGCGTGGCTAGCGCGTTCCATCTTATCGCCCTGGTTTATACATAACTCCTTCACCCATATACAATGAGGCAGACTGTCATGTCGTATATGCCTGAGTGCACCCTCGAGGTCTGCAGTAATATTGACATGCGCACCGCCCAGACACAAATGGCCTGACTTTTCGTTGCTAGTAGAGACATGGCTTAGCGCCGTGTACACCTTGATGAGATCAATGTCCAATTCTGAAAGCGTGGCCCGAGTTAGGGTTCCAGACAGTATGGATGCGGGCTCTGGGGACAGCTGCAGCACAAGTATGCGGATAGAGTCAGGGTGCGTTAGGGGGCTGTACGCAAGTGTAGCGCTGTTCTGCATCGTGGATCAGTATGAGATCTGTGGATGATGGCTGTATGTAGTGGGATAGAATGCGGGGTTCCGTGTTTATATACTAACACAATACCACTCGAGGCGCTAGCAAGAAGCGCGTTTCGTTTGAACTTCGAAGCCACCTAGGTATACAAAACCCTGTGTAAGATTTTGTCATACTACGGCACCACACTGTTCGATTGAGATTATCTCTGATATCATATCCATCACAAGGGTCATAAGCCCATACCGAACAAAAACGCCATCTATCCATATGTGCTCATACAAGCTACTTTTCTCCACCTGGTACAACCCCACGGCACTCAGAGTAAGACTTACTGAGCAGCCGGCGCAGCATTGTTGGAGACCTTTCCGTTCGTGATCTTAGGACCAACAACCGCCTCCTCAAGCGCACGCTTGACATCGGCAACAAGATCCGCCTCATCCTCAACACCACAGCTGATGCGGACGAGATCGTCAAAGACACCCGCTGCCTCGCGCTGCTCCTTGGGAATACCACCGTGTGTCATGGCGCTGGGTACCTCGACAAGCGACTCGACTCCACCCAGCGACTCAGCCAGTGTGAAGATCTTGGTCGCTTGGCAGAAACGCTCTGCAGCTGCGTGACCGCCCTGGATACGGAAGGAAAGCATGCCACCACCCATTCCGTCACGGTGCTGCTTCAGCGCAATGTGGTGTTGTGGGTGGGAGGGAAGACCGGGGTAGTTGACGGAAACGACGTGTGACGAGGCCTCGAGAGCCTTTGCGACGCCCGTAGCGTTCTTGGTCGCTTCCCTCGCGCGGAGATGCAGGGTCTTGAGACCGCGGTGTGCGAGCCAGCAGTCGAAGGCCGAGGGAACGGCACCAATGGCGTTCTGGAGGAAAGACAGGCGCTCGTATAGCTCATCGGAGTTGAAGGCCGCGGCGCCCATGACCACGTCAGAGTGGCCGTTGATGTACTTGGTGACGGAGTGCACCACGATATCCGCGCCGTGGTCAAGCGGGTTCTGAACGTACGGGCTCATGAAGGTGTTGTCGACAACCACCATGATGCCATGCTGATGCGCAATCGTGGAGATCTTGCGGATATCCACAAGCGTCAGCGTGGGGTTCGACGGCGACTCGATCCAGATGAGCTTCGTGTTGGGGCGGATGAGCTCGGCGATGTCGATCTCGATGCTCGGGCTGAAGGTGACTTTGACATCGTGTGTGAGGGCTACCTTGGTGAAGTAGCGGTGCGTTCCGCCGTAGACATCTGAGACGGACACGACGTGTGAGCCTGCGGCGAGCGATTGCAGGATGTTGGCTGTGGTGGCGGATCCGGACGAGAATGCGAGCGCATAGCGGGCGTGTTCAAGGGCTGCGACTGCCTTTTCAAAGTTGTCTCTGCAGGCGCATTAGTTTTAGACATGTGGGTGGTGTTGCGCATGCGTACCGGTTTGGGTTCGAGGAGCGCGAGTACTCATACTCGCCTATGGGCTTTCCAACGGCGGTTTGCGCGAATGTTGTCGACAGAGAAATCTGATTGGGTTAGCCATGGGTCTGTGAGACTTTGCGCGTGCAATGCTTACGGCTTCGATGACGGCTCCGGTGACGGGGTCATGAGGGCTTCCGGCATGCACGGCGAGGGTGCCGAATCCGTGGACTGGTGACGGCGCGCGTGGCGGGGTGTCGATGGGGTGGTCGGGGAGCGTCATCTTGATCTTCTGAGTACTCTTTGAACGGCGGGCGGAGTTGACGTGGTGGTACGAAGGAACTTGAACCTCGAAATGCAGCGGGAGGACAAACTTCTATCCAAATTTCAGGCCCTCCGAGGTGTTGACGTCTATAGGTAAATTATTGTTCTAGCGACAAATCCTAGCGCGCTTTCTATCGGTGGTGCATGTGCGGTTGACCGTGATGGCGCGAATGCAGAATAATTCTTTCTTGCAGAATTTCCTGTCAAAGTGGAGATGGAAAGCAAGGGAGAACCATCTCCATGGCTCCTGCCATCTTATACCCAACAGGCCGCGTTGGACGTCTGACATTTCTCAGCAGCAGATTAATCAGGCGGCGTTTGCTCAAACCGTGGCATACACAGCTCGGCCCAAAGCGCGCGTTGGTTTCGTGAGCAAGCGGAGATGGTGTCATAGTATTCTCCGACCCGCCTTGTGACGGCCTTGGCAGCTTTTCGATTACACATCGCGCTGCGAGTGCTACCAAGTCCAGCAGGTTGTTCGGGCGAGATGCTTTATAGAGCTTTTGGATACGTAAGCACAATCTAACATTGGCGCTCAATGGCAAGTGATTTGCATCGTAATCTGATTGAGGTGGAGAGAGGTCTATGAAGGGCGCAAACGTCTATGGGTATCTTGGGGGTATAATGGTGATGCTTAGTATGCATCCTCCTCTGGCCGGCTCTTAAGCTTCACATATCCACTTATGCCTTTCTTTCGCGCCGTCTGCTCGCTGTGGGAGACATGTCCCGTCTGTGATGGTGAAGACTTTCCGTTCCTCGTAGTTGACGTGAGGTGGCTACGCCCATCGTCGAGGCCGGTGTTACCTCGCCGTTTCTCACCAACAAGGATTGGGTCTTCCGCGATCAAGTTCTCCATGTCTTCCCATTCTTTCTGGTTCAACACGTCCCATTCTTGCGCCTGCTGCTCAGCCAACAGATATCCCCTCAGCTCGTCGATAATCTTAGTTGGCGACAAGCCCCATCCGCTGATGTACTGTGCGTTCTCGGCCATGCCTAGGAAGGAATGTGAAGTAGCGTGTGAAAGCTGCCCAAAGCCTACAGGTGACTTGCGGAGGATCGATCTGGAAGACCTGGAAGTGGTGATATCTTTGTCCAATGGATTCTCGAGGCGTTGGGGATTGTATGTTTCTTGCGTGATCAGTAGTCGGAACAGATTGCGACCGATCGAACAAGTATCCTCCCACTGTTTGAAGCTGTCTTTCATGCCCTGGGTTCGGCAAAGCCAAGCCACATTGTACGCAAGCAGAGACACGCCTTCAATAAAGGACGAGTATGCAGGAGGATCTTCGGCGCAGAGGTGACTCAAAGGGCGATCCACGAATAACGCGCGCGGCTTCGGGAGATGAATACGCGTCTCAAGCGTTCGGGACGCTTCCGGACTGGCGCTGGACGAATGTGAGGGTGTCGAGCCAGGGAAAAGTACTTTCTTGCCCTGGTAAGAGGATGCCGGACTGAAGATTGTGGGTTGAGGGTAATCGGCATGGGGGAGTGTGATCTCGGCTGGGAGACGGATGCCCAGGTAAGCAGCGACTCGAACGACGAGCTGGGCCACGGCAGCAAGTGAGGCAGATAGGCCATCAGGCGTCACATCTGTTTCAAAGTTAGCATATCGCCTCGACAGCTACAGCCTAGACATACCATTCAGATCTCGAAGATCGTATATCCGCAAACGCGTGCCGGGCCCGATATTGTAGACTTCTTTGATGCCGCCGTCCCTTGTCTTTCGCCGCTGAATCTTGAGTCCCGCGAGCCTCGCAGCAGTCGTGCACAGCTGCATGCGCAGATCTATGGTATCGTGGTGCATCTTTTCCGCGTTGTAGTCCGACCGCTTGACCCTCTGCTGCACCTTGTCCAACTCGTTCGCCCGCCGCGATTCGATGCCGTATGTGGCGGACGAGAGGTCTGACTTGCGTTGCGCGTTCGCCGCTCGCTTCGCTTCAAGCTGCTTCCTGGTATCCTCCATCTGCCGTCGGAGCTGGTCGGCATGCTCTGAGATCATGCCTAGTCGGTCCTGTATCTCTGCCGTTTCTGCTTTCGTCCGCTCCCAGTTTAGATTGTTCGTACACTCTTGCCTGTCGACCAAGAGCCCGCCTTTCGAGTCGGTGAGAGAAACATGCTGGATGGCCTTGTCTTCCGAGCCGTTTATGATAGCTGTGACGTGTTTCGCGACGGCATTGCGGTCTATCAGCGTCTTTGCGAGTTGGATGCGGGGCTGTTCGAGGTATGAGCGCGCGCAGGTCATGCAGTGGAGAGGCTGGCTCAGGCTGCCGTCTCTCCCGCAGATGTCGCACTCCATGGTGAGTAGAGGTTATGTTATGTGATGTCGCCTGCAGAAATGCCGTGGAGTGGTAGGTCTGGAAGGTGCAGCGAGACCATGGTGGGAGTGATCCGTCGAGGCGGTTGGCGAGTGCCTATGTAGCCATGGGATCCGTCAGTGGGGTTTTCGGTGAATGTCTAGGCTCCGTGAATGTTAGCGCTCTCCTCTGTCGTGAAGCATAAGCAAGGCATCTAGAGGCTGGTGGTTGAAGAGGTTGTGTGATGGAGGCAGTACTCAGGCAGAGGCGCGATTTCGCGAGTCAGACGCTCCTTCCAACGTCATGCCGCGACTGACCAATTCGGATCGCGCTAACGCACGTGGTATACGTGAGTGAACCTCAATCTACCTTTTCGAGTACTGCGTTTGATCTGATAGAACTGAAATCTCGCGTCGAACATCTTCCTGATGACGATGAGACGCGCTCGCGATCACTCTACTTACCTACAGCACTGACCAAAGGCATCGCAAATGAGCAGGACTCCCGACCACGAACCCGAATCATCCCTCCCCTCTCACATCTCGTCAACATACCCCTCTTCTCCTCCACTACTGACCCAGTTAACAAATACCACCGCAATGGATACTGCCCCGGCTGCCAAATCGGAGCCGCCACCCAGTCAAGAGGCTCAGACTGTACGACCGCCAATGAGACGCATGCACTCAGATGAGACAGAGCGGCCATCTTCAGCACAGCGCACGAAAGACGAGGTCGACGACGAAGCAAATGCAGCCGCTGAGCAACAGTCAGAAGATGAAGAGAGTGACCCCGCAGAAAAAATTGTCGATTTTGATTGGGAAGACCTAGAGGCGCGGTACCACGATGCCATGAAGACATGCCACAACCAAGAGGATCTGCTAATGCAAGAGTGGGACAATCTCATGAATGTACAGCTGCCTCTTCGCTACTTCTGCCCGAGTTACTGATGAAGTTGTTAGTACTTCCGCATCTGGGCATCATCAGGGAATGAGCATGAGACTGAGCGGACCTACGCAAGGTAATCATGCCTTCTGAAAGTCGCGTGACCTACTAACAGCGTGCCTCAGACTTCGCACACGCTCGACATATGTTCAGCACGAGGAAGCGGAATTGGAGCAAAAGCGGAATCATTGTATGATAGCCTTTACTTCATTTCATGCTTTTTGACTAACATGCCGCAGACATCAATGTAGTCAAAGCCTTCGAGAGTGCGCTCAACCTCCTCAAAGCCAGTGGCCTCGGTCGTTGATGCTCATCAACCTAGGCGCTATCTACCTTGCTCATCATCCGCCGCAATCGGAAGTCTCACAGCGTCTCGCTGGCCCTGATAGCTCGTCGCCAACCCCGCGGCAATTGGTGCGGTTGTCTAGCCTTTCAATGTGCACTTCATCGAGGATGCACCTAATGCGCTGTTCCGTCATGTAGGATGCCATCAGTACCGAAGTGGTCGTGTTGAGAAGGATCAGTCGCAATGAACGGAACCCGGTCGATGTACATCAGCTGAAAGACATTTATTGCCAGGTGACTGCTCTATCTAAAACCCTAAATCAACCGCTCAAGATTCTATGCCAAATGCACCGCCTTTTGACGAAGGTCTGTACATGGTGCCCGTGCCTTCCATATATGCGCTAAACAATGAGACGCCCATGCCTTTTCATGCGAGGTATTCCAGAAATGGCCCAACATGGTCCAAATTTGTGATGGTAATGGTTGTGGTGCGTGTTTCGTCTATAGCAGAGGGTTGGAGCGGTACTCGGGAACGACGCCGTTTGTTTGCGACTTTTCGGCCTGATTCTCCGTCTCGAGCTCGTTGCCTACGCTGTCGTCTTGCTCGGCAAGCCACTTCTCTGCCTCGAGGGCAGCAACGCAGCCGGATCCTGCACTGGTGATGGCCTGGCGGTACCGCTTGTCCTGGACGTCACCGGCCGCGAAGACACCCTCGACGCTTGTGAGACCCTCTCCGGGCTTGGTGATCAGGTAGCCGTCCTCGTCCATGTCGAGCTGTCCCTTAAACAGCTCGGTGGCGGGATCGTGGCCGACAGCATAGAAGAGACCCTTTGCGTCGAGGGTCTGCTCCTCCTTTGTAACGTTGTTCTTGACCACTAGTTGTGTCATCAGACCGTTCTTCTTGTCCTCGCCCTTGATCTCGCTTGCGCTGGTGTTGTACATGATCTCGATCTTGGGGTGCGTTGTCAACCGGCGGGCGTTCGTTCGGCTCGCGCGGAGCTGGTCTCTTCGTACGAGTACGGTAACCTTTGACGCCTTCTTTGTGAGGTATAGAGCCTCCTCTACTGCCGAGTCACCACCTCCGATGACCACCAATGGCTGGTCGCGGAACATGGGAAGAGAGCCGTCGCATACAGCGCATGCGGAGACACCGTTGCCCCAGTACTTGTCTTCGCCCTTGAGATCTAATCTCCTGGCCTTTGCGCCTGTCGCGATGATCAAAGCATCAGCAGTGTGTATCTCCTCCTCGATCTCCTCCTCGTCGCCCATGGGGTGTAACCAGTACTTGAAGGGGCGCGCTTTCAGGTCGACCTTTGCGACGGTCTGGGAGATGATTTCGGTGCCGCAGGCTTCGGATTGTTCGCGCATTTGCTCCTGTGTTTTGTTAGTAAGCGTTGGCGCATGGCTATCGCGTGGCGTTACTGACCATGAGCTTGCCGCCTCCGATCTTGACGAAACCGGGGAAGTTTTCGACTTCGTCTGTTGTGGTCAATTGACCACCTGCAGCGATACCGAGAGCCATGAATCCCTCGTACATGACGGCTGCACATGGTTAGCATGTCACAAGGGTGGTTTCGAGGCGGTGTCTTACGGTTCAGATCCGCTCGCGCTGCGTAGATAGCTGCGGTGTGGCCTGCTGGCCCCGAGCTGCGTATGTTAGCATTATTCTCGAAATCGACTCTGTCGCGCCATTGATCGCAGAACATACCCAATAACTGCATGCTGTTAGTACTATACCAGGCACAGACTGCTATGATGCTACTTACTGACTAGTTTTGAATGCATATTTCGCGACTGTACTTTTGCAAAGGTTGAAGCAGTCGAAAGCCCCGCTACAGGTGAGACGCGCTGATTATGCGATGCCGCGGCAGCGATGGGGACGGAGAATAAAGATAGGTTGCGGGGGGAGGAGGCCCTTCGGAAGATTGATGCGAACACTTTGGCGGCGTGTGCGAAAGTTTCGCGTGTCGCGTGCAAGATGTGGTTGCGGGCGTGTGGGTCGTGTGTGGAGGGTGGGATGCGATGTGGAGGTTTAGCAACGAAGTGCGAGCGGTGCAGATGGTGCCTTATGTGGGAGGGACCAAGTGACGGAGAAGGAGCTGGAAAAACGCTTTTGACGTTGCCGCAGCGGGTTTGCGATTAGTGGGCGTCGTCTTCTAGCTTCGGAGGTTCCGCGATATTTGGGGGATGACGGCGAGCCGAGGCGTGGTGGGGTTTTCGAGATGCAGATCGTGCTCAGCTATGCGTCGCAGTCAATATATATACAATGCGGTATCAAAATGAGGGCAGCACGTTGGGACGTAAGAATCAAGAGAGCAAACACACCTTATTTGCAAATGCGACACATGTCAGACGTTGGGAGATTTCTGCTTGCAAAGAAAAAAGTCGGCTGCTTGCTGTCGATCTACGCCATCGCCGGCCGGGCTGTCATTCTTAGAAATCGACCTGTACTAGACCCACGTTCCACGCAGCCCACCCATCTTGCCCATCTCGCGTTTAATGTCCGGTGCTGACATGCTTGACTCGAGGCGACTTCTGTATCACGAGCCTCGGCAAAGTTCATCAGGAGCCCCGTCCGAAATGTCGCGACTTCGTCCGGTGCTGAGGCGTAGTCTGGGGGCGACTGTTTGGATGATTACAGTTCATGCACGTTCTGGAGTCGCACGCGTCGCGCTTCACTTTCTGTCTTTGTATATCGGCCCCGCGCTTAGGAGTGAGCACTACGAGTCCGTTGTGGGCATCTGACGCTGCTATCTAATCCTCCGCGCCTGGACGCTTCCTGAGGTTCTCCACATTGTAGAGCATATCCCGGACTGCTTTGTCATCTGCAAGTCGGTCGTTACCACCTTGGTCGAAACTCTTCAATGTCTCTGCGAGCTCTGCATCAGCGTGCCATGTACCGTCGTGTTGTCTTGCGAAGTATTGCAGTCTTGGTGCCTGTTCGACATGTTAGCTATCATCCATGAGACGCTTCTGAGGAAGCTTACCGTGTCTTCCCGAACTTCGGTGGTTGAGCCTGGCTTCTGGATGTTGTCTATCGACACAGCCAAGTTCAAAGGACCGGTAGACGTGCGGATGATGGCAAGGTCCAGTGCGTTGCCGTCCAGTGGTATGGCGTAGCCTGGAATGGATGCACCTAGTCTGAAGCCGAACAGCGCTGGTACTCCCTCGCATGCTACAACAACTGTCTCGGCCTATCAAGAGTCAGATGATGGATAAACAAAGTCAAAGTCTTCATGATACTTACATCGTCCTTGCTTGGTAGATTCCATATTCCAGAAACCGCAACCTTGTACGTTGCCACATCTACTCCTGCTGGGATCATGCCATGCTCCTGGAGATGAGTGAAGGCAAGATCACGGATGGCCAACTTTTCCTTCAAGAGGTAGTTCTGCCAATCCCATACAAACAAGTGATCGTCGCCACCGCCAGACACAAGTAGGCCAGATTGTGTGAGGCAAAGCCTGCTCACAAACGCTTCGTGGCCGAAGCAGAATCCCTCTATGATGTGCGCTTGCGGTGGGCCTCGTGATATTCTGATGTGCTCGTCCCGGTCCGCTGTCATGATATAGCCCCGACTGTGTGCCTGAGCATAGACGACATCTGTGAGCATAGAAACGTGGCCTAGGAGCAGCTCGTGCTTGAATCGCATAGTCTCCTTGGGCTTCGCCGGGCCTTTCGCTTTCCGTTTCAGCTGCTCCTCAAGAGTCTTTCGATTCCTGCCAGAGTGAACAGTGAGCGTAGTAGCGGAAGGGATCCATTCTTTCTCATCGGCCTCTTCAGTTGCTGGTGCCTCGGGCAGCTCTTCTACCTTGTCGTCATCAGGCGAGGGGAGAAGTGGTAATGCATAAACATCGCCAAACTTGTCTGCACACAATATGGTTGCGTCGTCAGACGTGAGGGTAATTGAGCAAGGCCGTCTTGACATGCACCTTGATCACGTCAATTTTCGAGTAGTTTTTTTTTTTCGGATATCGCGCGCCTCTTACCTTTCACTCAACTGGTGCAGCTGGCTCTGAGCATCGATCTGGAAGACGCGAACACATTTGTCTTCGCCAGTGATGCCAACCAAGTATTGTCCATCATTTGAGAGGATGAGACTGGCGAAATTCGACTTTTGCTCTTTCGGTTGTTCCAATTTGATGCGTTTTCCTGGTCGCTCTTCGGAGTCGCCCTCCTGCTGATCCTGCTCATATTAGCGATGCGCAACTCCTTCGACCACCAATCCAACGCCACACCATTAACAAATCACAAGAAGTACGCCATCACTCACTTCAATTTGGGCGTCTTGCTGTGGCCATGTCGTCACTGACCCGCGACTGGATTGAACTACAATCTTGGAGCCGCTCGCTGCAAACACGGTCCAGTCATCTGAAGACTCAGAGCTTCGCGCTACAATGCACTGGTACGGAACAGTCATGATGTCTGCGTTGGACACTGCCTCGTGGAGTTGATGGTACTTTTCTGTGAGGCCCCAAATGCGCTAGCGCGTTAGGCGAGCAGGGGCCACCCACAGCAGACAACCTCGATTTTCGCCGGCCGAACTTTCCCTCTCTTCCTCAAACCATCAACAACACCAAACTAAGACCTTAAACATCCCTTTGGGTCGCAGAACACAATGGGGGGCAAGAAAGAAACCAAGGCCGCTTACTTCGAGAAGCTCGAGCAGCTCCTCAAGGAGTACAAGAGCATCTTCATCGTCACCGTCGACAATGTCTCGTCCCAGCAGATGCACGAGATCCGCCAGTCGCTCCGCGGCGAGGGTGTCGTTCTCATGGGAAAGAACACCATGGTCCGCCGTGCTCTGAAGGGTCTCATCAACGACTCTCCCGAGTACGAGCGTCTCCTTCCCCACGTCAAGGGTACGTCTTCACATCCACGCGACGCTCGCGCACAGCATTGACACTAGTACAGGCAACGTCGGTTTCGTCTTCACCAACGCCGACCTCAAGGAGACCCGTGACAAGATCCTCGCCAACCGTGTCGCTGCTCCCGCTCGTGCCGGTGCCGTCGCCCCCGGCGATGTCTACATTCCCGCCGGAAACACGTAAGAACACGTCTTGCGCGCACACATCGTACAAGTAATTGACATATCGCAGTGGTATGGAACCCGGAAAGACCTCTTTCTTCCAGGCTCTCGGTGTCCCCACCAAGATTGCTCGTGGTACCATCGAAATTACCTCCGACTTGAAGCTCATCGAGGCTGGTAACAAGGTCGGTGCCTCCGAGGCTACCCTGCTCAACTTGTTGAACATCTCGCCCTTCACCTACGGTATGGGTATCTACCAGATCTACGACAACGGCCAGACCTTCGAGGCTTCCGTCCTGGACATCGAGGAGTCCCAGCTGCTCAAGGCTTTCTCCTCTGCCATCAGCACCATTGCCGCCATCTCTCTGGCCTCTGGCTTCCCCACCCTGCCCTCCGTCATGCACTCCGTTGTCAACTCCTACAAGAAGGTCATCTCTGTCGCCATTGAGACCGACTACGAGTGGGAGGAGATCGCCGAGCTCAAGGACCGCATCGCCAACCCCGACAAGTACGCCTCCGCTGGCCCTGCCGTCGGTGCTACCTCCGGTGGTGGTGACGCCCCTGCCGCCAAGGAGGAGGCCAAGGAAGAGGAGAAGGAGGAGTCTGAGGATGACGACATGGGCTTCGGTCTTTTCGACTAAGCTACTCACGTTTGCGATGACATTTCTTGAGAGACATCGGCATGACTACGGTCTGTCGAAGCATGTCTTCATGATATAGACAGTCAACGACAATACGATCAGATGAACTCATTCAGACACTATGCCGTGATGCTCACAAAGCATCTGCGTCAGTACAGTCTCAGGTAAGCCTATACCCTTTTCATCTCGCGCTGCTATGATTATTTTCTTTTTAACCCTGAGATTCCTCGGTGAGGATCAAAATACAACAACAACACTCTAATTTTTTAATGAGCACCCTGTCTTTCAAGTCACTCTTTCACAATCATGGCAAGGCTCGAGACTGACTTTCGAACAGATATACCACTAGCTTGTGCACCTCAATATGCTACGAAGAGGTGATGCGTACCAGCTGACAGCAGCTCAGACAGCCTTTGCAGGATGACCCACCCTTTCTAGGTCTATCCGCACCCAAAAGCACCTCCAGAGCGGCTTACCTCCTAAGCTTCGACAGACACTCTCACTTTGCGCATTGCCCAAGTATACGTCCGCGTGTGACCATGCATTCCCGTCGTCGTCTACTGCTAATCCTGGGGCATGTTGTCGAAACAGCTTCGCTGCAACGGCCTTTGCTATCCCCTTTCCCCGATATGCTTCTTCTGTATGTAGCGTAACAAGAGAACCGTCTAAACCGAGGAATGTCCACGCTACTGCTGTGTCTGTCTTTTCTTCAAAAACGCCCACACTCTTTAATGACATGAGTGTTTTCGTCGTCCTTGGAATAGACGTCCTGGCTTTGACGACATCGATGTCCTGCTCGCGCATCTCACCCCACCGTAATCCTTTGGGCAGCTCTCGCGTCTCTGGAAGATCAGAAAGCTTGAACAAGAACTTATTCAGCTCTGCATCAGGGCCTGGAAGCTCGGTGCGCAAGACTCCTGCTTCGCGGAGGATCTCGACTACATCGCGGTGGCATGCACCCAAAGTGACTACTTGGGGCATGAGAAGATGTCGCATATATGTTCCTGGTGAGGATTCGTATGCGCCGGATTCTGGTGGGGTTGGGTAGTCTTTCTCGTGTTGCTTTGCCAGCTCCAGAGCAGGTAGATTATCGGAACGCATTGGTGGAGTAGGAAGTGTAGCCATATATTCTAGTAATGCCAATATCGCCTTCTTGCTCTCTTGACGAAACTCCGGTGTTGCATTCGAGTGATGTGGTTGTTCTGCGTTGCTAAAGATCCACAGTTCGGTCTCTGGGCGCATTGAGCGATCGAGGTAGGCTGCTGCCCAGCATTCTGGTATTTCAGTGGCCGACGGAGGGAATGTGGCGAGTATGTGAGCGTGCTCAGTTCGGTTTGGGTGTTGGATTCTGTAGACCAGGTTGACACTGTAGGGTAGGGCGGTTTTCAGCGCCCGCCGTAGGATGGGGGATGAGGCGGGGTGCTCGTGGACTTGCATTTTCGGCTTTTCCAGCAGGAAGGGATGAGATGGTACTGTCGCAAGCGAGGATCACAGCTGAGATGGTAAGAGAGCCAAATAGCTTTTGGGTGAGCTTTATTATGACGAAGTCGTCGTGTTATGTACCTTCCCTGTTGGGAATGATGGATGACTAAGATCTGGCTCTTCAACGCGAAGCTTCTCAAGCTTCACCAAGCTTCCTCCGTTCACATCCTACCACGCTCAAAGCCTCAAGGGAAAAGAGGTTCAAAAGTCAAAATGATCGTACTCGCGAATGTTCCAAACCTTCCTGATATAGATTCTCAATTTGACCTCGGAGCCGACTAGCGCCTCCACATCCCGCTTCGTCTTCTTCGCCAATCTGAGTATCTTGTCAAACCCACCTGCATTGTACCGGTAATGCCCACAAATTAGCTTCAGGCTATCGAGACTTGGGAAGAACTGCAGTCCGTTGATCAGTCCTTTCTTCAATCCACGGTTTAAACCCCAATCCTCTTCAACATGAAGACGCACTTTCCGCACGACAGCGAGCCGGGATGCCAGCGAGCGGAGCCAGGTCTGTCGCCCGAGTCGTTCGTCGTACCTGAATGTGTTGAGGCTGAAGGGGAGGTAGCGGGTTTCTTCGTAGATCTGGCGGCTTACGAAAAGTAAGGAGAATGTATGTGTTTGTTTACCCGGATGACGCGTGCGGTCGTTTTCGATACCGGGGCCGTATACATCGTTGTCGGGATGAACGGGGCGGATGTGCGTGACGCAGGGTCGGGGGATCTGGTGGTATTTTGAAGGTGTACGGTCTTTGAGGTGGATTGATCGGTGGCCGAATAGGATGTCGTATATGTGATTTCTGAGTTCGGCGGGGAGACGGAGGAAGGGGGAGGTTTGTTGGTTTTGGGCTGTTCTGGGGTGTGTTAGTCGATACTGTCGGTGTAATTTGTGTCTGTTTCTCTATCCGAGACGAGGGTTGTTCTCGAGGCTTCACCTACATTTCCAGCGTCTCGTCGCGGGGTGTGGTGTCCAGCAATCCATCGTCTAGTAGGCGTAACGAGTCGTCGGTATGTTTTTCAGGGTTGCGGTATGTGTTTCCCATGTCGGATTCATCGAAAAGCTTTCTAATGTACTTTAGGGCATTCATGGTCGAGATTGAATATTACTGGGGAATACGATCTGGTTGAGTAGTTCAGTCGGGACTGGTGTAGTCGTTGAAGGGCATTGGATCCACTGCAAGAGACAGTAGCTGAAGATCCGTACTGTGGCGGCAGTGGCAGTGGTTTTCCGGATCACGCAATCACATTCTCATATAACGGTGCAGATATATGCTGCCTATGAGTTCCTGACAGCTGCACGGCCACTCACAGCCACAATGTGGGTTACTTTCATTGATTCAGGTCAAGGGTTCCATTAGACATGCAGGGTTAGGCAGTGGCTTTGAAGAAGAGAGAGAAACGGTGCACATCGCCGGAAGGCACCGCAGTAAGTTATTTATTCGACATTGCGTACCCATGGTGCATGTCACACCGCGTTCGATTCGTAATTTGATCCCGAACTCTTCTTCTAGTATTCGCGATTTTGGAAGTACTGTTCCAGGCCGTAATATTTGGTACCTTCTGTTCCCATCGCTTTCTCGAGCTCTGCCATGCATGCTGCTTTCTGATAGACTTCCAGATTAGGCCATCCATGTTTGTGATATATGGACTGTAAAAATTCTGCAAAACCTTCAGGAATTCGGTCGTGGTCAGTGTATCGCTTCGTCCAGATTTGAACGACGCGATGACTGCTATGTGGGATGAAGTTCAGCTTGATATAGTGGTTCTTCAACATGGCGAAGAAGTGGCGGACCGGCCAGCAGGGTCCCCACTCCACGTCCATCGAGTCATCGTCATCATCATCGTCGTCCTCGAAATCAATAGACCCATCGTTCTCGTCGTTACTACCGTCGTCGGATGTCGGAGGCGTTTCGTTTTCGCTGTTGTCATCTGAAGCTTCGGCATCATCCTCTTCCTCCTGTACAACGACGACGCTTTTATCTTGTTCCTCCTTTACTTCCTCCTCCAAAGGATACACCAGACGTGATGGCTGAGGATCGCACGCCTTGATAATCTCCTCCGGGCAGTCCATCCAATATACCAGCCCAGTTCTGACGTCCAACAGCATCACATATTCGCTGATGTTGAGAGCGTACGTAAGACCGACGCAGTATTTGGGAATCATGCCGCCGAACTGGTCTTCATGGCTCTCCGTCTCGAGTAGTAGATCTTCTCTCTCTGCGTCCTCCTGCTCCTTCAGCTCGTCCACTGCCTTCGTCCAGGCGTGGAATCGGGTGCCTGGCAAACAGTGCGGCCGCGCTGTGTAAGGCTGGTCATCAGGAAATGGCAGATGGCGTAGCAGATTGATGATTTCTGGATCCTTGCCTAGACGATCCGCGACTTCGGGAGTCATGTTGGGCCAACCGCCGGGAGGTGGGTATATGATGGACGCAGGCACATCCATGAACATCTTTCCCAAGAAGTCGTAGAAGTCGTGGATCGCGGCGATGCACTCATCGCGCGAGTAGATTGGCTCCATGGTGATGGATGGGATTTGAATGGCAGTAATCGAGTTAGTTGACAAGAGAAGCCAGACCACTATATGTATGCAGCCGTGCCGCTTTTATGCAGATGCCAAGAGCGCTGAAACTATCACGGGTGCGCCTCATGCCAGAAAAAAGCTAAGTAGGTCTAGAGCCTCCATCAATGTTACCTAGGTAGGTCACCTAATCTACATGTGTTTATGGTAATGTAGCCTGCAGACCTCTTCAACTTTTTCGACTCAACCGATGGTGTTTTTCGGTCAGCGGAGAAGACAGAATCCACATGAACTCGTGCTGTTGGCCTTTTTGGTCCGTCTCACACCATGAAACTATCGTTACCGTGTTTTGGTATAGCTGTAACCGTCGATAAGAGTCAAGGAGGAGGGAGGAAAAAGCAGCGTCTTTGTATTTGCAGCTTGCGCTCAATTCCCATGCTTCACATTTGTTCGTGTTTTGAATCTTTTGGAGATAGGGAGAGAAGAGATCCATGTGCTCGTGTTCTTGTGTTTTGAAGACACTCGTAGCCTTTTGTGATGCGGATGTTGTAGCTTTTAGGAGCAAGAGTCGAGACAGAAACATTCGTGAGCTCCGGGGACTTTTCAGTCTGCGGACATGAGACCATTTTCCAAATTTCTGATAATAGTGTGAGTGGAGGAATGAGAACAATGGAGGACGCACGAGACCGGCGACCTTTTTGAAACCCAAGCGAGACGCGACAGCTCCATATCTTCTAGTTTAGATGTTTTTGAGAAAGCAAAGGGAAAACTCATAGCAAGAGCGAGCTTGAGCTTTTGATGGAAGCAGACAGAACAACAGATGTTTTGAAGTTGAAAGCAGAGGCGCAAAGACGCACATGGCCCAACTTGTGGAAAGTTTTGGAAAACCACATGGGTTCCAGCCTTTTATGTTTTGGGAGTAAGGCCCCGGCGAAGGTAGTTGGAAGGAAGAAGCTCCAGATCAATAGCTGTAGGTTTTATACGCTCGCGAGGCCCAGGAGGTCGAACCAGAAACCATTAGTTGGTGCGCTTGAGCGTTTCTGACAAAAGGACGGCAAACACATAGCGATATTCGTATGTATCTTTCTGACCAGGAGGACGAACATGCTGGGTTCGGTTGCCCGTTTCGATAAGACGAGGAAAGCCAACATGCATCTTACTAAGTTCTTTCTGAAAAGCACCCAGAACAAAGCCATGGGTAAAAGTAGGCACAGTTTTGTGACATAGCCAGGGTACATCTTCATTTCGGGAAAGGAGGAACAGGCCATTGCAAACAGCTTTCGAAGTTTTGTTAACACTCAGCAGGCAACTCGACAAGACATAGGGCGTATCGGTATATTTTTGGAGTTTCGCTGCACAAGTGCAGCCATGAAGAGATATTCCAGATGTTTTTGGACTTTCCGAGGAATGGGCCTACGCAGTCATGGAGTCGAAACTTGTTTTTTTGAATCGAGCAAAGAGCGCAGCCAGCGAGACACATGTGGCTTGTTTGGAAGTAATTCTTTCAGAAGTAGAAGACTTTTGAGTTTGAGTAGTTGTTGAAAGAAGAGAAGCAAGATGCGAGAAAAAGAGCGGGTTATATAGGGCAAAGCCGCTAACGCGCGGTCACGACATGCTCCAGAGACGGAGGTTACGCAGAGCGATGATGGTGGCAATGAAGTAATGATGATGGTCATTATCATAGGATATCTTCCAGTCTACGTAACCACTTGCGAAGTCGCAGCTCATAGCTCATCTCTCTTCCGCCTTTGTCCACTTCCTTCCTGTGCTGGGGTCTCCTGCGCCTGCGCCTCATCACGCTTCGCACTTTCCACATCCTCCTCCCACATCTTCTTCTTTGGATTTCTCGGCTTATCGCTCTCTTGCAACACAGTCCCGTCGCCTAGTGTGACCGGCCCCTCGTCTTCATCCTTCCTTGGTTGTCTGAACTGAGGGTGATCAGGCACTTCTTCCTGTTGCTGCTGTTGATTTTGTTCCGCCATCTTGCCTACTTGTTGCGAGTACGAGCCTTGTGGACTAGGATCTTGTCCTTGTCGATTCACTCCTCCTCCACGACCGACAGGTATGTAGTGTCCTTGGGCGTTGGGTTCGCGTCGGGGTATGCCGCCTGTTGCGCTAGGTTGAACAATGAGGGTTCTTGAGGACGACGATACCGCGACGCTCGAGGATGCGGCTGAGGATGCGGCGCCGAAGGGTAAGACGGCGGAAAGGATGCGAAAGGTAAGTTTGACTGGCCAGATGATGAACCAGGTGAGCGGTCCGTATAGCCAACGACGGAATACAAGCCAGATGATAGTCGTTATGAGGATGTAGAAGGTGGTCTCAAGATACCACGTGTCGCTCTTTGTGCTCTTCAGGAGTGTCGAGACCAAGTTCTTGCTGTTGGCTAGTAGGGTGTTTAGGTCTGAGTACTGCTCCCCGAGATCTTGTAATGCGGCGTTGGTCTGTTCGAGGGTTTCTTGTGCGAATCGTGAGCGCGATAGCTCGTCTTTCATCAACTGGGCGGTCCGGCGCAGAGCAGATGTGACGTCTGAAGAGGCCTGCGCGACGACTTCGCCTTCCGATAGCCCTTGTTGTTGCTTTCTCTGGCGATATGTGGAAGACGGGGTGGAAGAGCCTGATTGTAGGTTGGAGAAGAGGAGTTCGCGCTCTTTGAGCTTTGCGCGGTCGGCGTTGTGCTTGGCTGTGAGTTGCGCTTTCCGATATTGTGATCGCGATCTGCAGGAACGTAGGGTTAGCATGCCATAACAGAGAACACGGTAAGCGGGGAATGCATCACTCACAACTTCAAGTCCTCAGTCAATCTCGCAAGTAGTACAGCAAGTCTACTCCTCTCGCTGTCTTTGCTGCTATCCCGCCTTCTTCCTGTAATGCCCCCTTGTGACGTAACGTCCTCGACCTCTTGCCTCAGAAGTTCAAGTTCCTCCTCGATGCCCTTCAGAGTCTCGTGTATCTCGGCACTGAGTTCCAACCTCACGTCGCCTTCGTCGGAATTGTCGAGTGGCTGCGAACCCGGCTGGAAGTCTAGCTTGGCTAGTCGTTGGATAAGTTGGCCGACACCTTTGTTGGCTTCGGAGAGGGCGCTTAAACGGGTGGTGAGAGTGTGCGTGGTGGAGGGGAGAGGTGCCATGGTGGCTCGGAATGCGGAGAGAGTTTGGTCGATGTATGCAGATGGCCTATGACGGAGATGGCTACGGTGGGCCGTTTGGCGGGGTGGAAGAGCGCAACGTGTCTGGACGGCTAGCTGTAGCGTGGCCCGCAGAGAATCTTGAGCACGGACTTATCGCGAAGAGGTTGCGACGAGCGTAGGACGTCAATTGCAGCGCATTCCCGAATCACCGCCTATTAGTAAGTAGTCGCATCCATTCATTGTGTGTATCCTCTAACAAGCCATAGTCTGCATCGTCAGCTCCTCCGTCCTCCACCGCCGCAATGATCACCAGATTCCTGACCGACGTCCGCGTTACCTTCAATCCCTTCTCCCCGCGCTCGAAGCCCGCCCGCCTCTTCCTCTCGTTAATACCACCGAACGCACGTGCAGATGGCATGAAGATTGAGTCCAAGATGCTGCCACGAGACAGCAAAGAGCCTGCCAGTTTGGGCGTCAAGTTCAGTACGTACACATTCGGTGCACATCGGGCAATAGCTAACATCCGCATAGAGGATGGCAAGGAGATGAACCTCGACCTCAGCAACATGCGCATAACACAAGTCGTCGAGGAAGTGGATAGACATTCACGGTCACTGGCTCGTAAAGACGAGTTGGCAGGTAATTAAGGGCTCGGCATCAAGACATGAATGTACATATGTATCAAGACACAGAGCATCGGTCGGCGTCACGGCAATATTCTGGGTTGGGCTGAGACGAGGCATTGATGATATTCCTCATGGGTCCATATACCGTCGTTGGTCGGCGTTAATCATGCACGTTTATCTATCATCTACAGTCATTCCCATGCTCCAATGATATCCAGACTTTTGTGCTCATCACGGCTCCCGTTATATCTAGTTGGACGGGGCACCGGAGATGTAGAACCACTTGTCGATGCTGCCGTCGATGGGGGCAGGTGCCTTGTTCTCGCCCTGGGGAACGTTGAGCGAGCTGGCATCGGTGCGGTCGGGAGAGTGCGAGACGGTGGTGTTGGTGCTAGAGCTTCGTCAGTACAAATCACTCGGGGTAGGTTGGCCACTACTCACAGGCTGATCTCGTCCTTGGGGGTCTTGCCAGTGACAAGCTTCTCCCAGGCCTCGGCACACTCGCGGACAATGTCCATGGCGTACTTCTTGTTCTTGCACTCGCCGGAGAAGGCGAACTGGTTCTCGGGCTTGCCGTCTGGGATCTTGTAGATACGGAACCACTCGTTTGTGGCGCGGAGAAGGCCGGGCAGGTGGCGCTCGACGTCCTCGACGTCGTTGAGCTTGGGGGCCAACGGGTCGTTGACGTTGATGACCATGATCTTCCAGTCGGTCTCTCCCTCGTCGAGCAGAGCCATGACACCGAGGACCTTGACCTGGATGACCTCACCGGGCTTGGCGACGAGCTCGCCAATCTCGCAGACGTCCAATGGGTCGTTGTCACCCTTGGCCTTGGTCTCCTGGTGGACAACGTTGGGGTCCTCCCAAGTCTGCACAGCATCAGCATTTGTGTATTGTCCGGTATCGGGGTCGCGTCAGCGTACCTGAGGGAAGGCACCGTAGTTCCACAGGTAACCCTTGTGGGGGAAGCAGTTGCGCACGAAGCGGAGCTTGCCCTTCTTGGTGTCCTGCTTGATGGGGTTGAGCTGCTCCTCCTTGGAGATCTGTAGCGACAGTCAGCGTCTTTCGTTTCGCGCAGCCGTACACAGGGCACGGCGCAGCCAATTGGGGCCGACGCACCTCCATCTTCGCGTTGGTCCAGCGGGGCACCTCAACAACCATGTTGAGGATGGTCTGCTGCTCGTTGGCGTAGAGCGGGATGTCGTGCCATGGCGAGACGAGCTGGCCGTCCTTCTCGATGTAGACGCGGTGCTCGAGGGTGTTGGCAGCGCCAACCTTGCGGGTGGTGTAAGACATGGTGGATGGGGTCTTCGTGGCAGCTGTGTGGATGGCTGTGGAAGAAGAAGCTGTGGAGTTGAGATGGCCTGCAAGTAGACGAGCCCTAGAGTTGATTTTGTCGTTGAGGGGTCTACTAGTGGGGCTCGCAGGCGGGGAGCTGTGTTGGGAAGGCGCCACTGTGACGAACGTCACCGCCGACTGTCTGCATGGGACAGCCGTCGCGGTAGGGAAGGGGAGCTTCGACCGGGTGATCAATCTCTGGGCGGGACAGAGCCGCAACAACGATTGATGGATGAGCATGCAGATGGCACCCGTTTAGTAAACTACCAGATGGAAGCGCAGCCGATTCTCCTCTCATGCGAAGCCCAGACCGAGGATCAGAAAACGTCCGCAAGGTACGGGAGCGGAGACCGGAAGCTCCAACTTTTTATGCACGGACACCGAGGCAGCTTGTCGCTATCGATTTCTGAGCTTCTTCAAATTGCCATGAATCAGATTGCAGTCACATGTCTTTCCTCATCATTTGAGCTTCTTGGGATAACTGCAGTCTTCACGTCTCGCTATTCAAGACCTCTTCTAATCACGAAAAAAGAAAGTTGCCGCTAACGCGCTATGTGGCTGCCGGCCAGCCACCCACCTCAACATCAGTACAACTTATTCGGCCGCCAAAATCCAGGAGCCACCGTATCGTTTTCTGGTCTTGTATCCTGGACCAGCTCAATCTCAGTTCCGGGGTGTGCTTCGATACCGCCGTATATGTCAGGATCACTATCAAGGCTATACGACAGGGGCTCTTCTAGAAGCCCTCCCCAGTTCTCGTCATCATGCTCCATCCCGTCGTCGTATTCCATTTGATTTCCTTGGTCTAGGTAGTTTTCTTCGAAATGGTATTGACTTTGGAGAGGTTCTTCCTCGCGATCCCATTGCATACGAGGTCGCTGACGCTGTGCTTGTTGTTCGTAGATGCTCGGGCCAGCAAAATTTGGCATCACCGGTCCATGATGAGACTGATCCGCGAAGCGTACAGTAGGACCCTGCTGAGCTGCATGATAAGTGTCTCTCGTACTCTGCCGCAGGTTCGACTGTGGATACGATGGGTGCGTCTCCTCGGTGTGTCTCCTCCGCGAACCTATGGCCAGACGTCGTTCGTGGAAGGTATCATTGCAATGCCGCAAAACCACCCCCAAGTCAGAAGATGTCGGTATTCTTCCTTCTCCAGCAGGACTGTATTCGCTATGCTGGTTCTCCTGTCCATACCCGGATGGAGCAGTCATCCCAGAGACTGGAGTTGAGTCTGATCGATTATTCTTCGAGGAGCTGGGTAGCTGAGTACGATGCGTGCCCATAGCATGTTTGGGCGCAGACGGTGGCATTGACGAAGGCGAATGAATGTTGTCAGCCGCACGTGGGTTCGCAGATCGATCGACGAGGTTCGGTCGTCGCGGTGACGAAGTGTGTTGCGGAAAGGACTGTGATCTCGAAGCTCTGCCATGTGATGGAGCCAATGAAGAAACCCTGAAGCGTTCGGCAGGCGTGCTATCGGTTCTTTCCTTCGTCACTGGAGGGGGTCGGGCTGGTAGTTTGAAGCTACTCTCATTTGCATTTCTGGTTTCGAACTCACCATGAAAGTCTACATCGCGCGAACTGGTACGTATGTGAGATATGTGAGGGCGTGCGGGCGCCGTGCTAGGCGCTCGAATTGACTCTGACCAAGAAACGTAGCTATTACTCTCATGGCGAGGGCCTCTACTTCCAAAACCTAAATATGAGGCTTGGCCTGTAGCCTCAACAGTAGGTATAGCAATGTCATCTACCGAGGATTGATCACGACGACGCCGCTTAATCTTTGGTACAGGATGCTGCGGTAGGATGTTCGTGTCCTTGTCGACTAATGCCGGTCGCGCTGAGGTAAAGAAAGCGGAGATCTCTCCTTCCTTCATCTGTTCATTGTCCTTCTTGCGTTTCTTTTTGGACGCGTCGGTTCGAGGGACAGGCTCTGGTTCGTCTTTGTGCTGCTGCAAGAACTTCATCTCAGAGAAGACCAGATCGGGCACTGCGACACGTCAGCTGGGCAATGCGGGGAAGACGTACAGGAAGATATCATTCAGGCTATAGGAAGGGGAATGAATTACTCACACCCGCGGCCCTTGATCGCAGTAGATGTCCGTCCCTTGTTGAAGAGGCCTAGCTGCTCGCGTGGCTTCAACTAGTCCAATCGTCAACACCATACTGTATGTTCCAGACGACTGCATAGACATCTTACGGTCAGCCGATCTCCAGATATGTTCGTGGCCTGGAAGGTCTGCATAACACCAGGTACCTTCTCGCCCTTCTTGCGTCGAGGCTTACGTCGCGACTTCTTTGATTTGTCCTTACGATCGCGATGGGCATGGGGACCTGGCTCATACTGTGGCTCATACCGCTCTGGACGCGTCTTTCTACGAGGTTTGCGCGCATATCGGCTGCTGCTAGAGCTGTCGCTGCATGTCGCCTGGAGCGCCTCGTCAGCACTATCCTCCGCTGGCTTATGCGGAGAGGATGCAAGTGGACGGGGATCGAGGAGGGAGCTGTCTGATCTGCGGCGGCGCTTCCGTTTAGCAGGCTCTGCGGTCTGATGAAGGTTATTGGGCTCGCGCGGTGCTTCCGGTTGCACTGTCTCGTCTAGCCACTTGCGTATGTCCATGCTGTCCTGCATCCTAGACGAGCCGTGCCGTTAACGGAGTCTGGTTCGCCTCGCAAGTCTGGTGGGTCTGAGATGCTCGAGGGGCCAGAAGGTGCTGGGATACGGCGTGGATGAGCAGATCGTCGTGATAGTCGCTCAGTTGCTTGTATGACGGTAATCTGGGAGACGTTCAAGGTGACAAGGTCTCATCTGGATGTTGCAGCTACCTGATAGGCTACGTCAGATAGCTAGACAGAGTGATGGCAGGTGCAATGGGTGGTGCCATTGTGAGGCTGCCGGCATCGCCGAAGTCACTGCATTGCTGGAGGAAGGCACGATACATTGATGACGCCAGTGCATCGTCAACCCTTCAACCTTCACGGTGTGGAAATGAGGCCATGTTTGTCGTGTCTGTTCCTCTCCTTACTTCGATTCGGGCTGCAAGATGCTCATATCATTGGATGGATGGTATTGCCATAGAATCGGTCCCCGAGAGCGAGACGTCTTGGCACCGTGCATCGTGCTGCCGCATGCGCTGTGCCGCTATCGCAGGGAAATGGCTGCGATGGCTTCTCGTCGCCGACTTGCTTGGAGATACGCAGAATGAACACAGATGGATCGGCTCAGTCCGCGCTGCCTCGGTATAGCTCGGTAAACACTGCCGATTTGCCCGCTTTCTGTATCCGATGGTGACGACTGTGTAGTATGTGATTGATGAGACATTCTGGCCTGTCTCAGCGCAATGGACTTCGGTCGTATAGGTGCGAGCAGTCGTCTCATTAAGCACGCTCAAATTGCTACATCTTGACGTCGCGCGCACGAGCCAGTTCGGGATGCAGAGCCCTGGAGAGCCTGGAAGTTAGTTAGACCCGATCCCCACACCGTCAGACTAAGGATGGCGACTTTGATAAGCTTCTTTGAACCACCATCTTCTGTCCAATACCTGTCCGCCATTGACCTTTTCGTCACAGCCCGATAGTCTTGCTGTAGCCATGGGCGCAGATCGCTGCTGTCTCGAGCACGCAATCTGTCTATCCGCAGGCTTGTCCATGCACGTATTTCGCAGTGGCCCAATGACGCTGCCGCACTCCTGCCGGCACTCTGAGCAGGACGATGGATCGATGCACCTATCAAAAAAATCGTTTTCTCTGGCTCGTCAAGGGCCCTGCAATTGGGCCTCCCCGGTCTCAGGCTAACGTGGGCTGCATATACCCAGCATGAACAGACAGACACGGGACAGGCTAGGGAGCCAGCCAGCCGACATGTATGGCAGAACCAGTATCTGCACCCTGTCCATCGTCAGGTGCGGGCTCCTAGACAAGGCATTGGGACCGGCTAGCTGCGAGGGGCCAGTTCCGTTTGCCTGCCTGCAGCCCAGGTCCGAACTACCAGACCCCTTGGCTTGACTGGCTCGACTGGCTGGAGAGACACATTGCACCCCGTCGCTCGTGGCCATCCACGTCGCTTTATAAACCGGGCCCTCAGCCCTCCAGTCCGTGCGCGCAACCTATTACTTGCTTGCAGCCTAGCGCTCTTTCACCTGGTGGAGGGGTACTCATATCGTCGCTTGCCCCGCCAACCTAGACGCTTCACTATCTCTGCTCCTCACCCTGTGCCATCACTTTCTTGCGACAGCCTGCAGCCGACTCTCCCTCCTCTAACTCTTCAGAGCAATCGCTTGCGCCATCATCACCAATACAGCCTGGTGCTACAAGATCAAATGTTCGTTCCGTCACGTTGCTACATACTGCCTGCCCGGGAAGCCGCGATGGATTCCTCGCCTTCCTGCACTTTTCCTTCACTCTACAACTCCTGTCACTACCTGTCTTGAGCTTCCTTGTATCGCGCGCCTTGTTTCGAGTTGCGAGAGCTAGTATTGAGACCGTTCAGTGTTCGACCCAGACATCACTCTCACCATGTCTAAGCTCTTCATTGGGTAAGTACGCAGCCTTCCCATACTGCGACCGCGACTGACCCTTCACAGAGGCCTCGCATGGCACACCGACGACCAAGCTCTCCGTCAAAAGTTCGAGGAGTTCGGTCAAGTCGAAGAAGCCGTAAGTGACACGCTACTCGACGAATGTCGTCGCCAAGGTCGAGTCCATGCTCACATCGTCACAGGTCGTGGTTAAGGACCGCGATACTGGCCGCAGCCGAGGCTTTGGCTTTGTTCGCTATGCCCAGGACACCGAGGCCGATGCCGCTATGCAGGCCATGAACAACGAGGAGTACGTCTCTTCTGCCTTCACGTACCATCCAACAGTGGGCACTGCTGACTTCCCCAGATTCGACGGACGTAGGATTCGCGTCGACAAGGCCTCCGACCGCGCTGGCGGTGGTGCTCCTCGCGGCGGCGGCTACGGAGGCGGTGGCGGCGGATACCGTGGAGGTTACGGCGGTGGTCAAGGAGGAGGTAAGCTGCACTCAGCCTACCCGTCGCGGCTCTATACTAACTATATCCCCAGGCTACGGTGGCGGCGACCGTGGTAAGCACATGTCACCGTTCTATTCACAGTGAGAAACTAACTTGGTAAAAAGGCTACGGCGGCGGCGGCCAGGGCGGCGGCTCTTGGGGACCTTCTCAAGGCGGCGGCGGCGGCGGATACCAGTCTCGCGGCGGCTACGGTGGCGGTCAGGGCGGTGGCCAGGGCGGTTACGGTGGTGGTCAAGAGGGTGGCCAAGGTGGTGGCCAGCAATGGTAAACTCCTCGGCGGACCCACGTCCTACAGTCCTGTGCTCTCAGAATGACCAAAGGTACGAACCTTCTAGTTGAGGGCAAGAACGCTCCTGGAATTGGAGCTGGCTTTACACGATGGAGATCTTTTGGACGTTAGCCGACACTGCTCCACCTCGAATGAGCATCATCATTCACACGGACGTTTCATATCATGTTTAATGGCAGTAGAGGTGGTTGGTACTGAGAGATGAGATACCCATTGAATCAGGAGGTGCTGCTACTCTGTACTTGTCGCGGTATAAGGGTTCCCGTTCTTTGTGCACTTTCCTTACGGGCTCTTCGTAGCCATGGTGGCTTGCTACCTACCCAAAAGCTGTGTCATTCCAATGTAACCTTGAACTCTAGCAAGAGACATGTCAGCAAAAAGCAGATTACACCGCATTCCAAAAGCAAGCATGCTCACTCACATTCGCCTCGCAAACGGGTACAACAGCCAGACCGATGCCTTCTTCTTGAGGATCAATGATATCACATTACCGCTGTTGCGATGAGGCTCTGCGGTCTCTAACGAGTCCCTCCACAAGACGCAGGTTCGTGGCGATGCCAATTCTCCTCACCACCCAGCACATGGATAATCTCGACGGCAACTAACCGATTACTTCATCGCACGCACTAGTCTCGCTTTCTGCACTTGGAAAATTCAGCAGCCAAGGCAGCGCATTGTGACCACATCTGCATATTGCATACATAGCCGCCGGCCAGTTCTGCTGCAGCTGCAGCACCAACGCAGAGTAGAAAGGCAGGTTTCTGCAAGCGATAGCTGGGCTGTCTGCGGGGAGTCAGGCGCACTCCGTGCTGCGTTTTGTATAGTCCTCGCGCACACACTTCCGCATCCTCGAGTGCTTTGCTGCTGCTGCCTGAGGTGATCTTCACTTTTGGCGTCAGGCGCCAGGATGCGACGTCGAATGTCTTGGGCTGAGGATGCACGCTGACAGACGACCCCTCCACACCCGTCTTCTACTATTCAACGACTCGCGGATATCCAATACTTCATCGCATTTATTTTGCTTGTTCTTCAGCCGGCTGGAACGACTTCGAGTACATCATGAAGAGTTGGAACGGGCTGGAGGATGCGACGGCGCCGGTCAAGCCTGGACGGACCCCGACGCGGTGGCGTGCGCTGCTTTCTGCGACCTTCGTCACACTCGTGTGCCTCGCGGCAGTGGATACCATCTTCCCTGAATTGAAGAACTGGGATCTGTCCTCATTTCTAGACATTGAGCCTGCGTTGCATGATGCTGCCTTTGAGTGGTCCGAGGTATGTTGAGAGAGTGTTCCCTGAGCGTCGCACCGCACACGTGGTTCTGCAGCCACCCTGGCCCGCATCTTATCAGATCGAATGATAGCCTCGATCCAAGTCGCACAGCAGGTGGTTACTCTACTTCCGGGAGATGTCTTGGGCGCATGCCTGAGCACTACAGACGACCTTCGTCATCAAACGGCTCAATGAAAAATGTGATCGTGATTGGTGGCCTGACCAGATCCCATTCCGGTTCACCAGCATGTCGCTCGGACCCAAGTCTCAGCACTGTATCAACACAAGCGAACCGCAGCTCTCTACAATCTAGTCTAACAAGCCTGCTTCAGCATCATAATATCGACTGGTGGATGCAAGACTGACCAAGCTCCAGATCGCACCGAGTGAGCATCTAGCATTCCACAAATGCTTTGGCCAATTTGAATGCGCAAAACTGAGCCTGCCACTGGACTACTTCAACGGGACGTACCCTGATCATACTGTGAACATCGCTGTCGTCAAGCTACCCGCCAAAGTATCCGTAGATGATCCCCGGTATGGTGGCCCGGTCTTGTTCAACCCTGGCGGGCCCGGAGGATCAGGTACATCAGTTGCGCTCTTCTTAGCAGGAGGGCTACAACAGATCATAGACTCTAACGTTGAGACTTTCACCCCATCGCCTGACGCAAGATACTTCGACATCATCGGCTTCGACCCTCGTGGCGTCGGTTGGACAGAGCCAGTCGCTCGATGCATGCCAGATCAGCCTTCTTCGTGGTCTTGGAGCCTGAGGGAAGAGACCGAGGGCCTTGTTGGAAGCTCGGATGCAGCTCTTGGTAGACTTTGGTCTATGCAACATGCCTTTGGTGCATCTTGCAAGCTTGCCGAAGAGAAACAAGAGGGACCGGATATCAAGCAGTACATGTCTACCGCCTTCGTCGCCAGAGACATGTTGGAGATCACCGAGAGGCATGCCGAATATGTGGCGAAAGAGGTCGCTCATAAAGCTGCACAGAAGGCTGGCAAGCGCATTGGAAGCCAAGGCTCCACGTACGTTCCTGGAGAGAGTAAGCTGCAGTACTTGGGCTTTTCCTACGGGACTTTCCTTGGATCCACATTTGCGTCCATGTTCCCGGACCGTGTTGGACGTATCATCCTCGATGGAGTCGTGAGTTCGTACGACTACACCCACTCGATGGGTAACGGAAGTCTTGTAGACGTCGAAAAGGCCATGACTTCTTTCTATACATTCTGCCACAATGTGGGTCCCAATAGATGTCCTTTAGCCACCGCCAACTCAAGTGTTCTCGACATAGAAGAGCGCACGCAAAACATTATCGCATCGCTATACCACAACCCGCTTCCCATCGTCTCGGCAGAAGGCCCAGAACTCCTCACTTGGTCCACCATCAAATTAATTCTCTTCAGCGCTACCTACCAACCGCGCCTCACATTTGAGTTCGTAGCCGCCAGCCTATTCGCCATTGAACAAGGAGTTGGTAGGGAAATCAACGAGATCGCCGAAACCTTGCGCTACAACCACGTGTTCTCCTGTCCTGCCGACGGCAGCGAACCACTCGAACAGCCAAGTTCCCCTGTTTCCACGACAGCCATCCTATGCAGCGATGGAATTGATCAAACCCATCTGACCAAAGATGAATTCGCCGCATACTGGGATATCATGGACGAAGTTTCGCCGAACTTTGGTTCTTACTGGTCCATGCTACTGATGCAATGTGCATCTTGGAAGATCAAAGCTAGCTACAAGTTTGACGGTCCTTGGGGTGCAAATACATCACATCCTATCCTCTTCGTCAGCAATACGGCAGATCCTGTTACCCCTCTTCGCAGCGGACGCTATATGCATAGTCTATTCCCTGGCAGCAGCCTTATGATTGGCGATCATGCTGGGCATTGCTCGATGTCGGCACCTGACCCGTGTATCTTGAGTCGTGTCAATACGTACTTCCAGACGGGGGAGCTGCCGTCGCCTGGTACGGTGTGTGTGCCGCCACCCAGTGAGTACAGTCTCAACTCAACGGACCCGGATAGTCCTTTCTACGACCCTACTTTGGGGAGTGCGAATGTGGCTGCTATGCAGGAGAATGAAGAGAGCTGGATGAGGCTGCGCGATGCTGGTGAGTTACTCCAGAAGCAGGCCGTTGCGGGTGGTATGTTTGAAATAACCCTTCCGGGTGGTGAAAGAGCAAAGCGCGTTATGCAAAACATCTTAAAAGGTCACTATTAGGCTGGGAGTACACATGGTTGAATGGAGATGCTTTTCATTTCTATCTCGAAGTCCCAAATGACTCATATGGATATTGCTCATCCTTAACCCAGAACACGGCAACCGAGCTTCGGCGTCACACACACATTAGTCTGTATCCAAAACGAAATCATCAAAGAAGAAGTCACCATACTCTCCATGATTAACCGCCATTCCTATATTCCTTCTCCAGATACACCACCTCGAGGTCTTGATTTCCCACTTGTTTCCGGAATTCATTCGTATACCAGTCATCAGCACCGGTCACTTGATATGGTGCCTCCGAGATAATCAGTGTTTCCAGTGCAGGAAAAATCCGCAATGTACGCATGTTCTGTTCGATAGGCTCGCGGAGTCCCATGGCTGGATCTTCAGATTGAAAGGCATCCCAATCAATATCGATATGCCTAATCAACCTTAGCTGTAACGGTGTACTCCGCTTCCGGAGTTTCGAGAGGTCGGATAGGTCGAACTCGCGATGTATGAAGCGTGCAACAGGGTAGATGTGTATTGCGAAGTAGGCATGTGCGGTTTCCGCGAAGATTTGTCGTGATGCACGGGATAAATCGAGGCGGTCCCATTGGAAATGGGAGTCATGTTTCCAAGTCCTTGCGCTGAGATCTTGGGCTAGATCGAATATCTTGTTGCGGATCTCAGCTGGCAGACGCAAGAGAGGGGAATGAAGTTGGTTGCGCTGAGCACTGTTGGCGGTCAGCATTCCATACTCAGCTGCGCATTACTTCTAGTGAGGTATGAAACTAACATTGCGAGACAACTGGCGCTGGGTACGAGAGTGGGTGGTCCTTTGCATTCGTCCATTTTGACAGACGTGCAGGTTGGCAGGGTTTGAGTTGGGAGGTAGGAGTTTCAGATCAGTCGAATTGGAGTGAAGTTGTTAAGGAAGTTGAGAGCGTAGGTTGAAGAGGTGGTTGAGATTCATACATGATATACGGCAATGTGAGTCACGCCGCTAGCGCATGGAATACCAGTCGCGCATGAAAAGGTGAACCATAGATTACTTTCTTTCGTCACTTCATTCGTCCATTCGCTTCTACAGTACCAGCACTACCTTTGAGTCAGCCGTAGTAGGATTGAGTTCGGTTCGCCTATCCTTCGCGACCAAACTTTACGAACCCACATGCAGGAATCGACGCATTGGCATCATTTGTCGGCATCCATCCTAAAGCGCCACATACACCCTTCATCTTGCTGAGTCTCGATGGCTATGCATCCGGGATCCATTGCGGAGTGCTCAAGTCCTCATACATGGTGTACGTGAACTTTAACCGCGGATTCTCCATCCAACCCCTAAGCCGAATTTCGCACAAAAATCGAGGTCTCGTCTCTTCGGATGCCCCGGAAATATGTAACCGCCTCAGCCCGCTGTGCGCAAATGGACAGTATTTACCTGGTTTTAGGCCCACTGCGTTATACCAGCTAAAAGCAAGGGCCCCCAGCATACGGAACTGAGACGGTGTGATCGGCAGTACGAGTCCTGACCTGCGCGGCGGGAGTTTAACCACTGATAACGTAGCGTAGTGATATGGGAGGAGTCTTAGTTCGAAGTACGCGGCGGCGGTCTCAGCGAAGACCTCGCGCGAGGATTGGACAAACAACATACGATCCCAAAAGTAGAGTTCTTCGTGATGCCACCGCCATATTTTCGTAGGGACGAGTTCGAGCGTGTAGGCGTAGATTTTGTTACGAACCTCAGCTGGTAATCGCAGAAGAGGTGATTGGATTCTATTGCGTTGAGCGCTGTTGACTGTTAGCGCCTGTGTTCGTAGATAGTAAGGCTATGCGTGAGCAGAGTCCGGTTCAATGAGATTATACTTACATTGCGAGGCACTTTGCGTTAGGCACGAGAGTAGGCGGGCCTTTGACGTTGGGTGTAATGATGGGTGGTGCAACACCGTTGTTGAGATAGGCGTGATGATAACGGGCCAACGTTGGGTCGAAGGGTTGAAGATTCAGGAACGACATTCTTACTGTGGAAAGTGTTGAAGGTGCAAGGTGACGGAAGGGTCAGAGGAAAAGCTCAGGAGGTGAACGCGCTAGTAAGTTATCGGCTTGTGACATCTTATGAGGTACTACACGCACCGCCAAAGCTTGCACCTCGCCAGTCCGCTCTTCTACAAATCACCACAATCTAAAAGTCACTGCAAGTGACATGTACTAGACATGTAAGCTAGCATAAGGTAAGCCTGAGATGGGTACGCTTATATAGTAAAGAGTTTCTACTTTCGCTGTAACTACACAAGGTGACCCATCCATTTCTTGTATGCTTACGCCGCCTCTCCAAAGGGACTGATACTACGCAAATATCAAATATCAAATATCAAACGCGTAGCCCGAGTTACAAGCCATCAATGAGAACCTCCAGCGTTTCTGCCTTTCCTCCGATCGATTTCACGTTCCAAGCATCGGTGAAACTACCTCTTCCGGGGAAAGTTACCATACATCTGAAGACCACGCTCCTGCATCTCTTCATCAACTTGAGCATCATTTTCATCAGCCTGGTGGTGTTCTCTCTGCGATCGGAGTTCTCGTAGGCCGAAAGACCATCAATGAAGCAGAAGACAACGGTATCTTTGGGAAGCTGCTTCGCGACGGCCTGGAAGACATCGAATGTCGCCTCTATGTCGCCAGCCTGCACAGCACAATGATCTTCAAAAGACAAGAACGACAGGTCTAAATCGAGGCTCTGGGCTTTCTTTCGTCTTTTGACCTGAGTCAAGAGTTGAACCGTCAAACTTGCAATGAGTCCCGTCGCGTCAGCTCGTGGCTCACGCCATTGATCTGTGTGACGACTGCAGAAATAGTTGAGACAGAAGATCTCGTCCGACACACTCAGCAGGTCAGTGACTTTGGCACACACGTGCGAGAGCGGTGAAATGAACTGCGCGGCGTCGTTGTTACCATTGACTAGTAGAAGCTTCGACTCGTCCGCACTGGCCACGAAATCACCAAACTCGGATGATTGTAGCACCCACAATGCTCGATTGCGAAAGCCTTCGCTTTGAGTAAAGCCCAACGCTAGACAGTACTCTGTATCGTCTTGAACGGTCTTGAGGTCGATATCAAGCGTTCTCAACAAAGTTTTGATGGTGATGCTGTTACCGATGGTAGTGGACGGCCTTGGGGGAGAGGTTTCTCCTACAGTCAGCAGGGCAGGAGTATTGGTATTCGAAGCGACTATCCTAGGTAAGCGATCTGCCATGCCAAAATGCGTATGTAGAGACTTACGGCCACCAGTCTTCACGTTGAAATCTGGATTCGCCTGCAAATGACGCATGAGATATGTGCAAACTTTCTGCGCGGTGATCTCTGTGCTAGAGTCGATGGCTAGCAGTAGTTCCTCTTTCGAGAGCTCATGGCGAGCCTTTTCTAGACGACTAGTTAGTATCTGCGTATCCTACAGTTACGATGTACGTACCTCGAGAAGCGCGAAGATCGCTTTTCTGATCCATCTCGGCAATTCTTCGTTGAAGGCAAAGATTCGCCTCTTCTCTTAATTGCAGGGCTTTGTTCTTCATCTCCTCGATGGCATCTGTGAGTTCCTGTTGATGCGCACTTCCCTTCATCATCGCAGAGGCACCTCTTCCTTGGCTTCATCAGTACATTGGTCTAACAAAAAGTCCTGTTCGAATTGACTTACTCCATGAGCTTTTGGCAAAGAACTCAACTATGACTCGCAAAACCACGAGGATATCTTTGCAAAGCTCAGCAGTCTTCTTTACCAAAGTATCACTCGAGTGAGCTTTGTATATCTCCACGTATGCGCTCGCATGGGACAAGGTTTCTGGTATGGTGGCTAGGGCTTCGTAGATCGTCTGCTGGGTGCCGCTTATATTACGAGCCGCCTACGCTTGTCAACATTGTGTAAAGATGGTGTGCAAGACGACGTACTTGGACTCCCAAGATGAAAGCACCGCTAATGGAAGATGTGTAGTCACCAGCCGGCAAGAGCGCCAGCCAATGTTCAAATATATCAGACTTTTCGCACATTCTTGCGAAGACGGTCTTCTTGTAAGAGTCGCTAGCAGTCTGTACTTCGGTAATGACTTGTTTCCAGGTATATGATCGCTGGTCTTCATGGGTTCTCTCCGTCACGCTATCTTTGCGTCGTGTTTTTTGCTGTAGAACGCTCATTGCTGCCAGCAACTTCTCTTTTTCGACGGCAGTGTCTTGCCAAAGTTCAACCCTGGACGTCTTTTAGTGCTTCTTCGAAACGTATCGAGACAGAGATGGCCTACAGTGCGTTCTGGTGTTGCTCGGCCTCTTCCAGTGACACGAAACAGTCCATCTCAGCTACATAGCGAGTGTTCTCAGCTAGACTGATGGAATTCAGAATGAAGTCGGCAGAAGCATTGACGGGAGACATTGTTCGGGTTCTTCGACGCTGTAGCAGCTGTGTGCTGTCCTCCTGGTTAAATTTGGAGGCCATTTCGGAAACAAAAACGGTACAATCAGCCCGCTAGAGTTCTTCGCGACGCGGATGATTCTTGGCTATAGGATGAAAGTCAAAGCAAGAGAGTGCAGACCTCGTAAGACAAGCTCTCTGCTCTTCCTGATGGGGACCGTCGTTCAATTGGCGACTGCAGGCAACTGTCGCAAGGCTGTGAATGATATGGTAAGGAACAGCCTTCTCTATTTCTTGCGCCTCACTATGAACTTGTGGCTACGTGATGTGCTGTCAGACCGACTCTGTTGCCTGATATTTTTCTTCCAGAACTGCAAGGGTTTACTGGCATAGTAGCAAGCCCGATGACTACTCACTAAAAGGCGAAGTCATGTTTATTCGTGTGAGGGGTGCATCTGGGCATCAGCGGAAGCAAGCCTCTGACCCCACCAACCACGGGTATCAGCTGCAAGACGGGACGGCCGAGCCAACTTTGGCATGTGGCTTGCAGCCAAGTTATGCAGTGAGACTCCTTACCGATGGCTGTGCTGATGTAGGATACCAGTTTTGTTACAAATTGCATTTCTTGCCGTCTTGGCGTGGTGCACGCGACGTGTCACAGCTGAGCCTCTATTCCAGCTGTCAGTGCTACCATGCACATTTAGGGTTTGCTAAGCCTTCCAATCTGACCGGTTTCAGGTAGTCGTCCAGGATAGTTCCCAAAAGACTCTCTCTTCCACGCATTTTGGCAACCGATGCGTGTATACTTTTGTCTCTGACGCATACTACCATCACCTTCTCATTGAGAACATACACGGCTCCATCACTCGGTGTAATCCTTGAACATACTCATCATGAGTACCGCAGATTCTTCGAACTCCTATCAAGGTTTCAATAACCGGATCTGGGAGCAGAACAAATCTATCGGAGTCAATTACAACGAGCAGATTAGTGGACACACTCAGAGTCCACCAAGCCCCGGCCATGTGGACGAACGCCGTATCACAATCAATGTGAGCCAGGACGGTGAACAGCCTCTCCATATGAAGGCAAATGGTATCGAATACCACGAATCGATCTCGGAGTCCAGGAAAGAGGTCAGCATGCATCACGAAAGAACGCAAGATAGAAGATCTCTAGCGGGCACTGTTTACGGACCCCCGATTGGAGCGCCGCCCGGACACTACAAACGACCTGCACCGTCTGGAATACCACGTCCGCAGATCACCCACGTAGGTAGCTCGGCGTTCAAGAAAGGAGGGATCAACTCCGTCATTGAGGTACTTTTGGAAGAACCACGAATCAGCATCAATTCGCGGTCTAGGAAGCGCTCTTCCGTTCACGCCGGACTCGGTCGCACTTCGCCTTCCAGGGCACTTACCATCCCGACGGTGCGACAGAACCCGAAGCGAATTCGCATTCGCTCTTCAAAACTCCTCAAGACGCTAGAGCACCTTGCAGAAAGTGTCGGATTTAGCTTTCTGACTAGCGGAACGACGTCTCTTGTAAGTCCACTAAGTCTCACAGTGTTGTTATAAAGCAGTTCTTCTCTGATACTCATGCCGAATTCCAGGTGTTCCAGTACCCGTTCAAGTTGTTCATAACCCTCGAGCAACCAATAAGAAAGAAGCTTGCACAACTGTACGAAACTGTTCAAGAACACAATGAAGTCGATACCCTGAGGCCGGATACAGAGATTGATCGCCCCTTGAACAATGAGCCTATCGATATCGAAGCCATACAGCAGCTGAAGCTACTTGAAGAGTTGTATGATACGGATCTCAAGCCGATGTTTGACATGCGGCGGGATATCGAAACGAAGAAGCTGGCTACCATTTCGTACACAGACCTATGGCATCTCTTCCGTTATGGACAGGAAGTTAGGGCCAGCGACAATGATACGCAGGTATACCGAGTGTTGAGGTGGACGGGAGGACGCGAACCTCTTGCGAAGCACGGCCTATTGGCGGAGCTCCAAGCTCGCGCCGCTCTGGATGCCCAGTCCGCACCCCGAAACGAGAACCGGGGTGAGACATTCATTGTGGAAACTGCCAGCTTTGAGTTTGATGGTTTCCACTACGGACCTGTTCAAAAGACGTTCGTAGTCCGGAAATACGACGGAGAGAAACCAATCACTAGTCTTCCCATCTTTCCGCTAGCTTTCGATCCGTCTCACGAACAGCTACGACAGCGGTTGATACATCGAGGCAACTTGTACCTTCAGCTTTCGCAAGCCGATCAAGCGTCGCACAAACACTACCACGGTCTCACGCTAGATGAGCCCCACGAGGAGGTAAGCTTTTGGCCTTGCTTCCCCTCCTATCATGTGTTGACGTATAACCAGGTCGACTCCCAGATCATCGTAGACACTAAGATGGCTATGCTTCGATACCATACTACACTCTCACCTGTAGGAGTGGGTAGCTTAGTAGGTCACAATCTTCGAGAAACGTACGAAGAAACAGTCAACCCCACCGTCACCGACGGCGTCTGCGCAGAAGACGGATGCTGCGACAACGAGCTTGTCCACAAAGACTATGGTTGGGACATGCAGCATGAGGAGCGATATATGGAAGACCATAGATTCGACCTTGAGCCTACGACCGACCCGGCCGATCTTGATGATGAGGACAAACTTCTACTGCCTCCTTTCGTGTACGGGTTCGTTCTGCGAAGTCGCAAGTGGGCCAAATTCAGTATCGACTGCATCCGAGATGTCGAATACACCAGCGGGTTCAGTGACTTGGTGTTGCCCTCTGGTCATAAAGAGACTGTACGGGCATTGGTTGCGAATCATGCACGACTACCTACTACAGGAGGAAGTGGACCGCAAAACCAGAAGTCTATCGATCTTGTTCGGGGTAAAGGGAAAGGCTTGGTCATCTTGCTGCATGGCGCGCCCGGTACGTGCTCCTACGAGTGGACGATGGTGAGATACGCTTACTGACTGAGGGGTAGGCGTGGGAAAAACCTCCACCGCGGAGTGCGTTGCCGACACTACGAAAAGACCGCTTTTCCCGATAACGTGCGGCGATATAGGTGACACTGCAGCTGAGGTTGAAACCAATCTCGAGAGTAGTTTCCAGCTTGCACACAAGTGGGGCTGTGTCCTCCTCTTAGACGAAGCCGACATCTTTCTCCAGAAGCGCGACAAGACGGACATTAAGCGCAATTCGATCGTGTCGGTGTTCTTGAGAGCACTTGAGTACTACAGTGTAAGTTGCTGTCAAGTACACTATCGTGAGGGGCTGCCGATCTAACATCTAAACTTCAAGGGTATCCTGTTCTTGACGACCAACCGTGTGGGCCTTTTTGATCCAGCCTTTCGTTCCCGCATCCACATCAGTCTCTACTATCCTGGGCTTCAAAAGGATGCTACGATTCGAATCTGGAAGATGCATCTGTCGCGCACTCAGGAGATAAAGGGCGATCAGTTCAAGATCAGATCAAAAGAGATCTTGAAGTTCGCCAAAGAGCATTACATGGAACTCAAGAAAGCTGGTTCAGGTAGTTGGAATGGAAGGTATATATTAGCGCAACTATGTTTTATAGCACAGATAAGGCTGACAAATGCGACAGACAAATCCGCAATGCTTTCCAGACTGCGATCGCCCTCGCAGAATTCGAGACAACGGAGAAGAATGACGAACACGGGGTCGGTCACAAACCTCACCGGGTTGAACTTTCTCAGGAACATTTTTCCACAGTTGCAAAAGCCTCTGCTGAGTTTGACACGTATCTCAAGAGCACACTTGGAGGCCAGACAGAGTCTGACATCGCTAGACTGGAACAGACACGAATGGATGAGTATTCTTCGTTGAGAAGCAGAACAGATGCGCACCTCCGGCCATCTAAAGCCAGGGGAAAGACTGGAAGAAAAGGGAAGATTGCGACTGATAGCGAAGATAGTGATAGAGACTCAGAAGAGAGTGAACGAAGCGAAGACTCTGAGAACCAAGGAAAGGCGAGTGACTCACAAAGCGAGACCGAGGAGGAGGAGGAGCGGGTTATCGTGAAATCTTCCAAGGGAAAGAAGGATGGAAAAAGGCGCAAGTAGAGTTGTTGTTACTTCAGATTGGAGAGGTTCATTATGTACTCATTCCATATAGACCACGTTCAAAATCCATCGTCAATGCCAGACTGCTTCTCGGTTGCTTGCCTTTCGTCGCTGATGTTCCAAAACCATGCATGAGATACCCGGTCAGAATCGTGATGTACATCTCTGGTGTTCCAGGGCTTCGGTGCCAAGATGTAATGCACATTCTTGACCTCCTCGTCTCTCCAGATTGCGTCATGAACACCTCCCCATCGCAACGTTTTTAGAGCGTTGTAAATGTATGGCAATGCAACCCATCGACCTCGGAAAAGATCGGAAAGCAACGACTGGTCAGCAAATGCATAATCTGCCGTTTGAGGCTGTTGTAGGGCTTCCAGAATGAGATCGTACACAGCCTTGCTTGGATTGACTACCTGGAGGCCTCCGTTCATGTACTGAAGTCCAGTTGTGCAGGGTGAGCCGACCTTTTGCGCCACATCAGGCTTGTCATGCTGATGTGTAAACGCACAATTGGTGGGGATCCTATTGTCATCTTAGTGACTCGTATCTCAACAAGGCTGAAGGCATGGAAAAGCAAGGTAGCTAAAGATGTGGGGGCATACACATACCAATCTCGTGGGTAGTGTGGCTTCTTCAAAGGATTGCACACACATGCATGTGACGCAGCAAAGACTTTATTGCCCTTTCCTTCCATTTCAGGCGGATCGAGATCGAGGGTCATCAACTCGTCCATGTTTCTCATGATGAGCATATCACTGTCAAGCTGTACAATTCTCTCGTACTCAGTAAGCCCGTAGGGCACCATCTTAGTCCAGCAGTCATAGAAACGTGGATCATTACTGTAGTCGTTGGAGGCTGTAGGCAACAGATAGGGAACGTGCCGCTTCCGGATACCTCGGCGATCAAGTGCCTCGTGCGCCTGCAGTGGAAGCTCATCCGTGTACAGGACGATGAGGGGATAGACGGATTTGGAGCGTTTTAACGAATAGTCGAGGGTCAGCAGTCCTGGCAGATAGGCTGTGTTGGTGAGGAGCGTCGTCCAGACTGTCCGTGATAAGCGGAACGCCGTGGAACGCACCGATGAAGGCGCGCGGCTCTGGAAGGTCACTCACCCTTTGTGGAGATTAAGGACTCAGCGCCAGCTGGGTTATCGCTACTGTCTGAAGATGCCATCCTGTCAACAACGAGACTGGGGCTTGGTGACGCCGGATCGTGTGTGGAGGCGAGAAGATTCCAGCGTCTGCCGTGGTTATACAGTTGACAGGAGGGGTATGGTAGCCTAAAATCAGGGCGACCGACATGTTCTTGTTCAATCTCTTCCAATCAAAACATGTGGCGCTCATGCATGGCCTCACCGGTGGGGGGTCATAGCAAACCCTACCATACTTGGCAGACCTGGAAAGGTAAATGCCCAGATACCTTCCGTGTGCACATAAGCGATTATGTCTACTTCTTCCGAGGAGCTCTTCCTGTGTAGCGCAATACCAGGCTTGATCGAACACGACAGCCTGCACAAAAATATTGCGCACAATCAAGAGCCTTAAGGAAAGGAACGACCACGCTGTCTCAAGGTGTCACTCTTCAAAATCTCATTTGGCCAGTAAACAAAAGTCTACCAGAAGGGGTAACGGAATGGTTGTTGATGGAGAGTGAATCTTTCGCACGCTACCTAGGTATGAGAAGAATCTCCGTAGGCGTAGACGCGGGATCTTGCATTAGTCTACGCGACCACCCAACTACCCCACCCCACCCACACAGCAAAAGAAACAAGTCGCACACATGCATGCCCATCACGCGGCATGAGAGAGGTATCCAGCCGCGTTCAGCCCAACTCTATATTCGTCGATATATTCCCGAGGTTTGAACTTTGTGGAGGCTGTGCAAAGGAGCCGCAAGTTCACAGGTATCGCGTAGGGCCCCGCAACAAGTCCCTCCAAAGACGGCCCGATTTCAACGATATGTCAGGGTGAAGGAAATTGCGATGCATGTTCGTCTTTGCTAACGCTAATTGAGAAGATTGATGGGTTGCATGAAAAGCTGCGATTTATTCTTGACAGCACATCTGCAAAGTATCGTGCTGTCGACAAACTTCCAAAACTTCTTTTTAGTAATATAATGAAATTCTTTAGATCTTTACATGTAAAGGCAATGTGTAACTCGCCCCTCCAAGCGTACTGGTTGCAACCGCAATCTTGATATTCCCATGCATCGCGCTGTACCACTCGATTTGCCCATCAGGAAGTTCTTTGCGGCTGTGGAATCGAGCATCTTTTCCACTGATGTCTTCCCAGCTCGACATCCCTTTGTGTCGAATGGAGGTTTTTGAAACCCCTTCTGCAGATGAAATGTCGAGGTGCCAATCGTATCCGACCGCCGCTTCATCGCCGTCTAGCACTTGGTGACCTGGGAAAGTCTTTCTCTCTAACCAATCTGTTGCGATGTATCCCGACAATCTTCCCTCGTAGGAAACCAAGCGCTTTGCGACATTCTCAAGTTCCGTTTGAACCGCAGTGTATGCAATCTCAGCAAATAGCACTTCATCCTCCGACGTACTGTCGACTTGTGGTTCGGGAATAATGAACTCAACTCTTCTCAAACCCGGGCCCAGTTTCGAAAGAGCGGTGATATCAACCTCCGAGCTCTTGAGGGTGTTGCGATAGCGGAGCCGATGAAACGAGTACGAATACGGCATGTTGACTCGCAGCTTGAGGACTCGTAGGTGAAGCATATCGATCGTAGAGAATCTCGTCAGGCTGCTCAGGTATGCCGTGTATGTACTGTGAGGATGGAAGACGATTGCCGCTTGAGCCAGACGTTTCTCGTCGCTCTTTTCCATCATGATGACTGACAAGCCAGTAGTGAGCTGCAATGAACGGACTCTTGTGAGCGAGAGGATAGATGTCGGTCCTTTCGTCATGTCGGCTTTGTGAGCTTTGGACCAGATCCAGCACATAGACTCCTCGAAAAAGTACTGGGTACTCTCCCTCAGTATTTGCCGATTCGTTAGGAGCCACCTTGGTAGTTTGCGAGCTCGTTCATTGTACCCATGGCTTCTGGTGGATATGTTGAACTTGCAACCGGCATCGACGAAACTGTAGACTTCTTCGCTGAAGCAAAACCCGTAGATCTCGTAGCGTAGCTCGGCTGGTAGCTGCAGAAGCTTCGAGGCGTTCGGACTGCTCTTGAGAATCAGAGTAAAGGGGTCTCTCGTAGCCACTTCTTCAAGGACAGTGATGGAATTCATGCTCGTTTTGCCTGGAGAGTATAACAAGATCAGGGTAACAAGGCTGAGATCTGCGAGGTAACTGTGAGACGAGGATTTGAATGTAGCCTGCTGGGGCCAAGACGTACAACAGACCGGTCAGCCACAGACGGATGCAGCTGTGTCACGTGATGAGGGCTTCCGACTATGTAGCCGCCGCGAAAAGCCAGCAAAGTGTTACACGCTCCAATCACCGCACCTCGCACATCTTCACATGTAACTTGAAACTTGCATGGTGAATGAAGGATGCGAGCAGACACACGCAGGTTTTAGCGGAAAAAGAACGGCTGGACAAGTGGGTGGGCGATACGTGGCAGATGCCAGTAGACTCGACTTCCGAACTTGTGTTGCATACCTACATATGACGAAGCATGTACCAAAGTCGATGATAGCAAACCCTCATTGTTGATGCGTGAACATCACAAGACAAGTGTATGAACAGAAAAGTCGATTTAACAAGAGACTACTATACAGCCAATCCAACTTCGTAACGCCCAGTCACGCCGCAACCCAATTTTGCGTGACAAATATGCACTCTAGATACGATTCCCATCAATTCCAACCATGCAAGTCAAAGCATCTACTCGTCATCCTCCTCCTCCTCACTATCCTCATCCATGCCCTCCGCAGCCTCGACCTGGAAGCTAGGCGCCTGATCCACACCCAGATAGCTATCACTAACCAGATAGCACGTCAACTCATGGCTACCCGGCTTCTCGAGCGTAAACTCAAGCACAGTCTCCAACTTCCTCAGAATAGGCACCTTCTTAATCGCAAGCAGCGTGTGTTCCTTCTGGTCACCCACAACCAGCCACCAGCTCTCCGTCTTATCGGCAGGGTAGAACGGCGCGTGGACTTCCATCTTGGGCTCCTCGTCTTCCTCAATGTTGCGCGTGATGCGCACCTTAAGTTGGGCGGGCGAGTTGGAAGCGATGGATTCGGGGTCGACGAGTTCGTGCTCGATCTCGATGTTGGGGTAGAAGTTGTTTGTGAAGTTTGCAATGTCGGCAAGTTGGCGTTGGTCGACGTCGAGGGCGGAAATGAGCTTCTTATAGTCTGGGTTTTCGTCTTCGTCCATGGCGTTGATGAAGTCGTCGACGTCGTTGATGCCGAATTTCTGGGCGGCCTTGATGGTGTCGGCGTCGAAGTGGGGGATCTGCTTGAGAGGAGAGTCCTTTTGCCACATTGCTTGCACGACCATCTGGGAGAGTTCCATGGCGGACATGGCGTTGAGATGAGCCTCGGATGAGAGAACGTCGACACTTGCGCTAAGGATGTTGAGGACCTTTCGCAGGACGACTTCTTGGTCCTTGGCCAGGTCGACGGGGAGCTGCATGCGTGAGAAGTGAGCCTGCAGAAGAACGAAAGCCTTGAAATGCGGCGTCTCGAAGTTGGGTTCCTGCATCTTGAAGGGAACGCGGTCGTAGATGCGCTGGAGGATGTGATCCTCGTGCCTCCGTATTTGGATGTCTTCGAATTCGGTGGCAGCTGTGATGATCTCCAGTACACCCTTGAGACTTGTCCTGCCGTTAAGCGACATCATCAAAGTCTGCATGGTGATGAACGAAATGTTGTAGTACGCCGCGATCATGCACGGGTTCAGAGGTGTGATCGCATCCTCGTCTTCATCGTGCTCGATGAGGTTGGCATCGGTCAGCTCCTTCAGGGTCGACTCAACCATGTCGGACAAGTGCGCGCTAAGTCCCTCGTGCGACGTGTCATGGAGGTTGTAGTAGCTGGGGTTGGCGAGTAAACGGCGGTAGAAGTATGTGTATGTTGACCAATCGACAGCTTCTTGTGTTGACTCAATCGTCTTCGCGCTGATCTCGGCAACAAAGGCGTCGTGAAGGTAGTCGGGAAGGTAGCTCTCAATTGGAAGAGCCTCGTTAAGGAACTTCTTGTAGTATTCTCGCTTCACCGCAGGCAGCATAAGCACACCCTTGGCTGACTTGTCCAGTCCTACTCTGCCGGCCTTGCCGAACATCTGCAGGATATCGCTAATGGGGTAGTCGACGTATCGATGTTCGCGGCCCTCGTAGAATTGAGTGCCTTGAACAATGACGAGATGAGCACCGCTATCAATCTCCCAGCAAGAGTCGCGCGATACGATGAGCACCTGGATCGCGCCAACCTTGAAGAGATGCTGAACAGCCTTCTTGTCGAAAGAGTTGAGGGCCTCGTGGAAGTATCCGATACCATGAGACAGCGACGAAGCCAGCGCTTGCTCGTTGATCTTCTCAAGGATAGGTTGAATCTCAGATACTTCAACGTTGAGGAAGCGATCCTCGTCTTCGTCAGCTATGCAAGCGTTGAGGAGGTCAGCAGCTGAGTTTCTGGCTTGCTTCCTGTTCGGGACGAAAACCATGGCCGGCTTGTCTGGAGACATTTGCGTGATGGCAGAGTAGGTCGGCCTCGCCATAGCCATCATCAAGGATGGGAAATGGGGAATCGTGAACGACTGAATCTTCAACTCAAGCGGTACTGCTCGGATGGCCGGGCTGAAGTTGTAGATGGTGTGCTTGGTTGCACCGATCCATTCACCGATATCTCGTGCATTCGACAGAGATACACTAAGTCCAACGATGCGCAGCTTCGACTCTAATTGCGTTGCCATTGCTTGCATACGGGAGACAACAATCTCGTAAACGTGACCATTGGTGCCACCAAGCATGTGCAGCTCATCAGCGATCAAGAGAGAGACGGACTGAACATTCTTCCGGCGCTGCCATTGACGGGAGAGTGAGTCCCACTGCGAAGGAGTGGCGAGGATGAGATCACCCCTCTCAAGCAATCGCAGGTCTGCCGTAGTCTCACCAGTGAGCTTGACAACGTCCTTTCCTCCACTGAGACCGGTCAACCGCTCATTCCAGTTCTTGTACTGGTTGTCGACGAGCTCTTGGAATGGTGCTAGGTAGACAATGCGGCCTTCATTGTTGGTAGCCCAGTGTCGCAAAATGGCAAACTCAGCGCAGATGGTCTTGCCAATGCCTGCCGATGCGCCAATGAGAGCATTGTCATCTGTGGTGTACAAGGTGTTGAAAGTCTGTGTCTGAACTTTGTTGAAGCGACCGATGTTCTCGTACAAGCCCATGTATTCCTTCCTCTTTAGGGCAGAAACAGGCAGAGGTTGCAGATCGAGAACGGGAGTGTGGGCAGGGAATTTCGCTGGCAGGATAAGCTTCTGGAAAGAGACAGCGAGCTTGGTCTCAGATGCCATCCATCGGTCGGAGAGAACGGTGATGAAGTAGTTCGGTGGCATGGGCTCGTCGATGGGCACAGTCATCTCCAGCAGATGTTCGTTGGCGTCGCCATCGGAGTAGTCCCTTCGGAGGATGAAGGTGTCGTGGAACAACACCTGCTCGCCATCACAGTCCTCGACCAAGATCCAGAATGCCTCTGAGGCTCCGTGCAGCTCTGTGTCCCAAACGAAGTCAGGTCGTATTGTCAGCTCCAGACGGAGTAGTGACCTCGTAACTGGCCTGGGTGTCGCTTCTATCTGGAGGCGCGGGAACTTCTCTACCAGACCACAGACAAGTTTGCCAGCCTTGGGCATACCCAACAGCTCACCCATGCTTGGCGGGTCGAGGCCGAAGTAGCTCGACCAGCCAACGTCGATGCGCTCAGCCTTTTGCACAATGTCGCGGGGGCACGTGGGGAATTGGCGCAGAGGGGTCATGGTTGGCCACATACGCTTCTCAGCCATCTTGCACATGTCGAGAGCCAGCTTAGCGACTTGCGACCAACCCTTCTTGAGACAGATCTCAAAGATGGCGCGAAGAATACGTCCAGCGGATTGCGTAACGTAGACCAAGTCAGCCATCAGCGCCAATCCTTCCAGCTTAAGGCGAGAGATATAAGCTTGGAGAAGAACGTTGATCTTGGCTTGGGCTTCCTCGAAGCTCTCCTTGACTGGGATCGGGACCTTTCCTAGCAACTTCGCAAGCTCGAGCTTCTCGTCTTGACGGACCGGGATGTACTTGAACTCCTCACTGAGTGCAAAGACACGGAAGAGCTCGATAGCGCTGATGCCGGGCTGGATATGCATGTTGTATGTCGCCATGGAGTTGTGGGTGATGTAGTAGTGGGAGGCAATTCTTCCAAGCTCTGTGGGGTTGAGCATACCGGTTTTCCTGTCATACTTGATGAGACTGCATTTCTCCAGGACATGTGCAGCGGCGTGAACAAGGTCCACGCGTCTTTGCTCGAGCACAGTATCATTCTCGTACTCTGGTCCAACCCGGTAGAGAGCGGGTGAACGAAGCATTCGGACGAAGAGGTACGTGTAGCCGAGCCAGTCCACCGCTTCGTCCCTGTTGCGCACGTTACCCAGAACAATCTCAGCGTTGAGGTTATCTGCAAGCTTGCTGATGAGCTGCGACTCGATAGGCAACTGTTGGTTGAGCAAGGATAGGTAGTACTGGATCTCAGACTGTGTGGTGATGATGATACCCTCTCCGTAAGTATCGTATTGAGGTCGACCGGCACGACCCAACATCTGCAGGACATCCTGAGGGCTAAGTTCGACCCAACTACCCTTTTCAGGGGAGTAGATCTGCGTTCCCTTGATGATGACGGTATGCGCGGGCAAGTTGACACCCCAAGCCAACGTTGCTGTGCACACAAGAACCTGGATAGAGCCATCGGCGAACAGATCCTCCACGGACGTACGATCCGCTCGCGACATACCAGCGTGATGGATACCGAAACCATAAGGCATGACGTCCTTTAGGTCCGCGTTTTGAACCGACTCGGATTCTTCTCTCAAGATCTCCCGACTGGCAGCATCTGACCGAAGAATCTTGCCTATTGACTCTTCCTCAAGTGCCTTGTCACGAATGTACTTCGCAGTCTTGGCGGTTTCCTTTCGGGAGTGCACGAAGATAAGCATCTGATTGCGATGTTCGCCAACCTGTTCCAAAACCTTGGTATAGCAAACGTCGTTCATCGTCTTGAGTTGCTTGATGGCCTTCTTGTCTGTAACACCAATGAACTCCTGCTTCAACGGACACGGTCGGAAAGTAGCGTCAAAGTGGAAGAGACCCTTGTCTGGGTCAATGCGGAGGAAGCTCGCAACGTCGCGGTAGTTGGGAAGAGTGGCACTCAATCCGACAATGCGCACATGATCACCAGTCTGCTCGCTGCGTCGCAGAGTTCTGCTGACGATACTCTCGATGACCGGACCACGGTCGTCGTGAAGAAGATGAATCTCATCAATACAGATAAGGCGAACGAGGTTGATGTAGCTGGTATCAGTAGCCTTGCGGGTGATGACATCGTACTTCTCAGGGGTGGTGACGATAATCTGAGTTTCCGCGATTTGCTGCTTGGTGAGTTGGCGATCACCAGTAAGTTCAGAGACCTTGATGCCGTATGGCTCCAGACGCTTGCCGAAGTTACCGACTTGCTCAGCCACAAGAGCCTTGAGCGGGGCGATGTAGATAATCTTGAAGTTGTCCAGCGCAATCTCTCCAGTCGTGGGGTTTCGGTGCTTGCCGATCTCGCGAAGCATTGTCAGCATGGCTACATTGGTCTTTCCAGAACCAGTGGGTGCGCAAATCAACATATTGCCGTCATCGTTGAACGCTGTCGGGAAACACTTCGTTTGGATACGGTTGAGCGATTTCGAGTTACCGAAACCTGGACGCGCCCAATCTGGTAGCTCGGAGGTTGGCATGAGTGCTGGCTCGTTGGGGTCGCGCTTCGCTTTCGGCGCAGGGACGTGGATCTCCTCGTAGCCCTTAAATTGGCGGCGCGTGGATCCTTGAGGCAGCTTGACGCTTGCGTTCGTCATGAGATGGTTGCCCTGATCGAACACGATGTTGTCCAGATTTACCATTCGGCTCGATGGTTGCAGACCGCCCACGATGCCCTCCGGTTTCGCGTCGGCCATTTCCACATCGTTTGGCGCATCTGGAAGGCTGATATCCTTGAGGTTGAACTTCATCTTATTAGTGCCAGCGTCAGCGCCATCTTCAGCCTTGATGCCAGTCTCTCTTGCGCGCAGCTCTTGCAGAATCCGTTGCTGACCGGCAGCTCTCATCTCCCGCTCGACAGCTGTTCGCTCATCGTTGTCTTCGGCAGCCCTTCGCCACCTCGTAACCCAGACGACCCTATCGCGGTTGAGTACGAGTTTCGCGACCAGCTCGTGGTGTTCGTAGTCGAAGAGATCCATCAAGTCGTTCTCAATCTCACGGAGCTCCTTCTCTTCGCCATCTTCCGAGACTCCTGCGAGATGCTTGAGCGCTTCCTGTGTCTTCTCCTGCTGGATATGGGCATCCTCGTATATTTGCCCAATCTGCCGTTGCAGCCAGTAGGCGTCGATCTCGTGTGCGGGTATAAGTTGGTCTGCGCCGTTTGTGCGGTCTGCGGTGGCCGTGTCGCCCTGTATTATCGTCTCCTCGGTATCGGCGAAACCTCCACCCTTCTGGTCTTCGTCCTCGCCAATCTGCTCTATGGGCGCCTCTGCTTCGTCTTCTTCGTCCGAGGAATCGGCATCTCGCACTTCGAACGTCTGAGGCCCGTCTTCATCCTCCTCTTCGTCGTCGAATACGACGGCTACACCTTGGTTGTCGCCCGTGTCAGCGCCATCGCCGTCTGCCATCTCTTCGTCACCTTCCTCGTCGTCTTGCGCGTCGTAGTCGGTGATCTTCTTGGACAAGTTCATCAGCTCGTTGAATTCCTTTCCACCCATGGAAGTGCCAAGAAGGTCGTCAACTTCCTTCTTCTTGTCGAAGTCCTTCATGGTGTCATCCTTGAGGTATTCGAGGACCGCATCGGCCGCACTTCGCGTAGTCGCAGGATCGACATCGCCGAGAGATCTGCTCACGAGGGTTGTGATGAGGTCGAAAGTCTGGCGCGTCGCAGGGGTCCGCGGCTTGTATGTGAGGCCTTCGATATTGAAATCGGCTGTCGCAGTGGCTCCAAAAGCGCTGGTGCCATCATCCCGTTTCCTCTTGCGCTGCTCTCTCTCAAGAACATCGCCACCCTCATTCAGGTTTCCGCGCTCAACGCCAGGTCCCTTGAGCTTCTTTGTCGCCTGAGCGTTTGCGCTGTCACGCGCTGTGCGTCCGCCCATGTCTCTGATGTTGATGCGACCTGCCAGCGACTCGGGGTCGCCAGTGTGCTCATCCTTCCCGCGGTGTGTAAAACGTCTGTCGGCCTGCAAGACCAAATTTGACATGGCCGCATACTTGTACTGCCCGAGGTTCTTCTGGTCGTTCGACATGATCGCGGTGGGTATCGTGGTTTTGCGCGGCTTGCGCTTTTGGGATCGCCTTCTCTAGTCGGCGGCGCGCAAATTAAGGACTGTGTGCGGCGAATTATCGTGTCGCCGTGTCCTCTAAACTGAAGAAAAGGAAAAGGCCGTGCGATTGATATGAGTCGGGCTGTGGGCGCGCCCTAGGGTTGGTTATATAGTGAGAGCGCTGGAGGCAACGACCCGAGAAAAATGATAGAGCTCCCGACAGGCAGCTAAGCACGCACGTGCCATGACCATTCATCATGACCCTTCCACATCCCATACGCGTAAATGGAGCCTTCTACCTCTCAAATGATAATTCAACATCATGCCTTTTTTCAAAGATGCTAAGGGCCTTTTATTTTGTCGCGATGCTACTTTTACAGATGTATAATATGTCTCGAGGGTGTACGATGGACAACGCATGTTTTATCATCCCGGATATTGCAGCACAAGAGACGCGTCAATAGCCCTATTATCTGGGCATATGCACTGCTATGTTGCAACGAAGGTATAGATGCAGATAAACACGAAGCTACGCCCTCTACAGTGGACTGGCCTCCAGCCATGAGTTCCTCATCTTCTATCTTGCGCCTACACGCGCCAGCAAACAACTCCTATGCTTATGCTGATATACACTTCATCTCCTGACACCGATGACCCCGTCAGACGATTCAACCCCCCTCAGCCTTCTTCTTCTTCTTATCCTCTATCAACTCGCAATTATCCTCAGGCACCTCGTCGTACTTGTCCACCAAGAACTCCAAGATATCCTCGCTCAAATCACCCTGCACCGTAATCTCCTCGCCGCCACCCGGGATCTTGGTGACACTTGACCCCGTCGCGAACTTCTTGCCAAAGTCCTTGGCCACCTTTTTGATGTCGAGACCAAACGCCTCCAGACCCTGTACGGCGGTGACGTATTTCCGCTTGTTGCGCTCGATGCGCTTGATGAGGATCTTGGACGACGCGCGCGTCTCGGCTGCTCGTGCTTCGGCGGTTGCGGCTTTGGCGGCTTTCTTCTGGGCGTCCTTTTCGGCGCGTTTTTGGGCGTCGACGGAGAGGGAGGCCATGTTTTGCTGTAGCGCTTCTGGAGGAGGGTTAGCAGACCGCATTTTGTGTATCGCAAAGGCGCGCCATAGGCTTCCCAATATGGTTGACTCTACGTACCTGCTGAGTACAGCTTCGCGTGCAGATCTGGATGCGCCTCTTCTAGCCATTCCTCACACTTCTTCGTTGTGCCGCCAAACTCGCAGTACTATTAGTTGGTCTAGTCAGTCGCGATTTCCCTCTCAACGCGTCTCGGTGTCATACCTACTTCAGGTGGTAGACTGCATACTGCTTCTTGTTAGTCCTCGTCGCAGTGGAATGTGGGAATGCTTGCCTCCGCAGTAGACGACGGGCTTCGGTAACGCGTCGGCTGACATGTTGTGCAGTGTGATATACTCCAGACTCTCAGGTGCTTTGAGGTGTCAAAGAGTGGTGCGTTGAGTGGTGGGACTGGGTGTCGACGCGATGCTTGGGAAGAGAGAGCTTGGTGGGGCAGAAAGCCCGCGTGGCGGGGTATGCGAAGCGCAAGGGTCCTTCAACGCGAGTGACGCCCGCGGACTTTCACCAAACAGCCACCTCATTCAAGGGAAAGGTCGACTGAATTTTTACACATTTGGTCGTGGCTGCTCATTACTTCCCACAACTACTTCATCTGGTTCTGCAGGATACGAATCTTCGGCTCCATCCGTATCTCAGCCCAGTAACCTCTCAACAGGCTATTCCTTAGCAACCCTTCCAGCCCATGCCATATTGCTGCAACCTTCGACGCCCACCTATCTTGCGAAGTGGTCTTATCCGAGTGCTCGACTAGCGAGCCACTTTCTTCTCCCAGTTTCAGAAGCCTGACCCCGCCAAATCCATATACAGTATGGACCACTTCCCAGCTACCTATAACCTTCTCTGGGCTCTCGGCAAGAACGTAGTCGAACTTGGTCCAAAAGATTGGATCTAACAGGACGTTTGGATCTTCAGTCTTGTCGTATGTCCATGTTCTGCTGTTCAAAGTGTCCTGTGCTTCAAGGACATCGAGCACTGTCTGCGGTCCTCTGTGGCTCTCGAGGAATCGCGTGACGCCTGTTTGGCAAGCAAGGTTATCGAAGTATACGTTGAAGTGATTTCTGGCCGGGTGCTCCATCTCCTTGTGTAGCGTGTGAAGGGCCTCACCGCCGGGGTAGTTGAGGCTGGAAATACCGAGAATCGCAGTTGATGCAATGAAGGATACCAGGACTGATCCTAGTAAAGCTAAACTTAGAGTAGCGTATACGACCGACTTTGTCCTGCGGTTCCAGATCCAGGCTGCTCCATCTGCAGCCACGGCAGTCAAACCTGGAATCACGTAGAGGATGAAGCGCCATTCCTTGTGCGGAAGGAAGCTGTACAGGCCCACAAAGCTGAGCAGTGGAACAAGAAGATCCAGGCTTCGTCTAGATGTCGATGTGTTCATGACCGCAACTGGTATGCAAAGCAAGTAGGTTGCGGGGTTCAGTAGTAACCGTGGCAAAGCATTTGCGAAGTAGTAGTGCCATGGCGAGACACCCCAGTCAGCCGAATGCCCTTGGATAGTGTTGTAGTAGAAGCCCGTCCACTCGGGCCATAGCGGGAAAGATTGCCAGAAGAATGTGTCCAGAGGAACTGTGCAGAGTAGGCCAATGACGAGGCCACCAAGTCCAGCTGGAATGATGACGCTTGTGATGGATATCCTCCGAGTGATGAACAAGTAGATAGTGATCGTTCCCACCAAGATCGCTAGCTCCGAGCGGAAGACTACACCGGCAATCGTGAGTAGATACAAGCACAGCCGATAGTATCCTGAGATGTTGGAGGTACTCCATGGTACAGTGTATGCGAGCAACAAGCTTCGCAAGGCCAGATTACCTAAATCGATATAAGCCAATAGATGTACGAATCACCCCGTGCAACTTACTGAAAACGAAAGCGAACATATTAGGCAGCGTCCTCGAAGCATAGTAAATAGCATGGAACTGGCTGGCTTGAAACAGCGCATACCAAACCCCAGCACTAGTACCAAAAGCCTTCTGCACGCTCCTCCCAAACGCAACAAGCGAAGCCGCATTAAGCAGTCCAAGCACTCCTCTCACTGTCCCCACAATCAGCCTTTCCATCTTCCATTCGATTACCCCCAAATCCACTCACCGAGCAATTGCACCTGCGCCATATCCCCCAACAACCCAACCACAGGCCTACTCAACCCGCTCAAAACCAACGCGCCCGCAAACGTCCTCGGCACGCTCCCCGGAAAACTAACATGATCGTAGTTCGCCGTCAAGAACTGATCTGCATTCTCTGTAGGTATTCCATGAACGAGGATATCATGTATAGCCTGGATATTGAACGATTCTTCGACTTTGGTGTACGGCGAAACGAACAGGTGTACTAGAACGAAAGTGGGTATGAGGAGGAAAAACGGCCATGTTGAGAGCGCCATGGCATTCGGACAAGTAACAGAGCTTTTGGAAGCTCTGTGGGAATGGAGATGACAGGCGTGATGGAGTCGTTGGTATAGGATGGCGACGGACGAATGAAAGGTGTGAGCCGTTGCTTTTACATGATCGTCCAATCACGTGTCTTCGTGATCCACCACATCCGCAGACGACCCTAGTCGACGCGAAACCTCCCTTCCACATCCGCAACGTCATCCTGCCTTTCTGTCAACCTTCATCGCACCACATCTTCACGCCAATGTCCCTCGCATGATGGAAATCAATCAAGTTGCAGTCCCGGCTGTCTACGTCCTCATCTTCTTCCTCGGCTATCCCTCGCAATGGCTGTTGACGCAGTTGGAACCCGCGCCGCTTACGAAGAATGAACTCATCGTGTCGAATGTGATTTTGGTCTTGATATGGATTACGTATACGAAGAGTGTTTTCGTTGACGCAGGGACCATACCCAAGGACTGGAGTGTGAAGAAAGAGCTCGGTGCTGAAAAGGGAGATGAACATGGTGATACATATGGCAAAGAGACAGGTCTGGATATCGCAGGGAAGAGCCGGAAATGGTGTCGGAAGTGCGACGCCGCGAAGCCACCTAGAGCCCATCATTGTAAGGAGTGTAAAAGATGCATACCCAAAATGGACCACCACTGCCCCTGGACCAACAACTGCGTCAGCCACACCACCTTCCCGCACTTCCTGCGCTTCCTCCTCTACACCACCTTCGGTCTCTCCCTCCTCCAATACTTCCTCTTCATCCGCCTCTCGCACCTCTGGTCCAACCTAGACATGCCGTCCTACCTCGGCCCCACCCCCTTCCAACTAGGCCACCTCTTCGCCGTCCTCCTGACAAACTCAATCACCCTATTCATCCTCGGCGTCTTACTACTGAGAAACCTCTGGTGCCTAGCCATCAACCAAACCACAATCGAAGGCTGGGAAATTGAACGCCACAGAACGCTTCTACGCCGTGCGCGCCAGTATGGCGGTTACCTACCTAGTCCCGACGGAACCAAGATACGCATTAAGAAACAGGAGTTCCCCTACGACATCGGTATCTGGTCGAATATCGTACAGGGTATGGATTCGAGGAACCCGCTGCAGTGGTTCAATCCCCTGGCTCCGACACCTAGTTTGAGCAGTGGTCTGGCTTTTGAGACGAATGGCTTTGAGGACGAGGGCACTGTTTGGCCGCCTCCGGATCCGGATCGCGCGTATAGGAGGAATGCGACCGCGGTTAATGCGGATGCGTTTCGGTTTGCGGAGTCGGAGTTGAATGCTGAGGATACGGTGGCCGCGTTCAAGATGAGGCAGGCGGAGGATGCGGTGAGGAGGCGGAGACCGTATGCTGGGGCTGTGGAGAGGGATACGGTGGAGGATGAGATGGATGGGGAGATGATCAGGGATGAGGAAGACTATGCGTATGGAGATGATGCTAGTGATGATGTCGAGGAACAGGAGGAGGAAGCTGACAGAAGAAAGGGCGGTAAAGAACGGGAAGGTGAGGCAGCTTGGCGAAACTCAGAGGGCGAACGGCTGAAGGATTTTGGAGTGGATGAGGATGTGGAGTTTTACGACGAACAGGACGATGATGTACCTTTGAGCCAACTCATTGCTCGGAGACAGGCTGCCGCCGCTCACAGTCATTAAGAGTGCATATACAGCATCAATGTCACGCCAATAAATAGACAGTGATTTCGGTCTGTCGTGAAGTTGATGATATTGATCAAAAGGATATAACGAATGTTGTGAAGCTCGTGTGAGCAAGAAGAAATATCTAGACCAGCCATCCGGCAAAGCGAAAAGGTATCGTGGTTGCCCATATGTGTCCTGACCTACTCCAGCCAGTCGTAACCTATCAGAGTATTCGTGTACCTCCGATCCAATCCTGATAACCTCAAACATGATCCACCGACTGTGAGCGACAGTTGCGCACTTGTTACAATCTGACCATAGCGAAGGTGTCCTTAAGTTCATCACTCCTTCTCCTCCTTCGGGAGAATCTCCTTTCCGGCGATCGGATTGACATACGACTGCTTCTGCTTGTTGCAATCGTCTCCCTCCTCTTCTCGTTCCTCGCTGATCGCCAGAGCCCGAGACACCTAGTACTCGTTTCCGTTCCCGTTGTGGACCGTGTAGCCAAAGGCTGTGCCGTCTTCGGTCATTTCGGAGTCGCCGCTCAGTACATGTTGCTGATTCTCGGGACCTGCACCGGGCCCACCGGGCCCTGCGGAACCGAACTGCCCAGTGGGTGGTTTGTTCTGATTTGCGAGGAGGGTCTCGTACCACCAATCAATACCAATAGTTCAGATAAACGTTTCGGCCAAATAGTAGGCAACAAAAGAAGGACAAAGGGGGTATAGGAAAAGTTGGCAGCTTACTTCGCGATACCTGGACAGGTAGATCTTGAGCGCTTCCGAGTAGTTCTCGAAACCGAGCGACGTCATGGCGAAGAGGATGTCCTCGCCATTGACGGTTTTGCGCTTCTCCTGTTGGCACTTTTCGGAGGCTGGCAGTAGAGTCAGTGGCGGCCTCGGACAGGGCTGGAGTGAGACATACCCTCGCTGGTGATGAAGGAGATGAACTCGCTCACGCACTCCTGCATGCATTCTTTCGCCTCTTTGGCGATCTTGGCGTTTTCGGGCAGCGCCATCTTCATGATTCGCGCGACTGGAGCAAAGTTACGTATGTTAGCATCCGAAGCCGTGCTGCTATTCGCGTTTGTGCTCTTTGGCGTCGAAAGGGGCGGGGAAAGGGACGAGTGTGGAGAAGAGGACGACATTTCGCAGGCTGCACGCCGGCCGTTTTCCAGGCACACGGCAGACCTGAGTGGCTGCCGAGTTGCGGTGATTCGACGCAGAGACGCGCGAGTCGAGGAACTGTCGGCATCCAGAGACGCCCGTTGGAGCAATCCGTCGACGTGCAGATGGGAGCGAAACGGTGCGCAAATCAAAACAGCGGGAGGCAGCAAGGGAAATAGACGTACCATTGGCGATTGGAAGCCATCGGTCTTGCTCCTTGACCTCGAATTCGTAACCTATCTGAGCTGTGTTCTCCTCTGTGTTCCTGTCCATGGGCTGTTCTTCGTCAGGCGACTGGACTGGTTCCACACCCTCCTGCTTTGGGGGAGAGGCCGACATATTATCGGTTGCCTGCTCGGAAGCGTATGCGCTGGCGACTATTTCGTTGGCGACCACGTCACTGGGAGAAACGACGGGACAACTTGGCGGCCGAGTATGCAACCTGCGGTCAGTGGTGTAACGAGAGGCCTGGCGAAGGAAGCGGTTAGTGGCATGCAGCGGCCAGCTTGGGATGCAGCTAACGTACGTGGGGACCTGCGACAGCGGAGAGCACGGCGCAAGGGAGCGTCGAGTGAACTACGGCTCGTGGTGACGCCCGGGGCTACCTGCGATGCTGGCGTCGCACCCACGATGGAGCTGGCAGGGCGCTTTGCGACAATGGCAGGCGCGACCGCGATCGGGGCAGTCGCGACACACGGCGGAGTTGGTGTGCTACGGGCGGCGGGCACGATACCGCGTGCGACACTGGCGATTCACAGACCGTGTCTTGCGAGTAGCGGTGGGACGATATGCAGGCGGACCGGCTTGAATCAGGGCGTTATTCGGGCGCAGTTAGGCGTGGCAGTTGTCAATCGAGACTTGACGTCGCGACGTTGGAGCAGTTGACGACGCGCCTGCCAATAGGAGCGCGAGGAGAAGATGGGGGAAGATGGAGCTTGGACGCGCGATAGCGTTGGTGCGCGGAGAGATGGTGGATTGGGGATTTACCTCGCTGGGCGAATCGAATGGTGAGAACGAAGAGAAATTCGGCCGCCCGCTCCAATCCCGGCCCGTGCCGAACCAGCTCCCCTCGCATCATGCCTAGCAACATTGCGCCCTGAATTCGCTCTCAAACGCGCAGCTTTCGACAATACCGTGCATGTCCTTCGATATTCGGACCGGTCATAGCACCGGCATACCGTCTGTTCGGAACCTGGCCTACTACTGCAGACTCCTCGAGCTAGCTGGCGATCCTGTATGCGAGTCGCATCAGCAGCTCATTCGGCAGCCCTACCAACACCACCCCACGTCCATATCTCTGCCGCGTCTTCACCACTGCAGCCACAGATGACATCCAGCGAGAACGTGTGTTGTCCAAGCCTCTTCTAGCATCATCCCAGGCCGTCGTCGACGTCAGTAGTCTTCGCTGTTCGTTGGGCCCTCGCGCATGTTGCATACAGCCTTGCTCCAGCTTCACTAAGCCAACACGAGATGACGTTCAAGTCAGCCACTAACGACTCGACCCCCGGACCGTTCGTCATTCTCTGTGAAGACTTTGCTGGTAGCCTATGAGCTACGTGTCCGTTTTCATGGGTGAGATGGTGCAGATCAGTGCGTTGCTTTAAGTGGGAGCCGACTGGACAACGCATCTTGCAGAGACCCCTGGGTTGGGAGCACGTGCCGGGACAACGGTGCAGTCCTGAATCAGTCACTTCATGTAGACACATACGTAGTTGCGAGCTTATGGGGTCTTTCAGGCTGCATGTGCGGCATCATTGGTAGGATAGTAGCTGAAAGCCCAGCGACCCGGGTCTGTCGTGGCTTGTTCAATCGTGACATTGCAAGATTCTCGTAATTTGTGGGAGATATAGTACACGATCGATATAGACCTCGTTCACCGGCAAACCTTTCGTTGTCGTCAAGAGGCTGTGCTGTTCTGTCGTGGCCTGCTGTGCAAAGATCGGAAACCGGAGAGACCCTATTACGTCTGTATACTCCGTCTTGCAACACGCAGACCCCTTTGCCAGGGTCCCGATCCATCTACCCTATTTCCAGTCACCGGAGATATCGCTGCCGTACTCGTCTGCGTCATCTCATGTGGCTCCCAGCATATGCCGTGTGCCCATCCTGTCAAAGGGTTGCTGCATCACTGGTATCTTTTACTGCCCTGGCTGTTGGACAACTTGAACATTGTTCTTCTTCTGTAAGAGAAGTCAGTTACTTGATATCGAAATAGAAGCCGGGGTCAACGCTGTGTGAGATCCAAGTGCAACTGATGACGTACCTTCCACTTCTCCATCTCATCTTGCTTCAACTTGTACTGCTTGACTAGCTCTTCCAGAGCCTGCTTAAGACCATCCGAGTTGGTCTGCAGGATCGGCACAACGTCCTTGACCGTTCGCTCGGTCAAGACACCGTTGATCATACGGAAGCATTTCCGGTCTCCTGACAATGGTTGCAACGTCTCCAATACGAGTCTGGTATCTGTCAGTATTGATTATGTTGTAATGGGAACATGAAGCGGTGTGAGATATTGGAACTATCAAGTCATGGAGCAATGCAAGGCTGATGCAAGGGACGGGCGGTGTGGGAAGGTTTGAACGATCGCCGGGTGTGGCTTCGTAGTGATGGTGCTATGCAACTTACTTGTGCTCTTCTGTCTCTTGCTCGATGTCGCCAATCTTTGAGGCAATAGTTTGGAGTGTATTCTTCGAAAAGGTCAGTTAAGCATTCACGCCTTTGTGAACCGTTCTTACCTTGTAGTTTTGATATGTCGTCTGTAGCTCTGTTTTGGTTCAGCGAGGGCGAAAACATCAATCAATATGACCACTAACCTTGTTGCTTCTTCAGCTGCTGCTGGGATGCCATACTGACGATATGACTTTTTGACGTGTGCCCGGTGGTGAGGAGTCGGCGGTAGTTGCGGGGAACTCGGGGGAGAGAAGATTCTTGATTCTATGCGTACTATGTAGGTACGAAGTCGGATAGTTGCTGATCTTGGTTAGAGAACAGAGAATGGAAGTTGCCGAGTAATTTCTAAAAGGCCTCGCGAGTCTTCACGCGTTCGACACAAAGTGGCTACGAGTGAAGGCGCGCGCTCGGACGCAGTTCACGAGATCTTCAACGATTCGATTCGTCGGCAACTTCAACATCTCCAAGTACCCGTCCGATCGAGCCCAGCAACACCACCCTATCCTCCAAGTCTCCCAAACCTCGCACCGTCTACCCTCCCAACCACCCCCCCGCGCAAACCCACAATGCATCCCCATCTGCACACCGAAGAAGTCCAAAAGAGTGCGCCACCCCTCCCCCTCCACGCAGCCCACAGCGCACACCATCTAACATCCACGGAATAGACTGCGCAGACGTCGTCGCAGCGCTAGAAGAATGCCATAACCGCGGCTTCATCTGGAAAGTAACCGGGAATTGCACCGACGCGAAATACAAAGTCAACATGTGCCTGCGCGGCCTGCGACTCGAGCGGACGAAGCAGAATCGCGAGGCGGCCAAGGAGAAGAGGGAGAAGATACAGAAGGTGTGGAAGGAGTTGGATGAGAACAAATGAGCATGCGCGGGGCCTGTCACGGGCATGAAGGAGATATTGCATACGGATGGGAGTTTACGGATACGATCAACAGCGGGCTTTCAGGCTCTTGTATTATACGATTGCGGAATTCAGGCGTTACGGGAGCGTTCATACGCATTTATGAACAATGTTCATAGTATTACTATACGGTTGGCCCAGCATTTCCATGCTGGAGCTAGATAGTCCAATTCTAACAAACGCTACTCATCATCAGAGTCGTCGCTGGATCTACCGGCTACGGGTGTAGTACCAGCCAAAGGCGTAGTACCCAGACTGTCCAACCCTCTCTCTGTGATCAAGCGGCCTCCTTCAACGCCATTTGCGGGCAACGCAGGAAGCCCTGACTCCTGGCGCAGCTTTTCGTACTCGTCGCCTGTCTTCTGCAGTTGTTCCTGGAGGTACTTCTTCCGCTCCTCGATCCTGACCTTGTCGTTCTTTAGGTCTTGTAGCTTCTGCAGGATCAAGTTCTTCCTCTGCTGCTTCGTCTGTATGTCGATCGTGAGGCCTTCTAGGACTTCGTCTAGGTCTGGCAGGGGCGTAATGCGCGGTGGAGTTTTTGTGCCATCTTCCTCGTCTTCGATCTTCTGGCCGTATCGTCCTGCGCGGGCTTGAGCTGCGGCGAAAGCGGTATTCCTCTCTTCATCTGAGTCGTCCGTCCCGTCGTCGCCCGACCCGCCTTCGGCGTCGTTGATGAGTTCTGCCATTTCCGCGCGCCGTCTTCGCCGCGCTTCCTTCTCTGACTTGCGACCGAGCGATATCTTGCCATCTTCGACAAAATCGTCGAAACCTTCGGCGATGTCCTCATCTTCGTGTATGAGACGCGTTTCTCCGTATTTGTCTTTTGGCCGAAGAGAAATCTCGTTCCTGTGCTGTCTAAACTCGTCTTCTCCCTGGTCATCGGATGCCCACGCGCGGTCTTCGTCGTCGAGGGCGTTCTCCTCATGCGCCAAACGTCGTCTCCGCGCCTTCTTCTCTCGAATCTCGGCTTCAGTGGGGATCGCAGATGATGTCTCGAGCGATGCGACAGGACCGAATTTCGATGCGATATCTAGGGCTTGCGTCTCCTCTTCATCTTCAGCAGACGTATTCAGGTCGCGGGGAGTCGATGGCGTCGAATTCCGCAGCTCTGCTATATAGTCTTTGCTGTATTCGGTCGGTCGGGCGGCTTCAGGTACGAGGGGGGAGCGCGCCCGCAGTTGCGCACTCTTCTCCAGGGCTATGCGACTGAGGTTCGCTTTCTTCGGAGTCACAACGGCTGTGTCGCTCGAGTCATCGCCATCGTTCGCGTCTTCGCCTGGGCCAAAGGACACTCGTAGGGAAGAACGCTTCTTCGCTTTACCAATCGTTGGCCGCTTGACGACTACACGGCCAGTTAGTACGGAGCCACCTAAGTCGCCAGCTTTCAACAAGGCCTGGAGAGATTCGCTGTGAGTTTCCCCAACGTCAGAAAGGCTGGCAATCGCGACAATCTGTGACTGACCTGTGGGCTTCTGTACTTCGCTCGGCGAGGTGTTCGCGCTGTCGGTGGATACGTCGTCGTCGTAGCTGCCAATCTTGCGTGCAACGCGGTTGGAACCGGATCGCTTCATTGTGAGGATGTTTGTAGTAGAAGTTCCTTTATCAGAAAGGGATCTTGAGTTGCAAAGTAGAAGATAGCATGCGCGCGCACATGTCGTGGCTGCCGCCTACGCACGGGCCCTCCGCAAAATCCACGGAGCTATCCCACCATGCGCAGCGCTGCTCTTGCTCGTGAACACCACGCGCGTCTCCAGCTCACGACCGACCCACACGAGCGAAGCCACCCGAAGCCGTCACCAGGACCCGAACCGCCACATTCAAACTCAAAACAGTCTACTACCGCCAAGATGCCTCAAGCACAGCCAGAACTCAAGAAGGTGAGTGAACAACGCCGACGCAAGCTTCCAGAACCTAACCTTGTAAAGTACCTCGAGAAGCGCGTTCTCGTCCAGCTCAATGGCAGCCGCAAAGTCATGGGTATTCTCCGCGGTTACGACGTACGTACTCTTTCCCTGTAACCTCGGAATCGAGCTAACACACCGCAGGTCTATCTAAACATTGTACTTGACGAAGCGCTGGAAGAGAAGGCTGGCGGCGAGAAGGTGCGCATCGGCATGGTCGTCATCAGAGGAAACGCAGTGGTCATGCTTGAAGTACGTCACCCGATTTCCCGAGAGGAAAAAAATCAAAGCTAACCAAGGCGCAGGCGCTTGACCGCATCAACCAGGACGTACCCAAGATCGGACGATAGGAAACTACGCGCGCAAGCGAAGGGTAATACAGCGCCCGTGATAAAACGAACGAGAGCAAGAGCGAGGCAGATGGACAGAATCCGGGCATTATAAGGCGCATGGGCGTTTGAGGCGCGAACACTTACGGGTATGCCTCACCAGGCCCCTTTCTAAGCTCGCTCATCCGGAGCACTACCATCACGGAGGACATTTGCGGAACATCTATGTTGACATTTTCATATTTACAGGACGATACTGTACCCACATGATACCAGCTGGGCAAATTGGGCGAGGATAGGCTTGGATCTCGATAAAAGAATCTGGTAGAGAAAAGTGCAACGGCGCCCGGCCATTACTATCTTCAGAGTCAGAGAATCAACAAACCACCTTTACAGCTCCAAATCACGGTTTTCAAAGAAGAATTCAAGTGCATTTGAAATATGATTTACTGACGAATAGCTTACACAGATCAGAACGCTATAGCTTCGCTTTCTCCCCTCTGTTAATCTTCTGCACAAGACCCCATGCAATCTCCGCGTAGGGCTTCATCATAGCCCCATACGATTGCGCCTGCTCGCTACTTGCCTGTCGTAATGCATACCGTGCCGCAATCCCCTGCATGATAATGGCACTCCTGTACGTACTGAAAGCGTCGCCCCAAACGAAGTCCGGTCGCGGATCCCAGCCTGCAACTTCAGAGTACCACGCAATCAGTTGCTCTCGGCTAGGCAGACCAGGTGTAGCTCCAGGCTGGAAACCCTTGTGTGCGCGCCCGATCGACATGGCGGTTTCATCCGATGCTGTTACGTAGGGTGCGAGAACATTGTTCAGGTCAGACAGCGGGTGCCCGATCGTGCTCATTTCCCAGTCCAAGATGCCGATTACTCTAGGTTCTGTCTTGTGGAAAACGACGTTGTCGATCTTGTAGTCGCCGTGGACAAAGGTCGCGCGGTCCTTGGGCTGCGTCTTTGGGTCTTTGAAGAAGGCTACCATGTCGTCCTGATGTGGTATCTTGCCTACTGGCTCCCCAGTCTCCTTGTCTTTAGCCGCACCTTGCGATTTGGAGATGGTGTCGAAGGTTGCAATTTGGCGGTTGTAGAAGCCAGAGTTCTTGCCGTAGGAGGCGAGATTGACAGACGCGGGGGATACGCGATGGAATTTCGCGAGCGTGGTTATGGCGGAGTGCCACCTGGAGGGTATGCATTAGTACTGTCGTTGAACTTCAGTTGAGATTGAGAGATCATACATCTTCGTCCGTTCTTCGGCTGTTACGCCAGGAATCGCGGGATCTTCGAAGATACGCCCGTCGAGGAAGTCCATGATGTAGAAGTCGGTGCCGATGACGTCCTGGTCCTGGCAAAGACATAGTGCGCGCGGGATGGGAACATCGGTCTTTTCGAGTGCGTGGATGATTCTGTACTCGCGGTCGACTCTGTGCGCAGTCTACGAAACCTCGTGTTAGTTATGATAATCGATTTTCTCAAATGGAAAGACTCAGCATACCTTTGACAGCAGTTGACCCGGGGGCTTCTTCCTCATAACATATTTCTTGCCATCTTTATCCGTCAACTGGTACGTCGGATTCGACTGTCCATAACCGAACTTTTAACTGTTAGCTTTCGTGTCCAGCTTTCATCCCCAGCTCTTCCCGACTTCGAACAGCGTACCTGCTTCACATCCAGCGGGACTTTGATCTCCGGTACATTGGCAGTGATGTAGCGCTCTAGCGACGCAATGTCGATTGGTTGTCGCACGTTGCCGGCCATGGTGAGAGCGGCTGTTGAGTAAACATGGTGTGGGCGCGCGCGCAGTGATGTAGTTGGCGCGGTTGACCATCACCGAGGCGTGAGCCGAGGCAATTGTGGAACATGGGGAAAGGCGCTCGGTCGGCGAGTCGGGAACTGCGGCGACTCCGCGGGTAGCTGAGTCGATGCTGATGGAATTTTACACCTTTTGGAGTTTGAAGTGTTCGTGAAGAGGACTGCAGATGCATGTTGTTGGGGAGCTGCTGTTTTCCATGTAGTGACTAGATACGCAATCTTGATTACTGAATCCATGTGTTTACCACATCTATAGTTCAAGTAGATATGGGGGCGTCAGGCTGATTGCAACCTTGAAACTGCTCGTTCCAGCACAATACCAAAGAGCTTCCATGTCTTCATACGTGTTGGGTATTCCAGGCCTCTAGCAAGCGATCGGGAGGCAGCCGGGAATCTGACTGCCTCCCCCGCTCCCGCTCCTCCTCACGTGCCCACGCGTTTGCGTTCACTGCTTATGCAGGGCTTAGCATCTTCGCGTCAATAGAGCAAGGACATGGTTTGGTCATCGGAGACTAAGTACGCGACTTGATGGTGCTTTTGTGGCGTCGGCGGACTTTGGGATATCAATAGCATCGTCAATAATGGCTGGTGATACTAGCATAGTCCAATAGTTCAGACAGCCGAATATGGGAAAGTCAATTCACATCTTGCGAAACCCCCTTTGCTTCAAACAAGCAGTAGCATTGTCTAGTATACGCAGATGAAGGACCGTTTGTCGCGAGGCACAGGACGACTGCATGCTGTCATTGGTACGGAATTGATTGCTTTTTGTCGGTCCCAATGCACAAGGATCTGCGCGCTACCGTCGCGTACCACAGCTTGTATGACATACTGCTGCATTTCAGTTGCGACCTCGAGAAGGTGAGATATTATTCGAAGCAGCGTTGAAGTGAAAAGAGGGGCTGCGCGTAGAAAAGGAGGGACGTTTCCCCTGACGTTCTGGTGCAGATGGATTGGGTAGCGATCGGTTAATTAATCATGCTCGTCAGTCGCCGCTACGTTGGCAGTCCAACCCCTGCGGTACCATCGCATCAAAACAAACACCGTCCAACCTGCCCTGTGCTACTCCAAACAGGTCGACCCTGTCAACGAGCCGTCCGGTATGGCCTACCCGCACACTCCCAGGCGTCTTGGAGCGCGCCCTGCACTCCACCCCACTGCTTCCTCGCCCAATCTCTCGCTGAACGCCAGCCGCAACATCGCACGGCAAGCATCGCTATCCGCATTAGTCGGCGCTGGAGGCTCGCCATCGAACAGGATGGGCGCAGACGGAAAGGATATAGACGTCGGCGACACGGTCGACGTCCCCGGCGGCATGGTCGGTGTCGTCAAGTTTGTTGGCAGCATCCGGGGCAAGCAGGGCGTCTTCGCGGGCGTCGAACTGAACAGGGAGTATGCAGCGCGGGGCAAGAACGACGGCGCTGTCGATGGGTAGGCACACACAACGCTCGATATGTATGCGCGCATACTGACTTGTCTACAGCACACAGTACTTCGATACGTCTGTTCCCGGCTCTGGCATCTTCCTGCCCGTACATCGCGCTCAGAAACGGGTCTCAGCCGACTCGTCGGACTTTGCACCTGAGCCTACCACGCCTTCATACCATAACAACTTCAGTCTCTCCACCATGGAGAAGCCGAGCTTCAGCCCTAATACCCCCTCGATGCCAAAGCCACAGTTCTCACAGTCTGTCGGGCCCGGAGCCCGCGCGCCTAGTCCCAAGCGGCCACCCCAAGCCAGACCATCGTACAGACCCGAGTCTCCTCTCCGAAAAGGCAGCCTTGGTACCGGTCCAACACCGGGAAGGAGCGGCGGACTTACACCCTCTGGCTTCTCCAAGAGCGCAATCGGCGCGCCCCCGCGATTCGCCAGTCCAGCGCCTCCTCGTTACGCCAGCCCTGCACCCAGAGCCCCTCTCCCACAGAAGCCACGCACACCTGGTCCGCAACGGCCCTACTCGCGAAGCAGTTCCCGTCTCGGCCACCAAGACACCATCGACGAGGACAATGAGACAACCCCGGTTGGCGCAGCGCGGACCAGCAATGACTCCATGGCAAGTTACAAGTATAAAAGGCCTGGTTCGCGCCTCGGCTCGCAACCAAATGAAGAAGTACAGCGGCTTCAGGCGCTGCTAGACGAACGCGAGAAGCAGCTCAAGGAGCAGGCTGCATCGCTGAGTGAGATGGAAGCGAGTCTGTCAGAGATTCAAAGCCTGATACCAGAAGACGGCTTGGATATGGGTTCGGCGCACGGCAGCAGCGAGCCTACTGATGTAGCGCAACTACGAGCACTTCTTAGAGAGAAGAACGATAAGATCGCCATGCTCACGTCCGAGTTCGACGCACATCGATCCGATTTCCGAAGCACCATCGATACCTTAGAGCTGGCGAGCACCGAAACTGAGCGCGTATACGAGAAAAAGGTGGAAGAATTGCAAGAAGAGCTACGGGAATATGCGTCTCGCAGCGAAGATGTCGAGACTGTAGCGATGCAGCTGAAACAACTGGAAGAGCTTGTCCAAGAGTTAGAAGAAGGTCTGGAGGATGCGCGGAGAGGCGAAGCTGAGGCCCGAGGAGAAGTCGAATTTTTGCGAGGCGAAGTCGAGCGAGGCAGATCCGAACTCCGTCGCGAACGCGAAAAGGCCGCTGCCGCTCTCAAGGGGGCCGGCGCAATGGTCGACGCGCCTCACACACCGGGGCAAAGAGAAGTCGAGCAGCGCGATGACGAGATTCGAGGTCTCAAAGCCATCATCCATTCCTTGAGCTCTGGCGGAGGAGACGACCGTGTCCGCTCACCACTATCGCGACAAGCGTCCAATGTCGATGCCGAAGAGCTCCAGAGCGCCAAAGCGAACGCAGAACGTCTCGAGCGCGAGAAGGAGGAACTCCGGGGTCTCGTAGAACGCAAGGCCTACAGGGAAGAAGAGCTAGAACGTGAGCTCGAGAAGCTAAAGAGGCAGCTCGGCCTCGCGGAGCAGCGCGAAAGCGTCATCAGCAACGGCCTGTCCGAACACACGGCGACCCAAGAAAAGCCCTCAGAGCGCGACTCAAAAGACACCGTCGTAAACTGGCGCGAACCACCACAGCAAACCCGCCGCGATGCGCCCCCCGCACTCTCCGTAATGCCAGAGTCCGACGGCCGCTCCTCCGCCAACAGCAGCCTCCTCTGGTGCGAGATCTGCGAAACAGGCGGCCACGACATCCTCAACTGCTCCGCCATGGGCGGAGACGCCTCGTCCTACCCCCAAGAAGACGGTCTACGAGGCGGCAAGGACGTTGTCATCGAAGGCCTCCGCGGCCTCTCCGTCTCCTCCGCTGGCGCCCGCCCTTCTGCTCTCAGCCCTTCGAAACCCCCAGGCAACGCGCCCACGTCTCCTCTCCCCACCCCCTCGTTCAACGCCTCGAACTCCGACCTTGTGCCTCCCAAAGGCGCTGCGATCGCTGATCCGGATAAATGGTGCGCGCTGTGCGAGAGCGAGGGTCATGATGTTACGGCCTGCCCTAATGAAGACGCATTTTAGAACATGAGCGCAGATGTTGTGTAAGACCAAGGGGGCATGGTGTCATCGCCTTTCCATCTGTACGAAGACCGTGAGGAGATTATCTATCTGACTCTTATTTGTTATCAGATTACAAGGGGGAATGTATGGGTCAGGGATTGAAGAGGGGTCATCATCTCCATTTTCCGTATTGTTCGTTGTTACGCGTATGATATCCCCCCCATGATTGAATCATTTCGAATCTGTTCTTTATTTTCGCAGATTTGCTGGTACTAGCGATTCTTGGGCGCGACTCTTTCAAATCTACACTATTATGCGTATATAATATTATAATCTTCTTGTTCGTTTCGGTCTGGTTTGATAGGGTCGAGTAGAGAGAGGGTTAGAGGCATACAGATAGTGAGATTATCGGGTCAATCAAAGCAATGGTTAGGTCTACATTGGAGACTAACTGACTGACTACCCTTACTACTTAAAGTACAAAGCACTGGATTTTCCCCAAACTCGATTATAACGCCAGGGTAAAGAACTCCTTTTACCATGCATACGCAGCGTGATATTTTGATCGATCGATCAAGCCTTTTTGCTAGACTTGTGCTTCTTGCTCTTCTTCGCAGCACCCTCCTTGAACTTTTCGGCTTCTTTGTATGCTTCTTCGACTGCCTCGCCGACTTTCCTCTTCTTCTCGCCTGTCTTGACGGCGACGGTCATGCTGCCTGCTCCACCCTTTTTGGCTGCGTTGCTGACAGCGCGTTCGGCGTCTTCCCAGTCAGCGGCTCCGGCGCCGATTTCGTATCTGTTGGTAAAAAGTTAGTGATCGTTCATGTGTTACTGTGGAATCTGGGGTACTTACTTGTGCAGAGGTAGAGCGTCAATCATGCTCCTTTGCCTCTCCTTGTCCTCAGCCAGGAACTCATCGCCACCCTCCCTGAGCTCCTCTTGCAGATCCTTCTCGAGAGGTATGAAGCGGTGGGCGTCGTCAGCAGCTTCATCACCAGCGCCGTTCTCTTCAACTTCCATAGCGTCGGGCATAGTTTCTTCGACTGCGCCTTCGACTATGCTGCGGAATGCTGTGGCGGCCTTTCGTACAATCTTGACGAACATGGCCATCAGCTGGCTGGAGTTGAGATTGAGTTCCTTCTCCACGTCGGAGAACTCTTTGCGTTGCAGACCAATGGCGAGGAGTAGTGCAGTTTGGATACCACTGAGCTTGACTTGGCCCTTGAGGCGGCCAGTAAAGTAGAGGGTGGCGATGGGAGGCAGCATGTCGAGGATAACGTGGTAGTCGAGCATGTTGTTCGCGTATGAGTCCAGGCGCTTGAGATCGAATGGTGTGAAGAGCGCGTCTAGTTCGGCCTTGCTGATGGGTTTTGCGGCTAAGTCGGCGTCTAGCTTGGATCCTGCTGATGCGGACTCTTCTATTGACAAAGAGGTGATGGAAGGGAATGAGCGGAATTGGTAGGAAAGGAGGGAGAGGAAGCGCTTCTGGAAATCCTTGGCGAATGCAGCGACCCAGCTACCGTCGGATGAGGTTGTCTCGAGCGAACGCAACATGATGCATGTGTGTTCTCCAGTGAGATCGTTGGGTGTTTGTCGTAGGTAGACTGGGACGAATGATGCGCGTTTCCAGAACTTGTGAAGCTGCGATGTAAGGCCATACGACACACCGACATAATCGAGCTTTGGTGACCTCAGCTCCTGTAATCGGGCAAACAGCGGCGGCATCTCGTTGGCTTCCCGAATCTTGACGTTGTCCTGTAGGAGCGACGTGTTCTCCAAGTCTTCCTCTGTCACCCTGCGCATCTGTTCCACCTCCTGAGGCTCAGATTCCGACAAGCTGGCGAGCTTGCCATCGTAGAAGTCTACCAGAAGCTGTAACGCCTTTGATCCGTAGCCCATCTTGACGTACTCCGGGTTGGTTGCTATCCGCACAATACGAGCTCCAGAAAGACTTGCGAAGTTCTCGTCCTGGAACTGCTGCGAAACGATCCAGGGAATGAGATCACCGCCTGCACGCTGTCCTCTGCTCAGACTGTTCATTACACTCTCCCTGCTGATCTGACCTTCGAGCGCCACTTGGATCACACAGAGAGGCTCGGGGAGCTTGTTCTCTTCTGTGGGCCCCGTGAGCACAAAGAGCTGATGGGCGGGCGCATCCGACATGAGCTGGAGATCGTTGGGTGTGTTCTTGTAGTGGCTAGCCACGTACAGCGCCATCATCTTCTGAAGGAACTTTTCGGCAGCAGGGTTGTAGGAGAAGAGGGTGTCCCGGTTGACATGGAGAAGTTGGCATTTGTCAGGGTGCGGGCATCCTTGCGTGTTCGTCCTTCGGGGTAGTGTTGCGTCCAGACATAGAAGATCGTTCATCCACCGCTCCACTGAGTCGCCTTGAGCGTATCGAATGGGTTCTGACAGTGTAATCTCCCGGAGCGATCGGCCGGTCATGGAGGTCTCGTTGCCGTCCTTTGTCTCCTTTCCAGTCGAACGATCAACCACATGGGTCGAGCCATTGTTTCCTTTACCTCGCGACTGTTCGCGAAGTTGTTGGATCAGCTTCAACGATAGCGATCGACCCGTTCCTTCGTAACCGTTGATGGTCGATGCCATGAAGACTAGGTAGGGACCCATCAATTTGCGTACGAGGGGCAGAGGAATTGCCGCGGCCTCGTCAATCACCAGAAGCTCTGCTTGTCCCAAGACGTGCGAGTCTTCGGGCCTGATGTATTGGATGACCTGTCGGTGCTGTCGATGTAATTCGATTCGTACGATGGCTTTGTTCTGGTCGGGCTGTGTCGATTGCATAATGGTGTAGTCTTGGTGGTCTGCGTAGTTTAGCGAATCGAATCCTTTGAGGATGAACTCGAAGAGCGTCTTCAAGTTCTCCGGGCTGGGCGATGTGATGTAGATGTTGCTGTATCCATGCGCTACTGCTGCTGCCACTGCAACACCAAGAGCTGCTGACTTTCCTCGTCCACGAGCTGCGGTGAGGGTAACAGTGCTGCGAAGCGTCTTCTCGACGATGGCCTCCACGAATGTCAGAAGAGCCTTGGCCTGGTCCACGGTCTTCGCAAGCTTGACAAGATCTCCGGTAGGAGGCGAATCTGCCAAAGACTCCTTGATCTCTGCCAGCTCTTTCGCCTTAGGTGTCTTGCCCTCCAGCTCTAGGTCTGGTGGAGGCAGCTGCTTGACATGCTTTCCGCCTGAGATGGGGAGCACATTCAGCTCATCGTCGACAACCAAGCAGCTGTCGCATTTCCCGAGTGACAGCAGGAAGCGCTCGTTGAAGCGCGCTACCACGTCGCTATGTGCCTCTGTCCGATACCTCGAGTGGATGTCCATGGACATTGTGTACAGCTGCTTCAAGCTGCTCATGCCCTTGAGCAGCAATATGACCAATCCTCCACCCTCGACCGTCTCGATTGTCCTTGCGAGTAGGTTCGGCGTAAGCGCTTCGAAATCCTGCAGGATACACATGCCGTATGTGTTACCCAGAATCTTGTCGGTTTCCTTGTAGTAGACATATCGGATGTTCTGCGTCGAGACGAATAGTTCGAACGGGTCTTCGGTGTCGACATCGCGGATGCCGCGCTTGAGTTCGTTCTTGATCTTCTTCTCGCGCTTCTTGCGGTGACTTGAGAATCCCAGCAGCTTGTTCTTGTATGCCCACAGCACCGACTTGTTCAACTTAACGTCCACGTTCAGCAGGATGTGGTAGAGGTTGACAATGACGTCTTTTTGGCGATCGCCGACCACTACGAAGAAGCTGCGCTTCTTTTCCTGGGCGCCATTGCGGATCAGGGCCGGTATACGGGAGTCGATGGCTTTCTTCGGCATCTTGAGAGCTCCGCAGGCGTCGCCGCCTCTAGTTCGATAGCGGGTGTGGTTTGGGTGGCGCACGCGATCTATCGGCTGATTTCGGATCGCGGAAGAGTCTCGTTTAGATTGGAGGGCGGTGGATTTTGTTGCCCGTGTTGTGGTGGGTGACGAGCTGCGTGCTGAGGAAAAGTTCGAGCCGTCGCGATGCCCGAGAAAATAATCCAGGATTCTTATCGATAAGAGCAGCCTCACGCTACCTACGCGCTACAATGCGAGCGCGTCTTGACTTGAACCAAAACTTTGAACACATGCATGTATTTTTATCTGCTTGTCGTTTCACTCTCTAATGGATCAGTCACTAATCATAGGTGATTCAGTGACAAGACTTATCATCGTACAAGCTTCATATGCCGTTTAGAGTCAAGACAACGAAAACATACACATGGCAATGTCGAGCCTCATCAGTGCATAGGGACGTGCTATATGGCAAAAGCTCACTACCGAGGAACTACTCGGTGGTTCCCGCCTTCCGAGCCTCAGTGTACGTCTTCAATCCCACATGCTTATTGATCCAATCCAACACGACCGTATGCCACATGAGCCCATTCTCAGGCTTCAGGACCCAATGATTTTCATCCGGGAAGGTCAAGAACTGACTCTCAATTCCTTTACACTGCAGCACATTGAACGCTGCCAGTCCCTCACTGATGGTGAGCCTGTAATCCAGTTCGGAGTGTATGACCAACTGAGGCGTGGCCCAGTTCTCGGTAAACCTGGACGGGTCCCACTTGGCCCAATTCTCGGGTTTATTCCAAAGCGTTCCTTTGATGTCGTGGAAGGGGAAGTACAGCTCCTCAGACGCCATCTGGCCGGACATGCTGAAGACACCGTCGTGGGTCACTAGAGCTTTGAATTCGCGGCCAAGAGGGTGTCCTTGGATCCAGTTCATCATGTACCCGCCGTAGGAGGCGCCGAGGGCAACGGCTCGCTTCGTGTCGACGTAGCTGACATTCTGCTTTATGTAGTCGAAGCCCAACACGAGGTCTTCATACGGCAGACCGCCCCACTGGCCTTGGATCGCATCTGTGAAAGCTTGTCCGTAGGATGTGCCTAGAAATGATGTCAGTATGTATCTTCTATACAGTCTTTGGTACGAGGTTCACGTACTTCCTGTAGGATTTGGGCAAATGACAACGTAGCCTTGCTCTGCGAATACTGCAGGGTTCCAACGCGTACTCCATCCATCCGTCCATGCGCCCTGGGGTCCACCGTGGATGAGGTAAGCGAGGGGGTATGTTTTGCTGGACGAAAAGTTGCTGGGCTTTATAACCCAGGCGTGGACCCTGGTACCGGATGCAGCGCGATCCCAATAGATTTCATCGATCTGGTGGCGCGACAGACCAAACATGGACCCAGAGCGAGTATTGGAAGAGATGTACTTGGTTGTCAGATTATCAGGGTCTGAGTCGTATGGCCGATCGTCGATGGGAAGATCGTAGACGGCGGTGTCTTTGCTTTGCGTGCTTAGCGGGACCAGTGAGTAGAGAGAGTTCTCGATCAAGCTGGTGGAAGCCAAGAAAAGATCGCCATTCTTGAGCACCTGTACTGAGCCGATGGTCCCACCCAGAACTAGTAGTGATGGCAGAGGCTCCTTCTCGCCGCCAGGCTTAGGAGGTCCGGCACTGTATAGGTTTCCACGCCCACGTGATTCAGCAGTGAAGTAAAGGCGCCAGTCGTCAGGGCTCCAAGATATTGACTGTGGGCTTCGGTCCCATTTACCCCTGCCGTCTTCAGATCCGTAGAGTAGGGTGACCTCTGAAGGTTTCTTGTAATCGTGGATAATGAAGGGTTGGTTCTTGTCTGACTCGTAGCCATCAGTCTTCATAGAGAGGAAAGCGATCATGCCACGCGAGTTCGACCAGACAGGAGATGTGCTGGCACCCTCGAAGCCTTCGATGGATACATTTTGAATTTGTGGCTGGTCCTTGAAATGAAGATCATCCCAGAATGTTTCAGACGCGGAAACGTAGATGTTGGTCTTCGTGTGTGTCGCAGGGTTCAGGCCAGGATCTTTCGCGGTGAAGACCAGTCCATACTTGGATATGTCGAAGTGATCCTTTCCACCAAAAGGCTCGATCGGCGACTCCAACTCCGTTCCCTTTAGCGCATTTATCAGAGGATATCCAGGGTTGGCACCTGTATCTTGGGACTTCTCCGACTTCTTCAAGATGAACTTGCCAAGCCAGATCGCGTTCCGGTTCTCCGTCACGTAATGATCCCAATGGCGAACAAATCCGGACTTGTAAAGCTTGCCCGAGGAATGTGGCTTCTCGGCCAGCTCGGGGTTGAACAGCGTACCATCTGGCTTCGCCTTACCGACCACAGCGAAACCGAAAGTATCGTCGCCGAGGGCATAGATCTTGGCGTCGCTTACTGGACCGTCGATATGTACAGCAGTATGTTTGCTGAGAGTCGTTTAGCAGTCGCACACTCATATGGGGAGTATTGAACCTACGTCTTCTCGAAGTTGTATGGAGAGCCAACAACCATCTTCGTGGTGCCATCATCATTCGACTTTAGCAATAATACAGTCTCATCGTCAAGCCATGAAGGCTCGCTGAAGGATGCATCGTCTGTCACGAGACTGGTTTGCTGGCTTGCAGCATCCAGAACGCGAATCTCGGATTTCTTTGAATGTTCAGCAAAGCTGTATGTCGAAACCGCGTATATGACTTTTGATGCATCGGAGTTTGGGACACCTCCGGAACGGCGTGGCGCTTCGAGTAGCACCTCGGGCGTGAACTTGGAGGCTCTGATCGTCATACTGGTATTGGCCTCAAGAGGAGGTATCTTTGTGATATGTTAGTCGGGTGTTCAGAATGGACTGCGTCTCATGTTTAGGTTTTGGACCATTGTGTTGAGATGTAGGATCGCTTCGTGTTGGCGACGCTCAGAAGCGGTGTAGATGTAGCTGTACGGATACCACGTGTAGTAGAGCCGACTTTGAGATGCTAGGAATGAACAAGATCATCAGACCATAAAACAGATCATTGATTGAAGAGCGCATGGAACTTCTGCCCTTGGCCAACGTCTCTTGTTGTCGAGCATCATACGCTCAGAGAAGCAACGACCTCAGACGCCCGCCACGTGTGAAGAAGGGCGTCTACGGATCGATGAAGAAGGATTGGAATCATGACTTACTTAACGACAGGCTTCTTTCGGAATATGAGCAACGATTATATCCGACAAGTAAGTGATAGCGGTGGTTGTGAAGCAAGGAACGCGGAAGGGAGCACCGTGGTAGATGTCTCACGGTCCAACTAAGCGGATGTGGTTGGCCGATCCCCTCACGCGGGCGGGCACCAGCCACCCCACCAGCTAGCGGCGTTCTCTGTGTCATCACTCACCGACGTTTGCATTGCCCCGCCTATGATATCTGTGCGATGTACAACAATTCCGATCGATGGGTACCGGCTACATTCAGTCCTCCCACACGCAAATACCTGCGATATTAACGATCTATTTTGAAAAATGTCCAAAAACAAGTCCAGGGACAACAAAGTCCTGTGGCGCAGTGGTAGCGCGCCGTTCTTATAAGATTCGTCAGACTCTTATGACCTCATCTCAGGTTATGCGGATGCCGTGGGTTCGAAGTACGTGATTTCCGGACAACCGTGATTCGATTTCCTTTACTAACAGTTCTTCCAGCCCCACCAGGACTAGTGATCTCTCACCTTTTTTTGCTGTTTTTGCAGACTCCTTGTGCTCGCGGGCCGGGCCTTATCTTTTGGTGGCGGGGCTACCCTTGCGTAATACTAATCTCTACACTTCTAAACACCTGCTACGAACTAGGAAGGAAAGCGCATATGCTGAGCATGCGAAGAGTGTAATACTAATAAACATTAGAGTTGAGCTAACAGCAGCTACTTCACACTCGTCCTACTCTGTCGACATCGCTATGCATTCTGAGGTTTCAAGAAAGAGCAACATTTATGAAACGCATAGCAACATGTACATGTAATGCTATAGCAGAGTAGGAAGACAGGTTGTCAGACAAACAACTACCAACATGGTTATCATATCAGAGTGCATAAGCACATTGTTCATAATTCCCCATCTCCCCCTCATGCATCCCAAGCGCGCGCCTCCCACTCCATCGCCGTATCCGCTCGCTCCATTCGTTTCCTCTGCTGTACGGTTCCCACCCGCTGCACAACCTCTTGATACTCTTCCCCGCCCCTTTCAAACGAAACAACAATCTTCCTCCCACACAACGCATTCAGCGCCTCCTCCACCCTCTTCTTGTTAAGAAAGATCCGCCTCTTCCCCGCCCAATCCACAACCACCTTCTCCAGTTTATCTAGCACTTGCAGTGCTGATCTGACCGATTCTGGATCCATCCCAGATGCCCAAGTTAAGTCCATGTACTCTTGCACTGCTAACAGCGCGGTCGCCCACTGGATCTTCAGCGAGCGGATAGAGGATGCTTGGGCGGGTGATAGGCGGCGTAGAGTAGTGGCAATGTCCCCTGGTTTGGTGCAGTAAATGGTGTTGTGGTAGAAAGGGAGAAGGTGTGTTTCCAAGTAGAATTGTCGGGATGCGAGGATTGCGGCGAAGGGGTTTCGCGTTTGGGGCTTCGTATCATTGGATAGAGACGTCTCGTTGATTTCAAGACCCATCATCATTTCGTCAATATCCACGTCTATCTCCATCGTATCTTCTTCCTCTGCTTCAGAGATGGCTGCCCCTTCGAGATCCGCATCAAGAGGAAGGAGTTGAATAACCTCACCCGTAGTGAACGCAAATTCGTAAATGCGCTTGCGGATATCGCCTGGTAAGTTGAAGAAGGCCGAATCTGAAGAGTTTTGTATGCCGAGATCTAACATTTCTTGCGTGGGTTGGGCTTTCTTCGCTTTCTGGTTGAGCATCTTTGGGGTGAAGCGGATTTTGGGTTGCGAGTTGAGAGACATGGCGCGTGGTGTTGGTGAGGCTGTTTCTTGTGTTGGTATGTAGGCTGGAGGATACAATGCGAGTTATCGGCGAGAAAGGAGTCGGGAGAAGTTGATGTAGTCGGCAGGCTTATTGATGATTGTGATAATGTTGCTGGGATACGTATCGTATTGAATCAGGCTCATACATACTTCCGCCTAAGTGTACTATGGATGAGATGTCAGAACCTTGGTTCGTTCTGGTTGACGACCAATCGAAACATCAGCTTGCCGACAAGAAGTCGTAATTCCAGCTTTTCCATCGACGCACATGACACCGAGGAGAATACCAGAATAGAGTATTAGAAATTGGATTGAGAAGAGAAAAGGACGTCGCTATTCTAAAAAAGAACCGCTAAACACACCATGGTATACGCTGCGCCGTCATTATGTACCCTGGGCAAAAAGCCCGAACCAGTCATGTAACCAAATCGTAATCTCATTACCAATGCAATCCCTCCTCACCCATTACTTCCAAATCTGCCACTTCTTCTTACGCTTCGGCACCACGAAGCTATCCTGGCTCATCTCCTGCTCCTGTCCGCTGAGACTAGCCTCATCGTCATCAGCGCTATCGAAGCTATCTTCATCTTCCTCTTCGTACCTGCCTCCGCCAAGGTACTTTGCGCCTACTCCTGCAGTGCCGTTGCGCTGGGGGTAGGCTGGGTAGGAAGAGGTACGATCGTAACCACCTCGTTGTGGTTGTGCGGCGTAGTCAGCACGTTGGACTGGTTTCTCGGTGTACTCTGGGTCGACGACTTGACGCGGTGCGGTGGCAGGGTGGGTCTTGCCGTCTCGGCCGCCGCTGGAGAAGTAGTCACCTCCGGCTGTGTCTTGTCGTGCTTGGAGGCCTTGTCCGTCTCGCGAGTAGGGCGAGTTTGGTCCGGCGCCGACGATCGCTGGATGCGGTGGGTATGATTCCCGCTTCGCCTTCCTTTGTGTTTGTGCAGGTGTATGAGCGGCAATATGGGCATCATGCTCCCACTTCTTGTCGTGCGAGTGTTGGTTCAAGATACCACCCATGGATCTTCGCTGCACTTTAGGTTCTATCTCTGGCGAAGGCGCAGGGAGTTGCGACTTGTGAGACGAGTTATAGGTAGGCTGCTTGCGCGTGGAGGCGGAGCGGGATGGCATCGCTGTCGCTTGGGTCGCAGTCTGGGTAGCGGGAGGAGCGACCGGCATGCTGACGTGCCGTTTCGCGGCCACGTTGTCCCAGGCAGCAGCTCTGGACGAGGTACCCGCAGCTGCATCCAAGCTTCTTCGTCCTTGACTTTCCGGAACGAGATCCCGGGGAATTCCGTTCGTTTGGTTCGGAGCTACAGTTGCAGCTGCGTTAGCATGGAAGCCTGAACTCAAACGATTCTCTCGGGCAGTGGGAACGGGAGCTGCAGGGCCAATGGCAGTGACAGGGGCAGGCTCAGAGCCACGCCTGTTGCCAGACCCCATACTCGGCATGACTATCCGAGGTCCGACCTTGTACCTTTGCTGCGTGCGCTCTTCTTCCTCTTCACTAGACATCTCCCCAAGCTCACTTCCGCTTTCGCTGCCCGAGATGGAATTGCCATCATCGCCGATCGTCGCTTTGCGCTTGCCACCAAAAGAGCCAAAGAAACCACGGGATCTACCCCTTTCTTTCTCGACGACGCCCTCCTCAGGCTCGACATAAGTAAGCGCTGGCACGAGTAGTCTGTAAGGCATTGTGATACCGGCCGGGTCGTGCTGCGATACCTCAACGTTGAGACAGATGTCAAGACCACCCTCAAGGTTGACGTATGGGCCGTGGTGCCGCTCCGTCTTCTTAGTCAGTACGCTGGGTCGGCGATGGAAGGTAGACGGTCGATCTTGAGACACACTGTGCCGGCTCAAGGGTGGTGTTGCAGTCTCAGACGTGTCAGGACGGGCGACATCTACTGACGCGCGGCGACGGAAGAGTGATGTCAGAGAATTGCGTCGCGAACGAGTGGGTCTCTCAGGTTCTGATCGATCGGGCGAGAACGAAGACTGTGGTTGATGGTGGCCGATCTGAACTTCATCGGCGGCGGCATATGAAGGGTTGTTGCGATAAGACACAGGTGGTCCTCGGCCTCTTCCTGAAGGTCTTCTCTGTTGGCCACTGAGTCTTCTCACCAGCTGCCCTGGCGCGAAGTCTGACATCGTTCTTCCCATGCGCGGCCCGTTCGCAGGGGTCGTGGGTGGCGATGGCGTTTCTGACGGTGAAGATCCTGGCTTGTACTCTCGAATGCTACACCAATTTCGGTGTGGTAGCAAATGTGTGTTGTTCCTCTTCTTGCCGTCGACGCCGTGAGTGAAGAGGGGGATCATGTCTTCATCTGTGTCTGAATCGAGATGGTGTATCTTGTTGCGCTTGTTGATGATGTCTGCCATCACGTCTGGAGGCGGTGTGTTGACAATAGCGGAAGACACAACATTCGGCATGTATCTGTGATCCTTGTCCTTGGGAACATTCAGCTTCTTGTTGCTGTAGAACTGTCCGACTGCCGCCAGATGCACGTCACCACCGAGTATGGTAACGCGCACAGACTTGGTCGAAGCAATGTGTTGCAGCTCCTTGATGAACCAGTTGCGCTCTTCTTTGTGGTGCTTGGCTGTCCAATGATCGTCTAGGTCATCCAGGATCTCGACACCTCCATCGAACTTGTTGACAAAGTTGCCCAGCATTCCTGCGCGGCCGAGAGCCTTTAGAGGGTCCATAAGCCTGCTTGTGAGGATGTTCTCGAGGAAGTTCAACCGGGGGTAGGCAATGGGTACTCCAAGGAGCACGATCAGGTGCTTAGTCTCACCCTTGATGATCTCATCTTCCAGACGATCGAAGATGATGTCGTAGGAGTCTTCGGTAAGAATTTCATCACGCTGTCGCTCTGTACGGCAGTCAAGACCGAGGAAGGCTACTTGACGACCGAGCTGCATGAAGACGCTCCGAGAGCGCTCCTTGATGTACGGGCCAGGACTCTTTCCAAGTACCCATGACGGTTCGGTCTTGTCGGTTTCGGCGGGTACAGACTGATGTTGGAAGAGCATGTAGTACTTGAAAGCAACGGCACCAACACCGGTGAATACTGGCGTTTGCATAAAGTGATGAGGGTATGATCCGAAGCCGTCGATAATGTCGTGGTCATCCCAGATATTGACCATTGGGATCTGGGAGTTGGCCATGCCAAACAAACCCTGGGAGAACCACATTGCATACCGATCGAGGTAGAACTGCTCCAGCTCGTTCTGCATCTCCTCAGAGAATGTCTGATGGTGCTTGTGCATGGGGTTTCTGTTTTCAGTCCATTGTCTGAACAAAGTCGTTTGCCTCATTACAGCGTCGTTGTAAATCTGATCACCTCCACCGATCATCACATGGAATGGGCGGGTTTGGTGCGTGTTCAATACATCGCGCCACATCGGGTCTGGACCACAGAACTCATTCGCTTCGACAGTGGCCGAGAAGCCGTTGCAGCTGTGAAACATGATGTTCATAGACTCTCCCTTGGCTGGGACCCAAAATCCGATGGCAGGACCTTGGTTGATCTTGTAGGCAATGCGTGTCTGAGTACTGCCAAGTTCGACTTCGATGTTGAAGCGCCAGAAGGTCACGCCTCGCTCAGCATACAGGCGTATACCGGGGAAATCACGGACTTTGCCAAGCTTCTCGCCGTCCTTCTTGTGAATACGGGTTGACTTAGAACCCGATCCGTTCGTTGTGCTTCGAGTCGTGGAGAACAAACCGGTGTCGTCTTCAATGCGCGATAGGTCCTCGTCCTCTGCGAGTTCGTCAACCGGCTTGACGTATAGCGCCTCACCAGTACGCGACACTTTGACTTGGCCTTCGATGGGATCGACGTAGGATGGGTCCAGCTGGTCCTGGCTAATTTCCTCCGGCGGAGGCGGAAGTATGTCCATTGGCTGCTTGAACAATCGCAACGTCGGCGGCTTGGCATACGAAGAAGAGGCGTCAACAGTAACAATCATGATACTGCCTCTCCAGATTTCACGCTCACGTCCGGGAACGCTGCGATCTCTCCGAAGACCGGTGTAGCGTAGGAGCGGTCCACACTTGAGGTATAGTGGTGGATTGAAAGCAGTGTGTGTGGGGGCATCGTCGGCATAGCCATCGTAAGTTGGCTCCGCGTATCCGCCTGAACGTCTTCGTCGAGAGGCCTTGCTCTCTTCCCACCATGCTTTGTTGCCGCTATTGGCTTTGACTGGAGCGTCTAGATCTAGATCATCTGCAGTAAGGAGACCGATCGGTGCACTTCTCCATTCCTCGAGCATAGGAGCGGGTGTGTAGGTCCTCTCCGGCTCACTGTGATGGCGGGAGTAGCGATGTTTCTTCTCGGGATCGTGCTGCTCTAGGTCCGACTCGGATTCGGAGAACATGACGCTCTTGCGATTGGTCTGAGGGACAGGCGGAATAGGCGGTATTTGAACGGTCTGGGGAACGGGAGGGATCTTGCGTGGTAGTTGCTGGGTATCATTCTCTCGTGGTGATCCTTTGTAGTCGATATCATTTTGTTGCATTTCCATCTGTGCAGCCATGAATCCACGGCTGTCTCTTTTCCCCTGGCCCCTCTTGCTCTCCGAACGAGATACATCAGAGGGTGTCGAAGTGTCGCGGACACCTACCAGACCAAGGCCCGCGGGGTTGGCTACGGGCTTCCTGGGCATGTTCTGCGAAGGCAGCATACTCCGATCGCTGTAGCTGCCAGATTTCCGTGAGCCCGCCGGTTCCTTTCCCTTCAAGCTGCTACCTCGCGGTATGGCAGCATCAGTATGCGGTACCGGCTGGTAGGCCATGGGAACAACCTGCGCTTTTTGCATGGGTACATGCTGAACGGACTGAACTGCTCCTCCTTGCGCATCCGAGGGGTGCCATGGGTCGCTAAGGTCATAGGCATAGCCGTCGTCCGATTCCAGGTCGCTCATGGGCGGTGACATCGGTGGGGACATTGGCGGGGACATGGTTTTGTCCTGGAACGGCATAGACACCTGGCGCCTGCCGTTGTTGGTCGGAGCAGAAGCGTTGGATGACTTCTCCGGTATGGGCACAGACACGACGCGTTGCTTTTGCGCAGCTTCTCGCGCTCGTCGTTCTCGCATCTCCGCCTCAGCCTTCTCTTGCGCGGCCAGTTCCGCCTCGAGTATCCGTGCCCTTCTCTCTTCTTTGCTGATATCGTCTAGCTTCCCCTCCAACTTTTGCAGGGGCGATCGGTCGGGCACAGAGGGTCTGCGCTGAGAGCCGCGTCGCTGGACGGTCCCCGCCAACGGTTCGGCTGGCGCATAGGGTGGTGACCGCAGCTCGTACAGTCTGTTGGCAGCTGTTTGAATAGTCGCCTGCTGTCTGCTCGGGTTCAATTGGATGGCTGGGTCGCGCGATCGGCCAGAGCTTGAGCGCGCGGGTACTTTGACCCCTCTGGCATACGGGTCCCGGTATGAGGAGGGTGGCGCACGAGGTACTTCTGGGGCAGCTGGCACAGATTCGCTCGTTGCGCCTGTCGTCGGGGGCGGAATATGCCTGCTCTGCCGCCGCCTATGCCCGCTGCCAATGGTGACATTGCCATTCAAGGGCACAGTTGCGACCGGGCGCGCAGTGTTGCTGGGTACGGTATTCGACATATCGGGCTCTGGTGGGGATGCGCCTGTGGGTTGCGCATCGGCTGGGCGGCGGTAGGATTTGCGCTTCTGGGGATTGCTGTCTGGAACTTCAAGGAGAGTAGGATTGACGGCCCGCGATGCAAAGGAGCCGCTGTTCCTATTGTTTTCCATGATGCGACGAGATCATGGGATCGGTAATGGCTACGGTGAAGCAAGCGGGGCGTACCACCGTCCTGGGGAGATGGGACGAAACTAGGTCGGGCGCATCTACGTAGCTAGGTTACACTATCACATGCGGTCTTAGATACACGTCTCAATTGCAGTCCTCGGTGGTGGTAGCTACCTAAGAATGTCGGGTGCGGAGATGCGGCGGAGGTGTGCTGGGGTGCAATGTGCGGTAGCGATGATGGACGGCGCAATGACAACGATGTGTCGCGGGAAAATCAAGAGATGCTAAGTGCAAGGACATAGGAAGAGCGGTACGGATGCAGGGTCGGGGCAGTTATCCATGGCCAGCGCATATCACAGAATGGTGGTGGCGGGCGCGGTAGAGGAGGCTGGGGCTCGAGCTGGACGGACGGCAACATCTTGGACAGACAGGCATCCTCCACACGGCGCCCGGCAAGGCAAGGGCGACGGCCACTAGCGCCACAAGGGGAAGGCGTCCCGGGGGTCCCAATACAGGCACCTTGCATGCGAAGAAGCCAGAGAAGTGTCAAACATCAACGTTTCAGTCGCCGACTTCCTCGACGTGACGCCCCAGGTGCTTTCTTCCTCCTCTTTCACACCACGCCTGTATTGTTCCCCCCGGCGCACTGCACTCGGCGCGCGCATAGGCATTCGGTCCATCTAATTCCCTGTCGTCGTAATCAGTCTCCTCAATAAGCTCAATACCGACGACCCTCTCGACTCGCCGCCCACGGTATCCTCACCACCCACCTACGCATACTTCCTCAGCACGCGCTGCCACGTCACGCCCTACGACCCTACACGATACATGACCGCAGCCGGCTGCACATAATACCCTCTCGGCGTCTCCGCCATGCGCATTCACTTTTGGAGCCTGCTGACGGCAGCGACACTGGCTACTGCGGGAAGGCACCTCCCACCCCGCAACTACTCGAGCCACGACTACTATGCCATCCACATCTCCCCCTCCGCATCCCCCTCAGACCTCGCCGCGCACCTCGGCCTGACCTACGAGGGCCCCTTCGGCACACTCGAAGACCACCATGTCTTCAAGGCCCCCAAGCACGAGAACGACATTGTAGACGACGCACAACAAGAACTCAAGAGGCGGCGGCGGAAACGGGAAGTCGGCCCCGAATACCACCCTCTCGACAGCGTCCACTTCACCCAAAAGCAAAAGATCAAGGCGCGGCACTGGAAGCGCAGCGTCATCCCAGAACTGCCAGAACGGGGGCCCCCTGTTACGGATGCCATCAAAGCTCAGCGGGAAGTAGCGAGCCAGCTGCAAATCAAGGACCCCATCTTCGAAGAGCAATGGCACATCTTCAATGTGAAGACGCCTGGGAACGACATAAACGTCACCGGTGTGTGGCTGCAGAACATCACCGGCGAAGGCGTTACCGCATGCGTTGTCGACGATGGCCTGGACTACACCAGCAACGACCTCAAGGACAACTTCTTCGCTGCCGGCTCCCACGACTACAACGACCACGAAGACCTACCGACCCCGAAGCTCTCCGACGACCGCCACGGCACACGATGCGCGGGAGAAATCGCCGCCGGAAGGAACGACGCCTGCGGTGTCGGACTTGCCTACGACGCGAAGATCTCGGGTGTGCGCATCCTGTCGGGCGACATTACAGATCTCGACGAGGCACTCGCGATAAACTTCGAGATGCAGCAGAACGACATCTACTCGTGCTCGTGGGGTCCACCTGACGATGGTAAGACCATGCAAGCTCCAGGCATTCTCATCGAGAAGGCCATGGTCACTGCTGTTCAGAAGGGCCGCGGCGGAAAGGGATCCATCTACGTTTTCGCGGCAGGCAATGGTGCTGCGAGCGACGACAACTGCAACTTCGACGGTTACACCAACAGCATTTACAGTATCACCGTCGGCGCCATCGACCAGAACAACGGCCACCCATACTACTCCGAAGCCTGCTCCGCACAGCTGGTCGTAACATACAGCAGTGGCGGCGGCGACGCCATTCACACAACAGACGTTGGCGCAAACAAGTGCACCAGCCAGCACGGAGGCACATCGGCTGCCGGACCCATCGGTGTAGGAGTATTCGCTCTTGCGCTCCAGGCCCGTCCTGAGTTGACATGGCGCGACATGCAATGGCTCGCCGTCATGACAGCTGTTCCCTTCGACACGCCCAGCGACTGGACCAAGACCTCGATCGATCGCATGTTCAGCCATCAATTCGGATACGGAAAGCTCGATGCCTACGCTATCGTAGAGAAGGCAAAGGAGTGGGAGCTCGTCAAGCCTCAGGCATGGTTCTACTCACCTTGGATGCACGTGAAGAAGGCGATTCCCGAAGGCAATCAGGGCCTTGCCAGTGTCTTTGAAGTCAAGGAAGACATGCTCAAGAAAGCCAACTTTGCTCGTGTTGAGCATATCACGCTCACCATGAATGTAGAGCACGAGCGCCGCGGCGACCTCAGTGTTGAACTCCGATCTCCAAGCGGCATGGTTTCGCACCTCTCCACCGCACGCCGCGACGACGAAGCGCCATACGGCTACATCGACTGGACCTTCATGTCCGTCGCCCACTGGGGAGAGAACGCCATTGGCAACTGGACCGTTATAGTCAAAGACGTCAAATCCGGCAACATGAAGACAGGCACATTTACCGACTGGAAGCTCCGCCTCTGGGGTGAATGCATCGATGCCTCCAAAGCCAAACTCCGCCCCATCCCTGACGAGCACGACGACGACGATCACGACAAGATTGATGATCATCCAGCGCATACCACCAGTATTACCATACCCAGTGGTACCTCACCTACCATGACATCCATCCCCGATGACCACCCTGACCGTCCCGTGAACCAGAAGCCCTCTCAGACACCAGCTAACAGTGGTGTGCAGACGACGACTTCGGCCACTGCGAGTGCCAGTGTCACGGCGTCTGTTGATCCATCTGAGAACTTCTTACCCAACCCCTTCCCCACATTCGGCGTGTCGAAGCGCACCCAAATCTGGATATACGGCGCTCTCGCCCTGATTATCGTTTTCATGGCTGGTCTCGGCATCTATTTCTTCATTGCTAGGCGCAAGCGCATGAAGGACTCGCGCGACGCGTACGAGTTCGAGGTCCTGGACGACAACGAAGCTGGAGATGACGCGGGCTTGCTTTCTGGTGCTGCAGGCAGGAAGAAGCGCGCGAAGAGGGGTGGAGAGTTGTATGATGCTTTTGCTGGCGAGTCTGATGAGGACTTGCTGAGTGATGACGAGGGCAGCGAGGGCCCGTATCGGGATCAGGATAGGTTTAACGAGAAGTATGCTCAGGATCAGGATGAGGAGAGCGATGAGGACAGTGGTAGTGGAGCGAGCTCGGCGGGCAAGAGGCAGTAGGAACGTCTCCAGCTTTAGCATCAGCTTTTTTTGTACAGTGGTTTTATGCGAATCAGATCATTGGGCGGCGTCTCTTCTTTGCTTAGACACGTATTTACCTGCCGTCTCAGTGACGCCCACACGAAATACACGCGCAAAACCATGGTGTTGTCATACCTAGATGGATTATGAGAAATTGGGGGTATCATATTTGCGCGCATAACTTTTTCCCAAACTGAACAAATCTAAGCAACCTTTCTTCCCACATTGCCTACTCCTCTTCCTACGACACTAACAACTATCTCCTCCCTCTCGCCTCCAGCCTCCCTAAAGCCCCATGCGCTGCCGCCAAAGACTTTGGAGTCCCGCGCCAGTTGTATAATCTCCTCACTGCCCAGTATATCCTTGCCCAGCGCCACTCTGCCCACATCCTCGCTACCCATAGCCATGAGCATGAGTACCGTAGGCGCCGCAACGTTCTCCACGCATCCTCCCTGCGATATCTTCTCGAGAAGCTGGTATGCGCATTGCTTGCCGATTTCGTCTGCGGGCACGCCGCCGTCGGGTGGTGAGCATACGTCTGCAGAGTATATGCACCCCGTGCTGGTTTCCGCAACGAGACTAATACCGAAACCCACTGCGCCTTTAACTTTTCCGCTGGAGTGGCCTTTGGCGTTTGTAGGTATTAAGGGCGCGGCGCTGGCGTCGGAGAAGATGTACGTGTCTGGGACGAATTTGTTAAGGATGCCTCGCGCAGTGAAGGTCATGCGCTCGTTGTTGCTCTTGGGGACTTCGACGCAGTAGGCTACACCTCTTATCTTCTTGACTCGTCCGGGGTTCAGCAGGTGCAGTGTCTTGGGCAGGCGGACTTGGTGGTTGAAGACAAGTTGTACCTCACCGCCTGCGCCCTTGCCGCCTGCGGGGGCGGAAGAGCGCTTGAGGATGCGCAGTTCGATGTTCCGTTCGATAGCGAAGTTTTTGTAAAGCGGGAGGATCGCGGTGCGTACGGTGTCGGCGGAGACGTCGCCGGCGATTGTGGAGGCTGTCACGCAGCCTTCGCCGTGGAAGACGACGTTCATGTTTCCTTTGCTGAAGGGCGCGAGAACGCAGAGTGGGATCAGCCACCAGCTCACACCCCTCTTTCTGCACTCGGCTGGTATCTCGTGTCTGATTACGCCGCCGCTGGCTCCTAGACCCTCGGCGCTTCCGGTGATGAGACCGGGTCTGTAGACCAATGTCGTACCCGTCATGCTGAATTGAACCTGTGAGCCGTTCGTCACCGAATCGAGCAGTCGGATAAAGTTTGTCTCATGGCGTGTTAAGCCGGGTGTGGTCGAGGAAGAGCGAATTTGCGAGATGCGAACGGGTCGGCCGGTGAGGGTTGCCAGGAGGAGGCGCGAGATCATATGCCGATGACCGGTAAAGTTCAAAGGCTGCTGCAGCGCTTCATCGAGAGCCATCGTGAGGATATGCCGGGGGTTTCGGTATTGTTTGAGAGGGTTTGCGACCGAGTTGGCAAGTTCAGGTAACTTTTTTTGGCGGAGCTCGGGCGTTATCGATAAGACAGACTAGCGCGAACGCGGTGTTCGCGTTCTGGGGTGGAACGCCGGAAGGCGCGTTGCTGCATGATCTCGAGTCCGTCTCGGGAAGACTGTACATTCACGTGCGCCGACATCGCATTACCTCGAGGACGCATTGTATCTTTTTCTTTCGTTCGGTTTCCTTCATTCATGCGCGGCGATGGTATACCTGACGAAGCAAGCGCCGAAATTGTTAAGAAACATTGGTGGAAAGCGGCATGCTGGCGAGGACGATCACGAAGAACCCGCGTCCAAGAGGCAGGCGAATGACAACAATTCGTCTACAAATCAGCAGGAAGAAATCGATATCGATGCCGAGCCCGTGTCCTCCGACAATGAATCGCATCCTCCCCCTCCTCAACCGGTCCAACCCGCGAAACCCACTATACCTACGTCTAAGGATACCGAGGATACAACTCTGAGAAGACCTCAGAAGAAGGCTGCGAGAAAGAAGGTTGGGATAATACGTGCGCCTACGAGTGGGACGTATCAGAGTGGTCAAGCGCATAAAGCCACGACGATATTCGACGATTCGAAGGAAAACACACCTGCGTCGTCTACAGGGTCAGCTAACGATGGGCCAATTAGTTGGGGTATGGAACACTCTTCCCAGAAGACCAGTAAGAACAGCAAGGGCTATGGTTCGAAGACCAGGAATATACACGCAGCACCACCTGCGAAGAAGTCTGGGAAGGCAGCGTCAAAGACTACAGGGCAGACCTATGGAGTGAAGAACAAATCGCGGATTGGCCTGTCACAAGCTGGTGACGAGAGCGATGCCAGTTCCATTGGTCTAGACGACGAAGAGCTCTTTGCGCTGCCAAAAGACTGCGACAGACCACAAAATAACATCGACGGACTGCGTAGACCGAAGAAGAAGGTGAAAAACACAAAGACCGAAGGCGGCGATGCTACACCCAAGATACTCGAAGGCGAAGAACTGGACAAGGAACTAGGAATCACTCCAATGAGTCCCAAGTCACTGAAGAAAGCAGAAAAGGCAGCCAGAACCGCCCAACTCCTTGGTCAACTAAGCAGCTGGAAGGAGAACCAGGAACCACCTTCCTCACAGCCTGATTCCAGCGCACCACAAGAAGCTCTCGACGACATTAGCAGCTATATCGGGAAGCTTCCCGACGTAGAGGAAGAAGGCTCACGATGCACATTATGTTCGGAGCCAGTCGAGCAGGACGAATACTGGAACTTCTGGAAAGGCAAGGATAAGACGGTCAAGAACAAGTCCGCATTTTGCCATGCGCACAAGAAGAAGTCGGCGCAGAAGGAATACACACAGGAAGGATACCCGGATATTGACTGGAAAGCGCTTCCCAGACGAATACGCAGGAGCAAGGCGACGCTGTTACAGATACTCAACAACGACCGGTCCAGTATACACAGAGATCGCTACGAACCGTTGGCATTGACTGGAAAAGCGGCCGCTGTGCCCTCGAGACGAACAGATCTGGCAGAAGATGTTCAAGAGGAACTGGAGTCATACGCGCTTGACGAAAAGGCCGCTTACCCGGGTTACTATGGTCCTCACGGCCGTCGCGTCATCACAGAGAGCGTGATGGATACCCTCAAGGTCGAGATGAAGAATTGCAAGGACCGTGTCGTCCAAGCATCCGGTATCGCGGCCTTTGTGCAGGCCGTCATGGTGCCTGAGGCGGCGATACTGCTCATCATGGACGACTGTTCAGTGGGTAGGGAAGAGGCGGATGAGATCAGGGAGAAGACGTATGATATGGGTCTTTTGCTGAACGAGGAGATTGAAGATGTGCTCGAAAGACAGGACGATAGCGACGATGAAAATGAGTATCAGTACAAGTGACGGAAGGGGTGAATTCTGAGCTTTACCAGATTTTTCACGAGCGTTGTTTCTTTGGCTTCACCGCACTCGTTTCACGCTCTGCGTTCTTATCTGCTTTAGCCACATTCTTCTGCGCTTTGTCGGTTCATCGGCTTTGGCCACACGTGGTCGCGTATTCTGATACCCAATACTATTTCTACGCCGCTTTCATCGTGTGCAATTCTTTCGACTGCTTCTCAATAGTGAGCATTTGCTTGCTACATGTTGACTATGCTACTTCGCCAGTCCCCTCAAAGTACAGATAGAGTATACAGACCCAGGCGTCTCGCTGATTATCCAGATCACCGTCCTATCGTATCCATCACGCCTTCTCAAGATCACGCAAACGCGATTCTCTTGGCACTACGTCTATATAAACGCCGTTTTCTTGCCCATAGAACTCATGCCCCATCTACTGCCTTTGCAGTTTTCCAAAACAACATTGTGTGAAGGGGATGTGGTCCGCTCTCAAAACTGGTAGTGGCTGACTCATGTCGGCATCTCTTCTCCGCTGTTCGAAACACTGTCGACAGATTTCTATGTTCATACATCTCCAAAAAAGACCTTTTCAATGTGGCCATGATCTGTGGATTTCGGACCCCTCGGTCGTTCCAAAAACGTTCTCAACCTCAGCATGTCCGCCGTCGTGGCCCCGGCTCACAATATTTAAGTCCCTGTCGCCTCTTCTCTCCATTCTTCTTGCAAGAACACGAAAAATCTTCTGTATTACCAAAAGAAAGTCGGGCAAGTACGCATGGCCTTTCCCAAAGATATTGCGAAACAAGATGATGTCTGCTCCTCGCTCTTTCCCTTCGCCAGGAACTTTTCGAAGACCAACTGCGACGCACCTGTATGTGCTAAAACATCATCAAAAGACTCTCATGGTGCGTTCGATCCCTCAGAGTACACCGAATACAATCTCGCCCTTCCGGTCTCTTCATTCCACCAAAACGACAAGTGCCGAAGCATATGCGACCCCACATTCTCGAAAAGTACAGTCAATCTCGATACGGCCATGCTTCTACTCCTCGTGATATCCAAGTGAGCCAAAAAGGAAAAGTGCGAGAGTTCATGTTCGGGCGGTTGGGCCGGCTTCCGCTGTGCATCGTTGAGAATGGAAGATGGCTTCCATACATCACCATGGCGATGCTTTGTGCTAGTGCAGATGGGTATAAATATCACGCCTGGCACGCCCGCCTTCATTCTTCCGTTACCTTACTTTCTACACCACAACAAAAAGTATGTCACCACCTCATCATGACTTTTTTTCGAAAAAGCTCAAGACAGCTGTGATGTCTTTTCGCTGTCTGCCTGCCGCGAGCTACCAAAATCGAAAGTCTTACGAAGTCATGTTTGGAGAACTGCACATCAAAAGCCCCAACGCATACAACATGGCCGCCTCCAAATCTTTGAACTTGTTATCCAATATGCTCGCTGTATCCAGTTCGTATCAAAAAGAACCACGAAAGATTCGCCTTTATCAAAACTCGCAGTTGATGTAGACATGACGGCTTCGCTTCTCTAAAATCCAAGCATGATGTTTCATGCCAGATGCATCGCTTTTGGAAAGTTCATAGACATGCAGCAGAGCACATGGTATCCCAAAACTTATACGTTCGAGTTAAGCGCTGAAGGTGTGCCTCGGTCGTATATATAGCTCCAAGCTTTACTCCGCTCCTCTTCTCTTCTATTCTTCATCTCCCTCCCTATTTTTTCAAAAAATGTTAGCCGCACACGTCCATGGTCTGTTCGGAGAATCGCGGTGCAGATATTTCATATTCAACCTGCGAGCACGGAGTGCTTTTCCAAAACACACAGCGATCAGCCTCATGGACTTGGAGATGGCAACCTCGATACACACAAAAGCTTCCTTGCGACAATGGCAATGATGTGAATGATTTAGTAGCGGCTGGACACTATGCGAATGGACTAGCTCAAGGTGATAGCAAATGGGTACACGTGGAATCTCTTCGCATCTCTTTTCTTCCTCGTTGACTCGGTACCAAAAATGTGTACTAGAAGTTACCTTCACTGCTACTAGAGGTAGCACAATTTGTGATGCATTGTCTGCAGAATATTTCGGGGCTGGAGGATACATTGACTTAGGAAGTGTGTACTTATTAAGATTTAACAGTATGTATACGCCACGCATTGTAGCTAATGCAAAGCAAAATCATCGCAACAGTCTTGCGGGAGAGCACATTTCCAGCAGGATCTACGTCAAGCTTTGCGATAGCTTACCGCCCGCGCTACTGGTGAGAGGGCTCAGCACGTGGGAAATACCTGGGTATTCACTCATATAAAGTGAAGGTGAGAGCGATATTTTGACTTTCGACTCTACACTCCTCTACAACACAACAAACCGAAACAACAAACACTGCAAGATCCACCAAACCATTCAATCCAACATCATCATGGCATCTCCCAACTCTGCCGCCGAGTTCTCGTTTGTAGAAGTGACTACTTTCCCTCCTCAGTCCGCCGAAGTCCAGGCCAAGGTGGCCCGCCTCCAGGCAGACACCGACGAAATGGTGGCCGAGAGAGACAGGTTTGCAGCCATCAGTAAGTACTGCAGAAACAAGTGTCATGAATTCGGAGCTAATTGTCATCTAGACGGGCCCTTCATCGCCGCCGGCGGTGACCCGGACAACATCCCAAACCCATGGCGCCTCACACCAGCCCGCCTAGACAACATGCTCCGACTCTACTACGGTCTAAAGCCCCACGATCGTTCGTTCGAGGGTATCTCCTTTGTTCAGTACTTTGGAAGCATCGACGGAATTGCCAACGGTTACCCCATCGGCACCCGCGTCACGTCATTCAACATCCATACTCAAGTCACCAACCTCAACGAGATCTGGCGCATGGTCAAGTGCATTCAAGACTCCGAATCTTTCGGCGAAGGTGGCACAGGCCTCCCCGTCCACGGCGAGGGAGAGCCCACGTTCAACATACTCGTCACGATGACTTGAGCCCGAGCTCCTGCTTCAGCTTAGATGGTTGGACATACCAAGACCCGAGGTAAGTCCTGGCTGTACGAACTGCATTAGAGACATACACTGACGTCGTACCCTACCTCCGCAGGTATCAGAAGGTTTCTTGGTTATGGCGACCTCAAGAAACACGAAAACTTCCTCGCGGCACAGCTATGGCTTGGGTGAGTAGAAATGGATAAACGGTAGCTTAGTGGAACCAAGAACCCTTTGTGTGCAGCTCGTCTAGGCGTCTACATTGATTCAAGCGGGCTACATCCAGATACTTATGATAGCTCGTGTATGACTTCAAGGGCTGGCAGCCTTTTAGGCTCTCCTTCAAAAAATTCATGTAGTTTCCAGAGCCATGTTTTGTGACCGATAAGTCCTTCGTGAAAAACTTTGTATATCTCAAAGCGGTTTTAAAAGTTCGAGTTCTTCATGAGTTAGTATCTTTTAGCCTCCACAGGTTCTCGAAATCTAGGCGTCTCCATGACGCGAGCCACCTCTGGGAGGACTACGAGCGGTATCTCGCATCAGTATTCCGAGCTCACGGTCACTCATAACTCGCGAAGCCTTTCCCACCATCAAGTATAGAAAGGTAAATAAACTGGGCTTCGTACACAGCCTTAGTGCGTATATGGGCGATGTCTCCAAACCCTGGGAATGTTAGAGTCTGCTCATGTTTGTATCAATGAATAGGAGTTGCCTGAGAGGTCGATAAGCCTCGCGCCATCTCGAAGGACCAGCAACGTCAAAGTTACCGTGATGCGGCGCACCAATAGGGTGTAGTCTCTAGCGTGACACGGGAACATGAGTCAGCCGCAAGTGAGTCTTTGTGATGTTCAACTTGGCAGTGATGGTCTCTCCTTCCGTAATCTGCTCTTGCTCTTCCAATGCTACCCGGTCGTGTACGGTGGGAGGGATCGACATGAGCGCAACATAATCACGGATGTTCCGACCAGCTGGCGTGTTCAGGTCCCGCCAGACTCCTTTCGACACCCAGATCTCATCCCGATCTTTGCCAGTTCTGTCGTCCATGTAGGCGCTTGGGCATTGTCCGGGCCCCGCACATACCCCATCCTGTTACCAAGACCCTTAACGGAAGTCGCGCATCAACTTGGTCAGATTCATCGCTACCGCTTTGAGATATGACGCACCACTCCAACGTTCCACTTTCCCTCATCCGATCCATAGCACGCTCTTGCGGCATGAACCACGCAGCAAAAGTCAACAGTCATTTCTGGCCTGATTCGCCCCGTACGTCAGCATAGCCTCCAACAATTCCCAGCGTCCGTCCTGCAGCTGTGCCACGGTTCTACAAGCGTCTGCCCCACTACAGCACACAATGTCCAAGTACAAAAGGCCTTCCTCGATAAACTTTTCTTTTCGCCCTAAGTACTCACCAAGAACGAGATCGCTGGATCTTCCATTGTTTTACGCTACCTAAAACCAAGAATTCACAAGCTCAAAGCCAAATCGACTGCCGAACTCCACCTCCACTTTTCGTCCGCGAGACACCAAAGATGGACATTAGATGGACCTACCGTGTCGGCGCGTTAACCGTACCTTCCTTCGATAATATAGGAGCCCAATGAATACCAGAGTGGAGCGACGGCGTATCTCGACAAAGCGTAGCCCGCATTCTTCACGACGCCCAGGTCCGGGTTCTTGGCTACGGCCTCGTAAAGCGCGTCCGACCCGGCCAGACCCCATCCCTGACGCCTCTCACGCTACTAGTCACCTCGGACGTTTCAGTGGATGGACAATACTCGACCTGGAAGGTCGCGGTGAGTGATCTCAGATTACTCTTCGACAAGGTCAATCGCGAGGACATTACGGTTGAAATTACAGACACCAGAACAGCAGACGGAGCACCCTCAGTGCCGCTCACAGATTGCGCGCCAGAGCTTTTCGCAGCATGGGAGTGCTATCGGTCAGCTCTCCTTGAAGATATCCAGGAACAACAGTGGCTCACCGCCGACATCGTCCTCCGTGAAATCGGAGAATTGCATACCATACGCGCCCCTACTCTCCTCATCACCGCACAAGATGCCGACTCAGCCATATGGTGGGACAGAATCCTACCCCACATACGTCAACTACTCCCCCAGACAATGGAGGTCGATCTCCTTTACGCACCACACCTGGCCATGCAGACATCTGGAGACGAGGAAGAAGCAGAGGAACCGTATGTACGCCCTGCCATATATTCTACAATGCAGGACTACGACGCCATCGTAGAGATGGGAGCCAGTATAGGCGTAGAGCAGCCGGACAACAGCGGAACAGTGGGTGCTGTCATCGTACTCAAGGATGCGGCAGGCAATGAGACCAATTGCGCCCTGACCAATCACCACGTCGTTGCGACACACGATTCAAAGAGTGTCATCAACAGCGGTATGTCGCTGGACGTACGGACACATCAACCAGATTGGCTCACTCTTGAATCTACGACATGACTCTACTTCTATTGTACCGGTAGACATGGAGCAGCGATTTGGAACGAAAGACGGCATCATGCTGGCTTTCGGCGTCATGCATGACCGCAAAGGAGAAGAGTTCATGAGGGCCGGCGACTCCGGAAGTTGCGTACTACTGAACGAACGCAATGGGAGAGCGACCGTTGTCGGTCTACTCTATGCCTCCAACGAGCACTCGCGCGTTTCTTACATGATACCATTCGACCTGGTTGTACGCGACATAGGGCTAGTGACAGGCCAGAAAGTGTCGAAGCCTGAGTTTGTTCAGTACGACGAAAGGGCGTAAGTGCACTTTGGGAGAGGACAGCGCATAGTCATGGTGTTTATTGCGCACCAGTTTATAGATCAACGTAGCTCCCTACAATCAGTTTACAGAAAGCTTTGACATCTCGAAATTATCAGACAATGATTCTCATGAGACTAGTAAAGCGTGTCCATTCATGTAGCCATTCGTCAACACTCGTGTCGCGGTGCTTCGGCGATGCATGGAAAGCTTGTATATCGCTAAACCCCGATGGGCACGAATTGTGTTCATTCATAGAGACTAACTTCTCATCCTCGCTCCATGCCAAATCATTCGAGTACCTCGCACAAGGAAAGGCCGAACAGGTCTGCGGCCTACATTGAGATCAAAACATGCAAAGTAGTTAACTCAACATCAACGTAGGCCCCGGGGTATCTGGCTTTTCCCCTTCAATGAAGTGCGAGTATGCGCCAATATCGACGTTTACTTTGTCGCATAGACTGAGTTTGCGCATGCGTCCAAGCGAATGGCATGTTTGATCTTCAGTTGGAGTTTTGCACGGCTGCTCTGCAACGTATGGCTCGAGAAGCTAACGAGGTCCACGTTCGTGGAGAATGGTGGGGATGAAGACCTCACTCCGTTCGAGAGTAGTCATGACGCGAGGGGATTATTGTGAGCACTTTTGGAAAGATGTAAGAATCCGCATTTTAGACCCAGAGAAGAAGCAGACGGTGAACTTTCATGTTCTCTGCGACGTAAGACTATGGCGCGAGGAGGTATTCAATATGATTTTCAAAAAGAAACTGAACAGTGATGATGTCGTAAAGTCCTCCCGGCTCCAGCATAAAGTCAGAGATATCGACTTTTGAGTCGTTTGTATGCGTTACTTGGTCATTTGTTTTTGGCAATCGTGATGCTCTCAGAGGCCGAAAAGAACATGGCGAGTGTTGTTGTAGTTTTGGTAGACCGGAGAGAAAATATTGAGCTTCTTGGTCTTTTTTTGGTGGACCGGGAGAGGACATGGAAAGTGTCATCGTCGATTTTGGTAGGCGAGCATCGCATAAATCAAGTGAAGTTTCGTCATCTGAGAAGCTGTCCCTCAGTCGTGTTTTGGTTTCAAGATATTGGAAGGAGCGCAAACATAGCCATCGCTGCTTTCACTTTTGATGGAGTGTAGAGCTGAACCCAGACATGCGTTGTGAGTATTTTTATTTTGACGAGAAACAATAGATACAAAGCACCAGATCATCTTTTCGTCATGCTTTGATCTTGCTGGAAAAGACCGGTCTGGGAGCCCACATGAGCAAGATAGCTGACGGTTCTGATGGGAAGCAAGACCCGGGCAGAGACATGTATCGTTACAGGGATGATTTTGATTTTTTTTTTTTGGAAAAGACCGGTCTGGAAGCCCACACAGGCCGAAGGTACTGTCGATTTTTGTGGGAAAAAGACTGGACAGGAAGTCCACATTGTCTTTGTAGTGGTGAGCTTTTGGTGAAAGAGAAGACAGACACACATGGGTGAGCACCCAAGGGATTTTGGTTCAAGGGAAAGTATTGTAGGAGAAAAGAGGGTGGGTGAGCAAAGCCAGTTATATAGCCGTGCTAGCTCTCCTAGAAATCACGTGTTGCACTGGCATTTGCATGTGCGAGGAGAGGAGGAAGGTAATGATGTAGTGACATGCGACGGGTATATTTCATTTCGACTCTCCAGCCACTTTCATGAGCGCATCTCCAGCATGAGTTCCTTATATGCTTTTGTAGCTTCCAATTTGCGCCGTTCCCATTTGACTCCAAAGTATGCTATACAACCATCCTAACCGTCAAGCACTCCGCTCTCTTTGAGTGAACGGAACAGTTCCGGTTCCAGGAACTTGCTAATTGTGACGTCCTCCGCGAGACCCTTCCTTCTTCGTGTCTTGAGCACGAAGTCGCGTGCGAGTTGTTGTGCGGTTGCAGGTTCGAGCGGTCGGGTTGTGATGTCTTTGTCGAGAGGGTCGCCGGGGACGATGGACCAGCGGTCGAAGACGAGGGAGAGGGAGACTTGGCCTTGTGTGTGGATCTATGGGAAGTTAGTATATGCGCTAGGTAATGGGAGTGATTGTAGGAGGTGTACGTACCCTGAGATCGGTCTCGAAACCGAAAGAATCGATGACCGGGATAAGACCACGCACGTTGTACAGCGGTGTGCCCGCAATGGGTCCATCCTGTAGGACGTGTCCTCTCCTTCGTGCGAGGACTGTGTACAAGCTGCTCTTGGTGTCTGCAGGGCCGACCATACTGCAAGAGTACACCGGCTCCATCAGCCTGGGACTCGCCATCAGGAAACTTGAGTAGCACGCTCGTCGACTGGTGGGGATGATCTGACCACCTCCGCGGAAGATGGCTTCTGGCGCAAGTTCGACATCGGTGATTCGGAACTTTGTGTTGCGAATGGGCTCTTCGCAGAGCGGGCCTTCTCGGGTAGCCCAGCTGAAACCTTGTCGAAGCGTATCGCGCACCGTTCGCAGAGTCTTGCCGTCGACCTCTGAGGGAAGCGTGTCGTTTTGTAGGATGTTGGGGCCCATGTCGTCAGGTCCGAAAGCCCAGATGTTGCGCGACGCGAGCAAATCGTATCCGTAGTTCTCCTCAAAGAACTTTCCAACGACTCGGACGGGATCTTTGATGTTGACCTTGCCAGCTTCGATATCTTCCGCGATACCTGGGTCGAGCGGCTCAGCAATCATGGTGAGTTTGTTCTTCTTGTTCGGTGTAAGCGCGTAGCACTTGATGGCGGACATCTCAACGACCGTCTCGCAGAATCTTGTTACGGGATCTGACACCTTGATCTCCATGTCGGCGTATAACCGTCGTAAATCGTGCAGAACACAGTCCATGTACAATTCGCCCGTACCGAGAACAACGTGCTCTCCTGACTCCTCGACCTTGGTTGTGATGAGCGGGTATGACTTGTTGATCTTGCGCAGACCGTCAAGCATCTTCGGTAGTTCGGAGGGGTTTATCGGTTCGACTGCGACCTTGAATACGGATTCAAAGAAGTGGCGGATGGGTCGGAAAATGTAGGCGTCTTCGTCTTCGGGAAGTTTGGTAGCCACAATAGTCGCCGTCTTGACTATCGAATTATCGACACCGCCGAGCAGCACCCAGTTACCTGCCGGAACACCGCTGACAGGGATGTTGTATCGTGACTGCGCTATCCATGTGTCTATTACTGTCGCAACGACCATGTCTTCCTCATCCTCGATCGTGTAGCCTTCACCAAGAACACGCACCGACTGCGGCGAAGTTGCAGTACCGCTCATCACTCGGCCCAATGCTGTGAACGACTTGGCATCTGTTGCATTGAACAGCTTCGTAACATGTATGACTAGGGGTCCGTTCTGGTCGCACTTCTGCATGGCTTCGGCGGTCTTCGTATCCAGAGGTCCGGTGTAGTGTTTTTGCAGCAGCCGTTGCGCACCTTCTTCGGGCGAAGGAACGTGTTGGGTGATCATGTCTACGAAACCGAGAGATGGCCCGAAGTACTGCTGGCATACAAGGCGCATCAGCTCCTTTGCGTCGGTCTTGTATTCTGATGGCTTCAATCGGATGCCCAAAGAGTCGAGCGTGTCCTTGAGGTCATCCGGACTCTGGCTCAGTGTATGCGAGTAGATCTTGTAGACAGGCTCCAAGATCCAGTGTACGAAAGACCGTTGTGAGCCCTCCTCCTGCCGCTTGCGACTGAACTTGCGGCTTCCAGGATTGTAGAAGATGTCGCCCCAAAGACGCATGGCGAATTTATCGATATCCAGACCCTTCATCGGAACGCCGAAACCTGGGAGTTTCGATGGACCGGGGTAAAAGTCGGAGTACATCTTCGCGAAGGACTGAATGGTGAAGCACCATCGCATGCTGGAGCAAGCGAAAGCGACATTGCCTTTCTCAGGGCTTACTCGTCTACTCTCGCCGCGGCCGGGGATGGTGTTCTCGATGATAGTGTTGACCTCCTCGATTACGTGCTTAATCTTGAAGTATGCGTCGCTGGGCGGCAGCTTCAGCTCTAGGATCAAGCGGTCCATCTTGTTGACCACAAGTGTTAGGGGTAGATCTTCTAGCACTGCGTGCTTTATGATTTGCTCCGTGTTCACTTGCACACCCTCAACCACATCCACCACCAAGACCACTCCGTCGACTAGGCGCAACGAGGCGGCGACTTCATCGGCGAAGTTTACGTGTCCGGGGGTATCGAGGATGTTGAAGAGATGCGACTTCAGCTTCGTGTTCTGGAGGACGAGGCTCATGGGCGCAGCCTTGATGGAGAGGCCTCGTTCGCGCTCGAGCACGTGTACGTCGGTGTATCGCAGCTGCTCCTCCCGCTTCTTGCCCCTCTTGTAGTCCAAACGATCTTGGATGTCGTGTGTCTCCATGACCAACATATCCATAAAGGCAGTCTTTCCGTGGTGCAAGTGTCCAGCTATGGCGATATTCCGTATCTGGTCGGGGAAGTTCATCAAATCCGTCAAGAGCTCTCTCGAGTGATGCACCGGGGGCAGATCTGTCTCTTGAATCGTGAACTTCTTCTGCACTACCGGCGCAATAATAGGCTTCGCCAGCGACTGCGTGTCTTCCTCGTGCACCAATACTTCGACATCTGGGCCGTATACGTCGGACGCAGAAGGGTAGTACTGCTTGTCTTCGTGGAGGATCACGGCATTGGACGGCCCCTCGTCCACCTCCATAAGCTGCTGGTCGTTCGTCTCGGCTTCCTCCTCATCGTCAAGGACATAGGCGTCGGCTGCCTGGCCGGTGCTCTGGACATCGTCGTCGGACTCGGCCTCGCCAATAAAATTTCCAAACCTGTCAAAAGTCAGTCGCGTAACATGTTTGGAGAGAATGGGCGCACTCACTCGTCGTATAGGTCATCCATGGCGGCGGTGGGTGTGGGTATATGCGCGGTGGTGATGCGCGTCGAGCTCGAAGCTGTCGCAAAAGTTCAGACGTGGTTCCGCGGCCTAGCGCTAGGCGGTGAGGGCGGAGGTTGCGGCTGGCCAATGGGGCTCCGAGGCGCCTCCTGCAGGGCCAGCAGGCGCCATCCGTTGTCGCGCAAGGCTAAACTCCAAAAAGATCCATCGGGGTATATTTGTTGATCGGGCCATTTGCTCAGAGGCACCTTATATCTGCTCTCTGCACCTTCACTCCGCTTTCCTGCATACCCAAGATACCCATCATGTCGTCCCTTCCCCCAGTTTACATCGTCTCGGCCGCCCGTACGCCTACGGGCATGTTCTTGGGGTATGTTCCCTGGTACTAGAGAAGAGGGGCACCACCGACTCACGCGACAACAGCTCCCTCTCGAGCCTGAGTGCTGTCCAGCTGGGCTCTCACGCCATTAAGGGTATGCCAACCTGTTGCCATTGGAACATGAACTCGTTCTAACACCTCATGTAGCTGCCGTTGAGCGCGCCGGTATCAAGCCCACCGATGTCGAGGAAGTCTTCGTTGGCAATGTTCTCTCCGCAAAGTATGTACAATACCAAACATGCCGAAACTCCAGGAGAACTCTATTGACGACCCTCCAGCCTCGGTCAGAACCCCGCCCGCCAGTGTGCCATTGGCGCTGGCCTCCCCGAGTCGACCGTCGCAACCACCATCAACAAGGTGTGCGCCTCGTCCATCAAGGCCCTCATTGTCGGCGCCCAGACCATCATAACCGGCAATGCCGACATCGTCGTCGCAGCGGGAACCGAGAGCATGTCCAACACCCCCCACTACCTCCCCAACCTGAGGACCGGCGCCAAGTTCGGAGACCAGCCCCTGGTCGATGGTGTGCTGAAGGACGGTCTGACCGACGCATACAAGAAGGAGCACATGGGTCTGCAGGGAGAGGAGTGCGCAGACGATCACGGCTTCTCCCGCGAGGACCAGGACGACTACTGCATCCGCTCCTACAAGAAGGCCAACGCCGCACACGAGGCCGGCTGGTTCAAGGAAGAGATCGTCCCAATTGAGGTTACCGTAGGACGCGGTAAGCCTGCGGTCGTTGTCGACCGAGACGACGAGCCCAAGAACGTAAGTCGCGACCCTGGCAGTGTTCACTAATCGGCACTTTCTTACTTATTAATCACAGTTCAACGAGTCCAAGACGCGTACACTGAGGCCCTCTTTCAAGCCCGGAAACGGAACCGTCACCGCTGCCAATGCTTCACCGCTCTCCGATGGCGCTGCTGCTCTTGTCCTTGCCTCTGAAGAGGCTGTCAAGAAGCACGGCCTCAAGCCCATTGCTAAGATCCTCGGCTGGGGTGACGCTGAGCAGAACCCCTCCAAGTTCACCACCGCCCCAGCGCTCGCCATGCCCAAGGCTCTGAAGCACGCCAAGGTAGAGCTTTCTGCTGTCGATGCCTTCGAGATCAACGAGGCCTTCAGTGTCGTTGCGCTCGCCAACATGAAGATCCTTGGTATCCCAGAAGACAAGGTCAACCTGCACGGTGGTGCTGTCGCGCTCGGCCACGCGCTCGGTGCCTCCGGTGCCAGGATCACAACTACACTGCTCGGTGTGCTAAGGGAGAAGAAGGGCAAGATTGGCTGTGCCGGCATCTGCAACGGTGGTGGTGGCGCCTCTGCCATTGTTGTCGAGTCGATGCAGTAGATGTGCCGTCTCGTTAATGAAGACACGTAATGCTAGATATGAATGAAGTAATCATCTATACTTGGGCTGGATCTCTGCGCCCAGATGCACTGTTGCGTGAGCCAGATAGTAAACATGAGCCTTGTTTAGTTATCAAGATGATCAACGATCTCACCCACTATAATCTCTTCTGTATTCTCTGTTGCATGTAAGTTGGTATGTCCCAGCCATCGCGACGACAATACACCCACCTGCAAAAAGCACTTATTTGTACTCGAGTTGTGTAGATCGACTTTCCGATTCATTGGTTGAACGGTCGGTTTCAGGGGGGTGGAGCGCCAGCACTGGCCGCGCTCGCTTCCAGAAGCGCTAAATCCGGCGCGTGGCATTGGCTAGCAGTCGCTCTCCTTCATCCCAACCCCCGATCACCTCACGTTTCAACGCGTCGACGACGAATCACATGCTGCTAAGCATGGCAAATGCCTCAGGCAATCGATAATAACCGTAGGCCCCGCCACGTATCCACCGGGATGTGCGCTTCTCGCTGTTTCAAGCGCCTCTCCCCGTTCACCAACGGACCATCCGTCCTATTTCTCATGAAACGGCGCACGTTTGGTTAAACATCCGGGCAGCCTTGCTCAGCGCTATTGAACCCCCATCTTGTGTACCTGACTGGTTCCTGCAGGTCCCCCTCAATGTTGCTAACCGGAGATAAACTCGGTCCGTCTATAACTCCCCTCTTGTTGAAACGGAGCCCGATGTGCCTAACGGGAGATGTACACTCTCCCGCGCTCGTCTACCCTCTAGACGAAGCCGTTGGGGCGAATCGGTGGCTGCTATGTCAGGGTCGTTGCCACGCCTCCGTTTTAGGCCTGCGTATATAGGCAGGCCGTCCCTTTCCGACCATCTGGTGCCTCGTTACATCGCCAAACTATACTGTCGTCTTTTCCGTTCTTGTGCCTTTTTTCTTCACGCGTCTAGTACGCAGTCACTCATTACTATTCTTATCTTTCAGCGTCTCGACGATGCGTTTCTCCACACTCACTTCGGCTGCGGCCCTTTTCCAACTGAGCATAGCTGGCTATACTCTCCAAGATGATTACATGACCGACTTTTACGGGGCCTTTGACTTCTTCACTGATGCCGATCCGACAGAGGGCTTCGTCAAGTACGTTGACGAGGCTACGGCGAGGCAGACGAACCTCATCAACTCGTCTTCTTCAGCGATTTCCTGGGGCGTGGACACACAGAACCAGACCCCTGAGGGAAGGCCCAGTGTCCGTATCCAGAGCAAGAAGACCTACGACAGTGGGCTGATTGTGCTGGATGTTGCCCATATGCCATTCGGCTGTGGTACATGGCCAGCGTAAGTAGACTTTCATCCATCGAAAGTCATGTTGCTTACACATTGATAGGTTCTGGACGACTGGCCCCAACTGGCCAAAGAATGGCGAGATCGACATCATCGAAGGCGTGAACGACCAGACGAACAACGGCATGACCCTCCACACTGGCCCCGGCTGCCAGATTGGTGAAGACACCACCCAGTTCGCTGGCTCAGTGACCACAGGAAATTGTGATGTTGCTGCCGAGGATCAGTCGAAGAACGCCGGATGCTCCATCGAACACCCATCGACCAAGAGCTACGGTGCAGGCTTGAACGAGGGTGGTGGCGGTGTCTACGCGACACAATGGACCGCCGATGCCATCAGCGTTTACTTCTTTCCTCGCGACTCCATCCCGGAAGACGTCCTCGGTGACAGCCCAGACCCAAGCGGCTGGGGCAAGCCAGCTGCCAAGTTCGCCGGCGCCTGCGACATCGAGAGCACATTCAAGCAGCAGCAGATTGTATTCGACACTACATTCTGTGGACAATGGGCGGGCAGCAGCAGTGTTTGGAACAAGAGCTCCTGCAGCAAGAAGGCAGACACATGCGAAGAATGGGTAAAGAACAACCCCGAGGCTTTCACAGAGGCATACTGGACGATCAACTCCCTGAAGGTGTACCAAGATAATGGTTACGCCGCTGTGCCTCAGCCCTCTTCGGTGCCTGAGCAGAGCAGTGCTGCTTATGGTGTACCTGTCCCGTCAGAGACACCTGCTGTGCCTGTCCCGTCAGAGATACCTGCTGTGTCGTCTGGCATTCCTGAGCCATCCGAATACCCTGCAGTTCCTCCGCTCATCACCGCCTCTGTATCCGGCATCTTCGCACCAATCCCGACGAGCGAGACCCTGTCCTCCAACGCCCCAGTCGCATCACCTCCTGCCGACGATGCCTCACCCAGCGTACCCGCCGAGACCCCAAGCCCCATCGCCGCACCAACCACGCAGATCAATGCTCCGGCTCCAGCTCCAGCTCCGACCGGCCCCATGTCTGGTTTCCAATGGCCCTCTGGTGGCGCAGGTAGCGGCAACAAACCTAAGCCATCGACGACACCCTCTGCCTCGCTTCCTGAGGGCACTAGCACGGCAGTTCAAAACTCGAGTGGCGCTGCCGCCGCTCCCAGCACAGCGCAAAGCGTCGCTCAACCTTCCGATGTACCGGCCGCATCCCAGTCATACGCTGCGCCTGGAGTACCTGCTCCAGCGCCCACTGTATCTCAAGCACCTGCTGCTCCGGCGGTGCCAGCCCCAGCGCCCACCAATGTTGAAAAGGCACCTCCAGCCGACCCGGCTGTTCCCGTCGTCACAGACACTGTCGAAGCTATTCGCACAGTAGTTCAGACGATCTATCATACTGTCACCGCTCCCGCTCCCGCCCCTGCGGCACCAACGCCCGCTCCTCCTGCTGCTCCGCCTGCCGCAAAGGGACGCATGGCAAGACACATTAGGGAGCATAGGCAGAGGCTCACAAGGCACCACGCCAGACACTGAGCGGTGCATGACGAATGATGGAACGGTTGGACAAGTCACACTGGTTGATGGCTTGCTTGGCTTGGTGGATGGGAACGGCGCACATATACCCCTGGGTTTCTTTGTATATATCTTTTAGACATTGGCAGCAATTCATTTGGATGTGATCTGCATATATATTATCTTTCGTCGTGACAGCTCGTGATGCCTTGATCTACCTCACAGAAACAATCACTATCCTAGATGTCACGTCTGTGGTGATCTTCTTATGTTTACTTCTCCACGCGAATGCTTGCACCTTTTTGATGTTTGATATTCTGAAGGATGCTCCGCTAGCATTGTGTCTTTTCGCTACCAACCTTGTGGAAAGTAGTCAAAGAACACACCCCTCGCGTTAACAGCACGGTCAAGGGGTAGCAAAAAGCAATGCCACCCACACACGCCATGTGTTCTCGCTACGCATAGCGAGCGAAAGCAAAAATTAAACAAAGCTGTGAACTACACAGCCAAGAACACTCATCCCTAGTGCTCCTTCCTTTCTCCTGCCGAAGCAAAGAAAATGGCAAAAAGAATGTGGACGCTGTGGGAATTGAACCCACGACCTTTCACAAGTACGCAGAAGAATGCGAAGCGACTGAAGTTGAATGTTAGGAGAGAGCTGAGAAGAGGTGTGTTGAGTGGAGTCTTACAAATCATACCCCTAGACTTTGGGATGTTAGTGGGTTGTAGAGGTTGATTGGAGTGTTGTGGCAGCTTACCCAAGCGCCCGTATTAGGTAATCGATGAGTATTTTTACAACAGCAATGTATATAATGTTTCAATGTTTTGAAGTTGAAGTCCGGATGACAGACGTAAGCAATGTATGGTGGGCGCGAGACAATGGTCGAGGTGGGGTTGAGGGGCAGATCTTGGAAGGTGGGGTAAGATTGAGACCAGGCCGGGAATTCCAAGGCCATCGCATATCTATACATGTTAGACCTTTGTTTACCTACAAAATAATCACTCGTAATCATTAAAAGAGACCAGAACCCCCCAAAATACCAGAACAATTCCTCGCTCCCTTACAAGGTCATTCAACACAAAGCAATTGTTTGGTTGTATTCCTCCGACATCAAAGCCTCTTGGCCCTTTTCGTCCAGATGGTTAGACAACTTTGTTATGCCAATTCGCCTAAACATGGGATACTGTATTGTCATCGACAGATGCCCTTTCACGCCTGGGTCATTGCCCTTGGAACCAAAATCTGTCGCCCCTTCGTACTTGAGCAACAAGCAGTACAAATAACGAAATGCTTTCCGTACTGTCCGCTCACCATACGCAACGGGCATGCAGTATAGTTTTGCATCATCGCGGAAGATATCGACGTCAGATTCCGGGGCGTCCAGATAGAGATTGGCGTGTTCGAGATGATGCGCAGACCTTTTGGAATCTTGTTGCGACATGTCAGGCTTGATTTCATCTTGCTCCAGTCCCCAGCTGTACCCGACTCGGAACAGCGGGTGAAGCTTCCGGAGCTTGATAGCCCTAAGATAGCGTGGTTTGAGCAACAGTCTTCCCTGTTTTACCATGCCATACTCATTGTCCTCGTCCGAGAGGATGATATGATGGTCAAGTACTTCGAGCATTAGCTCTTCCTCTGGATACGAGTCCTCTCTTTCGCCCTGATCCCGGTCGCGCATCTCGTTTGCTCTTGCAGCCCCGTAGTCTGTGATATCGGGATAGGTGATTCCGTGGGGGGTATCGATTGATGCCCATGAAAATGAAGGCGCTCGAGTTGCGTCGCGTCGTCCAGGGTTCTCGAACACACCATCCCGATAAAGCTCGTTCACTTGCCAAAGAAGCTGACTTTCCAGATTGTTTCTCCAGAGGCCTGCAACATACGTGCTTGGTACTGTGAATAGCTTCTGGTCACTACAGAAGTGCCTCGCAATTCCAGACAGCGCTATTGAGCTGTTAGCACGAACAGTAACATGTCTTAGAACAACCTTGATTGCTGCGCAGCCAAAGCGTAGTAAGAGAGATACATACTAGTAAGAAGTCAGCAAGATGTCTTGAATATTATACGTGGTGGCTACTTTACCCTATGAGTTTGTCGCGCGATACTGTAATTTGCGTTTTGGAGTACACCTCTACAATGTGTTTCCACAGTTCGTAGATGTAAAGATCTACCATGCCCTCATCAGGGTCTGGAAGATCATTTAGGCGATTGCTTCGTAGTGCCCGCCCAGCCTCTGGGGTTAAGTCTTTGAGTCGTCCTTCGTCTATCGTAGCTCCCAACTTAGACCTCAGTCCTATGGCCATTCCAGGATAACCCTCGGCATCATCGAAGTGAGAGCACTCCCAGGCAATCTGGTCGCGACAGAAATGTAGTACACGTGGTGCCATGAGACGTTCCTGCAGAACCCAGCCTCTACGGTTAACAGCTGCGCTCTCAACGAGGTCGTCCCAGAAGGACACGTCGATGAGAGCGCACCTCGTCAACTGTTCCATTTTCGAGCCTTCAGTACTATGTTTTCCGAAAGGAGCCATTCCCGTATGGTTGACGTTGATCTCGTTCTCCCAAAGGGATTCAGGCTGTCGGCTAAAAAACAAACCCTGATCTCCATCAACCGCAGCAGTAGCGGATATGTTGAGAAATGATCTTTGGTAGATCTTGTCCATCTGTCGACTCTGGCTCAGCCAGTCACCCACATGAACCATAGATCGGCTGTTATGATCTTCAGTCGACTGCATGATGCACATCGAGTCAATCCAAATGAACCCGACTTTCTCCAGATGACAAGCGAACAGGATCGCGTCTCGAAAACTTTTCGGCAGCTCCCGCAACTCGATACCCTCCCGCATGAAACGCTCTCTGTTGGTTGATTTCAATTTAAGCTGTCCTTGGACGCCTTTGGGCCTACCCCAGCAATGGCTCAGCGTAACGTATCGACCATCTTCTCTTTCAATACGACCCATCTTTGTTCTATCGCTGTTCCAGGACTTGACTGTCAACTTGCTTGGTACATATCGGCTTGGCATGAAAACATCGTCCGTCTCGACCAGATACACCTTTGCTCGTTGTACATCGCTATATTCTGACAGGACTGTTAGACTGTCTCGGTCACCGATGCCTCGTATGCCTCGGATATCGCCGAGGTCTAATAAGCGCTTCGGATACCATCTTTCCCCGGTGCACTCCCAACTGTCCGCACATTTACACTCGTTCATCCAACTATGCGCCAATTGGATGACTTCATCGGAAGAAGACTCTGACGACGTCAGGGTTCTTAGGCGGCGCTCATTGGGGTCTGTGATGAAGACTCAATACATTGCGACCTCATTGAATAGTCAAACATACCGATTGCTTTCAGCAGGTACGCACGCTTGAACCTTTGGTTGATATCGAAGTCCAGTGAGAACCCGCTCGGCAGAGGTTTAAGCACAGCCGTGATCGAGATCGACTGATCCTCTAGCAGGTTCACGTCGCGCCAAATCGCATTTCCTAACGACGTACATATCTTGCAGTCTACCTCCTTTGATCTTCGAAGTGATGTTGTAGTTTTGTGATGATCAAACGTTAGATCGTGAGTCCCTGACCTCGCTCCCCTTCCACCCCTCAGCATAGCTAAACACACATTACATATCATCTTTTGACGACAAGGCTGAGTGAGATCTGGTGCTATTTGTTGGGCGCAAGGCTGAGTATTCCGCGCTTAGCCTAAGGGCTGCTACTTTGGCATGAATAAAAGGAATGACGCGCTCGTGGCGAGGCGAGGCGACAAGGTTTGATGCGATTCTTGGGAAAGGCTGACTAGATACCTAGGTATTTAAGGGGAACATGCGGGATATAACCTTGGAAGGGTCACACAGGAGCGCAGTAATCGGGGGTTGGGTGCACCCCTGTCCAGCTGAATGCAGCCCTCCTTCAAGGCAGCCGCCGTGCATTCATCCCATAGTTTTACCCCGCAGCATCTCAGCCACGGTCGTCACTGCTGCGCACCAGCGGTATACGCTGCAACAATACGTTTGCGAGTTGCCATAATTCCTCATGCAAAATATACGTAGACTGATGGCTAGCTCCTGAGAGATCAATAGCTAGGTAGCTGCTCAGTTGCTGGGGGGTGGCTGTAGGCCTAGGAGACCTCGGGATGTTGGCGCGCAGAACTGCGTGACCTTGTTTCCTGTACCACCTGCAATGTGCGTGATTATTCTTATCACATGCATGAAGGTTATGCGACATCCCGATCGCTGTAAGGTAGGTATGTAAGCTTGTCGCTGCGCCCGAAACGACCTCGGGGAGCTTTCCAAGGTTCACAGCGCATCCACCATTACTTCCAGCCTTATCTTGTACAAGACGGCCCCGGGACTCAACAAGACAGCTTGAAATCGTCCGCTACTAGGGCAAAAGCTATCACAGGGACCCTATAATTATATCGCTCTGCTTCCAAGGCTATCTCAAGTACTAGCCGAAGACTCCGGGATGCCATCCACTTTCCTGCTGTCAGCCTGGGAGCCTGCCATTCCTGTCACAGTTGCAGATGGCCACATTCTCGACGAAGAGAAGTTGCTCGGATTTCCAGCGTTCAGTAACTGGTTGGAAGCACTTCAAAAGAATCTCACTGTGCAAACAACTCCCGGACACACGTTTGAAGGGGATCCATGGCGCCTCGAGGGCGTGAATGTACACAACGTCACCGTCTTTGACGACGGAATGATAGGCTTCATGACGATCGAGGCATTGATGAAGAAGAGCCACACCAATCTCGACCGAGTCATTTTCTTGCGCGGCGGTACCGTCGCTATCCTTATGATACTACGACCCAAGGACAACGTAGACGAGAAGTGGGTCATCTTGACAGAGCAGCCGCGAATCGGCGCATGCAGCACTGCTTTCCTTGAGATCCCTGCAGGAATGCTAGATAACAAGTCTGGCACTGTTGTTGGAAAAGCAATGGAGCAGATTCGAGCAGAGACGGGGCTTAATGTCAGGGCAGAGGAGCTGATCGACCTAACCGCAATGGCTCTTGACAAGGCTGAAACCAACGAACAGCTAAAGAACGGGGTGTACATGAGCCCTGGAAACCTCGACGAGTATATGCCGATGCTATTGTGGGAGAAATACCTGGACCGAAAGGAACTTGAATCTTTCAGGAGCAAGTTGGGTGGGGAGGGTGTCAGAGACAAGTTGATCACTTTGCGCATCCGCAATTTCGAGGTGCTTTGGAAAGAAGGCGCGAGAGATGCTAAGACGCTCGCAGCTTGGGCGCTATACGACCGACTGGGCAAAACCGAACAGATTGAAGAGCGACAGAAGCAAATTCGCATCGGTCGGACTCAGCAATGAGTACTCACCTGTATTGACCTCCGAAAGGTTTGGATGTATCCTTATTTCATGTGAACGATATGTAGCAAGTGTGGCAATAACAGTTGTATACCAAAGCCCTGCACATACACATACCCACTGAGCGGGTTCTTGCCGCCATGCATGTGCTTATCTCAAGGTCATCTCGTAAGCGCCGCGCATGGTTTCGAGACGAGCGGCAGGTGGGGAAGCATCGAATCATCCAAATAAAGTTGCGCGCGCATCAGAACCTCAACCCATTGGTGTACCCAGTTATAAGTGGGGAGATCTGCACTAAGACATTAAACGCTATACTGAGAGTCTTCTTGAACGAATGTCGGAATAGCGCTAACAAAGCATCATACCTAAGTATGGCTACTTGAGATCAAGGTATAAGTACGTGTTCCACTTGACGCCTTCATCACCGTCCACCACTCCAAAGTATCTCATATTTACATTACTCCAGTTGCTCCATTGCTTCCTGATCGTCAGCGAAGCTCGGTTTTTCGGTCCTCCCATAATCTTTGAACGTCTCGGACGCACTACTTGCACGTCACACACTCTCGCTTTCTCCCTAAAAGACCTCGGATTACCCGCTAATAGAGGAGCCTTCGACACTATGCCAGCCAAGCCCCTGCCTACAGTTGGCAGAACCGCGGTAAACGCCAACGTGATGATAGTACTTCGTCCAAAAGACAACACTCGCGAGCGCTACGTCCTTCTCGTAGAGTCACCCCAAGCTCGCGCGCGCAATGAACCGTACCTTGAATTCCCAAAAGGAGCCTTCGACGCCTCGGGGAGTTTTACTGGTCCTATGATGGACAATATCCGGCGGGAAATCGGTTTCAAGCTATCCGAATACCATCTTATCAACCTTACGGCCTTGGTACAGGAGATGCGGCCTTTAGTCTGCGAACCTGGTTCGCCGACAGAGCCAGCCGTACGTTTATTCAACGCAAATCCGAACACGACACTACTTCTCTGGGAAAGGTTTCTGGATAGAAAGGAGGTTGAAAATTACAGAGACCGACGGGCGCCCAACGAGGCTTGCAATATACGCATGCTCGACTATGATTACCTCTACGAAAAGGCGGAGCTCAGGTATGGCTGGGCAATGTACGAGCATTTGCATGGTTGTGGTATTCTTCAGCAACAACTGAATGATAAGAGGATTGGAAAATGAAGGAACTGGATAGGAGATTAGGGCGACGGAGTAGATGATGATGTTGCACATGTAGACTGACCGGAAGCGCATCGTAAAGAGTTTGCTCAAGCGAAGTAGAGCCATCGACCCAGTATTTGCCTGGGATGGTGACAATGTTCCACCCTGTAGTAGATGTTAGGTTGTAGGCGCCTGGGTAGTGTGATCTCCAGGCAACGAGCTAAATGCGTCGCGGCGCTTGGAAACTTTCCGCGATAACGAAACCGCGCGGCTCTGCTCGGTTAGCACGACTCGTCAAATCCAAGCGTCTTTTACAGATCCCCAGCGCATATGTGAAAGTGCACCAACTTGCATGTGCAGCATTACGCAGGGTCGTGTCGAAAGATATGAGTTGATGGGGAAGCAGGCGGGCGCATGGACCTGGCTGGTCATCTCACTGCCGGCCTTTACCCGCAGTCCCCCCGCGCACTGGCCTCTGGACCGCCCTTGCTCGTCACGTGACCTACTAGCGTGCCAAGACCAGCTGGCTACTTATACCGCGCCGCCCCCGTCCCTCCCAAGCTCTGAATACTTGTTCGTATTCCCCAACCACCCCCCTACGTTTACACCTGCTAACAATATCTAGACCTTCTTGCGACTCATCAAGCTCAAGCATTTGATGGTCTGACAACGTCGCCTCCATTGCACAGCGGGGTGTGGTGTTGTCATGAATCTCCTTCGGGGGCTTCAGCGGGGCAATTTTTGCTGGTCTGCCACTGCGGCTTCACATTTTCATTGACTCCAGTGCCTTGCGCATTGGATTGAGGAAGATGTTCGACAAGATAAAGAGCGCGTTACTACATATAAGCAAGACGCTGAGTACCCAACAGCATACATTGACGTTGGATCACCTACTTTGCTCGTGTTCTGGATGTAGGCTGCAGACTTGTTCATTAGGTCGTGCTGCGTTCGACGCGTCCCGACTCGTCCTGCGGTACTTGCTAACGCGTCGAGCTCCGAAGCTATCTGCGCAGCGGGACCAAGACCGCAGCTCTTCGCCTTCTATATCATGGCCGTTGGTAGTGATGTCTCGTCGATGCATTTGGCCTGCCAAGCTCTGCGCTGTTGCCCAGGTACTGAGTGTGGCCTTCGTGCTGTTTCGCGCGTTGCCATAATGCTTACCTAGGTACTGTTGAAGAGCTTCTCGTCCTACACGTCTTGTCTACCGAATCGCCGACTGCGTTCGTGCTTGAAGCGGTAGCAAGTGTCGCACAAAGCTACCCGCAATACCACAGAGTGAACCTGGAAGCTGTCGAACAGGACCGAATCGCACACATCCCGCTAACGCGTCCATGCTTGCGCATGCAGTCCGAGAAGTCTGTACCTGCGCCGGCAACTACCCAGCACCATCTCATGCATATCACCTGTCCCCGACTTCCAGCGTATGGCCATGATCTGGACGTCCGTTCACCATCATGGTCCTCAGTCACAGGCATATAAGCCCTCGCGCAGCCGCTGTCCTCCAGTTTATCAATCGGCTTGAACCGCATGCGTCTATGCAGGCCCTGGAGGGGGGGCTTCGCGTTCTTTTCGCACCTGCACACGACACCACCTCCACATTCTCCTCTGTATCAACACCCCGAGCTTAACACGACGATAAATCCATCTGCCGAGAGAATGCCGTTCGGGACGCGCTCGGTCTGCGAAGGTCTGGCCAGAGCTGCATGTCTAGCTCCAACGGCCAAACGCGAAACGCGTGCCGCCCCACCATGACATCGCCATGACGCTCGTAGGATTCCCATCGGCAACCTCGATCTGCGCCAGCACATGGCATTTCCAAAAGCGTACATTCAGCTCGCGTATAGCGGACTTGTACCCCTCCACAGCGTGTCATGACGTTAAGCTAGCCCCTCCAAGCGCATGTACAAGGGGGCGGATAATCTTCTGGTTCGCGGTAGTTGTAAGAGGGCTGCAAAATTCACGTCACAGGTTTGTAATATGTCATCGAAAATGTCGCTGGTTGGCATTGAAAAGGTAGACGCGCTGCGCATACTGCAAGCTCTCCAACTTGAACATCTTTCCACCTTTCACATATACCACTACACATCAACTTTAGCCCAAGATGATGTCCCAAGCAGCCCGCCAGGCTGAGAAGGCCATTGGCCATGGTGACAACGCCACCACCGCGCAGAACGTCACCAACCCTGGCAACGACGAGAGCACCGCCGACTACTCAGAGACCATGAAGGCTTTGGCATGGTATGGCAAGAACGATGTTCAGATGATCGACACCGCGAAGCCCAAGATCCTAGAGGACCGCGATGTTATCGTCAAGGTCACTGGCTCTACCGTCTGCGGTTCTGACCTGCACTTGCTTCACGGCGCTGTCGTGGAGATGCAGAAGGGCGACATTCTCGGACACGAGTTCTGTGGTGTTGTAGACGAGTGCGGACCTGGTGTCACAAAGTTCAAGAAGGGGTACGTACGCATCTGAGTCTTTGCTCAGCGCATCGCTAACACCAAATAGCCAACGAGTTGTTGCCTCTTTCCAGATCGCCTGTGGTGACTGCTACTACTGCAAGCAGAAGCTGTCCTCCCAATGCGAGAAGACCAACTCCAACACCATCGAGAACGCCATGTACGGTGGCCGGACAGCAGGCATGTTCGGCTACTCTCACTTCACTGGTGGATACGCCGGAGGCCAAGCAGAGTACACCCGTGTCGCTTACGGTGACGTCAACCTACTGCCTCTTCCCGATGACGTTCCGGATGAGCAGGGTCTCTTCCTCTCCGACGTAGTATGCACCTCATGGCATGCAGTCGTCGACACCGGCGTCAACAAGGGCGACGTCGTTGCCATCTGGGGAGCGGGTCCAATCGGACAAATGGCCGCAGACTTCTCCCTCATGCAAGGCGCATCGCGCGTCATCATGATCGACCAAAACTGGCGTCTCGATTTCGTCAAGTCCAAATACCCCAACATCGAAACCATCGACTTCTCCACCCTAGCCAAGGGCGAGTCCGTCACCAGCAAGCTCAAGGAGATGTGCAACAACCGCGGCCCAGACGTCAGCATTGAGTGTGCCGCCGGCGAGTACGCTAAGGGCTGGGCCCACTACTTCGAGATGATGCTTGGTCTCGAGACCGACACCAGCGAGCTCATCAACGAGATGATCACCAGCACACGCAACATGGGTCGCTGCGGTATCACCGGTGTATACGTTGGCTTCACCAACCACTTCAACATTGGTTCTCTGATGGAGCGCGGTATCCGTCTCATCGGCAACGGTCAGGCACCTGTACACATGTACTGGGAGTCGCTCCTCAAGATGATCCAGGAGAAGCGCATCGACCCCTCAAAGATGGTCACTCACCGTGTCCGCCTCGAGGACTTGGACAAGGTCTACTACAAGTTTGAGAAGAAGGAGGATGGTATGCAGAAGGTGTTTGTGGAGACCAAGTGGAGTTTCCCGGCGTGGGAGGGCAGCCCCAAGTTGACCAGGTACTAGATCTGTTGTCAGTGTAACGAAATTTGTAGCATAGTTTAATGATGATACCAATGTAATGAAGTCAGAATGAACACTCCATGAAGACATTATTCGGTGACATGTCAGGTGCAGTAGTTGTTGTTGCGGACCACCCGATTTTGCATACGTCACTGTTCCACCCCAACCGGCAACTAACACCTATACTGCAGTGCTTTTATAGACGCTATTCTGCTTAGATGCTTCACGATTAGGCAATGATGACCGTTCCATCTTTGGAATCTTTGGACTTTCGATGCCTTGATTACAAAACACCGATGCACGCTGGGGTATAGAATCTATGATTACGTTGTCAAACCATCACATCCTCGAGCTAGAGGAGTCACAAGAAGGCAAGTATCATGAATACCTATGTTTTACGTAGTGCCGCAGCGCAGCCTCTACGGTACATCATTCTCCTTGGCCATTCAACGTCATCGCATAACGTTCCAAGTCTTCCCCCACACGAAACGAACGATGTGTGCCTCCCCCATATCAGCCCGAGCCCGTTTTGTTGATATTCCCATCCGCAGCCATATCAGCCATGATCTTCTTCCGTATGATGGCATTCGTCCAGTGCATCCTCGTCTGGTAATACTTGGGCACACTGTATAGGAACCAGGCAATGACCCACGAGTATCCGACCGCATACTCGAAGCGGTTCAACCACTTCGAATCGGTGCCATATCCCAGCCACTTTCGCAATTTCCTCCACTGGTGCGCCACGACCATCTCGGTGATGATAGGTAGCATCTGTGCAACGTACCAACAGGCAATACCCCAGTGGTCGCTCATGGGGACCTGCTGCCATCTAACCAGCGCATGAATGAGTCCGGATACAAAGAAGACGAGTGTGTTTTCGATCAATCGGGTTGAGATCGCACCGCGCTGCATGCCAAGCCAGCCCCTCGTCACGCACTTGATATGGCCCGTCAAGGAGTGGTAGACAAAGTTGTGCCAGTGCTTTGCCCAGTACCTTCGTACCGACCACGCGGTGCTCAGCGAACCAAAGAGACACTTGGACCACTCTTCCGGTCCGTCGAGCCCCGAGCCAACCCAAAGGACGGCGAATATACTGTGATATCCCTCGTACAGCCACATGGATGAAATGCACCAGTCGAAAGTGTACATGAGCCGCCAGGATATCTCCCGTCTGCCTATGGACATCGTGATGCGGTCGAAGAAAGATAGAAGCCCCGGTCCCATATATGTGGCAGGGTCTAGAGCTCCTGGTGAGTAGTTTTCTTCGTAGTAGGTGAAGGCGCACTGCGCGGCGTAGTAGAGAGGTAATTTGAGTATGTGGTAGCCGAGGAATTCCCAGCGAGAGTAGCCGTGGCGGTGACCCATCGGTAGCACAACACCGTGCTGAACGCGAGCGCTCGGTAAGACGGGCTCGTCAGTCTTCTTGTCAGTCGCAACGTATCTCTCTTCGCTTGGCTCCTCCTTCGCCGCCGAAATTGCATCATGGGATGATTTCGGTAAAATGTGTCCCTGCTGCTCAAGCACCTGCGTGTGATTGCGATCGAATAGCACTTTGTATCCCTGCCTGACTCTCTCCTTCTTTTGGTCCCAGTCTCCCAGACTTCGCTTCTCTCGTGTGAGGACGGGCGCGAACTCCATGACGCAGACTTCGTAGCTCATGTGGACGAACCATATCAGGCAAGTTCGTCCGAATGTGTCGTCGAGGTAGTAATTCGGCGTTAAGTAGTCCGAGTGCCGAAATGCATACCATGTTGGTAGCGCGAGGGCGAGGATCGAGAGCTTGCGGTAAAAGCGTGTGGAAGGTGGGAAGGAGAGGATGTAGAGTGCCCAGAATACGGCTGTGGTGAAGCACACCACGGGTGTGATGCTGTCGGTGATGCGCCAGTTGTTCTTAACGTAGCTGCCGGGCATGGTGGGCGAGGTCGCTTCCAGATGGTCGGCAGTCGCGAGACACGTAGATGAGAAGATTGAAGCTTCCACGGCGTTAGGAGTACATATACTCAGGAATATATGAATAGCGGGGGTGTGGATTGTAAGTTTGGACGCGAGGTCGTGTGGCCCAAGGTTGGTGGTGTGGGTACCTACGTGTAGTTGCGGTAATGAGTATATTTGTCCAATGCGCCTGCCTGCCTGGGAGAGGATCTCGTAATCGCGACTGTCGTGTCTTCAAGCAAAGGTGCATCAGTCGACGAGACAAGTAGACGCAGGCTCTCACTGCTCACTCACCTGAAGTACGCTTCGCGTGCCTTCCAATATTGGGTCCAAACTCCAATGGTGAAGTAGGTACCTTCACTGCATAGCGCGGCTCTGTCTCACCGGATCAAAGTATTCATGAGCTTCTTGTACTGACCTATAGCGTCTGCGATGCATGGAGATGAGAAAAGAAGAGAGTGTGAGGGCTATGTAGCAGCTGAAATCGGGGCGTGCACGTGTGCAGAATAGAATGTGGGTATCATGTGACCAAGGCGCAGTGGATATCAGGTGTAGCACCCCCTTCAAGGAAAAAACCGAACACCCTAGAGCCTACATTAAGATGAAAGCTTGCGAATTAGGTGACCTAACGGCGACGTAGGCTTATAGGTGTTCAGCTTTTCCCTTGTATGAGGTGGTAGGGTGGTTTGAATGGGGTTGAATGGTATTGGGTGTGCCAAAGGGCGCATGGACATGGTCACGTTAATGGATGGTTCTGCGAGCCATGCAATAAAGCCGACTTTGTTCGCCTAAGGTTCATTCAAATTGCCCACTGAGGTAAGCCCTCTTTGTATCGCCTTTGCAGCTCGATCCCGATCGCATCTCTTATTCCATATTGTGCAGCTCCTGTACAGATTGCGTGGTGGGATGATTGGCCGGATGTTTACTTAAGACGTTCACCTTGTGAGTCGCAGTTGATTGCGAGGGCGGGCTGCTATACAAGTAACTTTGTTAGTACTAATTTAAGAATTATAGAGGGGCTAGGAGGTACTTACGTCGCTTACAACGAGAATATCTTCCTTGGCGGCGGCGATGTCGGTGTCGTAGTAACCTAGGACGGGGACTTAGTGAGACATATTAGTATATGTAGTAGTCTCGGGTCGATGACAACGCTCCTGGCGGGATACTGCCGCAGCAGATTAGGAGCGAGGGTCTTGGCATGGGCTTTCAAAAGTCGTTAGATCTAATATACAACCGGAGGGAGAAGTGAACTAATTATGCTTTCTATGCAACCACGCCAGCCTAGGAACAAACTAAACAGCCTGGAGCCTACGTTGATGTTGGGTTACCTACTTTGCAAGTTTTTGTCCTAATGTAGTCTGCAGACCTGTTTAGTTTGTTTCTTCTATGTGGTGCAACCTTGGTTTGGGCCTCGTCTAGGATGCTTCTCGTGTCAGGGCTCTACATTCCGTCCAAGAACCAACAAGCCAGCTTATTGTATGCTGTAGCAGTAAGGAAAACCACCCGCAGTGTACGCCAAAGGCAAACGTGCATAGTGACTGCTATACCACCAAACCATCTCTTGATATATGCTCCCCAGTTGGGGTTACATTGACACCGAAATGAGAATGCGGGATCGTCCGCCCCAGCTAGTAAGTCATTCAAGCATACTTCACCCAAGTCGGATATCACACATCATTTCAGACGCGTCACCATCGCGTCATCCGACAAAAAGCGGCCAGGAGCAAAAGTAAAGATGAGATAACCAAGGAACACATACAGGGACTGCAGAAGATGTGTTGAGTTCCTTTGTTATTAATATAGTGTCTGCCAAGAAAGAAAAGCATGCTGGCCGCATGAGGTCTATTGGCAGTCCATTGTGTATTGTTGAGACAACACAGAGTACCGTCTATCTATGTTGAGGCTTCGGGTGCTGAGGCGCACGCTGCCCAGACGGACGCCCAGCCACAAGGTGTGGCGGGTGACGTTTCGAAACCAGTTCCAGATCGTGGCGCATAAAGGCTACGCGGCCTTGCAGTGTCGCAGCCATAGGATCGGGTATATGCAGAGTATGGTGTAACGCGGGTGCTGCCGTTGCTTGTGGACGCCAAGGGCGCTTTGTGGTGTCATTGCGGCACCATGCGACGACGCAACGCTCTGTTGCTACTCTGAGTCATCGTGGCTGATACCTGGAGGTTTTCACATGCTGGCATACTTGTCGTGGCTAGATTTGACCTTCATGTCCAAGGCCGTCTCGTGGAAGTTGCCTTCGACTCTGGACTTTCGTAGTTTCTTGACCTCAGCATCGTTCAGACGCCGGCCAATCTGGTCCTCCAGCTCCTTGCGACTAATTTTGACATTGGCCTTTTCTTCCTTGCTTGCCTTGTTTCGCGGTTTGAAGCGGGCTTGCATGCGGATGCGGAAGGTAGTGCTGAAGCTTATGTGTTCTGCGTCGCCGCGTGGCTCTGGGCCCTTGGAGGAGGATTCGTCGATGGTGAGGAACAGGTCGCGGGCAGTCTGGAGGGAGAAGGCAGAGGGATTGTCGGGTACAGGGATGACGACGAAGGTCTCTTCGGGAGAGATGGCGGTCGCAGTTGCGCTGAGGACGCCGAACTTGTCGCAACTCAGATATCTGGACTAGATTAGCGGTGCCAGCTTCATCCATGTCGTGGTTACTTACCTTCCGTGATGGCCCTTCAGACTGAGCTGTTCTGTGCCGGCAATGCGATTCGCGACAAAGACCTGGCGCACATCGTGGGGTTCAGCCGTCGCGACATCGCCGTCAACAATGTTCTCCAGCTCGCTCGCAAAGACCTTTCCATTGGCGTCGCATGCCAGACACGTGCTCGGTGTGTCGGTGGGCAGCACAATGACTACCGGACCTGTGATGTCGCTCGGCGCATCTGCGCTCACCCAAGAGTCGTCATGCTCCGCTTCGGCAGGCGCGCTCGTGGTGAGCTGCTTCGAGGGCTTTTCGTCGGCGTCGTAGGGGTCGGCAGCTTTTCTGCGCTTCTTGACCTTCTTGTCGCCTTTGAAGTGGAGGGCTTTGGGCATGGCGATGGCGTTGTTGGTCGTCGCAATCAGGCGTCGGAGGTGAGAGATCGGAGCTGGCCGAGGCTGCAGCAAATCAGGCAGGTGCAGTCGAGGTGCGGACCAGATCAGACCAACCGCGCACTACAACATCACGATAAAGTCGCGGTACTACGTAGTGAAAACCATCATCCACACCTATCTTGCTAGACGACTAACATGGCCAACGCTAATGCAGCAGTCAACCAGAGCGCCGTCGCCGTGGGTCTTGACGCCCTGAAGAATAGTGAGTGGTAGCTGTATGGTTGTGACTCAGCTTGGCTGATAATGCTCCAGATGATGTAGATTTCTCTCTACTTGAAGAGGCCTTTGGCTCATCTAGCCTGGGAATCATCGTGGTAAAGGATCTCCCTTCCAAGTTCCATGAGCTGCGACATAAACTACTATCGTACGCCTCTGCTCTTGGAAACTTACCAGAGGACGAATTGGGTAAGCGCCACTAATTGAATCTACATCTGAAAGACCACTGACATGTCACTAGTCAAGCTCGAATCTCCAGCATCCAAGTGGCTGGTTGGCTGGTCTTGCGGAAAGGAGACGCTCAAAGATGGCAAATACGACACTCTCAAGGGCTCCTACTACGTCAACTGTGCCGGCGGTTTCGAAGAGCAGCAGAAGACGGTTGCTGAAAAGTACCCCTCCTTCCCAGAGTACACCGCGCCGAATGTGTGGCCGTCTCAAGAGCTTCTCCCAGGCTTCGAGGAGACTTTCCGAGAGCTATGCACTCTCATCATTGACATAGCCGCATTGGTCGCTCGTGCCTGCGACAAGTACGCTGAAGCCAACATTGATGGCTACCAAAAGGGATACCTCGAGCATCTAGTCAAGACAAGTGTCTCCACCAAGGCCAGGCTGCTGCACTACTTTCCCAGTCCCTCTCCCGCCCCCGATACATCCAGCGGTGACGAGGACGACTGGTGTGCGACCCATCTCGATCATGGATGTCTGACCGGTCTGACATCTGCTATGTTTGTCGACGAGGCTACCAATCCGCCAAAAACGGGTGCATCATTCTCGCCCCTACAAGAACTGGATCGCTCACCGGACCCCAAGGCGGGTCTCTACATCCACTCCCGTACCGGAAACGTCACAAAGGTCAGCATACCTCGAGACTGTCTCGCGTTCCAAACAGGCGAAGCGCTCGAGATCATCACACAGGGCAAGTTCAAAGCCGTTCCCCACTTCGTGAGAGGCGCGGCAACTGGGGGAAAGGTAGCAAGGAACACATTGGCAGTGTTCACCCAGCCGAACCTGTGGGACAAGGTCGACGACAAGAGAGACTTTGCAGCTTTTGCCAAGGAGATTGTTGAGAAGAACCACTAGGGCTGAAGCGGTCATTGTGTAGCGACATCGCAGATCAGTAAATAGATAAGATGTAGTAAGATTACATCAGGCATCTCACCTGCTCATCCTACACGGTGCCAAGCTCCCAAATAATTTAGCCCAAGGTACCCGTGGACCTGAGTTGGCGGCTATGGATGGTATTTGGGGGTTGTCAGAATCCCATGCAGCCTCGAGGGCTTGGCCTGACAGCTGTGGCTCGTCACGACGCCAGCGCTAGCACCTGTACCGTCGAAGCTGAAGAGCCTCATTTCGGCCGCCCACGCACGCATAATCCAACGCGTCGTCGTCTACGCACGCCATCGTCGTCGCAGCGCGCTAGGAGACGGCGATGATACGCGCTACACACATTGCGCGGCCTCGAAAGTTGAAACACACAAAACAGCGGCTGTCATCTAATCTACGTCGACGATCCCGCCCTGCACTGTCAGCCGCCAACCAAACGTGGAGGGTGGGTACAGACGCTGCGTTGGGCCCGAACTTTGCGCCACACGTCCAGTCATGGCGGGCATGCGACTCTGCACGTCGGCACCTCTGCGCAACCTCAGGCATCTTTCCCGCCCTCGCCACAGCCGTGCCAACACACGCTCTATATTCGTTTTCTTGAGTGCAGTGCCGGCTTCCGGTTGGCGCGTCGTCGGCCACCGCCACAGCGAATTGCCCATGCAGAGGCTTGATGCCAAGACACTGAAGGCCTGAAACCGGTGGGGTCTATTCACCATCCACCGACGAATATTACGCGGCCACCCATGCTGGCTCGGCGCTTGTTCCCCCTTTCAGCCCCAACGCCAATTACACGGCCAAAAATCCCTATTCCTTCTCGACGCATCTCTATCATGCCAAGAAAGCGTATCCGAGATGCCGTCTTTGCATGGGGGAACTTGCTTGCACCCTTGCATTCCACTTAACCTCCTTCTTGGTTCGATCCAACCCACACCAATGCAGCCTCTATAGCTGTCACTGTCGCTCATTTTTCTTCCTTCTCTTGGTCTTCCTATCATTCCTTGGGCCTGTTTTCCCTCCATCAGTCGTTGAGTCGTCTGCATGCATATGTCTTTCCTAGCAAAGGCCCCGTTATCGCTTGCGCGCGCCACCATCTCGAGCCTTGCTACTCCTCTGGAACCCGCCGCTGGTCCTGGCAAAATGGCTTCCAACAACCGCCAGAATGTTACTTGGGTTGAGGTGTGTAGTCGTAATATGGTATACAGACATCTACTAACATGTATAGGGTGTTCGCGGAGTTGCATCCTTCTGGGTCGTCGTAACACATTTATGCAGGGCTTGGGACTACAGCCTGTGGTCGCCACGAGACAACGAGAATGCAGCACCCCAACTACTGCAGCTACCTTTTCTCCGATTACCGTTCCAAGGCCGCATTGGAGTCACAATGTTTGCCTTCCTCACCGGTTACGTATGCGCCATCAAACCACTCCGACAGGCCAAATCCGGAAACGTCCCAGCTGCACTCGAGACACTGGGCAAATCTGCTTTCCGCCGTCCACCAAGGCTGATTATGCCTGCGACTATTGCCCTGGTCATTGCGTGGTTCTTTGCCCAGCTGGGTGCTTTCGAGGTTGCGCACCTTAGCGACTCCCACTGGTTCCGCCGTTCCGTCCCTACCAACATTGGTGGTCTTGACACGGAAATCCCACGCTTGATCAAGAACTTCCAGACCTCATGGTCCGGCGCCAACAACGAATACGACGACCACCAGTGGGCTCTCTTGCCTCTGTTGCAGGGTGCTTTCCTCATCTACGTCCTCTTGTTCGCCACCGTTTTCATGAAGTTCCGCATGCGCCTCTTCACCTGCATGGTTTTGTTCCTGTGGTACTGGATGCGCACCAGCCCGGAAAAGGGTATGTATAGATATCCGAGTTCCTTGAGTCTTAGCTGACATCGTTAGAAACCTTCGAGTGCCAATTCCTCTACGGTGTCATCCTCTGCGACCTCGGCTCCGAGAAGAGCTTCCGCGAATTCGTCAACAGCCGCGTGAAGGCCCGCCGCATCGCGACCGCATTCCTCATCCTCCTCGGCTGGTACGTGGCGTGCTACCCCGGCGAGCACTGGGAGTGGTCGACTTGGTCTGTTCAGCTCAAGAACATCGGAGACTGGATCATTCCTCAAGGCGCGGCAAGCTACCCCAAGCGCTGGACAGCTATCGGATGGGATCTGATGGTCACTGGAATCTGGCTTTCGCCTTCCCTGCAGAGCATGTTCTCGAACAAGCTGTTCATGTGGGTTGGCCGCAACAGTTTCGCCGTATACCTTACCCACGGAACGGTTATGAAGGTCGGCCTTGCGCGCCTAATTTACGGATTCAGCACCGCGCCTTACCACGTCGAACAGCCAAAGGACGGCCAGGGCGAGGCTATCGAGCACTACATTCCCCGGTCCACCAACTGGTTCGTCTGGGCCCTCGCTATCCCCATTTTCTTCGTCGTCGAATACACCATCGCCCATCTCTGGACCACCTACGTGGACGCACAGTGCGCGAAAGCCACCAAGTGGCTCGAGGACAAGATGTTTGAGAAGAACGAGGATGAGAAGCACGGCGCCGCCAACATGGCTTAAACCAACACAATGCGCAATATTCCAAGCATCAGGAGTTACAGATGAGAACCTCCTGCTCGATTTCCCTTGTTATCGGATTTTCATTTTTGGGTTACGATTTCCTTTGTCGGTTTCATCATCATCTGCGGATACCAATATTCGTCGCATTTCACGGAGTTTTTGGTGTCGAAGACAACAACCATCATAAAGCACAGAGCTTCTCTTTAGATGAAGCAAATGTCCTCGTGTCGCAACGACAAGATATATGCGACACTGTTTAGCGTAGCGAATAGCGAGTCGAAAGTTCACCAAATTATCTAATTCAAACAACACATCAACTCCAACATTCTGCGCAATCCTCTTGCCAACGTGTTCTTATCTCAGCAGTAGCATCCGATCTTCATTAATGCGCGGTGAGACTGGAATTCCCCGCAGATCACAAACCCACGCAGCGATCCCAAATCTTGGCCGCCTCATTATGGAAAGTATCGCAAGCAACGAATCGTGAGCCCGAACAAATCAAATGAAATCAAATTAAGAGACCGAGTAATTACGCCATTGCCAATCCCCGCTCCTCATCACCTCTTTCCGTCAAGAACCCCTTCCCTAATCCAATCTCCGCCTTTCCCCAATCGCCTCCATCGCAATCCTTCAATGACGTACACTTCCCTGCACGCCTGCGCAGGACCCTCTTTCCCGCAGGAGCACTCTGGCCCACTCACTCTAGGGCGACCAAGAAATCCACAAGACATCACGAGCCACATGCACAACTTGTTAAGCTTATTGCCAAGCTCGCTGCTAAAATGCCGCGAAGGTGCGAAGGGGGGCCTTTAGCCACAAAGGGTCTTCTTGGCGGAGGTTGGAACCGGCTGCTGCCGATTATTACCGCTAGCTGTGGCGGTGGGTGTTGTGTATGCGTGTGAGGGTGTGCGAGAGAATGCATGGTGCCGTGCGTGGCAGTGGGCGCGTGATGTTGTTGATCTGGAGGGGGGAATCAGAATGCCTTTCTGGCGCATGGCCTGTGGTATTCCCATCGTCCGCTGTCATCACGCATCTGGAAGGTTGTGGGGGGGCAGTAAGAACAGGGATGCATAGGCTTGCGCTCCTTTGCGGTCTAGGCGGAACAGACCCTGCGATGGGTTTTCTACCGAACGACGCTCTCGATGGAGTTTTTTGCTCAACGACGTCATCTCCCTTCTCCGCTTTCGCTAACGCGGAGAATGTCCTCTTGTAGATTGAGACGGTCCGCACGGGTATATTGACGGTCGTATATTGGGCCGTCGCATTATCCCGCACTTCTTCGTTACGCGCTGATGCGATGAGCAAGAGAAGTCTTGGGTACTTGGCGGATGAGGTTTCGCATGGTTTCAGCTGCCTGAGCAGTTGCAAGGGAGTCTGAATGGACTCCGATGTTGAGGAAAGGAACGCGCGTAGTTTGCTGAGTGAGATTGGGCCGCGTATGACCTGGCCTTGTTCATGGCATCTTCGTACAATAATTGTACAACACCGGTAAATATCTAGCTGCAAAGATGAGCTCGGAAGGAGTAAATGGCGACTAATGAATGGGCAGGCAGCTTTCTAAGAAAACAGACCACGGCATATAGGCCAGAAGGGAACATCGTTGTAGACGCACGACGAAGTGAATATTTAGAGAATAGGTGTATACTCTCGTAAGCTTAGTTACATGCATTCTTCTCTCCGCAGTGTCTCATACGTCCAACACTCATCTCTTTCTCTTCGTCCTATTTCCTCACGATGCCTTAATCCCTCGATCCATCAGCCTCTCAATGCCAATACTTGGACCCGCCGTAAAAAGTCCTACCATATATTTGGCCCCGCGGATTTATGCGGGGTAGTCGTCTCTGCTGCGGGTTACTGGTGTAATATCTGCGATCTCCGCCTTCTGGCATTATGGGAGGAAGTCTGAAGGCATTCCTTGGTAGTTCAAATAGTCTGTCGCTTCGATAACGTACTTCGTATGAACTGGGCATCTTCGGTTGCGAGATGTATGTGTTGAAGCTTGATGGCTGTTTGGTGGTAATTATCTGTAGGTGTTGTTTAGGGATGGGGTATGGGGTAGAAGGCTTTGGTGGATCAAGGGACTTGTATGATTGCTTAGTGGCTTGCTTTGGGTATCGTGGACTATGGACTGTGGACTGTGGTATGAGAGAGGTAAGAGAAACATCGCCGCGACGTTTTATACGCCTGGCTTCTTCAATACCGCAGCATGGAAGAGGACAGTGATGACTGCTCGCGGGAGGTACGTCGCAGCTACGTGTACGTTAACAGCTTTACATGTCTCTCATTGAAATCACCGAGGGCCGCTTTGTTGGCAACTTTGGTTTGAACAGGCAGCTCTTAGAATACATACAACGCGATATTTTGGTGAGACAGGATCAGTAGATTCGAAGCACGTAAAGGTAGACATTTAGATAATGCAGGTGTGTATAAACTCATTCAAGCTAAGTTACATACATTCTCCTCCTCGGTTCACCACACGTCCAGAACTCATTCCTTTCTCTTCTTCCTGCCTCCTCACAGTCCATCACTCCATCACCTCCAACCATATCTCCAAGTGCCGTTCATGATGCTCCTCTCATCTCTCGCCCATATCTGGCCCCGCGTGTTCATACGGGGTAGTCGTCTCGGTCTCGACCCGTAAAAGTCTCCTCTATCCCCTCGGAATCCCGGCATCATGGGAGGAAGTCTGAGACCCTGCCTTGGCATTTCACTCAGGTTGTGGCGGGGATAAGCAGCTCGGCCTTCATAAGGGTTGATGGGCATTTTTTGGTCGCTGGAAGGCTACCTGGGAAGGTAGGCGTACTGTGGCTGAATGTGAGTTTGGTGTCGCTATGTGTGGTTGCTTTCTGGGTATGAGTAACGAGACTTCGGTCGATGGAGTAAATTGTATGCTGGCTTGGTTGCTTGCTTTGTGTACTGTGGATTGCGATATGAAGAAAGTTAGAAAAGCATCGCAGCGGCGATATATATGCCTGTCTTCATTCAATATTGCTGCGCACAAGAGAATCGCAACCACTGCTGGCGGAAGGTGTGCTGTTATCTTGTAGCCGTATGTATGCTGGTAGCTCTTCACGCACTCGGGTCAGGTCATCAGGGGCTGCTTCAAACAGTACTTGACACGGTGCCTTGTTTTCGTACGGACACGTCGGAACATTCAATGAAGCTGTATACAATGCTTGACTGTTGGAAGTACGTTTGCTCAATATTAAACAACGTGTCTCCCTTGCTTCAATATCACTAATAGCAGAGTGAACTAATAAGACGAGGTAGCAACCTCGCAACACTAGGACAACGGGTTGAGGATGACTATAGATATTGAATGCTTCTGAGGGACCCGGAGAAGCGGAGTAGAGAACGATCACCACATAGACATATACTCACAGTAGGAACGGGTTTCGAGAACGCGAGAAGCATAAGCTGAGATAGTTTGATATTATCACATTACAGAATACCCCCGTGCCTTCTTCCTTTCCACTCTCCTAGCAAAGCCTGCAAACACGTGAAGCACATCACATTCAGTGTTACCCCTCGACTTTCCATCTACCTCGGAGGTCCAGGCCCTAACCACCTCCCCGATGCGCTCCACCCATAGCCCTGTCCGACTCCTCCGGGATAGCCTCTTCGTCCATACGATGATGGGCCTGGGGGAAATAGGCCAGGAAACTGCGTTCGAGGACCAGGCAGAGGTCCCCGAGGGAAGTCTTGCTGTCCGCTGTAACGAAACTGTTGATCTTGCTGGTGTTGTCTGAAGTATTCCGCGTTCCTTCTCCAGTCTTCGAAGGGGTCTCGTGGCATTTCTGTGGGGTTTGCTGGGTAATAGGGCTTGAGTTGTAGTATGTTGTGTTGGTTGATTGCAGGTGGCTTGGGTATGCTGATAGTAGGCCTTTGCTTTGGATGTTGGAGTGTTAGGAGTAAGAAGGGGCTTTTGCGAAAGACTTTATACGCCGTATTGTTAGTGAAGAGCGTTGGAGGTGGAACTAATGTATTGTAGGCGGTTGTGCAGTGAACGCAGTGGTTGGTACTCGTGAAGATGTGTAGAGATAGAGAGGACGCGAAAAAAAGCCTTGTTACAGTGTCTATAACGATAACAATCAGCGTTCTGAGGCTAGACATACCAGTCATGTGTGCCAAAGTGTGCCCCCATCTTATGCACGGAAAAAGATTGAACAGATCTGCAAACTTGATCAACATAAGAACATGCAAGGTAGGTAGTTTTACATCGATGTATGCTCTAGTCTCTTCAGTATTTTCTTGAGTTGACGTGCCATTTCCATTCCAAGGTCCATACTCTCAATCAAGTGACACGACATAACCTCAACTTAGCTGTGCACCGCCTTACAGTTCTTCGCTTTACAATCGTCTCTGTCCACCATGTAGCTTCTGTCATCCTCGAAACCACATACCCAGTATCCATCTTCTTCAAAGTGGCGCCTCATGTGCTTTCCCCATTGCTCTTCGTCCATGGCTCCGGCCCAGATACCCTCGTATTCCCAACATATCAAACAACTTCGTCTCTCAATTCCATTTCTTGTACTAGCTGGCAGATGCGATTCAAGTACAAAGGAATATGAGAGTCCTTGATGAGTTGGCCGGTCTTGAGTGTAGGACCTGGGATAGAACAACTTGACTGAGAGGCCACAGTATGAACACTTATGTTGATCTTCTTGATCCCAGAAGAGATCTTTGCTTCCATCACGGCGTAAAGCGATAGCTCCGGGACAGAAACCAGGGTTCATACCGAGAAGATGTCTGATGCACATTGACCAGGTTCGTTTCTTGCGGCGACAAGGCAGCTTCGGTAGTATGCGGGCGCATAGTGCGAATGGATGTATTTTTCGACCCTGTGTTCTTCCGGAACCAGCGTGTAGAATTTCGCTCTCGCCTTCTCTGAGTTCAATCGTCTTGTCAAGGGTGCCGTACGGTTCTAGGCCATTTCGCCGTTCAATCTCGATACCGTGTGCGTCTTCGTTATTCTCGATGTATGCGTTTGATACACGTACACCGCCATCCGGACGCTGGCCTTCTAAAAGCTCATTCTCTTCTCCGGGACCGTCGTCGTTATGCCCGTCCTGCGATTGATAGTCTTCTCGAGCGTATACCTCATCATGGTCATTTGGTCCAGCGCCTTCGCGTGCGAGCCAATATGCTACGCGAATGGCACTTCCTCTGAGTTCTGCTGGGGTACTGGAATATCTGGTTCTGGGGGTAGGGGTGGTATAGTGGGATGAATGATCGAGAGTCGATGAGTAGGGTGGTGGAGGACGCCGGGTATCGTCCATGGCGACGGCTTGGCTTGATCTTCTCGATCCTCGAAGTTGCATTCTTGGGCTTTGGTAGATGCGAAGCGAGGGAAGTCGAATATCTTATGGAAGATATCAGTTGTTTCATGGTGGGGTCAGTGATGTAATGTGCGCGAAACCTATATGGGACAGGTCGCTTGAAGCGAATGTGTCTACCATGGTACATCCGGACGATGTATCTTATCTTTCCAACACAGTCCCTTCCAATCCTCTCTTATCTTAATCCACGCGTCTGACCCCCACAACTCTGTTCAACCTAGCCTCCACCCCTTCAAGCACCCCTCTCAAATCTTCAACATCTCTCCCAATATCCGACACCATACTAAACACCTGACCCACCTCATGCGCCGTCCGCCTACCCTCCACTCTACTCAACACCGTACTAAGGTTAATCACATCAGCCTTCCTCCGCACCCACAACCAACGATGTTGAAGATCGCAGTTTGCGTATTCCAGACCCAGACGGTTACTATTGCGCATGTGCCTAGCTGAAGGAGAATCATCGTCATCGGAGTGCGGGTAGTATTGCGCTGCGTATGGTGACTTTTCAGATGGAAGAGATGTAGATTGAGTAGACCATTGCGCCGAGTCCTGGGACTGGTGTTCTGGTTTCAGAAAGGGATACTCGAGATCTCGGAACTTTTGGATCAGGTCGCGGATGGTGACGCGCATTACGGTTAATGCTTCTTCTTCGCCGCTTGAGCGCATACTCTGCATGTCGCGGTCGAAGTGCATAGTTCTTCTTTTGCCGCCTCCCCTCCCTCGTCTGCCTCTTTTTCGACTCTCGTTCCCGGTCTTACCACTGCCGTAGTACTCTTCGGAATCACTTCTTGCGCTGGGACCGTGACTTTGGTCTCTCCTTAAGTTCCTCAGTCTTTTTCTCACTCTTCTCAGATGCCTTCTTTCTTCCAATAGTGCTTGCTTCAGACTTGACAAGATATTTTTGATCTCTTCTGGTCCGGCATTAAACGTCGCTAGATTGGACCAAGAAACTTTAAGCAAAGTGGCGAGCGTAAAGGTAAAGGAGATGAAGCCGAAGATGGTCGATATCATGGATAGCGGGGAGAAGGCTGTGTGGGATATTGTCACACCCATCTCGCAGTCTATGTCGCCTGAGGGATTAGTGCTAGTAGTGCTGAGTAAGCCTGGTTCGTGGAAGGTGGAGGTCGTGGTACAGCTGCAAGTCGTCGATGAATTGAACCAATGGGCGCCTACGCAACAAGAGATGTTTGTTTGGGTTCTGGTTGCACGGAAATGTCGGAAGCAGGCGTTGTCTACGTCTGCAAGACATCCTCGGCCTGAAATTGTTTCCAAACGTCACGATTTGATCAGGACAGGTCCCCCCGGTTGCTGGCGCCGACCCAATCACCTAAAAGCGGAAATAGACTGACTGATGCTATGGTCAGCCAAGCTGACACATTCAAGTACGATGGAAATGACCTTCTTCCTTTTGTATCGAGCGTGTTTGTGAGACCGACAGATTTGACCACAGTGCCGTTTGCTGTCTTTGCAATATCATATGGAAGCAGTGTTGGGCCAGGGTGACGAGCGAAAACCGCGTCTTTGCATGTCTACATTCGCTCTTGCGAATTTGTTCCATGGCACATACTACCCGGTATCGTACACTTATATATACACACGTCTAGAACTTGTAGACCTGGTCCTTGCTGTAGCCAAGCTCCTTCAGCATTCCGTCAAGCTCGCCCTGGTCGGACGGGCTCTTCTTGCCTCCGCTGATAGCCTTGTACATGCCTGGTGGTCCACACACGAACAGCTTGATCTTTTCGCCTTCCTTGGGCTCAGGCAGAACAGTCTTCAAGAGCTCCTTGGTAACGTGTCCCTTGCCGCCTTGCCATGATTCAGGTGGGTTGTCCAGGACGTAGAAAGCGCGGAAGCGCTGGGGGTATGTGTTCTCCAACTCCTCCCACTCGCGCTTCAACAGAATGTCCTCCTCTGAAACGTTGCCGTAGATGAGCGTAACCTTGGTCTTGTCCTCGGGGTTGCGGAAGATGTGTCGTGCGGTTTGCCACATGGGTGTGATACCGGTGCCACCAGCGATCAGGGCAATGTGCTCGTGCATGTTGGGCTGTGAAAGAGACATCAATGTTAGTGTTTGTTTCACAACTAGGATATCGAGGAGGCTCGTACCTTCCATTGGAACTTGGGGATAGGTCCCTTGATGTCTAGCCGTTGGCCTGGCTCCATGTTGTGCATGTGCTGAGACATGGGGCCGTTGGGGTAGGCCTTGATGATGAAGTCGACGGAGCCCTTCTGGTCCACGTCACTAATCGGGGTGTATGGTCGGATAACTGGCTTCTGCATCTCGGGGCCCTTGTACTTGGTAATAACGGCCGCTGGGTTCAGTCAGCAATTGCAGCGATTGGGAAATTCTACTGATAGACATACATGCGACAGGCAGTCCGCTCTCCATGTCCTCCTCCGGCAGCTTGAAGCGCAGCTTCTTGGTGTTGTGGTTGACAACCTCGATGTTCTCTAGCGCTAGCGAGACGAAGCCCTGGTCGCCTCCAGTGAAGGCCTTCTTGACGGCGCCGGTGGAAGAGGGGATCTTGTTGGCCTCTTCTGATGGCGGCGCATTGCCCTTCTGCCCTGACGGCGCGTCGCCGCCCCTCATGAACAAGTAGGCACCGGCGAGACCGGCAGCGCCGATACCCGTGTAGAGGATGCCATTGTTGCCGCTCTTGGGCGCCTCGGATGCGTAACGGCGGACTTGCTATTTTCTGTCAACATCCAAAACTGACATTGGCGATTTGTAATATCAAATCAGACGGATATGTGAGCGCATACCTGGTGCAGCGTCTTGGCTGGGCGGAATACCTGTCTGGCAAACATGGCGAGACGAATTGGTATGAGAGGAGGGGAATGAGGATAGAATTGAGGTGTTTGGAAGAACAAGCGTTATCCGGGTGCAGGTGCTAACGACGGAGCTCATCGTACGCTAGCGCCAAGCAGTAAACGTCATCGCTCTTTTGCCGGCCCGTCCGAACTCAACCCTCATCCGTCTTCCAGTGCGTGCGACAGGTCATGCTATGCTCATCATGTCTGATTAAATGTCACTGAGACTCTCCACGGAATATCATACAGCGATATTCTGCACTCTATACAACAGCTACGGTAGAGGACGAGAAAGGCCGCTCCGCCCGGTATCCATCAGCGACAGATTGAGCATGTTTCTTCGGCACCTTGAGAAATGGATACAATGCGCGGCACTAAGCATCAACTGAACAATATACACACTAGCCATCTCGCGACGAGATGCTGACTGACGAGGCCTCTGGAGATCCTGTCGGCTATGCAGGACTGCAAGCAATATGGCGAGGCATCACATCGCAGATGCCCCAACACGTAACCCGGACCTGTCGCGCCACGTTCGCGGAAGCCTGTGTCGGAATCGCCATCACCACGATATTTATTCAGGCCGAGCGCGTTACATGTTTAACAATACCGGACAGACTAGGTTGACATTGTCGCATTGTGCTGTTCACAATGGGTTAGCTGCTCACGCAGAACGTCTGAATCCGCACCTTTCGACTCTGGCCGCTCTGAACATCGCCCCTCAGAAGCCTACAGAAAGTAGAAACAGCGAGCAATCGGATCTACAGTGGTAGAGACCGCGTGTCCTTAATGGCACAGACTGGACCCTGGCGACAAGTGAAGGGGAGAAGCTCGGTCCAGCCAGCTCACAGTGACCGTCGGACCCTACTATGTCATTTCGGCTGCCACAGATCTCTTAACTACGACCCTTTCTTCGCTGTTTTCTTTATTCACCTCCGGTACAAATATACAGCTTTTCTCTAACGATGTGGAATTGAACAACTTTAGGCGCCTATTCTCGAACGAGTGCGTTTCGCATACTTTTTGGGTCGCTAGAGCTCTCTAGGCGAACCATCAACTGTCGCCCTCAGACCGCTGGTCGCAATCGAACCCTCACGAAGAACTACGATTTACTTACTGGCCGGGGCCAGGGTTACTGCCGGTGAACACAACTCTCAATCGCGTCGACATGGCTTCGCAGTTTCCGACACTAGCTTCAATGCGGCAACCATGCGAGCACAACTATACTTATGCACCGAATCTTATCCCTGACTCAGCACTTTCAGTCTGCGCAGTCTGCATCACAGAGGCTCGCATTGGCGAAGTAAAGTTCGCGACATTTGCGTTAGCTCGCCGCGGTGGTATCTTCGAATCCTCAAAAGCAGGGCCAGAGCTACGTACGAATGGTATCGATGATCTAGGCTGGATGTCACACAAGGACTGCACAGGTCGGTGGAAGAGGGCAAAACTCGATTGTTGGAGACTTGTTGCGACCCTGGAGAATCTACGAGATGAACACTTCGACATGGCTGAGGAGTGGGGAGTCGACGAGGCACTATATCTCTGGGAACTAGCAAGAGACGAATGTTGGAAGGTGCCTGGCTGTCAATATTTAGAATACCCCGGTTCGAAAGAGATGGAATTGACATCACGATCGCCGGTGATAGAGACTGTCTCGGAGCCTACGCCCCAGGAAGAAGAAGATTCTGATGGTAGTTGGGAGAAGGTCAAGCGCAGGTGGAAGAGGAGGTCTCAACAGATCTCATTTTCAGACGACAACGAACCGCTGGATGTCGATCAGATGAATCTGAAAGAGATGGAAGGAGTCAACAATAGGCTAGCAGATGCAAGGTCGACACCCAGGAACCGCTTCGGCAAGATCGTCAAAACCAGTAGAAGCGCCACCACAGTAGCTGTCGCACAAGCCGTGAGCAGGTCTAAAGACTTACTCCAAGGGGACACAAAACAAGTAAGGATATCTCTTTCGCTACCTCTAGTCAACTTAGCAGCTGATCCTTCCCAACAGTCCGCTTCTCCCCCTCGCAAATCGGTCAGTATCGACGCGCAAGCCACCATCCTCCCTTGCGATTACACTCCAGCTACGACGATGTCACACCACGAGCACACAGTCATAGAGCGGAGCCGCACCCGGCCCACTTACAGTCGAAGCTCCCGTTTCTACACGCCCTCATGTTGGGCGAGTCCAGAGGGCTACGAGAAAGATGACACCAGTCTTTCCAAGAGCTCTTGGGCGACTGTTGACCAACTCCAGAGGGAGTTTGCGGGTCTGGAGGTAGACTCTAAGAAGAAAGAAGAGGTGCCTACCGAAAGAGCTGAGGAAGCTGCTGCCGACCAAGACAAGAAGGCTAACTTGAGGAAAGTAAAAGACAAGGCCTTTCGCGCACGGCGACCGCCATGGCAAGGAGAGAGGCTCTTTCATGAGAGCTGGCAGGGTGCTGAGCTTCTTCACATGAGAGACTACTTCAAGAAGGCGCTCGCAGAGGATGCAAACTTGTCATCGCTGAGTCAATCGCACCGCAAGGCATTGACGAGGGGTCTTCATGACTGTGGTAGTGCGCTGATGCGAGAGGAGAAGCAGAAGGAGAAGAAATGGGTGGATGCGGAGAGTGAACGATAGGCGGTACAAGACACTGTTGGCGGTATCTGTGAAGGAAAAGGGACAAGGATGGAAACGGCGCGCATGTATGCGACCAAACGTTGAGAATAGCTATACATCCCTCGATACGCTGTCGTGAAGTATAATTATGGGTACATGTCGCTGTCCCTTCAACATGACAGACTACGCTGTCCCTACCTTTTGTCACACTTTCTGACCCGTCAAATGCAAGTTCAATCACCGCTTAAGGATATAAAGTCTCCGCCGCTGCATGCATTTACATTCTCCCCAACAACAATACACAGCAAACAGGAAAGTCATACCGCACGCTCAACCCAAATATCTACGCTAGCAAAAGTAACAGCCCTGTGCTCAACCCTCTACACATAATTTTACGGCCTCGAGTCTTACCACCGTCATACCGAGTTGACTCCTAGCACCTAAAACAAACCAACCATGCCCTCAGGTTACTATCCCTCTCGACGACGAAATCTTCCATATGGCAATACACCATATCACGAGCTTCCTAACGGCGGCCGAGATCTTGCCCCCATCAGACAGCCTGATGTTCATGGCAGCGTCCGTTTACCAGGCACTCGCAGTAGTTGGTTTAACTACGACCCGGATAATGGTATCAATCGCAACACAAACCACTGGTATGGACGTGGAGGTCAGTGGAATAGGTATAGGTCGCCGTACATGGGCGGTGGTGGGTGGGGATGGGGACCTAGGTAAAAAGTGGAATGGAGAAACGTTGAACTTGGTTGAGAGCTGGTAAGCAGCTTAGCCAAAGAAATCCAGTCGTTAATGATACACTCATTCCATGACTCACTAAATTGAGACACCTGTGAGACCGACATAGAGATCCGAACTGAACGAGAGAATTGCAAATTACTTCTGTATCCGCCAGCGGAACTCACGACTGAGACAACTCGACGACATTCCATTGTAGCCAAAAAGCAAACAAAGAAGTTTCGTAGTCCAGCAGTGGTGTTGCTTCACGCTGGTGTTCTCTAACACTAGCTTGGCGAGCTCTCATCACTTCGTCATTCTGTACTTCCAAGGTTGCATCGGTAAGAATGGGTTATTATTCGTATGTAGTAACAAAGTCGTAAACTTGGCAATAGGCGTCATGAGAGCAGTAGAGATAGTAAGAAGGTATACACAGAAGCGAATATGCAGGATCCGTAATCTACAACATGCGATGAAACTATGCTGGGACCGAATGATACGCGCACTGAAGAGAGCGTTGGGGGTATATGGCGGAAATAGAAGAAAAGTGCCCATCCAAATAACACCCATGATCTGAAAAAGTGTTCAAGATCCGAAACCAAAAAGATCCATGCGTAAAGTGCGTTAGGCGTTGATTATGAGGTTGCGCTGACTGGTATCTTCAGGATAGGCCCCAAAGACGAAGCGATAGAGCTCGCGCAGCCACTTGAATGACTCGCTGCGGCCCAGCCATTGCACCGATCGTCCAATCTCAAGTGCCGTCAGCCTGCGCAGTGGTTGAGTGTGAACGCTTCGTAGGGTCGGGTCTGCAAGAACAAGTTTTCGGTAGCTCTCGAATAATTGACTTTGCCACGTCTCGGCGCCGAAGCTGTTGGACGGTAAAGCACGAATAAAGTCTGGAAGGGGGATCTGGCGGTTGTAGCCGGTGTTGATGGCTGCCTTGATAATCAGCCCTTTCAGGCGGACCAGATTGGCATCCTCTCGACCAGCGGTGGCGGTAGAGGAAGTGTGTTGTGAGGCGTCAGAGTATGTGGAAAGGTTGGAGGAAGCGGATGACCAACGATCATGTGTCCGTGTCATGCCAGCTTCTGGGCCGAGAACGAGTATGTTTGGCACGTTGGGCTCGTCTGCGGGCGAGAACTCTTCGCGGTCATCGAAGATGGTTGTTGGTGTCTCTGGCTGCATTGGCGTCGCATTTCTCGATTGAATAGCTGAATGGTACGACTCATTGACACTGGAGGATCGCCCAGACCGTTCCGAATACGCAGTCTGGGAGCGATGTGTCATGGAACTGCGTCCGACCGAGAAGGCATACTGAGTCGGTCGTGGAGTGCCGCGATCAGGCCGCACCTGCGTCCAGCCTTCACGGAACAAGTCACACAATTCCCAGCACGCCTGGATCGCCGAGCCCAGCAGTTCCTCGTCGGCTGGCTTGCCATCCCGGCTGTTTTGGCGGAGACTGAAAAGCATTTCTGCCAGTGACCAGCATGCATGGAGCAACGAATCGGTCTCTTCTGGAAGTGAAGTACGCTGCTTCATTAAGCGATGGCATAACGTCAAGTAGAAATCCAGAGTGCGTTCACGAAATGTCTCGGGTAGCGTGCGATCATGTGCGTTGTAGAGATGGTTGTTCAGCTCAAAGCTGACTCTAAGCACCGAATCAGAAGCCTCATCACCGCGTTGACGCACGTCGAATAGTGCCTGGCAAAAGTCCCGGCAAAGCTCCAGGGTCGGTCGAATCTGCGTGGAGGGGTTCTCCTCTCTACTTTCGTAGAGCTTCTGGCAAAGTCGCCAACACGTTCTCCAGGCATGCTCCTGCATATCAGGGCTTCCACCGGAGTAGTGGAACATGCGTGTTCTGTGGTGTTGGCTCAACTTGGCCAGCGAGTTGCAGAGTGTCCAGCATTCGTCCAGTGCGCTTCGCAGCGCAGCCACTTCCTTCTCTGACTCTTGGATGCCGTGGATCGCCTGACCCATCGTCTGGGTGCCGATGGACATGGACTCGCCGTCTTGCGATTGTGACGACTGGCTGTCATCTTGTTCGATGACGGAGCTCGCAGAAGAATCCGTGGTAGCATGGTCGTCGTACTCGGCGATATCTGTGCATCTTAGCGCGTGGCCTTGTTGAAGGCGTGCAGACATACCAGCGAGATTGACGCTTTTACGAACGCTGCGCCGCCTCAAGTCCTCCTCGAAATCTTGTCTTGTCTGGGCACGCGGCGTGCTGCGGTCGGTAACTGAGTTGGACACGGCGGTATCAATGGGCGTAGTGTAGGCAGAAGACGTGTGCTTGTCCTCGACATCCGGAAGCATGTTGGCTTCTGGCGTTGACGGCGATACGACAGCGGTGTTATCTGACGTGTTTGCGCTCGAGGACCCGCCAGACGTCATCCGGTTCTGGTTCTGGTTCCCACGTCAGCCATGTAGTGCAACCATAGCAAAAGGGCACTCACGAATTGTTTAAAAGTGTCGGGCGCATGAATAACAGACGGCGGGGCATCGTCCGAGTCAGCCCTGCGCACGGCGGTGTTGAGCTTATGGGTATGGGGCTGTCACAGGTTAGATGACTGCAGGCAGGTGCGGTGGAGGGTTGGCATGATACCTTTGCGGGCCCGTCCTGGCTCGCCGGGCTCACAATGTCGTCAGTGCCCGGCGATCTGATATCGCTCATGCCATCTTCGCTTGCACTTGGGTGATTGACCTGGGCATCGTCTTCGATCTGTAGTGGGGTCAGCCCCGCGCGTTCGTATATCCACCCACGACGCGACGTACCTCAGTGTGGTCAGTATGGCTCGTGCCGTTGCTGTCGACGGGCGAGGGGTCGACGGTCGCCGGGTACGGGCTGGGCGGTGGTTGCAGGTGGTCGGACGTGTGCCCTGAGGATCTGGGGGAGTCCATGTTAGCGGGCAGTCGCCAATGCTCTCGCAGCGAGGGCGTCGTACCTATTTGAGAAGACGTGGGCGAAGGTGCCCGGTGAGCTGGGCGGGTCCGTGTAGGGGCTGAATGCCGACATGGACTTTAGGCCACTCGGTGACGGCATGAGCTGCGTCGCGGTTGCCATGCCTCGCGCTGCTCTTGAGGAAGGCACAACAGAGGCTGCGCCAGGACTGCGCCGGATCTACGCTGCGGTGGGAAGGAACAATCGCGCGTGGTCTCGCGATGGGCTGCCTATCACTCAGACGACGGGGTTGGCGAGGCTGAGCGGCGGGTCACGAATCAGAAGGGAAGGCGCGAAAAGGGTGGGCGGCGGGCGAGCGCTTGCGTCTAAGGAAAGAAGGACGGGACGAGGCTTATCAGAGCAGGCCAGCTGCCGGGAAGAGGCTCAAGGTGCTTGGTGCAGAGAGGTGTCGTTGTTTGTTTCAACACTGCGACTCTGCCTCGGTGGAGACTCTCAGCGCAGACAGGCGGCAGGCGGCGTCAATCGTCTACCTAGCAGCAGCAGCGAACTGCTCGCCCGCCCGTGCACTACGCCCGCTTACAACACCTGTCCGTTCACCACCACCACTGGGCGCCGCAGACGAATCGCCGCCCTGGGTCGTGCTAAGCTTCAGGGATGCACTGCAGCTTAAGCGCCCAAACCCACGCTAGATGGCGGGCATGGTCAGCGATCCCGCGCCGTGCGTGCCAGAGACACGACACTGGATCCTCTAGAACAGCCATCGCTACCAGCCTGGCTCCCTCTTCCGTCTGCTGGTGCGAACCCCTCCGATCCATTGTCCTACCTGATGCCGTTCCGCGGAAGACAAACGGCTGCGCAGCCTTCCAAGGTGTAGGTAAGCAGCCCCTTGGCATCATCTATTCACCCAGCATTAGTTCCTCGCATGGCGAACGTTGCTGCAGACGACTAGGCCAGGCCTCCATGAGACGCTAATGCACCCTTCCTCAAAAGGCTCCATCAGGTGCTTGGAGACAGCACAAGTGTGCGGCACAGTCACGGTGCCCTCCCACCGTTTGCTCTTTCTCCAGTCTGGCCCCATCAACATCGACGTGGCGGCCTTGCATCAAATGAAGGCCTGCGTAGTGTGACGACTTCCTGCTCGCAACGGTCCGTCGACACATGGCATCCCAAGAGCCTCTTCTTGCTAAATCTGTAGGATCGTCATCGGTATCGCTCTTCCACTAGTTCATCTCCAGATTCCCCAAGCGTATCAGCGTCCCCGGCTACCGTGGGCTCGGATGCTTAGATTGGCCAATCGAATCCCCAACTTTTCCACTGGGACACGAAAGCACACATTTTTTCTCCCACCAACCTACCACAGCTCACGCCGCGCGTATCTTCAATAATCCCATTAGTCTGGCCTACAAGCAGCTACCTGGTCCATGTCCACCTTGACAATGGCACCAGCTGCCCTTCTTCGTGCGACCTGCGCCGCTTCCGCGTTTGACATTAGCCGCGCTCAAGGCGGCTTGCTAATAAGCGCCGTGGAGCACAGGACATTCTTTCGGCCTTTGCCTAACCGACAGGTACAATCTCTTAGATGACTGACAGGAGGCTGCAGCTACGGCCTGCATAACTCATGCACACAGGTCTGTGGCCGATCGCAACGTGCCTTTCGACGCCAACTACGCAGAATGTTGAGTATATCGGCGACGTTGGAACCAACACAGTTTCATGCGCAGGGCACGCTACAATGGTTGAGGAGCAATGGCATGGCTTTGAAGAAGGTGTCTAACATACTCGGTGCCCCACTCTGCGCCGATAGCTTTTGTGTATACACCCAACCGAAGCGACCCCGCTCTCACGTTATCGGCGCTTACTCTCGTCGTTTCTTTGGCAAATCTCCCCACCACCAACGACATCTAGACTTATTCGGATAATGGCATTCAGATAGTCCGGTGCATCCGGGGTCATGATACTGGGCGGCCTGAAAGCGATCCCTACTAGCGACTGCCACGCGATATCCCAGGATGCTGGTACGATGGCTACCCGAAAAGCGGGCATTCATTCCTGGATATCGTGCTGGAAGAGGAGTTCCTGTGCCGAGTCCACCAACAATGGCAATCATGCACATGTCTCAATTTACAACTGCTCGGATAAGGGCCGCTATATTGGCTTTTGGAGTGTTGTGCATCCCACCAACAGCTGGATTGCCTGGTACGAAGCAGCTCATTGTTTCCCCAATTGTACCCAAGACTAAAGGGCGCTTTAGGTTTGCTATTGTAGATGCACAAGACACAATAGTAGGATCAGCCGAGCGCCCTTTCTTGTCTTGGGCATCGTTCGAAAAAGCAACCCTTCGTAGTGTCCGTTTCCTCAATACTAAACCAGACCGGTGTTGGCTTCTTAGGCCAACATGGGCGTCCTCACCGCTCAAAAGGTAACGCAAATCGCGATGAAAGAATTCGAAGCCACCATTCTACCCGTGACGCTATCCACAGCATGAAATCTCCGAGGGGCTTAGCTCTTGGAAAACTCCCTCCCGTGCCGGGCGCTTCTGCAACCCATGAGGTGCTTTGCGGCGCACGTCAGCCTTAAATGAGCATGCCAACGCCTCAGAGTCAAACACACGATTTGTCACAGTCTGCCTTGGGCAAACAAAATGAATGTACAGCCCTGTACGACTGACGCTGTGCGGCAACAAGGAGGCTCAATGTTGCACCACATCTTGGACAACATGACTGCACGCCTCTGACCATCACCAACGAGTGTACACACAACATGTCTCGCCTGAGGGTGCCAGATGTCATAGTAAGCCCCGTTCAACATTCGCGTATGCGACTGCGACGCACATGCTCTCCCATACGATTTTACGCTACATACAACGATAGGGAAAACATACCTGCCGCTTCACAGATTTGTTGGGTGTACTCCCAGCTATAACAAACGCGACAGCACATTGATAGAACTCGTGGAGTGATAATTTCTCCCGCTACATGATCTAAATCAACGGTTAGGTCTACTGCATGTGTGTCGAAGTTACATCCAACGACTACAAACTTTGTACAAAGAGACGTACCATCTTTCTGCCACTTTTTTGCCAGCTGCATGGTAATGCAAACCATGTACCATCAGCAAGACCGGTCTTTTACTGATTGCGACGTCGGCAGCGTACGCTCGTCTAATGTATATGATCTGGCACAAGTCTTCTCGAGCTAGTGTCGCCTAGCCGTCTACACTTTTGATAATGGGTGAAGGGGAAGCGAGATGTCAGCCAATGAGGTGGTGTTACCAGCCGCTCGGCTCAGACACCTCTTGTCGAGATCTTGCATCTTCCACCATCCTTCAAGCCACAACTTTCGCGCAAAGTCATCAGATTTACAATCGATGCTATCTACGCCTGGTATACACTGCTGCGATACTTGCTGACTACTTAGGGCCATGGACTGCTATCGATAACCATACTTTCCATCTCAGCCCGATGGGCCGCAGCCTGTCGATCCTTTCGCTTCTACGATGCGCAACACAAATTGATACGCGACGCATCTAGAAGGTCCGACGTGCGTGGCGCTTTCATGGCCTCATTTGGGCGCTCGTTGCGGGGCGAGCTTTCACCGGTATCGTATTCGGACGATACTTTCAGCCTCTTCAGCTGAAAGCCTCGGCAGACCAGTCACCATGTAGCCTAGAGGTATCCGCGCACACAGCAAAGAATGTGAACTGTCTTCCGCAGTAAAGAAGTCTCTCCTTCACAATCAAATTTCTTACTAGTCGCTCTCACAATACTCGAGTCACCAAGGTGACTTCCTGCACGAGTCATGCCTCTCGTTCGGCCCCCACCCCTTCCACCTCGACCATCCTCAGAATCAGCAACCCCGCAAACTAAACAACCCCCTGCCCTTGGATTGTGCAAACGATCAAACTTCACGCAAGGTCATAATGACTGGTTGCAAATCAAATCCCCAAGGGCCATCCCCAACTTCGACATTTGTCCGGATTGCTACAACACATCCTTCCGCAACACTCGCTATGCATCCTTCATATCTGCCGGTCCCGCCAAACCAGCTAAGATGTCTGTTGTCTGCGACTTCTCGTTCCTGTGGGTGAGACTAGCCTATATGTGGTTGTTCCAAATGGGACAGTCTGATTTGAGCTTACTGGGCGAAATCAGTAGCATTGATCCTGACAGGGATGGCATCTGCCCGAACTTCAACATGGAGGATCCAGTGGTCAAGAATGGAGGAAGACCCGAAGTAGTCAGGACGTGGTACTGTCTGCAAGATCCAAAGACTGGGTCGCTGGTCGAAGAGATGACAGCCTGTTCATTCTGCGTGGCGCACATAAACGTCCTCTTTCCCTGCCTGAAGCGCATATTTGCACCCATTGCAAACGGACAAAGGCTTCTCGCTACCTGCGATCTAATGACGCAGGGAAATGGCCAACAGCGGTGTGTTGAGATTGTTGATCAGATGGCCGCCGTTGCGCAAAGTACTCTTGAAACGAAGACACGAGATATCACACCACTGATCGATTTCGTCAAAAAATGGGGTCCGGTCCCTGCCTGTCAACAAGGGAAATTGGTCTCAGGCCAAAAGCAATACAGCTTTCCTTCTGTGGTTCCAGAGTTCACCGCCTGCGAAGAGTGCTACGTTAGACACATCGAACCTCTCTACTCTCAGTCACCCCAACCAGCGATCCTCGCGCACCTTGAGGAGCAAGAGGCAAAAGCTGGAGGCTTCCTGTGCGATCTCTTTTCTCCACGTCTCCAGTCCTACTTCACAGACGCAAGTCGTACAAACGACATCTCCACCTTCCGCCAAAAGCTCATGGCACGAAACAACAAGATGCAAGAAATTGAGATTCAGCTTCGGCGTATGAAGCAGGAAATTCAGCAGTTGAAAGCGCAGGAGAGAATGCACAGGAACCAGATGATTGTTGCGCAGTCGCAAGCCAGAATCAGAAGTACACAATGGGCTGTCAGTGGCTGGAGCGCACCGCCGGTGAGTACTGAATCGGCTGGCACGTCGCCGTGAGAGGTTACGATGATGACTAACATCTATGCAGATTGATTGGGGTATAACAAACGTGGAGATGGCGAAAGCAAATGAGAAAGCGATGCAGGCGGCAATCCTCCAGGACAGCATGACGGACTTGGAAAACGAATGGATTAGATACTGGAAATGAAAACAAGCGGTCGTGAGAAGCTTGTATCATAAGACACCGCAAGCATCTTGTATCAGCCTGCACATTAACCACCCTCTCCATCCTCAACGCGCCTAACCGCAAACTCCCTCCTGCAATTCGGACACAGCAGACTCCCCATCATAGCCTTAACAAGACAATCTCTTCCAAACCGCTTCCCACAGCACTTCACCTGCTTGATAATCCCCCTACACCCATCCTCCCCCGCACCAAAAGCACCCCAACAAAACGGACAACGGACATCGTCTCGTATCGCCGTCTCGACTTCGACAGTAGCCAGAGAATCCACATAAGCAGGGGCATACACCTCAGTCGTCTCCCAGATCCGCGGTGAGTCATTCACATTCGCATTGCCAAACTCAATATACGACGCGACTAGGCCCTGGATGCTCTTTGTAAGACGATACGTCTCCACACCTTCCTTGAAAGTCTTCAGCGTCATAACGGCATCATCATCTAATCCGGTTTCCCGCGAATACCGCAGTATCGCCCTCAGTAACCCCACTTCCACCAAAGTATAAGACAGTATGACCCCATCGGCCAGCGGAGGCGGGAACTGGTCTTCTGAAAAGAAACCGATGTAGGGAGCGATATAAGTAACATACGCCACCGATTTCTCGACGAGTTCCTCGGCGTAGGTGAACAGCGTCATGTTGGTCATGGTTTCGGAGAGCCAGACTTGGGATTTGGATTGCTGGAGCGTGGTTTTCGATGTAGTCTTGGGCGGTGCCTGCGGCGGTGATGAAGGAGGAGAGGGTGAAGGTTAGAGGGGTGGTGGGGTCTGTGTCGTCTGATGGCCATGCGCCTGGCATGGGTGGGAGGGGTTCGTAGCTCATTGTGTTGGTTGGACTGGATTGCTTCGGTTGTCGTTCGTTGGGTTGAGCAGGGACGGAGACGTGGGAAAAGGCTTATATACGTGAAGTGCCAATCCGGCCCCAGAGTGAAGGGTGAGGCAGAAGAGCTTGACGGGTATGTGAACTTATACGACTCGTCTCGTCGACGAATAAGTCGGCCGCTGAGATGATCAGATGATTCAACTGAATTATCTACGCATTGTGCAGAGACATGGGAAGTCACCAGACAAGGCAAAGTCATGAAAACGATCATATGTTGTAATGTTTCCATTTTATTCAAGATCGAACGCCTTCCCAAGCCTCCAAATGTCCCAGTCCCAAGCGCATCAAGGCGCGGTGAATGTACAAATACAAAAACTCCCTCGAAAGACAATAGACCGAGCCTGTCTTTTCCCAATGTTCGTAAATATCATGAACCTCGTTGTCCATGGGACGCTCGAAAAGCCAGTTCTTTAATTTCAACGCCTTGCAATGCTTCCGAGACGCCTCGCTTGCTGAATGGACAAAAAAGCCATGATGAGACCCAGTTGTACGCTTGACAGATGTTCCGAGGGTAGATGTGGAGATTCCTTTTCCTGTGAATGAGGGAGAGGATCGCGTCACATACCCAAATACGAGATGTGATTACTTACCAACTTACCGTTGCGCGTAGAGTCGGATGAATGATACCAGCTCCATTGCGCAAGCCGGTAGTTGATGTCCGTGCTAGACACGTGTGATGCTTATTGAGCGTAATGCTCCAACCCATATCTATCGGATAAGAGCTCCTTCGTTGTCGAATGCAGAAACTTAGCGGATAGTCATCTGCTTAGTCGCACTGGGCTTCATGGAAGCAGAGCCGGCGGCAGCAACGGAAGGCTGACCGGGCTTCTTCTCGAAGATCTTCCAGAACTTGAGAGACTCGTCGGCAGCAGCGGTGGCGAGCATCTGACCATCAGGGCTGAGGCAGCTGTGGAGAACACGAGACTCGTGAGCGGGGACCTCCATGTTCTTGACACCGGAGGGGTAGCTCCAGATGCTTAGGCTGTTGTCGGGGAAGCCACCAGTGCTGACAATCTCCTTGTAGTGGGTGCTCCAGCGAAGGCTGGTGACTTGGGAGTCGGTGGGGATGTGGTTGATGCGGGCACCAGTGGTGGTGTTCCAGAAGTAGATCTGACGGTCGTTGGAACCACCGCCGGTGGCAAGCAGGTTGGATTGCCATGGGCACCATGAGACGGCCTTGACGGCAGCGCGGTGGTTGGTCTTGGTGAACTTGGGGGCAGCGAGCGCGCGCGCATCCCAGATGTTGACCATGTTGTCGTTGGCACCAGTGGCAAGCTGGGCACCATCGGCGCGCCACTCAAGACCACAGACCTCTCCAGTGTGCGAGACGAGCTCAGCGATCTTGTGTTGAGCGACGCGGACGTCATGGTTGTAGACAAGGCCGGAACGGGCACCGGTGGAGAGGATGTGCTTGTTCCATCCCATAACACCAACGCGAGTCTCGTGACCGAACATGCTACGGAGCTTGGTCTGCTCCTCAACGTCCCAGATCTGAACCTCACCCGTGCCGAGACCGACACCAACGTAGGCACCGTCGCCGGACCACTTGACGGAAGAGATGTAGGTATCGGCGGGGCACTCGAGGAGCGAGGCGACCGACCCAGAGTCAGCTGACCAGACGTAGACCGAGCGCTCAAGACCAATGGCGACCTGGTTACCGGAGGACCAGTCGAGAAGGTTGAGGTAGTAGTCATCGACAAGACCGGGAGCATCAAGGACGCGCTCGGGTGCTGACGGGATGCGACGGCGGCTCTGTGCGTTGACGCTGCTGCTGGGCTTGAGAGGACGATTGTACTGGGAGCGAAGGTCGATGGGCTTGGACGACTCGGGCGGCGCAGGCTTGAAAGCAAGAATGCGAGTGTTGGTGTTGATGCCACATGCTGAGGCAAGTGTGGACTGGTATGCAGCCTGGCTAGGAGCTGGCTTGGAGCGTGATCGGCTCTCCTCCTCGTCGTCCTCTAGGCTCAGGCCCTCGAGGGAAAGTGTGACATCCTCCTCTGAACCACGGCCACCGAGATCGAAAGCGCTTGCAGCGTTGGCAAGCACGGTCGAGCCCTCCTTCTTGGAGCTTGACTTGGGGCGCTGTTCAGCGTCGAGCTTGCTGGCACCGACGCTGCGGATAGCCTCGCTGGCCGTCCGGTTGGGGATGAAGCGGTCGGCGGCGTTGTAGGCAATGCGCGTCTTGGTAGGGCGAGCACGGATGGCAGCCGCCTCCTTCTTCTCCTTCTTGGCCTTGGTGGCGGCAGTGGTACCGGATCCAGTGAGGGCCCATTCTGAGACACCGAGTTCTAACCGGCGGGGAGTGTGTGTGTGGGAGCGAGCAATGTTGGACTTGGGGGAGTCGCGCGTCGTCTTGGTGACGGAGCGCTGGATGCGTGACTTGAAGTCGTTGCCATGGATCGACTCGTGTGCCTGCTTATCGGGAGTCTGAGTGCGCGGGGTGCGGGGAGAGGGCGTCAGTGGCATCCGACCGCCAGCGGTGCGGGTGTTGAAGACGGCAGAGCGCTTCTTGACCGGAGTCACGCAGACTGCGGTGCTTGCCATGACTGCTAGCTAGTCTCCTACTGGACTAGGGTTAGTTGGATCCTTAGTACACAGGACGTGGTGGCATACAGTATGTGGTTTGGTTTCGCTATATAGTGTAAGGATTAGTATTAGACAATGCTGTAATCGATGCTGTGAAGTATTGATTCGAAGATAATTGAGTGATTCGCGCTCTGGAGAAGACGATGCAGGGCAGTGCGGATGGTAGAGTGCGTGGTAGTGGATATGCTGAGTGGCAGGTATGGGGGCGTTTAAGTATCCTTTGTTTACGCTTGCGTTGACCAGGTAACGAGGACGGGACCCTGCGCGAGGCTGGCCGGACGACCACGACGCATTACATCACATGACGGTGCTCGACCCTCGCCGGCATCGTAGTCTATCCGGTTTGTGAAGCCGCATGCATAGTCGTCGTGTCGATGCCGCCGCCTGCATGGCCTTGCTTTTACCGCTGCATCCATGATGGCGATGGCTCTATAGCGTCTGCTCTCGTGCCAGGCTGCGACGCACTTCAACACTCTCTCAGTCTATCACCATTACACAGCCACTCACTAATCACACATTCCAGCATCTGCCGTGGTGCATTAATCTGCTGCAGCTGTCCAGTGGCCAAGTCTCGGAGTGGCTCGCGGTGTCCGTGTCGGGCACAGGGCTGAGTCGTCGTGGGTCGGCGCTTCCGCTTTCCAGGCTCGGGCGGTGAGGGGCGGCAATATGCACGGCCAGCCAACTCAACTTCCTCCGTCAAACATTCTCCCAGCCTAGACAAAGGCCACTTCTGCCCACCGGGGCTGCTACCACGAACCAGACCACGCTATTCACCGTTCACTATCCATGGCACAAACATCCGCTCGATCCGCTTTCCCGTCCAACATCCTCAACCCCGCCGTCACCTCTACACCCTCGCCCAGCCACTCCCACTCCAACACGCCGGGATCCGCCAGCTCTGCCAACAACACTTTCCTCATGTCTGCGAGCCCCGTCCGGAGCCGCAGATCAGCCGTCGAAGGCTACAAACCGAAAATGATTTCGACAATCGGCGCCAAGCCCGCCTGCCTGGTCAATGCCTCTGTCACATATGTCGGTGATGATCAGATATACGCCTTTGGAGGGTTCGACCAGTATACCGACGAGGTATACAACCACGTCCTGCGCCTCAACCTTGTCACTCGACAATGGAATCTGGTCGACAACTACGGAGACATTCCGGGCGTACGAATGGGTACGTGCTCACCGCTCTATCACCAATGCTGCTTCCGTCGCAACTAACATAACGCTTTAGGACATACCGCATGTCTCTGGCAGGGAAGCAAACTGCTCGTCTTCGGTGGTGAGAATGAGCACCGTCAACATCTCGCCGACGTCATCGTATTCGACCTGAAGACCGCCCACTGGACGCAGCCCGAACTCCATGGCCCAATACCTCGCGGTCGCGCTCGGCATTCGGCCGTCATATACGACGATAAGCTCTACATCAGCGGTGGTCAGACTGGGCACGACAGTGTACTGGACGACATCTGCTATCTCGACCTCAAGACGTGGACCTGGTCCCGGACATGGAGGTTCGTTCCTCGTTACGATCACGCCAGCTGGATCTGGAACGGTCGCATCTGGATTTTCGGTGGCATCAACGACGAGATGGAGAAGAGCAATGAGATCTGGTGGCTCGATCTCCGCGGCAGCCCAGAGTTCGACCACGCCATGAAGTATGGAACAGGCGACCGGCAACTCATCTCGTCCCGACATCGCTACCCTGTACCAGCGTCTGGTCAACTCGCGACCGGAAGCACCGGTTATACTGCAAACTCGAGCGTTCAGTCATATCATGGCATGGGTTCAAGTCGCTCACCCTACGTTGCGCCTGGCTCCATCTCATCTCTCAAATTTCACTCCAGTCCGAACCTACCATCTCAAGCGGCGGGCACGCATTTCCACATCTTTTCATCCGGTTGCATGCTCGATTTCGTCACCCCGGCAGAGTTGAGCTGCGAGACAAGTTTGTCCAGTCTAGAGCTAGATACACTGCGATGGCAGAAGCTTGCCGACGGGAAGGACCTTTACAGCCCCAACTACCGCTGGCACTACTGCACAACAAACCCCGAAGGAACACATGCCTGGCTTCTGGGCAGCCCGATCGAGTCGGCGAATGACGGGAACCACAACGGCGAGTATCTAAGTGATGTCCTCGCCATCGATCTTAGGAAGTATGGCATCCTGGGCAACGAGCTGGCCTCCGACACGCGCTCAAAGATGATGCCTTCTTCCGATGCGAATGTTTCTTCGCACCTTACCGGTATTGGTGCGGATCTTTCCCTGACTTTTGATCAACCACCCGAGAGCGGCAGTGGCGCAGACTTCATCATCACGGCCGATCCCGATGATGATGACTACGTGGATGTCGCCGTGCCAGATCCCAACGGTTCGTCAACAACCGTGAGTCCAGTATCGCGGCCGATCCACGTTCACAAACTCATTCTCCACGCTCGCTGGCCCCATTTCGCCCGTCTATGGAGTGCTCAGATGGCAGAGTTCCACTCGAAGAAGATGCACATTCCTGAACCCTACTCAGCAGTTCGGGCGTTCCTGTTTTATCTGTATACTGATAGCATCGCGCCAAACCCGCAGAACGGACCCAGCCTGAACGACGTAGCAGGCATGCTTGTTATGTCCAACATCTACGACATGCCCCGTCTCCGCCTACTTTGCGTCAACCGCTTGGGTCGGGAGCTCGACATTGAGCACGCAGCCATAATCTGGGAGCGTGCTGCTACTGCTGGAGAGGACTGGCTCAAGCAGCGAGCTGCTACATTCTGCATGCAGAACTTTGGTAGGGTTGTCCGCACAGCCGGCTACCGTAGCCTCAGCCCGGCGAGCTTGATCGAGCTTAGCTGTGAAGCTACTCCAGAAGCGCGCATCGTTGGTGGAGAGGATCTGGATCTCCTCAGCCAAATCACTGGTCGCTCTTTCGGCGGCAGCAATCGTAAACGCAGTTTGGGTAGCGCAGGCGTCCTCACGGCAGGCGAGGACGACGGAGAGGACGAAGTGGAGGATGATGGCATGGATGTCAACTAATTCAGCGGTCGAGCTTTCCTTTTTGCGATTCTACTCCTTGCTCTGCTACTGCACAAGCATATTGGCGCGGCGTTGGTATTTGAACGGTAATTGGGAGGAGTTTGGTTGGATTTGACATATGCATTGCGTGGGCGCGCAAGGACTTTGGCGCGGGTGTTTAGCTAATGGTCTCCTTTGATGGCACTCACGATTACATGATTGCACCCCGTATTATACCGCTACATAGATGCTACGAAATGTTCCCTTTGCTATCATTGTCTGGTGTCTCTTCTGTGAATTCTGATATAACCATGCCTTGCTCTTGCACAACAGAATGCCTGTCGACAACTTCAGGCGCATGGCAAACTATCCGTAGCGAAGTCTTCGTCCACCCTTTTGCTCAGCCATCTGGCAACTCACTGATATCCCCTTTCGCTCCGCGTAGTTAATCGCATCGCGCCCATTAATGTTAGCACACTGATTCGCCTTGATACTCGTCAGCTTCGGAAGTTTGTCTGCCAGCATCTTGATGGACGCTCCAGTGATGTGGGTGTGAGAAAGGTCGATTGTCTTGAGTCCCGTCGGGTACATGAGGAGTCTTTCTATCTCATCGTCATTGCAGAGCGTTGTGGCAATATCCAAGTGCTCCAACGCTGGCGTGAGAACCCGTGGGGAATCGCCGAATATGGACTCCATTTGCGCATCAGGCCCGCGCCCGAACATGTCATCTGAAATATCATCGATTAGGCCGTGCAGGGTTAACGATTGCAAAGGTTTTCCTGTTGAGCATGTTGCCGTTTCACTTTCGTGGAAACAGATGTCTAGTAGGTTTCCTAGTGTTTCTGGCTCCAGACCTTTGAAGCCAGATATGGCTAGGTGTGTGAGCTCTGGGACACAGCACTGGTGCAAGAACAGGCTTTGCTGTAGATTCAATCCACCACCGTCGTTTTCGATGACCAGTCGCTGTAGCGTCGGCGGGAGAAGAGGAAACTGCAGGAGGTCCATCCGCTTCAGCGTCAGGCTTTTCAGTGGTGGTAATTGAGCTTCGTCTCTGGGCCATCCTTGTCGAGAGTCAAGATGTTCCACGTTGGAGAGTGCTAGGGATTCAAGACATGGCGTTCGAGCCAGGAGGTCATGTAGCCCGAGATTGACCGTCGAGACGGGGGACGACCAATACATGCCGAGGGTGCGGAGATTCCCAAATGAAGTTGTCCATTCAGTGGCGGCCCCGCGAGACCTCAATGCGCCGAAGACCACGTGTTCCATTACAGGTCTCGCATGCATTATCTGCACTGCAGTATCTTGCGTGATCTCTGGATGTATCGTGAGCTTCTTCAGCTTTGGAGCGCTTTTGACAATGTCAATCAGTGTGGCTGACATGGTGTGTGGCAAGGAGATGAGCTCTAGTTCTGTAAGGTCCTTCGCTGCTTTCGCAAGATTCTTCAGTACGTCCATGTGTTCGAAACGATGGATCGTGACGCGCGTCATTCGGTATTCCGAGCGCTTGAAGGCTGTATTGACGAAAGAACGAGGGACTGGTCTGCGGGCGCCGGAAAGATCGAGATGCATCCAAAGCTTAGGTAACTTGGAGAGATAGTCCCTCCATCCCTTGCTGACGCGCATGCAGTTGACCATGTGGCGGAAGGAGCAATGCTCCAGTACCATTTCCGCTAGTTCAGCGGGCAGCACTGTAAACGGATCGATAGCGGATGCAGGTGATAGTTTTCGGGTGGACTTGTCGTGGAGTTGTTGCAAGAGCTGTCGCCAGTCAGTAACCCATGCCAAAGACAGAGTGGAAGATGTGTCCTCATAACAGGACAAACAATACATCACATACCTTGAAGTTCTTGTCGCTAGGTGGCACATTCTTCATTCCATACTTGTAAATCCCAAGCGCCGTCTCAGGTTTCTCCAACTTCTCCAGAATACTCGCTGTGCGTAAGTAGCCTTTGACATCTTTCTTGTTCAGTCTGATCATTTCTCTGCCATCTTTGACGGCAGCATTGAGGTTTCCAAGCTTGTCGTACGTCGCAGCCCGATGGTCGTACAGATCGGCGGTTGGACAAGCCTCGATACCTTTCGAAAAGGTTTCCAACGCTTTCTCGTATTGTTTCAGCTTATAGTAGCTGCGACCAATCGCCTGGTACTCTTCTGGGGACATTCTGCGCGCCATGGTGATTAGAGCGGATGATGCTTACTAAGCCGAGGTGGTATCGTTGGGTAGCGGCCAAACCCAGGGTACGCAGTGCGATTGTGCCTAGTCGCCCAATGGAGATGCGCAATTACGGACGAGGATCTCCCGGTGAATCAGAACGATGTGCGACCGAAGCCTTCAGAGGGTTATTGGTGTGGATCTTCCACGCGTGAGATGAAATATGCCAGTTGCGGTGTTGAGGTCGTGGGAGTGGAGTGCTTACGTGCTGGCGACGCGTCGAAAGACACGCTAACACATGACATGATCCGTGCGCGCATGCCTCATCGTGCGGCGAGCTTACCAACTCCATCTCTAAAGCTGTTCTCATTATCAAATGCGGCAGCAACAGATACAAAATACATATAGTGGTGGCCATCTTGATTCAATCTACTGGATGGCGTGGCGCTTACAATTGCGGTAGGTCATCACAACGGTGTCACATTTATGACGGAGCTGTCACGTCTGAATGCGCCTCATGTCCACGGGTGTGGTCCACGCGAATGGTGCTGAATGACATGCCGCTAAACTCAACATCCTCAGAGATACCGCCCGTTCGTGATGAGAGTACTACAGCTCGTTTGCTCGCAAGTTCCAGCTAGCACTGTATGAGAACTTCAACAACAGGACGGAAATTAATCACTCCAGAAGTACCCTTATCGCACTGGAAAAGCAAACAGCTCGAACATGCTCCTGCCTTGCAATCTCGAGAACAAATAAAGTGGCCTGGCGTAAAGTCAAGGAAGAAAGGACTTCGCAGATAGAATGAAGTAAATGGGAAATACGAGCAACCTTGGAAATCCGTAGACCCAGAAGGGGTGTTCTTCCAGGGGTAAAAAGAGACAGGCCAGCTACACCGAAGAGCCGCCTCGGTTCAATAGACGGGAAACGACTGACGACCGACTTCAGAGATGAAAGGCCCCCAGACCCAACTCTAGTCCGTCCGTGGGCCCGCTGTTCTGCGACTAGCATTGGCGACGACCTGGGCAATGCACGAGGGACCTGGTGACTTTAGCGATGGTGGGACACATGACTGTTGAGGAGGAGTAGATCCTGGAGATGGTGGGATCCCCACACTATCTTGGGACGTCGGATGGATTTATCGGACATTGGCAGCATCCTTGGTACGGAGGTTAGGTCTTGGGATCGGGTTGACTAGGTCGCTCCGATGGCAAGTCGGAGGTCGAATCAGTCGGGGCAGTAGGACGCCTTTATGCGGCTGAAATACAGTGGATCTGTCAACCATGACCTTCGCATCGAACCGAGACGCAGGAGCTAGGGATCGTAGCAAAACGTTCTTGAATTTGATCTCCGCCGTTTTCCCCAGTCCCAGAGTCCTGGCAATGGGGTCGACGATGGTAACCAAGTGGGATCAAAACAGCAACTCGGTGGAGGCCCGTCACGATGATGATGCATATTCAACAGTAATTGGCGGATTTTGGAGCGACCCTGCGTTGGAGGGAGTGATGGAAAAGTGGAGTGTGATTATCAGTGTGATTATCAATACGGCATTTGCATAAAGCGGAGACCCCGACATTAGACGGCGGTTCCGGTGACAGACTGGAGTGTGTGCCGCTTGGCAGGGACTTGAGCGAGAGTGCGGTGTAGTAGGCCCCGAAAGCGACATAAAATTGGGGTTGGCTGTTATATGTGGAGTTACCACGTCGTTGGGGCGTTTGGTGTGTTTTAGCACACGATGTGAGAGCCGTCTTTTCCGGCATGTGGAATGCTTGCGGGAGCATAATTTGGGGCGGATTGATGGGGTATTGGAGAGATCGGCGCACTTTAGCTGGGTCCTGGGGTAGACTTATCAATATGGAGCACTTTCGTAGGCTGCGAGGACTGCTTTCTGTGGTGTTGGTGCCGCTGTCTACTCCTGCCTGCGTGACGAGAAAGGAGCTGGGTCAGTGAAATGCGCCCGGATGTCCCGAAACAGGAAGGCCCGAGATCTGCAAGACAATGCCCGGGCACATGTCAGCCTCATCCCCACGCTAGCTTGCGAACTCCACACGAGCCTCTCCCGACTACCAAGCATGCATTGGCAATTTGTCCCGCCATGGCAGAAAGCGCGACCGCGCCTACCGAGCAGCATCCACGGCGCGACCAAGCTGATCGACCGCACGGCGAGAATATGTAGGAGGAGTGTCAGCAAACCAAGTGCGCTCCCGAAAGCCTGGGCAAATCCTCGGCTGTATAGCAACTTAATCTGAATGTCTCGAGAGATGCCGCTATCACGTGCGTCGAATCGTCTCCCGGCCGGCAGTGCCGCCCGACGTTGCTGCACTCCATCCCAGGAAGTACAGCCGACCATCGACCATCACAGCAACCATCGTCACCGTTGCAGCACATGGCGTGTTCAAGCTCCACCAACTGCAGTCTCTATTAGTTAAGATCATCGGCCAAGCTGCAAAGGCTGCAGAGCCGCATGCGCACGGTTGGTCAGACCCTGCATGGGGACGGACGCGAGTCGCCGGTGCATGACGTCAAGCGCCCTCTTGTTGAGACTGAAACCGTGCCTTATGGGAGGAATTAGCACGCTATCCGTACACGGCGGCATGTAGCCCGAGATGGTGCCTTTGACCTACACCGGTGTCCTAGTCGACGACGAAGTTCCTGCATCATCTTGACATGCGTACCGTAGATTTTGACAGGCGGTTGCGGGTGGCGTAGGCGGCGAAGAAACTTCTTCCAGCCTTCTGTGCTGACTGGCGAACCCGTCGTTCACCAATCGTTTCACCTGCGTCTTCCCCAGGCTGACCCCAAGCCCTGCGCACATGACGTAATGTGGAGGTAACCTCGGGCTAGGAGCAGAGACATGCTGTGCCGAGCGCGCTTGTTGGACTGCAAGCGTCCTCCGCTCTTCTCCAAGATTGGCCCAAGATGGCTTGCTCCACCAACAGACCCTGTTAGGTTCGCCTTTGTATCCACAGTTTATTTGCGCCTCTACCGCCCGCACCTCAGGCTCGCATACTGCTACACCAGCCAAGGCCAAGATGTTGGAAAAAAATCGTTATCTAGTTTTCTCCACGCGTCAGTCGGAATCTTGGTAGCGTATCTTTTAGTGGGCCGAGGGTAGACGACCAGTAACCACGTTTCTGCCGAACACCCTTGTACGCAATGGACGATGATCATTTAAAGCTCTACTCTCTCCCCACGGATCTTTCCTCCCCAGCATCTCCTCACTCCTCTCCAGTTTCCATCGATACAACGCAAACATGCCGCCACGTATCAAGGAGTCCGAAAATGGTGTTCCCACCTACTGGGGCAAGTCCGGCAGGGCCCTCCAGGTTCTCATCACCATCGTTGCTGTTACCGACTTCCTACTCTTCGGTTATGACCAGGGTGTCATGAGTGGAATCATCTCTGCTCCCGCCTTCCAAGACGCGTTCCCTGAAGTCAAGGATGACTCTACCTACGAGGGTTTCGTCGTCTCCATCTATGCCGTCGGTTGTCTGCTTGGTGCCATCTTCGTCTTCGTCTTCGGTGACAAGCTCGGACGTCGCAAGAGTATCTTCCTGGGTGCCGGAGTTATGATCATCGGTGTCATCATCCAGATCGCCTGCGTTCCTCCCAACAGTGGCGCTACCGCCCAGTTCATTGTCGGACGATGCATCACTGGTGTTGGAAACGGTATCAACACTTCTACCATTCCTACCTACCAAGCTGAGTACGTCATTCCAACATTTGCTCCTCTAAACGATTACTAACAATTTCTAGGTGCTGCAAGGCCAAGAACCGCGGTAAAGTTATTTGCATCGAGGGTTCAATGGTTGCCATTGGTACGCTCATCGCCTACTGGATCGACTACGGCTGTCTCTACGGTCCCGATGACTTCACCTGGAGATTCCCCATTGCTTTCCAGTGTGTTTTCGCCATGATCGTCATCGTTATGATGATTTCGCTACCCGAATCTCCTCGATGGCTTCTCAACCACCATCACGAAGACGAAGCCGCTACTGTACTGGCTGGTCTCAACGGTGTTGCCCGCGACGACCAAGAGGTCATTGTCCAGATGCAAGTCATTCGTGATGCAGTCAGCGCATCTGGTGGTGGCGGCAAGGTCCCTACTAAGGCTCTTCTTACCGGCGGCAAGTCCCAGCACTTCCGTCGTGCTATCCTCGGTGCTTCCTCGCAATTCATGCAACAACTGTCTGGTTGCAACGCTGTCATCTACTACTTCCCCATTCTGTGCCAGAGCGCTTTGAACACCGACCACAACCTCGCCCTTCTTCTCGGAGGTGTCAACATGGTCGTTTACGCCATGTTCGCCGCTACCTCTTTCTACTTCGTTGAGCGTGTCGGCCGCAGAAAGTTGTACCTCATCGGTACCGTCGGTCAGATGACTGCCATGATCATCACCTTTGCCTGCCTGCTCCCCGGTGGCGTGCAAAACGAGGACAACGAGGGACCTGCCAAGGGTGCTGCCGTTGGTCTGTTCTTGTACATCGCCTTCTTCGGTGTCACGTGGCTCCCACTTCCCTGGTTGTACCCAGCCGAGATCAACCCCCTCAAGACCCGCCAGAAGGCCAATGCTTTCTCGTAAGTTATTACTGCACCCATATGATATAAGAACAACGCTAACATCTTCGCAGTACCATTAACAACTGCAAGTTTTTTCCTGTCTCACAAGTCATTCGAGACAATTGCTAACATCCTGATAGGGCTGTGGAACTTCTTCATCGTCATGATTACCCCCGTTTTGATCACCAACATCGGTTGGGGAACTTACCTCCTCTTCGCTGCTCTGAACGCCTCCTTCATTCCCGTCATCTACTTCTTCTACCCTGAGACTGCTGGTCGTTCCCTCGAGGAAATCGATCTCATCTTCGCCAAGGGTTACACCGAGAAGATGAGCTACGTGCAAGCCGCCAAGCAGCTCCCCAAGATGGACGAGGCTCAGATCGCCGAGGCCGTTCGCCAGTACGACCTCTCCGACAGCGACGTCGAGAACCGCTCGGCTGCTGGATCGCTCAAGGAGAAGCGTCAGCAAGATGAGGAGCTGATGCCTCAGGCTGGAGGTCAGATGTAAGATCTGATATGTTGCAAGACGAAGATACGAGCGCTGGTCGTACATGATTGCGAATGAGCGCGCTGTGTGCGCTACGGTATCGTTAAGTCGTTACTTGTTATGCATTGCATTATGCCTGGAGGAACTATACCCGACGCACAAACGTCACCCATCTAGGCTTGAGATGCATGGAGGAATTTGCTACGTCGCATGTCTTAAGGAATGCGCGAGTTTCGTTTTGTTTCTAATTGCATAGCATCGCTTTATACCATTGATCGACAGATGTCGTCAACCATAGAAATCTATGACTTTTCTCACTACATTATGTCTCCTCCACCTTTGAACGCGCACGCTCTGATGAACCGTTAGTACAATATCTCCTACCTAGATGCAGGCGAGCTTGAGGAGGAAAGCTTACAAGTACCAGTCAGCTGCCATGCTGGCGTGTTCGGACTGAGCGCAGGTGAGGCCAACGACCACGATTGGGCATTTGCAAGACCAGCATCGATGCGCAGGGCCAGATTTCGAGACTGCAATATAGCAAGCAGGGGAGTAGGGATCTAACCAAGGTCGGGGCATACGTATTCATCCTTGGCCCCGAGGAGCCTGAGGTTCAGCACCATCTGCAGTTCCACTTTCGCCTCATCATCGGGCAGTTCAAGGGTCTCCATGGCGGCAGTCGCATCATTCACTTGCTCCTCGTGCGCCGCGCCATCGTCATCCACGTCGTCGTCATGCTCAGTCCGCTCCAAATCGCCGCGCACATCGTCTATATGTTCGCGCACATCGTCCATGTACGTATCGAGCACAGCGTCCTCACCCTCTGGATTCCATCGCCGAACCACACGCCACAGGATCTCCGCCTCCGCGTGACAGTTGTTCGCGTCGTCCCAGTCGCCCAGTGTTGAAGCCAATAATAGGAGCGCTTTCACGGTGGTATCGTGGTATAGAATCATCAGCTAGAAGGGCGCGGGTCTTTTCGATACACTCGTCCAGGCGGTCGTTGTTGTAGAGTTCGCCTGCTTCGTTCAACGCCTTAGTGAAGGACTTGTCGATATCGCTGGCAGTGGTCATTCTGTTAATAGTCCACGGGCTTTATGGTATCTGTCGCTGGCTGTGAAGAGATGTGCACAATGGTTGTGTGCGTGTTGTGGATGAGTGGGTGAGTGTGAGATCGCTGGACTCAACCTTAAGAAATCACATAGGTATCACAACCATCATGCATATCAAAGTGTAACTTCCCTGACAGTCCGAGCTAATTACAGACCTCTGTCTCAAGTCGAAGGCGCAATCTTCTTTTCGCTAGTGTTGAAGGTGTCCCGTCATAACACGGGAGCAACCTTACCCATAGTGCTTGAATGTTGTCAGGCTTTTTGTATCAGTCAATACAATTCACCCAACGAGTCAACATTTCCGCAAAATCAGAGGTATCCTACCAAAACAATTGTTGTGTATGTGTGGCACACCTCATGAGACTAAGTAGTTCTGTCGGGACTTCAAGGTGCTGCGACGAACGCACGTGCCTCGGTAGTGCTCGGAACGTTCCGAACGCGCGCCTCGATGACACTTGGCTTCCATTCCACTCTTCGACACTGCGACCTTGCGTCCTCATGCTCCCACACCAGTGACCGAGCACTATGGCGATATCGAACGTGTCATTTGACACTCTGGGTCCTTTCCTAGTGTGGCAGTTTCTCATTCCCGTCGTAAGCTAGCCCTCACACCTGCGGCACGGCAAGGACTAACGCGACACAGGCAGCGGGATGGGCCCAGTCCATTCTCTACAGCATCTTCATTCGCGCTGGCGACCCGAAACCGCAGCCCGGCACTCCGCGCTTCATAAAGCACCGCCGCAACATCTTGATCGCCATCTACGCCGCTTACTTCGCCTTCACCATTTACGAAGTCGACTTCAACTTGCAGCGCTCTAGCAATGCATACAACGACCTTGGTGTACCACTAGACGTCGACGAGAGCGCACTGAACACGCGATTCAGGAGGCTGACGATTCGATACCACCCAGATAAGATTGGGCCGAACGTGGATAGAGAGAGGGCAAATGACTTCTATGTCCATCTGAAGCGAGCCAAAGACATCATAATGGATCCTGTGAAGCGATTCGCATATGACCGCTTCGGGCCAAGCATCTTTGCGCAGTGCCAGAGTTGCTTGACTATCAAGGACTACACAGACAGTGCGCTGCTCACTACCGCTACCACCTACGGCGTACTCTTCATCATTCTGGTTGGCGCAAACGCCCTCGGCTTCCTGACAGACGGGTCCTACTGGCGCTACCTAGGACTTCTCGCTGTTGCGACTTTCGAAATCCGCACCGCTCTTCGTCCAGATTACCCCACCTTCCTCTCGAAATACCTGAACCCGTTTGTCGCGAGAACCAACCTCCGTCCTCCTTACCTACCCTTTCAAATCATCACCATATTGAAGAAAGCTGCGATATCTCTTACGCAGTTTCTCGGTCTGCTCATGCCACTTTACCGAAGTGACCCTCAACATGCCGCAAAAGCCAACGACGATACCGAAGATACTCGCCACAAGCAGCTTGATCGTCTCGGCGCGCTTGTTGCGGAGAGTAATAAGGATGCGAACAGACTGTTGGAGCTGGAAAGCGTGCCATACAGGGACAACGAGAGGGCAAAGGGTGAGCTGAGGGAAGCACTCAAGAAGTACATGGTTCAAAATGTGGTGCATCAGGAGAAGGAGGTGAGGAATGCTATGGGTGAGGTCATGATGCGGAGAAGGACGGGTGTGCCGCACGGTGCCGTAGGTACGAAATAGTACTAATCCGAGCTGACCGATAGCCGTTACCAATCCACGGCTTTTCATTTCTGTTCTATGGATACAGCAAGAACCGCGCTTCTCGACTCTGTCTACCATGCTGCGCTGCCTGGTGTTTCTACTCATAATGTCAAGCTGATAGCATGGTTGAATAATGGCAGATTAGAAAAACCGGACAGAAGGTCCCTGTGCACCAGCGAACTCGTTCTCTATCAGGATGTATCGCAGGTCCATGAGCGGGTGATTACTACTATGGTTTTAGCCCTTTCATGCTAAACCCGACTTTTGCCCCCGCTACGGAGCGAGCCCGGCGATCCGCCAATTCCCCGCAGCCTCCCCACATCTTCTAGGACCATTCCAGCAACCTTTCCGACAACTCAATGGAACATCTCGCGGCCGTCGGAATAATCGCGTCCGCTTTAGCCTAGAAAGAGAGGCACGATGATGTCGATACGCTTTCTGTCATAGCTTCTGATGACATATGAAGCTCAAGTAGCCGTGAGAACATGGTACGGCTACCTCCATAAACCACCAACGACCTCAATACTTCCATAATGGCCTCACTCAGAGTCGCCGCCATCTCCCTCGCAGCATCCGTTGTCTATGCATACCCGACGACGGATCACTCCGGAGCTGGATGCCTAAGCGTACCAAAGACCGCAGAAGGTGCTTCGATACCACACAGCAACTCCTTTGCCTCATTCTCGTTCGAACCTGCCTTCTGGGTTGAATTCTTCGGCAATGCTAGTACTCCGAACAACCTTACCTTCAGTGTCTTGAACAGAATCCATGAGCATGGTGGAAGTCCTGTCATACGACCTGGCGGCATCACCATGGACAGCATGATATTCGACTCTGACGGTGGCGACGTGGTGCGTACCACTAGTCCAGAAGGCGGCGTATGGCGGACCACTGTTGGACCCGACTACTACAAGAGTTGGAGTAATTTCCCTAATGGCACCAGGTTCATCTCAACTCTCAACTTCGGTAATGAGAGTTTGGAAATATCTACAGGCCTTGCAGTCGCATCGCTTACCTACCAATCCGACAAGGTTGCATACCTTGAGCTTGGTAACGAGCCGACCAACTATGACGAGAGCCGGTGGAATGACTCGACTGCAGCATATGTGCAACAATGGAAGCAGTACACGGCTAGCATCGATACCGCGCTGGATGCTTTGAACAGTTCAGATCTTCCCCAAGAGCGCTGGTGGGCATCTTCCGCTACGACTGATGACTCAGGACTCGAGGTGCGACCTGCTGCACTCATTCCAGCAGGCATCGACTCAGAGGATCAGGTTGGCATATATTCGATACACTCGTATGCCTTCTCAACGTGCGATCCAGAACGCGCCGCCTTGGCCACCATCGAGAACATCCTCAATCATACCGAGCTTACACGCTACTGCGATGAAGAAATCTACCCGTCTGCCCGCGCTGCTCTCGATGCTGGAAACAACTGGAACATTGGCGAGTTCAACTCCGTCTCTTGCTCTGGAGCACCAAACGTTACCGATACATTTGCGCAAGCACTCTGGGTCATTGATAGCGAGCTGATCTACGCGACAAGGAATGCCAGTTCCACGCATTTACACCAGGGTGCTACGCTTGCTCTTCAGTCGGACGAACAGCTCAACACGCCTGGTGCAAACGGTAGTCCAGGTTTCAGCACTTACTCAATGCTATACCCTCGCGACACGGAGTTGAGAGGCCCGGCACGGACTCTGCCCTCTTTTCTCGCGCAGCTGTTCATGGCTGAGGCCTTTGCTGTGCCCGACACTCGGGTTCGCGCTCTCGAGCCACCTACTGGCGTTGATCCAGAGTCGTTCGCTGCATATGCGTTCTACGTCGACGATCACCTGTCCAAGCTAGCACTCGTCAATATGAAGCCTTTCTACGCCAACTCGACCGATGACTTCTCGGTACATGTTGATCTATCGGGCGCTGTGGGTTCCGATGGCGGGTGCTTGGGTGTAAAGAGATTGACTGCACCATTCGTAAACACTGGGAACAGCTCGCTGACATCTTGGGCTGGACAGTCATTTCCTCAGGGTGAGCCGATGGGTAACGTGGTGGTTGAAGCGGTTGGGACGGATACTGTAGTGAACGTGAGGGGCAGTGAAGCAGTACTTGTATTTTTCGACAAGGACAGCATATATGGTCTATAGATGCTTGGAGTTATCTGGAGCTTCTAGTGTAAACGAATAATGGAGGCATTGCGATAGCAGTTGACAATTACGTACAGCGCGTGAAGCGTGCATTTGTCGCGCAATCACTTCCGCGAGATGGAAATGATCAGTCTAGGCTCTAGAATTGAGATGCTGGGATTGGCTGATCGTCACGGCGTTGCATCGTGGCTTAAGCCAAGCTGCGCTGGTGGAGAGGAGTAGCAATCCTTTGGCCCCTGTCGCTGGCTAGCGTATGTATCCTTTCGCTCACGTCAACGCAGCTTCCATCGAAGTCCTTTCACCAACACCAGCTTTCCATCTCATTTTATCCTCCCTTGAAGCTCACAATAGCGTCCAATCAATGACATGCACTGATGGTGTCGCTCGGGGATCATTTTCGGCCTTTGTGCGGGCCGGAAGCCATTGCCCAGCCACGGATCGCATGGCAGCAATAAGAGACGAAACACGGCAAGCCTAATTACGCCTGGCCACGCCACCAAAACTTCCTGCAGAGGCCAAAATTATACCGATCATATCAGAAGGAGCATACAAAAGACTGTTGCATCACCTATAGGCACAAGCGTCCTGATTCATCCATTGACTCCTACGCTAATGTAAAGTATATGCTTCATAAAATCAAAAATATGCGGATGACCTTTGAAATTCGACGTCACACGGTCGCTAGATTTATGCGCAGTCCCGTCCCTCTGAGAGTCTCTACCACACTTCCTATCTTCAGCATGAACTGCGCAGCTTCGTAGGAGAAGCGCTCGTAATCACCATCTCCCAGAGACCCTTGCGCTAAATCGACTTCGACTACGACCTCAGTACGAGCGGTCTTGATGACAGTGAGGCCCTCAATGGTTTTGCAATACCGCCGCTCTTCAAAGAGCCGCTTTTCCGGCAGCAGGAAGGCAAAGTCAAGCGGCCGAATCTGTATGTGCAAGCGCCTTGCGTAATCCGCTGGAACCATTCCCAGCCCGAAACCATCCGTTTCAAGAAACGGTTTGAGCAGAAAGAGCTCGTGATGGGCAAACTTGAATGTACGTGTCCAGTAGTAGCATTCGAGCAATTCTCTAGCAACCTCATCACCCAAACCTCCTGCACTCATGTATGCTGCGGTGGGGTCTTCGATCCATTGATAAGAATGCTGGCCGCACGCCTGTCGGATGAGGTGCGCGAAGCGTCGGCCGTTTCCGGTTGCTGTGCGCCGGACGATGACTTCGTTATCATAGGATCCCTGGACGCAGAACGCATACACCCGGTTGCGGAGCTCACGTGGTAGACGTGTATAGATGTCTGAAGCCAACTCTTCGACTCGAGGTGTGCGAGGTTTTTGGCTGTCGTTTCTGGCGAATTAGTCCTGACCGAGTCGTAGTCGCATTCGTCACTCACTGCTTCTTCAGTGGCTCCACAAGGACTTCGCTGTTCCATCCAAAATTCTGCTGTCGCATCATCTCAAATCCGTATGAGACGTCGTCGAATCTGTCCATAACCATCATGTTTTTCTTGGTGATCGACAGCGCTATCGGAAAGTATGTTTTGATGGCATGCTAGTTCCTAGGATATATACTCCAAAGCAGCGGTGTCTCGCTCAAAACTCGAACCCACTTCGCAAATGCACACAGGTAACCACGTGAGTGCTAACTGGCAACGATGCTTTTCGCGAGTGCTTTCGCGGTACATCCTACACTAGTCTGGCCGCCACGCGAAGTAATCCGGATTAGGAAAGCATTGCGCATGGCACGGATCCTGTGGGAAGCGAAAACAGCAGCAATCACTTCAAAGACGCAACGTCTGGCAGCATAAGCCCGAAAGCAACGCCGCAGTCGCCGATATGAAATGACCCGAGTTGAGGCCTAACTGACCGCCTTAAACACCGAGCTCGCCGGACGCATGTAGGTTCTGCGACAGCTTCGCAAGGGCTCCTGCTTTGTGCGAGACCTTCTAACATTAGTTGCACATTGTAAGCATCTGACATACAACCCAGCCCTCTCCATTGGATTACACGCACATCCCTTTGGCCCCTCTTCGCCGCTTTCGCCGAGCTGAAGTGTGCATTGGTGTGAAGGTGATTATGGTCACGTGCTTACGCCCCACTCTTTAGGTACCTACCTACCTAGGTACCTATCCATGGACACCGGAAGTCCTTGTGCGTTCCGCCCGTTGATGGACCCAACACATTTCCCGGGAAAGAGCTCAATATACCAGATGCGAACCATCCGACGACTTTAGTACACCCACTACGGTTCGGACCGCGGATTGGCAGAACCCCCGCATGCGGCACAGCAAGCTCAACAATAACGGGAAGCACGATGATGGCACACAATTACAGTTGATCGAGGACCCCAATTCTGTCGAGGTTAGCCGTCGGTGACGTTTGATGGCATCTGACATGCGTTTGCTGTGCCACATCCAAGTAAGACGGCGCTTACATACGCCCTGAATCGCAATCCGCTCACACCGTAAGCCGCACACGACTTGTCGCCAATCGATCGCGAAGATGAAGACGACCCCTCTGAATCCACTGAATCCATTTCTCATCGCCTCCGCCATCGATTGGTCAGGAGTAGATCTCCTCGCACTGCACGTCACGACTTTTCTCCACCAACATCCATCACAGCATCAGAAGTAACCGCGATGAAGATCTATCCCTACAAATGGGGACCGTGCCACGTTCTTACCGGGATTCATCCACACCTTTATCTCGACATCGAACCGGGTATCGTGTCCTCCACACCCACAACCCCTCGGGAACGTCCTCTTCGCTTATAGCACGAATCCTTCTGCAACTCAAATTATCCTGCGGCCCCATCTTAATCCATGACCTCGACTACACGTCTCTGGACGTTCAAGGAGATCATCTCCGCGCCGGAAAAGTACTAGAGCACACCCGGACAGTGAACTCCGCCCTCTACCCCGTGTGATGGTAGTGACACGACTTCTTGGCGATGTTGTTGATAGTGGAGAGGCTGTACAGTCCAACGGGTGCCAGATCGTACACGCTGACTACGCTTACCGCCCCTAGAAATGACGAATTTTCAGCTGCTAGAAGTAAGGCGGGCGAACGCGGCATGCACTAGCGTCTTGTGTAGTCAACCCATCGCAGTCGTCGCATTATCTCTTGGCACTGACCCGGAGTCAATCGTCAGATCTGGGGTCTCCTCGTCCTCCATATCCCGTTTGCGTACTCGCACCTCCCGGTGGTAAAATTCACACTAGATCGCGAGGCATTAGCTGGCTCGATAGGTCCTCACTTCGCATGCCCCGGTCAGGCAGTCTTGTGGCGCTCGCTTGGATCGAGAGATTTCAGGCTAGTATTATGCGGACTCAACCGGCAGTCCATTTTCGACGGTCTTCGTTATCACAACAACCTATTGGTAGATGATCAAGGCGCCAACACGGCCGAACACGATTGCTGGGGACCATGGAGGTCGGCGAGATACACATATCGTTGACTGAAAGGTTCGCTAGCGACTTTGGCAAGCGCCAGCGCCTAGTGCACTTCTTTCTCCCGCCTTGTCCACGTATGAGAAGCTCAGACGACTCACCGGAGTTCCTCAATGATCTCCGAGGCCCCCTATGAAGGCTTGAGAAATTATGTATAATTTCTTATTTCCATTTCCATGATTGGTCATAGCTGCGTTACCAAGGGGGATATTTCAACAAAGAAAATGTCCGAACGCAGCGGCAGGATCACAGCGTGATAATCGAACAAAGGAGGAGCAACATGATCTTCGACAATCTTAACATTTAGGTGTCGAAAAGTCCTTTCTGAAAGCCTAATAAGGTATTTCTTCGCGAAAGCACAGAATTTAGGAACGCGAACACTAAGGCTTCACCATTTTCGCCCCGTCAGCGGCGTGCTATTGACGGCATACAAGCCGGTTTCTTGCTGCCACAAGGCTCGAAGTCTTCCGAATAGGCCGCAGTTCGTTGGCGAGTGGAACTTGTTGGTGGCATACCAAGTCTTCGCGGGTGTGCTGAGGCTGCAGCAGATCTAGCGAAATCACACCCATCTCATGTCTTACTCGCTAGCGGTAGGCTATTTTCACATCGCTAAAGGCAAAAGTAGTGCTCACTGGCCGGTGAAGACCTGTTCAGCCCGTAAATCACAAGGTTGTTCAGCTAGGCCATGGTAGACCAAGTCTTCGTATGGATGTGTTGAGCACTCCGGGCTACGGGTGAGTCAAGAGTGGCGGAGTCTGGACTACACATCGCGAATGGGTGTAGGTGCGATGAGCGCATCTGCTATGGGGTGACGGAACGGGTGTAAGGGGGTAGAGAGTGATAAGCTTACGCCCTCCGTGTTGCAGTTAGTTTTGATCCAAGGGGAAGATGTCTTCAGTAAACGGTATGTCACGCAGTAGCAAGAACAATGCTATATACATCATTGGCCTGGGCCATGAGTACCCGCCCCATTCGGTAAGACAGGAGCAGTTTGAGGACTTCTTGCAGCGCTTGTGCCCCGATGAAGTAACTTCACCAGCGTCAGTCACCCAGTGTCTTCCATAGGAACTATTCGTCCAATGCTAATAGCCTCGCCAGTATCCAGAAGCTCATCCAGTTCAACAAGAAAACCAAGATCGTCTCCCGCCCAACTATCCTCGACTACGCAGGATGGACCAAAGAGAACACTGCACCGCCGGATGCCGACTCCATCTCCCGAATGTTCCGGACAGAAGGTGTGCAGCTCACCACCTTGGCCTGCAAAGAGGCTATGCGAGAAGCTTGCCTTGAGCCCAGCGACATAACGCACACGGTAGCAGTGACTTGCACTGATCAGAGCAACCCCGGTTATGATCTCTTTGTATGCCAGGAGCTTGGGCTTGGTCCAAACGTGCAACGAGTGCTACTTCATGGCGTGGGATGCGCAGGCGGTCTATCAGCGCTGCGTGCAGCTGCTAGCATCGCCGCTGCCGCATCACAAAGAGGAAGGCACGCCCGCATCCTGGTGATGGCCTGTGAGGTATGCAGTCTCTCTATTCAGGCAGAGGTCCAAGCGGCCTGTGAAGACGGCAAGCTACACGTAGCTCCAGCGCTATTCTCCGATGGCGCAGCGGCGCTAGCAGTATGCAACGGTCTTGCCCTGGAAGACAAGCAAAAGCCAGTGTTTGAGCTGAAAGATTGGGACAGTGTAGTTGTGCCGGGTACTTCGAGCTACATCTCGTACGATATCGAGAAGCATGGTATGTTTCTGTAACGCCCAGTGTTGCATTTCTGTTGCTTTGAGTTGATGTTAATATATTAGCAGGCATGATAGCTACTATCAGCAAACACGTTCCAGGCACAGCCATCGACGCCATCTTGCCCTTGTTCGATCGACTGCGTGCCACCCTCAATGCTACTCACGCCGCTGCATCGGTGACTCGCAGTCCCGCTTCGAACTTCGATTGGGCTATTCACCCTGGCGGTGCGACCATCCTAGAGGGGGCCAAGCAAGCTCTGCAACTCAACGACGACCACATTCGAGCCTCACTCGACGTGTACCATAACTATGGAAACTCATCCAGCCCAACCGTGCTCATCGTGTTGGACAAACTTCGCCGGATGGGAGAAGGCAGAGAGAACATTGTTGCGACCAGCTTTGGACCGGGGGTTTTAGTTGAGATGTGCTTGATGAGACGATGCCGCCAAGACAATACAGCACCATCATCTCCACCTAGCGCACATACGAAGATGTATACTCTATGGCTTTCTCTACACTCACGGTTGTCAAAGAGGTGGACCCAGGTACAGCCAAGGGCCATGAAAGGTATCAAGAGAAGGACGAGCGGGTATGCCTCAATTGTACATTAGTAAATACCTCTGAAATGAAAGCATGCGTACATAGAGAATGGTCTCGTGAAGGCTGCATCGCGGTGGGTGCTGTTCGAGTGCACAGGTAGCGATTGGCTCTCCGCGAAGTGGGTCCGATGACGTCAACGCGTCTGGATCTCGAAGGGACGCGACTTGCTGTGACCGCATTCCTCCTCAAATTTGAGACACAACGTAACGCGCATGGCCCGCACACGCTCGAACCAGCGGTACAGCGAGCAAGCTGAAGCAGTTCTACCAGTTCTGAGTGATGACGATGTCAGAGAACCCGATGATCAGCTGGCGACACCATCGTCTGCATCCTTCCAAGACCGACTGAAGAAGTTCCAATACACCGAAACGCAGACGGAGCAACGTACCGGACCACCATCCGGATCGCCGACAGAACCTCGAAAGCGCACTAGGACTTTCGTGACGGCGGTCGCAGAGATCGCACCGGAACCTTCCCCACGACCGAAAAAGAAGAGGAAACCCAGCAAATATGCTGACCCGTCCAAATACGCGCATCTATCGCCGCTGGTCGACATACTAGAGCCCAATCTAATCTGTGTCTTCGTTGGCACGAATCCAGGTGTTCAGACGGCCGCTGCAGGGCATGCGTATGCCCATCCCTCGAACCTTTTCTGGAAGCTGCTCCACTCCTCAGGACTTACCGACTGTCGACTGAAGCCTGAGGAGGATCGGAGTCTTCCTGCTCTTTATTGCATGGGTAATACCAACATTGTCGAGAGACCCTCCAAAGACGCTGCCGAGCTCTCGAAAGAGGAGACTGCGGCCGGTACAGCACAGCTGGATGCCAAGTTCCTCAAATACAAGCCAGAGGCTGTGTGCATAGTAGGCAAAGGTATCTGGGAAGCCATTTGGCGGTATCGCTATGGCAAGAACATGGGTAAGAAAGATTTCAAGTATGGGTGGCAGGATGAGGAGCACAACATGGGCAAGAGCGAGGATGGCCAGGAAGAGCAGGATGCCGATGGCAATGTATGGAATGGGTCCAGGGTCTTTGTTACTACGAGTACGAGCGGTCTAGCGGCAAGTCTGAAGCCGGCCGAGAAAGAGGCTATCTGGAAACCCTTCGGCGAATGGGTGCAGAAGCGAAGAGCCGAACGGGGCTTTGTGCCTCGGCCAGCGGACGCATAGGAATCCGGTGACGACGTACCGTAACCCCAAGGGTTGTCAATCACGGCAGTCGTCGCTACTTTCGCGAAAGAGTCGATAGCGCAACGTATCTACTGTGCAAACGAGCGGCAGATCATCCATGCATGTGCGCCCCTTTCGACTTCCACACTTCGACTTTTACGAGCTGCTTCTCTGCTTTGTCTACCAAGCCACGCGTCGTCTAACAGTACGAAACGACGAGCTGTCATACGGATCGACCCGTTTGTTTGGTACTGACAATCCTGGGATCCCATTGCTTGTATCGAGATTGCGCCTCACCTGCGCCACAAGAAGTCGCCATGTTGGTTAGTCGACTGCCCTCAAAGTCCTTTTACCGCCAAGCCGGCTCCCAACCAGAGTGACAAACATCGCTTTTCGGACCGCACTCTCCACTTGGTCGCCGACGGCGTACATGCTGACTTGGCGCCGGACGCATCCGCGCCGCCCAAGGTCTTCGGCATCAATACTACAGTAGCTTTCGGATCTCTTGGCGGTGCTACCGTCTTCGTGTTAGGCTTTACGCTTTACAAGTAGATTCGTAGCAGGAATGCGGTAGGCATAATATCGACAGAGCACTAGCTTCGTCGCTGCTGTCTTGCCAAGGGGACGAACGACTGAGCCACTTGACTGGCCCGTCTAACATTGCCTGTTGAAAAGTGGCGCCACAGCTAAGCTACATTAGTCACTAGCGTCCGGAACGAACGGCAAGCTCGCATATGCATCCCAACAGCACCTCACATGTGCCATTCACCAAAAGGTCATTTCAGCTCGCGCTTCTCCCGGATTAGTGGTAAGAAGTATCGAAAACCTATACGTGGGTTGTTAATTTACTGTATCTCGCATACTGGACAGACATGATGGCAACACCGCACCACGTAGCAAAGCAACATAATCGTATCTTTCGCACGCAGAACGAAACGCTCTCAAGTCATGCGCCTTACATACCAAGACTTTGCATACGCGTATGACAAGGGTCGTGCGTCCATCGTCACAGCAGTGGCTTGCCTGGTCCCACTCCTGCCTCAGCAAGCCCGAGCAAATGCCACAGCTACGCGCCCTGACTGCCACACGTGTGGCGCCGAGCAAAGCTCACCCGCAGCCGTCCAAAAGTACGGAACGTATACCGGCATGGACGCGGTGAATTACGATGAGCACGTTGGGTCGTGCATAGCCTCTCGCACCCTTTACCTCGCAGATCCGGTGTTGCCGTTTACCGAAAGCAATAGCCAGGCGCGTCAAGACTTGCAATCTTAAAAGACACGGGTTGGTCCCCCTAAAAGTTCCACTTTGCTGTGCCACACATATCGTCTGCCACACTCCTCTGCCACAGTACACCCTCAACACCAGCCTCTCTTCACTTGCCACACCACGAGCTAGACGCTTCACCAGCCACGAGCCCGCATCTCTATTCCAACGTCAAGTCTACACCACCAAATTATTGAATATGAGCTACCCTGCTCCCCAACAACCTGGCTACTATGGCCCTCCGCAGCCGGGCTATGGGCCACCGCCTCAGCAACCGGTAAGTCTAATCTATTATCATAGCGTGCAATTGCAAGTTTGCAGTGATTTGGGGTGTGGCTGACACTATTTGTGAATTAGATGTACTACCAACAAGGACCACCGCCACCTCAAGAGGAACCCAAGAAGGAGAGGGGATGCTTGACTGCTTGGTAAGTCTTTTCTTCCCTTTCGCAACACTGGCTAGGTGTTGCATAGTTAAAGAAGAGGAACGGAGCTAATGCGACGACTAGTCTTGCGACCTTGTGCTGCTGCTGGCTCTGCGGTGAGACATGCGAATGCTGCCTCGATTGCCTGGACTGCTGCGACTGCTGTTAGGCACGCTCGCTACAGCATGCGACACGGTGACTACGATGGTTTATATGGGGAAGGGATGAATACACGCTCACTACGTTCTCTCGTTGCAAGGACGCGGATACCCATGGGTTTTCGATGGGGGCACAACACTGGAGAGGTACGGGATAATGGCCCTGGTTCGTCACTGCAGTGACGATGGAGTTAAGTGATATTGCCTTAGTTTGTACAAATCTGAAACCGTTTTCCTTTGAATCCGAGTGAGAGAATCACAAGTTGGCTGATCCTTCCTCTTTGCACTATGCTAACAATACTCGTGGCTCATAAGTCTTAGAAAATACCTGACGTTACACTCGTAATCCTCCCTTTTCCTACGCACCGATCGATCGTACGACAAACGAAAGTTCTGCGCTTAGTCGTCGTAGTTCTCTTCGAGCTCCTCCTGATACTCCTCCTGCGCCTCGATGAGCTCCTCGCGCTTCTCCTCCATGGACTCACGGTCACTACTTGAGATGGAGTCACCGTCGGCGTCATGGGTGGGAACGGGAGGGGGCTCCTCAAAGGCCGGGTGGTTATCATAGTCATTAGGGTCTGCTGGGGGAGGAGCGCCATAGGCGGGATCAGCCCCGTAACCAGGGTCTGCACCGTAGCCGCCTGCAGCAGCTGCGGGAGCCGCCGCTGGAGGCGCATATGACTGCTGCTTCTCGTCGTCGCTGCTGTCGTCGGCTAGTATGTGTTAGTCGCGCTGCTGCATGTTATGTACACGAAAGCAACATACCGAGTTGATGGCCAATGAAGGCACCGGCTGCGATACCTCCGACACCAGCGGCGGCGAGCATGGCACCGGAATGGCCCTTCTTCTTCTCGGCCTCGTTCGTGGCAGCTCCAGACTGCGTGTAGTCGTGTCCCTGGTGGCCGTGGGTGTTGCCGAACAGGCCGCGCTCATCATGACCGGCTGGCGGCATGTAGGGTGCGCCTGCTGCGGGTGGTGCATACGGGCCAGGTGGCATATGCGAAGGAGGGTCCCATTGGGTGCGACCAGTTGCTTGCTCAACGTAGAACCATCGTTGGCTATTCTGGTCCCATTGCTGAGTCCAGCCCGGTGGCATCGGCGGAGGCGCTCCATACGGCGCTGGTGGACCTGTGGGTGTGGGGGCGCCGCCATAAGGCTGCTGTTGTGGATAGCCCTGAGGTGGGTAACCTTGACCTTGAGGCGGATATCCTTGGGGTGGATATCCTTGACCCTGAGGAGGGCCCTGAGGCGGGTAACCTTGGTCTTGGGGAGGGCCGCCGTGTCCACCTCCATAGTAGCTATCAGAAAGTGCGCGATCACCAGGGCCAGCACCGCCGGGAGCAGCCTGCGAGTCTATCCAAATAAGAACTTGGTCTCTTTGTTCATTATAGAGTTACTCACCGGCTGGCTTCTTGTCGTCGTCATCCATGAGCTCCTTCATCTTCTTCTTGAGGAAATCCATGGTGGTTTGTTACCTGGCAATTGTGTATTTGTCTGGTGAGTATCTCAGAGAAAACAGTATGTGGGGTAGCAGGAAACACAGAGGGAAGCAAGTATGGAGCTGATAGTATGCGCGGGGCGCGACAGGACTTTAAGGCAAATGGATCTGTGCACAGTCCGTTGCCAGCGGGGCATCTCACAGCAGCCCGGGGCGCACTGCCCCAGTTGTCATTGAGCAAATCAATCATGCTGTACATGCTTGGCCAGATGGAGATGGCATGAGGGGAAGCAGCACGGCTTCGAATGGAGGGGCACGTCGAAGCTGACCACTCTACTGACAGGCGGGCAGGAAAAGTGGGGTGATGAACCGGCCTGATACGTCTGGCGGCTAGCCGGAGCTCCATGGTTTGCAAGAGTTCTATTAGTGAAGCTTGGCGTGGATATATGAGGGCCGCTTCGCTGCGCGTTCAGTGTTGGGTCGTGGAGATGTGCTCATTGACCTCGTGCGACGACCAGTCGAGGACAATTTTGATTGATCTCGGTGTTCCAATTCTTTCTTTTTTGTTCTGATCGCAGTGTTCAATTTCGATAGTGTAAAATTTCTGCTCCAGTACGGAATCAAGGGATCGTTATTGATGGGCGTGGATGGCACAGCGTGGTGTGGCTGGGATTGGCGACGCATGCGCCATTAATGCCCTGCCACGGTGGCTAAATTTCGAGGCAGTTACAGCCGAGACGACTTGTGCCCCCATCGTGCCACGATATCTGCAAACACGAAGTGTCGCATGCTGCATGATGTCACTCGGAGATGCGATGACCTCAACCATGTTGCACCGCCGCGCATGTTTTCAAATTGCCGTCGCAAACGCGGGTTGTGGCAGGCGATAAGTGCGAGGCTTCTCTATGCCAACGGAATGCTTTGAATGAGTACGAGACAAGTCCGATGACGAAAAAGATGGACTGCATGCGCAGTTACTTCAAACCTTGATGATACCGTTTGCGCAGCTGAAATGGCAGGTACATTGATGGGTCGTATGGGTGCGGCCACGGTGCCTGGAGAGAATGACAGACGGACACGTGACTATGACTCGAAAACATCAGGTCGGCCCGGGCCCGGTCGCGGAACGGTGCGCGCACGTGGGAATGGCACGACAAGCTCACCCCCGGGGCCATGATTGGGAGGTGCCGAGAATCAACCGAGAAGTTGTGCAGTGCGATCATCTCGTCTCTCGCGGCTGACGATGAGATTGGTAGCAGGTGGTGAAGAGTAGGGAAGGCTTGGCGGTATTCGCGTAATGTGAACTGGATGGAGGTACCATCGTAGGAAAGGGGCGACCAACACAGATCAGCACATGGCGGAAAGAAGTACATGATAGTGTGTGCCTGGAAGTGAGCGATAAGCTAGAAGAAACCAAGTCCACGTTTCCAAAATCTTGGGCTTCTCGAAGTTTACCTAGGTAGGTTCAAGGCTGCGACGATGCAGATGGTCATGTGTTGAATGGATGCGGGTCTGAGGCTCGAGTCTAGACCCGTCAGATGCATGACGTGGGGACCAGCACAGTCGCGAAAGCAGCGGTGCACTGACGGGCCACAGCATTCCAGCTGCTGCAGATGGCACAGATGGGCATGTCAGAATGCCATGCACGGCGTCATAGCTGTCCAGGGCGTGTCGAATGTGAAGCTAGACACGAGAGGATGGTGAGAGCGATCTCGATGGCGATGGGCTGGCCAGGGTGTTGCAGGGAGGGCCAAGCACGCGCGCAAGCGAGATCTACAGCTCTGGACGCTCCCGAGGTCCTGTACGCTGGCTGCACCAGAGCGACGGCTGAAAACAAATGTGCAGAGCGACTGTCTCCATCACGATGATGCCCTGAGGACACGACACCCACCGCATCCCACCGTCATCGTTACCGTCGTCGCGCAGCTGCACACCGACCCGCCCAGCCTCGCCATCGCAGAAGCCGCCCTTGAGCGTCCGTCGTTCCCTGGTGTCATCGACTCGGCCCCTACGCGGTGAGACTGCATGCTAGATCTCGAGACGACGCTCCACCACACCGACCTTTGACGTTGCAGCGTGACGTGCGGCCGCCATCAACGGCTTTCGCCCTGCCTGTCGCCTCGCATCCCAGCATTTCTATGAGGGAGCCGCGGTCCATCTTCACAGGTATTGACACGGCGACGCCTCACGATCACGACACCACGCCCGAGCAGCGCAGGCTGAAGTTTGCCCTGTATCACGAGCCTCCAATTACGTCACCCACGACCACGACCCCGGACCCGCCCAGCGCCCTCGACGAAACATCCAATTTGGCCATACTGCAGCCTCCATGGACGCCAAATTCGCCGCTTGACCGTCGCCATTGCACTCCGCCGCCGGCTTCTGCGCACGGCGCCCGCCAGGTCATTGGCATAAAGCGCCCTGCTCCTCCCTCCGACGACGCCCTCGCGCCTACATCGCCGCACCTACGAGCACCCGCCAGCGAGCCGCTGCACAAGCGCCGAAAAGCGCACCCACGCTCGCGACACTCGCTCGACCACTTCGGCTTCTCCAAGAGCGCCCAGTTCCGTCTCGACGGCCAGCCACCATCGCCGCTGTTCTTCTCCTCGTCGCGCAATATCCGACCGCAGCTGCCCGCACGCTTCTCCACCTCCGAGGCCTACAGGATGCTCAGCAAGACACGCGAGGACAGTGGCATCAAGACCGTCACACTCGCACGGGGCACGTTCAGCGGCCTCAGTCCCCCAGGCCCCTCGGGCGCTGCCAGCGGGCGCACGTCAGAGCGCTCAAGCCTGCCCCCCGCAGCATCGCCTGATTCGCGCGACAAGCATGATCCGTTGCGCGTACTGGGATCCATCGGCATAGTCGAGCTGCTCGAGCAGGATGAGCGGCCAACCTTCATCGTCGACACGGGCGACTTTGCAAACTACATTCCCGAATCGTCTAGCTTGCAGATACTCTTCTCCAACAGTGCCCTCCGACTAGACTCCTCCACCTGGGAGCTGGTAGCTGGCAAGCCTGCGGGCACTCCCTCCGACCATGACACGGCGCACGCAACACAACAATTTCGAGGATGGCTGTTGAGCACTGCAGTCCAGGGAGATGGTTCCGGGGCGAATCCTTCTCCGGTAGAACACGGTGGCATCGTATGGACTTGTTACACCTTGCGGAAACGGTTGCGCGTCGTTTCTGGTACCGTGTCCGTCCCTGCCATAGTTTTGCCCGCTGTAGACGGCCCCAACGATTTCGCTATACCTTCAACCTCGTCCGCAGGACTTGAGTCTGGAGCCAACGGGGATGCCTCCGTATCCTCAACGCATCAAGGCGAACCGCAAGATTATTTCGGGAGCACCATTCCTACGATCCCCCAGGGTGAACCGACGCCTCCCATCTCCGCGCCCCAGCCTGAACCAAACTACAAGAAGTTCGCCGACAGAGGCAATAGCATGATTCCTAGGCTATCTCAGATCGACCTATCCGCAGCGGAAGATTCCTCTTCCTTTGGGAACGAGTGCGTATTGCGAGCTCACACTGCAGGCGACGTTGACCCGTTTCATAGAGAAACTAACACCCACCGAAATGAGCACCACGACATGGGTTTCTTCGACTGGACCAGACTAGCCATATCGCCCTCTCTTCCTCGACACATACAATTTGCCCGCTCAATCGATTGGGCATCTACACCCTTGGGTCCCATCGAATACTGGTCCAACGACCTTCGCGCAATGTGTAACCTCATCATGTGAGTTGACTACTGTGGCACGGAACACTTGAACTTCAATTCTAATGGCGATCAGGGCGAGTCCCCATCCTGCAGCTATGTACTGGGGAGAAGAGCTTGTGGCTATCTACAACGAAGCCTATATTGGTAAGTACTCGCGTACTGACATTCAGACATCAATTAACATCTCGATCAGGGCTTGCAGGGCAGAAGCATCCTGCGCTCATGGGCCAGAGTTATAAAGTAGCTTGGGCAGAGATCTGGGATGAGGTCAAGGGAGTATTCGCAAACGCCCGTCTCACAGGGCAAGCGACTATGAAGGACGACGACTGCTTGTTTATGAAACGCAGCGGCTTCCTTGAGGAAACGTACTTCTCGTGGTCCATTATCCCAATGGTCGGCGAAGACGGCACGGTCATGGGTCTTTACAACCCAGCTTTCGAAAAGACACGGCGGAAGATTGCGGAAAGGCGAATGCTCACTCTCCGCGAAGTCGGCGAACGGACTGCCACCGCTCGGGAAGTAAAGGGTTTCTGGGATCAAGTGCTAATAGCACTCACCGAGAACGAGTTCGATACCCCGGTAGTAATGCTCTACAGCGTAAACGATGAGAATGATAGTGACTCGTCTTCCTTACAATCTAGCAGCTTGCTTGGCTCGAAACAGTGTTTTCTCGAGGGCTCGCTTGGTGTGCCAGCCGGCCATCAAGCTGCTCCTGACCACATTGATTTGAAAGAAGGGCAAGAAGGATTCGGGCCGGTTTTCCGCGAAGTAATGAAGACCGACAAGCCCGTGGTTGTTAGCATCGGATCAGCCGACCTGCCACATTCCATGATGGACGGACTCGAATGGCGAGGGTTTGGAGATCCCTGCCGCGACGTGGTCATCTGCCCGATCCATCCTACGACTGGTGAAAACATACTTGGCTTCTTAGTCATGGGCATAAATCCGCGAAGGCCTTACGATGACGATTACAACCTCTTCATCCAGCTATTGAGTCGTCAACTCGCGACCTCTCTCGCTTCCGTCGTTTTGTTCGAGGAAGAAATTCGACGGGGGCAGAGGGCAGCCCGGCTCGCAGCGGAAGACCGTTACAATCTCTCTACACAGCTTGCTGCACGTACACAAGAAGCCAGGGAAAGCGAGACGAGATTTACGCGGATGGCTGAATTGTCTCCTGCGGGTCTCTTCATTGCTGACCACGTTGGTCGCATAACCTACTGCAACGACACATGGTATGAGATTGCGCGAGTGCCAAGAGAGCCGGAGATGACCGACAGATGGATCGACTATGTCAAAGACGAGGATCAAGACCTCATTCTTGCGCACTGGAAGGAACTAGTAAACAACACAACTCCTATCAACATAGAGTTCCGATTCAAAGCGCCTTGGGAGGACCGCAACCGGAACAAGAGTGAAACGTGGGTCTTGTTCCAGGCATACCCTGAGAAAGATGAGGATGGGCAGCTGAAGAGTGTCTTCGGAAGCATCACGAATATTTCTCCACAGAAGTGGGCCGAGGGTTTCCAAAAGAGGAAAATGGAGGAAGCCGTTGAGCTCAAACGACAGCAGGAGAACTTCATCGACATTACGTCGCACGAGATGAGAAGTACGATACTGCCGTGTATGAAATTTCTTCTTATACTGACTACGATTTAGATCCCCTCTCTGCTATCCTGCAATGTGCCGACGAGATCAGCACCATCCTGGGCGATTTCAGGGCGTCAGGCTCCAACGTCATTGACGAGACTGTTTTGGCCGATTCTATAGACGCGGCGCAGACGATCGCTTTGTGCGCACAGCATCAGAAGCGCATCGTCGACGATGTATTGACGTTATCAAAGCTCGACAGCGCAATGCTAATGGTACGAACACGATCTGCGTTATTGCAACATTTTCTAACGAGTGCGTCAGGTAACACCGGTTGACGCTCAACCACTACAAGTCGTACAGCGCGCCCTGAAAATGTTCGAAGGAGAAGTTCAAACGGCTGGTATCCAGATGGAGTTTGTCCTTACCGATTCGTTCACCAAATTAGGTGTCGACTGGGTGAAGATTGACCCGTCTCGGGTGCTCCAAGTTCTCATCAATCTCACCACCAACGCGATCAAGTTTACTACCACCGAGGAGACCCGGACCATCAAAGTCGTATTATCAGCATCGAGAGAGCGACCGTCAGCCAGCGATCATCCTACTGTTAGCTACTTCCCCATGCGAGCGAAGAGGACCGACCAAACTTGCGGTCCGGACTGGGGCGATGGTGAAGAGATCTATCTGGAGTTTGCAGTGCGAGACACAGGCCGAGGTCTTACGCCTGAAGAAAAGAAGCTCCTCTTCCAACGATTTTCCCAAGCGAGCCCTCGAACGCATGTTCAATACGGCGGCTCAGGCCTTGGTCTGTTCATCTCACGGGAATTGACTGAACTCCAGGGTGGAGAGATTGGTGTTTCTTCAGAAGCAGGCAAAGGCAGTACTTTTGCTTTTTACGTCAAGTGTCGGAGAAGCAGCGAGCCACAAGAAGCTCTCGAAGTTCTTCCAACGCCATCCATGTCCAGGAAAGTTTCAAATGCGAAGGACAAGGGCAAGAGGGAGTTGCCTGCGCCGTCCAAGATTGCGACCAAGATAAAAGACTTTGCGACGATACCTGCCAAAGATGGCGATGCGTCAAAGCCGAAGCCAAAGAAGAGAGAACTCAAAGTTTTGATTGTAGAGGATAACCTTGGTATGTCGTTTGACGTTTCCCCTGCCGACATACTCCTACTAACACGATGCAGTAAACCAAAAAGTACTCCAGCGGCAGCTCCATAACCACGGTATCCAAACGACCGTCGCGAACCACGGCGGCGAAGCACTTGAAGCGCTCAAAGCGTCCACCTTCTGGGCCTCGCCCCAGCAGTCCCCTCTAGAAGACATATCGGTGGTGCTCATGGACAAAGAAATGCCAGTCATGGACGGTCTACAATGCACCTCTCAAATCCGGTCGCTCGAGCAGCAAGGCAAGCTCAAGCGACACGTGCCCATCATCGCCGTCACGGCCAACGCACGCAGCGAACAAATCGCAACATTGCTCGCAGCCGGCATGGACGACGTCGTAAGCAAGCCTTTTAGGATCGGCGAGCTAATCCCCAAAATCGAAGAGCTGGCAAGCAAATTCGGAAACAAGAAGATACCAGACGAAGCTACGCTCGCTGTGCCCGTCGGGCCGAGCGTGAAACCATATGGCGTATGAAAGAGATGGCGTTACGATTTCAGCAGTTTGGAGTCATGGACTGAGTCGTCGTTCTCCGACGCTACGGTTATGGGCGGTGGGCATGCATACCATGATGGCGTTAGGGAGTCGAAATTTGCATGGAAGCGGTATTACTAGCATGTGCTTTGGCATCAGTGTCTGTTGTTTTTGTTTACTGTTACCGTTTTTGGGTCCATTGGTAAATATGCATATGGAATATACCCCAGGGGAGGTTAGGCGTTTGGTCAATGGATGGTATATAGGCATATGCACTAGGATAGTTTGTGCAATGGATAATGAAGACTAGATGTTGGGATGAGTGAGTGAGGGACGTGACCTTGGGAGTGTGAGTGCTGCTTCTATCACCTTGGCGACTTCCTAGTGCGCAGATTAATCACAAGTAAGTGCGGCTTCACGCCCCTTCCATATCGATCGACTGCGCTGTCTTGGCACACCTTGTTTGCCCTCACCTCACCTCGGAAGGAGCACCCGTGCCACACTAGTCACACCTTCTCCAACTGTGCGATCGAATGCTGTGCTCCTCCACCACTCCCATTCCGCGAACTCACATCTCGCGACAGGCGGCCAAGGGACGTTCCTCACCCACGCAGAAGAACTTCAACAGCGACTACGCGCCAGCCATGTCCACACCAAATGGCAGTAGACGACGCCAGCCCGAGCGCAATGCTAAGGCGCGGACTGCGAAGGAGCAGATGGGTCAGAGGAAACGAAAGCACGGGATGCATGGTGCTACCCCAAATAGCTACTATCTCGCTATGTACGTGTGGTTCTGCCGTCTTAGAGCCTGGCTAACAATGCTACAAGAGCCCAGCGGAATGCTGACGAATCAGCACTGTTGCGCCTGCCCCCGGAAATTCGATACAGGATCTGGACCTACGCTGTGCGCGCGCAAACTGTAACGATAGGCCGCTGGTATTGGGAGGACAGGAACTACTACCCCAGACAGGGGATACTCCGAGTTTGCAGACAAGTACATGCCGAAACATGTTTGCTGCCTTACTCCAACAACACTTTCTGGCCGTTCAACATTCAGTGTCTTACGGTGTGGCTCACGCGTCGACTACCCGAACAACTAGCTGCTCTTCGAAGCATTGAGCTCTGGTGCCACGAGTACTCACAAGCCCCTCTACGTTTACTCCCTGGCTTGAAGCATGTCCGCGTGTACTGCATCTGCGATGGGCTGTGTCCTCTTGATCCACGACGCGGTAAAGTAATCAAAGAGAATTTGGCAGGCATCTGCGGGAACTCTGATCTGGAGATCCGAATCACACATGGATGATACTACGCGGGGACAATCCACCATGTAAGCTTTACTACAAGTAGTAAGCTATTGCACTTACTAAGACCCTGCAGTACATCGCCGAGATACTTAGCTTACCGCTCGTCGTATTATCGTTTCCAAAAAGAGCGTATGTATACCGGACGAGCGAATGCAAACAGACTTCAAAGGCATGGCTGTAGTTATCCGGGAGTCGAAGGTCATCTCAGAGTCAGAATCGATGCTGAAGGTTTCGTGGTCCTTGTGTTGATCTTGCACGTTTCGGTACCATACTCCAAGCGAACTAGACGGCACGGAATACATAGCGACTTTCTTATTTTGGCCATGATTCTACATCGGGATGCGTGATTGACGCGAGTATGATGTGAGCTTCAGAAGCTGTGCACAGCCCTTTAGCATTACGTCATTGTAGTCCCGTGGAACGGAGGGATGCGGCCAGAGTATGGGTTCGCTAAATACACGAAACTGTTACCGACCCAAAATCTCTTCATTCCCCATCTGCAGCTTCTTATTTCAACTTCTCATACATCAGAGCCCTCAGCGACATCGACGTTCTTCAAAGTTTCGCGGTGGCAGTTGAGAGGCCTCTACCGGTGCCGATCACTGAGCCCGTCAGAACTGTACGAAGCGGAAACACGAAAACAGTCAGGCCCAAACCCAAGACCCGCGCTGACAACGCAATGATTCGGAATAAGGGACACGGCTATTTGCCATCGGTACATCGCCTCCAGGACGATATGGTAGATGTGACACCATTCGGCAAATACGAAGCCATGTAAGTAGAGCCGATAACGGGTTCAGCACAATACAGCTCTCTTAGTACAGAACCGAATACTAAACAATTCAGCACCGAGATAAACATGCGGTTCTCACCCTTGCTCCTTCTACCTCGAGAGTTGCGCGATTATATCTGGGAATATGTCCTCGGAAGCTACCTCATCTTCAACACTCAACCCGAAAGGCCGCTCGCAATGGCCCATGACTCAGACCAATACATCAAACACCCTCTAACTATCCTGTGCGTCTGTCGTTCGACATATGCGGAAGCGCGCTTCATTCCCTTCGCCATCAACAACTTCTGGTACAGGCCTACACACTCACCGATGCCCAGCGATGTAAACGAGTGGTGGCGTAAGTTGATGCCTGCACAGTTCAACGCCATTCGTATCGTTTCAATGCATCTCGGAAGAGACATTACCGATACTGATATCCTGCAAGTGGAGGCTTTGGCGCCTTTGGTGGGATTGAGGAGGATTGTATTCAATGTCTATGCGGGCTACACGGGGAGTTGGAGAGACATCACTGATGAGAGGTTTCAGCTGATGAAGGATAAACTGGTTAAGAGGCTTGAGAAAGTGCTGTGCGCAGAGGGAGTGACGATCGTCTTCAAGGCATGATAAGGCAAGTGGATGTAGTCGCCGCCCTGGAGTACATTCACCAAGAATAATGAGGCTTATATTCTTTCTTATTACCTCATCGATGAGGAGTGTTCAAATACACCCTTCGTATTCCCGGTGCTCTCCCCGCAGAGATCCCCTCCTTCAGGGTCATTTTCGATGGGTTCAGCAGTTTCTCCATCCCCGCAATTACCAAGATCGCTAGACTTTGACAGCTACGAAGTGGGACGCGCCAGGGCGGCTTCTATTGCATCCGGGGCCGAAGGGTCTGCTGTCCTCGTATCCATGCGGTCTAGTTAGCTAGCAGTGCTGTTGCGGTCTACTCACTACGACGCCGATAGCCGAGCCTGCAGTCTAGTATACGATCGTCCAGACCGTTTGAGCAATCTTTGGCGAACATGCAGGCTCCTGCGACGCGGTTGCATCGTGTCGGTTGCATGTGATGTCGAATACGTAGCTCGGTGCCTCCTCCGTTTAACTTACACCTGCCTCTTTGGCAGTTGGAATGATGCACGTTGCCGTACCCAGGTAGGTGGGTACGATCGGATGACGCCGTACCTGTTCTATGGCACAACTCTTGGAAATCATCACCGTAACAGGCCAAGCTTTGCGTAGTAGAAGGCGCGGGCCGCATATGGCAGCGGCTACGGAAGGCAGTCCGGATCGCTGCCCACCAATAGGACGGTCAAGCGTACTTTAGCTTGGTGTGGCTGAACTCAATATCTCGCTGTACGAGAATGATTACTTTGATCTTGATATACACCTTCTGTGGCGGGCTAGGTTTGTAGATGTCTGCATGTGGGCTATGAGGAACGGCGCAGTGATGTTTCGTGCGTTCGCCTAAACGAGCAAGATTGAGGTCTGTAGGTTTCGCAATGCATACCTTTTGGGAACATGGGGCGTGCTATGCAGTCGATCTCGCATCCCAGTAAGTCCGTGGAGTATGGGGTGGTGTATGCATATGGATAGTCGTGAACGTGGTCGAAGTATAAGTAGGCTTCAATCCATGCGATACCTTCTCATCATCACAACAAGCAACCTTTATCCAAGAACCTTCGCTTCCTCCCCTCGATCTCCAAACAACCACAAATATGCACTTCAACTCCATCATCGCCGTCGGCGTCATGCTCTCAGGAGCTGTCGTCTCCGCCGCCGAATGCGGAGGCTACGGACTTTGCGGCGCCGTCCCCGCCTCGAGTCGCAACCAGCTCTACGCTGCTCGTCAACACGTCTGCGGTGACGGACTGTACAAGAACGATGGCTATTACCATGCTCCGGGTGGAGGCAGACTCTCATGGCCTGGAGGCTTTGATCAGCAGAGGTGCTGGGACGCGTTCGAGAACATTCTGAACCAGTGCCGTCCCGAGGGCGCAGGCCTTGGTAACCACTCTGGATCGTACAACTGGTATGGGAAGCTATACACGGTCAGAGGATGTAAGTTGAATTCCTGTCCTGGTTTGTGCTATGTTGGGAAGCTCATTGCTAATGTGTTTCCTGCGATGTAGGCAGCAACAGTCCTTACAAGGAATAAAGGGCGACACAATTCCTCTCGCCGCAACACGCATCTGAGAAAGTCGGGGTGAACTGAAGAATACATCAATGAGATGAACCAGAACTGCATACGATTGTTGTATCACGTAGGAGAAATTCTTCTCAGAAATTCGACTGAAGTTGTTACCTAATCTCCAGAGTGCAAAAGAAATGTGCCGCTATGTTTGCAAGGAAGGTTGGCAGGATGTTTTCATGTCCTGCTCGGCCACATCCAAAAACCTAAGAAGTTTTAATGCTCTGCAAGTCATCATCGTCAGCCAGTTCTTTTCCCTCAGCGTTCAAACGCTGGCCAAAGGACAAAGTCTGCCTCTCGGTAGCGGTGCTCGTACACAATCTTCACATCCGCAGATACCACCTCCTTTAGATAGCCCTCCAAAACCATCTTCACATCTTCGAACCGACGCTCAGCATTTGGATGCTCCGTGTTCAAGTAGAAAGTGACCTCTTTCAGACGAGAGAAGGCTTTCAAGCCCTCCAGCCTTCTTACATCGAAGTTCCCAATGACTGGTAGCTCTTTCCTGATTTGGATCGTGATAGTGATGGTGAAGGAAATATAGCGAATGCACTCCCACTGCGGACCTAAAAAGAGGGGTTTGCAAATGTTTAGCGAAGAGGTGGTATAGTACCAGTACTCATTGGTAGAGAAGGGAAGCAGCGCTGTCTCGTTGTAGACTTGACGGCAGGTGCATTGGAGAGTACGATATGGTGGGTATTTGGGAGGTGCGACAGCTTGAGTGCTGTTCTTGATCAAGATTGTGGGCTTTTCGCCGTGCCCAGCTCTCATGAAGATATGCAGGCCACTGTTGACATAGGCAAAGATCTTATTGCGCACTTCGGCCGGGAGACGGAGTAGAGGCGAGCTAACGCTGTTCCGGTGTGTACTTGAAGACGTCAGCAAGTAGAAAGACATTGCACAGTAACAAACTTACATGGCTATGACATCGGTTGCAGGCGGTGTGGCATCCAGCATACCGTCACCATTGTTGTTGAGACGTAGCTTACCTTGGGAGATGGCCTCGGCTTGCTCGACCTGGTTTGTGATAGACAGTGCCGCCAACTTCTGTATAGCCATCATCTCCTCATGAACGGGGTCGGTCAAATGCATGAATGCCGTTCGGTAGCCGCGCTGCATAGCTGTGGGAGTCGAGCTGAAGTGTTATTGTAAAGTGATTTGCGAGCAACGAGTGGAGTAATGTTGAGGGGTTCTAGTCTTTCTCGCGGCGGTGGGTGATGCGCTAGTGTTGTATCATGGTGAGAATAGACCTCGCTAAGTAATGCGCACGCGTAGAGCCTGCCGGAGTGCCAAGGTGAGGCTCGAGTACCTTCACCTTCACTTCCAGGATAAGCTATGTGTGGAAAGCCGAGATTATCATGAGCACGAAGACTGTTCGGAATGAAAGCGTTTAAACCGGCACTCGGAGTACAAGTGAAGCCGACAACAGTCTGCGTGAATGAGTAGGTGAGTGATCGGGTCTGCATGCGGTTAGCGCAATGGACCCTGGATATCTATCGATGTTTACAATGATCCATCTCCCTGTACCTCCAATCTCTCTTCTCTTTTCTTCTCCATCGAACAAACATGGCGAGGCCAAAGCCAACGGTAGTGAAAGATACGCTCCAGGCTCCAAAGCCGAAGAGAAAGATCAGGCCGGACTGGGCAATGCTGTCAAAGTTCAAAGTCAACGAGATGTGAGTAGCAGTTGCACTTCATGCAAGGAAAACACTGAACACTCTGGAGCCTACATTAACACTAGATCCTCCAATTTGCTAGTGTTATCATGGTGTAGTCTGCAGCTAACGAAATCAGATCTAAACGCAACTCTGTCGAGTCTCCTCTCCTGCGACTTCCAGCTGAGCTACGGAATCAGATATATAAGTATGAAGATCCCGGCGCATGCTTCCACAGAGTTGTACTGACGTCCCTTGTTAGATACGTCCTGGGCGGCGAGACTTACGAACTCTCTCCTCACGGTTACGCAGTCGGCAACGTCCCCCGCCTGCATTTCGTCTGCCGTCAGATCTACAATGAAACCTCGACGCTCCCGTTCTCACTCAACACCTTTTCCTTCTTGAATCCGTCTAGCCTATCATTTTTCGCAAGACCGCTATCGTCTTCACAGCGCAACGCTATCAAGACAATCCGGTTTGAACAGATGGGAACTAGTAGGAGTTTTTACACACTGTGGATGGAAACGTACAATCGCTCACACTTTCACTGGGCCATGCTGAAGGGGTTGCAAACGGTGCTTATTCAAAGTCTTTGCCAACCACGACACCTCACTACAGGGCAGCAAGAAGTGGAGATGCGAGAGCTGAAAAGAGTGATGGGGTCCTGCAGAGCGGATGTCACTATGCAAGAAAGCGGGTATTACTGTTATCGCATAGAGGATGGGCAGGAATGTGGCCCTCTCTCCGGATGTCGAATGCTAAGCTTGGCGAACGGTGGCTGAAGTGCGAGTCGTATACATGCTGTTAAATCCTGACGACTAGACAGTTCCTACTGCAATGTACACTCCTGCCTTAAGATAATCTTTGTGGAAGGCAACACGCAATTTGACCAGCCCTGGTGACAGTCGCGCAAACACAAGATCGCGATGTGACATGAATTCGGAGCTGACTCGAGGTGACGACGAAAAGTCAGCGCATCTGAACCGCCTTGCCTGGTCGAGATGCCTCGGTCAGTCGATATTCACATGCGCGTATATATGAAACGTGGAACACTCGTCACATGTGCTAGTGAGGTATATAGCATGAATATTAAATCTTTGTAAAGTCGTAACCAACCAATAAAGAAGAAACGTGTAAAAACCACCTCAACTCCGCCGCGCCCGCCACCACTTGACGAAGTCGCGTCTCAGCGTCGTCTTGAGATGCTCGTTGAAGCCATACGTGATGGCGTTTGCGAACCCAATGTACTGCGTTGAGCATTGCAGAATACTCAACGCATAGCTGGGATGGCCCGCAGCTTCCACCAAGCGGTTGAGAATACCAGGTAACCAGAGGATGATGTACAGAATAGGGTATGCGTTGAGGAGCAACATCCTCTTGATTTCTCGCTCAACCTTCTTTGTGCTGGTGGCGCCCTGCTGATTACTTCCCGATTCGTGGGGTGCGCCCGACTCGTAAGCCCCGGACATTGGCGCGGGATGGTTGCTGATCATGCCGATGCTGCGCTTCTTATCTGAGGGCGCAGTCATTTCTGAGAGGAAGGCTGGTAACCATTAGCATTGGCACGTTGTAGATAGCCGAGATGCTCGTGCGCATCTGCATGGGGAAGGACATACCTGATGCGGATTGGAAGTAAGGGCTTTTGGGTGACATGGGAGGGGACAGTGTAGTGGCGCTTTTGCGGCTGTTTGTCTCTAGGTCGCTAGCTGTGAAGATGATGTCCTCTTTTCCGAGGTTGGTGTCGCTCATGCCATCGGAGTGTTTTACTTCGTAGGCGTACTCCACGTTGATCTCATGCAGCTCCGTCTGCGATTCGCTCCTCAGCTCGTGGGCGTCGTCTCGGCGGAATTCGCGGCGCTTGGCAGCGCTGGCTTGATTGTATGACCCTCCTTGGCTCATGGAGTGCAGTTGCGAAAAGTGCCGACGCATGTAGATCCAGATGTAGATGTAGATTCCAATGGTTCCGAAGATGATGCTGAACCTCCAGCCATGGCCCAGGGCATAGCGCAGGTCAGTTCGCGTGCCCGATATCCAGCACCAGTTTCCGCTGACGGGGCTCAACTCGTTCAATCCTGCGGCTGTACTCGCTGTTCATTCAGGTTAGCCTTGCGTTGATGGATATGCATCTATGAGCTTACCTGTGATGGTAGGAATGACCCAAACGGAGCCGCAGATAAGTATCTTGCTCATGAGCGAGGCATTGGGCATGTACGTTTTACGGGTAATCGTAGTAAGCGTTATTATGGCGATGGCCAGGATAGAGAAGTCAGCGGCCTGAACAGACCACTGACCTACCCAGCCATTGAGATTACATGCCGCACCCGGTGCGATGGAACCTTCATTGGCAATTGCATAGATCCCAGATATCGAATTGTTCAGCGAATTGATGAATTCTGGTATGCGTGGTCAGTCTAGGAATCTCATCTGGCCGTCAAGAGCTCTTACCAGCCAAAGCAAGATTCAATACCAGTGCGTGACGGAAAGACCGTTGCGAATCAGCGTACACAACGTACGATATGAGAACGCACCCTGTGGCAATGAAAGACAGCAGACTGCCGACAAGCGTCGGGATAGCGATTGTGAGATTAAAAGGCATGCTGAGCGGTTGCTGGGATGCAAGGCTGACCAGCGGGACGGCGCGATTATATGTCTGGGTTTCACGATGAGGCCGGCGAACGTACTTGGCTTGAGGTAACTATAGCACATAAAGCTATAGTACATAGGAGACGTACCACGCGCCAGGAACGCTCCAAACCCTAGGCCGATTCCTGCAGCCCAAGCATTGCTGCTAATCGACACACGGGCGCGTAACTACGGTTGATCTCTTTAGCCAGGTATTCAAAGGGCTGCTCTGAGCTAGAGGTTGGTGCCTGTAGCAGCTGTGGTTCAAGGTTTATGGCTGGTGCATGGTCTGAGTCCCGCCTCCCGCGACTTTGGCCTGCGACCCCAGGACGAGTCGATTGCAGGCGTTTTAAGCTCCGAAGAGCTCTAGAATATACAAGTGCCTGGCTACGCAAGCGTCTGCAGGTGGTGTACCAAGCTTCCAGAAGCCATGACCGATCGTGTGCATAGGTGCCATGCATCGCGGCCTTGCGTGCCCGTTAGCATTTCCGGAATGCTGTCCTCTGAATGGTGATTTACGATGGCAAAGAATTGTAAGCCTTGCGCTCGGCTTGCGAGGGGACGATCGCGAGGTTAGGACCGATAGTGCGCGGTCGATGACAGCATGAGCTGGGGTTTAGGTTTGCGCAAGCTCGCTACTCTTGCCGAGGTGAAGACTGACCAGTCACCATTGGCTTGGTACCGTACCCAGCACGTCAACTGCCTTTCTGCCATGCTCTCATCTGGGAAGGAGCAATAAACACCACGCCACACCCGCATCCAGGAGACGTACCGCAGTGCAGAGATGCACCAGGTCCTCTAGCCTTGGGCGTCGCATTCGAAGCGCGAAATTCACCCCTGATACGTTGTCTACTTTTACGAATGCGCTACATGCTCCCCCGGCGGTGCTGGTGGCCGCGCGAATCGCATGCCAGTGTTTCTCGTCGCCATAGATGAACCTGTGGACCGTCCCGCGTGCTAATTGTAGTGCCGGACATTTCTCTTCTTTCTGGACTGACCCTTCTTACGCGATGTTACAGAGTTGGAGGTTCATGTAGATCCTGCTTTCGTTCCTTCGTTCCGCGTTCACTGAAAGGCCCGCGCTCGTCTGGTGGAGAGAACTCCGATAACGATGACCGGGCATCTGGGGGATCTTCCCGCACCCGTCGGAGTCCAGGATCGCAGAAATGTCCTAGGTTCAGCGGCGTCGTTGGAATTACTGAAATCGCAATATCGATGCACCAGCAGCTCGCTACGCACCCGCCAACCCGGATGGTGTCAAGTTGTGGGGACGATGAGGTACTGCAGAAGAACGGCTCAGCCTCGCCGAGTGTGAAACGCAGCTTGGCAGTACAGAGATTCGGGACTCTACACAGTCGCTATTTGCGTGGACCTCGATGAACTTGCGCATTGAAGGGTCCTTGTTATTGCGATGAACAGGTTTGCAAGGCGTACGAAACTCTGGCTCGAGAGTTGCCGTCGTGCATATTGGGAGACGTGAGGGATGGCGGCCCAAGCGCGTTAGATGGCAGCTGTCCTGTAATTTTGACACTCTAATGCAGACAAATCAAGCTTCATACCTCATTGTTGGCGTCGAGATCTGCGTCAAGATCAGCAAAGCCTCCAGGGCTGCAAGGCGTGCCACAACGTTCTTCCAATTCTCCTAACCTTGACTCTTGTTGTTGAAGCGCTGACAAGAAGTCAAGGCGCATCGAAGCTCGAGACAGCACCAGGCACCCGCAAAAAGGAGTGCACTCGGGGAACGGCACGATTTAAAGTTCGCCGCATTTAGCCAGGTTTGCCCAATCGGATTCCCATCCACGCCGTCCCCCAGCTCGGTCGGGTGCATGGCCAATGCTGCAACCCTGAGGAGAAGGAGGGAGCTTGAGCGCTGGCTCAGGGTCTGCTAGCCACAAGTCCAGAACCACTCCGGACGAAAACAACGCGAATGCGAGTCATGCGATCCAAAGTCTGTTGAATTTCGCATGCGCAAATCGAAGCTCATGAAGGAGGCAAACGAGATGAGCGTCCGCGTGGATTTCTACCACCTCGAAGTAGGCAGCCGTGGTATCACCGGTATCACCGGTTTCACAGTTACAGTATAGCTGCTCTCGGTCCCACCAAACACACAAATTAATTGTCAACTCGACACATGGTGAAAGACATGCCGCGGAGCCGATGCCCAGGTGCTGTTATGATCGTACACCCAATCGGCTTGGATGCCACACCAAAGCCTAACGCATCACGATCGAAGACCTAATAAATCCACGCACTATACCGAGGCTCAGGACGTCATGAGGCAAAGTCCCAACAAACTCACGAGTTACGCCTTCGGCCCAGGACGTCATGAACAAAGGCCGAACAGCTTCACATGCCTCACCGAGGCTCAGGAAGTCTACGATCAAACATCGAGTGGACACTACTGGCATACAGAAAGCCAACACCACGACCAAGGGCTTGCTAGATCCTGATGTCATGACGGAACTTAGCACATCATGATCAAAGACGCAACAAATTCACAAGCTGCACCTCAGCTTAGGACGTCATTAGCAAAGACCCAATCGCACCTCAGCCATCAACCCTGTGATCAAAGACCATTGAACACGCATGTCACATGCCACACTGAAGTGCACAACATCACGATCAAAGAACATACTTAGTTGTTGTTAGTTAGTTTAATCACTTTACTTTGAAATCGCCTTCGCCTTTGCAGTGTGCCATGTCAGGTGAGTTTCGTGAGCTTTGCTATTGAACTATCATACAACAATCATCCCCCTGATGGCCACCAACAACAGAAACGCCAATGCTTGCTAAGAACAATCGCAGATTTTGAGGTGTGCAACAAAGGAAAACCCGGCTGGTCTAGCCAAAGATGCGCGCGTCCTCTCGTGGCCTTTGAGAGTCGCGGCATGATGATATGTGTGTGTCGGAAAACAACAAAACAAGAACGCTGATTTTTGAACGAGCAAAAAACAAGGAATTCATGCCATCATCGGACCAGATACCCAGGTGAAGTTGCAACCATCCAAACCGTCAGTGGAAAGCAGCGCAGACACGCCTGCATTGTAATCCCCACTCTTCCTCTTCCTTCGGCAACAAAAAGGTATGACCTTCAGACCCCCCGATCTTCAAATCTCTTGTGTTGTCGAAATCCAATGGGGGAGGGGGAAGTAAGGCAGAGAGGTCTGCAAACTCCCATGGCGATAGACGATGACAACGACGACCCGGGTAGGAGGTCGTGGTATCATATGCAAAAACAGATAAACAATCTCGAACCAAGTGTGAATAGACATTACTTCGTCTCAACTCATCCCCATAGACATCGTCAAGATGTCTATTTCTTGCCGAGCAGGCCACCGACCATGCTCATAGGCCCAGAAGCACCCTTCTTCTTGTCCTTCTTGTCGCCGCCACCGAGCATGTCGCCCAGGCCGCCGAGACCAAGACCGCCAAGTAGCTTGTTGATACCAAGGCCACCCAGAAGTCCGTTGACAAGACCACCGAGACCAAGACCGTTGAGCAGCTTGCCAACGAGGTTGAGAACACCCGTCAATAGCAGACCAACAGCAGCGATGATCTGGAAGAGGGGCTCGGTGAGCAGGGACCAGAGAGGGTTGAGCTTCTTCTTGGCGTGGGGCATGTCGGAGATCTTCTTCTTCGCGTTGTCGATGGTGGTGACGACGGAGGTGGTGAGCTCCTTGAGGTTGTCGGCGAGCTTGTACTCCTCGGGTGAGGCTTCGCCGGTTTGCTGGCGACCCTTGGCTTGGGCGGCGATGCGACCGTCGGGGTCGAGACCGCGGAGGGAGCCGTTGCAGTCGTTGAGGATGCGAGAGCCTTCCTCGATGAGGGGCTTGACGTTGTTGACAAGCTCCTCTTCGTCGAGCTCGTCGCGGGGTGTGCGGTCGGCTTGCTCGATGTGCTGGAAGGTTGTTAGTACATGGTTGTGATGTTGATAAGTTTAGTGTTAAACGTACCTCAGTGATCTGCTTCATGACAGGCTGGACACGCTGAAGGGTGTCTTCGCAGATGGCAGACATCTTCTTGGCGAGCTCAGAGTCCTCGCGACGCTGCCTCTCCTCGTCGGTCTCATCCTCATCGGGTTCCTCTTGGATGTTCTCCAGAAGAGTGACCTCACCGACCTTGTTGCCATCGTTGTCGACGACGTAGCCGTTGTCATCAATCTCGAGACCAGCGCAGTGGCCAAGGTCACCAGCAGTGAGACGGCCAACAACATCGCCGTTCTCGTCGCGGACCTCACCCTCCTTATTGACACGCATGCCAGCCATGGGGTTGACGCGGCGCTCCTTCTCCTCAGGCTCCCAGCGCTCGGCCTTACCGATGACGTTGCCGTTCTTGTCGTTGATGTCACCATCTTCATCGACCTTGTGGCCGACAAGCTTCTTGACATCACCCTCAGTGACGCGACCGACGATGTCGCCAGAGGGTGTCTGGACGGTACCGTCCTTGGCAACAGTAGCCTCATCAAAGCCAGCGAAGGGACCCTCGGGTCCTGGGTTCTGACCGTGGGAAAGCTCACCACGTCCAATGACGTTGCCTTCATTGTCCCAGATCTGGCCCTTGCCATCGACCTTCTTGCCGGCAAGGGTAGTTGGGTCACCCTCAACAACATGTCCGAGGACGGTGCCGCTGGAGTCGACAATGTTTCCAGCCTTGTTGACAGTGCAGCCAGCAAGGGCGGAGAGGTCGACCTCCTCCGCTTCCTCCTCAGACCATGGCTCAGCATGGCCCTTGACATTGCCGTACTTGTCGATGATGTCACCGTCTTCATCAACAGTGTGACCAACAAGCCTCTTGGGGTCACCTTCAGTGAGCTGACCAACACGGTTGCCGTCGTTGTCGTCGACAAATCCGTCCTTGACAACGCGAAGTCCCTCGAATCCAGCGAATGGGCCCTCCTTGCGCTCGGGGCGCTCGTTGGGAGGAATGATGTCACAGCGACCGACAACCTTGCCGGTATCACCGTGGATGAGACCATCGCCATCGGACTTGCGTCCAGCAAGCTCGCCAAGGTTGCCCTCAACAAGCTTACCGACGGGAATGCCTTCGCCGTTGACGAGGTAGCCCTGCTTGTTCAGGGTGAGACCGTCGAGAATGGAAAGGTCGGCGGGCTCCTCCTCCTCTTCCTCCTCAAGAGGCTCAGCGTGGCCCTTGACGTTGCCGTACTTGTCAAGAATGTCACCATCCTCGTCCACAGCCATGCCAACAAGACGCTTGGGGTTGCCCTCAACAATCCTGCCGACAGTGTTCTCATCCTCATCAGCAACCATGCCGCCTTGGATGACGCGGAGTCCCTCAAGACCAGCAAAGATGCCTTCTGGCTTGCTCTCACGCTCGTTCTCGGGGATGAGCTCGCAACGGCCGATCTGCTTGCCAGTGTCGTTGAAGATGAGACCCTCTTCGTTGATCTTGCGGCCCGCAAGCTCCTTGGGGTTGCCCTCGACGAGGCGTGCAATAGGCACACCCTCGTCTCCGATGACGTTGCCCTGCTTGTTGACAGTCTTGCCAGCAAGGATAGACAAGTCCTCAGGCTGCTCCTCTTCAGGAGCCTCCTCCTCGGGCTCTTCGTAGCGTTCAGCGTGGCCGACAACTGATCCCTTCTTGTCAAGGATATCACCGTCCTCATCCACAGAACGGCCAACGAGCTTCTTAGCGTCGCCCTCGGTGACCTGGCCAACGCGGTTGCCCTTGTCATCCTCGACGAAGCCATCCTTGACAACGACGAGGCCGTCAAGACCGGCGAAAGGAGCTTCCTCCTCGCCTTCTTCTTGAGGGATGGTCTGGGCGCGGCCAATGACGTTGCCCTTGTTGTCCCAGAACTGACCCTCGGCGTCGCAGGAAGTGCCAGACTTGGAAAGCTTCTTCGCGTCACCTTCGGTAAGCTCGCCAACGACGTTGCCGTTGGAGTCGATGAGCTTGCCAGACTTGTTGACGGTGAGACCATCAAGGATGGAAAGAGGAGGACGGCCGTCGTCCTGAGCTTCCTCGGCAGCGTCCTCAGCATCCTCAGCAGCATCCTGAGCGTCCTCGGCGGCGTCTTGAGCATCTTCGGCGGCATCCTCAGCCTCGCCAACCTTCTGCTCGACCATCTTGGGGAGGGCCTTGACCTTTCCGATGACGTTACCGTCCTTGTCAAGGACCTCACCTTTCTCGTTGATCTTCTTGCCGGCGCACTCGGAAGCCTCGCCCTCGGTAAGCTCACCGATAGGCTCGCCCTCCTCGTCGAGAACCTGGCCCTTCTTGTTGACCTTCAGGCCCTCAAGTTCGTTGATGTCTGGGGTGACCTCAACTTCCTTGACCTCAGGTTCTTCCGGCAACTCGGAGGCCTCAACCATCTTGGGCAGAGCCTTGACCTTGCCGAGCACATTGCCGTCCTTGTCGACGACCTCGCCCTTGTCGTTGATCTTCTTGCCGGCGCATTTGGCAGGGTCACCCTCGGTGAGCTCACCAATGGGCTCGCCTTCCTCATCGAGAACTTGGCCCTTCTTGTTGACCTTGAAGCCCTCAAGCTCATCGATCTCGGGGGTGATCTCCTTCATCTCGGGCTCACCCTCCTCCTCGTCCTGCTCCTCCTCGCCCTCGAGAGGCTCACCGAGCTGCTCCTTGAGCTCCTTGATGGCAGTGAAGGCGGCCTCGCCAGGGACGACATCGACCTTGCCGATGACATTGCCCTCCTTGTCGAGGACCTCGCCCTGGTCGTTGATCTTCTTGCCAGCGCAGTCGCTGAGCTCACCTTCCTTGAGCTCACCAATCTCCTCGCCTTCAGAATCAAGGACCTTGCCCTTCTTGTTGACCTTGAGGCCGTCCAAGATTCTGGTGTCGAGAGCGCCGGAGGCAGACTCCTTGAGCTTGTCGGCAGCACCCTCAGCAAGTTCGACCGTGCCGAGAACGTTTCCGTCCTTGTCAACGACCTCGCCCTTGTCGTTAACGGTGAGGCCCTTGACGTCGTCGATGTTCTCGAGATCGCCGTCAGCAACGTTGCCAACAACATCGCCGTCGTCGTTGAGGATCTCTCCCTGAGAGTTGATCTCCATGCCCTCGAGGGCCTCGACGCCGGGAAGCTCGTCCTCGACGTCAGCAGCCTTCTCCTCAGCGCCCTCCTTGGCGTCTTCGGCAGTGGACTTGGCTCCGTCGACAGCATCGGTGACACCCTCGGTGGCGTCACCATCTTCCTCATCCTCATCCTCGTCGTCTTGCTGGTAAGCAGGGAGGTCGGCAGCTTCAGGTGAAAGCTCTGCCTTGGCAATGACGTTGCCATCATCATCGAGAATCTCGCCGTTCTCGTTGAACTCCTTGCCCTGGATAGCGGATGGGTCGCCGTCGACAAGGTGACCAACAAAGTCGCCGTCCTCGTTGAGGATTTGACCAGATCGGTCGGCGGTGAGGCCCTTCAAGATGCTGATGTTGGGCATCTTGTCGCCGGCCTCCTCAGCCTCGTTGGCCTGCTCCTCAACCATCTCAGGTGTAAGTTCGCAGCGGCCGACGAGATCACCATCGTCGTCGAGAATCTCGCCGTTGTCGCCGATGGGGTAGCCTGCGAGGTCCTCGGCATCACCTTCTACAAGGCGGCCGACGTTCCTGCCATCCTTGTTCTTGATCATGCCCTCCTCGTCAACTTCCAGGCCCTTGAGCATGCTCAGGTCGGGGGTAGCATCTTCGGCGGCGTCCTTGGCGTCGTCGGTGGCATCCTGAGCCTTGCTCTGGGCGTCCTCAGTGGCGTCTCCTGCAGTGCCTTGGGCATCTTCAGTCGCGTCCTCTGCGGTGTCTTGCGCATCTTCCGCTGCGTCTTCAGCAGTGTCCTTTGCGTCGCCAACCTTGGACTCAGCGGTGTCCTTGGCCGACTCGGCAGTGTCCTGAGCGCCCTCAGCAGTGTCTTCCGCAGTTTCCTGCGCATCTTCTGCTGTGTCTTGGGCAGCCTCCTGGACATCGCTACCAGCATCCTGAGCAGCTCCTTGTGGGTCCTGCTTGGCCTTGCCAGCGAGGTTGGATGCGCGGCCGGCTAGACCGCGAGCACCGCTCAATGCGCCTCCACCAGCTTGCTTGCCGGTGTTAGCGGCCTGCTCGGTGGTCTCTGTCGCATCGTCCTCTGTGTTGTCGGCAGTGTCCTCTGCGGTGTCTTCCGCATCGTCTCCTGCCTTGTGTGTGGCGTCGTCGCCTGTCTCCTCAGCCTCCTCGTCGGCGTCGTTGTCGTCGTCAATGGGCTTAGGGTCGGCCTGCTCTAGTTCGTCACCAGCTTGTGAAACCTTGCCGGTGGTGTCTTCAGCAGCCTCTTCCGCCTTGCCCTTAGCATCTTGGGCAGTCTCCTCGCCCTTTTGCTTGGTGTCTTCGGCGGTGTCTTGTGCCTGGTTCTTGGTGTCCTCGGCCTTCTCCTCTCCTTGCTTCTTCACGTCCTCAGCTTGGTCAGGCACATCGGGGGTGGGGGCGTCCTCCGACTTGGGCTTGTTCAGCTTGGGGGCAGATGATTGAGGCTTTCGTCCGAGCTTGGTAGGGGTGCGGGGGGTGTCACCCTTTCCAGCTGCTGGGGAAGGCATGTTGTTGAATAGAACGCTCGAGACGTTGTAGGAGTTGTCGTGTCCGTGATTCACTGTGTAGGATGAGGTGCTGTAGGAAGTAGCTCGATGATGGCCGCTTCCTGATACGTTGCTTGATATAGACTGAGAGCGTGTAGACCGGGGGGAATGTCTATTAGGGGTTGGGGGGAAAGAGTAGTACGAGTAGTTGTGGGAGGAAAAGTGTTCGTCTGTCATATATCAATTGACGAATGGTTCGTCTTTGTAGGGATCAGAAAGTGCGGAAGGATCACAGAGAAGCAGGCATTTATGATAACTACTCCTCAATTGAGCATGCTGGAACGGATGACGTCGAATGCTGGTTTCCAGGAGCAAGAGCTTGCGCCTCAGTTGTGGAGAGGCAGAGTAAACCTGCTTTGGCGCCATAGTGTGTGCAACGAACAGGAGGAGTATTGCGTCACACTACTCACAAGCTCCAGCCTCGAGCGGGGCGTCAGCGCATCCTGGTGGCATGGCCTCCACTCAGCGTGGTGAGACAAGCGGGTAGCTGCTGCAACAGGGGTGGGAACGGCCTGTGGCTGGAAATGGGATGGCCTAACATCGTCGATGAACCGCGGAGAGCGGGCTGCTGCCAGGGTTGGAGTTGAAGTGCAGCCGGAAGTGGAGCTGAAACGCTCTAGCGAAAAGGCTGCCTACGGTACTCTTTGCACTGGACGAGGTTAGTTTGCAGGAAGGATACCAATGGCATGCAGGAAGTGAGGTTGGGGAGACATGTGTCATCTCAGGCAGGCCAATACCGGGCTGTCGATACGCCTTCGCAGGCATGAGTGCAGTGCGAAACGAGCTGGTGGAGCAAAAGCACACAGAGCCCAGGCCCGATCGACAGCACTGTGGCTGGCCTTGTCGAGTATCGGGTACAGAATCCCTGGCGGGCGTGTTTCCCTCCTATCATTAGGGCGCATGCAGCAGGATGGAAGAGCAAGTCGTGCCGTGTGTGCAAGCAGGTTGCAGCGACGCGTATGATGTTGTCGGGCGTCTGACGTCATGGTGTCGGGAGCTCCCCTGCTCAAACGTCGCTTAGCGGGGTCGTAGCTTCCTTTTGGCGGCCGATCGCTGCATGCTACCAGTCTTCGGTACCACCATCGTGAGCACCACCAGCCATCACCGCGACATGCAAGACGGCATGGGAGATGAGGGACCCTGCGGCGGGCGGAGATCAGGAACGACGGAATTCGGAAGAGTGATGCCGAATAGCTTCATGTCCGAAGAGACCTGCGCTGTGGTTTTGATGAAGTTGGACTGTGCCGCGATGAACGGCGGGGCTCCAGCGCAACGGTCGGGACGTTGGCCGCATCCCAACTGCGAGTGACACCACGCACCGCTAAGAGGCTGCAGCAAACCCAATCGTTATATTCCCGTGGTACCTACCCCCGGGCAATTCATTGACCCTGACTTGCAGCTGTTAGCTGTCTACCGTAGGAGTATGCGCAACGTGGTTTCGATCACGACAGGCCGTCTCGATCGAGACATGTCCGTCGTACCCATAATTATCCTCGCGCCACAACTGCACAAGCAATTCTGCGCAGACGCACGATCGATCACTTCATCTCAGGTACCCCTATCCTGCCCGCTGCCGAGTCATGCCAAAATAACAGGTTGTCAAAGAAAGACACATTTCCCAACCCCCAAAACAAACATGGGAAATCTGGGTCCGTGACGACGCGTATGATGTCAGTCGCCGCCGTTCGTAAGAATGATGGCGGCACGGAACGGGGTCCGCACGCTTGGAAAATTATTGTCCGCCACCGAGTCAAGCCATTACCTGCTTTCTGGTTCCTGGATTCTGCGTTTTCGATAGACGGACGTTGATCGCGCGATAATCGTGCAATGACACGCGCGAACAATGCCACATGCATGCTATCTTTAGGAATGCTATTCGTCCTACGACTTCAGGTCTACCGATGGTTCTAGGCAAATCGACAAGAGAGGATATCATGACCACGCAAAATCAAGCCACAGGTAAAAGGCAGGGAGGTGAGTATGGGGTCATGCAGGAACAGTAGCAGCCCGCTTCGTAGCTCGCATCGCAGCCAGCCGCTCACACCGCGGGGGCAGACTCCCGACGTCCGTCAGGCGCAATCCCATCTTCGACGTCTTCCCCCGACTTGCTCAACCACTTCTTCCTCTTCTGCTTAGCGGCCTCCCGTTCTTTGGGTGTCAGGTCGCCGTTCTCACCGCGGTCTCGACTGAGCCTCTTCCATATTCGCCGTCCAAGACTAGTCTGTTTCTTCTCTGCCTCTTTCCGCTCTGCTTCCTGCGCAAGTAACTGCCGCTCTCGTTGCGCGCTTTCGCTCTTATCCTTTTGCTCTTCCACCTTCCGTTCGTATTCTTCCGGGTGCACGACCTTTGTCTCGGCCTCCTTGACGTGCTCAACCCCATGCTTGAACTTCTTGCGTGTCTTAACGTAAGCTTCAAGGCCGACGAGAACAGCATACGACCGGGAGATGGAAACACGCGACATGTCCACTCCGTTCTCCTTCATAGAATGTACGAACGCACGGAAGTTCTTCGTCGGCGGGCGGTAGTGGCCGGACAGGGGTGAGAGGCGCCGAAGCTGACCATCCTTGACTCTGATCAGACCTGCGGCAGATATGCGCGCACCGTGGAGAAACGAGCTGTGCTGGAAAGCACCCGATTGCTTGATCCCGACGTACAGGCGGAAGGATGTGTCGGCTACCTGTGCTTGCTTAGTACATCTGGCCAACGGAGGAGAGTGCACATCTTACGAATATCCATGAGTTCGGCTTCACTGAACTACGGAGAAGGTGGTTCAGAATAGTCGCGGCTGACACATGTTTGAGTTTCGAAACGCCCTTAGCTTTGTCGAGGTCCTCATTGACGTAGTGTTCTGCCTCCTCTGCCTCCGCATCGCTCTCAGATATAGACGAGCTTGAGCTCACCGAGATCATTGAACTTCGCCGCAGGGTCTTGCTTTGTCCAGAGTGCAGCTTTGCTTTGGGACCGTAGGCAGGAGTGTCATCGTCGACCGGTACAATACCGTTGACACTATCTTTGTACTCCGTGGTCGTGTTTAGGCGCTCTCCGTTCTTCGCCCAGCATAGACGACCTTCGTCGTCGATGGTGACTAGGTAGTTCTGACGCTCCTCCCGCGACAGGTAGCGCACGCGCTCTGTGTCGAGCCTCTCTCTAGAGACGGTGGGATGCTCAAAGTGCCTACCCTCGCCATGGTCGAGCCAGTAGAAGAAGTTCTCGTGAGTGTCTGCCTTCTTCCACTGCTCGTGATAGGCTCTCAGATTACTGCCGTAGCGATGCTTCTGGTCCACCATCTCCAGGAAGTACTGGAGGTCCATCATCTTGGCAGTCTTCTCACGCTCCGCCTTGGACTCGTTCTGCTTCCGTCGCTGTTCCGTGTGGTTCTCGGGCGCATCCTCGTCGTCCGTCTCTGAGGCATCGTGGGGATCGTCAGCGCCCGCTCGTCGCGCAATCTCGCCGACTCGTTTCCACTTCTCGCGCGCTGCTATGGAGTTCGCTCGTTCACGTGCTTCGGGAGTAGTGAGGTTGTCGCGCAGAGCCGCGTCTTCCGAGCGCGGCTTGGGCTTCGTCGCATTGCGCCATTTCGCTTGAGAGGTTTAGCTTGGGCGCAGTAGAGAGGGTGGTGGACTGCTAACCGTCGCGTATCGCCTGGTACCATTAGCCACACCTCTCTATGTAGTGCGAACGTCTCCCACCTCTGCCCACCGTGCGCTAGCATCCAGGCCCATGCCTTGAAGCTGCCTGCGCTCCCGGTAGCCGCGATAGTTGCGCTGGATCATCTGCGCGGCTTGCGCTTGCTCCTGATCGTCTGTCCCCATGTGCGACTGGCGAGCCGCAACATCTTGGGCGCTGACCATTCTGGCTCCGTAGACATATATGTGGCGCAGGACATTGAATCAGGCAGAGGGTGGTGGGTAGCTGAGGCTTGACAGCTGGATTTCGGTGGGGCTAGTGAGGAGACATCCCTGCTGTTCGGCTTTTCGGCAGTGGCCGCGTCATCGCGCATCGCGAGGTAAGGAAACCACCATCTTTCACCAACGGCTATAGCAACGGAAAGTATCGCTTGCAGTCATCTGCGGGCATTTCATTGTCACCACTTCGTAATAAATTTCCCGTGACTTTAACGCTCTCGCGCGACGCCCCCGGTTGAGCAGAGCATGGGTTATTAACAATCTCTCATATTGCTCCACAGCGTGGCGGGCACTGATTTGTATAGACTAAAGACATGAACACAGCTTCAAATACGTCGAGAGATCTCGTCTGACCTCCAGGACTCTCAACTCAATTTCTTCATTCCTAAGCTCGATTTACGGTCCCAACTCCTAACTCGACAAATCGATAAGTCGTGTCAACCAGGTAGGTTAGCTCATCTGCGCCACAGCTGGGATATCACTCCCGATCCATGGAGGGCTGCGAAGGACCTCTTCCGTCATCATGCTGATCCCAGCCCCTATTAACTTCCATCGTCGACCTTTCGAACTTTGAACTTCCCTCACATTTATCTCGTAAGTCTGAATCACCACCATGACGGAAACATCAGCCTTGAAGCGCGCAGCTTCCGAAGACCCCGACGTATCGAGCGAGCCATCTAATGGCGTGAAGAAAGCCAAGAAAGTCGGCACTACGGACCCAACAACATCAACAGCGGGGCTAGAGAGTATTGGAGCTACAGAACCCGCCCCAGCTGGCACTGAACCACATGACGATGTCGCATTGCAGCAGGAATATGCGAAAGCCAAAGACCTCGATGAGAAGAGTGGCACCGAAGTGCAGCAACCCAGCAAAATCGCTCCAGCACCGATGCCTACCGAAGGACATGACTTTAGCGAAGACGAAAAATCAGTTTCGCCTGACGGTAGCGACGAGGACTACGATTCAGAAGAAGACGGCGATGACGAGCCCTACGGTCATGGTCTTGAACGCGACCCCGACCAAGGTGGTTTGGCGATGGCCCCCCTTTCCGCCGAAGATGAGTTGGCGGTAGAGATTGGACTTGCAAAACAAGATGATGAGTTTGATGAGTACGTCAAAGAGCATGGTGAGGAAGTTCTTTACGAGGATCTAGCAAGCGACTCGGACGACAGCGAGGAAACAGCTGACCGGAAACGGGAAGAGTTGACAGAATTGGAGAATGATTTGGATGCTTATTGATGTTTTTACATGTTTTTGAGGCCTGCGTGTCTTTGCAAGACTTTCCCATCATTATTAAGATGTAACAATATGTTCAGATTGATTTCACGCTCAGTCATATAATGTCTCTATTGATTACTGGAGTTGAAGTTTTATAATTCTCCAACCGTCATGTGCTTGTTATTTTCCAATCTCAATCTCTCTCTCTCTCTTTATCTAATGTGATGTTATGGTTTACCTGCGTTGTCGCAGCGTGTATCGAATGCATGTTTTAGAGAGGCGACTGCGATGCGGAGAATTGCTCCGCAACACATCATGGAGACATTGACGCTTTCGTTTCCATCAGGAAAGAACCGCTGTCAGAGTCATCCGATCTCATTGTTTGCACCTGCACTTTCCTTCTATAAGCGATCCCGCAACGTCATCGCCACAGATAAAGCACGCAAACACAAACAACCACCTCACCTTCTTCTCTACAGCTCCAAGCCACCGCTTCTTCTACTCAAGCATCACCTACAGCCCTACCTCTATCAGTCACCATGAGCGACATTCTCAGCGAGAAGGTGTCCTCTGACGCGAGCAGCGATGCTACCACCCTTTCGCAGCGATTCCAAGACCAATTGGAAGCCATCCTCAAGAAGCTGAGAAAAGACCCGAGCACCATCACAGCCGAGGAAGCCCGTATTCTATCTGAGAACGTCGCTACACGTGACGACAGAGCGGTCCGCATTATCTCTGCCGTCGAATCCCTAGCTATTGCTAACAAGGTGTGGATTAGAAGGGATCCAGTCAAGCTCAGGCTTCTCATCGTTCCCTGCTGATGGCCGCCAAGGACCTGCATATCGCTGTAGATGGCAGCCCTGATGAGGCGACCACCGAGGTTCTTCGTGTTGCCCAGAGCATCGTTAGCAGTACGTGCCTACTTCCACATGTCATCCCGCTTGATCCTTCGCTCCACATCAAGACAAACACTGACAATCTATAGAACTGCAAAAGGCCGTCGGCCATACCAATGCTCCTCACCCTGAAGTCGAAGCCGAGCTCCAGGAGGAAATCGCTAAGATCGAACCCAAGATTGCGCAAGGCACTGTCACCAAGGCTGAAGCCGATCATCTCCATTCTCTCGAGGCCCGCGCCCACGGTCATACCGAGAAGGGCGGCATCGCCGCTGTCGCCCAGTCTGTTGCAGCCAGACGTGAGCGTCAACTATCACTGAGCAGCAGCACTGGATCTATCTTGAGCCCTGTCAACGGAAGATCTCGTGCCAACAGTAGGAACTTCACGTCACCTCAGCAACGGTCTCGTCAAGAGAAGGAAGATGACTACCATAATGCGGAGATGGCTATGAGGCCTAAGATCGAGGCGGGCTTTGCCGCCGCATCGGGGATGGATGATCCACAGACTCTCGATGCTCGTGCCAACCGCGGCACTGAGGAACATGTATGCTTGGGGCTCTGTGAATCGCACGCCAGCAACGGAAGTGCTCGCGCCAGCGATGAACGTCCCTGCGCCAGTAGCGAGAGCATCAACTCCCGTGACACACTGTCTGGCTCCAAACATCACGGCGATCTACAAGACGGTAATTCTGCTGTCTCGCCCAAGGGAGAGAACGGCTTCTCTACTCAACCAAACCCCAAAACAGTCCAGCCGCAAGAGATGCCGACCAACGGCCACCCCGAGAAGAGCGGACTCAGCCCCACTGCGCAGTCCTTCGTTTCCCGTAGACAAGAGTCTCTCAGCGATGTTTCCAACTCCTCCGCGACTAAGCACCGCAAAGAGCAGTCACAGCCCGACAAGGACCTTAACAAGGTTGATGAGGAGCTTGAGGATAACGAGCACGAAACCCACACGAAGAGGCTCGTGCGGGACGGTCATGGTCGAGTGGACGAGAACGGAAAGTTGCTGGCCGAGCCAAGCTATGACGCGGACGATCGATGAGGCAGTGAGACATGGGGGTGACATGATAGGAGTGTCCGTGAATGTCGGGGATGTATCTAAGATGGTAGAAGAGTAGGTGATATTCGAGATTCACTATAACCGGACATGGGCAGGTGGCATAGAGGTCACGAACCTACACATAGATGACCCGTCCGCTGGACACCCTAATGAACCACACTTTGCCCTCTCAATCTTTGTACAGAGCAACATCGCACTACACTGTAATTTGGACACCTCCACCGAACATCATGTACTAAGGCATGATCACCTGGGCAGCTCGTGTACACTCAACAGAAGTAAGGTCTATGGTATCAATTCCTACATGCCTACTCAAAAAGCCATCCTCATCCCAAGCCGCTAAATGCATGACAAGGTCCCCTCCAGTGCACTCTCCATCCCCTCACTTAATCTCTGTCTTGGCCATCATATCCGCCAAATCATCAACCTTCTTATCCTTCTCCTGACCCACATTACTCTCCTCAGCCTCATTATCCTCGGCAATCTGCCTCGCAGCCTTCTCCTCAACCTCGACGCCCTCTTCGTCATCATCAGCATCCCCACGCTTCTCCTCCGCATCACTCTCCTCCTCATCTTCGTCGTCGTCATCCAACTCGTCCAGTTCGTCGAGACCCCAGTACTCGTCGTCGTCCGCATTCTCACCACTTTCTTCTTTCCGCGCATCGAGGACATCGCGCAGTTTCTCGATACTGGGGTCCTCCTCGTCGAACTTGTTGCCGTTGATCTCGACGCGACGCAGTGCAGGAAGTGCGGTGTGAGACGCGGAGGCGAGGCCAGCGAGACCCTTGGCGTTGATGTCGTTGAACTGGAGGCGGAGGACCTCAACCTTCTTGTTGTTGCCCTTCTCTAGTGCAGCAGCGAGAGCGACGCCGCCCCGGCCGCTGAGCAGACAGTCGCCTACGCCGAGTTCGCGGAGCTCAGTCCAGTTGCCGACGGCGCTGCTGAGGGCTTTTGCGCCCATGGCTGTGAAGGTGTTGTCCTGGAGGTCGAGGGTATCTAGTTTGGAGAGGTGGGCGAGGCCGTTGGTTATGAGGTGCGAGATACCCTCTTGGCGGATACCGTTCTGCGTCATCTTGATGGTCTTGACGCCCGTGTTGGCCGCGTAGGCTTTTGCCCATGCGCCCATGCTGCCGTTCTCCAGGCGGTTGCGACCGCAGATTACGAGTTCGAGGTCGGGGACTTCCTTGCCGTCTTTGCGCGCCGCGGCCTTCTTGGCGGCGAGTGCGGTGAGCGCATCGGCGACGAGGACACCGGCGGCGGGTCCGAGGCCGTTGTTGTTGAGGTATAGGTAGCGGAGTGGGGTGTGTTGCGACAGGAAGTCTACGAGCGGGGCAACTGTGTTGAGGCCGAACGCGTTGTCCGAGAGGTCGACGGTGTGGAGGTTTGGTAGCGTGAGGAGCGAGGTGAGGAGGTGGGATAGCGCGGGCGGGATCTCAGAGAGGAGACGCGAGGTGAAGATGTCGGCGAGGTTTGCGACCTGCGATTTGGGTCAGTCAGTCCGTCTTTGGCATCCCAGCGCCGATGAGCGGGGCTGTGAACATACCTGGAGGTTCTTCTTGCTCTCCAAGACCTTAGCAAGCGCCTCGCTGGCTCCAATACCCAGAGTGTTGCCCAAGAACTTGATCTCCTCTACATCATCGTTGCTCTTGAGGTCCTGGATGTGCGGCTCAATATCCTCGGCGGTGGTGAGTTTGAGGCCCTTGCCCTCGATAGAAAAGATCTTTGCGCCAGCCATGTTTTCGCACGCCCCGTTGCAAGTTACAGTGAGGATATAGTAGCAGAAAGCAGCACAACAGGGGGGTGGGTTTGTTGTTTATACTTTATAGTGTGAGTCGTGGGGCGCAAAACGTAGTGGGGTTGATTGAGATTCATTGTCTAGAACCCCCTGTCGCCTGCAGGGTTGGTTTTAGCCGAACCGTGCAAGCCCTCGTGTGGCGTATGGAGCGCCGCGGGAGTCCGATGACATGTCCTGGGAACTTTTGCGATTGCTAAGCATCTTCAATTCACCTCCACCACACACCCACACACACAATGTCGTCAGGTATGCTTGCGGTTTGATGATGGCATGTATGCGACGCAGAGTAGCTAATTGATGGCGTTCTAGCACCGCCAACCGCTGCCAACATGGGCTCAGACCTCAAGGACACCGCCGCGCCAGCGAAGGTTAAGCGTGAGTTTCTACCCAACTTTTTGGTACCTCCTGTTCTAGTTCTGACTATCGAATAGCATGCTGTGTCTGCACAGACCAGAAGGCTAAACGCGACGAATGCATGCTCTTCTCGACATCGAACGACCCCCAGAAAGAGTGCTTCACCCTCGTCGACGACTACAAGAAGTGCATGGCTGGATACGGCTTCAAGATATAGCGCAATGAAAAACGGAAATGTATACGACATGTACAACACGAGCATATGGGTGGCGTTGCGCACGATACGCGTTTTTAGATTCGATGTACAATAATACTATACATGAGGAACCAAAATCTTCCCTCCATGATCTACCTGGGTATCTTGAAGAAGTGCTGAATAGCACCAACGAACATCCACCAATCTTTTACTGCGTCTTGCTCTTTTCTGCTCCAAACAACTCACTCTTGACAATAAGTCGCCACAAGCACCACAGGTAGCAAATACCAAAGCCACCCGTCCCAACAATCGCATTCGCGACCACCCAGAGGTCCGGTTTATCAGCTGGGGGAGGGTAAAAGGCCTCCGCAACGTGCCATCCAATCATGGCCAGGTAGATGTTGAGGTGGAGGATTTTGCTGAATATATTCAGTCCGCCCCGGCTGCCTTCGTGGTAGGCAGAGAAAGAAACTGGGGGGAGACCGAGAAGATAGGCCCACAAGAGGGATATAACAAAGTATGGAACTCGTAGCTCGTCTCTCTTGAGCAGCGGGAACATTGTCCAAACGCCCAGCATGTTCGCAAGACCAACCCACGCGCGGGTGGAGGGTAGCAAGCCATCCTTTCCACTAAGAAGCAGTGTCATTGGCAACAGCGGAAGCAAGACATTCTTCTCGTGCACCTGGTATGAGCAGAGAAAGAAGCCCCAGGAGACCGCTGCGAACGCCAGTGGAAGAAGCTGCTTCTTAGGCTTGACAAAGATGATCAAACATGGCGGCAGAATCGCGGCGGTCGTAGCGAGTAGCGCGAGACGTTGAAGTAGCTCGATCGGATAGCGATGAAGCTTGTGGAAAGTATGGATAGTGCACCAGATGTTGGCAACCTTGTCCTCGAACAACCCACGGGAGAAGGGAAAGATGCGGTGGATCGCCTGTCCCATCTCCAGAACGTATGGGTAGTACCAGGCATTCATATTCCACGGCGTCATGAACCATCTCAGGGTCAGCAGCGGGGGCATCTCCAAAGGATCGTAATTGAAGCGGGTATATCTGTCGTATGCGACCCCCATCAAGAACGGCAGAAAGAGCACAGCAAATGCGGCCACGGTAGTCAGCGCGATCGCAAGAAACCGCACGATGTTAATCCTGGGGAAGAGGCATATGCCCAGCAGGTATGCAAATACCGCAGGCGCATAGAACAATGCCATCTGTTTGAAGCCAAGCGCACCAACGAAGAAGACACATCCCCACAGCGGTCTCCCTGCGATCATGCTCGAGAGCGTTGCGACTGCGAGACCAAGCATAACCGTGTTGTATTGGAAGTGCCCGTGGTCAATCAATATGGTCCCCGGTTGCATCAGGATAGCGACCAGCGCAATTGACGACTCCCAGATATTGACCCCCTCTAGTCGCGAGTATCGGCGGAGGAAGATGATCGTCGCGGGAACGTAGATGAGGTATTCGGATACGAAGACGGTGGCTCGCATGTATATCTTGAGGGAAGGGTCATCGAGTGCCCGCGACTCGTCGAGAGCAAACCATTTCGAATTGATGGCAGAACCACTGCAACGATTAGTACTTGTATTTGACATCCAATGCTCCAACATACATGACACCCAGTATCCAGCTATGATAAGCAGTCAGAGGTGGGTAGTCCAGTCCCCACCACTGCAAGTCATAAAAGTACCATTTCGACACGGGCAGGTGTTTGGTGATTTCCATCCAATGCCGCTGGGCCTCAAAGTCACCGTGCATTGGCGGTGACTGGAATCCAGAATAGCCCCACAAACTGACAGTCCACCTGAACAGGCCAACTGCCATCAAGATGAGGGGTATCGTGACCCATTGCGAGACGGTGCCCTTGGCTGGCCAGAGAAACGCAACGAGAGGAAACGCGGGCTTCCGTGCGTTAGTCGAATGGTCGAGATCGAGTGTACCGTGTGCAACCTGGGCGAGAGAGCCCTCTCCAATATTTCGCCGCCGTCGCGGTTTATGGGCTGCCGGAGATGCCATGTTGGAGCTGCCCAGGTGAGCTTGGTGAGGGCCCGGACGGAATCGAGGACTCGTGGCGGAGATTCCACGCTTTACCGCTTCTGCGCTAGCTTGTGCCCTGCATTTCCAAGGTTAGCCCTTGAAGAGTTCGATACCCAGATCTCTTCTGACGAAGAAGAGTCAGCGCTCTTGGTCCAGGCTATTACCTAGACTAGCTGCTCTGTAGCTTTGGTTCGTGATGGAGCCGTAACGTATATATCACGTTTGTAGGCAACTGATGCTGCCACAATCACATATAGGTTGCGGCATGATCAAGCTGCTGTGAGCACCATTATGAGGGCACAGTGGGCAACCTCGGCAAACATTCTATCTGAGGTTGATCCATTTTGCTGCTGTGCAGACCATGTGTGTTCTCTAATAAGACTTCGTGCATGGTTGAACTCCTCTATATAGGTAGGACACACCCAAAGTCCCTCGCGATAAGACTTCAAATTCGAGCGCGAGCCCACAAGGACATACCTAGGTACCGAAGGAAAGTTTGAATGGGTGGAATTCCTAGCATTTCCGCACCAGAATCATTCCATCTACTTTCCATTCCAATAAATCCCAGTCATCTCGAGACCCTGAGATCTCTGAGGGAAATACCGCCGTCGCCGTTGGATGGAGTTCGCGTGGGGCGAATCTAGCGTACCTCGAGAAAACGCGTTCCTAGCGCCGCGCTCGGGCCCCAGATCCGCTGAAAAGTTCGATGCTGATCCTTCCGCTACATAAACTGCGCGCTCCCAGCCATTTGCATCTACCTACCATCAACCTTCTTCACAACTTCTTTCGAACTTTCACCGTTCGAAATCTACACTGAGGGCTTTCGCGATTCTCAAGTGGGCTACTGAGGGCAACATCCAGTACCAGATCAAATTACAAGTCAGTGGGCAACGTTTGGCTTTTCCTTAACACACATTACAGAGGGCACGCCTGCCGCTCGTCAGGGCAAGGCAAGATCATCCTGAGGGCTTTTTGCTACTATGAGGGTTAATCTTCCGTCTTCTCGGCGCTTGTGGGGACACATGCCTTGAAGCTCGGTTTCTGTGGGCTCTTGTGGGCTTTCCGTGGGCTTGAGGGATACCCGCTTCGTGCGGTCTCGAGAGATACCAGTGGGCTTTTCGCAATTTGAGACAATCAGACCAGCAGGCTGGCGCATACGATGACCTTTTGGCATCAGCGCCCGAGCGACGGCATCATGCCGTCGGCTCCTCTCTTTCCTTTTTCTGTCGCACATCATCGGCGCTCTCGTCGCACGTTTCACAATACTAATACGTTGTAGATCTAGTTACCTATCATCAAAATGGGCAAGACCAAGGTCGCGGACAAGTCGTCCAAGAAGGAGAAGAAGTCTGAGCTCGCGAGCGTCAAGGCTGGTCGCGTCACCAAGCCCGCTGCTACTCCCAAGTCGAAGAGCAAGGACATTGCCAAGTCAGTTGCTTCCAACGTCAAGGACAAGAAGAAGTCGAAGAAGGCTCCCACCCCAGAGCCTGAGTCTGATTCTTCGTCTGAGAGCGAGAGCGAGAGCGAAGAATCCTCTGAGAGCAGCAGCGAGGAGGAGGTCGAGCAGAAGAAGACTCCTGCCAAGGCTGCTCCTAAGGCCGCTGCTAAGGCCGACTCCGATTCTGACTCTTCCGACAGCAGCGAGGAAGACAGCGACAGCGACAGCAGTGAGGATGAGAAGCCTGCGCCCAAGGCCAAGGCCAACGGCGTAAAGAAGGCCGCAGCCAAGGCTGAGTCCAGCGACTCCGACAGCGACTCCAGCAGCGAGTCTGAGGATGAGAAGCCCGCCGCTAAGGCTGAGGTTAGTTCACCATATTCCCATCAGTCAACGTAGACTAACTTTGACAGGCCACCTCCACCTCCGACTCTGACGATTCCTCTGACGCCGACTCCGACGACTCCTCCGCTTCCGAGAGCGAGGAGGCTCCCTCCAAGAAGCGCAAGGCCGAGGAGGCCGCTGCCCCCGCTGTCAAGAAGACCAAGACTGAGGAGCCCGCCGCTGAGGAGGGTATCAAGAACCTCTTCGTTGGCAACATGAGCTGGAACATCGACGAGGACTGGCTCCGCCGCGAGTTCGAGGGCTTCGGTGAGATTGTTGGCTGCCGTGTCATCACCGACCGCGAGACTGGCCGTGCTAAGGGTTTCGGTTACGTCGAGTTCGCCAACGCTGCCGACGCCGCCAAGGCACAGAAGGAGATGCACGAGTACGAGCTTGACGGCCGTCAGCTCAACGTCGACTTCAGCACTCCCCGCGCTAAGCCCGATGCCAACGGTGCCCGTGCCAACAAGTACGGTGACAAGCGCAGCCCTCCCAGCAGTACCCTCTTCCTCGGCAACGTCTCATTCGAGTGCTCCAACGAGAGCATCCAGGAGGTCTTCCAGGAGTACGGTAACATCACCCGTGTCTCTCTTCCCACCGACCGTGACACCGGCTCCCTCAAGGGTTTCGGATACGTCGACTTCGGTTCCCAGGAGGAGGCTACTGCCGCTCTTGAGGCTTTGAACGGCCAGGACATCGGTGGCCGTGCCATCCGCATCGACTACGCTCAACCTCGTGAGGACAACGGTGGCGGCGGTGGCTTCGGCGGTGGCCGTGGTGGTGGTCGCGGTGGACGTGGCGGCGGCCGTGGTGGCTTCGGCGACCGCGGTGGTCGTGGCGGAGGCCGTGGCTTCGGTGGTGGTCGCGGAGGCGGCCGTGGCCGTGGCGGTGACCGTGGCGGCCGCGGTGGCTCATTCAACCGTGGTGGCTTCGGCGACTTCCAGGGACAGAAGAAGAGCTTCGACTAAGCGTCTTGTTTGAGTCATAGCCTTTCACATCCTTTCGTGTATCTGCTTTGATCATCTCGGAGAGTAAGTAATGGAGCTGCCGTACGATATGATGTGATATGATCATCGGATCTGGTTTTCGGCCTTCGGGTATGGCGTTCATGGGTAAAAGTTGTTTGATTAGAGATACTCAATCACTCGGTTTGATGTAGGCCCGTCGTGGCATCTTAGTCGTCGATAGTACAACGATCGCATTTCAAAAACTTCTTTCAATTTGGTGTTTGATGTCGTGAAATGCCATTCTTGACATGTAGCTCTCCAACCTGTCTAACAAATTGTGACATTGAGCAAGTTTAACAGCGAGATGTCATACCTTGTCATCGCTTCCAGCATTGCCAACTTAAGAGCGGGAGAATATGTGCCCTCAGAGCAATTCAACCTAGCAACCCAAGGGTTCCTGTCCCTTTCGGTCCCTTTCACTCTTTTTGTTTATGCTGCATGTACAGGCGCACGGAGGATCACTGCTGAAATGATCAAATCACATTTGCAAATCGTGAAAGTTTAATCAAGGCAGATGGCTGGCTCACGAGCCAGAATACGATGTTTTGCTTATATATACTCATACAACCCAAGAAGCAGAGTTCGGAACCCAAACACAAGGAGACCGATGGATAAACAGCATAACACACGATAGACAAACGAAAGAATAGGAAAAAACGCAATGTCGACGCGCTATTGGTACATCAAGACATACAACGGACAGATGATGATAATAATATCCCAAGAGCAATGGATGGATCGATGGTGTATCAATCAAACCTCCTGGACATCCTCCAGACTAAACTGCTTCTCAGCATCAGCATCAAAGCAAGTCTCCCAGCAGAGAACCTCGCTAGGGAAGTCCTTCTCCACACTCGGTCTCTCGCGGACGAACCACGCGAGACCCGCGCCAACGATGCCGAAGAGAGCGAGGCAAGTCCAGAGAGCGAAGTTTGTTGTTTGTACGCTGAGATCGTCGCTGAAGTAGTAGCTTGTTCCACTGACCGCAACGGCGAAAGCCTTGAACAGACTGGCGACTTGCATCATGCCGACGACGGTGCCGGCGGAGAAGGCATCGGGTGTGGTGTTGAGGACGAGGAGGGAGACGACGACGTTTGCGCCGCCGGTGAGGAGGTGTTGGGCGAAGATGGAGAAGGTGGAGATGACGGGTTCGAGACCGGAGCAGGTGACGACAATGGCGAGGATGGGGGTGAGGACGTAGGTTGCGGGGAGCATGGCGGAGACGGAACGGTAGAGCTTGACGAGGCCGTATTTCTCGGTTGCGTAGGGAATGGCGTAGAAGAGTACCATGCCGGCCATGCCGCGGACGCAGAGGACGACGATGCTGAGCCATTCGCAGGAGATGCCCATGCCGCCTTGGTCTGTGCTGCTGTGGCCGAGGTGGGGGAGGACGACGTCGAAGGTGGAGGCGTGGAGCGAGAGGAGGCAGAAAGACGATAGGAGGACCATGAGGGAAGGCGCCTGGAGGAACTGCGAGATAGTGATGGGATCGGGACGAGCAAAGTCGACGAGAGTGACGTTGGTGTCTTCTGAGTCGCGGCGGAGGAAAGCGGCCTTTTCGCAGTCCATGTCGACGGGGTCTGCTGAGCGGTCGTTGTGGTGGGGAAGCGTTTCCTTAAGGCAGATGCTCGCTGTGAGCGCGATGCCGAAGAGTACGGCTCCGCAGGCTAGCTCAGAACCCAGGGTTGGGTAGTCTTGCCAGACCATGTTGTATGCTTGCAGACTCTCCGATACCATGAGTTGCATGATAGGGCCCATGGAGCCACCCAGAGAGATGGTAGGTAGCCGGGCGACGTTCTTGGCCCTCTCCTCTGCCGATGTGCTCAAATCTCCAATCATGGTCAGGGTCGTGCATACGATCGCCGAGCTGACCATGCCCGCAACGAAGCGGAAGATTGTGCAGCTGACGAGGCTGGTTGCGAATCCCATGCTCAAGCAGCATGCAAACATGCTCCAGAGCCCAATGAGCGTAACGCGCCGTCTTCCCATGCGGTCGGCGAGGTATCCCCAGAACAGACCCGTTGTTCCACCAAATGCGTATGCGCAGTCGAGAATGCTTCGGAGGTAAGACGAGGAGAGTGTGCCGCAGTAGTCGGAGGACGAGAGGAGCATTTGGAGCTGTGGCTGGAGGCTTGATGCCATGATGCTACACCAAGGTCAGCACAAGCCGGAAGAAACGGGTCATCTCACATGAGATGTATAGTAGAACTTACGCTTCAGCCAGGAAGATGAGGTACACCAGCATCAATTGCATCCGCCGCGACTTATCGGCACCGTCTGGCGCGTTGTGACTCTCCATCTCTTCCTCTACATCCCGCTCCTCCTCTTCCTCAACCATAGCAGCCTTGTCATATTTGCCCAAATCCTTAACCGGTATTAAAGACCTCGTTCTTCTGTGAAAACCCAACATCTTGCAAGAAAACTCAAATAATCGACCGGAAAAACTCGTTTGCGAAGGCTTCGAATGCGCGATAACGCGATGTGACCGCGAGGGGAGTGAGCGTGTAGGCACGAACCAGCGTGAACCTATAGAGAGATTGTAACGGCCGCGAGAGACCTAAGGATAAGCAGCGAGAGAGAGCGACAAGAAAGACGAGAGCGACAAAGACTCGCCTCGGAAAGAGAGAGGGTTGAACAGTCAGAACGACGACGGCGGCAACGGCATCGCGAGGGGTTTGAGCTCGACGGGGCTCATGAAACGGAACTATACTGCCCGGCGTCTCATTGGCGTTGGCTGTTCCCAGAGTTTGGGCGCTAGTACCTTCAGGGTCAAGTCGCTTAACGCGGAGCACGCTGATGTCACATGGTGGTTCTCCTGATCCACTGCGCGCGGGAAACCTGCATGTTCCCATAATAGCTCCCCTCTTTCGCGGTCATGGCTTCGACGTTGGTTTTTGGCGACGACTGCGATTCTTTGCCTGAAGCAATGTTGCGCGCGCAACTCGGGATGGAGGTTTCATGAGCCGCGTCCCGCGGTTTATCTGCATGTTGTCATCCACACGCGAGATTGAGCTTTTGCTTGGTTTGGAGGATACCTAGGTAGTTGGCCGAACATGGTGCTGGGATGTAGTTGCAACAGCGTTGGCGGAGGTCTGTCGCGCACCGATAGGATCGTGGGGAAAGGTAACAGCATCCATCGCACTACCATGGTACGCGTAATTATGGATTGGACTCGACGCTACATATACCAGAACTAACGTAAAGCATCAGCCGATATGCGTGTCAAGATCTCCACCTGTCTCTGGCCCACGTATCACGGCCCAGACGTACTGCGGCGCGATCTAATCTCCGAGCAATCTCATGATTACCACGGCGGAGTATAGAGCGACCACCAGCCAAAGACCTGCGGTATGGAGAATACCGAATTCGTCTAGTTCAAATGGCTGGCAGTGCCTTTAAGCGAGCTATTCGAGTTGGTAACACCTTTGCGAAGCGTGATCGCGGGACCACAGGATGGACGGTGTGTGCCCGAGAATACAGCGAAAAGGCTTTTCGCTCTATATCTAGGTAGATTTTTTCCTGTACTCAGATGCAGTGTTGGATTTGACAGTGAAAAGAGCGTATTGGGCGATTGTACGGTGCCGTCCACGGTTCGAAGTAGATCCACAGAAGCTCACGATATCTCATCATAGTATTCAAGTTCTACGTAGTATATATACTGCATGAAATCATCTTCTCTTGTGCAGCAACAATTTCGTATTCGTCACAGAAGCCATCATGTCCACTTCGTCCCGTCCGATGTTGGATGATACCTACACGCGCAAGGTTTCTCAAACTGCCAGCTCCCCTTGTCGTCGCCAGGGCAGCGTAATATCATCAGAGCCGACACCTCCTCCAACTCCCACCTTCTCCTGCCCCCGTCGGGACAGCGTGATATCATCAGAGCCAACAGAACCTCCCACACCTCCAGCATCCCCAAGGCCCCCCTTATTGGCAGAACATCACGTACCTCCAACATCTCTACAACACTTTCCAACGGCAACGAAATTCATAACCACACTACCGTGGACATGCCAATCAGTGGACGAATACTATCGCATTCGATCGATACTCTTGCTATATTGGCATATATTCAATCTAGTACTGGAGTACGAGCGCAGACCTTCTGTTTACCACGTCTCTTGGGTGCCAACAGGATGGAACAGACCTTTCATCATTACCGAAGTCCCAGTTCGAGATAGCAATCGAAGGTTAATATATGGCATTGGTCCTCATGCCCATCCTCCTGACGTATCCCTTCTAGACCGGCTAGCGCGCAACAAGTACAACCACTGCGACTTCAGCATCCAACTCTTTCTCATCTATCTCGAGCCCGCATTTAAAAAAATTGGAGCGACGATAACTTGGCTTGCCGTCCAAGTAAAGCCTGTCATTGTCCATCATTTGGAGGGGGAACAGCCAGATCCATTTGTTCGCCACAGCGTCTTCAATATCAGAACCCAAACTGGAGCGGAATACATCGCAGACTTTACGATGGAGCAGTTTGGATTCAACATGAACAATTTTCTGATGCGCAAGAGAGATTATAAATATGCATACACTACAAACCGAAAGATGCCACAGCTGCGTACTGAAGAGGTTGAAAGAGCACGGCGAGGCGAATTCAAAGACTGGAATGGAAAGGGCTGGGTTGTGAGGGAAGTTTGTAGGATCGTGACCTTGCGTAGCTGGAACATGGCGGATGAAAGAACGAGGTTATTGGATTTGGAGATACTGGTTAGACAGATCTCTGCGCGCCGGTGGGGTTGGCATACGGATTACTATACCGACCTACTAGTCACGTATCGTGAACACCTTATACATGCAAGGAACTGAGTGGATGCGATGCCGCCTGCTGTCTGCGTTAGTATAGAAACGAAAGATATCAAATCTTCACGTAATTTCAAGTTCTAGCTTCTTCACTTCTACCATTCTCTGTGGCTAGACAGGTGTTCAAATTTTTCCCTTGGAGGTGGTTGAGGAATCAGCATGAATGATCATGATAGCGCACAGCTCTCATCACTGGGACGTGATGCCGGCGACCAGGATGTTACATGGAGTTTACTAGAGGGGCGTTGTAGCACGTTAAGACACGTGATATTTGGTAGTGTGTTGTACTAGGTATAGAGTCGCGTTGGAGGCTCTGGAGATGTCTGTCGTAGCAGTGAAGTTGGGATAGTGTCGTAGTTTAGAAGAAAGAGGGATGACTGCATGAAGCCGGCGACCCATGTGATCAGAGCATGAGTGCAGAGTGATGTGACGAATCATCGGTGCATGCTTTTGCAAAAGGAAGGAAGTGCAGTGAAGTCTGAGATGGACGGAGTAGCTTGCGATAGGGACAGACATTTCGAATGCTAGTCATTGCGACGTGATCGGTGAGAGACATGTCCACGCTCAAATATCCGGCTTTTGTCCGCAGCGAGTCGTGAGAGAGGGTGCATCCAACGTCTGGGGTGGCGACCTGCGTAGAGAGTGTGAGACAACCAACAAGCCTATACTTAGTCCCGGAGTACCCCGCCATGGGTCTTATATGTGTGACTCCCTCAATATCAACATCTCTCCGCCCTGCATGCGCAGCCCTATAAATCACATGCAGGTTGACGACGTGTTTTTGGCCCCCACGATTCCGGTGAAAAGGCGTCCTGCGCGACTCGCCCAATCGAAGGATGCGGCATACGTATGGGCCGACATCCAGAACATCAGGACACGGTGCAATTGCGCAGCGACGGAAAAAGCGGGTAGGACGGCGTGCGCAAAGGTGCAATTCCAGGGAGCAGGGACGGCGGGTTTATCAGTAGCGACGTGTTAGTTGTGTTTAGCAGCCGATCCACCAGAAGTGGTGAGGATGGCGAAGTCGCTTCATCCATGCACAGCCCTGCCGCCCTTCAAAGCCTCCACCCATAGGGCGCCTGACGCCATTCACCAATGATGCGCGTGCACTAGCAGCCGTTCCTGCGCTTCTTGGGTTGACCGGTTTCTGGCCAGGGTCTTGTCACCGCTGGATGGAGCACAATTCTCGTGGTTCAGTGTCTTTTACCACAGTAGGATTGCGGTGAGGGATGAAATAACTCTCGCAATCACCTCCCGCATCAACAGACACGGCAGAGATACGCAGAAGACGGATGGCTGCTATTGTGCAAATGGGCGAATAATGGTATGCAGCTCGTATTCAGGATCCGAGCAGGGGCTGACTGCGCGGAACGTCAGATGTCCGTGCACTGCTGCCTGGAGTTGAACTCCACTTACTGGAGGAAGCGACGACAACCCGTTCCTTCCCTCTTGAACCACCTATCCCCCCAGCCCGCGCTGCTCGAGATCTCTTCTTGCTTCAAATCCTAATCCCTCAGGCCTCCCTCCTCGTCCTCTTTTTGCACCGCAGACCCGCCGCCCTTGTGCCTCTTTTGCCGCTCGCCGCCCGTCTTACTCCACGTGCTGCGCCTTCCTATATACCTGCACGTCTCCTCCGACACCAGACCAAAGGACTCAGCGCCCTTTCCTCGCTCGCTGCATCACCATCATCACCCTAGCCTATCAGCTGCTAGCTTCCGCGGCCGCAAAGGTTCCACTATCCCCGGTCAATGAAAACGTGATCTGGGCTCAGATAACCACTCACACTTGGTCCCTTTGGATCGCCGGGCTTGGGGAACTGTGCAGTCCGTGACTCACCTGAGGCCGCCTTTCCCACTTCAACCGGTACGACGACCAGTCATACTCAACATGTCTGCACCCCACGACCAGAACCGTCATCCCCGCCGCCGTCCTCTTAAGGGTTCCGCATCCCCTCTGAGCACCCATGGCATGCAGCTAAGGAAGAGCGGCACTTTCTCGTCGCCAACCAATATCTCGTCCGACATCTGCGAGTTGGACCGATTCTGCATGCCCCGCCGCTCGCCTACCAACACTGACCGGCTGGAAGAGCTAGTCAACGACTCCATCCAGGACCCTAACGTGCGTCGCGTCACCAACCTGCTCAAAGACTTCGAAGCGAAGGTCGCTGGCCATAAGAGCACTGTTACCAGCTGCGACCTTCTCAACGATCCGGAGGTTCTTCCTGTCCCGAGCTTTATCCTCGACAGCGCCCCATTGGACCACACCCCAATGGACATTGACCCAAAGCCTACTGCAGTTGCACGCAGCCCCCACGACCACGCTTCTGACAGCGGTCTGGGTTCCAGCATCAGTGGATCGAAATACGGTAAGGAGTCACTGCAGCCACCCGTCTTGGATGAGAACGCCCCACATACTAACATATATAAAGACGAGATTCGCTCCCAGCGCTCGAGCGTCCGTGACTCCATCAGCACTTCTATCAGCTCGACGCATTCGGCTGTCACCAGGTCCTTCTCATCGCTCACCTTTTCAGAAGAGGACGTGCTCGGCGAGCACACGTGCAAGCAGATCCACGACTACATCATCAAGCCCATTCTCGCCGAGGAGTCTCTCAAGGACTTCCACTCCCTCGTCAAGGACGTGCCTCGACGCATAGGTCAGAAGAATATCCGCAATCTCCGTGACCTCGAGAAGACCCTCGTCTTCCTCGCACCCGTAAGTGGAATCACCCATTGTCTTTCTCAAAGTGCAGAAGCTTATTGCATTTTTCGTGGTTTAAAGGAGCTGTCGGCTTCCCCGGACTCGTACTTCCGCTTTTGCCAACGATCAATCCAACTCTTGGCTACGACCGTCCAGTACATCTCCGAACAAGACCAGCGACTACCAACCGACCGCCCTTATACTGACGGCTACTTCCTCGATTTGATGGAACAGATTAGACGATACGCTTCAATCATGGCTGCTACAAGAGAAAAAGAAACCAAGGGTGAGGATCTGGACGAGATGGATTACTCACGGTATGACCGCGCCGCCGACTTTTTATTCGCCCGCGCTAATCAAAAACTCCATAGCGATGAGAAGATCACCCTCCGCGGTGGCATCAGCCACAACGGCCGTCCTGTCGAGCTCGTCCGGGAGAAGAACGGTAACGTCATCCCCATGTCAGTGGATGCCTCGAACGCCTTCAGGATCAAGCGTCGTCTGTCGGACGCCGACGAGGACAGCATGGACGAGGACGAAGTAACCCGATCCATGGCGCGACGACGGAAGTCCGAGAAACCCGGAGACGTGATGCACACTTGCCGTGACTGCAAGAAGGAGTTCAAGCGACCATGCGACCTGACCAAGCACGAGAAGACTCACTCTCGCCCATGGAAGTGCGACGAGAAGAACTGCAAGTACTTCGAACTCGGCTGGCCGACTGAGAAGGAGCGTGATAGGCACATGAACGACAAGCACTCTGCTGCTCCTGCTCAGTACAAGTGTCTCTACCACCCATGCACGTACGCTTCGAAGCGCGAGTCCAACTGCAAGCAGCACATGGAGAAGGCTCATGGCTGGGAATATGTTCGCTCCAAGAGCAACGGTCGCAAGAAGGGCGCTTCTGGCAGCGATCACAGCCCCGCTACCCCTCTCACTCCCTTCATCGGTACACCCATGTCGGCGACCATGACTACACCTATCACACCATTCGCTGCTTCGCCTCAAGTGCCCATGATCGAGAACTTCAACTGCTATGGCTTCGGAACGCCGGCTATGAGTGCCCACGGTTACCAAGATGACTTCCGTCGTGACTCGATCACCACCGATGGCTCTCACTTCACATACTCGTCAGGACATTCGCCCGTTGAGCCCACATCCTTCGACGATGCTGTGACGCCAGAAGACACCCATATTAACCACAACGACATCTACAACGCCTGTGCACTGAACGCAAACTTCAACACTGGCTACCAGCAGCCAACCCCAATGAGCACGGCGTTTGACTTTGCGCCGTTGCCATTTGCGACGAACAACAACATGAACGGTCTGCCACATCTATCACCTATGGCTCAGCCTGACATCACCCTCTACTCACCAGACATGGATGAGGGCTTTGGCGGTGACATGGACATGACCATGCAAGGCTTCAGTCGCCCCGGCCAGGACTTCACGTTGTTCGACACTGCGCCACCCAGCCAGATGACGTTCAACCACACGGCCAACTTCTTTCCCGATTTCAACCAGGTTGGAGGCCAGTTCGACCCCCAATACATTGAGCCCACCACTACGTTGGATGATTTGAACTTTATGGGCTTCGGGAACCAGCAGTAATTCCCGCACTGCATTGTATACGATTAGCGGGCACTTGTATAGCCGTCTTTCACACCCTGTACTTAAACAGAAGGAGTAATTTTCCATGGAGCCGGCGTCGGGACACTGGGTGTTTCTTTGAACAGCGATTCACGACTGTTATGACAAGAGGAGGAATTGAGAAGATATAATCGGGCACGCATGCATTTACGGCCTTGCTCTTCACTCTCTCTTTTCCCACACTGGGTGTGGGATAGCGCCTCGAACAGAACAGAAACTCCACAAAAAAACAAAGGATCTTTGTTTGTTTGAGCGGGTTTTCATTTCCCCCCTTCTTCTTTTATCTGGCGACTGATTTTGATCTCCCCCCTTCTCCTTCTTTGCGGACTGCCCATTTACGGAGTCTTAAGGCTGCGGTAGAGATCATCAGATAGTGTAGGATAGATAGATAAATAAAACTGGTGGAAAGGAAGATCTTCCGTTTGCAGATGTAGAGTAGTGATTGAACGCACGCAATACTAACCCATGTCTAATCGTACACAGCTTTTGATATTCTTGCAGGGAAGGTCAAGCAGAGTCAATCACCCTCGTCACTCTGCGCCCAAACTCCGCTCTCCACGGCCATAGACCGATGCGACCTCCTTGCGCCACTGCAAACCATTCCTCGTCAACTCAACCTTCACCTCCAGCTCTCCACACCCCTCTTTAATCTCCCTCGCGATCTTCCTCTCTATGACCCGCATCGCCTCCTCCTCGACGGCCTTACTCCTCACCCCAAACAGTACCAGCACCTTTAGCCCACGTAAACTGTCACGAAGGAGCCCGATGAACGCGGAGTTAACACCAAAGCCAGGGAAGTAGATCTCGCGAAATGGGCACTGCAGAGGTAAAAGTACGAAGTCAGTATATGTCTCACATGCACTTCGTACAGTCAAAACTTACCTTGAGCACGGTGATGGCGGAAATCTGGGTTGGGAGCAGTGTCTGCGCGATGTATTTGGAAAAGTCGGTGACGGAGCCGAAAGCGAAAGGTGTGGAGTTGAGGGCGATAAGGTTGGTTTCGGTGTACAGTTGACGGCAGACTTGCAACAAAGCGAGCTGCTGTATAGTAGTTTCGCTTCCACCATTCTGCCGCATACGCTTCTGGCGTGCGACATCGAAGGTGTGGAAGTCGCGGTGAGAGCTGAGAACCAAGTCGTAAATGGTGTTGCGGATCTCAGCTGGCAAACGGAGGAGAGGTGAGTTTCCAGCATTTTCTTCAGCAATGGCGAGCTTCTTGGGATCGGCGCTGAGTTGTAGTATGTCAGGTGCTTCATCTGAGACCTCGGTGGCCACATGATCTTCTAGACCGACGGACTGCGTGGACTGGCATAGACCTCGGAGTCCAGTGTCCATGGTAGACTGGCCGTTCCTTGAGGTAGTCGATGATTCGGAAGTGACTCTCACATCCAGAAGGTCGTCTGGGGTCTCGGCGGCGGCGGCACGATGTCGCTGCATCGCAGCAATCTTGGCGTTCGTAGACATACTGGTGGATGGATGATGTGGTTGATGAATGATGTGGTTGAAATGGATGCGAACCTTGACTGACTTGTGGAAAGAGAGAGAGAGGAAGCATAGAGAGAAATCGAGGGAGATGAAGCCAGTTTTATCCTTGCGAGGTCAGCGGTGATTGAGCGGCTGGGAAAGCGTTGCGGGTAAGGTAGGCGCTTGCTCTCACCCGGCTAGCAATCGTCATGCCATGCACCCGCTTAGAGACCGACAGTCTTGTATGACGCATTTCAACAAATGACAAAAATTAGACAGCAGATAGGACACGAATGAATGCTACAGTGTAGCTTCTACATTAGGCATAGATATGTGTATACTCATTAATCCGTTTCATTACATCAATCAACATCCTCCTCCGGTATCTCACCACCCACCCCATTCCCATTCTCAACCCCATTCGCACCAGCCTCACCTTCCTCCTTCCCACTTCCGTCACCCAACCCCGCCTCAAGCACCTCAAACCTCTCCAAAAGCCCAACATCCCACCCCTGAAACTTTTTCGCTGTTGGCGGCAACAACCTCTGACTCTTCTCCAACCCCTTCTCCAGCTCCTCATAAAGATCCACCGGAAATTCTACATCCTCTATACTAGCACTCTCCGGCTCCCCCGGCTTCAAAGCCTGCCACGTCTGTTTCTGGTAGAAGACTTTCATCGTGCGTGTAGGATCGAGACGGCCGGGCGTGGGTATGGAAGAGGAGAAGAGGAGATCGGGGGTGAAGACCCAAATGAGGAGGGAGGGTGTGGGGGTGTCTTGGGATTGGTCGGGTGGTGCGGCGGTGTGGATGTGGAATTTGCGGAGGCCGGTGTTTTCTATGAGGTGGAGGAGGCGGACTGATATCCATTTCTGGACTGTGTGTGTAGTTGGCGAGGAGGGAGTCGTTTTGGCAGATCGTATGCTAATGGCCCACTTTCGTATTCGCCAGCCGTCGTTTGAGGGTTCCTGGGCGCCGATTGTGTGGCTGCAATGCTTGCATTGGATCAGGTTTTGATCTGTGCCTTCGGGGGAAGAGGAGAGCTGCGTCACGTCAGCATGTGCGATACTAGCTAACGGTAAATAACAGTGTAAGATGTAGCCTTGGCTAAACCTGCCAATCCCAAGGGTCTGAGGGGATAGAGACAGTGAAACGCCAGGCCGCTGACTCGACGGCGCCGGCAACCCATCAACCTGGGGAAGAGGGTACACCGGAACCAAGAGTACGTGTATGAGCCTATCAATTTAGGGCGCTTGTATCGACGATGAATGCCACTGATGAGGCGAGTTCGCCTTCTTTGCGCCCATACATGTTGCAACCTCATGAAGTGACGATGTAGGAACCGCACGACACGGTTGAAAGAAGGTTGTAGCTTACCTGTGCGCCTTCGCAATCCGACTCTGCCAGTAGAAAGCTGGCCAGATCAACAAACCCAACACCTCCCATAGCCTGCAGGCGATTACCAGCCGCGTAACCCTTCTGACCGACGACATCATCATGCGTGTGATCGTGCAAGTGATGCTCATCAGGCTTATGGCAATGCCAAAAGTCCATCATCTCAGCCCAATTCTCATTAGGCAGGTCTCTCCACTGTTGAACCTTTCCTTTCGCTACAAGGATACCGTCGCAGCCTTTGCAGGTTATCTCAACATCTTTCGCATCGTTGAGCGAAGCGCCGTCCCACGGTACAATGTTGGCCTGTCGGTCTTCGCGTTGCAGTGTCCCAAGAAGGTCGCTTCCTTCCTTTTCTTCCAGCTGAAGACGGAGTGTCAACTCTTTCGTTGGAGGCTGTGACGGTAATTCTAGCGCAGCGTCGCCTCCGCCTTTGACGTTGATCGGAAGACGTATTGACGCAGATTGGCCCTCATGCGATACAGTGATGTAAGAGCCATCAGACGACAGCTTCGCGTCCGTCGACCGGGAGAAATTTGTGCGCAGCGATGCAAAAAGCGTAACCGTACGTATATGCAGCAGCAGCTCGGCGTATAGCGTTATGGAAGTTTCGTTGGGCGACATGGGGCGCGCATTGTCTTCGTCACTCTGCAGGAGGTTCGGCGCGTGGATTTCGGTAGGTTCGGGCGCAGGCTTGGGATTCATCAGGTCTTTGATCGTTTCAGGAGAGAGGCCGAGAGCTTCGTATGCTGACTCGGGAAGTAGCGGGCGCGACATACTTCGTGATTGCGCGCCATGGTGACGGGTGGGGTGAACGTGGGGTTGGGGAGGTCACTGAGCTACGCGCGCGACGAAGTTGACTTAATCGGGAGTGGGTCCCGCCTTGGGGAGGTTCTAGCTCCATCTGGCCACGACAGTGTGCATGTATTTACGAGAGCTTCCCTGAGTTGAGAAATACGAGCATCGTAGTGAAGTGCTTGCTTGCATCGAAGTTGTCGAGGGCATGTAATTACATTATCTACAAACACTATACACCTGCGGTATGGGAATAAACCGTCTTCGATAGCCTCTGCTCATGTTTGCATGAGTCTACTGACCCTTCTTCTCGCCAGCCTTCTTCTCCTGCTCCAAAATATACTGTACACCCCTCTTGATACCCTCATCCAAAGTAACAAGCGGTTCATATCCTAACCGCAGTCTCGCCTTGTTAATGCTGTGGTACTTGGACATGCTGCTGTACTTAACCTGAGCCCTAGTCAGGTTAGGCTTCTTGCCCATGAGCCAAAAGACGTTCTCTAGGATCGTGCCAATAGCCCACATGAACTCGGTGCTGAGATGCCACACACTGCTCAGAGGTGTCCGGTCGCCTGCCTCGTGCCATACCGCACGCGCAAAGTCCCAGAAGTATACGGGTTGTCCGTTGGTGATGAGGAAGGCTTCGCCGTCGACGCGCTCATTATCGAGAGGAATGCTGGGGAGGCGTTTGTGGGTATGGAGGAGCGCGATAGCAGCGAGCACGTGGCCGTATGCGACGTTCTCGACGTAGGTGAAGTCGAACAGGTTGGTGTTCTCGCCGACTTGGAACTTGGTTTGTCCTTTGCGGTATGCGCCAACCATCTTAGGGAGCAGTTGTACGTCGCCCTCGCCGAAGATGCCAGCTGGACGGATGGCGCAGGTGAGGAAGTTTGGGGAGTTCTCGGGGTGACGGTTCGCTTGGAGGACAGCCGTTTCGGCATATGCCTAGTATATCGTTAGCTACTGAGAAATAACAATGCGATTGTGTGCTTACCTTTGTGGTTGTGTAGTACTCAGGCTGGTCGTCGCCAGTAACAAGCGGCCATCGCTCGTCCGCGTTGACGAGATCGTTTACGTGGTCGAGGATGACACTCGCTGAGCTTGTGTACACGAAGCCCTTCACTCCAGACTCTTGCGCGGCCTGCAGCAGGACCTTGGTACCCCCAACATTGACCTTGTCGTGAATCTCAGGCTTCAGATCGAAGTGTGGGGATGCTGTGTGGATGACGGCGTCGGGCTTGATCTGCGAGAACAGAGCCTTCATGGCAGGAGCATCCGTGATATCGCCATCGTGATAGGAGACGTTCGGGCTGGCATTGCGATTCGAGTTGGTTCGTAGATCGAGGACGGCGATTTGTGTCTGAGGGTGACGCTTGACGATCAAGCTGACGATGTGGCTTCCTAGGAAACCGCAGCCTCCGACGACGAGGACCTTCCCGAGCGATTGGATAGTGTCTGAGTTGTTCGGCATGGTGGAGGATGGAGTGTCAGTGCAATTGGTGGTGCGACGATCAGGGATTGTTTTGCGGAGAGCGCTCGGGGGAACACTTTCCGGGGGCTTGGGTTAGTTTCAAGGTTCCCGCATGTCAGGGTCTCAACGGGCATACTCGCGCGTGCAGAAGCGCCGTACCCTGTACGAGAAGATGAACAGGTGCTCTACATCCTACAATAACATGGTGATACAAATATTAAACATGCGAGGGTAATGTAGACTTCTGCATCGTTCCCAATCCCAACTAGACAAGGGACAAATTTCACAAGTTCAAGTCTACCCTGCAGCCTGCAACAGCATAAAATATTGAGAAACATGAGTTCCAGAGACAATGTAGACATCTGGAACATGTGAAATCACTTCAATGAGACAAAATATCATTCGTATTTCATGACTAACGCCGTTACCCATGCTGTGCCCATAGCCCTGATGAACGAACGCCGTATAATGCAAGCCACCTCGCAAGGTCGGGCTTGGGGTATCATGTAATGTCATATCGAGAGGAAGACCGGCCGTGGGATCATAAGTTCGCAATCTCTAAAAGCAGTTCCTAGACGAATATTAGCAGATGCCGTTGCAGCGTCCACAAATAACACTCACTCAGCGCTATCCTGTGCGGATCGCCTCAATTTACGGTTGTAGAGCTTCTTTTCGTCTGGAGTGCCCCAGAACAGCTTCGCAGCCTCGGGATTGACCAGTGTGCGTGGGTCGTATGCAGGTGACTCCTCCTCGATAGCCGCAATGATGGCCTCAATATGTGAGCGCATATCGTCCTTACGGGCAGCATCGTAGCAGAGTATGCCATCGGGCGATACACGGTGGTGGTAGAGAACCGGTGTCTATCAAACTGTCAGCTTATCTTGAGGAATACGTTACGAGATAATTCGACAACAGCGTCTCCATATAAAAATCGGGCGGATACATACTAGACATCAGTTAGCGGAGAAATCTCAAAAAGCACGCGTGATGGCTACGTTACCCTCAAATCTAACACGCGGTAAAACCTCTGGGAATTTGGGGCTAATGTATAGCATAATCCGGAACATGCCGCCGTCGAGGTTCGTCATAGGTCTCCCGAACAGGACAAGCTGCCATACGAATGGGTTCTTATCGACAAGATCAAGGTCCAGAGTAACGGCGTCTTGCTTCTTATACTTCTCGATGATTTGCTCATACTGGCGCTGGAGGTTGTTGGCAATACTCATCTCTTTGCTAACAGCCATCATGCCTTCGGCGGCCCAAGCCTCCATCTCCTTGTTGAGGGTCTCGAAGATCTTGACCAGGCGCTCGCGGAGCTGTGTGTACTGGAATGTGCCCTCCATCGCGTTGCCCGGGCCCTCGAACGGCATCTTCTCGAAGCGGTCCCCATCCTTGTTCTTCTGCACTGCCTCGTCCACGCGAGCTAGATACGATTGGTAGTACCACAGGAAGCGTCGCTTGCAGAGGTCCTTGAAGGGCTCGAAGGGCGCGTCGTCCCTGCTCGACTGGTAGTCCTCTTCCGCGTTGTAGACCGTCACGCCAGACCTCCCCCAATTGATGCCTAGGTATTCTTCCAGGCGATCGATGACGGATATGCGCAGCGACTCGTGTCGGATCTTGTCTACGTATGCCTCCTGGTTCTTCTTATCGTAGTCCGAATTTGCGTCCTCGAAGCCAGGCTCATTTTCGTACGGGTTGCTCGACATAAGGCTCTGAATGGAGATAAGGATAGACTCGAGGCCCTGGGCAGACGACCATTCTTCACCACGCTCTCCTCGCCATGTACTGCATTCTGTTAGCATAGACTCAGCCTTGGAGGTATCTGATGCGTTTTGTCTCGTCTTTTGACAAAATAAACGTGTTCGTATGCTTCAGGGCTGCCGTATTTTGCTTTACTTGAAGACAGCCTAGAGGCATTCGATACGTTTTGTGTTGTCTCTTGACAGAACATACACCCTCGTATGCTTCAAGGTCACTTACCCAAGAATCGACAGGCACACCTTGCCGCCCGCGTATATGTTGGGATTGAATCGCGTACGCCCACCATGGGTAGTTATAGCCGTGACACTCGGAGCCTTAGTAGGGTATTCGCGCGCAAACTTAACAGCGAACTCGAAGAAGCCGAACTCGTAGGGGGTGTCAGGTGGGCCTATGATTAGCGCCCGCACATGGCGCACGTCAATATCGCGGCAGGCAACGGCTATGGAGAGGTCGGAGCCGCGCTGGATCTCGCCGAGTTCGCGGGTGATTCTAAGAATGCTTTGGTTGGACATGATGGTGTGTGGAAGCCTCCCGGCAGCGGTTTGGATAGTTGAGATTCGCGGGGTTGGTGAAGCTCAACGGTCCGCGTTGGCCGGGCTGAGAATATTGAGCGGGTGTGGGTGCCGTGGTGTGGGGAGTCTTGAGGAGAAACAGTGGTAGGAGTGAGCGGGCCTCAACTGTGTGAATGGCCAAGCAAACACCGATGTGAGCTGTCAAAGGCGAGTGGGTAGTTGGCTGCGGTGTGAAGCTAGCCCCTCCCAGGGTCCCACAGGGCGGAACGCGAGCCGCAACACCACGCCGCCGAAAGTCGCGATAGTCTGTTCCTTGCGCACCGATCGTCAAGATGTAATAAGCAAGCCGAGTGTGTTCCTAGTTTGTCGGCTAACACTATAGTGTAGGGTGGTGTTCGCGCTGTTCGTCATCAGCAAGTCTGGCGGTCTCATTTACAATCGCGAGTTCCACGCGGGCATGAGCAAGCTCACCAGCAATGACTATCTCATGCTCGCTGGATCTTTTCACGGGTAAATCGCAATGTTCTGGGCGTAGAAACTTCTACTGATGAGCGTCTAGAATGCACGCCATCACAGCGCAGCTCTCTCCAGTCCCACCTGTCCGCGCGCCGCCTCCCTCTACCACCACACCGAATCTCCAGACCTTCCCGGTCCGCGCAACCGGTATCGAGGTCCTCGAAAGCTCACACTTCCGCATCCAATGTTTCCAAACACAGACCGGTGTCAAGTTCTTGCTCTTCACTGAGCCCCAGCAACCGAATGTCGATACTATGATGAAGAGGATATATGAATTGTATGCGGATTACGTCATGAAGAATCCGTTCTATACCGTTGAGATGCCGATTCGGTGCGAGAAGTTCGATCGGGGGCTGGATAGCTTTGTCAAAGTCAGAGGGGGTTGAGGAGGCCGCATTGGGAATATGATACCACGAATCGGAATGAAGAGAAACAAAGCGGGACGCGTGTTGAACAGTACGAGGAGCGTTCTGCTACGGCATGCATTGCCACTGGTTGCAGTTCGGGAGCACACTAGAGACTCTCGTACCAAAGCTCCAGGGCATCACTTTTGGGTCCGTAACATGTATGATAGTGTCGGGTTTGGGGACGAAGAGAGACCACCCACTAGGGAAGTCAAATTGTGAGAGATGTGCTGTAGAAGATAGCACTGTCTCCAGTACCTATCAATGTAGACTAATGTTCATTATTTGCTTCATTTCATCCATGCCATGCGGTAGACGCCAGCTCTAGTCATACAGTAGACGCCGTGAATACTCCTGCTCCACCGTGAAGCTTCAAAGGCGTTCCTCTTCCTAGCTGCGCTATGTCCGCTTATGCCGTGTCCATCTTGTCTGGGTCGTCGTCCTTCTTGTCCTTGCTGCCGCTTCCACCAGGCTGGCCCGAGCTGTCCAGCAGCGGCTGCTTCTCGTCACCCTCAGCCACCGGCTCGAGCTCCGACTTGCCATCGGCCGCCTCCTTCGTCTTCTTGTCCTTCTCCTGCCGTGCCTTCTCTTCCTCGAAAGACATCCTCAGCGCCAATGCGAGCTCGGGGTCGACCGATGGATCCACGCCGAACTCGAAGTCGTTGCCGCCGGAAGCACCGCCGCCTCCGCCTCCGGAACCGCTGTCTCCACCACCGCTGGATGCACCCTCCCCGCCAACTATAGGTGTAGTAATCAACGAATCGCTGAGCAGGTTCGCGCTGGGTGGAATGGTGGCGAGGTAGGAGCCTTCGGCGCTTTGTACGTTGTCGCTAAAGGCTTGGAGTTTCCGCGTGGTGTCGTCGCTCAGCTCGCCGAATGCGATGATGTCGATGCTGATACCGCTCTTCTTCATCTTCTTTGCCAGCTTGACCAGGTTCTTCTCGTCCTCCTCGATGGGGCTGCAGTTGAACATGACTATCCGCTGCTTCTGCGACTTGTTCTGTCTGTGCTTGAGAGCCAACTGCAAGTTCAGTTAGCAGGTTTCATCCCGGGGGTTATTGCCAACTTACAGCCGCGACGTTGATGCCAGTCACGAAGTGTGAGCTGCCCTTTATCTTTGTCCGGTGCAGACCGTCCAACACCTTGCCAATGTCCGTTGTCAGGGTCGTGAGGATCTCCGGGGTGTTGCCTCCCATGCTCATGAGACCGACAGATGACTCTGGGTTTGCACCAGTCTTTGCGGAGAAGATCATGTTCACGGCGTCCTGTTGTGCTTCCCATCGCGAGGGTACATAATCGCCATTTCGACTAGCTTCGCTGTTGTCAACGCTGCTGAGGTTAGTATGCGGTCGATGTGTGAGTGCATATAGCCTTACACTATCATAGAAGCTTCTAACACCATCTTGAAGACCGGATGTGTGTGGGGTTGAGGTGATTGTTTGGGTAGTTGGTTGGATCGACGGCAACCTTGTGATGCTGAGCTCAGGTCGCCGCAGCGGAGGACGGAGGCTGGCCATGGGAACCACCGAGATCACGTGAGGTGTGACCGCGCCTGCGGGAGGCCGTGCGCGCGTCGAAGGAGAAATGACTCAGACGGCATCTGCAGCATCTATAAACTTACTCGTGCAATTCAACATCGAATATTGCGACTCCAATTCTAAAGCGCTGCGCTGCAATTGTTGCTGCGCAGATTGCTATCTTGTACTTTGGTGTTCTCTCTTGTCTTGCGACCAGCCTCGATGTAGCAAGCGCACTGCTTAGGCCGTGACGTCGACCTTGGCGCTGGCGTAAAGGACAGACCTGCGGGCTCCAACGTTCCTTCCTCCAACATCCCACTCTGATTCAGCAGCTGCAACCACCACCACCCGCAACCACATCAAATCTGCTCCAAATCTCTCAAAAGTTGTTGCAAAAGCATCAGAAAGTCTTAATAAGTCACTTATACCACTCCATTCTCCTCCCCAGTATCATCGTCGCGGCTTGCCTCGCGTTGTTTACTGTTCTCCACCACCACAACATTTGGAAGCTGCAACCCTCTTCCACCACCCCCACACCCGAGCCTCTCAAGATCAATATCAGATCTTTGAAAGTCTCAGCAGCTCTTCTCTGCTAGCTGGTACTCTCCGGCACTTCACAATAACATCACCGCCGCCGACGCGTCACACATCACACAACACGCGATGAACAACATCAAAGACGGCATCACAGCTGAGGCGAAAGCCAACATGCTAGCCAACCTCCAGATCGAGCTCGACTCGCGCAAAGAGAAGCTACGAGCGCAGTGCGACGCGCAGTGTGCCAGCATGCAGTCGCGTCTCGAGCGTCGCGTCAACCGCATCCCGACCGTGACGCGCCAAACCACGCTACTAGACCTCCTCAAGGCATCCGCGCCTGCACAACCAGTCGCGACCGCGACCGCGCCAGCACCAATCAAGACTGCGCCACCCAAGAAGACATCAGCGCCAGCGCCAGCACCTGCCTCCCGCAAGACACGCGCGGCTCCCACAAACTCTATCCCAACAAGCTCCTCAGCGCCCGCGACTTCCTCCCCAGATACCAGGCGTGCAAAGCCTGCCGCCAAGGCCAAGCCCACACCGACATACGCTCAGCCAACAAAGACCACACGCGCCAAGAAGCGCAGCAGCGACGAATTGTCTGGCGAGGACAAGGAAAATGCAGACCTACCCATACCAAAGAAGCGCACTAGGGCACCTACACAGAAATCTGCGCCTGCTGCTGCTGCCCCAACTACGCGCGCAACCCGCGCTGCTTCCCGCACAAAGACAACCACTTCGTCTCATGTGCTGTCACCAAAGACCAACACGGCCAACGTCAGGAAGCCAGCTGCTCGTAGCGCCCGCCCCAGGTAGCGCCCATAGACGGAAACGACTACTCAGCATTTTTTCGGCGTTAGATACCCCATTCGTTTTCAGGCGGCGTTAGATGAGATGGTATGATTTTGTTTTGATTGGAGGAAGTTGGTCGTTTTGGTTGTTGTTCCCCTCCACCCTGGCTTGACGGCCCCTTGAGTTCCAGCCGCCCGAAAGGGCAGGCTCTCAGGGGCTGAAGATAGCCGGGTGGGGGCATACATTGTAGGAATGTCTTGTTTTTTTGTAAATGTTTTTTGGAATTGGTCGTTTTTGTAGTTTTGTATGGCAAAGAGCTTCACGTAGCCTAGGAATGATGAGTTATGATCTTGATTCTGCACCCAGAAAAATCTGCGTTGAAGAATACGTTACGTTGGGGACCACCTAGTTGATGGAGTTTAATACAGTGTATGCGGCAAACCTACTGCAACGCTGTCGTCGCTTGGTGCTGCCTGATGTATACTTGACCTTGGATCCTAAGCATTCGGCGATATATACCACGATGTATGCGGTAACCCAACGTGGATATTTGTATCTATTGGTACTGCCAGGAGTATACATCAACTTGGACGCTATCTAGTTCTTCAAGTTCAACACAATGTATGCGGCAATCCCAACTAGCTACTGCCGTTGATCGGGGCTACCAGAAGTATACTTGACCTTGGACACCATGCATTCGCCGATATATAACACTGTGTATGCGGCAACTTGACGTTGATAATAGCGTCTGCCAGTGCTGCAGGGAGCATACATTGTCCTAGATACCCTCTATTTGTTGACTTTGAATACTATGTATGCGGTAGTCCGATGTGGATACTGCCGTTAATCGGGGCTGCCAGACGTATACATTGCTCTGGAAACCGCTCAATTGTTGAGAGTGAAGAGGACGTATGCTGCAACCCAGCGGCTATGCCTTTCTCCATTGGTACTGCCAGATGTATACATCAGCTTCGATACTGCGTACTTGTCCATGTTTGATACCGTGTATGCGGTAACATGATTTGGGTTCTAGCATGCACCGATGTTGTTCGCAAGAATTGTATAGGGAAAGGCGTGTATCACTTCGTAGATTTAAGCATACATCACCCTGGATACCTCCTACTTGCCAAGATTCAGTACTGTGTAAGCAGCAACGCTGCACGTATTCTGGTATCGACTAATGCCACTGACATGAAACGTATAAAGAAGCCGCATTGCTATACTCCGGGTTGAGATATACATTGTCCTGGAGCTTACCCACTTGTTGGGCATCAATATCATGTATGCAGCAACACTGCATGGATTTCGCCATCTATCAGTGCCATTTGTAAGATGTATTGAGGAAGCCCTGGATGTTTTTTTCTGGGTGAAGCATACATGATCTTCATTGCCGTTCACTTTGTGAGAACAAATACAGTGTATGCAGCAACGGCGCCTGAGTTTTGTCATCCTCAGAGCGTACCCCATGGACCAGAACCTACCGTGAAGGATACACGTTGAGCATCCTGTCCAACTTATATCACAGATCATCATGTATACGGCTGGAGTATATGTGGATTGATAGGTACATTTCATAATGACTCGTCTTCACATAGGTATCAAAGCCCCGTCCAGGTCCACCCTTAATCCCACTTCATAACCGCCTCCTCAACAATCGGCCTAATAACCTTCCTACCCGCACTACTCTTGTGCGTCCACACCATCTGCCTAGGCGCCAACTGATCCGCACGGTGCCACGGCTGGAAATCAATTCCCTCCTCGTTATTCTCCAACGCCTCCTTGACGGTCTTGAAGAGCGAGTCGGCTTGGTCCTGGTCGATGCGGACGTCGTCGCGGACGGTGAGGACAACTTCGCGGATCTTCTCCTTCTCGCCGTCTTTGTAGTGCTTCTTGTACTTGTTGAGTGTGATGGAGATGTCGACGCCGGCTTCGGCGGTCCAGGCGGCATGGACGGCGAACCAGTCTGGGGTGAGTTAGTTGGATTGTACTTTAAGAATGGGTTTAGAAGGGAGTCAAGACTTACCAAAGAGTTCCGCAAAGTCGGTCTTCAAAATCTGCTCATCCATGGAGTATGGAATCGAGGCGAAGCCAATGCTCACGGTAGGAGTGCGCGGGGAGGGGGTATCAATGATGTCGCCCTTCCAGTCTCGGCGCAACAGGTCGCGCAGACCAAGGTTGTCAATATCCTTTTGTGCCTTGCTGAGCTCGTCGTCGAGATCCTCCATGACGTCTTCGAGGCTGTCCTTCTTCCAGTTGCTGCGTGCGAGGACGCGCTTGGAGACTTCGATGTCGGTCTTGGTCGTCTTCTTGCCTGACAGGCCGCCAGAGTCGATGGCAATGGCGCTGAGGACTAGCTCGAGCAGTTCATGCGGCATGTGGTATTCTTCGTCTAATTTCTCGAGCTCATCGAGCATCTGGCGGGCGACAAGTGTAGTGCAGCTTGCTGCTACTTCGAAGACACGGGGTTCAGCGTCGGGAGCAGTGCCGCGGTCTTTGTGGTGGTCAAAGATGCTGAGGATCTTTGCCTCGTTCCACTTTCGTAGAGGGCTGCCATGGTCGACCAGGACGATGCCCTTAAGCTTCTTACCCAGAGTCTCGGGGTCCTCAGGTAGCTCATCCAGCGTCAACAAGTCCTCATGGCCAGGCGTCATTTGCGAATTGTCGAGGGCCAACCTGTTCTCCGGTCGCAGATCAAGTGCATGTGACGGTGTCTGAAGGAGTGCAATGGCTTTCATAGGCTTGTCGGTGTGTTCGGTGGAGTGTTCAAGATGGTAGGCCCAAGTGAGCGCCGCGGTCATGGAGTCCATATCACCGCCTTCATTGCCCATTACCATGGTCCACTCATCCTCCCTACCGGCCTGCCAGTCTACCAGGAACTCCTTCTTTGTGGCACGACTCCACTCGCTGAAGTGGCCTACACCAAGTGGTTTGGCGAGATGCTTCGTCGACGCGTCGAGTATAGCTTGTTGCGGCGCGCTGCGCTGTGGCATAGCAGCGACGCGGCTGGCTGCCAGAAAGGCTGGAACAAGGGCGCGTGCCGCTTTCATTTTGGAGAGATGAATGCGATAAGGATGCTATAGGTATAGATTATTGTGGATGTCGGAAGGCATCATGGCTCAGGTACGGATGCGTAGCTGGGATCCACAGCTACGTCAACGCTGGCCTAGGCGCGACCAGCTGGGCCGTGTTTCAGCCCTGTGGCTGTGAGTCCAGACGCTGCTCCCCCAAACCGGCCTGCAAGCGACATTTGACATTTGTTGAGGTCGACCAGGGTGGCATAACAATAATGCATGTCTTGAAAGCCCACTGTTTCTGCGCACAACTGGCAGAGTCTGCGCAATGCGACTAATTGCTTCTTGGTGGCTCCTCTGCAGAGAATGTGGCTGCAGCGACAGCGACGTGCAGGGCTCATATGATCAAGCATTGGGCGTCAGCCATGCTTAGTCCATCCTTCTCATGCAGGCGTCAGCAACCCCAGATATCTCTGCAGTTGAAGAAATATGAGGTATGACGTCAGAGCTGATTGCTGGAGGGATGGCATGCAGCCACTCGGATCCTCAACGAAGCCGCCCTAGCCGAAGCACTACCACGCGGCTGGTTGACAACCCGCGCGTGCAAGGAAAGCTTGACTGTGTTTTCCAAGACCCCTCTCACGCTCCTATTCCTCAAACCCGTTATTATCGCCGTGCCAACGCGCCGCTTTCCTATCACGGCGCGCTCCTAACCTTGTTCTCACGACGGATTGCGGAGACACGCTGCTGACTGAACAATGAACTAATTGCGTCGGTCGCGGCCGGATCGCTCGCTGCACGCTTAGCAAGACACTACTTGACCCCAACGCCGCACTCTCGCCCAAACTGCTTCCCTTCCTGGGGCACTCTCGTCGCAACCGCTGCAGTTATGGATCAAGGCCCACACGAGCAGGGACGACCGTTGGCGTCGTCGTCAACTTCGACCACCACTACCTCTGGCCCCTACACTACCACCACCACGACATCCACCGCACCCGGACAACAGGGAACGAGCGTGCACCATTTTGGGCCACAGTCGACCACTATCACACACCCTGCCGTCACCACAACGACCCACATACCGTCCACTCAACCCTCCCAACCACACGCGCCTACCTCGAATCCTATCCAGCGCCTGCGCAGTTCGTCGATTCGTATAAGAAGACCTTCACATCAGCCAAGCGTAAATACTCCCCAACCCACACCTGACCCAGCGCCAGTACCGGGATCCGACAGCACATGGCAAGCCGGCCGAAGACGAAGTAGTTCTGAACCGCGCCCACCTCCAGCCGCCATGGTCGCCGACGATAGCCTGAGGCGTCAATTAACGGGCCCCCATCTACAGCCGCTATATGAAGATGGCACGGCGACAGCAAACCCTGCTATCGGTAATGGTCCGCCGACCGCAAACAATGCACGAAGAGGGATGACTCGCCAGTCCTCCGCTTTCCACATGCGGCGGCATCAGAAGGACCCAAACCAGAACATGATGGGCAACAATGTTGTCGATGTGCTTGATGTCATCGGTCAGTAACCCCAGAGTATGCTACATTGGGGTATCAGCTAACAGAGTCTAGACCCCGAGATATCTGCCCTCACTACACTGAATAACGTTCAGAACTCGCTGTTCTTGCCCAATCTACCCTGGCTCTACAACCGCCAGCCCACATACGATCTTGGGCAGACGACATCAGACTCCTCGGACGAAGAGATGGGCACGGCTAGAGGGGCCAGACGCGAGGAAGACCAACTCCCTGAGATGACACAACAAGGCGAAGTAGAACAAGCCGCGCGCGGAGGCCGCGGAGAATTGCGAAGAAACAACACTATCGACTCGAATCTTTCGACTCTGGAGGAAGGTGCTGGCCATCACTACGCCGTACTGCCACATGGTGCTTCATTGACAGGATGGACCGACGAGGAGAAGGAAGCTCTGGACGACCACGTACGGCATCTTCTCCACTCTCGACGCGCAAGATTCAAGCGGAGTATGAAGGGGTTCGGACGTTATGTTCGTAACCCCCTTGGATTCCTCGTCACTCTGTACTTCTTCCTTATCACCTTCTGGGGAGCAGCATGGGTGCTCTTCCTCATTGGCTGGATTTACGTTGGTGATCGCCAGGCATACTTCGTCGAGATTGCTGACCAGGTCCTTACTGCCTTGTTCTGTGTTGTTGGAATCACCATGTTCCCCTTCCGCATCGTCGACACATACCACATGGCTTTTGTCGCTTACTACGCGCACAAGACCTGGCGGCTACGTAAAGAACGAGGACTACAAGAGTTGAAAGATCACAACGAACTACCGACCATGCCGCGATCCAACGCTTGGGAAACAGACGAAGCAGAACAAGAAGGCGTAGAGGCCCCCGTCCTCACTGCCGAAGAGCAGAAGAAACTCGAGCACCACCAAAGCAAGCTGGAGAAGTCACATACCTTCTACCGGCCCCACGAGACATACACCCACCACGCCTTTTCCATCCGCCTCCTCATCACCATCATCGTCCTTCTCGACTTCCACTCCATGTTCCAGTGCGCACTGGGAGGTACCACCTGGGGTATCTACTACAAAGACCGCCCTAAGGAAGTCACCGCCATCATCCTAAGTTGCAGTCTAACATGCAACATCACCGCGGGCATCATCATCGGCCGCGGCGACAAGCGCAGTCGCAAGAAGCTCGTCGTTGAACAAATCCTCCGTCAAGAAATGACCGAAGAGGCGCTCAAGAAACTACGAAAAGAACGTGGTATCAAGGCCAAGGGCCTTATGACGAAGAAGCAGAAGAAACAGGTGCAAAAGGAAACGATTGGTGAACCCAAGAACCCGTTGGATACTATCTTGCATCGTGGGTAGTGTAATGTTTTCATCTCTTTCTCCTTTGAAGAGATTTCTTCTATGATGATGGTTAGATTGTATATTTTAATTATACCCTTCCGGCGTCTTGCGATCGCCATTTTTCGCTTCGCATTTAATTCGGCATCTACTAGTTAACGTCATGATGTGAACTGTCCTATCGAGCTTTCCGTGCTGTGATCCTCGCCTTTATATTACTCTAATCAGTCTAGTGACTACAGCATGCTCCCCAGACAAACTATGTATATGGATCACATCACCATTCCAAGTCAAGCCAATATGACTCTATCTCGGACCTAAACAATTCTCCTAGAAAACACCGTGACCCGTAGATCAACACCGATCACCACAAGCAGACGAATATACACAGCAAGTCCCCATCTCCCCACCCCAAACTTACCACCCCACCGTCACCAGCCACACCAGGTCTACGGAAAACTCACTTTCCCTTTTGCCCTAGCCGTCGCGCACACTGCCACTTCAGGGCTTCGGCATTCCCTACCGACCGCGCACTAACATGATTCAGTCTAGTCGCAAACTGTAATTTACCTCGCGGCTACCTGACACATATGCACTCCAGCACCCTTTTGCCTATCCTGTAGCTACAAGTCATGTCAAAGTGTCAAGTCATGTCCAAAGAGGTACTCCACATGGCGGAACTGCAACTCCACATCCCGAAACCCACGTGCTGCGGCGCAGTTATGAACCTCGTGTCGAACGAAGTGCACTCCACCTGCTCCTTCCATCGAATGCCAACCCCCCGCCAATGTCAAACTCACCGAGAAACCAAGCAACCAAGAGAACTACCACGCCGTGCCACGCCACCACGCGCAAACATTGCAAGTCGCAGAATATCTAGTGTATGAGTGTGGCTGTGGAGATGCAGACCTAAACTTTGTGGTAGTGAACAAACAAGCGAAAGCGAGGTTAGTCAAGCGTATGTTGAAGAACAGCATGGCGCGCAAAGATAAAGGGGATGATGGGGGATCGGGGAATATTGACGAGATACGAGTCATTAGTACAGCGGCAAACAGCCTTCCGTCGCCTGTCAGTCAGAACAACAGATCATCGAAACAACGACAGCACCATCACTGAAACTTAACTGCAGTATGTCAGGCAGCCATGCTTACACGTGTCGGCAAGATCCGGCAAGAGGCGAGCGTGACGACCCGGGGATTTGGAATCTCCAATATACTTGATCAACAACAGTACAAGTGCAGTGAGCGATAACGAGAGAGGGTGTGTGGGTATAGTTCGGTCGCGCAAACCTGCAGCGACGATCCATGTTAAAGAATTTGTGGTAGGTCCCCCGCTAATAGCTGACAATGCATGTTTGAGAAACATGGCCCTCCTTGGTTGCAGATACATGTCCACGTGTAGAACGATGGCGGGGACGGGGACCAAAGTCCCGGGTTACATGCAGTGATGAAGCCAAATCCGACTGAAAGACTGATTAATCGCTGGAGAATGACCCAAAGCCCAACCGTACGCCTGCTATGGCCGAAGATCCCACTCTTGGAGCCGACATGAGGAACCCGATTCACCGATTTAGTGATTCATGACATATACTTTTTTTCCCGACCTTTCTCCGAGAAGCTTTCCTTGCCCTCTCACTCCAAAGGTGTAAGCCGCCCCATATAACGCCGTCCTACGATCCGGTAGGTGAACAAAGGAAAGACCCTCTAGGGGTGTCGAGTATGCCGATGATGTCGCATAGGATCGTGTCATAATACATTCGATGCTGAAAGGTCGTGAAACAAAGCCGGTAAATAATTGAACCCGTTGTTGGTGGGACAGCTAGTCCTAGGTCCGAACAGAGTCGGCTAAACCGTGTACCCGTCCGTTGGTGTAGAAGTAATAAACAGAAAACGCTGAAATGAAGCCTCACGATGTAAGGCGGAAAACAGACCCAGAAATACAGTCCAGTGAAGGTCAAGACTCGAGTGGCTTGAGCAGCCGCGTTGCTCATGCAAGACGACAGTGATGTGAAGAAGGGTTGCTTCAACGGTGAGGGTGCTCGTAGGGCCGCATACCGCCAAACTCGACACCTTGCATCGGTCCCTGCATAGAGCCTCCATGCGGCGGTGGTCCCCACTGAGCCTGCGATGGTGGTGGCTGTTGCGAGAGCCCTTGCTGTTGCTGTTGCTGCTGCTGCTGCTGTTGCTGTAACGGTGGAAGGACGTTGGTCCCGGACGCAGGAGTTGCGGGTTGTCCTTGTGCGAACTGGCCTGTCATACTTCCGTAGACATGAGAGTTGGATGGATCGACGCGACGGAGAGCGTTCCACACGGCGTTCAATTCTGCTCGGAGGAGCTCGTTCTCCTCCTGGGCCCGACGACAGTATTCTGCATCAGGTCGCAAGCGGCTGATCTCTTCGCGAGCGCTTTGATGTGCGCGGGTCAGGCTGGTGACGTATTCAATAGCTAAAGACACGTCAGTCAAACGTATATAGCGATTCATGAGTGAACTTACCCTTGGTGAGAATCTCCCACTTGGATGACTTGCTGCCTGGGCTGTTGGGAAGGATGCCATTGAGATCGTCGAACAGGTTCTTCATCTCACTACGACGCTTCCTCTCTGCCATCTTGTGGCTGACGCGAAGCTCAGGGGTCCTGCTATAACTTCCACTCCCAGGCGCAAGCGGGTTGGTGGGATCAACATTCTGCAGGCTAGTCACGCTGCGATGTTGCATGGAGTGATGATGAGTGCTAGGGATGTCTGAACTAGTCAGTACGTCTGATGAAGGATGAGAGTAGGGAGGCGTGCCATCATTCAGTCGTTGTTGACCGGGTGGTAGCTTGGAGTCTGTGGTGAAGATGCTGCTGTTGACCGACGTCGCGAAGCTGCCTTGACGCGAAGGGGCGTTGGATCGGTCTACGCTAGACTCGCCGCTGCTAGACGTCCTCTTCTCTTCGTGGTCGTAATCATCTGCGGGAAACGCCCAAGCAAAACCCTTAGTTGGAGCCGCCGCCATGGGGTCCGGCATGCCAGACACGCTCCTGGGGTTGGGATTAATGACCGGAGCGCGTCGAGGGGGATGGTTGGCACGCGGAGCAGCACGATTAGGTGACAGAGGAGAAGTGCCGTTAGGGCGCGAATCAGGATTTGTGATGCCGCGTTGCTGCTGGAGGTTCGAGACAAGCGAGACTCGGGACGCATTTTGGCTCTCGTATGGTGACTGCGGGTGAATGGATAGATGACCCATGGTAGCGTTCATCCGACTGTCTACGCTGCTGCGTCGAGAGTCGAAATGAGAGCCGGCATCGATACTGAGCCGGCTGTCGAAACCTTGGTTGAGCGGAGGTAGAACACCATGCTACTGCTATGTTAGACGAGTTTATAGGCGATCATGAAATGCGTACCTGAGACGACTGGGAGAGGCCAGATGGATACCTCGCCGATGATGGCGTCTCGGGTATCGAACTTCTTGATGGGGAATCATCGGAAGGGTTGAGTAGTGTTTGCACGTGTAGTCCCAAGGACTGGGACATAGTTGATGAATCTACAAAGCGTGTCAACAACGTGCAGATGATAGGTATCGTGAGAACTCACGTTTGCTTTGGGCAAGAGACCAATTGCCTGAGTCGCGAACCTCGCGTGCTTCTGAGTGCTGCCTGGGCTGTGCCGGGGTCGGCTCAGCCGTAGGTAGACGGTTGGTGAGTGAGGACAGTGGCGGCAGAGATTGCTGGCCCTGAGTGATGTTGTTTTGCATGTTGTTCTGCGACATGTTTGCGTGCGGCGTCGTGCGCTGAGAAACAGAGTTCATGGATATGGAGGCGGCGCACGAGGTACCTTATAAAATAGTCGTGCGTGCCCGCCGTTAGTGGTAGCGAGAGGGCTTTGGGCTCGTGATGATGTCCACACTCGAACGGGTGAGATAGTGGAGCCAGTGAGGCGCGGAATAATGACGTTTGCCAGAGCAAGTGGTTTTGGTCACTTTCGGCAATCGTAGATGGGCCAGGTGGGAAAGATGGAGAAGTAAGAGTAAAAGAGGGCCGAGTCCCGGGAAGGAAAGCTTGGGTAAGGGTAGTGGCCGGGGCGTGGAGTGGAAGAGGATGCAGGGCGTGGTAAGGGTAACGGGCAGCGAGGCCGCACGGGATATGGTTCGTTCCTCCCTGAAAGTAAAGATGGCAGTTGGGTTGAAGTGGGGCACGACGAATGGAGCGCCAAGACCGTCCCAACTCTAATGGCAAGCGCAAGGTAACGATCCACGCCGATTACCGCGAGAAGGGCAGGAGCGATGGCCGTGTCTTGCAGGAGTGGCAGCTGCGAGGGTGCCCGGCGTCAATGACTTCTTTTGGCGGTACGAGTCGAGACAAAAGCAAACAAGGTTCCTGGCAAAAACTCCACGAGAGCTAGAGATGCGGCTGCCGTGCTCTCCCTAGTCGGCGGACGCTGCAGCAGGGACAATACAAAGGTGCCTTTGCCCAGGCTAGATGGGACACGGCGTCCAGAGGGCGGGATCTGGAATTGACACGATGGAGGCGCCCTAAAAGACGAGTGCACGACGTGGGCGTCGAGCGAGGCGTCGTGGTGAGAATTGGCCAGCTGGGGCGGCTCTGGGGCGTGGTGGGTCGAGATGGTACCAGTTGACACGGCGACGAGGACAAAGTCGAGAGACTCTGGTTTGCGCGCGTGGGGAAGGAGAGCAGCAGTCAGCAGACTACCGGGTCGAGTACATGTCCTGGGGCGGAGGGCAGCAAGGAGCACAACAAAGCAGCGGGCAGCCGGCGGTCTAGCCGTAGGGACGTCGTACGACGTTGGGAAGGGACCTCTGGAAAGTGGAGGAGGTGCGGCGCAACAGAAAGCTAGAGGCGACGGTTGAGTCTTGACGAGTCGCAAGGGCAGCCAGGGAGCCAGCCAATTAATGGATATGGCGGTGCCCAGAGGTGAGCCGGCCGCACGTGGGAAATCGTTCAATCGAGGCCTCGTGTATCTTAAGCTGCCCGTCTAGCGGCGGCTAGCTGCACTTAATATGGGCTCCCTGCCTCCGCGCGCGAACTGGTGCACTTGTCATATGGCGGTGCCCATGACAGCAATTCCCTCTGCCACCACCGACCCGCGAGGGGCCACTCCGCCCGGCTGTGGCAGCCAGAGGTTCGTTCCGCTCCAGCGTGCAGAGCAGACGCATGCGCAGGCACGGCATCCTGAGCCCCGCGAGCAGCAGACACGGGCGGCGAGCATGGCAGGGCCTTGTAGTTTGTCGTCACTTTAGCCAAACCCGTGTTGCTATCCCGCCGCCCGCTGTACCGCCACGAGGTCACTAGCCCTCCACGCCTGCTACCCAACCGGCCAAAGCGCCGAGCAAAAGCAAATTCTGCGACGCTGTCCTCCTGCGCCGATCCCTCATGGCCGCCTGCAGCGCGCGCATCCTTCTGTAGCCTGCATTCGCTGCCGGCATGCAGTAGTCGCCTTAGCCCGTGCCCATGCCAAACAACATGGCCATACTTGGCCGGCTAGCGCTGTGCGAGACCACGGTACAGAACGACTACTGAACATATCCACACTTCGCGTCTCCGGGGCCACCGACACTGCCCCCATCGTCGCTTTGTTCCGATGGATGCACTGATGCACTGAGCTTCACAAGTCTGCAGGGCACGGCGCTCCCGAACCCTGCTTCCCGCATGGCAATCATCCCGCTCCATTAACCAGTCCTCCTGGCCCGACTTCTGCCAGAACTCCCGCCGCCCATAGCCTCTTTTGCCCTGCCAATTATCCTCCGCGGTCACACAGGCGCTGTGCCTCCTCTGTACCCTTGGTAATAAACCCACCCCTTGCTCCTGTCCACTTTTACTCCATCGCTCTTTGGTCGACAGGGCAGATCGTCTGTGACCGTTACGTTCATCCCTACTTCTGCTTCTTGGAACCTGCAATGCACATGATGCTGAACCCTTGGAACCCGCATCCATCGACCAGGTTACACGGGACACCATGTGAGCATCGACGTCGCTGCCATCTCGGACAACCAGCCTCTGTACAGCAATCTTCCATCGATTATTGTTGAACTGTGAGTTCCATGTTCTTTGTAGCCGCCATTGGAAGCCCTGAACCATATCAGCGACTCAACTCGTCACAGTAATGACCAACATCACTCATGTCTCTACGATCACCCACCACGACCGCGGTGTTGTCTCAGACAAAGGATCACACGATCGGCTAACCTACTTGGAATGTATCTGCCTAGAACGACTATGACCATTGAAACTGGACTGCAGACGGCAACTGCTGCCGAAACATGTCCATCTTTACGCATCCTTTGGATCAGTATCACGTAGTCGGTCCAAGCCGGTCAAGCTACTCTACACCACATGGCGATATCGCCGCCTCCTCGCACTGTACTCGGTCTGGCGGTGCTACCACACGCAGACCCGACGACCAGGTTCACAACGTAACGGTCTTGTGTCAGGTGCCAATGCATGTTTGGTCCTCCAGTGCTCTGATTGAGCAACGGTGGCTGAGGAGCCAACTCCGGATCCCACATGAATCCACGGTCAAGCCAACCGTAATTCAAGTTTGCAGAACTTACCATTCACCACGTTGAGGGCCGTCGGCCTGTGAGCTCAACAACATGGGTGTTCGTTTGTTTCTATGGTTCAACTCTGCATCGAAAGATCTGGAAGGCTTAGCTATGGTCACAGCATTGCTAGGCTGTAAGAGATATAAGGCTTACATGCTGTTGTGTCTGCAGCTTGTATGGCACGCTTTTGGGGCAGTGCCCGGGCGATGGTTTCCATGTTGCTGTGAACGTGGACCATACCAGGAACGAACGGTTTCTTGTGCTCTCAAAGGACATACATGATTCAGGTTTTGTGTCTGTCAATGTCGTTGTTCGATCCAAGCCACCGATGGACATGCATCATCGAACGCGCGTGCCTCTAGGTTGCACAGGCGCGACACGTTATCAGCACGCCAGCTACCTCCAAAAGCAGGCTTGAAGGACAGATGTTGTACTCGGACGCGTCAACCTGCCAGCAGTTGGTATCCGTTGGTAAGTGGAACTGTTGGGGCGCGGACCGTAACACAATGCAGGACTACCCCAGGTGGGTCGTTACGCGCTCAAAGTCTATCGGCAGACAAGACCAGTCGGTAAGGCTCCCGTGCCTCCCTTGCAGTACATCATTAGACGGACATTGCAGTGACATGCTCCGATGATCTGAGGCTTGGTGACATTCCGGCTGCAAGGCCCCTGAAGCTCGGCAGCACAGCAGCGGTCGCGTACCTGAAGGCAATATTGTTGTAATTGCCGGATCCGAACGGCGCTGCAACGGTTACTCGTAGATTGCAGTTACACTGAAAGCTCATCTCGGTCATGACTACCGGAGCAGTATGGTTGTTGAACGGAGGTTTACCTCGAAGTAGTGCAACTACCAGCGCAAGCATTTCGCCTCGGTACCAACCGAAGCCTAAGATGACTGTACCTCGATCGATTTGGGTGGCATTGGGTAGCAAAAATGCCTCAGGCACGATTACCGTACGATGTTGGCACGAGATGAGTAAACCTCGAAGACTCTACACAGTACCCAAGGTATTTCTACGTGCCTGGCCTCGCGATTTGCTGCCAACCCGACAGTACGGATACGCTACGAAGATGACGGTCATTACAGACAGGAATCGGCCCGTTCATCCATGGGACATGTCAAGCGCCTGCCTGATCCAGGTGCTAGCTGCGCCGCGGCCTCGCCACAAGACAGGGATGGGCAATTGCGGGCGGGGATGCGAAGCGACCACCACAATCACGTGAAGATCGTCACGATGCAGATAGCGCTGCGGGGCAAAGCTTGGTTCGCAACACGAAAAGCACGCGTGAATTGTGAGCAGGCACCATGGACGCCACCGCATCCGCCGTGCCTGTTGATGCCGAGCATGTTGAACGTGAGGACGCCGTGCCATCGCATGTTTTCCCCTTCCTCAGGCTTCCACGAGAGCTGCGGGATCAAGTACACATCTCTGCCGCCACTCCGTTGGATCTTAGGCTGACGGCAATATAGACATATGACTACACTTTCGCTGCGCAAGAGTTCAGCGTTGACCGGGCCATTGAGCGTCGTCACCTGAAATATTTCAAACCCAGCGCTGCTGCCATCCTCCTCATAACCCGCCACCAATACTTCCTCCTCAACCGTCAAGTCGCCCGTGAAGCCCTCGAGATCCTGTTCAAAAATCACACCGTCTACCTCAGCTGCGGACCATTTGTTCTCAAAGCGCTGCTAGAAAAGATCGAAGAACCCAATGGACCCGGCAGACAATGGCTGAAATGGCTAAAGAAGATAGAGCTGGACTGGGAAAACCTGCCCAACCTGCAACGCTACCCACCTGACCGCGAAGAAGGAAGGGACGTGTGGCACTGGGAGCATGACCAAGAGGAAGTCGATGTCGACTACATACGAGGCGCCTACTACAGCGGCCACTACGACGAATACGACCACGAAGGCGGATCCTACGACGACAACATATACGACGCCTCCAACGCATCGCTATACCCATCCTTCCGCCAGCCAGCCACCACACAACCCCCCAACGCAAACGACCCCTTCGGCTTCTCAAACCACTACCCCTTCGCCGACCCAACGCTCGACCCCGTCCGCGAAGCCTCCGCCGCAGACATAGCCACGAAACTCGACCTCCTCGTCTCCATGGAAGTTACACCCCTCTTCACATACCTCGCCTCGCCGACGTTCAACCTAAGCAGCATAACACTCCCTCTGCGATTTATATCCCGCGGCTCACACCAAAGCCGCAGCGTCTCGCGACCAGGCTTCGCTTTACCCCTTAAAATACGGTACTGGGTTCAAGTCTGCGTCCACGCCCTTCTCATGCTCACTTCTGCGCATGAGAGCGGTACGTCATCTTCGACGCCGTTACAAGAGGTGCGTGTCAAGTACGCGCCAGTTGATATCTGGGCGTCTATGGAACCAACAGACGACTTGCGACGTATTGTGGACTTGGGAGTCTGGTTCGATAACCCAGAGGAAGGACAGGAGGTCGAGAGGGAAGGGGAGGGCGAAGCGTTCCGCGCTGTGTGGGAGGGAATGCGAGCGAGGACTTCGTATGAAGAAAGGAAGAGGTTGGGAAGGAGATGGGGATTGAAGGCTGATATCACGTTTGATCCTTGGGATGGGGATATGGATAAAGGGAGGGTGGGGGATGAAGTTGAGATTGTTTTCACTAGGAATGAGGATACGGGTTCTATGTCTTGAGGGTAGCGAAATCGAAATGAGTACGATCAGCTCTCTCGGTCTGGACGGTTGGATGAAGACCAGACGAGTCCGCTACTCAACGGTGGAATGTACGATAGTCAGAACATTCGAGTTGTCGAGACAGTTACATACACTTGGCTCATAACGGTCACTTGATAAGATCAAAGTTTGACGACGACAATTCAGTGAAAAATCTCTTTATTCTTACATGCCTTGTCTGATATCAAAGGTGTGGTCACTATGCTACAGCATGAGCCCTCATGGCCAGTCGTCCACGCCAATGTCCATCCAACCTACTGCCATGCTGAATGCCCTTTACAAGCAGATTGACAAATGGAAAGGCAGATAGAAGCGGCGGTATGAGAAGATGACAAGAATACACAAGCCAACAACAACCTGATACACAAACGCAGCGCTGGAACACCGCTCCAGTATGTGCACTCCTCAAAACCTCAACAGCCGCTCGTCAGCAGGTACTGTAAACGACAGCCGTGGGTTGTGCGGTTGGGACGCCGCCTAAAAGTCCCAGAATGACTTGTCCGCACCCTTCCTACCACCCATGCCATCGCCCTCCGTCTTAATACCAGCACCATTGTTGTTCTCCTTCTTAACAGGGCTCTCCTCGAAGAGCGACCACGCAGCTTCTGTGCCCTTGCGCCCACCCATACCATTACCCGCGATGTTTATGCCGCGGTTCTCTGGTGAGTCAGCGTGCGTGCCCCAGTGTGTCTTCATGGAGTTGCGCGTCTGCGTCTTGGACTGCGTTACATCGTTCAGGGCGCGCCTTGCATCGCTGTTGTCGCCGCTGGTTTCGTCCGTCTTGTCCGTGACGTGGTCTTCGTAGAGGCCTTGGCCTTTGTTGCTGCGTCCGCCCTTAGTGGGTGCGGCTTTGCGCTGGCCCTCGGGTGTGCCTTCGTCGACGAAGTCGAAGTGGGCGTCTTGGTCGGGGCGCGCCTTGTGCACGATGGGGCGGCGGACGGGGGAGGTGTCCTGTGGTGGGTATATGTTAGCAGGGGTTCAGCTGGGTAGCAAGAGACAGAGATGTAGCAACCTCCGCCTCTGGCTGATAGTGTTCACCAACCTCATCGTCGCTCCAGCCAAAGTGACGAACGGCATTAGGAAGCGTCTTGGGCTTTGACTTGTTCGGGGTGGCGAAGTCGTCAAAGTCCCAGTGGGCGTCGTTCCTGTTGCGGTTCTGGTCGTGCTTGGATGGTCGCGCAGTGTCTCGTACCTTGGGTGTCTCCTCGCCTTCGCCAAACGTGAAGTGGTCGTACTTCTTGGAGCTCGTCTTGATGCTCATCGGGGCGACTGGGTGCTCGTCTTCTTCCTCTTCAAACAATCGGTTGGCCTTGAAGTTCTTTCCGCTACCTGCTTTGGCTGGGATGCGCTGGGGCGAAGGAGACGGTGAGTCGCCCCCTGCGCCAGCGAACAGCTCAGAGTACTCGCGTGGAGGCGGCTTCGCAGACTGAGCCCGGGGCGCTGCCGGCCCAGAGCTGCGCGACTCCCGCTCCTCAGTGTCAACCTCGCGAGGCGCAAACAGGGCGAGCGATGCGTGCGGGTCGTTCATGGCATTGTTCGTTGATCCCCTCGAACGGGAGCTGATGGAGACTTCATCTGCGCCTCGTGAAGCTGAGGTTGAGGGCCGCGACGACGCGCTCGATTCGGTCTGTGCAGCTGCCGCGTTGGATGTGATGAGGCGGATCTGTTCGCTGCTGTCGCGGATGGGCCAGTTGCGAGAGCGCGCACCAATGACGTCGATCTGCTTGAGCAGAGAGCCCTGGTCCCAGTACTGGCGGATCTGTGTAATCTTGCCCGACTTGTCAAAGTGGACCATGTGCACCTGTCAGTGTCAGTAAACGCGTGGAGAAGGCGTGCACCCCATCAAAGACGAAACCGAACAGGTCTGCAGACTACATAGTGGTAGAATACGCAAAGTAGAAACCTGAGCGTCAATGTAGGCTTCAGATGTTCGGTTTCCTCTTTGAGTGAGGTGGGAGGACGTGGATTGAGTCAGGCACATACCATAGGGAACGTCACAGTTCGGTCGGTGACGAAATTGTCATCCAGGCCTGGCAGGTATGCGCCGCCACCGTTGACGAACTCGATAGTCGTTTCAACGTCGATACTCAGGCCATTGCCGCCCTCAATCGCGTTGAGCACTTTCTCCTTGGTCTTCTTCAGGAGCTTCTCCTGAACAGACAGGTGCTTGATGATGGCGGTCGCGTCGTTGATGCTGGTCGTGGTGGTGACATAGTGGAGCGAGGCATTGTCCGCCAGCGCGCCCGAAGAGGGCGTCGCCAGGAACCTGGTGTATGTGTCGCGGAGCGTCATGACGCCTTGTATAGTAGTAGCTGTTTAGCTAATTGCTGTTGTGCGTATGTATACCGGGGCGAGTGTGGTGGCGGGTCAAGTGGGGTGTGATGGCTGTGGTGATACAAATGTTGTGAGTAAACAATCGCGGCCGGACGCGCGTAAGATTATGTACCCAAAAGCGGTGGGGAAGGTGAAAGGGGAACCACAACATTGAGGGCAGCAGGCTCCCATATGGACCGCAAGAGCCCCCGGTCTCTCCATCGCAAGGTGTTGTTTATGCAGGGGTCCCGCGACGCCCCACCTCGATCAGCCACCAGAAGGGATAGCCGGACTGCGGAGATCAACGCGGAGAACAATGTCATGCAGCCTGCAGCTAACGGCTTCGCGGTGGGGATCTCGTTTGTTGTCGCACACCATCTTTTTCGATTTTCCTACTTTCGCAGCCATTGAATCATATAGATTGAACAGCGGAAGTTCACCCTTGTTTGCTTATTCGTGCCGCAATTACCGGCGTGTTTCAGGTCTGCTCTGGTGTGCCGTCCGTTATAGGACGCCTAGGAAATGGCTTCTCTTCATCCAGTCTCTCGCTGTTGCGCGCGTTGGCGACAAAAAATCACATCTATACCATTGTATACGGTGCTGGCCTTCAATAGCCAGGAGCACCTGAGATAAGGAAGGACCCGAACAAGTGTACTGCAGTCTACATTGACAGGAAAACGAACGCTGGCTGAATTCCAAGGCAATGTACATTTTAAGTTATTTTCTACTTCTCTTTCCCTCTTCAGAAGGCGCGTATTCCATTCTTCCTGTTAGTGGAGTGAGAGTTAACGTTTCGATCTCCTCGCCACTATCCACATGATGTTATTGGGCTTGCCATTTCTTTTTGTATGATCCACTCTACTGTTCTTTTCTTCTGCGTTATCAAAAGAGCAAGGACTGCTAGATGGCTGGCTGGAAAATGCAGGTAAAGTATACGGGCACGCAACGTGTTCGTTGAAACGCTGATATATGACCTTTGAGACTCGACGTGCAATCACAGCGCTGCCGAGGCGGCGTGCAATTGAGCGTGTATCCACTAAGTGTGAGTCTGAGGATTGCGATCTCTCTCATTTGATGAGGAGTACCTTTGCGTATGTGGTTGATGTATTGCGGGAGTCATGAGTGGCTCGTCTCGTTCTGCGTCATCGCAGTACCATAGATGGGATAGAAGGGAACCAGAATATCAAATCGCACACACTGCAGTGAGTTAACGGTTGACAAATATGTAACGCGCACCTTAGCGTCTTCTCTTTCTCTATACAACCCAGTCTGACATTCCTTGCTGACTCCTCTCCTCACCGGCCCCGACATCCAACTCAGAAGACGGATGACATACTGACCTACCCTCAAACACCTACAACTTAACATGGCCTCAACTGAGATGGACTATTTACACATCGGCATGGGGTATCGCGATCTAAACGACACAAGTGATCTTGTAAGGGAAAAGGAAGAAAAGCGCCTTCGCGAAGAACGGAACATAGATCAGGCGTTAGATACGTTTGAACTGTACGACGACGCTCTGGCGATAGTGCATATCAACGACGACACATACAGCTACACGTCAGCGTCACCTTCGCTCCAGCTTCTTGGCCTGACGGACGATGACAATGCACTCCAGTCCTTCTTTCGGCTGTTGCGATTGCACAAGTCAATCGAACAAGAAACTGCACCAAGGCCGGACATACGGCTGCTAGAGGACGGCATGCTGAACGTTACACCACAATCAGAAGAGGCTAAGACGATATACCAACTCAATGCCCAGTCCTCCAGGCTCCTAGCATTGACGGGCGAGATCCGCAATCAGATATTTGCCGAAGCCATGCGTGGCTTCAGCATCTTCATCAAATCGAGGCGTGTGGATTATGGAGAGTACACCAAGCAGGAATTGTCGCGGATCACGAACCGCATCAGACTGCTCAATTCTTCAGCCGGTACAGCTCTCCACGAGACACATTTGGAGGTAGGGCCCAAGGATTTCCTAGATGTAGCATCCTGGCACGGTTCAAAAGTCAGAATCACACGCACCAATCTACCAGGCGGTCTAAAAGAGGATAGTCCCTTTGTCGCGCTTCAGTCGACATGCCGGCAGATCTATACCGAAACTGCACTAGTTCCATTTTCTGGGATCAATCGGTTTTGGTACTATAACGACTTCGCTCTCACCGCTCTGAAAAACCGCATTACATCATCTCAAACTGGAGCCATCACCAAGCTCTTCTTTCATGTGAAGGCTATGGAATATTCAAGCAGGCCGAACGATATTGGAGACTTTGACTTGAAGCGTGTTCAGAATTTGAGTACGTTGACGGGGTTAAAGTACATTCACATCGCTGTTGTGGTAGGAACTTCTTCCAAGTCCTCGTTCCGTCCGTCGGAGATTGCGGCGCTCAAGCGGATAGAGGCTGGATTGGGTCCTAGGCTTCTGAAATTCGCGCCCAAGGATGTTGAGTTGGCGTTTGAGCTTCATCGTCTGGAGTAGTAGGATATGGTCAGGCGCACGCTAGCTTTTGTGTGACTGATGTGGCAAATATTAGTTGCTGAGACGTTCAGCTGCGGGTAGTTACAGCGTCGTTTGCGTTGTCACTATCGCGGCAGCCTTGAGTGGCTCCTTCTTCCCGAGGTCGTTGGCAATCGCAAAGTCTAAATTAGAGGGTTCGACTGGGCGAATTAGTTTAGTTTTGGTAGAATACCCTCGTTACCTACTCAACGACCCAAATTCGAGACTGGGTGAATCCCCGGTGAATGAGCGAGCAGTCGACTTACGGCTTAGCGCAATGGACCCTCAGTTCTTCTTTCCTATAGCGCTGGCTGTCCTAGCCAGTGATTCCATGCTCGGAATGCAACTTCCTAATTCCATCACTCTTAGCACCGACACATCGACCACGATGGCGGACGCGACGCGCGCAGCCGATGAGCACTCGGCAGCTCTGTCGTCGCATGAAGAGAACACAAATATAACTACGCGCAACGCTATCGAGTCCCCTCTTCTGCAACTTCCAGCCGAGATGCGAAATGAGATCTACAAGTGAATAGACCTTCTCTTGCATCGCTCAGAAAAATTACGAACATACACTAACCCTCTCATCTGTGCTAGATACGTGTTGAGCGGCCAGGTTCACGAGATCCTACTGCGACCCCTCCTACTGGAAAGTACCATTGGTCTACTACTCGTCTGCAAGCAGATCTCCGAAGAAGCTGCCATGCTACAGTACCCTTACTGCGTCTTTGCATTCGATCACGAGCTCGCCATGCGCTACTTTCTCTTACGATGCTCCCCCGCCCAACTTAAATTCATACGTACCATTCAGCTCAAACCTCGTAGGTGTGGTTTGCTGAAGCGTTCCTTCTGGAACTTTGGGAACAATGGAGGGTCAATACGGTTGGAGAAACTGGAAGGCTTGCAGACGGTGGTTATCGAGAAAGCGAGGGTTCCTTCACTGCTGAGTGCTATCGGCGAGCAACAGGATATTGGGATGCTGGCGGAGACGATGAAGCGCATGAAACCGGGTGTTACTGTCATAATCGAAGGATAAGTTGGGTTGAGCACACCAGAAATGTTCGCGGTTGTACAACAATGTTATCGAGCTGGAGGTATACACTACCTCAAGAAGGTATTTGCCTGTTCAGACTCAGTTGCATATACGAAGTAAGATGCGACACGTATGTAACCACTCTTAACGGTGCAATAACTTAAATGACATCAGGGTATGCATGCGGCATGCACAGCTTGCCTTGAGTTCGTATCGAACTTGTACTAGCGTCCCAGCGCCGGGTTGCGCAGACAAACTTCCTCATTGCTCTTGCTGTTTTGGGCCTCAACTCCACTCCTACGGGTCCAAGCTCTTCAGGGCTGTCTCTCACTTACCAACTACTTAGATCACAACACAACACAGCTTCACCCGCACGTCAGCAACAAAACTTCCCAGTACACCTGCCAAGATGGGGCGAAGGACAGCAGCCAACGCTGCGCGCGCTCACATGTATGCAGTCTACGAGAGTCAGTATGCGCAGGAAGTACATGAACTAATATTGAGATAGCACGGCGGCAAATCAGCGCAACTCTCCTCTCCTCCGTCTACCGGCCGAGCTTCGGAATCAAATCTACAACTACGCATTGGGCGGTCATGTTCTCGGGATAGGAATATATACAGAGCCGGTGACACGCAATCGCAAGTCACGTCTTTATAAGCAGAAAGACGCCCTTGCTTTTGCATTGTTAAAGACGTGCTCTCAAGTCAACGCAGAGGCAGCAACTCTAGCGTATAGTCTCAACACCTTCAACTTCCTCGGACACACCTCCATCCCTGCCTTCACAGCGTCCGCCAGTACAAGAGGAATCCAAGCCATCAGAGTGATCAGGATTTCATACAACATTGTAATCCTTTGCAGACCCACGGATTTATTGTCACAGCTTACCTATTTCCGAGGTCTAGAGGAAATCAAGATCAACTTAGCTGGAAAAGAGCTCGAATCAACGGAGTACAACCATGCCTGCCTTCGGACATTGTGTACGTTACTGCGAAACTATAAGCCTGGTGTTAGAGTCATGACATGGGATGCTTTCATTGGGTTGAGCAGTGTCAAATATCACTGAGACAAGGTGGATTGGGTTTTGACCATCGTATGGAGGGTGGAGGGTGATTGCTTTTACGAAGTCAAACGAATAGGCTGCAAAGACTACAGGCGAAGCAGAGTAACTCAGATGAGTTTGGCGGATGTTTACGTCGGAAAAGTTTCAGAGATTAACAATGTGCCATATATTATCCATCTCTCCAGATGATCAGAAAGTGTTCAGCATTACAACTACCAGCCTTTTCTCCAAGTCAGCACGTGCAATCATTCTTTATTGCCAACGGCATTGGAAATACTTGTGAAGGCGACCTTAGGAAGCATGAACAAGACGAGCAGATACCTAGGTTGGGTGTGCGGCCTAGCGCACGGCCGCGCAAACACTCTATCGCTTCTCACGATTATTTTAGGCATTGTCCGCACCTCCACACACTCTCTCACTTTCCTGTCTACAAGGCTACACCACGATACCGCTCTACCCATATACCTTACAGCGCCAAATACCCAGGCCTGTCTCAACAACTCAATAATGGCGCAGGAAATATCAGCGAACCAACGCAACTCCCGCCTTCTCCGTCTTCCCGCCGAGCTACGAAACCAGATCTACAAATACGCGTTGGGCGGACATAGAGTCTTATTGGGAACAACACAGCCACGCCTCTGCTCAGAAGAGCCCATCCCACGCTTCGCGCTACTAAGAGTGTGCTCACAAATCCACGCTGAGGCCGCCCTTCTCCCATACCGCCTCAACATCTTCCACTTCTCCACAGACGCCAGCAGCACCAATGATTTCCTGAGCAGTATGAGTACATCACAGCTTGGAGCCCTTGAGATACTGGTCATTCACACCAAAGACGTCTGCAGAAATCCAGATCACACGTCACCTCATCTGATTCAATGCAAAAGTCTGAAGGAGATCAGGATACGCTACAATACAAATTCCTTTTTGTCGAGGAACTCCGACTTATCTCGTGTGGGTTGTTTTGCGAAACTACTGCGGGAAACGATCCCTAATGTCAAGATTACGACGTGGGACGGTGACATGGGAAACAAATGTACGGGACATTACTGAGACGGTTTGCAGTTTGCATACGTGGTAGGACGAACAGTGAGATTTGAAATACTGTCACAAAGTGGCAGGAAGGCGTTCGAGTATCGAGATCGAGGAAAACAATTAAAGGCGCAGTTTTCAGGAATTGCATTTTGGTAAGGTTGTCTGATGAGGAGGATTAGCCAAAGTCAACTTTCATGCAGTACATACGTAACAAGGTACAGCAATACCAATGTAGTAAGCTATCGTAGTGCATGGCTTTGCAAACGCTCTCTTTCACTTCTTCGAATGCCTTGGCACCGCCTGCACTTCAAGACCTTGTTGCGCTCTCACGATACTTGTGACTTCTCCCATTCGTGAGAGTGCAGTGGCTGCAGCACCCGACAACTCCACCCACTCAACTGCAAATGTCCAAATCCATATCGACAGCGCAAACAACGGCGCAGATAACATCCGCAAATCAACAGAACTCTCCTCTTCTCCGCCTACCTGGCGAACTTCGAAATCAGATTTGGGTGCACGCGCTGGGCGGCCAGAGGATCAGGTTGAGTTTACGCGGCGACAAAGTACTAGTACTTTATCGCGACAAATTTGCACTGGCATTCGGGCTATTGAAAGTATGCACCCAGATCACCGCCGAGGCTGGGATGCTGCTTTACAGCCTCAGTGTGTTCGACCTTGTATCGACGACCATGATCAACGACCTCGTTACTAGCATGACTAAATCGTCCATCGAAGCTATCAAAACGCTGGAACTCCCACTCTGCTTCATCGACACTCATTATCCCCGCGTTGCATCCTCACTTGCAAAGTTCAAGGGCTTGGAGCAAATCAGGTTGAAACACAGCTGTTCAGACAATCATTTAAGGGTTCCCCGATATCAGGACGGGCTGCGGGTTTTGGCGGAGGGTCTGCGAAAGGATGTACCGGGTGTCAAAATTTCGACAAATAAGTTTATACCTAGGGAACCGGATTGGGCAGTGAGAATAGCATTGATGAGACACTCCGGATTGAGCAGTGAGAAGAGCTTTACTGAGATACTCCGGACTGAGCGTCAAGAGGAGGCCGAAGAGCATGAAGCAATTGTCTTTTAAAGACACGCAACGGGCAGTCTTATGAGTAATGAGAAACGAAAGGGAGTATGGGCGCCTTGAAATGAGACGGTGTGCAGGTGTTTATTCCAGCAAAGCTTACTGAGATCGATGATCAGCCACAAGCTCATCTTCCTATAAGACAGACTCTAAGGATTGCGATCTCTCTCATTTGATGAGGAGTACCTTTGCGTATGTGGTGGTTATGTAATTCGGGAATCATGAGTGGCTCGTCTCGCTCTGCGTCATCGCAGTACCATGGATAGGATGGAAGAACCGCACTTTCCTATAAGACAAGGCAAAATTAAAGAGTTCTATCCTGTTCTACCTTCGCTCAGTCAAGCACTACCTACGCTCATTACGTATGACCAACTGGATCTGAAAGGATTTCTACTCCTTCACTTGCCTGACTATTATTGCAAGCACGTGCACCCCCAAGCTTCCTCGCACTTTCCCACTTCTACGACCACGCCACCACCACAACCGCTCAATCCAAATAGCGGCCGCGATACCCATACCCGTCCCGACAGCTAAAACGATGGCGTAAATCACGAAAGCCGAAGCTACAGCAGCAAACCAACTGAGGTCTCCTCTCCTCCGTCTACCAGCAGAGCTACGAAACCTCATCTACCACTACGCGCTCGGTAACTGTACCCTTACCTTCTCCGACGATTACAAGCCCCGCCTCTGCCAACACGACACGCCCCGCCTCTGCCAACGCGACAAGCCCGCTTTCCCCCTTCTAGCCGTATGCGTACAGATCCACGCCGAAGCAGCCCTCCTTCCTTATAGCCTCAACACATTCGTCATCGCGACTGCGGAGGTTCTGAATACATTTTCAGCCACTACGCCCCCGTCTTTCATCCAAGCCATCAAGAAGCTCGATATTGACTATTGGACTGTGTCGTCACATTGGGCAACAGAGAAAAGTCTTGCGTCACTGAAGAGGTTTAAAGGGCTAGAAGAGGTCACGTTCTGTCATTCCTGGTCAGATGAAATGTTTAAACATGATTATGAGGAGCGCTGGGGTTACGTGGCGGAGCGGCTTCAAAAGGTGACGCCACAGGTTACAACGTCAATTCAAATTCGGGACTTGGAGGCTGAGAAGCGCAGGAAGTATCAGAACTCGCTGTGTGGGTGGGCAGGCTGAGGTATGGCTGGGAGAATCCTGATGGAGCGGTGGAGGATTGACGGGCGGTCTTGCGAGCACGACGCTACTGGATGCAGAGTGATAGTATCGATCAGCAAAGCCCAGCCAGCAATACAACAACCGCGCTATGCAATCATACCATTTACAATTAGCAAGACAAGCCACTAAGAGTACAAATCATCGTCCATGGTGGCATCGCCAAAGCCCCCTTCAGCGATATCAACACTACTCTTCCCCGGCGTATGATTCGCCGGCGCCTTGCCTTTACCCTTGCCACTCCCGCTCCCCCCAGTCGCCCCATTCGCATCCCCATTGCCAAACCCATTAACTTCCAAGTTTTCCGTCCTAACAACCATATCCTCAACCTCATCAATCGGCGCCTTTGCCTTACCCTTCCCCTTCGCGCTAGTCGCCAGCTGAACAGCCTGCACAGCCCCAGCTCCATTCTCCTTCTTATCCTCCTTCTTGCCCGCACCTTCAAATTGTTTCCTGACCCTGTCGTAATGCCGGAGTTCATCCGCACTAACACTGGGTACGAGTTCCTTATGGGCTTCCATAAAGTCTTCTTCGGTGACCATGACGGCGGTATCTTCTTCTGTGGCGAGATGGTCGAAGAAATAGGCAATGGTGATGGGAGGGGAATGGGTGGCGTTGTGAGCAGCGACCTTTTCGTCGACGATCTTGGCGGAGCGGGTGATGGCTTTGAGCATGGCGTCGGAGCAAAGGGCGTACATGTCTGCTCCGGTGTATGTGAAGGGGAGACCTTGTGATACGCGTTGGAGGGAGAGGGATGGATGGAGTGTGAATCTGGCAGAACATGTTAGCATCTGTGGGTATGGAGGAATGGGAGAGGAATGCGACGTACTTCCTTGTCAGAGCTTCCAAGATGGTCTGCTGCTTCTCGTGGGTATCGGAGACACCCAGGTACAGCATCTTGTCGAAGCGACCGGGTCGTAGTAGGGCTTGGTCGAGTAGATCAGGTCTGTTAGTTGCTCCAATGACGAAAACACCTTCTCCTCCATCACTCATACCGTCCAGCTCGGCGAGCAATTGGCTGACAATACGGTCCATAACGCCACCGCTGTCACCTTGGTTACCACGCTTGGGTGCAACAGAGTCCAATTCGTCGAAGAAAACAACACAAGGACGGGCATCGCGGGCGCGTTGGAAGACACGACGTACATTGGCTTCGGATTCACCAATGTACATGTTGAGCAGCTCAGGTCCCTTGACACTGAAGAAGTTGAGTGAAAACTCCGTAGCGATTGCTTTTGCAAGCAGCGTCTTTCCTGTTCCGGGTGGGCCGTAAAACAAGATACCACTGCGCTTCTTCATGCCCTTGGCGAATAGCTCAGGACGTGACAAGGGAAGTTGGATAGTCTCCATGACTGCGTCTTTCACGTGCGTGAGACCACCGACATCTGACCATCCGACGTTGGGGATCTTGGGGGCTCCAATTGCATCTGCGAAGTTCTTGCGTGCTGCATCTACTGCGGTGTCTAGATCGGCTTTTGTGAGACTGTTGCTGAAGTGACCTCCTGCTAGTTCGATGTCGCGTGTGGTGATTGTCTCGGACGATGAGAGCGATTTTGTAGAGGATGCGGCGAGCGCTTCGAGACGTTGCTGCTTTGCGACTAAAGCGCGATCAACGACATCCACAAGGTCGCCAGCTACAAGAGCGGCAGTCTTGACAGCGACATTTCCAAGGTCTACCTCAGGGGATAGTCTAATACCGGCATCATCGACGATACTTCTAAGAATACCTTCTCGTTCGCCTTCATCGGGTGCTGTCATCTCAATCTCGTGAGTGAAGAGTCCTCGGATGCCTTCCGGTACCTTGTCAATCTCGGTCGTAGTTGCGATTAGCACGCGGGAGTCGGTCAATATCTCTTTCAGCGCGGTGTTCATGCGATCGGCGTTGAGTGCATCGACGTGCTTGACGAGTAATGCTGTGAACTCAGCGCCACATGTCAATCCTCGTTCTGCCCTAGCTTTCAGAAAACCTTCTGTTTTGACATCGCCACCTCCAGCACCGCCTTCGGTGATGATGTCAAAGGCATCGATGGCAAAAGTGTGCAGACCGAGGTCTTCGCAAGCCTTCGTAGCGAGGGTAGACTTTCCGATGCCACGTTGAGTCGAGGTGATCAAGACTGCGATGGGTGGTAGGCCTAGGTGGATGGCTCGCGGACTGGTAGCCACAGACATGAGTTCTCGCAACCGTCTGCGAAGTGATGAAATGTAGGGCTTGGGCAGCTCGTCTAGTGACATCGTCTTCTGCGAGCTCGAAACAGGGGCTCGTTTGGCACCAAGATAGTATTGCCAGGCATTGTTGATGGGAGCTGGAGTCTTGCCCTGCTCGCTGCCGTTCATCTCCATTTTGGTACTGGCAGCATCTACTGTGACAGCACCACCCCACATGTCGGCCTCTTCGCCGTCGTGAGATGCATGGGTAGAGCTCGATACATTGCCAATCTTGAACCAGGACACGACCTTTGGATTGCGGCTGTTGGCGCTGGTACTTTCATCGCTAGCGGTTGGTCTGGCTCTGGCCAGCAGCTCATCGTTGCCAGCGTCTTCTTCTGTCGTGGTTTGGAATACCGCCCGACCAAGCGATTCGTCGATTGATACGCCTATCAAATCACCACTCTTTACAATCCGCCTCTTTTGCTCAAAGTGGTCTTTCAATGCTGCGAAGAGACTGGGTTGAAGTAGACGATCTGACGACAGAGGCGTTGACACCTTCATAAGGGTGACCTCTTTGGCAGACGGAGGCAAAGAAGAGCTGTTCAGACGTGGCTTCTGAATGGCGCTCCTAGGAAGATGAGAAGACTGACTGGGGGCTAGCGGAGTGATGCGGAGGTGAGAAGGACTGCCTAGGTTTGCGAGAAGAATTGGCGAGAGATAGGCATGCAATGACGAGGTTGGTTGCGAGAAGCCCGAGAAACTACTTCTTCGGTCGGTATCTGCCATCTTTTGTACCGGATATCGCGCAACCTTCTTGGACATGTTTTCTGGCAGGCCAAAGACCCTGACGGGGCGCCAATTCGTATTATCTTCCTCGTCTACTCCGCCGAATGCACCCAAGCCCCAGAGCGGATGTGATGAAGGGGCTTCGGTGCCCCCAAGCTTGACCCAGTCGCCCGAAAAGCAACCGACTTTGACCAGTGTGTTGATGTCGACGAATACGCGCGCTTCCTCGTCATCCTCGCTTCCCGGCTTCGGATGGACAAGGTCATCTGGGACACGCTGGAGAAGGCCCTGAGCTTTGAAGACCTTGCTCTTGCTTGCCGGACCGCCACGGGCTGTGGTAGCTGTGAAATTGGAGTATACCGACCCTGGGGTTGCGATGCCATTAGGGCGTCCGAAGTTGCCGGGTCGTGGGGTCGCGGAGGAAAAGATGGAAAGTGCACCGGATGACTGAGGCGGGAGCATAGGCGCGTTCAGCGATATGATGTCGTCGGACTCGTCGGACAGGTCTCCCGCATCGCTCTCCGAGAGCTCTGATTCGAAGTTGTCTGTAGACTCCCCGTCGGGTGGAGAGACATTGCGCGAGTTGTCCTCTGCGGCCGAGTAGAAGGTGTCATTCGAGGTGTCGTCAGCCTCATCATCGTCGCCAAATCCGTTGGTCGTCGGAGGCTGTTTCACCGGAGGCATGATGACGGGCTGCTTAGAGCTGCTTCGATGCGATTGCAGTATCACGATCCTCGTGCTCGGTAGCAAGAGGCCTTGCGACACGGGCTCGGAGGCGCTGATCTTGGCTGGTGGAGGTGGGACATGGGTGATGGGATGGGCGGGAAGCTTCAGAGGAAGCAGGTCGCCAGTATGAAGGACGGTAGGTAGTTGTAGGGCTTCGCGTACGGCCTGTCGCCAGGCCTCCTCTTGCGCCGCAAGATCCACCGCCTTGCCTTTTGTTCCGTTCGCTTCCACATAGCGGCTCTTCGGAGCTCGTGACGAGCCATTCATCTGAGCAATGAAGCCTCCGCCGAACTTCGCATGTACTTCGTCCAGCTTCCGCAGCGCTTCCGTGTCCAAATTGACGTAAACTGTGTCAAGCCCGACCGGCACAACATCGTATATGCGCACCTCGATGGGCGTATCCCGTCTCTGTGTCTTGTTCGGGGCGACATTCTGGAGGAGCTGGGAGAAGGACTGCAGGGCGAGAGACGACGTGGGGATCTGGAGTGACGAATGCGGGCGCGCCGTGCCGGTTTCTGTCTTGTCGGCTGGTCGCACTGGCAGGATGGTCCAGGGAGCGTTCTGGGAAGCGGCGATGGAGGTCGGCAGCCACGGGGTGATTGCGACGTGTTGGATGCGATCCGAGTCTGGCGTATCTCCATTGGCTATTCTTCTTGTCAGCCACCTCTCCCATCTACTACCAAACATTCCTTCCACATACCAGCGCTCTTGCTCGCTCCAGGGAACAGATCATTGAAGAGATCCTCCGACAGCACTCCGACCTCACCCTTCACGCGGTCGTCGAGCAGTAGTCGCGCCGAAATAGGAGGGCGGTCAAGACGTCTTCTCCGTCTTCTTTTCCGTGGGTTCGCGACTCCATTCTGCGCGTCCATGATGGATTAACGAGGGATGTCTGCCTCAATGAACAGATGTATGAGCATTCGCGGCTCTGTTCGTTGCGTGCGATCAGCCCGGGCATCAGATAGCACCAGAGAGCCGCATTGCCTCGGCAGAACTAGCCCGCTCGGACATGGTTACCTGCCACGAATCCCCGCGTCCACTCAACTGATTGGGAGCAGGAATCCCACGAGCATGCACGACTCAGAATTACATGTTGGCTTGTGTTGTTCGGGTCTGTAGTCCAGTAGTCCAAGTTGAACGTTCACACTGAGATTCAACAAGGCTTCAATGGGCCGCAAGTGGCCTGTCGTACATCACACGTCACACGTTGACCACAGCATGTGCATATCTTCGACAAGCAGTATACCTGCCACATCAAGTGTAGATACCGCTCTACTGATACCTTCCGACGTAAATGATATTCAGTCTCGCTATCTCCCAGAAATGGTTGACGTTGGAATTCGCGATTCCGGAGTCAAGTCCGCAGCCTCTTCACATGTTAATAAATAGTGCATGCGACATGTAAACCATTGCCACAAAACCGCAAACCCTGCTTGCATCACCCGCTATGGGGTTTCTAAATGTGGTCGTTGAGATGCATCCTTCTGCAACATGATCGCTGATTTGCCGCTTCCTCATCCATTCCTGACGTAATGCTCTTGCCAAACAAGGCGCGCGCAGCCACCGCGTCAAAACTGCGATGCACAAAAAAGCCGCAACATGTCTCTCAACCGCGCTCCAGCATCTCACAGCCCTTTTGCGCGTACAGAGGACTGCGATCCGCCCACTTGGGATTACAACACTGAAGAGGGACTAATTTGCCGGCATCCGTACCTATGCTCCACGCGACCCTGGACGCTCCACACCACCGTCGCCGAACCATAGGGCTTTCCCCAGATCAATATGCCGAAGGCCTCTATCACAGCCGCCAAACACCGTGTTGAAGAGCAGTTCAATCATCATGAAGAAAAGAGAAAGTCCAAGACACAGGCTGCAGTCGACTTCGCACACCAGGCTAAGCGTCTCGGACAATACACACCAGAGCAAGAGAATGAGGGCACAGGTTCCACACAGGCAGTTGAAGCACGGTTCATAACTCCGCAAGATCCTGTCATCGAAACTGCCGACGGCCATCGACTACCTGCTGTTCCTCTGGAAGAAGCGACCAAGCTCAACGAATTGCGAGACATTATTGACGACCGTGATCCTACTAAGAAAGAATCCTTCTCACCGCGGCTGCGCGAAGCAAAAGATGGAACGATACACGGCATACCTCCGAAAGAAGCAGACATGAATGGCGAAGGGAAGTCTGATGTCCCACTAGGTGACTCGAAAGCGCCTTCGAAGACAAATCCTCTTTTCCCGCCTCTGCCCATGTATGGACCGCCAACGCTTCTAAGGAAATGCCAGTGCTGGTTCTTCCGAGTCTCGTCCGGCATCTTGTCATTCTTGTTCCTTCTCGTCATAGTCTTAGGTGCAGGCTTTACGTCCCTTCCTGGCATGTGCAAACATCTGTTCCTACTGCTAACTTTCCGCGACGCTGAGAAGCGAAGGCCGTTCTACGAAGAGGAGACCAAGCGAAAGCAAGCAAGAAGGGAAGCAGAAAGAGCATGGAAGAAGCGAGACACAATGCCGTCAGCTCAAAAACTGGAGAATGGAGAAGATGGTGGAACAACAGATGAGTTCGAGCCATTGGAAGGCGGTCCCGATCCTCTAGTCTGCGACGTGCGCCACTATGCACGAAGAGTAGGACTTGACTGCGAGATCTTCGACGTCCAGACAGAAGATGGTTTCATCATCGAACTCTGGCATCTGTATAATCCTCGTGACTACAAGCGCACGAATGACGGCCAGCGTTCCCCACATTCACCAGAGCTTTTCCCTGAAGATCGCACGGGTGTTGCTGGGTCGCAATATGAAGAAGGTGAAAAGAAGTACCCAGTCCTTATGATCCACGGCCTTTTGCAGTCCGCAGGCGCTTACTGCACGAACGATGACGACAGTCTCGCTTTCTTCCTCGCAAAGTCCGGCTACGATGTCTGGCTTGGCAACAACAGATGCGGTTTCAAACCTCGCCATACCACTTTGCAATACGGAGACCCGCGCATGTGGGCTTGGAACATTCGTCAGATGGGTGTCATGGACTTGCCCGCCCTTACCTCTCGCGTACTTTCGGAGACCGGATTCGAAAAGCTGGGTCTCATTGCGCACAGCCAGGGCACCACACAAACTCTTGTGGCACTAGCGAAGGAACAGCGACCTGAGATTGGCGAGAAGATATCTGTGTTCTGCGCACTAGCACCTGCCGCCTACGCTGGTCCCTTGATCGGAAAAGCCCAGTTCAAGTTCATGCAAGTCATCAGTCCAAACATGTTCCGGACAGTTTTCGGCATCCACGCCTTCATTCCATTCATGATGGTTATGCATGGTCTACTTCCCGGAAAGTTCTACGGCTCCATGGGTTATCGTGTCTTCGCCTTTCTGTTCAACTGGACGGACGACCGCTGGGAACGTGATCTGAGAAATCGCATGTTTCAATTCTCCCCCGTCTACGTCAGCGCCGAGAGCATGAGATGGTGGCTCGGACGAGAATGTTTCGCGAAGCAGAAATGCATCTTGGCCACAAGAGATGAGAAGATTATGGAAGACAAGGAAGACGAGGTGATCGAGCAGACGAAGACTAAGGCCGGAAGTCCGCCACATGAATCCGACGATGAGCATCAGAAGGACAGGAGAGAAGCTGAGCGCTACGCGTGGTACGGTCCGCAAACTCCTCCTTTTGCATTATGGGTCTGTGGCTCCGACGACCTAGTAGATGGTCGTCGCCTTCTACGCCGTTTCGAACACGGTCGAGAGCCACATGTCGATGTCGTACACTCCAAGGTCATCGAGGGGTACGAGCATCTTGATGTCATTTGGGCTATGGACGCTATTGAAAAGGTCGGCAAAGAGGTCAGAGAGGTGATTTGGAAGACGGCGTCTGCAGATGCCCGCAAGCTGTGCAGGACGCCAAAGGGATGCGAGGACGTTCACGAGTTTTACAGCAAGAGTGGAGCTAGAGAGAGTGCGACCCGTGAAATCGATGCTTCGGCTGGTGAGTGGAGCAAGAAGGGCGAGGAGGCTGTGGCCGATGGGCCTGGAGAGTAATGCTGAGATGTAAGGAGCATTGTCGTACTCACCCTAGGACTCCTACGGCATACGAGACAAGCGCGAACACACAAAGAAGCATACACATGGGAGGCGCTTTTGGTTTCCTTCAGCACATGAGATATCCCCCTGTCCGTTCAATCGAGGCAGCTTAGACTAGAAATGGAAATGGTTCGCATTATCATCCAGCTTGGCGCACGAGGCTTACGCTCAAATCGTTAGGATCGGCATCTTTGTACTTCACTAATATACCAGTTGTTAGCTTCACACCGTAGATTGACAGCTGCAAAGTCCTCCAAAGCGCAGTTTCATCGGCTCATCACACCGCAAGAAGAGGGATCCCTGGCAAAAGGCGGTCTCCCCGCTGTGCCGCATGGGCGCCACGGTTCTGTTGGTTGTAAGTGGCAAGGCGCCTTTGTCGCGACGGTCGCGTAAACAAAACCGTGCGGCCCCTGCAGCGACCCCACCAAGCTAGTCCAACGCGGCGCTCCTCACCGCTTGAACCCAGAACACTTCTGCCTCCAGCGTCGACGCCGGAAACGAGAGGTTCCTTCGACAGTCGTCTGTTTGACACAGCAACACCGTAACCATGCGAGGAGAGGTACGTCAAGTTGGCTTGTTTCTGGCCGAGTGTTCAATCGCAGTATGCGAAGAGATGCGGGGGCTTCATGCGCCGACATGGACGAGATGAAGCTCTACCGTGGCTAAATAGCAAGAAGCAAGAAGAGATGAAAGAGCTTGGAGATTACAACACTCCAGGAAATTGAATGACCCCAGCACGCGCAATGCTAACACCAAGCTACAGATCTGCCACCTTCACATCGGCCAAGCTGGCACACAGCTGGGCAACAGCGCCTGGGAGCTGTACGTTGTCGCGAACCGCATGCGCCCCGACGCCTACAGTCAAGACTGACACGATAACCCCAGGTACCTCCTCGAGCACGGCCTGCTGCCCGATGGCCGTCCCAACCCCGATGCGAAGGAGCTCGGCGAGGGTGGCTCCTACGAGACCTTCTTCACCGAGACCGGCAGCGGCAAATACGTGCCCCGTTCCATCTTCGTCGACTTGGACCCGTCGCCAATTGACGAGATCCGAACTGGAGCCTACCGCCAGCTGTTCCACCCTGAGCTGTTGATCAGCGGCAAGGAGGATGCCGCCAACAACTGTGCGTCTTGGAAGCTATTGGGAATGCAGATGCAGACATACTGACGGGAGTAGATGCGCGTGGTCACTACACTATCGGCAAGGAGATGGTCGACAGCGTCATTGAGAAGATCCGTCGCGTTGCTGGTAAGCACAATCCCCGAGATCGGCTCAATGCGCCTACTAACAAACACAGACAACTGCTCGTCCCTCCAAGGTTTCCTCATCTTCCACTCTTTCGGTGGTGGTACCGGTTCCGGCTTCGGTGCGCTCCTCCTCGAGCGCCTCTCGACCGATTACGGCAAGAAGTGCAAGCTCGAATTCGCCGTATACCCTGCTCCTCGCGTGTCTACCTCCGTCGTTGAGCCCTACAACGCTGTTCTGTCGACACACAGCACCATCGAGAACTCCGACTGCACCTTCCTTGTTGACAACGAAGCTGTCTACGACATCTGCAGGCGCAGCTTGGACATTCCCCGTCCCAACTACGAGCATCTCAACCGCCTGATCGCCCAGGTTGTCAGCTCCATCACCTCGAGCTTGCGCTTCGATGGTGCGCTCAATGTCGATCTGAACGAGTTCCAGACCAACCTTGTGCCATACCCGCGTATCCACTACCCGCTCATCAGTTACGCGCCTGTCATCTCGGCCAAGAAGAGCTCCCACGAGAGCTTCAAGGTTTCCGACCTTACCTTCCAGTGTATGTCTTCGTATGGCCTTGCAGTATCTGTGACAGTTTGCTAACTTCGATAGGCTTCGAGCCCAACAACCAGATGGTTGTCTGCGACCCGCGCAACGGAAAGTACATGGCTGTCGCACTTCTGTACCGTGGAGACATCGTCCCCCGCGACTGCTCCGCCGCCGCCGGTGCCCTCAAGGCCAAGTCCTCCTTCAACTTGGTTGAGTGGTGCCCCACTGGTTTCAAGCTCGGAATCAACTACACCAAGTACGTTCATTCTAACTTGTGTCACAATGCATCTTTACTAACAGACATCCCAGGCCCATCAGCGTCCCCGGCAGCGAGCTCTCCTCCGTCGACCGCAGCGTCGCCATGTTGTCCAACACCACCGCCATCGCCGAAGCCTGGTCCCGCCTTGACCACAAGTTTGATCTCATGTACTCGAAGCGCGCTTTCGTTCACTGGTATGTGGGTGAGGGTATGGAGGAAGGAGAATTCTCCGAGGCACGTGAGGATCTCGCTGCGCTGGAGAAGGATTACGAGGAGGTTGCTGAGGACTCGCTTGATGCGGAGGACGTTGAGGAGGGCGAGTACTAGGCTTTTACAGATACGGGAAGGAGGCAAAGGGAATGATGTTGTTTGTAAGGCTTGCTACGACGAGCTGGGGGGATTAGTAGTCTTGGAATGGAGAAACTATGCGCGAATGCATAGTCTTACTTTCAAACGATGATCTGCTCTTGTTGTGATGTAAGAATGATGTGAATGATGGCACGTGGGACCCATGATCACGAAACTTTGTCGGTTCTGAGAAGTAGCGATATTGTCGCAATTTGTTGGTACTATCGCGTTGGTCTCTCAACGATAGAGCCTTAGAGCTAGAAAGAGAATTATTTACAAATCTACAAATTGAAGGAAAGGAGAGGAGCCCGGCGCACTGCCCTTGGCTGTCTGTCTGTCGACTAGTCTAGTGTAAACGGAGTACTAAAACGCTGAGCGATATCGCTGTACAGACGCGAGGAATAGAATGAGGGAATGACAGAATGAGACTTTTTTCTGACAGCTTCAACTCCGCAGCTGTCTCTACACTTTGAGTAAGAGGGTCAATGAGCTTCCTCAATGAAACCTCCTCATCTCAATCCCCTCCGTGCGACTTCTCGCTGGTGGACCGAACGTCCTCTCACTATCCGCAGTACTAGGCGCCAACGCACCCGTACTCCTAGGCACATCCGCACTGCCCACCCTCGTGATAGGCACTTCATCCTCGCCGCCACTGCTCCTCACAGCACGGGGACTAATAAGGCCACTGCGCGGATCAAGCGTGTTCTTCTTCTTAGGCGGGGTGTCGTAGCCTGAGCCTTCAGGAATATCAGCCATACCCGCTTCGACATCATTGCCAGAGCGGTTGCGACTGAAGAAGCGGTTTCGATGTGTGCGTTCGCGGGTAGTGGATGAGGCGTTTGTGCCGACGCGTTGGAGGCCGGTGCTGCGTGCGCTGTCATTGGATTGGCGGTCGTTGTTTCGGTCTTGAGAGCGGGAGGGCGAGGTGACGCGGACGACGGTTGCGCGGGCGCGGGATGCGTTTTCGCGGTCGTCGAGGACGTCGCCGCTGGGGTCGTCTAGACCCATTGATTTCATTCCGAGCGAGAAGTCGACGCGGCGGCCCATTGCGGAGAGGGTCTCTGGCTTCTTTAGAATGGAGCCGGTGCGGGTTGTTCCTGCGCCGGTTCCGGTGGCAGAGTCTGATGTGCCTTCTGCGGGTGCGACGAATGGTTGATCCTGGGCTTGGTTGCGGATGGTGCCGTTGGGGTGGTCTGGGTTGCCATTGATACCGACACCAGGTGTAGCAGGGTTCTGTAGATTCTGCATGTAAACCGGGAAAGATTCTTTCTGACCAGGGTAGCGCATGCGGGGTCCTTCGATTTCGCATTCCTGAATGGCCATGGTGAGGGCGCAGATGAACTTGTTGCGGCGCTGCAACCTGAGCAGTTCGTTTTGCCAGTTGGATTTGTAGAAGAAGACGACGTTGAGTTCGAGCCAGTGGACTTCTTGGACGGCGCGCAGTTCCGTGAGAATATTGGTCTGGTACTCGCGTTGCTCGGCAGTGACGAACTCGAGGAGCACGTTGCGGAGCTTTTCGATTTGCTCGAGCGTTGTACCGAACTTGATGATGATGGGGATGGCTTCGGCAAGGGCACCCGATCGACGGTGGTTAAGGATGAAGAGCGTGTTGAGGTAGCTGTTGGGTGCTTGGACAACGTGACCTTGCATCTTCTTGAACTCCGTGTAGAAGAGAGCAATTTCCTTGACGAAATAATCGTCACCGCGGCCGAGATCTCCGGTGTTACCGTAAATCATGACACGGTCACCGACATCGTAGGGGTGCTTGACGAAGACGAAGATGCACGACTGGAGGAACTCCTGAGCGGTTGCTGAGAAGAGCCAAGATAGAGCCAAAAGGGTCGAACCAGCGGATGTTAGGACACCGGCGGCGGAGGTCGAAATCAGCGAGATGAACACGATGATAGTGATGATCAGCACTATGAACATGAAGACATCGTCGAGCTTGGAGACGACGCTATCGAGATCCTTCAGGGAGGCGGTAATAGACTTGCGTTCACGGCCAATCTCGACGCAGACAGCTTCGAGTTCCTCCATGGAGATATCGCCGTTCATGTCCTTGTCGAACATGGAGAATGCAGCAGTGGCTTCCTCGTCGCTGTCGAAGGCATTGTTGAGGTCCTCGGAATGAACAGTTTCGGTCTCAGGTCGCGCAAAGGTACGATACAGACGGCGAGCCAGAACCTGAGCGCCGCTGGTAGTACCAATGAGTTGCAGAACAACCTGGTGAGGATGGCCACTGCCAGTAACCGCACGACCGGTGAAGTCTCCAGCGACCTTTCCAGCGATGTCTCCAAACTTGTTGAAACCGACTTTGATGTTCTTTTGTGCCTCTGTGAGAACCTGACCGGGGGTGCGCGCGCCCGATGGAGCGTTGTCGTCGCCCTGCTCAAACTCGGAATCTTCCATGGCAATCTTCTCTTTGGAAAACCTGTACAGCTTCGCCAAACTACCAATCTGGAACTTGTTCAGCTCAATACGGTCCTGGTAAGTTCGCAGGTGGAAGCTGATGGCGATGAGTTGGATAATGATCTTCTCGATGAAGTTGAGCACAAATCCGACGAAGAGAGCTACAAGGACCTTGTTCATGGTGCCTTCCCAGTCGCGCGTGTTCTTGTCGCCGTTGACGTGGTGGTTCTTCATTGTTGGGAGGAAAGATACTTCAATGGCCAACCACCAGAAGAACAAAGTAGCTGGAAGTTCGAGTTGCTTGCCCATGTCTCTCCACTTCTTGCTGTTGTTCGTAAAGAGGGAAGATACGAGACCAATAGGCCATGGGAGAAGTTTGGCGAGCACCTGCGATGGATGTTAGTGGTTGTAAAACTAGGAAGACGGAGATGCTTACTCTTCCAGCCCACAGTGTCAGCCACACAATCATTAGCCAGATTGAGAACCAGACAAGCTTGACGCCTCCAACGTTCGCATTGGGGAATGCAAATATGCCAACCATCAAAGGAATGAGGATCAAGAGCACCATGGGCGTAATGTACGTAAAGTACCTAACAAGCCATGATGAGTTGTGTACCTTCTTGAAGAACTTGGAGAAGCTTGTGGTTGGGTTTTCGGGTGGCGTATAGCGAGCCGCTTGTTCGTGCAATGGGTTCGTCGCCGCGTCGAAGTCGTCTACGAGGTCCTCACGGCGGGATCGCACGCGCGTCATGGATGGGTTCATCGACGCGTTGCGCCTAAGAGCCTCCTTCTCATCCAGACCCTGCTCAATGGCGAGAACTGCAAGGTCATCGTTGAGCCTGCTCGCCTGCTCACGCGTTTGCGACGGTGACTGTATGCCCTTCATTGCTGGGATATCATGTGCGGTTTCGACGGTAAGGTGGGTGCCAGATCGTGATCTGTTGTGCGGTGGCCGTGCGGCAGTATCTACACGCAATGGCCGCTGATGATCGTCCCCCACAACTGTGCCGTCCTCGTCGGAAGATCGCTGCTGGTGGTGGGACATGTTGCTGTCCATGTCGTATGTCGGCTCTGGCCGCTCATAATTCGGTGTACTCATAGTGGAGAGTGGCGCCCAGACCAAGGTTCGATAGGAAATCCGATCGAGAGGCTACCTTGGGAGAGCGATGAGGTAGCGACTGTGTTTTGATTTTGCGGCGATTTTTTGTAGATAACGCAAAATGCGATTGCTGAAACAATGGTATCCTTTTTTACGCCAAACCAGCAGTCAATGGCTTGCGCTCGCCCTTCCGGTGGTCCAGGGTCAAACGCGAACTGCTGCAACGGGATGACGTCAAGCTCGGTGCCGACGTATCCAGAAAAGATTTTAGCGAGTGATGAAGAAAAATGGCGGTTCCCGTAGTGATTAATGTGCGGTAGAGGTGGTAAGAAAAGAGAAGAAGACAACACTGTGGGATGGACAGCAGCGATGTTAGCAAGTGAGATGTGGAGCTCGCCCGGGGTTAAAGGAGCAGGAGCAGCGCTGGGCCAGGGATTATTTTTGGGGACACCCGATCTGCGATTCCTGAAATTCGACGCCAACCCTTCGACAGTGACTGGCGCATAGAAAAATGGGTCATGGAACCGACGGCGGACGTGTTATGGCCATGGCAAGCACACCGGGTGGGCCGCGTCGCTTTGTCTAGAATCTCTGTTGGGACCGAATCTGGTACACAAAGCTGTAAGGATACGCGTCTGCGCCAACCACAGCCATCGAATATACTAGAATGGCCCTCAACCACGCCTGCGGCTATCTATCTCGGTCGAAAATGCCATGACAGCGGCGTCGCATACGCCGTTAGGTCTGCCAGCACAAGCTCTTAGCGACAGCCACCGACGTCACGCAGCATCGCAATGCAGGTCCCGGACGCTTCCTGTGTCGGTCCCTCAAAACTCTGCAAAGTGTGTCTATTTTGAGCGTCTGCAGTCGATGAAGGTCGCGCGACAGGGCGAAAGTTGGAGAGAGGTGCGGCTCGGCCGCCCAGTCGGTCGTGACGCGTTCTAACTTTCTCAACCGTTGTTCTTTGTCGCCTTTCACATGCCTAGGAAGCCTTATCCTTAATTTCCAGGGTCATTGCCGTTATCGCGGAAGGCTGTTTCAAACCGCCCGCGGCGTTCGAGAAAAGCTTGTCGCGTGCCGATCCTAATGCCGCCCCTGCATACCAAGGCTCTCCTTGGATCGCGTCGTGGGGGTCAGGATCGATGCACAACACTGACAGCACCAGAGATCTCGACTCCAGCGTGTCAGCGTCCAGACCCGCTGTATCGCACTGTCTCCATCTTTCTCCCCAGATGTGATCCGACGATGTGCGCAGGATGAGCGTTCCCTGTGCTGCATCAGTTCCAGACATCGGATAAGGCGGCAACTACCTCACACCTCGTCGTTGCACCAATTTAACGACATGGCGGACGGAAAACACTCCACAGCGTCTCCATATTGACGAGTCGTGATTTCAACAGCGGACGTGTCCTCGCAGGAAGAAGTCTAAGCGATACGTCCTCAGCAGTTGTGGTGGAGGAAGGCCGCTCGGCTCGTACAAAGCCCGATTTCCGCCTGTACTAAACGTGGTGGGTCGCTCTGCAGTATGTCATAACCCGTATCCTGTGCGGAAGCGTCTTTGGTAACCTGCTGTGATGTAAGGTAGAACAACTCTTAGTGCACTACGTCAGAGCAGCATTTTTCCAATTGATCGCCGCGGAGCTTTTGTTGCGGTGTCGACTTGGGTGCTTCAAGATTAGTGAACGGATGATGGCTAAGGACCTCACTCCAACCCGTGAACCCTTGAAGACATCATCATCAAGCAAGAATCAAAGAGGTATGCAATAAACCTTCTCTTAGAACACAGCTATTGTTGTCTCTGCTCCCATTGATGATCAATATACTATATTCGCCATATACGTATTCGACAGCTGTGTATATTGCGAAAGAGCGTGCAAATGTATATGTCCATAAGACAAGTGAACAGTATAAACTATCTACGACATCATGTCTAATGGAAGATCCGGTAGGCTTCTCGAGAATATGATATGCTTGTTCGCTGTCGTGAAAGGAATTGTGGCATTCAACGGTCGAGTGCCATGGCTTGCCGAAGCACCGTTGTCCCGTGCAGTATGGGACGATACACTACTACATCAGGCAATATCCGACTTCCATCGATTGTAGCGTCCCTGTCTGTGAAAAGCAAAACTCTCTTAGTAGTCCGGTTCAGGGTGGAATTGGCGAGGGAACCCTCTCCATCCAAAATTCGCAGCAATCGATGGACGTGAGACAACTGCCTATCTGAGCATGCATTCATTTGGTCTGCTTTCTGTTTGAGCAATGAGTGGACAGGCAATGTTTGAAAAGGTGTAAAATATCGCAATACCGCGGTGAAGTGGATAAGAAGAGCCTGCAGCACAAGAGAAAGCCGAAGGGCGAAATGAAGCTCATGTCCTTCATGCTACATCCTGCAGGAATCTACACCCTAGCGAACCTTCCCGATTGGGCATGAAGTAATTTTGTTTACAAACCTCATGTCTATGATAGATACATTTAGGGTAGAGAAGGCAGGAGTCCGCTAGATACACTCACTATACTACAGGGAAGTGCGAAGGTGAGCATTGAGGAGTGAGGTGAGCGGACTCCATTCACACCTGCTATAATCCACGCTCACAGGTTGTTACCTAATGCAGTAACTGTATGCTGGCAAACCTCATATATCTTAAAGCATGTAGGAGTAGAGACGAAGGAAACGATCGATGTTGTGATGTTGTTTGGAGACTGCTCATCCCGATTGGGCTAAAGTCGCGAGGACATCACGTCATACCAGAACGAGGAAGGCGCGACGCGAGCTCTCAGATGCGCATCTTCCCCGCAAACTCTCATGACTTTTGCAACCACACAGACACAATGTTCAGCTTACCAAGAATATCACTGCCTTCTTTTCTTCGCGCTGGCGAAGGCACGCATCTTACCGTCGACCTCCCCTCAGTAGAAATCCACGACATCGAGACCTCGGCAGAGAAGCGACCGCGAACTCTCAAGCACCTACTCAAAGCGAACCACGCCAACTACGCAATCATATACCACAATCTCACTTTTCACAACCATACACCGCACGTATGCTGCTCCTCCTGTAAAGGCTGTAGCTGCTAAGCATGTACCCTAGATCCTGGGATCGGCTTACCTTCTGGGAGGCACCGCAGAGCATCTGAACGAGATCTACGAGAGGGAGGCGGAAGTGCTGGAACCTTGGCATGATGCGCCTGGTGAGATAACAAAGGACGACTGGCGAGAGTTTCTGGGGAAGCGCGAGTAAGTAGCTGCATGATGGTGCGATTCAATAGGATCAGGGTCAGTCGCTAATGGGCAGCCAGATACCAACGCGCATTCATTGATTTCTTCGAGGATCAGCTCGTGAGCAAGAAGTACGATGTTGAGGAAGTTCTTGAGGAGTTCTTGCTCAAGGGCAAAGAACCGCTGATCAACGGCCTCATTTCAGGACGTAAGCTTGCGCTCTTCCAAAGCCCGAATATCGCTAATCCCATGCAGTTGCGCATCCTCTCATTCATCTCGGCTACGCTTACGAGCTCAACTCCACGACCGTTGCGATCGAAGCCCTAGCGATGGGCTCTTGCTTCTACAGTCCGCTACATAAATACATCGACGATCCAAAATACACGAAGCCCAGCCCTCACGAGACGACTGGGGACCACACCGGGCTCATCGATTTGTTGGACAAGGTGCGCAAGGATAAGCGCTTCGATGGACTGTACGATCACCGCAGCGGCGACATCACGAAAGTGCTGGAGGAGCGTGAAGAAGCCTTTCTGGAGTACTGGAATGCTTGGGAAATTACCGCCCCGAACGAACAGTTCCAAGCTGCTCAGGAGGTCGGCTTGGGGCTTTTGACTGGAACACCACGACCGGAGAAGGGAAAGTACGACTTCTTCCTCGTACATGTGCTTACAAGCTCTCACGCTATTCGCATCCTTCTCCCGTTGATACCGGCCAAGTTCCATGTCAGTCTTCTACGGCAATGGTGGCTGTTCGCGCTAGCTGTATACATTGCCCAGACGAGGCCAGAGATCGATATGGGTAAAGCGATGACTGGTGACGACAGCCAGAAGAAGACTTGGAAGCATGTTGTGGACAAGGCCTTGAATGGACCACATTCGACTGATGCGCATTACGTCAAAGGTATGTTACGAGCCTCTTGCCGTACCGCGGTGTTCTTGACTGACATGACGCAGCATTGCGTGCGTTGAAGGTAGCGGAGGAGACATGGGAAAAGGGTAGTGACAAATCAAACCACTGGCTCAGTGCAGCAGTCAAGTTCGCGGACGAGTTTGAGGGCTGGGGAGGGTTTGGAACAGCGGAAGACGAAGCAAAGATGGGATATCCTGAGAAGCAGTAAGATTTACTATACAAGATGGCAAAGATAATGTATGCGCAGGTCTGGCTAGGTGGAACGTTCTCAACCTGCTTGACAGTGACGCACTCACGTGGTCTGACGTGAAATTGGCGCAGAACTGATCATTCACCACCTTCTGCCTATTGTCTGCTGGCTCTATCTCATGGCGACAGTCACCATCATTATCCATAGCACGCAATAAACTCTAGCACCTGACCGCAAGGACTACCTACTTCTCTCTTCTGGAAAACCGTGAGAACCAACCTCCGCCATTCAGCTGCATTCAACCCTACGATGAATCCAAATCCCCTTACCACCGCTCCAGCTCTATGCACTCAATACAAAACTTACTGGCGAGAGTGCGGCCACGAGTACAGCAACGTCGGCGATGTAGTCCCCTGCCAAGCAGCTGCGAACAACCTCCCATGTGCATGTAGGACAAATCTGAGAATCTTGCGCGACACGACTACCTCTCGAGGCATAGATGGTCATACTAGAGTGTTGAGCGATGGAACTGAGACTGGGTTTTGCAGGCCGTGTAGATTGGAGAACGAGAGAGAGAGGAAAAAGGAGGCGAAAAAGACGAAGAGGAAGGTGAGCAAGGCAGAGAAGGGTAAGAAGGTAGACGGCGGTAGCAAAGTCAGTGGAATGGATAGTGAAGGTAGAAGCGGATTCGGAGGTGGGTTTGGAAGAGAACGGAATGTCAGGGTGGAGAAGAAATATGTCAAAGTGGATGGAGGTGGAATTGGGAGTAAAGATGACTGGGAGGTGGGGATGCCGCCGAAGACGATTGAGCAATACCAGAAGGATTTGAAAGAGCTGAGCGAGAGTGTTGGAAAGGGTAAAGGAAAAGCTACGAGCCTTTGAGGGGGGTTTAATATGGAGTGGTAGTTTGGTAGCTGGTAGAGAGGTGACTAATGGTTCGATATGTAAGGGTCCTCGTTGGTCAGCCGAGTATGAAACCATGGTCGACGCCCTCGCTCTTCGAATATTTTTTCTATCTCAACTTAGACATATAAATACATGCCCGCAAGCATTCTACTTGCTTCGCACATTTCTACCACACACACCACAGGAACATCACCCCAAGACGATTTCGCAACACCGCTTTAGAAGATGTCCAACATGTCACCCCAACCACTGTGGCCAACGCGCCCACAAGCAATCCAAGTAGATCTCACCATGACGCGAGAGCTCCTCCGCGTCTTATCTCGCGGTGGAAATGGCCATCCTCTCCACCACGACTCCCTCTACCAGTCGATCTACTTATCTAGCGCGATGGCCTCACAACTTCTTTACGATTGGCCAGTCCGCCAGGCTCGCGCGCTCGCCCCTCTCTTTCTCAGTCTCAAACAGAGATATGAATTACAAGCGAGGCACTACCGAGCTTGGAGGATGTTGGTCACTAAGGGCCTTGCAACAGAGGAAGCGATTTGTCTTCCGATTGATGAGCGCAGCTCGGTGAATAAGTCTGCGGTTTGGAGGTTGCTTGACAGACTCTCTGCTTTCCCGAAGTTTGGGGCGGTGGATATATTGGAGGTGGGAGAGTTCAAGTGTCGATGCCAAAATTGCTCTAGAATGGCATTAGCGTTGAAAGAAGAGAGGGGAGATGTGTTTGTGCAGCCAGGGTACTGGTTTGCGGCGGTCGTGTTGAGGTCAAATTGCGACATTGAGAGTGTAATGGAGGCACTGAAGACATGGGGTGGGTTTGGAGAGTGGAATGCGGGCCATACATGCTATGTGCCTGATGAGAAGTTGAATGAGGAGCGGGTATATGTTGAGAAGGTCGAGAAAGAGGAAGACAGCCTTGAAAGAGGAAACATAGGCATACTGTTCGGAGAGGAGATCGAAGAGGCAGAGGAAGAGGAGGGGAACGACGTTGAGCATACGGAAGATATTGATGACCTATCTCGACTACAAACCGAAATCGACAGTGAGGACGAAAGCTCCACAGGCATCCAAACACCGCCTTCGACGACCGAGGAGCTTGTAGATCCCACACTCACGCTGTCACCCATACCAACACCAACGGATCCCTGCCCAGAACACTGTCCCTCCCGCCGGCGTCGCCTCCGCGATGACATCCGCGATCCGAAATATCCATCGTGTACATACTACTGCCACAATCCACACGCTCCTTTCGAATTCGAGCCAAGCGGCGAGCAAGTAGGCTTCTGGCTTCCCCATGGACTGCAGGATGAACAAGCACGGAAAGAATGGACAGTGGTGACTAATAAGAGAATGAGGGACTTTAGGATGGCATGGAAAAGTCTGTTTGGGAATGACTGTGCGGGTGTGAAGGCAACTATAGAGGTTCAGCGGTGTGCGTGGGATTTCATTAGAGCGGATTATGGGTATGGTGAGCGGAGGAGGTAAATATTTGCTTCTGAGGTGCTTTACGTATGTAATGAGTCGTAGAATACGATAATTGAATGTCGCGCAATATGGCTCGGCCTGAGCATGTGTTACCTAGTGTTCAGTCCACTGGAAAACCTAGCCAAGGTTGCGTGACGAACTCCCCGTCTCCGTCAAGACTCTCATTTCAGGCGAGATGTTTGCAGCTACCGACCGAAGAATATCGAAATCGTTAAGTATCTCGGGTAGCGTGCTAAATGGAGAGACTCTCGAGGTCGATTCGGAGCTCGGTAGCGCGTGGCATGGCCGGCCGCCTGCAGAATTTATCCGCCGGACATGAACATGCTGTTGTGTACATTCACACCCTGCTAGGATGTGCCGATGTGGTGGTTCAAAAACGTCTCCTGGTGTATCGTAGCACTCGATCGTTGCCCCTCGCTGCCCAGGTGTGCTCTAGCTCGATTAGTGTCTTGGCGTCATGTCATCCTCACTTCGGCCGAGTTCGCATCTCCAGTCTCAACTCGCCCTTTACAACACCCATCTCAACACTTGTATACCATCATCGCCAGCATTACCTAGATATACGCAGAACTTTTCCCGGTGGCTCGATCCGTTCTTGTGAAAAGGAGCATGTCCCTCCGTTCAGCCGCAAGCCAATCAGCCATGTTGCCAGGGTATGGGTGCAGTCACAATCTCAAGAGGCCTGCTTCGCGAAGTCAAAGACCCTCGCTTTCTGACAGGCGAGCGTCACGCCATCGCGCTACAGGCGAACAGAGGCTTTCGTCCGACTAACCGACAAGGAAGACCTAACACCAATGATGCGGACCGCTCCCGGCACTGCTTTAGTCTGAAGATCACATCCCAGCCTCGCCCTAAGACTTGATACTTCCTGCGTACTTGATCAAACCTGTATTGCGCCCCGAGGCTTTGGGTAATCGCCGTCTAACCTAACTACTGGACTCGAGCAGCCGTTCAACAAGCGGCGCGCAACTTGAACCACCTCCGGATCAGTCAACTCCTGAGACAACGCCGTACACGTGGCTGTGTTGGTGTGCCCACTCCACACCAGTTGCAGCACACGTACGCCATCACAACGATAGGCCACATGCTGTGCCTCTTCGAGCTCTCCGCAAGGTTGTAAGGCTGCGCAGGTAGTTCCTCGACTGCCTCAGCAGAAACACAGGAGGTGTCGAGCGTTCTGTGAGGTAATGAAAAGCTCTTTTAGCCGGCATGCCAGCCGCTTTATGCTCAACGCGACATTGCCACTATGGTCTCCCGACTCCTATACTTTTGCGTAGCTGCATGTGGCACAGCTCTGTTGTGCTACTCATCACGAGAAGAACCGCACTGGCGGGCCCGTACCTGATACGCTCACCCTGCTTCTTGCTACCCGCGCCGCTCACCCCACATTCCATACAACATGTCCGTTCTCGCAGTAGTCGTCGATCGGCCTCTGCTCAACAGCCTTTCTAGCGTATGTCTAAGACGATGTATCAAGTCATTGTGTCGGACTTGAATTGGACGCCCATCGTTCAGATCATCACTTGGTTCACTCTCGTAACCAGTCTCCTGGCGTTCTTGACGCATGCCGGCATCAAGTTCTACGTCTTTCGGACGTTGACGATCGAGTCATGGCTGGTACTTGCAGCCTTGGTAAGTGGAGCATCAACATACTCAGCAACATTTGCTAATGAATGTCGCCAGATATTTTGTGTCGCACAATCTGTCGCCGTATTGCTGCAAGCACACTACGGTTTCGGGAAACCGATCGCGACTTTGAGTGGATATCAGATTGAGTCGAATCTCAAAGTAACGTCCTACCTCCGCTTGAGTACCTGGTCCGGAGCGCTGATATGAGCGAAGAGCGAATATGCCGCAATGATACTGTTCATTGTCTCCCTCGGCTTCTCGAAGCTCGCTGTCGTAGCATTCGTCCATCATCTTACTCCATCCGAACTCCACCGCAGAATCAACTTCGGCGTCTTGGCTCTTATAATCTTGTGGCTGGTTTGTTCTGTGTTGGTCGCAGCATTCGAGTGCCGGCTGCCCCGGCCATGGGACAGAACATTGGATCGATGCATCGACCGTGTCAGTAATCAACGCACATGCGTAGTCGGCTTCTGGCTGACGTTAGGCAGTTGACCTGGTGGAATACCGTCTCATGCTTCAATATCATGACAGAGCTCGCGATCGTGGCCTTGGAACTGGGCATAACAGCGCAACTTCACATGCGACGGCAACGGAAGGCGGCGGTCATGGCTTTGTTCTCATGTCGGTTACTGTGAGTACGAAGCCCTACACGTATCTCAAATACTGACAAGCTACACAAGAGTTCTTGTTGCTGCTGCGGTTCAGCTTAGCTTCTTCAATCGCGACAGCACCAATTCCGCTTTGAAAGACGATCTAACACTCGGTTACTGGCGCTCATCTATCTGCAACCAGATTGTGCAATGCTTTGCTATCGTCACTACATGTCTTCCGTATACCAAGCTTTTCATGGAGGGTTTTGAGTCGGGACTTATGCGATTGGACGATCTGCGCCGTCGAGGAGAGCAAACCTCCAAAGACGACAGCAAAGGATACCAGCTCATGGACATATCGCGATCGGGACGCTCTGAAAATTCCAGACCCTCATACAGCGGGCCGGATAGGAGCATCCAAGTATCGAAGAGTTGGGCAGTGCAAGTAGAACCAGTAGCCCGCATGCCGGTTACAACAATACTGCAGTAAATCTATATCTATAGTATGTAACACAGTCCAGAAAGCACAAACCAACACATGCAAAAATTGACGCGGCATTTCAGAGACGCACACCCTTGCTGTACCCTCGTTTCGCAGTGCAGGTGGCACGGCACGCAGCATATGCGCCTAGGTTTCTTCCAGCAGGTCTTCCGGATCGGGACAACTGGTGCTACGATCCTATTGGTGAACAGGCTATAGGTCAACGGTCAGGATCATTACGAGGATCATCTCGGCTACAATGTTGTGCATAAGCGGCCCTAGTTCTTCATCTATGCGGCTACTTGGTTCTAACGGCAACTCGGTTCTTTCTCTTTATCCTTCTGCTTATTCTCTCTTTCATCTCCTCCATCATCGGTCGTCTCACGAGTTCCGCTTTTATTGCTGTATCGACTTTTCACTTGTACTCGTATCGGTGGCACGATGGCGTTCTCCTCGACTAAATCCAGTGAGCCGGAACTAAATACTACAAGGCCACGTTCTAGCGACAAACACGATGATCTTGCGCTGGCGAGACTGGGGAAGAAAGCTGTGCTGAAGGTATGTATCCCTCTGCATTGATCACGAACATGGCTGATGCAAGTACAGCGTCGCTTCGGCTTCCTATCTATCCTCGGTTTCAGCTGCACCGTCTTGATCACCTGGGAAGGATCTCTTGTGTACGTCGTACTACCTCGTACTACACGTTGACACGTCGCTGACAGTTTCTCAGGCTGTTCCTGGTCGGCTTCCAGAAGTGAGTACACAGCATGATACAACACATCGACCATGAGATAGTTGTGCTGAAAGAAGCAGTGGCGGCCCCGCTGGTGTCATCTATGGCTACCTCATTGTATGGCTCGGCACCGTATCTGTGTTCATGGTGCTCAGCGAGCTTGTTTCAATGTACGTCCGGCTTGAAATCCGCGTTTTACGACGAGGAGTCAATTGCTAACCCTCCTCAAAGGGCGCCTACATCTGGTGGTCAATACCACTGGGTTTCCATGCTGGCACCAAAAAGCTCTCAAAAACTGTTGAGTTACATCTCAGGTGCGTAAACCTTAAACTCGACGATCTATATCGATAGCGTGTACTAACGCGATTTCACCGCAGGATGGCTCACTCTATGTGGCTGGCTAGCATCACTCGGGTCCGGCGCTTTCCTCACTGGTGGCCTCATTCAAGGCCTTCTCATGCTCTGCCAACCCGATACCTACGTCCCTCAGAACTGGCACGTCACTCTCCTCTATTGGGCCATCATCGCGTTCTGCGTCTTTATCAATATTGCTGCAGGATGGCTACTACCCAAGTTCGAAGGAGCGCTATTGGTTCTGCATATCCTTGGTTTCTTCGCCATCTTAATTCCTTTACTGGTTCTTGGGCCACAGGGTAATGCGAAAGAGACCTTTACCACGTTCGTAAACATGGGACATTGGCAGACTCAGGGATTGAGTTTTTGTATTGGCATCATGGGGAGTGTGTTTGCGTTTGTTGGCGGTGATGGGCCAATTCATGTGAGTGTCTTCCTACATGAGATCACTTCTAGCATCTGGCTTCCCAGCAAGACACTAACACATCAGCGCAGCTATCTGAGGAGATTCAGAACGCACAGATCGTCGTACCTCGCTCGATCATGACTGGTATCGCCATCAACGGCTCTCTCGGCTTCGTCATGATGGTCACCGTGCTCTTACGGATGGGTAATCTCGATGATGTACTTCTTGAGAACCCTGCGTTCCCTTTCATGGCTATCTTCCACCGTGCTGTTCAATCACGCTCTGGTGCCGCTGTCATGGCATCCATTGTCATGGTGCTGACCATCAGTGCGAACGTGGGCTTCTCCGCATCGACATCGAGAATTTGCTGGGCTTTTGCTCGAGATCGGGGTCTACCTGGATGGAGAACCTTGAGCAAGGTATGTATACTATAAAACCTTCCATACGAAAGAAAGGTCGTACTAACATCCACCAGGTCAGCGATCGTACATCCATACCCGTCTACGCCGTAGCCTTTACAAGCTTCATCGCCTGCCTTCTCGCACTAGTAAACATCGGATCTACTACCGCCTTCAACGGCGTAATCTCCGTCGCTATCGCCGGCCTCTTCTCCTCCTACCTTCTCACATCCTCCCTACTCCTCTATCGCCGCTGCACCGGCGCCATCCTCCCACCCAGCGAATCCTTCGACACAGACAGCCAATCCACAACCAGCGACGGCATGATCCGCGCTGTATGGGGCCCCTGGCGTCTGCCCGGCGCAATAGGCATCGCTAATAATGTCTTTGCCTGCGCCTATCTTAGCTTTGTTTTCTTCTTCAGTTTCTGGCCTAGCTTTGCGGAGGTCACGCCTGCGAACATGAATTGGGCGATTTTAGTAACGGGTACGATAGCGGTCATCAGTGCGGTTTATTATGCGGTTTGGGCGAGGAAGACGTATCATGGGCCTGTTGTTGAGATTGATGAGCGCGATTTGAGTGGGAGGGTTAGTGTCGTGGAGCAGCGTCTTGAGATGGGTAGTAAGTAGATGGGTTGAGCTTGATGTATGAGGCCTTACATGACAAGCGGCTAGAGCATTTCAATAGCGGGATGTAATGTGTCTAGTCAGAAGTCCGAGATTTTACAAAGAAGTCGTTCTTGCCGTCCTCTTCACGTGGGATTCCCGCCATAGGGCAAGTCCTGTGGCCTTCACATAACTCGCTTACTCCAATTTATCATCCACAATCTCAATCCTCACGCCATCCCCAAGTTCATCCAAGAACGTCCTGCGTATCCCCTCCCTCTCCCTCTCCCCCACACCAGAAACATCCCTCAACACAACCAGCTTCAACCTCGGCAGTCCACAAAGCATGATATATTCCCGGATCCACAACCATCTCCCCGTCGGATAATATTCATGGTCCGTTACAACCAACTCAATCCTGTTCCTCTGTCCAATCGTAAACCTGTGTAGCATGGAATGGAAACCCGCGAGTACCGTTGCGCCGAAGGTGTTATGGATGAAGGGGTAGTAGGCTCCTAGGTCACATCGGATTTGGCGGCAGACGAGCGGGAGGTTGATGGCTAGCTTCTTTCGGATGGGGTGCATTTCCCAGGTTTTTTGGTGGGGTGGGCGGCATCCTAGTCGTTTCTTCTTCTCGTTAGTGGGAAGGGTTACGAGGTAGATTTCATGGCCGCCTAGGGCGTAGTAGTAGATTTGGTTTCGGATTTCGCTGGGGAGGCGAAGGAAGGGGGATGTGAGTTGGTTTTGTGAGGCGATGGCTTGGTGGGCGGCGGAGATGGTTTTTGAGGCTCTTGGTGACATGATGGTGGTGTTGGCATCGATGAGGAAGTGGTATGGAGGAATGGGATTGAGATGTAAAGCTATATAACCCTATGTGAGAAAAACGTTCTTTTGGAAAGGACAGTCCCAAGAGCATGACCCGTGGGTGGCCAGACTCATACTTCTCGGAGTGAGTCAGTACCAAAGTATCACTACAAATCATCGAATCAACGGCTGTGTATTGGGAAGTAGAACATACATATCCGTACCCAATAGTAAGCACAAGAAGTCCACTTATCCTCTCTTCGGTACCAACGAACACCTACCCTACCCCATCTACATCTCTGTTCCATTTCAAAACTTCCTCATAGCATCATTAACTAAATCCGCCCCAAACGTCGCTCCAGCCCCATAAACCGCCGCATTCCCAAATTTGTGCGCTAGCTTACTCGCCCATTCGTGATGCTATCTTTCAGTCAGCTACCCTAACTTCCAGACCCCACTTGCAGACTTTTTCCCTCTTCTCTTTCTTTCTTTACAAACTCATAGTTTTGATGTAGCATCAGGTGTTGAATTTAAGCAAATAGAAGCATACCTTTGGATGATTCGGATTCGCCGGATGCGCCGGATCCTGCGCTTGTTGCGCAACGAGCGCGGGGTTAAATTGGTTCCCTCCATCTACATACTTGGGATCGATGTATTGGGAGGGTTGGCCGTTTGGTTGCTGGAGATACATCAGTTAACATCTGCTCTTCGTCTGCATTCATATAAACTCTCTTCTTCTTCTACTTCTTGAGCCCAATAATGAGACAAGCAGACAAGACTGGAAAGATAGGAAAGACGTAGTAGAAAGCATACGTACAGGCAATTGCGCCTGAATAGATTGCAACTGCGGCGGGGCCAAAACACCGCTTGAGACGAGATACTCCAGTTCCGTCCTGATAGTACTGATGGAGCGATTGATCTGTGCTGCGTCTGGCATTTTGATGGTATTTTTTCGCTCATTCGACTTTGAAATAAAACAGGATTGATTGATTGTAGGGAAAGCAGTAAAAAGAGTAGTAGTTCACTGCCAAGTTAATGCGTGTTGCTTGGCAGAAAGCTTGATTGAGATACGATCGAGGCGTCGATGGTGGGGGGTGGGGGATGTGCAAGTGACGTCAATATTCTAGACTGCTGGTTCCGTCCGTGGCATAGACACAGCACTTGAACCACACGAGATAGAGTTCAATGTATAACTTTCATTCAACAGCTTTATACTAGCGAGCATGATCTCGCATCTCTATACGATATACAATTCTATAGTCCTTCCCATCCAACAATATCGGAACAGGGTATTTTCCATGGACCTTTCTTTCGGGACGCCAATGACAAGAGATTTCGTAGCTATACACAACAAAGTAGAGAAGTGGTTTTGCTTGATGAGTCTTTGTTTTTCTTACTCCTTCTTCGCTTCAGCGGGCTTCTCGCCCTTGCCAGTGGGGTCATCCATCTTCAAGGCGCGCTCATCCTGTTCGGCACGCTCGGCGCTTCCACCGGCGGCATCACCAGCGCTGGCCTCGGCTTCTTTGCTCTCTTCTTCGGCCTTGGCTTCCTTCGCCTCCTGTGCGTCCCTGGCAGGCTTCTCGTCGATGTCCTCGTGGTCCTTGGGCGAGGCTGTGGCCTTGTTCTCAACAGTCTCGGTTTGCTCGTTCTCCTCGTTGATGAGTTCTTGCTGCTCCTTGAGGACCTCAAGACGCTGCTTGTTGGTTGCGGCACCTTCGGCGTTGCGGACCTCGAGATCCATTTCGTGGTACAGCTCCTCAGGGATACTGGAGAGGACGGCTTCCAAAGCATCAATTTGAGAGGTCATCTCGGTCTCCTTGCCCTGGGCGTAAACGAATGCGTTGGAGAGCACGAGAAGAGTTGATGGAACGCCGTGCTTCAGGCGGAGATCGAGCCAGCTAGTGAGGTCGTCCCGTAACCGGCCAGGAGAGACACCGTAGGTTCGTAGACCGCGGCTGGCGCAGGCAGTCTGGAGCTCGGGAACGGAGAGACTTTCAACACCTTCGTAGGCAATGGCTCGGTCGTCACGCTTGATCTGGCGCATGCGCACGCGTACCTGGTAGCGCAGGAAGTTGTCTGTACCGAAAGAGGTGATGTTCATGTATCGGCAGATGGAAACCAGCTGAGGGCGAGACAAATTGTCGAGGGTGAGGTCGTCCTTGAAAATCTTGCACACCTTGATGATCTCCTCTGGTGTTGGCTTCTCTCCCGTGGTGCGCACCTTGCGGAAGAATTCGGCAAACTCCTCTGTCTGCGCGTTCTCAGCAGAAACAGGCAGGCCAGTCTCCTTGAGTGTTTGACGAAGGAAGTCGCTAACGTCCTTTCGGGTCGCTCGGAGCGTCTGGGCTTTGGTGTCCTTGGCCGACTGACCCTCGTACGTGCTGGGCAGCATGTTGGGGAAGAGCTTGAGCGCTACAGGGAGCAGTAGTTCGGCGAAGGGGACGATAACGAAGGGCAGGAAAGGTACCAAGCGGGCCAGATCCTGTACGGTACGTTGCAACTAGGTCTGTTAGTAGAATTCACAAATACTGGCTTCGAACACGTACTTGTCGACGCTCACGGCGGGTAAGCTCGTACCCAGCTGCCATCTTGAGAGCGAGTTTGGAGCTAATCCGGACCTCGAAGCCCAGCAGCTTGGTGCCATCCCAGTAGTGGACCAATTCCTTCTTGACCTTTTGCCAGACGGTCAACTTCTTCTTCTCTGCGTCCCTTTTAGCCAGAATCTTCTTCTCGTCCTTGGACTCAGCAGCCGACTTGTCCATCTTCAGCTCGCTTAATGTTTGGACATCTTGCGCGGGTGTCTTCGGGTTGGAGGTTGCGCCAGACTTGGGAATGATGGGGTCTGATTTCTCGACAGACTGTTTTGACTGTTGCTGGGGCTTGAGGAGGTGCTGGTTGGCCTGCTTAGGGTCGAAACCAGGAGGCGGGTAGTTTTGCGCATTGTTCGACGTCGACTCGGTTTGCAGGGCGCGTAGCGGAATGAGGATGCGGATCGCAGGTGAGTTCCTCAGCATAGGGCGATGAGCTCTGGTAGTGGTCCTGATGCCCGCTCGGAATACTGCGGGCGCTGCCCTGGAGGCAGTGCGACCGGCGTACATTGCGCCGGGGGAAGTGTAGAGAGTGACGTATATAGTACAACGATTAAAGTAGTGTGGGTAGTGAATCAACAGATGAAGGGTAGAAAAGAGAAGGCTGTGTGTGTGTTGGGAATTTGATGCAAGGAGTGTGGAGTGATGCAGCTCTGAGAAAATGGGTTCCTCTGACGTTGCGTCTTCGGACTTAGTCTCAGGGACCGCCGGGCGATCTGCTGGGTAAAGCTTGGTCGCCACCAACGGGCGCATAAGCCATTCGCCTGACGCGCATCATGGTGACAGCTAGGAAGATACCGGATGGACGCATGACATGTGCGCCATGGGACGCTACAGGCAGCAACATGTGTACCTCGGATTTATACGAAGAGAAGTTGAAGGACCAATGGGTATTCTCTGTGTCGGCATATTGTCGCCAATTGGCCGAGGCGCTGGGGTCTCCGATGTCCGCAAGAACGACAGCGCGGCTTGCGAATGGCATGCCGTGAATGCTGGGCCGTCCCCTCACTCCACGCCTATCCGACGGTAATCGTCCCTCACACATCTTAACCCAGGTTCCGCGTCTGGGCACTCCATAATTCCTCCTGTCACTTCTCTCCGTACCCTAGTTCCGATCCTCCATTTCATTCCACACAATTTTCGCCATGGATTTGTTTTAGTAACTACGAACCCTCGGCGGAGCCCTCGAGCTTTATTCACCGTACCGACCTGGACTATCCCCAGCAGCATATTCCTAGAGTCGCTTCTATAGCATAAATCAGCGACAACACACATCACAACAATGACTGTCCAACGGTTGTCCAAGGCCGCCAGGATCATACTGGTCGGCGCGCCTGGCGTCGGGAAGGGAACTCAGACGGAGCGCATGATGAAAAAATTCCCTGAGCTCTCGTCAATCAGCTCTGGCGACTTGCTGAGGAAGAATGTTCGGGAGCGGACACCTCTCGGTATGCGCGTTGCTCTCTCCATACCGAAAAATGCTGACTTGTGCAGGCATACACGCCGAATCCACGATGAAGGCTGGCAAACTAGTACCCGACGCCATGATCCTGCGCCTCATCGTCAACGAACTCACGAACCGCGGTTGGATACGAGACAACGCTTTGCGGCCATATGCGCTCAACTTCAGGTCCATGGATGTGCCAGAGACGACGGTAGATGCAGTCATGATCCCCTCGGCGGTACGGGCTCCCCGCTACACCTTCTCCAACAGGCCGTCGGCTTCATTCATACTCGACGGCTTCCCAAGAACCGCCGTTCAAGCGATACAGCTCGACAACATCGTACCCATCAACATGGTAGTCAACCTCAACACCCCGAGTGACATCATCATCGATCGGATATGCAACCGCTGGGTACACGAGGCATCGGGACGTGTCTACAACACCACATTCAATGCGCCAAAGGTAGATGGCAAGGATGATATCACGGGTGAGCCGCTGACACAAAGAGCGGATGATGACCCAGAGGTGTGGAAGGCGCGGTTGAAAAACTTCAAGGAACACAGCGAGCCTCTGCTGGAGCATTACGACAAGCTTGGCGTGCTCTGGACGGTCAACGGGAACAGCAGCGACGAAATTACCCCGCAGCTTTTTGAAGAGTTCAGCAAGCGCTTCGGCGCCCATGACGATTGATGTGTTTTCCATGTCTCGGATTAGGTCTTGGTTGGTTAAAGGTCACTTACGATACCTCTGTTTTCTCTCACTAGGGTGGGCTATGTTTGGCGGCATTTCGGTGTGGACGCGGCAATTGCGCGTGTTTGTTAGACAAGTCGCACTTTCTCCATTCACTGTAGATGCTTGGTGACCCTCCATGGTTGTGGCGGTTAGCTGCACTCGTTATACACTATTAATCATTCTTACAAAGCTCGCTCACTATATCATGGTCGCTGTAAAAGAATCTCATTCGCTTTATAGGAGCGCGGACGACTTTGAAGCCATGTACGAGCGCGTCAGGAATCGTGCGCCCACTTTGGAGGGCGCTAAGGCCGGGTACCCAGCCGACGTCACCGATTCACCTCCGAGCTGTCCAACACAGCCCACGCCAACAAGCCCGCCGTACCAGTTTGACGATCTACTCGACGACCCCGAATACGACCGGATTAGCGACTTTGACGAGCTTGAGAACAGCCGCCTCATATACATCCGCGATCCGCAGGAGGTTCGTAGACGCGCAATGGCGGCCGACTTCAGCGAAGGGCGCCTGGAGACGTTTGTCGGCAGCCCGCAGAAAGAGCTGCCAGGCACACCAAACCAATATGTCTCGTACCTAGTAACTACAAAGGTGTGCCTCTTGCTGCAGCTCCACTATTCCTACGTGCTCGGGGTCTAACAAACATCCCCGCAGTCCGACTTCCAGTCCTTCCAGAAACCCGAATTCTCCGTCCGCCGCCGCTTCACAGACTTCGTCTTCCTCTGGAAACAGCTCTCGAAAGAGTACCCGCAATGCGCCGTCCCGCCGCTGCCCGACAAGCACAAGATGGAGTATGTGCGTGGAGACCGCTTTGGTCCGGACTTCATGCAGAGACGCGCCCACTCGCTGCACCGCTTCCTCAAGCGGATATCACTGCATCCAGTGCTACGGAGAGCGGCTCTGGTCATCAACTTCCTGGAGAGCCCGGACTGGAATCAACACATGAAGGGACGGTCATCAAGAGCTGCAAGCGGCTCCGACCAGGGCGGCGGCGGCTTCGTGGATGCTGTTACAGAAAGCCTCATCAACACCTTTAGCAAGATTCACAAGCCGGACCAGCGCTTCATCGAAGTTGTCGAGCGTGCGAACAAGCTCGGCGAGGATCTGAACAATGTGGAGAAGGTTACCGTCAAGGTAGCCAGGCGACAGGGTGATCTGGAGACCGACTACGCCGATCTAGCGACGCAGTGCCAAAAGCTGACGACTATGGAACCTGCAGTCGAAGGCAACCTGACATCCTTCGCTGCTTCTGTAAATGCCACCTCACAGGGGTTCAAGTCTATCCGCGACCACACAGACCAGAACTACCTCACTAGTCTGCGCGACATGGACGCATACATCCAAGCCGTCAAGACACTACTCCGCACACGAGAAGCCAAGCAGCTCGATTTCGAACAGCTGAGTGAGTACCTTGCCAAATCTGCCGCGGATCGGGATTCGTTGGCTAGCGCGACAGGGGCCGGCATGGGCGCGTCTGGCTTCCTGCGATCCAAGGTAGAAGACTTCCGGGGTATCGATCACGACCAAGCGCGCCGGCAACGGGTCCGCAAACTGGAGGTTGAGATTGAGCGACTCACGGGCGAAGTTGAGCTGGCGAAGAAAAACAGCGAGGCCTTTGACGAGCATACCGTCAAGGAGGTACAGGACTTTGAGCGCATCAAAGCGGTCGAATTTAAGGATACTCTGGGCGATCTCGCCGATGCGCATGTCGACTTCTTCCAGGGCACTATCGAGACGTGGGAGAAATTCCTGGAAGACATGCGCAGGGAGGAGGACCAGAGGAAGGCTGCTGCGGAATCATAGAACGATAACCGACGCGGACCTCCTTTGAAGGAACGACCGGCGCCCACGCCTGTTGATGCGCCGTCCGAGTTGAGGTACAGATTTGGAGTTTTTGAGTGAGTGAGCGGAAGGCAGGGTGAGCCTCCACATGACAAAGCTCAGTGTAAAGAGCTTGTACAGCAGTTTGTTCCGTTGGCATTTGTATGTAATGATAACCCATTGCGCATCAGTCTCAGACTAGCATCTCAAGTACTTTGTTTTTGTACTGTGTAATGCTCTCACCAGGCCGGGCTGTGATCTTCACGTGCAAGAGCGATTGGAGCCAAGCGATGACGTGCAATCTCGCATGGCACCAACCCTTGCAGATGGCTCTACCGAGCCGACGGACCCGTACCCTTTAGAAGTTTGACGCCCGCCAGAGCCATCCCGTTGTTCATCCCATCCCACAAGAGACAGGCGGCACCTGCAGCGCATATTCCCCGCTTCACCACATGGCCACGACCCTTATATAAATTAATCCGCCCCGCCAAACTCATGTCTCTCCCACACCCCGTCACACACAATCCCGCCATGCCGCCGAGCAAAGGTACGCCCCCTTGACGATCCACGGACGCGCATCTAGCTAACATGTTTAATTGCGCAGAAACCGCGAGGCATGAGTGCGTCTCCGAAGATGCGCTGCAACACCTCAGGACGTACAAATACTCGAGCGTCGACAAATCCTTCATCTCCCGCTACATCCTCAAGCATTACGTACGCACCCTGCACCCGCGCAATCGCAACGCGCCCTGACGTGAACATAGTGGAATGCCTTTGTCGAGCTGCTGCCGCTATGGCTGGCGCCGAACCTCGTCACGTTATTAGGCTTCTTCTTCATCCTGGGCAACGTTGTGCTGCTCGAGCTTTACATTCCGGATCTGGTCGGACCAGCGCCCTCATGGGTATACTACAGCTTCGCCTTTGGCATGTGGATGTAAGAAACACAACAGCACAAGGGAGTGAGGGCTGCGCTAATCCCTTGCAGGTACTCCACCATGGACAACGTCGACGGAAAGCAAGCGCGCCGAACCGGCACCTCGAGCCCGCTGGGAGAACTTTTTGAGTACGTGATAAACACAGCCCAATGCGCCAATATCACGATACTGATTGTGACGTAGCCATGGGATTGATTCTTTGAACTGCACTTTGGCCAGTCTCCTCGAGACGGCGGCTGTTGGATACGGCTCGACCAAGATTGGCGCCTTTACTGCGCTGATCCCTGTGCTGCCCATGTTCTTCTCGACGTGGGAGACCTACCACACCCATACGCTGTATTTGGGCTACTTCAACGGTCCTACAGGTACGTTAGCTGCTTGATTGGCGTGGACATTGCTGACTCCCCGCAGAGGGACTCATCCTTGCATGCACCTTCATCTGCATGTCCGGCTACTTCGGCCCAGAGATCTGGTCGAAACCCCTCGCGACCTACTTCCCATCCTACAAAGCAGAAATCGGCGACGTAACCCTTAAGGAACTCTGGGTACCCATCATCCTCTTCACCTTCTTCGCCGCCCACCTCCCCGCCTGCATCGTCAACGTAGCGAAAGCGCGTCGCTCCAGGAACGAGCCTCTGCTGCCCCTTCTCAAGGAATGGACACCGCTAGTCATCTTCGTCGTCTCCACCATGGCCTGGCTCGGATCGCCCTACTCGAAGCTCCTAGAAGACAACCACCTCGTCCTCTACTGCCTAACCATGTCCCTGGTATTCGGACGCATGACCACCAAAATCATTCTCGCGCATCTCACGCACCAGCCCTTCCCTTACTGGACCATCATGCTCGCTCCCATGATTGGAGGCGCCCTGCTCATCAACCACCCCTACTTCACCATCCCCGGTACGACATTCGGTCCCATCTCCGCTAGCTTTGAACTCTGGTACCTTCGCGCTTACTTCGTCTTCGCTGCTGTTGTGTATGGCAAGTGGGCGCATTTGGTTATTACAAGTATCTGCGATTACTTGGGTATCAACTGTCTTACTATTCCTAAGAAGACTAGTGAGAAGAATGGGAGGGCGAATGGGGTTGTCGATGGGAAGGGCCGAACCGACTAAATGTTCCTTGGCCCTGGACGAAAATCTGCGACACCACGACGAAAACCTTTCGACACGCATATACTGGGCGGCGCGTCTCCAATCAACTTTAGCGTTCATCCGCATCATATCGCAACGCATCGCAGCGCAAGCGATACTTCACGACTATCCGACAAAGACCGTACATTTGACGTTTTTGACGACCTGCTTTGGATATAAACATTTTTATTAAGCCTTGTAATTAGCAATGCTGGATCGTATGGTGCGATTCCAGCTTGTTCTCACTTATTCATCATCAGTAGACTTTTTAATCGCGTTTTCAACAACGTTTGCATAGACAGAGGAAGGAAGAAGAAGAGGTTGTACAAAGGGGGAGGGGAAGGGGAAGATGTAGAGCTTAGGCTCAAGAATAAAGTAATGGATCTGAAGATCTGAAGTTGAAGCTGTTCAATGTTCATTGCTCGATGAGTGTTTCCAGCTGATTTCACTTGAGGTGTTTGGAGCAAGCAAGCATGCGAAGCACACGTCTTATAGCTTTGCCACCTACCCATGTAGATGGGAATTGAATCGAACTTTCATGCCGATACACCTCGATACGTACGATGACACCCGTACCATATCACATATTCAAGTAGCTATCATCGGAGGCTGCTAACACTCCGCTCACCACACGAAACCGTCTCGACTCCCCTCTCCTCCGCCTCCCCGGCGAAATCAGAAATATCATCTACACCTACGCCTTCGCCGAACAATGCATCACCGTCTTCACTGTCTGGAAGTCACACTCTTCTCGCCTCCGCCTCCACGTAGAACCCTTCGGTTACCCGAAACCCCCATCTCAGCGGTATCCACTCCACCACCTATTCGCAAGAAGGACGGTGTGTCGACAAATACATGCCGAGACGGCCGGATTCATCTTGCGACTGAATACGTTCGGGTTCCAATTTATTCAGACTATCGCCTCTTTTGTCAGGGGCATACCGCGTGACTATGTCAATCGGGTTGAAAATATACGTTTGGATTTCCATCCCGCTGCGGTGACGGCGGGTCATGTCAAGGAGATGGGGAAGTATGGGCTGGATTGGATGAAGGGGCTGAAGAGGTGCGTTGTTCTTACGAGGGATAGAGGGGAGGGACGGGAGGGGGCTGACAGGGCGCTTTGGGGGAATTTGGGGTTGAGTGGGCGGGGGTGTGAGGTGGTGTTTGAGGAGGCGGAGGCGTGGAAATTGGATCCGGAGAGTGATAGCGATTGATGGAGATGACAGCGCTCTATATTTTCTTCCTAGCACAAGATGAACTCCCTCTCTGAAACATGTCCGTCCCGCTGCTGGTCTAAGATTTCTCCGTCCATGATTCCGTGAATGTAGCATTCTCCGACAACTTGATGGCAGTCTTCATTGCGCGGCCTTAAGACTACTGGCCAACGACAGCCGAGCAGAATAGCAACAACATCTCCTGGATGAGCTGCGTCTGGAGCCAAACCCACATAACCCGTTCTTGTCGTTATCAAAGCTCTGTGCTCTAAAAAACGTAGGATAGAACGCATTTCGCTGCCATAAGGCCCAACATCTACATCTTGCTCGTCGGATTTGGGAAAGAAGGTTTGAAATTTTTGGCCACCGATACAGAAGTCCTTGTTGTATCTTCTGAACTTGTCCCATCTCAAGAAGTGAATGGAACAAAAGAGGTTGAGCCATTCCGGATTCGAGAGGATGTTGTCGTGGGTGTCAGGACTTAAATCCCACGGGACTGCAAAGAGTAGCTCTGTCGGTATTACAGGATGTCCCATACGAAAGGACTCTTTTATTGCTTCTAGTGTTTGACCGTTGTATCTCTCCGATACAATACTTGATCGCGTAGCATGAGAATCCAGAGGTAGCTCGGCTGCGATACCATCGACTGTGTCGACTTCGAAGCCGCTGCACGCAAGAGAAGTTCGATTCTTTTCTTTCTCGATGAACCTGAATTGAGCAGGTATATCTCTGCTCGCTTGGTACTTTTGCACATAGTCGATGTGGTGGCCTTGGAATGGCTTCCTCCAGTCGGGTACCCATGATGGCCAGCCTTGCTCAACTGAGATATCTCCAAAGGCGATGAGGTCCAATCTTTTGGATGCATTGATAAAGGACTTCATAAAATTCGTGTAGACTTGCTGCACTGAAAACGAGTAGTTAGGTGTGACACCTGCGGAGATAGCAGGATCTAACAGGCCAAGTATGCTGTAAATCTTATCCCTCTTATCAGTTGCGTCGGCTCGACGAACAAGATCCAACAAAGACTCTTCGCCCATTTCAATATCTCTCTTGGGGGTGATACGTATGAGATTATATATGCGGTCAAACACGGCCCACGCACCGATGTGCAACTCGAGGCGGGTTTGATGGTTGATCTCCTCACAGACGTGTGATCTATTCCGACCCCAAAGGGCGCCCGACTGTATCATTTTCCTCGTCACTTTGAACTTCCCGCACAGAAAAAGAGTCGAATTGTGGTTCATTGCGAGCTCCTGGATGATCCAGCACCGGTTCCAATATGGCTTTTGTGTAACAGCGAAGAGGGCGGGCCATTTGTGAAGAGGCGGGTCGCTTGGAGGTCGCAATGCGTTCTCCTCATCATAACATAGATGATGCATTGCCTGAATTGCGGACCTGTCCATGAACTCCTCTTGACCTAGCCAAACTATCACAGCTCTAGCTCGACCGTATATCTCTTTCATGCGCTGGACCTGTACATTTCGCTCTTCGATATTTTCCTGGTCGATGCACAATGCATCTATCCAGTAGCGCATACCAGAAAGGGTCTCTTCCAAGCCTCGTAACGCTCTCAAGGCTTCTTCGAGATTGCGTGAAACGCTTTTGCGAACACCGTTTACGTAGATAATCTTTGTCTCGCCCGCATCACCCCATGTGTATGACAGGGCTTCGAATTCTCCCCAGTCATAACGAGAGCCGCTGCATTGAGGGGAGCTCCCATGTAGACCAGTATGTGCAGCCTTATCCAAAGGTACATCTTCAAGGGCTAAGTCTCGCAGATCTACAGCCTTGGTAAATCTGTCCCATGTTTTCGGAAACTTTTGACTCCGCGGGGAGTCTTGATGCCATTGTAAGTGGCGAGGGGTTCCTAGCGAGACGTTCCTGATAGAGCATCGAATGGTGTCTTCGGTTGAGACTGGGCTGGAAAGATTCAGAAACTTGAGGACACGAATCTCGTTATTCGTCTGGTCGAGAGGCTTATACCGCATTCTGTGTTTCGTCTCGTCGAGAGGCTTGTACCGCATCTTGTGTATACAGAAGGAGGTAAGAATGTGTAATGGTTAAGATACAAATTGATGTGGCTCTTGATAATATTGGGAAGTTTGTTGAAGTCGGATGCGCCGACGAAGCCAAACTTGTATTTGGGCATGTTAAAGCAGAGTAAGGCTTTTCAACATGCTGCTTTTCGCATGCCGTAGCCAAATCGCCTCTCCAAAGACGTAGAAACTTGGTTCTTTGCTATTCCGCTCACCGGTTGCCAAGGAAATGAGCGTGTTCGAGGAGAAAGGGGACTCATTGGCTCATATAGCTGTGGTGTGCATGAACCTCTCCGCACCTACCTATGGATAGGTCCCTCGACGCAGCAAACCCGTCATTATACAGCGAGAGGTGGCATCAACGTACCACTCACAGTCCAGCACATGGCTGAGCCTGGCGTCTGCATTGTTCATCACTCTCACCGGAACGCCATCTCTGTATGTAATCTCTGTATGTAATCTCTGTATGTAATCTCTGTATGTAATCTCTGTATGTAATCTCTGTATGTAATCTCTGTATGTAATCTCTGTATGTAATCTCATGGCGGGTGTAGAGAGATGAGACAGTTGGGAAATTCCGCGTATAATCTCTGGCAATCCGAGAAATGGTTTGAGCCGTGAATAAAGAAAGTCAGATATACTGTTGGACTGTGCAGACTTCAATGTTAGTGGGTGATGGCTCCAGCGCTCAGTGCTGGTGGGTTGAGTGAAGGTGAGCGCGGGGTAGGAACCTTGGAATTTCGTTTCGTTAGCGCGGAATCTGACTGCCCACATAATTTCTGTGCGGCAACAACGAGCGCCCAGCATTACCGCAACTTCACAACATGGCACCCGCATCACTACTGGACCTCGTGTCCGCGCTGCCCGACACTGCAGGATGGGGCCCGCCCGTTACCAGCGAGTCGATGCTCGACGGCGTGCCGTTCGCGCCTTACTCCAAGGCGGACAAGCTGGGGCGCATGGCCGACTGGACTGAGGGCAAGGACCGCGAGCGGGGAGGACGCCAGCAATACGGCAACCGCAACTACAGGGGTATGTTTGGTGATGGTGAAGGAGAAAGAAGATGGATACTAACAAGGCTTCATAGACCAGCAGGTATACGGCGCGAACCAGCAGACGAACCCCTTCGCCATCCAGGCCGCCGAAGAGGAGGCTACCTTCTCCGTCGTCGACAACACACGCACATCAGCACGCGGCCGAGGATTCGGACGAGGCGGCGGCACCGTCTTCCGTGGACGTGGAGGAGCGCGAGGTGGACAGGCGCAACGCGGCGGGCGGGGCACCTTCCAGCGTGTTGGTGGCCGTGGTGGAAATCAGTACGACAACCAGCGCGGTGGACGTGGCGGCAGGGGAGGACGTCGCTTTGGCTGGAGGGACGACAAGCCCCAGCGCAACCGTGATGCCTCCGTGCAGGTCAAGCCCGAATGGAACGTCATGGAGGAGATTGACTTCTCCCGTCTCAGCAAGCTCAACCTCGACACCCACGAGGGCGAGGACATCGACAACTACGGATTCCTCTACTACTACGACCGCAGCTACGACAAGCAGCCCGGTGCCAGGACCTCGGAGCGCAAACTCAACGTCCTCGACCGTGCCGCCTACAATGTCACCACCTCCAGCGATCCTATCCTGCAGGAGCTCGCCGACAAGGACGAGGGCACTGTATTCGCTACCGATGGTGTTCTTTCCATGCTCATGTGCGCCACCAAGTCGGTCTACTCCTGGGATTTGGTCTTCACCAAGCGGGGCAACAAGGTCTTCATCGACAAGCGCGATGGCTCAAGTCTGGACATGGTCACTGTCAACGAGAACGCCGCAGACGCGCCGCTTGAGATTTCCGAGGGCAACAAGGACTCTATCAACAGCCCTGGTGCTCTGATGCTGGAAGCCACACACATCAACAACATCTTCCCCCTCCAGGTCGTTACCGAGTCCGAGAGCCAGAAGGTCAGCATGCCCCACGAGCATCCCTTCTACAACGAGGAGGTCGAGACCGACCCACCAGCCTCCAAGGCCTACAGGTACCGCCGTTTCGATCTGTCTCTGGACAAGGACGAGGAGCCTCTGCACTTGGTTGTCCGGACCGAGTTGGACGCTGTTGTTAAGAACAACATCAACGGTGAGGACCAATACCTGACCATCAAGGCTCTGAACGAGTTCGACAACAAGGCACAAGGTGCCGGTGGAGCGCTCGATTGGAGGTCCAAGTTGGCCAGCCAGAGGGGTGCTGTCCTCGCCACTGAGATGAAGAACAACTCCTGCAAGCTTGCACGATGGACTACACAGAGTATCTTGGCCAAGGCCGACACCATGAAGCTTGGGTACGTTTTCCAATCTGTTACATCCGACTCAACTAATATGACTACAGTTTCGTCTCCCGTACCAACCCTAAGAACAACAACGACCACGTCATCCTTGGTGTCCTCACAGCCAAGCCCCGCGACTTCGCCGCCCAGATGGCACTCAACCTCAACAACGGATGGGCTATCGTCCGTACCATTGTTGACATGGTTCTTCGCATGGACGAGGGCAAATACGTCCTGGTCAAGGACCCCAACAAGTCTCTTCTCCGCCTCTACTCAGTACCGATGCACACTTTCGAGGAGGAGGATATCGAAGAGATGCAGGCCCCGAACGAGGATGATGAGGAGTAATTTTTGGGTCACAAAAAGGGATGCGGTTCTTTTCTTCAGCGATATCCGTAGGGATGGTTACATGATAGCATGCATGATAGACGACATACCATTGAATGACGACGCTGGACGATGCTGTCCTAAGCTGAAGTCTTGCCTTCTCTATGTGGAGTGATATGAATCTTGTATCTGTGACAATGTCTTCCAGCTGTCTAACTCCGTTACATGCTAACCGACAAGTATGGTGATGCGTTCGTGAGAAGGTGCACAGACCTCGCTTTGTACCTGCCAAGTCGCGTCAATGAACCGCTGAACCCTTCTTCGTCTACACTTGACCTCTTCCGTCCTCTCACGCAACAACAACCCGTGCGCGCCTTACTTGGATAGCTTGTGCATATATCTCTTACGATGGATTTTGAAAAGCTCAAGATCTACCTGTTCGTACTCAACTATGGACGATGAACACGAGCTTTTGGTACACATCTCCGCTCCGGCTACTCGACAAAACGACCAACTTTACCGCTCCTTGGCCGACGCTTATCTCGACTTTAGACCACATCGAAAAAACGTTGAGGAGACACCACAACACGATGTGTCGAGCCAAGTTGGTGCTTCCCGAGTGAGCGACCCTTCGCCACCAAACAAAGGAAATTCATTTCGCGAGTCCGTCAACACCTCCATCTTATCGACCAACAAAGATTCCTACGGCAGTTTCCCATCTCACTTATCGTCCGATGAATATCCCAAAAGATACGTCGGCGTGTCGTCTGACAATGTGGGAGAAGACGACTTTGCGCCAACGTCTAGTCGGCTTGCGCGGTTGGAACGTATCCATCAAAACTGGAAAGCGCAAGCAACTCCCAAGTCAAGCGCTGCTAGCAAACGGCGGTCTATAAAAGATGTTCTTAGCAGTCCTGAGGATGCTGATACAGCGTTTATTGAGGATACGCAAGCTGCGGTTCAAGCATTACAGAGTCAATTGCAGGATAGCTTTTCGATGACTTCCGCGAACACGTCCGGAGACGAGTCGGACGCTAGGGACGTCACGCAGGAGACTTCTTCGTCGCCTGCTATGCCAACGGAACCCACGATTGTCGCTACAGCAGAAGAGCCGGATGCGCCTAGCGCTACGTCTTCGCCCCAGGTACCTCTCGCAGATGTGAATCGTCGGGAAAGTACGCGCCTGGAGATAGGTAGCGATATATCAGAAGCCAAGACGCCTGCTTCCTCAGAAGTGCATCCCAAATCCAGCAGCGTCGTCCCAACTCAGCAAGAAAGCTTCCGCTCATCCGATGCGCCAAAGCCAGTTTCCCCATTAGCAGAAGACCAAGCCAGTGAGAACAACAAGGTGCAAGAAATCGACAATTCCGGTCCGCCCATAGACTTCACCGATTATCCGGAGATAGTTGAATCTCCACCACCAAAGATAGGTGTAGAGAGTCCGGAGGCGTGGCCTCGGCAGGTAACACCCTATCTGGAAGCCCTCAAGGAACAGTATCCAGGCAAGTTCAAACCAGTTGGAAAGTCACGCGATCCAGTGGGCAATGAAAGAGGCCATTGGCTCATTGACTTGTCGGCTTGGCCTGCGCAGGCTCAGAAGGACATTTGGGATGGCGTGTGTGAACCGCTGAAAGATGGCAGACTCGGCTGGGGCGCATATCTCTACAGAGAGAAGGGTACTTCTGAAACTCTTGGGATGGTGCAGCTGTTTAATTGGGGAGAGCTTGCAGAGCATATGTGGTTGTTGTTGTGGGTTTGCTCTAAGGGGAAGATAGCCGGCGCAGGTCTCAAGTGGAAGGCCGGCCGTGACGTGGTCTTGGTGATGGCATGAACGAATCTTGAATAACGGACATAATGTACGATCTTGGATAATCTATCATCTGCTGCATGCACAAAGTCAAGTCAAATGTTCTGTTCACCCCAATTTTTAGATGGAGGTTTAGTGAAAGTAAATTACCGAATAGCGCCTTTACGCGACCGACATAACCGTCCTGCACGCGTGAAACATGGATGCCAAGCGACACGTCTGGGGTCGCTGACCCCCAAACATGTTGAGCACCGTAGCGGCGCAACGTTTCTTTTCCACCTAGCTATGTAATATATCGCCTGAAGACGCGATCATGTCTTCGCAACCGCACAACGAATCGCAACGGGTGCCTAGCTCCGATGCTGGCACCGACGAGCGCACCCTGTACGACCACACCTCCGATGATGAGGGCTACGATGGCAGACCTTCCGGCGAACTTGACGAACGCGATCACGACATTCTAGATTCAGAAGACGAGCGCGAGAGGCTTCTTACGCAGAAAGATGGCGGTAAGGGCTTATTGGGGCGCAGAGCCTCCAGCGTCAAGGTCGGAAAGTGGGATAAGAAGAAGGAGATGAAGGAGCGCAGGAAAGGCGGCAGTGAAGAGTCGAGCGCGCTCATGTACGAAATGGAAGAGGGCATTGGCGCTTCCAGTACAAGTTTCCGATCGGGAAGAAGTTCATTGAGCGATGAACAGCGGTTACTTGCGAGCGAGTCGCAGAGGAAGGTGCGTAGAGTCTACGGGCGCGCGGATGAAGCTAACAGATTGAAGGTACGCAGGAAGAGTCTATACCGCCGGATAGCCATATACGTATCCATCATCGTCCTCTTCGTCGTTCTCCTCGCAGCCACGTACAATCTCTCCACGCCCAAAGATGTCAAAGAAGCAGCAGCCATGCTCTCCAATGGCACGTCACTCTTTGCGCCGACGACAATCCTCATATCCCTCGACGGCTTCCGCGCCGACTTCCTATACCGAAATCTTACACCTACGCTCAACCAATTCGTAGCAGAGGGCATATCGCCAAAGTACATGATGCCCAGCTTTCCCAGTGTCACATTCCCGAATCACTACACGATGGCCACGGGGATGTATCCCGAAGCGCATGGCGTTGTAGGAAACACATTCTGGGACCCAGAGCTCGAGCAGGAGTTCTACTACACGGATCCAAAGCGCAGTTTACAACCGCACTGGTGGGGCGGCGAACCTCTCTGGGTGACAGCCGAGAAGCAAGGAGTCAGAACAGCAGTCCACATGTGGCCAGGTTCCGAAGCGCATATCCTGAACCAAGAGATTGCCTATATCGACAAGTACAATGGCTCGGAAGTCTTGCCTACAAAGGTCGACCGCATAATGGAACTCCTCGATCTCCCTGGTCCCAAAGACATCGGCGCGAGCGCAAACACACCGCGACCTCAGCTTATCGCAGCATACGTCCCCGACGTAGACGGCGACGGCCACCGCTTCGGACCCAACAGCACTGAGATTCGCAAGACGATCGCCAATGCCGACACAATGATGGCAGGTATCCTAGCCGGTCTCCACGCGCGCAACCTTACAAATATTGTCAACGTAATCGTCGTCTCAGACCACGGCATGGCCACCACAGACAAAACACGTCTGGTTCAACTAGAGGACCTCATCGACCCCGCCGAGCTCTCACACACAGACGGCTGGCCGCTCTACGGTCTGCGTCCTAAAGACCCGGCTTCGCTCCATCGTCTTTACAACCAGCTCTTAGAACGTACGAAAGACAACCCGAATCTTGACGTCTATCTGCGGGATGAGAATATGCCGGAGCGCTACCACTTTAGCAAAAACGACAGGATTGCTCCGCTGTGGATCGTACCAAAAACAGGCTGGGCGATTGTAACGAAAGACGAGTTTAACGTTGAAGTGGGCAAGAAGACGGGTGAGGAGTATCATCCGAAGGGACTCCATGGATACGATCATGAACATCCGCTTATGAGGGCTGTTTTCATTGCAAGAGGTCCTGCGTTTCCGCATGAAGCTGGAAGCAGGATGGAACCTTTCCGTAAGTTTCGAACATATTCGTATACATACACACAAAGGAAGCGAGCTAACACCACCCGCTCAGAAAACATCGAACTCTACAACATAGTCTGCGACTCCATCGGTCTCAACCCCGCGCCTAACAACGGTACTTTACGCTTGCCGTTGAAACCAGTCGGTCTCCACTCCGACGATGACTCGGTCTCTGGCAACGAAAAAGAAACACCCGAGGATCCTGTGTCTTCATACACACTCTCGTCCTCCACCGCCCTCCCTTCTTCCCTCTCATCACAATCCAACCTCGCCTCCATGCCCGCAACAGACATGAACTCCCTCTCCAGTATCGCGGCGTCAGCGTCTGGATTGGAAGACACGAGCCCGAGTTTGGAGGATGTGCCCAGTAGGCCTACGCCGCTGACAGGGAGTGGTGGGAAAGACGAGTTGAAAGATGGTGAGAAAAGTGATGGGAAAGAAGGGGAGAAGGGAGAGGGAGATAAGAAGGAAAGCTGGTGGGAATGGCTGACGCATAAAGCGGATGGGGTAAAGGATTGGGTGGATGAATTTATTCATGATCATGTTCCGCAGGATGGAAAGGATGAGGGGAAGAAAGATGGGTAGAGAGATTTGAGTGAGATGTGGGATTTGGCGTTCTCTTTGGGGTTGGTATAGACGGAGCGTTTCTTTTGGCAAGGACTTTGCTGGGGTCTTGTGTGATAGATTTCCGATTCAGCAGTTTGATTCTAGATATTTGATAGTAGTTGGACAGAATGATACCCAATCCTTTCTTCGCCAAAGTGTTCCCAATCTCTATTGCAATGTAAGTATAATGTCTTTGTCACAGATAGACAATCACCATCAAATCTACCCGACAGGTTTCTAACCAACATAGATTGGATAGTTAATTCGGTCGTCAGAGGTCAAGCTACGATGGCTGAACTGATGAAGGTATTACTTTATTTCATTTATCTCGTCGCGCAGCTGTCTGACTAACAGGAAAATAAGGGAGCGGAAGAAGCAGAATAACAAAACGTCTACATGATATCGCACTTTGCAGGCAATCCACACGGACCCTCCTTATCCTTCTCTTCCGGCCCCTTCTGCTGAGGCTGCGATGAAGAAGCAGCGGCAGGAGCAGACGTAGCAGCAGCAGGCGCAGCAGTAGTAGTACCGTTAGTCGCCGCTCCCGTTCCATTCGTACCCTCGACGCTCTTCTCACCCACAGCATCGCCAGCAGTCTTTCCGCCATCTAGTCACTGGTGGGCCTTAGCAACCGCCTCGTAGAAAGCCTTACCCTGAGCCTTTGCAATGTTAAGCTCAAGCTCAGAGGGCTGCCTGCTACCGTCACCAGCGGAGAAGGTACCAGCGCCCCAGGGGCTACCACCGTGAACCTCGTCGAGGTTAGCCAGCATGCTGAATGCCGTCTTGTATCCGAGCGGCACGTAGATGAAACCGTGGTGCACAAGCGTGCTCATGCTGGTGATAGCAGTGGTCTCCTGTCCGCCACCGAGGGTACCGGTTGACACGAAGACACCGGCGTATTTGCCCCAGAAGGCGCCTTGTTGCCATTGCTTGCCCGTCTTGTCCCAGAAGGTCTTGAATTGTGCGGGGAAGTTGCCGTAGCGGGTGGGGATACCGAAGAGGATTCCGTCGAATTCCTCGAGGACGGCGGGGTCGTCGAGGGTGGGGATCGAGGCGTCCTTGGGGGGTGCGTACATCTTGTCGAGGACGTCCTGGGGGAGGGTCTCGGCGACTCTGCGGGTGGGTTAGTTGATGCCCAGGTGGTCTTGAGGGAGATGAAGGGGGTGTGTGGATAGCAATTGCAATTGCCAGCAGGGAGATCTTAGTGTTCGAGACATGGAGGAGGGAATACATACTGGAAGAGCTTGGCGTCACCACCAGCCTCCTTGATACCCTCAAGCTCAGCATCGGCCTATTCGTTCCTGTTAGCAAAAGCTCTTAATTCAAGAGAATGAATCGAGTGGGGAGCCGTTGAACATCCCCCTTCGACACAATCGCAACATACCATCTTCTTGATGTGGCCATACATGGAGTAGTAAACGATAGCGATCTTGGGAGCCATCTTGAATAACTTCCTGGGGGGTATCACAAAGAACGAGTAGAGTACGAACGATTCGAGAGAGATGAGTATGTAGTGAAGAAGTAAAGAAGAGAGCTTTCGGGGTGGGGTACGCACCTTCTACTTATACCCAGCAGCCAGCACCAGCACCACCGGGGGCTGGCATGTGCATGGTGCATGAGATAACCCAGACCCCTTGTCCATGGTCTTCGATCCCCATAGACTGTGTCTATCTCGCAATACATCATGCCATGGCTACTACATCATCCACCGGCCCAATCGCACCGAGCGAGCTTAGCTACCTAGCTGTCCTGTAAACAACTGCTTTGCGCCATTCTGCCCCTCATAGCGCTCCTCACTATACTTCATCAAGCTTAGACGGACGGTTAGCGCCCCACATATATACCCGGTGCAGTAGCGTCATAGGCGTTTCCGATGATTACATGAGCCTTTGGTAAGAGATTGTCAATTCGTTTTTTTTCTGTTTCGCTGGGGAAAGGTACGTTGTTGGTAACATTCCTCCGGCTAACCTGCTGCATCGCGAGTCAATTGCAGAGGAACCCACCATCCCGGGCCCGGCAAGTACTTTCTCGCTGGGGCGGACATCTTCCGCGCTGCCGTGCCTCTTATTCAGCAGACAATCGGTCGGTGTTCGGCGTGTACGGGACTGAGACCTTACTATAGGTTGGTAAGCTCCATCGCTCGGATAGAGAAAGAGGTTGGCTTCCGGCGTACATAACGGATGACCATGCGGTGTGTAAGCAAAAAGTGCGGAAAGCTGTACCTGGGCTTGTCTGCTTTGGGACGGTGTGGGTGCGTGGACTGCAGGTGCGGGGTGTTGGTCTCTGATCGCCAAGGTGTGGAACCTGTTGGCAAAATTGGAGCCTTCGCGAAGTTTCTTATCAACCGTGTGTTGCTATTCTCGTGATCGGGGATGCAAGCAAGTTTCCTACGTCGAATATGCGCGAAAGACTGTTTGCATAGATGATGCGCGATGGGAATATTGTCAGATGAGTGTGAAACTTGATTCATTATACTGATTGAAGGTTGAACGCTAAAATGCTAACAAACTGCAAGATGGAAAAAAAGCAATAGACACCCCGCCATCCTAAGTGATCAATACACAGTATTCGCTTTTTCGGAACATGGCCATGTTCTCGTTATGAATTTCCCAAATGCATGAATACAATGTGGCTGCTCCAGCCTGGTATCTCTTTGGCTCCAGGCCTGTCGCTCATGCATGTGGTCGTAATTTCGTAAGTATAGGTTCGCAATGAAAAGTTTACAGTTGAAGTGAATTCGGCCGTTATCAGTGGTTTTATCCACAATCAGGTTTGGATGGAGAGGAGCCTCCTGCGGACGCCGGCTAGGAACTCGGCTTCGTCGATGCGCTGGAACTGCGCCTCCTCCTCTTTTCCGTAGAGGCCGGTGCTTCCGTAGGGTCCCTTGCCGCTGAATTCGACGTTCTGTGGCCAGTGCCCGTCTGACGAGACCTGAGCCAGCGAAAAGTCGCCATGGACGGACTGGAAGCCGGGCTCGAAGATGCACTCGGCGAAGAACAGCTCGACGTACAGTTCGCGAGGAATAGCACTCTGCGCGCGGAGGCGGATAAAGCGACGGGCTTGCTCAAGAAGCTTCTGCAGGGCGTCGGTAGCTTCGTGAGTGGAGCGACCGTCCTCGTGCTCACACAAGTGCAGAGCACGTACCTGCAGGTCACCTGCGAACTTCGCATCGTCGTTGGAAAAGAGATGGGAGCACACGGAAGGAAGAGAGATGGACAGAGTCTCAAGCTTTGGGCAGTTCCGGAACGTGTCGCAGAGATGCTCGCAGTCGCTCGGTGATCCAGGATGCGGGTGCCAGAAGCCATCCTGTGACCGCGGGCTGTGCTCAAGGACTCGGAGCGTCTTCCGAGATGCCTTGACAATGGCCATGACACCATCGATGGTGATGGAGGAGTTGCAGGTCAAGTGGAACTCCTCCAGCTGAGTGGCCGTGCGAGCGATGGCGAAAAGATCATCATCGGTGATGGGCATGAAGCTAGTGTCGCCAAAGATCTTCAGTCGCCGCAGCTGGCTGAAGTTTACCGACTGCAGTGGCTCCAGATCAACGATGTTATCCTTGTCTGTTGCTTGCTGCGAAGTCGGGTCGACACATTGGAGTTCCAGCGACTGAAGTGGCTTGCCGGTGCCAGTGAGCACAGCACGCCACGCCGTGGCGTCCACGTGACGGATGGTCGTCCATGGAAGAGAGAGCGAGGTGATGTTTGTGCAGTTCTTGAGCGACTGGAACACCAGACGGTCGGTCTCGGCGGTGTAGAAGCCGTGCACCCACATGCGCTTGATCTTGGCGGCCACCTGCGGGTAGTCATTGCAGATGCTCACAGTCCGCTTGAGAGAGGCGAAGGGGTCGCGGTAGACCGCTGTGCCAGTTGGACGGTCAATGAGCTCGTACAACGGGTAGCTCTCTCGCCTGTTGGAAAGTTCGGCCCATCGCTATGCCATGTTAGCATCGTCCTCATTGTCAGGTGTGCCGATTTGCTTACCTCTCCGCCCTTCCAGCGACGGATGTAGACGTCCTTGATGGAGTGCTCCAGAGCCCACTCGTGCCACTTCCAGCAAACTGATCGTAGAGTGGCAGTTGCGTCCCACTTGAGGAGCTCTGGCGGGACCGGACCTCTCACATAGCGCTGGAGCTTGGCCCTCTCGAGAGGCAGTGGCGCCTGCTGGAGACCAAATGTATACGTGGGGCCATCACGTATATTGGCCTTGGTGACCTCCTCAAGAATCTGGGTGAGTACTTCGTAGGGGAAGTCGTTGATGTGCATTGAATGATTGACGGTATTGACGGTAGGGTGACTCGTTGTCTGGTGGTGAGAGAGCAGGTGAGGAATCCGTGGGTTTATGTATTAGGTGGCAAGGTCAGGTAGTTATTCCAGAGTGAAAGGCACTCCGGGGCTCTTATAGTCAGGCAGCACCTACCGCAGAGATTTATTTGGACAAAGAGCACCGTGGTTCATTGTTAGTCAGACGTCTTGTGTCTTCCCCAGGTCCATGCACAAGCGCCAACGACTCGGACGCTGGGCCGACATGGCTCTGAGCTAGAAGGATCACTTCACAGCCCAACCGAGCCAATAGGGCAGTAAGCAGCACGTCGCACGCGTATAGTTTTGCGATGGAAAGTGGTTGTGAGGTTAGGTTCTCTTTACGTCACGGTGGCTTGGCGGGCTCGGGTTTGCTGGGGCGGCGAAGCAAAGCAGAAAATTGGCTTCACGTGGCTCGTGGCTGGCGTTTCGATTACCCCCAGGAAATTCAATCCGCAGGCCACCTGACCACCAATGACACATGGAAATCTCTGACGAGACCCTCCGACCATCTTTCATCATCCCCGTGCCTGCATGGCGCCTCTCTGCTGGGTCCAACCTCCGTTGCTTCCATGCTGTCGCGTCGCGTCGCCTGGTCGTGATGCCGTACTCACGCCTCTTCTCACGACATCTCGAGCGTGTGGCTTGCTGTGCCATATTACATCCGACGCACCGGACGCTTTTAACATCTCCGCTTCTCCAGGCGTTTACGGCTGCGGCTGCGGGTGTCGCCATCTATGTCATGTCTCGCACCTTCTGTCGTCAAACTGCCAGCGTCTTAGCCAACGTCTTGTGCAGCACAGCACATACGCAACCAGCCTTGCAACACCCATTTCCGTTGAAAACCACGAATCCAGAACGTGCTGGATTTTCTTGCTCGCCATGCAAGGCACGTCGCACGCTATGCCATACGCACAACTCATGTCATGACCTTCACATCCAAGTGGATCGTGCAAATTCTCCTCCTGCATGGGCTCATCCTCCTGGTGACACGTATTTTCCGGTCTGTTGCATGAGTTGGAGCTTAGGCCTCTCACCATCGTGTCCATCTGGGCTTATTTGGTAATATCTTACGTCTTCGAAACTTCCCCGCTATGCGACTTCTCCACAACCAAGAATCGATACCGTTACGGGAACTACTCTAGCTCACCACTTGAGCCGAGCACACTACACAGCGATCCCCAAACAGCGGAAGTAATCAGGGTACGAAGTGCTGACATTGATTAGAATGATGCAATCGCTGACGGCATATTCGACGGGTGTTTGCGCAAACGAGCACAGCAGACCGTTCACTATATCGACTGTGCCTCTCCACAGCACCCCAGTGTCCATCTTCTTACCCCTAATTTCCTTTCTCAGTTTCTATGAGCTAAGGAAATACGCTACCCCGCAAAGATCTCAAAACCCCTGGCCAGCTCGCTTCCACGAAGCTCATCTAGCTCAGAGACGATCACACCGGCAAGCTAGGCTTCGGGATAGGCATTCCGTTTCCACTAGAGCATCGGCTTTGCCTGTTATGCCGCTGCGAGCCTGCTCGCCCATGGATGCCGGCTTCGCTGTTCGTCCGGCTGGACGTGCGCCACCGATACCTAGGTAGTCACGGGGCTGTACGACTCAGCTGACATGGTCCTACCCAGCGCTAGGAGCCGCAACACCACCGAGCAAGTATCGTGACCTTCCTTTTTCGCCCCTGATTCAAGAGGTGCTTCATGCTGCCACGTCGGTGCCTCCCGGATGCTGAGTTGGTCTTGGTGTCCGTGCTTCCCGGTCGGTGCGGTGGCAGCGCATCAACAGCATCACACGACGTTCTGACGATCAAAGCAGTAAGTTACCGTTCTGGTTCCGGTTGACAGCAACATGACTGAGGACACACCGGGTGTTCCAATCTCCTAAACGGCTGTCAAACTCCCTGCTGGCATCATGCTGGACCTCTAAGCTCGCCGTCTCCTATCTTGAACAACGGGAGATGTCTCTCAGTGCTACCTCTCGCAAGACACGCCCATGTACGCAAGGCTTCATTAGAGTAAGCTCCAGAGTACAGCTCTACGGAATTGCGACCCTCCTATCGCCTGTAAATCTTCAAGCCCTACACTAGTCTCGAACAAACTTTCAATCATTATCTCATAGCGTTGAGGTCAAAGGTAACTCAAAACCACCATTGCACAGGATCTCTGTACGACTTCAGACAACTCGCAGTAAGATTAGCACCCGCAACGTAGCATCTTCATCAAAAGGTAGGTGCAACACGAGATAGGGACATCGGGCATTGGTAACACGAAAGAGCCTCATGTACACAGCTTCCCGTTGCTGGCGCTGTATCACATGAGATAGGGACGCGCCGTGCGCGTCCATTCACAGGGAGTCGTTTGTGCAGTGCATAGCTTTCCATAATGCAACGTGAGATGAGGAGATCGGATGTTGAGGGTGCTTCATGCAAAGCACTCAGTCCGTAGCATTCAAGGGGATGGGTAGAGGTGCAAGACCATCGCATCAATATACCAACTCGTAGTCACCCGTCATGATCATCCATTACCATAATAGAGAAAATATGTCAAGTCTGTAAAAACGAAAAAGATCAATGGGGTATCTAATCAAACAAGCAAACCAAACGTTCCCCAAACTCACTCTCTACTCCTCTACCTCCGCCTCGCCCCTAAACTCTCCACATTATTCGCATGCGCAAGCAGATACTTACAACACGTCAATGTATACTTGCACGCCTTCGTCCACCCCTCATCTTTATTCAACGCCAACTTGATACTCTGATCATGGATGCGATCTTTCTGTATCTCATACGGCATCTTGACGCCGCCTGGCGGTCCGCCTCCAGGCGCTGCTATACCCGCACCAACACCACCTGCAACGTGCGACGGCGCAGCAGCAGAGTTCTCCACAAACTCACCCAATTGCCTTAGACATTCCAAAAACGCAACCATAGCCGTATCGAACTTTCTATGCAGAAACCCAAAGTTTATGGGGAAGTCGCCGGAGGAGTAGAGTTCGAGTTTTTGTCTTGTTACTTGTGGTGAGTTGGCGCTTGTTGATTGTGGTTGGCGTGTTGATTCAGACACTGTGTTTCCGGTGCCGCCTTTCGTTTCGATACGGGTGATTGTGGATGTAGAGCCCATGGGACAGAGTTCGTAGCCGTCGAACTTGTAGTTTAGTCGGTCGGCTAGTGTGGCGAGGAGGAGACATGTTTGACCCCATGCGGCGTTGATTTCGGGCCAGTCGACGTAGGGGTTTGGCAGGCGGCCGAGGCGGAGGCCGTTGATGGTGGCGAAGTGGTTGTCGTGAGTTATGTTGAAGGTGTCGTTGTATACACTTCTTCTCTGTAGCTGGTTCAGAATTTGCGCATCGTGCGCGTATCTTGTGGCTAGAGCGTCGCGGTCGTTTTGGATAGTGGTCAGGGTGGTGTTGAAGGCGTTTCTGCTCTTCCAGAACTCGCTTTCTTCTTGGTCGAGGATCCGGCTCTCGACTTCTAGGGCGGCGAGCTGGGCGTCTAGTTCGGCCTTTTCGGCTTCGAGGTTCTCGAGCTGCGTGATGGCGGTGCTTTCGGCTTTCTTGGCTGCTTTGAGGGCGGCTTCGGCGGCTTTGACTTCTTCGGCGCTGGGCACGTCGGTGTTGGCGCGGCGCAGGTAGTTGACGTATGCGTCGCGTTCGCGGGTGGCGACGCCTAGGCGCTTCTGCAGGCCTTCGATGAGCAACTCGGTGCATTCTACGCATATAGGGTGGTCGACGTCGGAGCGTGCTGATAGTATCTCGAACATGCGGTTTGTTGTTTCCAGTGTATCGGCCAGACTCGCACCTCCCTGTATGCCCAGTCCATTTGAGAAGCTCTTCCGTCGTGTCTTGTCATTCGCATTCGGCTTCGTCTCGCCTGCTTGCGATTTCCGATCCGGACTACGGACGGCCGCAGAGGGTGGGTCTATCATCGACTCGGACATGTGTACGTCGATGAAGGACATGGCGGGGTTCTGCGGGCCATTTGAGGGTCCCGAAGGCGGCGCGCCTTGGATGTTGCGCTTGAAGGTCGGGTTCCTGGCGTCTTTGGCCGCATCTTGATAGGTCTTGAGGTGTTCGGGCGGGTTCGGAGGGCGCGACTGGCGGTTGGGGGAGATTCGTGGCGCTGGCTGTTGGCCTGATACTGTCGAGTCTATAATATGTTAGTATGATGTGTGGTAGTTTATAGAGTAGATTTGTACCAGTCAACAACTTGAAGGCGGCCGGGTTGAGCTGGTCGATGGAGGCGTCAATATCTATGGGCGTCCTGCATTTCTGACAGGCCAAGGCCGTCTGTTTCTTGTCGATGGCCATGTTGTCATGAGCTGTGGTTCTTCATGCTTGACGAGAGGTCGTCTATTCCAAGGCGCCGACGGAATGACGGTTGCGGTTCACTGGCGATCACCTGCATGCGGGTGGGGCTGCCGCTAAGTGTCGGGTGCCTGCCGAGGAAACCGCGTCGCGTCTCGCTGTTCGCGTCAATCACAGCATCGCAATCAGAAACTGTCTTACACGCAAACGCCCACCACCCACACACCGACCCCTATTCTACACCGCTCTTACGCTGGTTGAGACACATGCTCGCTGCTAAAGTGCGCGGCAACACGCGCCATGGAACCGCCGGCAAAGCGCATGCGCATACTGCACTCAGTTGAGGTCGACGAAGACAATGCTGAATACATCAAGGCCAAGCAGAAACAACAACAGAAGCTCAAAAGCCGATTTGAGTCCATATTTGAGAAATTTGGAAACATGAATCCATCTCAAAGCGACGAAATCGACTTCAACACAAACAGGGTGGTTGTGGATAGAGGTCATCTGCGAAGAATAAAGCGCCAGGCCAATGGCAAAGAGAAGGCGCTACTGGAATCTATAGTCATGGGAAATGGAAGCCATTCGGAGGATGATGGAGATGACGACGAAGAGAAGGGAGAGGGGCAAGATTCGGAGGACGAACTGGCACTCCCGCAGCTGGTCAAGCCAAAGGCTGCTGGACCGCTTGAGCAAGACATAAACAAACAACAGACCACAGCCACCGAGACCAATGCGCCACAGCCTACAATACCCCAGCACGACTTGCCAGCAACATCTATACCGCAATTCGGCGTTCCGCAAACGCCCAATCCTTCGAACCCCACCGCAGACCTCCTACGACATCTTCAGTTTCCACAAACACCTGCGGGACAGCAAGCACAAAGCGCTTTCCACGCCAGTCTACTGCAGACAATCCACCAAGCTGTTAACCAAGCCGTAGCTGGTCTTGTGCTGCCAAACGCCTCGATACCCTTCGCAAACGCCGCAGCTCCGCCGATCACTCCAATAACAACAGACGACAAGGTAGCGCCTGCGACGGACCCGAAATGGTTCTTTCCACCTCTGTCTGCACAACCGCGCCAATGTCCAGTCGCCCAGTCGAGCCCTCTCCCAACCCATACGACACCACCAATAGCAAAAGAGACGGACCAACAACCTTCATACACTATCTCAAGGGATGTCGCTGATGGAAAGCCCTGCGCCTCGATTCGTACAAGACCGGATGAAAGCTCACCAACAAGACCCCGTCGAACTAGTCCACGTGTTGAGATCCAAAGGCGCATTCCCAGGACTGCAAGGAGATATCCCTTCACTCACGAAGATGATGTGTACATAAGCAAGCGCAAGAAAATAGACGGTGTATCATGGGCGGTCATCAAAGACAGCCAACAAAAGTGGAAGGAGTGGCCAACGACTGCACTTCACAACCGCTGGAATTTGATCAAGAATCAGAATCTTCACCTACAAGAGCCTGCTGTAGCTCCTAAGGGTGGTCGGGTTGTTGGGGAGGATCAGGTCTCCAAGGAACCCGCCGTCTCGAAGCCGCCGCACCATCTGCCGACACCGAGTTCTTCAGAGCATGAAGACTATCACCGGAGCCTTGTCCAGTCGACAGAAAGTGACATTCCGGATTTGCGATCGTCGAGCACTCATTTTGATGACGATGACCGTGATCTATTATCCCTTGCTGGCGATGATTATGACGAGGAGCAACTCCCGATGAACGACGACGACAACGATACACTTGTCGATGTATCTGGGGATGTAATACTGCCGTCCATCGAGACGAGAGATTTGATCGATGAAGATACATTACAGAGCGACTTGCTTGCAGAATTACCAACGCAAGACGATGTCGCAACACCAGTTCGAGAATCCTCCTGCATAGCAATAAAAGCCGAGCCTGCCTTCTCTTCGCCAACCACACTTCGAACACGAAAGCATGCAACACCACCTACCGAAGTGATACCCGAGTCACAAGAAACCGAAGACGAGCTACAGAACGACCATACCCCTCACAACATGATCATCAGACTCTCAGAAACTATCAAGCCTGACACAGTCCAACTACCGAATCCGCAAAACACGCATACCACCTCTCATCGGAAAAGCCCATCCCTCGACCTCATCGGCACCTCCGCCGACGACGAACTCCTGCCATCACCGCCCAACCCCACAACTCCATTCCTAAACCGTATCCATGAACCAGCCACCCCGGGAACCGCGTTCATATCCACCACATACCAAACACCCAAAATCCGCGACCTACATGACGGCAGTAGTGACAAAGACAGCAAATCAACATCGAAAGCCGATCGAAAAGCATTCCATAAACGGATCAAGAGGGAGTGGACGAGGAAAGGTACACCGGCGAAGGAGAGTGCGGCAAAAAGAAGGAGTTTGGGAGGATTGGAAGTGAGGAAACGGAGGTGGGTGGATATCGATGGGGAGGGGAGTGAGGATGAACTCGCTAAGTTATGATCGTAGAGAGAGAGAGGTAGTAGCTAAAGCTGACAATGATGATGTCTTATCTTTGTATGAAGAAGTTTATACGTACAAAATACACCTACACACTAAACTCTCTCGGAGATTGACCAGCTAGCATGGGTCTTACCATGTCATACCTCCACCTCCCCATCCCTCATTCGCATCCTGTCCCCACGTTCCCACTACTTCCTTCTCCTTCCTCTCCTTATCTCCCTCCCAACCCACCTCCTTAACAGCCGCACTCTTCGCCTTCACACTCGGATCTCTCGAATGCCGCTCAACCCACTGTTCCGTAAAATCCTTAACCCGGCCATCACCATGCGCATCCGTTTTCTCACTCGACCGCCTCTGCTTCGACTTCTGCTTCTCCTTGTCGGCGTGAGTCTTACTAGGTTTCCTCTCCTTCCCACCACCAGTAGTACCCTCTCCGTTATCCTTGACTTTCAACTTCCTCTCTAAAGCCAACATCTTCGCAATCAACTCCTCCTGCGGCACACACTTCAACTTCTCTGCTTTCTCCTTCTCCGCATCCCCATCATGCTTCATATCACCCTCCCCAAGTACACCCAGTCCTTTCAGTACCCCCTCACTCCGATACTTAAACCGAAATACCGCATACGGCTTCTCTAACCTATCCAGATACTCAGGTCGCCCGACAACATGACCGTACTCTGTCGCCTTGCCTGCGCGCACGGCGTGTTCGATACCGCTTTTGCTGGACGTGGATTTGCTGATGGTGAGGCGCGGTTCGGCTGGTGCGATGTATGTATCGTTTGAGGAGGAGGCGTGCAGGACGTTTTTAGGTGTAGAGGTAGATGGCGCAGGAGGGAACTGCCAGTGCGGTTGCGCTGTGAAATTGGGTGTGGGTTTGGGATGGATGCGAGAGGGGAAGTTGTGATTGGGTCGGTATCGAGAGAGGGTTTTGTTGCTCATACGTTGGGTAGGTAATCTGCCTTTCTCCGATGCCGGGCCTGGCGGTACTGGAGCGGAGGCGAAGGGTGTAGGCGTTGGCTGTTGAAGAGTGGGCTTTACGGCATTGTCGGCGGGAAAGCTCCATGATTGGGTTGGCCAGGCGTGTTCTGGTGCTGGTGCTGGTGCTGGTGCTGGTGGGTTGGCAAAAGCGGATGTCAAGGCGGATTTGAGACCGGCCCAGTCGTTCATCTTGTCCACTAGCTCTTGTTTTGGTGAGGACGGGGGGTTATCCCAACCAATCTGTTTCGTGTTCCAACCGCCATCATCAGCTTGGGTCTTGTTGTTGTCATGGGCTTCGTTCCAGCCTCCGGGCTGATCATCATCGGTTGAGTACCAGCCTTGCTTGTCATTCTGCTTTGGGGTCTTATTATGCCAGCCGTTGTCACTGTTCTTGCCCCATCCGGTGATCTTCTCAGTCTCTGTGCCCCAAGAGGGTTTGACAGTGTGATCTTTCTTACCGCTACCCCAAGACACAGCCGAAGGTGATCGCCCGCCTCCTACTTTCTCACCCGCTGTACTCTGAACAAAGTCCTTCATTGACGGAGCGTACGGAGCTGGGAATATGTTACTTGGAACATTACTAGGCTTCCTCATCGTCTCATTCACAGCAGCACCACACTCTGGAGTAGCCATTATTGGGGCAGGCGGAGCAGCGTAAGCACTAGGCTGCCGTGACCGTACCTGTTCCAGGGGAACAGGAGGGGGCGCATTCATCACTGTCGGTGTCATTCGTGTGATGGCTGAAGGTGCAGGCCCAGCGGCTGGAACTTCATCCGCAGGCCTCGAAGACGGATGACGATGGGAATGCTTCGATGCCTTTCGCTCATGATCGCGCTGTACCGATCTGGAACGTCGAGAACGGCTCTTGGATCTCCGTCGTGAAGGCTGTACCCGGCTTCGAGAACGCGATGGCTGGAGAGTAGCGTCGGAGCTACTCAGCGAGACCACAGAGTCTGAAGGCCGTTCGAGACGATCCCAACTCCCGCTGTCTTCTTCTGAAGAAGTGACTTCTCGATCTCGGCGTGAACGTCTTGACCGCGATTTGGAACGTGAACTCCGTTTCGCTTCGTGCTTCGAGCGCCGTCGATTGTGTTTAGGAAGAGTGACTGGGGAGCTAGATCTCAGATGATAGTGGCTAGGAGAATTAGTCACCCAGAGTTTTCCCTGTTGGCTGGAGGCGTCCCATTCAGCTGCCTTGTCCGTCGGCCAAGTATCTCCAGTGTCCCAGGCGTCGGACGGGGTGTCTTCCCGGGCGTTCCATCCGCCGACACTGGAGGAGTCGGTCTCGAAAGCAGGCTCAGCGTTCCAGGTAACATGGGTCCCTGCTCTACTTCGTGGAGGTCGTTCGCCCCAGCCAGGCTGTGACTTGGCCCAGCTTGGACCGTGTTCGCTCTGGTGATCGCGCAAAGAGAAAGCCTGTTGCTCTATGTGTTGATGTGGTTGTGTTGGAGCATCGAATGGAGATTCGGGCCATGCTCCTGGTGGCTGAGTTGCAGACTTTGCATCTGAATGTGTTTCCTTATACTGAGCCTGCCCCTCTGATCGTGTGTCCATCCGTCTTGACTCTTCCACTCCTTGCTTCACTGCTGTCGTAAGAAGATTGTTCAACCACATTGGGTCCACAACAGACGGTTGCACCGCTCCGACATGAGAAGGATGTGTGTTATATGGTTCTCCGTCACGCGGGATAGGACCGCTGCCATACTGGAAACCTGACGGAGGAAGGTCATTGGTGCGCCGCGCCCCCGGACTGATAGGCTCTGAGTATCTGGAATGTGGCCGCGAGTGGTTTACGATAGCCGCCGGAGGGAAAAGCTCCTGAGCTCCGTATGTAGTGCGATGAGTTCTCGATGTCGAGCCTTGCGGGCTACGTACCGTTTCGGCATATGGCGAGCGATAAGAAGGCACCGGCGGCGGTGGACCGTGGCCATTGCCGAAGCTGTTGAAGAATGGTCCTCGGTCATCGTACATAGACCTCTCGTTAGATGGCGATGAGCTATCGTCTACGCCAAACTGGCGATCGGGAAAGTCTCCTGCTCCATCAAAGTTCATCGTTGAGGCAGATTTGGCATTGCGCGTACCGGCGCATCGTAGAACGACGACTTCGATACAGCCTATGTTGTCGAGAATGTTTGGCGAACAAATGTTCGGTGCATCGTCCGCCGAAGCTGTGAACAGTTAGCAGACCGCGGTTCGATGAAGTCCTCGCAACACATACCAATGTTGAGTTTATCAAAAGCCCACTCCCTCGCAATCATCGACCCATCTTTCTGCCTCTCTTCCTTCTGCCTTACGCGAAAGTCGACAAGAGAGCGACTATCGGAAGGCTTCCGTAGCTTCAAATCCTGCCTATTGCGGTTGCACTGATAAACGCCGTCGACGTAGACGAAGATGGCGACGCCCGGAGCGATGAACTTATTGGAGGTGAGGTGAATGGAGAAAGACTGTGGCTTGCTGGGTACGGAGACGAAGGTTTCTACGAAACCGTCGCCGTATATGGTGCCGAACTCTCGCAGTGCTTGTTGACTCCCGGATAGCTCGATGGCGCAATTGAGGTCCTTTAGTGAAGGCATGGTGGGATTGGCCTTCAGGACAGTTGTCGTAAGATCGCAGTAGGACGAAGAATTGCCTGGGATGGGTAGCAGAGGTGCTAAGCTGTGGACGTGGTGTGTAGAGTGAGCGCTGGTTGTCACAGCGACCGACGAGAGGTGAAGCGGTGGCGGAAGCTCAAAGAAAGCCAGTTGACTCTGCACTCAGCCCGGGAATTACCGCGTGCAGACCTCGCACATTATCTTCAGATGGACTTCTTGAAGAGGAAGACAGGAATTGATGTGCGAAATGTCCTAGGTGAAAGAACTTGTCATATATTTTACCTACAGACACCGCGGTGATGCGACATCGGCGCCCGATTACTCTACGAACACCCTACCTTCACCTTCCTCAGGCCACCGCATGTAGCCATGAAAAACGTAGCTTAAATTCACGTGTGATCCAAGTGGTTCCGAAGGGCGCGCGATCTCGTTGGCTGCGGACCCTGTGCCCTTGGCTGATGCGGTCAAACATGGACATGCCGTCGTGTACACAGATAGTGCTGATATGTTCAGCATTTGCAGATTGCGCACGGGGATAGAGCAGGAACTTGAAGGCATCAGTTCATTTGTTGTTCGTGGTGATTGACGGGCGGAGAAGGAAACGTCGGATGAGGATGCGATGACGGAAGTCGCGCCGGTCAAACAAGCAGGCACGACTATCAGCCCGATTGCTGCCCAAGCTGTGCATGTGCGCAAAGCATCACTTGTATCGACTTGTATCAACATCAAAGTCACAAATACAATCACCAACCAAACATACAAGCGTAGTTATACATCTTCAACTTTCAATTTCCTCCCTTCCACACACCCATCATCAGGTATGAAGGAAGAGACTTTGCTTGCTAGCTAGCTACGCTCGGGGATATCAACAGAGGAAAAACCACCCTATTCACAGCGTTTAGTAATCCCGAATCCCTTTTTCTTGCCAAACAATGGAAAGCAGCCGTGACCCAGATAGAGAAATGACACTTGTCTTCCAACGTCAGAGATGAGAGCTTTCCTCTTTGCGAACCCTGGCCTAGCCCAGCCCAGGTACACCAGTACCGGTAAATTAGACTTTACGTACACATGAACTTCTTCGAGAGTCCAATCAAGATAAGGAAAAGGAAAGGAAATGGCGGCCCATGGGCACACCGCACAAACGCACAATGGTATAAACAAAGGAAACGAATGGAAAACCGAACCCGGAGAGACGAAAAGAAAAGGTAGGTGGTACATCGACATGTCGAAGATATTCGATCAAAAAGGCGGTGGTTCAAAACAGGTAATGTCGCTGAAGCGCGGGGTGGCCAAAGTAAAGAGCAAGAGCGGCCAAGCCTATGCGCCGGGCAAAGGTGATTTCGTTAATATGGGGTATTCGAAAGGCAAAATGTTTTGACCTCCAAAGCATATATGCTTGAACCCAGACGCCGTGCGCGAGAAGAGATTGTGAAAGGAAAGGTTCGTGGACACATATACAAGGCGAGATGGTGGTGGGATCAAGCCATAGGAGGGAGAGGTTCAGCCGCGCTCTTCTTGCGGCCAAAGATGGTGCGAGTCCTGCTTTTGTCGCGAGCCTTCTTGTCTTTGGAGTGGTCTTTGGTAGCGGAACGACCTGATCGGACAGAGCGCTCATCTGAGGTGGTGGAGCCGTCGTCCATGTATTTGTCTTTGTAGATCCAGCTGTTGCCCACCATGCTGACGCCCTTGGCTTCGGCTGCGCGATAGAACTTGGCTGCCTTCTTCATGTTCTTCTTGCAGCCGACGCCTTCGGCATAGCAGTAGCCGGCTTCGACGAGAGCATCGGCGTCACCCCAGTTTCCAGCGATCTCGTAGCATCGCAGTGCGAGGGACTTGTCTTGAGGAGCACCCCAGCCGTTTCCGTAGCATTTGCCAAGCTCGTAGATAGCTACAGCGTATTGAGCGCGGTGGCGCTTCTTCTTGGTGAGGTCGGTCGGCTGCCCGTGCTTGGATTGGTCCTCGTCGTCGGCTACTTCCAGCTGACCGGAGTCAACGGCGCGGCGTAGCCATTGCAATGCTTCGGACTTGTTCTCACGCATGCCCCAGCCGTGACGGCAAGCGAGGCCATACCAGAACATGGCTTCTGGAAGACCAGCGCGAGCTGCGAGTCGAAGGTGATAGGTGGATTTGAGTAGTTCACCAGCTTCGTGAAGCTCCAGTCCCATGTCGCAGTGCTGCTGCGCTGTGACTTCCCCAACAGACCCGGCTGTCCGCGCGCGGATAGTGCTGTTGCTGGATGTGAGGGACGGAGTACCGTGGTCGAAGGAGGCATCCCGCCTGGCTTGTGGCTGTTGCTGGCGTGTTTGGTCGAAAGAACGAGGCGGTGATTCGGGTGAAGGAGGTCGCGCCTGAGTCTGGTTAGGCTGGCCTCCAGGCTGGTCCCATTTGATCTCGCGTTTGAAAAAATCCTCGATGCCGACAGACTTGCGGTCGACGGCCCTGCCGCGAGGAAGGTTGAATCTGGTGTATGTGTAGGACGGGGCTGGGTTGTTGCCGAACTCGCCGGACCGGCGGAAGTCCTCGCTTACCATGCTGACGGGAGTGTGGACCTGCTCGTTGGCGTAGTGAGCAGTAGGGATATCGTTAGAGTCCTGTCGGCGGAGCTGGTCGTCGAATGAGGGCCTCATGTTCACGCTCTCCTCGGACGGCTGTCGCGAGGGTCCGGCATCTGACCTTACGTCCAATGACGGACGCACGCTCTGCCGGCTTGTGGGGCGTGAGAAGTTGGGTCTTGAGAAGTTGTAGGCAGGGCGCGGGAGACTGCCGCCATCGACCGAGTAGTTGGACGCAGCTGACGGTGATCGGGGAATCATGGTAGGACCGGTGGCAGGCGTGAAGGGAGACTGGGCTCTCGATAGGCTGGAGCTAGGAGACAGGTTGCGCGTCTGGTGCAGGGAGTCGTAGGACCCGCTGAGGGACATGTCCTCGACATCGTCGTATGTGCCAGCGGCGGAGCGGATGCTCGGTGAGCGGTTCGAGTGCAGGGAGCTGGACGAGCGCGGTGGGAGCAGGTTGGAGCGAGGTGCCGAGCGGGGCTGGGATTGTTGCGAGTGCTGGGAATGCTGCGAGTCGCCAGAGCGCTTCCTCTGCGGGCTGAGGAACATGTGGGAGGTAGGAGCGGCCGGGAGATGGGGACTGACGGGCGTGGCCTCGCGCAGTCCGATGTGCGGCTCTACCGAATCGGGGGAGCGCGACCTGGGGATGTCGAAGTAGCTCTGGGGAGGCGTCGCAGGACTGGCCTCGGCGATGGTGGCCATGGGACTCTGCAGCGGCCCAATGGCGTACTGGGGCTCGGGCTCGTCCATGCCAAACTGCGGGTAGTAGGACTGGTGTCGCTTGTCCGACGATATCTCCTGGCGGGGCGAGGCCTCGGGGCGCGGGGAGCGGACGGGGCCTGCATCTTCGTTGGGCGAGTTGACGGTCGAGTTGGAGAGGGACGAGAAGTAGCCGCCGCGGTTGCCGAACTCGTTCTGGATGGTGAGGGGCGCGAGGCGACTGAGGCGGCGGCCCGTCTTGTCCTGCTGCTCGAAGCGCTTCGCGAGCAGGCGGCCCTGGAGGGCGAGGGCGTCCAGAGGGGAGAGGGCGGGCGGCGCTTCGCCGGTGCGCGGGCTGGGCAGGTCGGAGCCGAGGGACAGATTGCTCATGCTGGCGCTGGCGAGGTTTCCGAGGCCGAGGTGGTTGGAGGAGAGCGAGTTGGCGGTGGTGGGAGGGTCGAAGGACTGAGAGCGGAAGTCGAGGCCGCCCGGGCGTTGGGTGCGGTTTGCCATGGTGAAGGAAGTGGCAGGCGGGCTAGTGGTTCATGGAATGTGCGGCGGAAGATTGATGACGCTGGGCCGTCATGCGCGCGACCGGGCAAAAGAAGCCGTCGAAGCCGCCTGGAGGGATGAATGCGGGAGACACGGGGCTGAGCAGCGCGTGCGGGAAAAGCAGCCGTGATAAGAGCGGTGGGTGCTATGGGGGGTATTTTGGGAGGGCGTGGATGCAATCGGCACCATGAAGAATGAAAGCAGCGCGAAGGAGCGGATACGACAGCAAGCGTCGAGAGATCAGTGATGGACTGCAGGCCCTGAGCAGTGTCTGGGGCGTCGCGATGTTCTATGCTGCCTCGCGTGCAAGAATAGCTAAACCTACACCTCCTGAAACTTCAGGTGGGCCGGGGATGCTCCCTGCTCGCCAATAGGGTCCGCTACCACCAGTCGGCCCTGCATCGCGACGACGTTGACCCACCGCGCCGTCGCCCTGACACGCAGCCACTCGATGCACGCATGCACACTCATCTCGCGCTGGCTGACAATGCCATTGCTTTTCACATCTCCATGCTCCCAGCTACCAAACTCTCATTTCCTTCACCCACTTGCTATCGCGTACACCATCGCCTCCAGCTGCCTCCATTACATACCTCCCCCAGTGCCGTTTCACTAGTCTATCCGCACGCCATCCGTATTCCCCTCTCGGCCTGCCTCCGTTTCGGGCGCTGGCCGTCAATATGGTGGCACATGCTTCGCGTCACTTCATTTGCTCATGGCACTTGTGGAGCGGAACATGTTCCAGACTTTTGCTCATTTAACTGCTGCCCGTCCTGCGAACCACTGTTCCTGCAACGCTTCACGTCAAGAGCGCGCTGTTTCTGCCTATATCGCCGTGCCTATATACTGCTCGTCGACTGGATTCTCTGCGTGCCTGCAAATCTAACCATGCAGGGAACATTCGCTGAGACCCGTGCCGGCAAGGGGCTCAGGGTCTTTTACGTGATGCCATCGGCCACTACGCTCGCCCTGCGTGCCCGTCCTTGGGCCAATACACCATCTCAATCTCGTGATCTTGCAGCGCCGGGCGCGATCTTCAAGTCACGCCGATGCCACGCACTCCCGCAGGCACAGTCCGTCTATGACGTTGCGCATCGTGATTCTCTTAGTGATTCTCCACATCGTCGACTTGTCGTCTAGGCTCTGGGGTCCATTGTCTAGGCGATCGCATCGATCCTCTCCCACGACTGCAGTTGCACGCTATCCTCTAGCTTCGGCTCGGACGCTGTGTCCAGGGACACACGTTTTAACCCCATCATCCACCCAACAATCCCAGCCGGCACCCAATTGCCCACCAGATCATATGTCACACTACCACGTCCGACGCGCCATACCTTCCTTGGCCGCTTCTGCGTGAGTGCATCGAATACGCCGTTGTGCAATTCCCGAAGACTTGAGCCGCTGTGGTTTAATAACCCCCGGTTCTGCGCAACACGCGTCTGCGCTTCGAAGTTGTTGGCATACAGCGCTCTAGTAGTTGCTGGCCAAGCGTGTGGGCTCCCAAGCCCTCTGGTCTGGAGATGATGTTTCGGACCCACGTTTGTGAGATCGAAAGTTCCCAGATGAAATTGCAAAACTTCAATGCCAAGGGTTCCCAGTTCCGCCCTGAGTGATGCCAGGAACCCCTCGAGTGCGCTCACGATCGCGGTCTCTACGCTATGGAATGGCGGCCGTAGTGACGCAATGATGCTGGGCGTAAGCATTAGGACCCTGGATTTGAACTCACAGACGGTCGGTAGGAGCGCTTGGGTCACGGCGATGGTGTTGAGTACTTTGGCATTCAGCGCGTCTGACCAAAGCTCGGGGGTCACCGTCTCTACAGGCCCGGTAGGGTAGATGAGGTCTGGCACCAGTATGACACCGCTAAGATTGAGGTTGTGCGGGCTCGTCCCCGGGATAGCGACGTGCGGTTTCACAAGGAGCTCGTTGAAGTTCTGAATGGCCTGTTTTGTGCCCATCGTGTCCACAACATCCAAGTGCAGCGGCCGCACATCTGCTCTTGACTCACTAAGCACCTGCTGCTCTTCGTCCATGGTCGAGCACACAATGTATACAATGAAGCCGCGTCGTTCGAGGTCAAGGGCTAGCGATCGGACGATGGGCGAGTTGGGTGGACCGGCAAGAACTGTCGTTGTTAGTCAGAGCCACTGCTTCGCGCCTTCCTCAAGCACTCACCAACGACCTCCGTCCTTGCCCCATTGCTCGCTCGCCGCACTCTTCGCTTGCGGTTGTATTTCTTCTGTTCTCTCCATAGTAGGAAACTTCCAGTGCCGACAAAGGCGACGATGGCTGCCGTCAGAGCCCGATTTCGCGACACCCAGTCTTGCAGGCGATGCAGGTAGGCACCGGTGATGGGATGCGGGGGCGGCGGTGGCGGGCGCGGTCGAGCGCGTTCTGGCAGCCATCCTTCAGGGAGACTCTTCTTAATGTATCCGGCAACATGCGCAAAATGCGCATCAGTGGCGTCCCATATCGATCCCGTGAAGTTGCGGACGTCTTTCGTGTACTCGGAGAGCTTCACCCACGTCAGCGAGGCGCAGAGTCAAAGTCCGTTGTCTTACTCACCACGCCCAGAATCTGCTGGTCGTCGTTTGACATGTCTTACAGATGTACGATATATCAGTGAATCATACGACTTGATAGCGTGCGATGCTCCCAGGTTCAAAGTCTTTGACAGCTGAGTGTGACGACTCCGCCAGTCCACTACGTCAGGCACTGACTCGCGGAACGGGATCCGCACACGCTCGCACGTGAGAGGCACAACTGGCCTCTGAGCTGTTGCGCCACTCTCTCGGTCAAGTCTAACATTAGCATCAGATCTTCCCACAAAATATGCGCGCTTGCTGACCCTGCAGACGATCGCCCTTTACCTTGTTTACAATAGCAGCGAGTTATTACTTTGTCTGAGTGAAGTCGTTTAATCAACGACCTGGCCTTGCCATCGTCAAGCAGCAAAGGCCGCGTGAAGTGCTTACGTGGCTGGCCTCGTCCTTCGCCTCTTTCTTCAATCTTTCTTTACTTTTCACTTTCGTTCACGGCCCTGCCACCAGGTTCCTATATCTTCTGTGCAAAGTTGGCCGCGCGTATATCCGATCCACTGAGTCATTTACTGCAACTCTCAACTACACCAAGTTGATCTACCACGTAACGCGCACGTATCCTCACGCAACCCAACCATGAAAGAGATCGACGCGCATTTCGATGCCTACGAGCATCTGAAGCATCTGCCTAGGGAGAAAGAGGCGTTGCACATGCTTCGCAAGGCAGCTTCCATGGTGAAGCCGATTATGAGGAAGCGCGGCTGGAAAGTCAGAACACTGTGCGAGTTCCTGCCCGAATCGGCTCGACTACTGGGTAAGATATCAAAGGTCATGAATGGAAAATCTACTAACCTTTTAAGGTCTCAATGTTAATCGCACGGAAAGGATTCTCGTGCGTATGAGGTATCACTATGATGCTAGGCAATTCCTACCCTTTGAAGAAATCATGGACACATTACTACACGAACTTTGCCACATCGTGTTTGGCCCCCACGACGGCAACTTCCACAACCTCTGGAATGAGCTCCGCGACGAACACCAGACCCTTCTCATGAAAGGCTACACTGGCGAAGGCTTCCTAGGACAAGGCAAGAAACTAGGTGGTCAACGAGTCCCACTTGATGAGATGCGCCGCAATGCCAGGAAGGCCGCTGAAAAGCGACACGCCGCATCTAAACCCAGTAATGGAGGACATCGCTTAGGCGGATCACGCCCTGTACAACGCGGCATCGATATGCGCAAGGTCATCGCCGATGCAGCGTCACGTAGAATCAGCATCACCGACGGCTGCGCGAGCGGGACTGCAAACGCAGGAACATTGGTCGACCAACAAGCCCAAAATGGATTCCGAACCACTGCAGAACAAGACGACGCAAACGACTGGGCCATCGCGCAAGCCCTACAAGATCTCATGTACCAAGAGGAAATGCAGAGGTTAGGTGCGCCAACAGGAAACGGCGGTCTAGCCTGGGATCCAGAGAACGGGTTGTCCGTCGACAGTTACCCTGCTCAACCTCCCCGTCCGCCAGGAAGTGACACTACACAGCCAGGAGGGTACTATGATAAAAATGGTGTCCAACTTGATGACGAACGCGACTCGGGTTGGAAATCTAACGGGAAGGGGGGCTATTACATGCCTGAGCATCCAGAGAATGAACCGTCAAAGAAAGCTCGGCCTATACGCAGCATGCCACAAACACCACAAGAAAGACCCATATCCCGACTCGTCACCCAATCATCATCACGGCCTTCGAATCCTAAGTCTTCTTCTTCCTCACGAACACCATCAAACTTCCATCCCCACGACGAGGACCAACGACGAAACAAGAGTCTCCCTCCAACACCGCTACCCTCATCAACACCTGATCCTTCTCCTCAACCCCTCCCTCCATCCCAGCAAAACCCACATATCCCTCCCCCAGACCACTGGTCCTGCCCCACCTGCACCCTTGACAACCCCCTCGCCCACCTCGCCTGCTCCATCTGCACCACCGAACAACCACCCCAACCCATCCCTGAACACCGGCGCTTCGCCTCTTCCTCTTCTTCTTCTTCCATACCCAACCTGCCCCGGCCGCCTCCGAGAACGGATCTGAGGAGGCAGGGGGGAGGGGAGGTGACGACGCCGTTTGAACCTGCAAGGGGGAGGTTAGGCTGGAATTGTTTGGTTTGTGGGACTTTCATGGAGAGGGAGTGGTGGATTTGTAGTTGTTGTGGGAGTATGAAGGCGGAGAGTTAAGGTGGATGGGTGGAGGGGTGGTGGTGGTATAAGTTTTTTGGTCTTGTTTCTCTCTTTTATTTTGGTTTTGGATGGGGTCAGTGGGAGGGCTTTGTGAGGAGTTTTACGTATATATACCCGCGCTGGGAAGCGCATGATGAAAGTTTGATAGGTGTTGGATTTTGATGGACTTGCTAGCTAGACACCCACTCTAGGGCGGGCCGGGGAGGCGGAGGGGATGTGGTGGGGATCGCTCGTCGCTTAGTAGAGGTACACGACCGCTAACTAATGCTACATCCTTAACGTTGTATTCACAAACATGCCGTCCGACTCGGTCTGTGGGGCTATAGTCTCCAAGGGTGGGTGGCGGAGGCGGAGGGGAGGCGGCTGGGAGGAGGTGGAGGGCTCGCTCGTTGCTAACTAGAGATGCAAGACCTCTTCGCTATCTTACATGTTGAACGTAGTAGTAACGAACATCCCATCTGAATCTGTCTGTACCTCAATACTTTCTGTCCCACACGGCGCTTTCCTGGGCGGGCTCTCTGGTTTTAGAACTGGTGGCGTCGGCACTCTTTCTACAGGCTCTTCTCCGGACGCCAATTGCTGTTGCCGTTTCCTCTCCTTGTAAAACTCCTTTTGATGTGCATCATATCTTGCCCACATCTCAAGCAGAAGCCTTCGGCACTTTGCGCGCTGGAAGTAGCGCAAATCGGGCCAATGGCATTGTCGATAGATAGCCCTAGCCTTCTGGTGTCGCGTTAATCTATCCAGTCTCGTAGACATTCGGTGAGAATACGACAAGCGAGGGGAGGTGGGGGGAGACGAAGTGTATAGTAGAATCGTGTAAACTCACTTTTGCCCATGACATGAAGGTATCGGAGGCGTATATCTTGTCATCTCGAGCTTCCCATATCATCCAGTGATCAGAAGGGTGTGGCAAGGGTATCATTTGGAGCGATATCAGATCTTGACACAAGCCGTCGAAATAGGCGACCGCAGGCACGGGTCGAGACGAACGCCATTCTTCGTCTTCCGGGACTTCCTCTGGTGGCCTCGTAATGTACGGGCCACGAGCAGTCAATTCGCCTAAGATGAAACGCTGAGTCAAAAACGAAGCGAAACTGCAGACTGGGATTGATGCCGATTGTCTTATCTTTGTCGTCATCATATTACTTACCATTGTTGGTATCCAGCATCCACCACGTTCCCAGAGAGCTTCCCTCCAGAGGAACCGACAGTGGGATGATACCATGGGGTATCCTTGAGTCTTCGATCGGCCACATTCCCGTCATGTCAGCATCTTCGAGCTTGTAATCTTCCTCGGGGTAGTAAAAAAGGTGCGGGTAATAATTAAGTGTGGTCGTGTCTGGGAAGACGGGCCTATCGTTGCTGTGACAAAATGGTACGTGGCGGATGAAGTCGATCATTCGATCGTTGAAACCGAGTCGACGGAGCTTCGAAAGCGGAATGCTCTTGTCGGAGCGCCCTCCTTTTCGAGCGTATCCGATTTCTGCCGGTTTGATCGATACTGTCTTTGAAAGGAGTTCGTAGTATCGGGTGATGCTTGCTACTATTGCATCGCGGTCGTAACCAGAGCCTGCGCTCGCGCTCTGCGACGTAGCTGTTTCGGCCGACATGGTAACGACGGTCCTGATCTTGTGCTCAGATATTGACTCGCAAAATTCATTCATACAGGCTCTTGCTATGGCTTTTCTTTGATGTTCGCGATAGGTAACGCGTTACTCCTCGCTGCTGGATGTTGCTGCTGTCGAAAATCGTAGCACGTAATTACGGCTTCATAACTGGACTACAAAGTCGGGTGGTCGGCATCGCCCAGAGCACTGAATTTCGGATTGCTATCGCGAAAAGGAGATGCACGTGCAAGCGACGCGACATGGTGAGATGGATTAGGCATGGCGTTGCCCCCGCCTGCCTCCAAGCTTCTTGGATCCGGTCACGGTCGTTCCTACACGAACGCATCGCTCACGAGGAGGCGTTTACGACTTTAGCTCGATTTTTGCCTGTGCTCCTCACCGAAGCTGCGTTGTGGTAGGCGGAATTATTGCCATCTGGCATCAACACGACAAGACGACAAGCTATCGTTAACCACCGGATGAACTGCGGCTCTATGGCCACGTGATCGGACCTTCGCCGAAAACCTATCTGTCTCCGGATGCCATGATCGACCCGGTGGCCCAAGATTTCGAAGGCGACTCTGCGAGATTCGATGGTTGCAGCCACCATTTAGTTAGTGTAAAAGAAATACAGCGTTGCCACCTCATATTGCTTCGCTCGGAGCACGCTCCAGGATGTAAATGACGAATCGACGGTACGGGTCGAGAAAGACATGGCCGATCTGCTTGTTTACATATACGCACTAGGCAAACAGCCTAAAACAGATGCTAGTGCCCATCACGAACAGGCACGAACGAATGGTTAAGGAAAGGTAGACGGAAAAACCAAGATGGCAGTTACCCCAGATAGATTGCACCCTCTACGAACCCCGGTCAATGAACATTTTCCCCAGCTTTCGGCTCCACACGACGGGCTTGGTGGAACCAGGTAAGAAACGACTATATAAGAACGAGTAGGACGCAGCATGAATCCGGTAGCCACCGTTGTCAAGCATCTACCACCACAATGCGTTCCATCCTTCTCGCCGGCGCTGCTCTCGTAGCCACAGCATTGGCTCGAACAGTCCCTCACCGTTCGTTGGCTGCCAGGCAGAACGGAGGCCTTCCCAGCACTTTCAGCTGGACATCGAGCGACATTCTAGTCAGGCCCAAGAACGATGGTCGCAACCTCGCTGGTATCAAAGATCCCTCAATCATCGAGTATGAGGGCGTATACCACGTTTTTGCCAGTACAGCAAAAGAGGAGGGCTACAACCTGATGTACTTCAACTTCACCGACTTCGACAAAGCACAAGAGGCGCCATTCTACTATCTCGACCAGAGCGCCATCGGTACCGGCTACAGGGCTGCACCTGAAGTTTGTAAGTAAAACATTCTTCCAAATCCATACCCACCAGGAAGAGAATAGAAAGAGTCCCCAGCTAACACTTCGAAGTCTACTTCGCTCCCCAAAAGCTCTGGTACCTCGTCTACCAGAACGGCAATGCGGCATACAGCACCAACCCAGACATATCCAACCCTGCAGGCTGGTCTGCTCCGGAAGTCTTCTACCCCAACGGCACCCCCGCTCTCATTGCAGAGGGCCTTCTCACCCCTCAGCAAGGCTACTGGGTCGACATGTGGGTCGTATGCGACGAAGCCAACTGCCATCTCTTCTCCCACGACGACAACGGCCGCCTCTACCGCAGCCAAACGACCGTTGCCCAGTTCCCTGCTGGAATGAGCGAGCCTGTCATCACCCTCTCAGAGCCCAACAAGAACGACCTCTTCGAAGCGGCGACCGTATACCGCGTCGACAACAGCACCTACCTCCTACTTGTCGAGTGCATCGGTCAAGGAGATTCCCCCGGTGGCCTACGTTACTTCCGCTCCTGGACTTCTTCCTCACTCGAGGCCGACGAGTGGAAGCCGCTTGCCGCTACCCAACAGAACCCCTTCATGGGTGAGGCGAATGTCGAGTTTGCCAACGGAAACAGGTGGTCGGATAGTATCAGCCATGGAGAATTGATCAGGTCGCAGGTTGACCAGACGCTCTCGATCAAGCCGTGTGGTATGAGGTTCTTGTACCAGGGTATCGATCCTCAGGCGACTGGAAGCTATAATGCGCTGCCGTGGAACCTGGGCTTGTTGACCCAGACTGGCAACACCACCTGCTAGATAGATATGTGAGACAATGGAAGTGAGATTAGATGATATGCCTACTCATGCACAATTGTATATAGATTCAGGGACATACTCGCACGAGCGCCTTCTCGACAAGTCAAAGAAATCACAATGAAAATCATCATTCAAAAGCAGACTCCCATGACGTTGAGTGCACTATCCTCTTACACGCTCAGCTCACTGAGTACATCGCTTTACTACACCCCATTACAAACCGCTCCCACCACACTGGAGCCCTCCAAACACGATGCTCGTCCCCTTGTCACAAAAGGTTCCCTGCAAACCCACGATCTGCACAAAAACGGTACGGTCTCATCTCGGCACCACCCACGCCCCAACATGACGACTTCCATCGTCGTCATCGTTCGTCACCCGCTGCGTCCCGTCTAACGCGCTTTCCAACGAGGAAAAAGGAACTTTCCGGGACGCGTGGTCGTGGGAGATGCACGTTCCTGGTTGCGAAAGGAGGGTTGGTGGCAGGTGCGAGGAATATGCATGTTGACTTGTGCATATGATCTGCGCTTTGTGAAGGGCATGGTCGGATCTGGACGGAGGGGGATAATATATCGTCGCGCGACTTTCCACAACGCACGACGGCGTGGGAGACGGTGAGATGGGGGTATCGTGAGTTTCCTAAATGGGCGAGTGTCTAAGCGGGCCTCGATGGTGATGCATGCACGGCTGCCGCTTCCCCGGTCAGGGTACCAGGTCTGTGTACCGGCATAAGCCTTTCACTGGCGTGGGTGATATGCTGACAGTAGATGACGTTGCGCCGAGTGTGATTGAAGCCGTTATCGTCATATCACTCATCACGCCCTTCGATGGACGTACCAATGAGCTACATCATACATTCAGAGAGCTGTTTGCTTACTGGTCTGGAATCAGAGTTGTTGTCTTCTCCGTTAGCCAGACAGTCAATCATACGTAGAATGACCATGTAGCTCATCAGCTTCGTCACATGTTTCGTCGTTATCGCCCAGTCTCATGCTGTCAATGCAATATGGCAAGTCGTCCGTGTTTATGAGAGATCTCTGCTTATCGCGAGCATGCCATTGCACACCGGCTTTTGCCGTTGCAATTGCTGGAGTCGAGGTATTTGGTTGCGGCGAGCCGAGCCGGAGCATTTACGGGGAAGCGGGATGGATGTGGGCTCGTCGCTGGGAACGGAAGGAACCATATATTATCACACGATGCCATGCTTCCAGTGAAACATGTTCTCGTTGACGGATGGAGTCAACGCAAAGTACGATGATAGAGTTGTGGATCTTCCCATGACGTGAATGCCAACGTCCTTTGCGTAAGAGGCAGGTGTGCGTATAGACTCGTCCATGGCGAAGATGAGAAGAATGAGGTCTGCCGTTTCGAAAGAGCTCATCAGACCCGAAAGTGTGAAACGGATCTTGAGCTCGAAGAGGTTGCGACAACTGTTCCGATGGACCTGGGGTCTGGACACGCAGGCTCCTGCTAAAGGATGATCACCACCGAGGTTGCATCACGATATCGCACTCGACAACCATAGACTCCACAACCGGAGAACATCGGAGAAACAGCTCCAGACCACGACGATCCTCGATCCCGATCAAGTAAACTCTTCCCAACTGCATACACATGCCGCAGGAACACGAACGCCTCGCTACAAAGTGCAGACGTCAACACTTGGCGAACAGCCTCGTACGAAGCATCAGGATCTCAACACACGCGCGACATCAAAATGATGGTGTGCTACCCCACGATTTGCGTAAAGGGAACTGGGGTTGCTTTGCTAAGGGATTCAAACATGGTCAAGCGAGCGAATTGTTGAGCTAGTGTCTCGGTTAAGGTTCCGATGTGACTGGATTGGCGGGATGGGGTGGATTGGTGGAACATCTAGGGTCTTCTCGGTCCGACTAGGTGTATGTTATGTCATGGGGAGGATTTGGGAGGGTGTTGTTGAGGACGGCGGGTTGCGATCGAGGATTGTTACCTTGGCTATAGAAGAGGGTGTTAAGAAGATTGATCGCGGGTTTTCGCCTGTTGCTGGGGCCAGATGCGGGGTCTTGGTGTATGGGTCCTTGGTAAGCTACCTAGATATGAGCTCGTTACGAGTTGCCAGACGGAGATTGATGGTTACAGGTTCCTGCGAGCGTATGGTGCGTGTTTGAAAGAAAAGAGTTGTATCTTAAGCCAGCCGATTCTAGGATGCGACATATGGGGTGGTACAGGCCGCATTGAATGCCGCATCCTCCGCCGCTCTCCGAACGTCCGCGGCCCCGTCACTTCAGGGAACATACTGCGGACGCATGCAATGTGCAGAAGTTCATTCTTCTCACGAAGAGCGCTTGTCTAGAACTCGACGAGACCATGTCTCCGTGGCCGCGGAAAGAATTGGGTATTCAAATGCGAAAGCTAGGATCTGTGGATTGTTGAGAGAGATGCGATGTAAAATGCGGACCTTAGCGCACTATGTACACGCCGCAAGCGCGGTGCTGCTAATGACTTCCGCATCGCTTACCTCAACGAGCTCGCGTCCGAACCCAAGAGACCTTGCTCACTTGAATTGTCGTGCATCTTAGTGGCGTGAGCAGCTGTCATGACCCCGATGTCTCATGAACACTGCCTCTTTGTTCGTGTGTGCGTCATTGAAAGCCCTCAAGCCCCTTCTCTGGGCATGGAGAAATAACGACCCTCGATCCTCCTATCATGGTCATGAGAGGTCCATGTTCGCTACGGTAAATCTAGGCAGAGAGATGTGTAAGATCGCCTGGACACCGTACACGACACAGGCGGTCGTCGCAAATCGCGCGTAAACCGTGGGCTTCCATATATTGGAGACGGCGACCAGACCTATCGCAAAGATGAGACGACGCCATCTCTTTCGCTGACACCCAACATGTATCGGTACACTGCAAGATAGCAATGGGCAGATTCTGCAATTCGTGGAACCTCAAGACCGTCAAACGTGGGATGATCGGTAGTCAACTAAGCTCTTCACCGTTCAGACATCCCGATCAATTACCGTGATCAAATGTTGAGGAGGCAAAAGCATCCGAGAATATATCAACTGCGGGACTGAGGTTGAGTCGGAAGCGTCTGGATATACTTGGCATCCCACGTCCATGGCTATAACAGGTAGAAGGGCGTGCGACCAGGTACGGACATCCCACACGATCGACTCGGTGAGATCGGTTGAGGCTCTTTAGACCGAATCAGGAACGAACGGCATGGCGTGGCAAACAGGCTCTGCTGCAACTGCCGTTGTACGGTGAGCCCATGCTGCTATGAGCTGTGAATAGCAGATGACCCCCACGGTCGACAAGAGATCGACGAACTACAGCTAAAGTAGACCGCGCGGTAACTGTACCCATCGTTTACTCGGTTGGTGCTCTTAACCGAGGCTAGTGTTGAGTCCAACGGTGTACTGTATTCGGTGATGTATCGGACGTGCCCACTGCCATGCATACACTTGTTACTGTGTGTGGATTTTTCAGACCAAGCTTACTTCTGCTGATCCCGTGTGTGATGATAGAGAACGAACTGTTGGAAGAACTGTGCCACAGTGACGTCCATCCAAAACATCCCTAGAGTATCGTCTGCTGACAGAGCTGGAACTCGATCAGACCACATACTCCTTGCTCACTGCATCGGTCTCGGAAGAGGCGAGCGAGGGCCTGGTCCCAGTGAATCGCATATGACCCGCATGGTGTGGGCTGACCCCTCACCCCTCATCAGCACTAAATTCGGTGCGGCGTGGATGCCGAGATGTCGGACAAAGTTGCACGAGGTGAACTTTTCAGATGCTGGAGTGGATCTTTCATATTTTCCTTGCTCTTTTGCTGCGTTTATGTGCGGCTACGATCGTGATGTGGAGAAGGAAAAGGAATTTTGGCCAAGAAGCTACCGTCAGGACCCACCCCTTGATACCTGTGACTGCAGCGGTACCCTGGTAGCTATACGATTTATTCAAGGGAATCATCACAAGACCGCGGATGCTGATGGATTCGGGCGTTACTGACGTACACCCTGCAAGATGAGCGGATGGCTTGAACTTTCGCAAACCTCGGGCATCATCTAAGACGGCAGTACCCAGTATTACGTGCATGATTCCAGGGCCTCAGTGCATGAAGAGGCAATACAACGACGCACAAGACGTGATGGCGAGAGCGACTGGGCATCATGCAAGTCAGAGGCCTGGTGCAGCGGCAGGTCGAAGGTGTGCGGCTTGTTGTGCGAACGTGGTAAGAAGGCGGGGAAACAGGTCTCCAGGATCGCCAATTTGTGGGGTAATAGCGTCTCGTCGTTGATGGCTGCATGGTCGGCTCACGCTCGGTTTGCGACGAGGCTGTGTGCATCCTCGCGAACATTACAGGTGTTTTGCAAGAAGGGAATGCCGTCGAGAGATCCATTAATGCCGCTAGGTACGCAACGATTGCATACAGCTTACGGCAACGCCAGGAAAACTCTTCATCCTCGTGCCGCTAGATTGTGGATTTCGCATGACTTGAACGTCGCAGATTACACTTCCGGGTTATTGAAACCGGAACCGATTGGATGAACAGAAACATGGAGGGTGTGTCGGGCCAAAGCAGTCAGTCCAAGTCCTCGACGATGCGAATTAAAGTTCGCGGTGTTTTTGAGTGCCGCAGCGAATTGCCACGGCATCGCGTGGGGGCACAACAAGATCCACCGAGAATCAGGTACGCTGAGCGAGGCGTCTCAAGCATTATCCTGCTCGCGTTTGAACCTAAGTCGTGGAAACAAAAGCAATGCGCGAGAACATGCTGAGGGCTTTCGTCCCTGCTGCAGTTGCCGAAACGGCGTTCGGCACATTGCCGCGATGCTTTTGCTCATAATGGTGCCATTGGCTTGATGCTTTTCGCGTGCAATTTGGTCGTGGCTTGCACATACAGCAGTGCAAACACCTTCCATGTGCGGATTGGTGGATATACGAACCAGATAATGTCGTGTCCACAGCACGACTCGTACACAATCGCCCTTGCGGAAACATGTTGTGGTGAAGAGCCTCAAGGTTTGAGCTATGGCCAGACCCCGCCACCAAGAGTAATGGGCGTGGGGTGAAATACCTCGAGCGATCGGCGTCGTCATCCTGGCCAGGCTCTGTAATGATGAGACATGGGATGCATCCTCTGATAAGTTCGCTATTTTGGTCCGTTTTAGGTGGCCCTACGGCGGTCGGATATGGATGACTGCCTCGGTGCGGATATTGCATGGCCTTGTGACAAGCTTCTCCTCCATGCTGTCTGCCACGTCTTGCAGCACCGCTGGAATCCTTTGGTTTCTCTTACCCTTTGCATTGCTCTACTGCACGTCCGAGTGGTCGCCGAGCTAGACGGCTGGACCGACTGGGACCACGAAGGTTAAGACGGGGTGGCCGGGGATGCTGAACGGAATCAGATGATGCGAATAGGCCGGCCACGATTCCCCCACCCCCACACTAACACCCCCGAACGGTATCCATCAACGCTCTTTCGAGCCCGCCAACCCTTCGCATGGTGCCAGCTGTGGCGAGAATTACCCTATCAGCTTGCAGCCAGGATTCCAAAAGATCGTCACAAGGCGTTCCCCCCTTGCACTTCACGTCCGGCCAAGATCCGATGTTCACAGCCTCTCACCCCCTGCTCGCTTGATGCAACGTGAGCAAAAAAGCAAACGCCGCTTCAATCAGCAATCCTCGCCGCGTTTATTGGCCACGCGCAACCCCTACAGCTAAGCGCAAACAGCTGTACCTGGTATCGGCTACGTGCAGAGCAGCACCTCGAGCAGGCTGCGGGAGTCACCGCCCCTTTGGTCGTCACCAAAGATGCCTGCCCAGTGCCCATCCCTCTCTGATGCACTTCACGCACCTTGCTTTGCCTGCCGTCACTAGCACTCCTGACAACGCCGTCAGCTGGACCCCCACACTTCCCATTGCAAGGTCAAGTATCCGGCGTTTGAAAATATTTAAGTACCTGTACTATCCTCGGGGTGTTACCAAACATCGATCAACCATTGACGTATTCGTTCCGTTCGTCGTTGCTGCGTTCCGCTTATTCTTTGTCAAAAGTCCCGCTTCTCTCTGCAAGCTTTTGTTAGTATAAAAGTCTACTAGACCTCCACAGCCGAACTCTTCTTATCATGTCACCGCACACCGACGCACCTTCTCCCGCAAATAGCTTCGTTCAAGATTCCGGCTTCCACCATCCTGTCCAATCCGTCTACACCATGAACCGATACACCGACTTCGACACCAGCTCAATGGAGTCTACTGATGTTGGAATCCGGCGGTCATTAGTTCCTGGCATCTACGTTCCTACTGTAGCGTTCTTCGAACCAACTTCAGATAACGTTGATGTTGAGACTACCGCCAGCCACGCCGTTCGTCTAGCCAAAGCTGGTGTTGCCGGTATCACCACTCAAGGGTCCAATGGCGAGGCTGTCCATCTCTCCCACAAGGAACGCGACCTTATCACAAACACCACCCGCAAAGCTCTCGATGACGCAGGCTTTGGATACATGCCTGTAATCGTCGGATGTGGTGCTCAGTCGACCCGGGAATGCATCGAACTCTGCGAAGAGGCAGCCTCTGCTGGCGGAGACTATGCCTTGGTGCTTCCACCAGCATACTACCAGGGCCTGTTCTCGAAGGAGACCGTAAAGGAATTCTTCCAGGATGTCGCCACTGCTTCGCCCATCCCCATCCTCATCTACAACTACCCTGGTGCTGTCTCTGGAATGGATCTCAACTCAGACATCATTATCGAGCTGGCTCAACATCCCAACATTGTCGGCTGCAAGTTGACCTGTGGCAACACAGGAAAGCTGAACCGCATCGCAGCAGCCACCCGAGCAGTCACCGTCTCTGATCCTGGATCTGGCTTCATGTGCATGGGCGGATCCGTCGACTTCACACTGCAGACATTGGTCGGAGGCGGTTCCGGTATCATTGGCGGCATGGCCAACATCGCACCCAAGACTTGCGTCAAGCTCGTTGAGCTATTTGAAGCTGGCAAGCTCGCAGAAGCCCGCAAGCTCCAGGCTATAGTAGCCAGAGGCGACTGGGCTGCCATTCAGGGTGGTATCATCGGAACAAAGGCCGGACTGATGGCTCACTTCGGATACGGAGGATACGCTCGCAAGCCCCTCCCCAGGCCTGGCAAGGACGAAGTCCGCAGGTGGCGTGATGCATTTGACGAGCTCGTCAAGACTGAGAACTCTCTCTGAGTTACGCACGCAAACACGATGTCTATCTCTGTCCATCGAAAGAGGTCATTACAATTGCTTCCGAGCATCTTCTCGCATTGCTCTTGGCGTTGAGCGTACTTTCGCATATTTCTAGCGGCGTTATCTCAATTTGACCGTTGCTTCGTTCACAGTCAGTATGGTGGGCGTTATCTGTCGTTACGAGGCTGCAAAAAGCAATTGTACCCCCTGCCAACGTCGTTACCAGCAGTGGCTGTATAGCGCTTCGAGCCTTCTGGTGGCTTTTTCTCAATTTCTGTAAGCGTACGTTTAGCTTCGCATAGCAGTCAGTGGGCGGATATCTGATTCAAATTGTATTTCCAGTCTGTTCGGACCTGTCAGTGTTGTAGCAATGTTGAATTCAATACTTTCGAAAATCGTCCTTCATGGTAATCACACGACGATGCGGTGCTCGTCCGTGCTGTTATCCTGGCCTGCGCACTCCTCCGAACTCTCTCTGCACATCCAATAGCAACACAGGTCGCAGCGAGGGTTCGGCCTTGATGTTTGCCATGATTGGATTAGCGTGTTTGCATGGCCCTTAAGCCACTGACCGGTGTAGCACATGGAACGGCTGGTAGAACCCCCCCACGAAAGAGGGCACACAAACTTTCCGGTACATATTCTCAGCCACATCCGAAGAGCCGGGGAGTGTCGCAGACTCATGAACTCCCTTGCTCAATAGGAACGCATCCCGCCCCTGTGGTTCGTCCGATTTCTGCGACTTTTAGGAAGCATCAGTGCCGACTTCCGCCGTGGAACGACGCTTCACTAGACGGAGACCATGAAGCGTCATGGGTTGTATTTCGATAACATTGAAGTGCGTAAATGGCCAGTCGCGTGAAGGCTCACACGTAAGCCCGCTCTTTGAATGGCTCTGTTCTACATCGCCAGCAACATACTCAATGACAAAGGCAGCCACTCATAGCAGCGAGGTTGTCGACTGAAGGCCTGCTGTAAGCCGTGTAAGCCAATCGGTGTCTTTGCATCGTGCCCTATCCGCGTGGCGTTCGTGTTGCTTTTGCCGGAAAGTAGCGAATACATGCGCAGACAACGGTGTCGCCGTGCTCCGTCTCCGTCTGCCACTGGTTTGAGCAGCTGACAGCACTATCGCTACCCATGGACCGTGATAGGAAGCTTGCTGAAACTTGCACGTCTGACAACATGGTCCGGTGAGCAAGCCTTGATAATCAGCAGTCTCGCGTAGTCACCGCTACTTTGCCTTCATCCCACGCTCAAGCGCATAAGCGTTCCAGCATGATGGTAGGGCAACATGGCACGTCCCGTCTTACACACAGCTGACGGGACAGTATCTTGTGTAACATTCCACGGCTTTGAATGCATTCAGAAACTGGTACTCTGTGTAGATGAGGCATCCGATGCGATGCGCGTGTGCAGTGAGGCGAGCCAGGGCTGACGCAGGATGGCATGGAGACTGGGGTAGGTGCGCCGTGGCGCTTGCATGATGAAGTCGTCGTGTGCGACGGCAATAAGGAGCTGAAAGAAGTTGCGTATATCAGGTGATAACAATTTCAGGGAGCGGAGGAACCTTGAAGGACTTGATGTCAACTGGTCCAGGGCTGCGTGTTTTGCGTCCTTTCCTGATTAGGAATGGTCTGAGCAGGTCAGCACCAGACGCGTGCGCGGCAGCGACGTTCAGCAGTCATGACCCTTGCGTGACGTCTCTTTATGAGAGATAATCAAGCAATATATGAGCTTGTGTTCCACACAGGACTAAAAGTGTAGACGTTCGCTTGAAAAGGTGATGGACAGCCTGTCCGCACGTTGCTGGTACCATCGCGAAGACCGATGAACTTACCTTCCAATTGCCACGATGTTAGGTGTTGGGGAGTTGGATGCTCTTTCACGGTAATTCTTGGGCGACCTTTCTCCATAGTGTGGGTCATCTCAAGTTCCTTCCTTCCAATAAGAGTGGAGTCATCATATTCGCAGCGCGCACGCAAGCGCGCTTCTACACCTCTACTCTTGGGCACATCTTTGCGTAGCTCTATCGCAACCACAAACATCAATTGCATTTTTGTCATAGCAATTCAAGACCACTACACAAGCATCCATTATCCGGCGGATGTACTCTCGGTAACACGAGCTGCTTCCGCCGCATGGACTATTACCAATGCCCAACAGAAGACCTCTCCACAGAAGCACGGCGCCGTGGGTTTCCAGGGCTTTGGAGCTCTCGGGACCATCTCAGCGAGGCCTTGATGCAAGATGACGAGGAAAGAGGATCGGATGCGACGACCGTTTCTACTACGGACCACGGCGCTTTCATACCGCGGACTGTCAGTCTGGAACACACAGCGGCATTGGACAAAACCGATTTAGCTAGTCAATTGATCAACGAGAGCGCGTCTACCAAATGCGTAGTGCGAGAGGATGGCAGAGCTGACTATTCCCAGAGATTATTTACTGGACGTTGAACACGTTCTTTCCCGCAATACAGCTCTTCTTCGAGTCGGGCTCGTCGTGTACCATCGACTGCGGGAGGTTCCCGGACGCAATCGTTGGGCTGGATCCCGCACTCCGATTCAGATTGACGGATTGTGCATACGAAGAAGAAGGTCGCGTGGTTAACAGCATACTGCCTCGACGTTTTGTACATTCCGGTACCGGTCTCGTCATACAAGAAGCAGTAATCGCCCATCGCACGAGTATTGCAATCCGGAATTTTTCGGATCCACAGAAAACCCAGCTATGGCGACCAGGCGTTGTTGTCCAGCCCAAGATTACAAAAGAGCTGCACACAGTCGTTGGGCTCAGGCTGAGGGGAATGGACAAAACAGCGTACATATGGGCGAAGGCTGCGGTGCCTACCGGAGGAAGGGTGTGGGGAAACGTGAGGTCATCTGGCCTGCAAGACGATCTGCCTGTCCCCATACTCCCTTCTGTAGAGGAGGAGCCCGGCGCTCAAACAGTCGTGGTTATTAAGGACAGCCTGATCGAGCGCAATCGCCAGGGCAATAGGGAGATGGGGACCTTCGAGGCCATTACACCAGAAGATTCTTCGTAATTATACCGGAGTTATACGTTACGGCACAGCTGGCGGTGGACGCGACGATGTCGAATTAAGTGTCTGGTAGTAGATTAGCTTGGCAAGTAGCCATCTATCTTCAAGGTCCCTTCCGACGCATGTGAGGATATCCACTCGGGAAGATCCGGCCAAGCTCCAGTAACGTGTGTCTGGAGCTGGATCGTGGTCGAAAGATAGCAGCATGCTGACAAAAGTCGACGTTATATATCCTAAGCCCGATCGGACTGGTATTGCGAGTAATCTCGGGCGAGTGTGCAAAACAGCAGGACCGAAGCGGATGTAAGGATCTTGAAGTGGGGTACTGAGTCGATCCCAGGCGCGGGCGCAGCTATAAAGACACTAATTCCCACGTCAGTGCTGTTCAGCACCGCGCATCGCATCTACAACAGTCAGTACATCTTGCAAGTCCCTGTTGGTTTTGACTCACAGCGTACAGAACTCTTTGATACCATCCACCTATACCTCATCATGTCTGGCGCCAACGCTATCGTCCTCTACCCTCGCAAGGAGGGCTCCACCTTTGACAAGGAGTACTACCTCAAGACACACATGCCGCTCGCCATGAAGAACTGGAAAGACCACGGTCTCAAGTCCTACGCCGTCAGTGAGCTCAACGCCGATGGTCCATACGCCATCAGCACCGTCATGGAGTTTGACAGCCCGGAGAGTGTCGGAAAGGCCTTGCAGAGTGAGGGCACCAAGGAGGTCATGGAGGACGTAAAGAACTTCAGCAGCGAGACACCGATCCTCGTTCACGGCAATGTCGTCGGACGGAGTTAGGCTTGGAACCAAATGGAAACAAGGTTGGCCGAGGATCGTGAGCGATGGATACTATGACGAGCCTCATGCAGGGTGTGGTGTGGAGACGGAGGTAGGATGGGGTTAGCGGCGTGAAAGCTGCATGGAGGGGTAGCTGTCTCGCTTGGGATGCCCCGCACTTTGTCCTTCCGAGGTATCCTGCATCAATCCAAGGTGACATACTCCATTTTGCAAACATCATCACGCATTCCAATCAATCGGACAATTGGAACATTAGACTCGTAGTGTAAACTCTAATGAACGTTTACCTGTGTTTAAGAATAACTGTCGTCATGGTATAGTCTTCGATGCGCAGACCTGTACATCCAAACAGCCTCTGACCCCGTGTTATTGGCTGTGATAGCACGGCCAGAGTGTGCAGAGCTGAGCGCTTCAGCTTCGACGTCATGGGCTCAGCGACACAGCCTCTATCGCTCTACCAGGTATTACGAAGCTTCAGGCAGCCATTTGTGTAACATATCTGCAGCTTCCTCGTCGTCTCTTTCGTATACGAGAGCACGCTCACATCACAGATTCACGTCGTGTACCACGAAACGCTCATCAGCCTTACCCAGCGCATGCGAACCACGGACGATGGGCGACCTCTATGCGTCATGCCCCCTCGATCGGACGCGCAGAGAGATCAGACTGCTCATCCTCGAGCCCAACAATGACGAAGACATCACAAGATGCAGCCTCCAGACCTACAGCCCAGAAGACTGTCCATCGTATACTGCTTTGTCTTACACCTGGGGTGCCGATGTAATGCACACCAATATCGAGATCAATGGCGTCAGTGTCCCAATTCGCGAGAATCTATGGGACTTCCTACATCAGCAACTACTCCATGGAAATTACGGACCCTTCTGGATTGACGCAATCTGTATACAGCAGTCGGAGGTCGACGAGCGTAATCACCAAGTTCGATTGATGAGTTCCATATATTCAGAAGCTGGCAGAGTTTTGATCTGGCTCGGTAAAGAGGGCGATGATAGCGACATTGCCGTGCAGATTTTGGACGGAGACCTGGTCGACTGGACTAAACAGCTGAATTTGGATACCGACGAGAGTGACGAGAGTGACGAGAGTGACGAGATTGACGACAGTGACGAGGACTGTAACCAGCCTCGTCCAACCCGGAGAGTACCTAGGTTCAAGAGGCTCTTAACCTCAACAGAGGAGCGCAGCATTACAGCACTATGTAACAGAAGATATTGGTCCCGGATGTGGATTATACAGGAAGTCATGCTTGCGGACTACCTGGAGATACATTGTGGCTCAAAGATTGTCTCGTTATCTAGTCTTGTGCTATCGCTCGAGGACCTCGCAAGTGCGGTCAGACATTTGGAACTTATTGACCCTTCTTTTTTTCACGATAAGCCTTACATGTCTCACCTTCACGAAATCCTCGCCAGTCCTGCTATGGACATTGCTATGATACGGGGTCAATCCACACCACGTGTGTCAGTCACTTTCTCGGATTTGTTGGAAGCATATGGCGACCATGAGTGTGGGGACATTCGAGATAAAGTCTACGCTCTTGTAGGGGTCGCAGAATATGGCCAGTCTATCAAAATCGACTATCGCAAGTCAGCAAAAGACATTCTTATCGACCTCCTGTACCACGAAGGCAATCGGATTAAACACAGAAAAACTATTCTCAAGCATCAAAGATGGAAGGGCGATGAGCTGTTCAAATTTGCGCAGCTTTTGAGCAGAGTGTTGAACGTGCCTCTTTCTGAGACTGAGATACAGCTCCACGTTAGCCAGAGCGAGAGCGTAGCGATGTTTCTGGACTGGGAAGAATAAAATTAACAGATGGCGTGATTTGAGATCTTCAACGCAGAAGAAAAACCGACATGAACATCAAGACCACAAGTGATCAAGCAATTGAACACTCTCAATGATCATAAACTCCATTAACATCTCCATGCTATCCCGTGCGAGTCTACAACCCAATCCAAAGCTCCCACACTCAATGCTTAGTATTATGTACGAGAAGATGCAGACGTGAAATATATACAGTGAACATCGGCATCTCGTCTCATACTCTTCAATCCAATTGTAATCGATCCCGAATGACCTCAACACTCTCTAAAAGAACAGCCCATCTATCTAACGGCGGTACTGGCCCTGATGCTGTTGCTGCGCGTACTTTGCTGCCTGTTGCGCCTGGTCGAAGCTTGCGCCGTAAGCCTGCGTGGGCGGAGCCTGCTGTTGTTGCTGCGCCATGTTGCCGTAGCCTTGCGGTGACGGCTGTGGGAAATACTGGCTCTGCGGTGTTTGCGCTGGGGAGACCCAACCTCCAGGGACGTTCATCTGCGGGGTTGGCGCCTGCTGGGGGAAGTACTGCTGCTGCTGTTGCTGATACATGGGGTGCATCTGGCTCGGTGTAGAGTACGCCATTCCGACGATGCCTGACGGTGTACCAGGCCCGGTAGGCATGCCCATGACACTCGGAGTACCCATCATGCTCGGTGCGCCCATCACACTCGGAGCACCCATGCCGGTTGGCGTGCCCATACCCATAACACTGGGAGTACCCATCATGCTCGGCGCATAGTTGCTCTGAGCCATTGCATATTGTTGCTGCATCTGCTGTTGCATCATCATCTGCTGGCGTTGCTGGACCTCCATCATTTGGCGCTGTTGGGTCTGCAAGGTGCGTCGGTCGATCTCAGCTTGCATGGTCGGTGTAAAACTCTGGCGATTGGCCTTGTGAGCCGCCTTCTCCTTCTCGCGATAATCGATGTAACCTGTAAGACCTGTCGGAGGCTCCTTTTGCACTTTCTTGGTGTTCTGCGAAAGGTCCAAAAGAGGAGTGTTTGTCATGCGAGCCACCTGTTCCTGCTCGCGAGCAGACAAAGTAGTAGGTTGTTGATTAAGCAGTGTCTCAGCACCGCGGCTTAGAGGGCGGCTGGGTGGACGGGCAGGACCCGGAGAGCCCTGAGGCGACCGCTGAATATGACTCCAATCTCCAGAGTGCGTACGAGTCCAATCTCCAGAATGCGTGCGACCGAACGGAGGTGGGGTATGCGACTTGCTCCTGCCATGTCCATACATTATAGGCTGCTGCTGATGCGCCGCACGATGCATCACCCAGTCTTCAGGATCCAGCCTTGTCCTGTCCGGCTGCTGTGGTGAGGCTGCAGCAGGCTGCCATGCGACTTGTCGTGAATCCGAGATCTGCGGAGAGTTCGAACCACTGCGCGCATGCATGGGTTGATTAGGTGAACCTGCACCGGAGATATAAGACAGTCGGTGCTGTTCATTCGGGGTAGTCGCAAGGTTCTCCTTGGACCGCGAGGCGCTGTTATCGTGCAGCATCTGTGTCATGGTTCCACTGGTGCCCGGACGCTTGCCGTCAAAGTCCAGCGCGTACGTCGGACCAAAGTCAATACTGGGAACAGCTGCAGGCGCCTGTGCTGGGTCCAGAACAGACTTGTAGCCATGTGGATCTTCATCTGAGGGAAGCTTTACGTTTGGATCTCCAATCATGGTCAGAACACCGCTTCTTGGTCGATCGGTGCGTCGTTCAGGCAATCTTCGTGGAGGAGGCGCAGGTTCCTCTTCAGCGATGCTGGCATAGTCTGGCGTGGAAGTCGATATGGCATCATCGTCGTAGAAACTGCTTGATCCGCTTGGCTGACGATTCAGAGTGGGCTGTGTGATGTTGAAAGCGTCGAGAGCTTCAGGGTCGATTACGTCCTCTCGTAAACTGTCGAGTCTTGAGCTACTGGTCGAAAGGGTGTCATCCTCTTGCGAGGCTAGGGGAGACCGACCTGGTACTGGTTTACGGGGTATGCCGCCGCTTTCGGGGTGCGGACGATAAGGGAGCTCGTGACTGGGGGGCTGTGGCGGCAACTCACTATGTTCTGGGACCGATGGAGCTGTCGGCTGGTAGCCTGTGGGAGAGTCGACGAACTCGGAATGCTCGACGTATGGTGATGCGGGAATGGTAGATAGGCGGTTCCCAGAGTTTTGGTTCGTTGGAGGCGGCCTTGAGTTGACACCAAGATACATCGATTGGCCCTGATCACCGTACGCGTTGTAGTCACCACTGCGTCTGCTCTGTATGGTGTCCTGATTTCTCCAAGCCCCGACTGCGCCAGCGGCAGCTACGCCCCCTGGAAAGGATCCATGTGAAGCGTCAGCCATTTGCTGAAGTGTAGCAGAGTCGACTGCAGGGTTTGGCTTAGCCATGGGCATGTTGGGACGAATGGGTGGCTTTTGATTGGCAGCGTGCTCCTGGGTCGGAGGAAGGTCGACATAACCTTGCGGTGGAGCAGACAGATCTGCAGGCGGCGGTGGAAGGTTCTGTGGCTCCTTGATGGGGCTCTCGTCGTAATCTGACGCAGACGAATCATAAGGCTGGACCGCCCCGTTCGACGAACCGTTGAGTATACGATGCTGGGGAGGCGTCGGCGGTCGCTCGTCTTCGTATGGCGTCTCCTCTCGCGTGAATCTAGATGGATTGTTCTCGTTGCGTCCGTTGACTTGCTCTGACACAGATCGCTGATGGCGTGGGGTACCGAATGGGTTTGCTGCGGGAGCTGTTCCGACGCGACGCGGCGCTTGCACTTCAAAGTCTGGGAATTTGCGTGTAGGGGAGGACGCGCGTGTGGACGGGCTGGAGCGAATGGAGCCTTGGTCTTCAAATCGCAGGTTACGAGGTGTGAAGCCTGCCCGGCTGACGGTATTCCTACGGCTGGCGCGACTGTAGATGGATTCTGCGTCCTGGTTCGCAGTTACCATCCGTGTGGATGTGAGGTCCTTCAATTGCTTCCTCCAGTGGCGCTCTGACCACTTGTCGCTGCCCTCAGTGTTGATCAAGCCCACCACGTCCCACATCTCCAAGTATCCGTAGCGCCTGTCGGAAGGCATAGCGAACATCAGACCGCGGGTGTCTAGAACGTCCGCAATCAACTTCTTTGGGCGTCCGTATAGTGAGAATGTATCGAACACGGGGAAAAGGTACTGGAGCATAATCTCAAATCCTGAAATAGCGGGACGCGACTCCGGCATGACAAAGACGAATCCTTCTGTTGTACTCTCTGGCGTAGAGTGGATGGTGATCTTGCCCTCGATCTTCACCAATGTAGACTGGTCGATGAGCGGCTTCGACTGCGGGTAGATGGCGTAGCATGAGTATGCGTCCTTGACCGTGGCGATGGCCTTGGTTTTCTTGGTGACCTTCTTGGTATCGTAGAACTTGATGTCGCCTTTGAGTATCGGCGGTCGCTCGTAAGCGTTGCCCTTCTTCTGCAGCTTCTGCATCTTGAGGTATTCCTTCTCATCTGGCGGAGAGACGACACACCAGCAGCGGCGCCACGGAGTGCCCGCGCCAAACCGAACGCGCACCCAGTCCTCGTACTTTGCGCACTGTCGGTCCAGTATCATGCGGATGTTGTTCAGCGTCTTGCCCTTGCCAGCGATCAGCGCACCCGTGTACGCTTCCGACAGAGTGGTGTGTTCGAACATGGCGAGGCGGATGCCGGCGGTCCATTGCGTAAGCGCGTGGTAGGAATCGAAGTGGAAGAGGTATTTGTTGCTTGCGGCCGTGGACACGCTGAGGATGTTGTCGAGCTTCTTTCCGTCTTTGAGGGTCATGGAGGGGATCTGCGGGGTCAGTGAGGTCATAGTGAGGGCGTGAGCGGACATACCATGTGGATCGCAGCGTCCGTCAGGTTGATGAACGTGGGCAACACCTCGGCGTCACCCCCAGCCTGGTCTAACGCGCTCGCATCCCAGAGGGAGAGGATGGTGCCCACGAGCTGGACGAAGTACTCCTGCCATCTCCGATCTGGCGCGGGACGGCCACCTGCATTGCCGTTAGTATCACAGACAGGCATGGCCTACAGGGCTGACGTACGGGTGTCGGTGTCGTGGAACTTGAGGAAGTAGCCCTCCTGGTACAGCTTGTTCGAGTGGCTGTTCAGGAAGGTGAAGATGCGCTGCAGCTCGGGCAGCGTGTCCTGGCTTACTTCCATGACGGGCGGCTGGTATGTCTGGATCATGGACATGGGACGGACCGAGGCTCGCGAGTCGCTGCGCTCGCGTTGGGTCGCGCGGGAGGGAGGGCGCTCGCTGTTATACGAGTCGAGAGCGGTGGCCGACTGTGCAAAGTTGGCTGAGCTGACGGGTTGCTTCGTCGAGGGTGAAGGCGGAGCGGGGGACGCGGGGCCCGGAGACGGTCCGGCGGACGGAGGGTTCTTTTGCAAGGTATTCTGGTTGGAACCACCCCATTGTGACATAAACGACAGAACTGTGAAGGGGCGAACCGGGCGCAACATTAGTGAATGTTCTTGCAACGACGGGCACTGCCGACAAGGGAGCGAGGGACGCGGTTTTGTAGCCGGTGCATTATTTACCTCTCTTTGGACGACCCATGGCAGCAACGAGTGGCGGTATTAGTACAAGTGGAAGGTCTCTCCTCTATGCGGTGCACAATGCAGGTGCTCTACGGGCGCGTTGTCGGTACGGAACCAGGCGTGCAAGCCACGGGTACACCGGCTCGCGGAATGTTACGGCGCAGCGACTAGAGCTTCTTCGGGAACGAGCGACGAGAGCACAGGATTAGAGATGTGTGTAGAGGCGGAGGAGGACAGCAATCATGGAAACTACAAGGAGCGAAAGAGCGGTAGGCGTAGTACGTATATCTGAGGTCCGTGGTGGACTTAGACTTGTGGAGGAATTTCTGGGCACGCGGCAGGGATTAGCGTGCCTATGACGCGAACCTGCGAAAGGGTTCTGGTCTTTGGAGATCGCCGCGCGCTGGACGATCCATCTACCGGCTGACAGATTCGTATTCCATTGCGACTTCTTCCATATCCGCGCAGACGGCAGCGCGCTCCTTCATCGACATCAACGCATGGCCGCGTGTTCCATATCCACAATCCTCCCGGAGACCTCAATGGCCACTGCACGCTTATTCATTGGCCCTTGGTCGTATTCCCAGCGCATCTAGAGGCCCCGTACTAGACTAAATTGGCGGCCGCCCACCTGTCTTCGGTCACTCGGCACGGACTTCTCCTGTTCTGGGTAACGATGATGCTGTGGCAGTGCATCTTGGCCGTTTCTGCCAAATCCATGTGTTGGCAATAGCGGCCGGAACGCGGCCCACGGAATCTGGGGTACCCAGCTGTTCTTCCCTTAACAGAGGTTTGTCAGATGCGCTGACCAGGCATACAGATCTTACCTGCATGCCATCCTAGCCGAGCACTCCGAGTAACCGGCGCGTCGCGTCGTATGTTGTACCACAATGCCATGTCAGACAACGGTGCCAAAGGTTGATGTTGGCATGCATCATCGATTGAGTGACGAACGTGATCGCCCATCGTGGCGTTGTGTAAATCAAGGCTGAGACTGTCTACTTTGGTATTATTCAATAATTCGTTTTGAGCCGGCAGTCCGCATGGCAGATGAGGGGAAGCTGCCAGAATGGCTCGCGAGTATCCGTCGAGACAGTCCTTGTATTCATGATTAACGTCTCGCCTTGCCAATGCGCTTGGCGAGGATGTCGTGACGGAGACGATAGAGGTTCACGTGATATGATGTTTTGGGCCTAGCGTTCTCACGGCGCGGTAGCGTGATGGCAGCTGACAACGCGGGCGCGACAGATCGCCTGCTCCACTCGGTGCCAGACGCGTCGAGCTATAGCATGTCAAGTTCAGTTTGATACTGCATTCCGCATACCAACCCAACTCGCCCACTTCTCCAACGTTCAGCTCTCACAGTACAGTACCCTCGCTTAATATCCCGCGTCACAGTCAGACAGTCAGTGCTGCCCGCACCGAGCACACACCAGCGCATCACAGTCACCACACCACCAACGCCAAACCTCCATCCTCCCACCTTGACCCTCCACCCTCCAAAGTTCACTCGCTACAATGGCACGTAAGCGCAAAGTCGCTGACGAGAAGCCCACATCCAATGGCTCAACGCCTCAACCCAACGGTGCGAAGAAACGAAGGATTGACTGGTCGACGGTAGACAAAGATCTCAGCTTCAAGATCACAGCAGTCACTGTCAGGAAACAAAAGAAGCCAACAAAATTAGCAAAATCGAAGCAGGGCGCTGTCAATGATGGGAACGTCAGCGAGTTTGACGCGCCCTTGGACGCGGAGACCACGCAGCCAAATCCATATCCCGAGACGCAGCTACCCGAGCTACACGTCAAGATAACGCCTGCGCTATACTGGGAGGCTATGCGGCGCTATCGGAGGTTTACTGTAAACGGCGAGGAGTTTGAAGTAGGTCAGATGATCTTTGTGAAGAAGAGTGAAGAAGACAAGATTGCAGAAGGTCCCGGCACGATTGAGCATTGGGTCGCCAAAATTCTCGAAGTTCGCGGTGGAGATCCCACCCATGTCTTTCTCAGAGTGTACTGGGCATACCGGCCCGAGGACATACCAGGTGGACGACAAGCGCATCATGGCGACAGCGAGCTGATAGTCAGCAATCACATGGATATCATTGACGCTTTGTCGGTGGATTCGTCCGCAGACGTGGTGTATTGGGACGACGACCCGGAAAGCCTCGACCTCAAGACAGATCAGCTATTTTTCCGCCAGAGCTACGACATTACAAAGCGCGCCAACAGCCAACTGAGCAAAATGAAAACGTACTGCATCGACAAGAAGCCTTGCAATCCGGACGAGCTTCTTCTACAATGCCCACAATGTTCAGAGTGGCTTCATGCGGACTGTCTCAAGAAGCGAGCGCTCCAAGACGCAGCACCGCAATTGAAGAAGCGGGGCCGACCTAGCCAAGTTCAAGCCTCCACCACCTTGGATGCAAGAATCAAGGCGCAAGACAACAAGGCCCGCCTGACAATATTAGAGAGGCGCGGCGGGAAACCCAAACGCAAGTGGGACGTGGACATACTATGTCTTGTATGCGGCGGGATGGTAGAGGAAGCCAGCGACAAAGCATACAAGGAAGTGCCTGAAACTGCAGGTTCTCAATTCGGCTCCGATATCACTGAAGACGACAAATACGACATCATACCCACGGCATCTATGGTTGCCAAACCGCCTGTCCAGGACGACGATGCAGACTCCGTCATGGGCGATGCAGAGTCCGATCAAGACGTCGAAGCCAAAGACCCCCCAGGAAGCGATGCTGAGATCAAGGGTGAGACCGTCGAAACACCCTCCTCCGACTAGCCCACTAAATTCCCATCCTAGTGCCAAGAAAGAGAGGCCGTCCTCCCGGATCCAAGAACAAGAGGAAGCGCACTCCTTGGGCTCAAACTAAAAAGTCTACGCTGCCACATGCCAAATATCGCAGAACGGAAACCGGGAAAGAGGGTGTTTTCCCGCATGCTGCATACGATATGGATACAATTATGGTCGTGGAGAAGACTGCGAAGACGGTGTCTGGATCTGCGAAGAAAGCGACAGCAACGAAAATACTTGGATCTACGAAAGACGCAACAGCGAGCGCCCAGCCTTCTTCACCACAAATGGCGCCTTCCTCGCCACAAGTGGCATCCAAACCAACACCATTGAGTCCCGAAACCGCGGAAGAAGTCTTCCCAACTACTGCACACAAAACACCAGCTCCAGCACCCATTAGCGAATCAGTCTTCCAATCCGGCGTACGATCCGTGAAGAAACTCTTCTGGCGAGGATCCTAATATCACAGCGAGATCATTTCATTACCAAGTATAGATTTCAGGCGGGGTGTAATGGTAGATACCCTTTCATTCGGCGTACACATCACTACGGGATATTCTGGTGTTTCGCTTTCTAGCGAGCGTTTCCTCACTATCAATACCCACCATTAATTAATTCACTGTTCAAACCAAGTCATACACGTGTAAATTATGCATTCTCACTCTAGGCGGTCTAACAATACAAAGCCCGATGAAGGCATGTATACTCGTTAAAATCAGCAAAGGGGGTATCCACCTGAATGTCCCGTTCCCACCACCCATGTGAAAATACACTACAAATAACGCCATCGCTGAATGCTTGTTTGATCCCGTATGCATGCATGCAGCGGCCTTAACCCTCCTTTTCCTTAAACCATATTTCGCTGTGGGGGAAAGAGATGCCCGTCCGTTAAACACCTTAGAAATGCATGTTGTGTTATACTCGATACCTCGTCATCGCCATCGCTGTCGACCTTGTCTCTTGCTGAAAACCCTTTCGTCTCCATCTCATCGTTTCTTCTCGCCTGGCAAGTTGGCCTTTCCTACCTTCATCTTTAGCAGCAGTCTTGGCCCACTGCTACCACCTCTCTCCACGCTAACGAGACCGCTCTTAGCAGTGCCGTTGCCGTTTGACATACTACTTGGCTCGAAGCTCTGTCGCTTAGATGGCCTATCGTCGTCCCCATTTCCAGTAACCATCTTACGTTTCTTGTTCTCTCCAGCGAGAAAGCCAGCCAGCCTTTTGGGTGCAATTCGCAGCTTGACGATCTTGCTTCTCTTTTGCTTGATTACAGGTCTGGCCACAGATGCAGGGTTGGTCGCAGCAGGTCGTGATGGAGCAGGGGCTGCGCTTGGCCGAGGTGAAGGAGCAGCACTAGGACGTGGTGATGGAGCTGCGCTGGAGGGCCTTGATGGCACAGTAGAGCCGGAAGCGGTCTTGGTCCTGATCTTAAGCTTGGGCGCCGGCAGAGGAACCGGTGATGCGATAGCAGGCGGTGTAGCCATAGCCTTTGGTACCTTGATGACCGCTGGTGTTGGCTTCGCTTGGGCAGGCGCAGGAGCTGGAGTCGGGACCTTGGGTGGTGGAACCGGAGTCTTGGTAACCGGAGCAGGAGCAGCGGTGGGAGCTTGAACTGGAGCCGGTGCTGGAGTCGCTGGCTTGGGGGTCGCTGCTGGGGTGGCTATCTTCTTTGACGGCTGCATCAGCGGCACTTCTGGAGTCGATGAACGCGAATCCGTTGCGGCTGGAGCGGCAGGGGGCGGGGGCGGTGGTGCTGGTACTGGCGCTTGCACTGGCGCTGGAGATGCAGGTTTGGACACTGGTGCAGGGGATGGTGAGTGATAGACAGTGGGTGAGAACATTATAGACTGGCTTCTCTGTAAGGCCTGTGTAGAGTCCGCAGTTGCCGGTGTAGATGCAGTAGACTGCTTCTTCGGTCCTCCGATCTTGAGCGACAGCTTCGGCAGTGCTGATTTCGGAGCCGGAGCAGCGGTATCTCTTGTGGGTTGTGGTGTAGGTAGTGCGGCAGGTGGAACAGGCGCCTTTTCCTTCTTGTCGTCTTTGTCCTCCTTCTTCTCTTCCTTTGGAAGCGTTCTCGATCTCCATCTAAACTTATTGGTCTTTTTGAAGACCACTGATGCCTTTCCAATATGCTCCACCTTCCAATAGCGTGGCATAGACAGTTTGATACGCAGCTTGTTGGACTTCTGGTTATCGAAGATCATGTCGCAGATGTCCAAAAGCTCAGACATGTCGTTCGTAGACAGTACTTTCGACTTCAGAGCTTCTTCCAGGACCATACGCAGGGTCTGGTTGCCCTGCATGTCGCTCTTCAACCCTCTCAGAGCCCCATTAAGGTTCTGCCGGGCGAGAGCTGATGCACGCTCAGCATTACTGGCTTCGTTCTCGATCATAAGTGTGCCTGCTGAAGTGTCCGCAGCCTTCTCCGGCGCCCAGACGTCTCCAGTAGCGATTTGTCCAATCGCAATGCCAAAGATACGTAGCAGCTGCTTTCTGAAGTACGGCGAAGGATCGGACCGAATCTCGTGCATGAGGAATCTCAAGACTGTATCCTTCCGGATCATGCCGAGCCGAATCAAGCACTCCCAAGCTTTTAAGCGTACGTTGTCTGCATTTCCCAGCTGGGCGTACTGGAGAAACTCGGTTGGCTTGAACGGGGTGACGCGACTCATGACCAACTTCAGCGCACAGTCAAGGGCGGTGGTTGTGTAAACGTTCTGGTAGGTAGGAATCCACTCGTCAAGTCTCTGGTGTCGGGTGAGCTCTCCGATGGCTTTGCTTGTGAAATCCTGCTCTTGAGCCCATTCTTCGTGACTAAGGTCGGCACTGGCTGTAGTTTTTGTGAGTGTCTCCGCGAGACAGCGCATCAGGGTAGAAATATAATGGTCGTCGCTGTAATCGTTTCCGCGGTTGTCGTTGTACCGAACAAGATCGAGCAAGAAGCGCTTCGCTTCTAGTGGTGATCTGCCATCTTCGCCCTTGATCTTGGCAATGGCTTTGGGGATAGCGCATTGTATCAGATACATGCTACGATCGGAGAAGTCATTGGAGCGAGTCATGGGTGAGTTGGGTAAGCAGAAAAGCTCGCGGAAGGCCTTTTGCAGATGGAACAGGCCAACCCACTCTGTTCGCTTCAATGCACTCTGAGCCAAAACATTAGCGGCCATGGTCCGTATGCCGTGGAAGTATCGGTTGTCCATCAGCGTCTTGACCAAGAAAGTAGAGATCAGCTTATGACCTTCCTTGTTGGCGAGAAACTGTATCGATTCTGCCTGTGCAACGACATCCTTGTCTTGCTGCAACTGCGAGACGTACATGTACGACGGCATGTCCTCGATGTTAGTCCGACATATCCATTCAAAGTCCGCATCGACACGAATCCATTCGTAAGCCTCCCCCTCTTGCTTGGCCTCGTCTTCCGGTGGCCAATCGTCCAATCGCCACTCATCATGTTCCTGGGGAGACGTAAAGAGGTCTCCCAGCATGTAGAAGGTGACATCCTCTTGAGTCTCGCCTGAAGCATCCAGACCTGCAGCAGCAGCCATGCGCTCCTTGTTAAGTCGATTTCTCTTGAGTCGCTTGTACTTTGTGTTGTACGGAATCTCTACTTTGACGTTGTTCGAATTGATATCGACGATGTGTTCGTAGGGCGTTCCATCAGCTTCGTGAATTCGAATAGTCATCGGGCCAACGAAAGTGGGGTATCCTGTCGCTGACCGCAAGTCGCGAGACTTCTCCTTCGCTTCGCGCATGAAGTCATCCGCGGCGAGACCGCTGTCGATATTCGTGATGGATGAGTCAGCCTGGAGCTGCTTGATAGTAAGTTGGACCACCTGCTTCTTCTTGTTGAACGAAGGCACACAGTGAAAAGTAGGACATCCAGCTCCTACAATCCATTGCTGGAAGAACGATTCCAGCTTCTGATGTCCAACCTTCTCACAGATATCGAGAAAGTCATCTGTAGCGATCGCGCCGTTGGCGTACTTGCCCTGACGAGCATTAAAGAGCATGCGGTACAGACACCTGTCGACACCATTCTTCCCGCTCTGTTTTACCAGACGGTTGTGGAGGATAGACAGTACCATGAGCGATTTCAGCTCCATGAACTCGACCTCTCCAGGATCCAGTTGTAAGACGTATCCGAGCTGCTGTAATGACGGGCGCTTGCGGTCCATCTGGATGACTCGGTCGACCATCACCTTTTGACGGAACCGCCAGTCGTTCCGACCGAACAGCTCTCGGAGGTAAAGCTCAGCCATGAACCACGATCCACCAACGATGATCCAGTGATCTTCTGGGTTGTGTGCAATCACGTCAACGCCTATCCACTGGCTGGCTACTGCATGCACCAAGACCCTGGTCGTGTGCTCCAGTGGCTCCCACACAGTCTCCGGAAAGAGCAGGCGAGAGCTACAGATAGAGAATGAGGCTGTGTGCGCGGTGTCCCATTCCAAATCGTCTACGAATGCCAGCTTGTAGGAGTTTCCAAATGCATAACTCTGGAAGCGCTCGGTGAAGGTGTCGAGAGCTCGGGCCAGCATCATGGCGCTGTTCCTGACCTCATTCTCCTTGCCTGGCAAGCAAAACGCGTGGACTTTGATGGCATTCTCTCCCAAGCGCTCGTCATCAAGTGTATCGCGGTATTCCGAGAGATCGACGTGTTCAAAGGGACCGATTACGAAGCCGATATGCTGTGGGAGGACGAGGGTATCGCACGAGAAGCTGGCTGTCTTTCGCGAAGAGTCGGCGGGATCGAGGATCTTTAAAGGTCAGCTTAGAACGCGCTAAATACAATAGGTCGATACTCACATCGTCTGTAAGGGTACCGGAGCAGATGACTTGCATCTCCATGGCTTTTTCTTCCTCGGACAAGTCGACCTGATCATCGTCCGCATCCAGCATGACGCTATCCGCCTTTTCCACACCCTGTGCCTGTGCCTGCACCTGCGCATTCGATTTGCTGAGCGCATCCCCCAGCGTTCGCGGATAGCGGATGGACACATCGAACAGACAGCGCGTTTCGCCGTCGTCTATGCACGGAAAGAGACACGACGCCGCACCGGGAAAGGACGAGTTGCGCGTGTAGGCATGTGGGTACCGGGCATCTCCATCCTCGACTCCGACAAATTGCAGCGCGTCCCGAAAGTCGTCCAGTTCGTATTCGATCTCCAGCTTCATCGGCGCATAAAAGGTACCCTGAGCGTCGTCGGTCATGCCAGCCTCCGAGGGCTTCACTTCCCGGATTTTGACCTTGTCGGGCACGGTAATGACCAGCTCATCTTCGGCGCCCTGTGTATGTCGCGCAATCCGCTCTTTCGCGTAGTGGTATTGTTCGAGACCGGTACCGGGATATAACGTCAGGCGCTGGTGAAGGTTCGAGTAACTAAAGGCGGCTTTTTCTCCTTCGATCTTGATGCTCGTCGGCCTCAGCTGCCGGCAGTTCAGCGTGATATCCCGCAGATGCGCTTTGTCCGGCTGTATGTCGAGCGTGGTAAGGCCCTTGACGCGGCGCGGTGCAAAACTGAAGTCGAGCTCGAGCTGCTGCTTCAACAGGGTGAAGGAGCCGCCCGACGAGGCGTCAGCCGCTACATCGGCGAGCTCGTTGGGCGCCATGTTAGGCGACGCAGGCGATGCTGCTTCCGAGTTGGCGACGGATAGATGGCGGTCGAGGGTTGAGCGGTGTTGGCTCAGCTTCTTTGTCGGCGATACGCGTACATGCCGGGAGTTCGCGACAATGGCCGCTAAGAGTAAGCGCTGGTCTGTGCGCGAAATATGTGGAGGCGCGCACTTCCGCGCTTCACTAATCGTCACTGCGGCCCACTCCACCAACTACGAGAATGTGAATGTCGTACGTCTATGGGCAACTTTAATAGTACTGTACTCAGATACCAGTCTTTGTACCGCCATGCTCACTATGTAGCGAGCTGGGCAAGTGCGTAAACGTCGGTAAAATGTACCCCTTGTCTTCCAGGACAAATTTGAGATCGTGGATCTTTGTTAAGTGAACAGGTCGCTGCCGCCCTTTCATTTCTAGGGCAGATTTGAGACCGTAGGTGTTCAAAACTAAAGACTAGCTGTGATACCTACGTCTTCAAGGGCAGATTTCATATTGTGGGTTTTCAAAACTGGGGGGTCGCTGCGGCCCCTGCGTTTCTATGGCAAGATCGCAATCGTGGGTCGGTGAGACTCAATGGATATCTGCGTCCCGCCTGCCACCCCCTTCGTCTTCAAAGGAAGGTTCGCAATCGTGGGTCGCACTACCTAGCTTTGAGACTGGAGGGGTACCTGCGGCCCCTTGATGCCCTCTTCTCCTAAGGCAAGTCTGCTATCATCGGTCGCTATCGATGGTATCTATCTGTCGCAGCTATAACTAGGTTTTTTAATAGCACTATCAAGACCACGTCGTTCTCTCGAACTCACAGCTCGGTTTTCCACTCAAGCACAACGAAAGGTCATGCTGCCTGGAAGGGGACGTCGTCACTGGACCAAAGTCAACCAGGCTCTTGCTCCGTCTTCTGACTACAGCTATGTGACAATTTCTGTTTGCTTAATGACTCTCGGGGGAGCATAAAAACTGATAGAACGACACTTTGATAATGTTCAATATAAAAGTCTAGATCTCCTACATACACTGTGACGACGCTACATCGTTAACCGCACTGTGCAGTAACATTACCCTGCCATCGTTGTCAACACCAAGCGAACTTCAGGTCGAACCCAAAAACGATCAGACACCCACTGCTGCGCATAACGCTCAGCACTAACCCCTATGACACAGCCAGCTGAATCCGCACAGCCAACTGAACCCGGACAGCCAACTGAACCCGGACAGCCAACTGAACCCGGACAGCCAACTGAACCCGGACAGCCAAATGAACCTGAACAGCCGACTGAACCTGAACAGCCAACCGAACCCGGGAAGCAAGCCCTCGTTGCTCTCGAGCCGCCCCCAGCACACTGTTACCAGTATTACGAGAACTACGATTGCGGCCACATGGCTTTCGAATACGATCAACAATTCCCGTGCCCCACATCTCTCGCTACCGGCGAGTGCGACTGTACGGATTGGACACTCACTGCACTTGAACTCACGGTAAAGGGAAACTGTGTTCACTGCGAGAACGGGACAAGTAGGAAGTTGAAGAAAGCGCAGAGGGAAGCCGAACGTGAAGATCGCAGTCCAGGAAGTACGATGAGCATCGAGGGGAGCAATGAGAGGACGAAGAAAAAGAAGGTCACTGAGTTCAGGGAAGAAGATGACTAAGTTCACGTGGACTGAACTTTACAGGACAGGATCTAGGCGTTTAGTTCAATAGTGTTTGATGTCTCTTTCCATGGTTTATCGAAGAGGTGTTCTTCTCCTTGTGATCATAGCCCATAACTTTGCCTTCTTCCCGCCGACCAGTGACAGTGTTTGACGCGCCAAGTCAATGTAAAGTAGCATCACAGCAGCCATAATCATGCCATTGCTAAACATTCACGACCCGTTCCTTGACCATATCCAATTCAATGACACGATATCAAACACCAGGCTCGAGGAATAGTATAAGATCTCGCAAAATGAACCTATTCTGTCGTCCTCAACATCGCAACCTCCAGACACTTCTAGACACTTAGACGACTCTATACTTGTTTCATACCTACATTCCAAGTTACCACCGCTGGTCGGTTCCCACATCACAAAGACGAATTGGAAGATACGAACAATCCGAAAGCCATAAACTCCCTTCACCCAAACATCAAACAACACAAGCAATACCCGTCCCCCACTGCCGCCACGATGAACCAAGTCCTACCCGCAGACCTCTACATTCCCCAGCCCCCAAACCCACCAAACAGGTGCGAAAGGTACTATCAACCATATGCCAACTGCCAACACATGATCACTATCTTCGACACCATCATACGTTGCAATACCTACAGACACAACGGCAGATGTGATTGTATAACTCCCGTTACTATTCCTTACCCAGGTCTTGCTCCCCTAAACCGACCGTGCATACACTGCGGTAATGGAACGAACGGCAAGATCGAGGAGTGGGAGAAGGAACATAGGCGCGATCAGGATAGGAGGCAGCACCGACCAAACTTCAATGGCATAAATGACAAGTTAAAGAATTTCGACTGTCGAAGATAGATGGGGTGTCGTGACATGGCAAGCTGGAAATTTTTCAGGTGTCGTTGTATATATTTGGTTCTTGGGGAGACTTTCTTTGTACTGTATAGTTTACTTTCAGGTTTACAAGGGACTTGGCATAATCTCCTATGGGCGTTCTGCAGCATTTATACGGCATCTTGGGGTACAGCGAGGTATCGGCTTCATCTATTCATTCATGTATATCTTTTAGTCATTTAGCCAATTGCATTCGTAACTCAGACTCGAGTTTTGTGTTCCATGATCCATCATGGACGACGCCTCTCCGTTCTCTTCCTTTATGATACCATCGTCATTTGTATCACTTACTACTCACCCCATCAGACACTCACTCAAAACATCCTCCTCCTCATCCCCACCTCCAACCCCAACGGCTTCCTCAAAAATCCCTCCCTAGTCTCCATCTCACCCTGCCTAATCTCGAACTCGTACCTCCTAAACACCGTGCCCACGATAAGCGCCAACTCCATCTCCGCCACATTCCTGCCCACACAAGCCCTCGGCCCATAGCTAAAAGGGATAAACGCCGCTTTCTGCTGCTCGGTCACGTTTTCCCAGCGCTCAGGTCGGAACACGTCGGCGTCTTCGCCCCAGATCTCCGTGGAGTGGTGGATTGTGTATGCGGGGACGGAGAGGACGGTGCCTTGGGGGAAGTGGTGGCCTAGAAGGGTAATGCCGGGGCCAGGGGGGATCAAGCGGGGGAGACCGAGAGAGGAGGTACTATGGATGCGCATTGTTTCTTTGATGACCGCGTCGAGGTAAGGTAGATCTTTGACTTGAGCATAGTTTGGAACGGCATCTGCATCTGGGAGCGCGTCGTCGAGTTCCTTTTGTAACTTTTGTACTACATCTGGGTGCTGAAGGCAGTGGTAGAGAAGAGCGCAGGAAGTGTTGGATGTGGTATCTGAGCCGGCGATGAGTTGGGTGAGGGCTTCGGCAGTGAGTTCTTCGCGGCCAAGCTTCTGGCCGCTTTCGTCGCGGCCTTCCATCAGGCGGGCGAGGAGGTCGACGCGGTCAGATGGTTTCTCGAGACGGGCGTTGACGCGGGCGATGGCTATTCCGGCAAGGTTCTCGATCGCTTTCATGCCTTGGCTGAAGAAGGGGTCCGGGAAGTACTTTGCGTAGGGCTTTATGGCAGGGAAACATCCGATGGTGCCACTGACTTCACCTCGGCGGTTCAACACCTCGATCGCAGGCGCATACGTGATCTGTCCTCCCTTGCTGACCTCGGCTTCATCTTTTCCCTTCGCCAGCATACCGAACGGCTCGCCAAATGCCAGATCACCAATGACATCGAAAGCGAGGTAGTTAAACCAGTGCAGCGCATCCATATGATACCATCCTCTTTTCTCTTGAACGCTTGCCGCTCTGCGATCCCACTGTTTCTGCAACTCTTCCAGGTTGTGATGAATATACTGCTCAAACTGCAATACACTCTTCGCAGAAAACGTATGAGAAACCGTCTTCCTCTTCCTCGTATGCTCGGCACGATCCCTCGTATTGAACAGCCCCCGTCTTATCGACACAAAAGCATCGTAGTACTCGCTCTTCAGGAATCCATTACCGTGACCGTAGATCTGCGGGATAGCGTCCGCATCCGCAATACTGACGTGATGCGGCTGAATACGAACAAGCTTTCCGTACTTCTTGTGTGCCTCATGAACGGCGAGATAGCGTTTCCCGCGCCGGCATTGAGCCAAGAGCCAGAGGTTCGTCCAAGCGGCTGGGAACGGAGAGGGGATGTCGCGGATCTGCCAGTTGCGGAGGTAAGGCAAGATATAGAAGATGAACGGAAGGAGTAGGATAGACCACGGCGTGATCAGAAGCGTCGTAAGAAACATATTGAGCGTCGTGTCTGTCGAAAGCCAGAAGGTCGGTCCAGAGAAGAGCTTGGCTCTTTATCCGGTAAGAGAAACGCTCTAGCAATAGCACCGAGCCCAACGTACTCTTGTCGAAACTCTATCGTACAAAGTACACTGACTCGCTTTTACCCTCTTGTACAAAAGGTCTAGGAACAGGCCTCTTATAGTCGCAGGTCGGCCTTTCGCCAACGCGAACCGTGGTAGTTTTCACACGTGCGCGTTGCTTTCCCGACGCCAACACGCGACCAACAGACGTCAGACCCGTCTCGACTCCCTCTCCAAAAACCCTCCTCTAGCCAATCGCACGGCCCCGAAAACCATCTTCTCTAGCCGTGTCGAAGGTCCGAAGGTTTCCAAGCCGGGCGCTTGACCCCGCCTTCCTCTAGTGCGCCGAATGTTCCCCGCGACCTGGTCCATCGTCATCGGGAGCGCGACGCCAAGTCTGCGCAGTAGCCGATCGAATAGCATCTTGTCCGAGAGTTGTGCGTTGATGATGGATGCTGATGTTTCGGTGTTGAAAAACGGCTGTGAAGTGTGAGGTGGTGGAACCTGAAACTTACCGACGTGCCTGCCGTATGTAGCTTATGCGGTGTCACGTCGGAAGTACTCGAAACGCGCCGAAGGTAGCACAGAGATCCCGCGGTCATGTCTAAATTGACCTTTGGATATATGAAAAGCTTACGAAAGCTTACGACAGCTGCGAGAGTCACCATGTTATCACATGAGGAAAGTAAGATATTTCAGAGGGTATTAGATTAAGAAACATCGCTATCTACCTAAGAACGTCCTCCCGCTACAAATGTCCCTAAAAGAGTCAGACAGGTAAAAGGTACCGTCTACTCATAAAGCAAACGCCTTGTGGTATCATGCCTTCGATCATCCATCAATGTATCGTTATCCTAGCGTGTATATCGTCCACCAACATGTTACTTAGTTGTTGTCGTCATCGTCAGAGAAGAAGTTCAAGATGGCCTTAACCGCCATAGGGCCCAGCCCGTGGGGCGGGTAGCAAATGTAGCTTGGGTCGTCGACTGCACCCAACTTCTCACGGAACTCAGTCTTGTTGGTGAGCTTGAGTTCGGTCGCGATGGCGTGGTAGGCGCGGCTGAGCACCTTGACGCGAGTGCCCTTGACGTTGTGTCCTGGGCTGAACTTGGAGCTAGCACCGCCACCAAAGGTGACGCTGGTTGCGCCGCTAGCAGCGACTTGCTTGAGAGCATGTGTGACAATATACTCAATCGAACCACCGGGTGCGCCGGGGAAGTCGAGCGAGTACTTGACTTGCCAGCCGTGGTCAGGTGAAAGCTGCGCCATGGCGACAAAGGCAGCGATAGTGCCGTCGGGTGTATAGGCGATGTGGTATTGGCGATGCTCCTCGTCTTGCCATGGGTGAATGTTGGTCAAATGGACCTGCTTGCCCTTGCGGTTGTTCAGCCAATCCGCTACACGAGCATCGACCTTAGCCTTGACATCTGGTGGTGGTGGTGTGCCGAGGGCATAATCGCTAATCTTGACACCCTCCTTCTCCGCGTGGCGGATCTTGCGCTGCACGTCAGAGTCCTTGTCCGCTGGGTTGTGGACAGGGTCTACACGCTGCTCTCCAGTGACGGAGAATGTGCGCCAGTTGAACTTGGTAGCAAGCACCTCCTCGGTGGCGTGTCCTACAAGAAGCCACAGTGGCTTGAGGTTGCGCTCCTTCTTGATGTACTTGAGGTAACCAGCCATGGTCTTGAGGTATTGAGACTCGTGGCAAAGAGGATCACCGACAGTGATGGCGAACCCGTCCTGAGGTACGAAGCCGACAGCCGCACCGGTGTTCTCGTCGCGCCAGATCTCTGTGCGAGGCTCCAACCAGGAGGTGTTGGTGGCATCACCGTAGTTGGCGATGAGCTTCTCGATAGGCTGGAGGTCGATCTTGGCAACCGCACGATCCTGTCCTTCCCATGGTGGATGCATGGTGCTGGCCTCAGGATGACGCAGCTGCTTGATAACTGGCCGCTCTGGCAAACTCTTCGGGTCGCGAGGGAACATGGACGCATGGCGAATGTTCCCGAGGTTCATCATCAACATGAGAATACGCTCGAGACCGATACCACCACCACCGTGGGGCGGTGCTCCCCATTGGAAGCCCTGGATGTAGTCTTCCATCGAACCGGGATCGACCTTGAGCTTGCGCATCTTGTCCAGTAGCAAGGTGGAGTCGTGGATACGCTGGCCACCACTGAGAATCTCCTGTCCTCTGCAGAAGATATCGAAGGAGTTGGTGACGGTAGGGTCGTTCGGGTCGTTCATGGCGTAGAATGGGCGTGCGTTCGCGGGGAACTTGTCTAGAATGTAGTAGTCGGTTCCAAGCTTCTGCTTGATGACACGACCAAGCTGAACCTCATCCCTGGTACCCAGGTCTTCGTTCACGTCAAGCTCGTTGCCATCGTCATCCCTCCAGCCGGACTCGTTCAGCATGCGAACACCGTCGGCGAAGGGAATGATGGGTGTCTGGTCCAGCCAGACCAAATCCTCGTGAGGGAAGTGCTTCTTGATGACCTCAATCTCGGGACGGTACTGGTCGTAGATACCCTTGAAAATGGCCTTGAAAGTGCGGTCCAGCACACGGAGGACCTCGTGGTAGTGCTCGTCTATCTGCATCTCCAGATCCAGACCAGTGTACTCAGTCAAATGACGGTACGTGTTACTGTTCTCAGCACGGAAGACGGCACCGATTTCGTACACTTTGCCAAAGTCTGCAGAGATGGCCATCTGTTTGGCCAATTGGGGACTCTGAGCAAGGAAGGCGCCACGACCAAAGTAGTCGATCTTGAACACACTGGCACCCGACTCGGTAGCACCACCCTGAAGCTTTGGGGTGTGGATTTCGATGAAGCCTTCCGAATCTAGCTGGTTACGGAAGAGCCTGCAGATACCAGACTGGATGCGGAAGATACCCTGTGAAGCTGTTGTCCTCAGATCGATAACGCGGTTGTTCAAGCGTGTACGATCCGCAATCTTGACGCGGGTGTGTCCCTCCTTGTGGTCTGCATTCGCAAGCTCAGCGTCGACCTCGGCCTGTGAGACCTCGGCTTCGTTGACGTTGAAGGGCAGGTGGTCGGTGACGGCGGCCTCGACGTGGAGGGCGTGTACCGAAACCTCGACGTCGTGGATGGTTGCTCCAAGGACCTCGCCCTGCTTGGCCTTGGGCTCCTGAAGGATACCCTTGACCAGGACGATGGTCTCGGCGTCCAGGTGCTCAGCCCAGTACAACATGTACTTGGAGATATCCGCGTGCTCCAAGAGAACACCCTGGATGGTAGCGAGCTGCTGGCGGAACATCAGGAAGACGAACTTGGAGCTCATCTTCCTAAGGTGGTGGATGCGGGCGCGGAAGACGACCTCCTTGCCAACATCCTTTGCGGAGAAGTCCTGAATCCTGTGGCGGGGCTCATGCTTCCACTCGCCAGCGTAGGAGTTGGGGTCGATGACACCGTACTTGGAGCGCTGCTCGGGAGTCAGCTCAGCCAATGCCTGGTCTTCCATCTCTTTCCTCCTGCGCTCGAGCTCTTGCTCCTTCTCCATGTTCTGCTTGTGGCGCTCTTCCTGCTGGGCCTGCTTCTCGTGCTTGCGCAGCTGGCCGCGCGACATGGGCTCGCCCTCGCGGTTGAGGGGGGCATCTTCGTCGCTCGAGTCGTTGCCAATGTGCAGCTTCTCCTTGACAGCTCGCATGGGGCTGTGCGAGATGGAGCCGGAGCGGTTGGTCTTGTTGGTCTTGTCGGTGCCGGTGCGGCTCGGGCTCTCAGTGCGGCGGTGGAGGATGCCGCTGAGGGAGTTGCGGGGCTGGTCGATGCTGGTCCGGCTGTCGGTGGGCGAGGCAACGTCGGCGCGCTTGTGCTCGCCGCTTGCTCGAGAGCCGCCCAGGGTGACGGAAGAGCGCGGCGACGCGACGGGCGACTGTGCGCGGCCATTGACGGACGAGGGCGACTTGACGCCGCTCTTCTCGTCGTCCGAGGCCGAGGAGCCGTGGTGCGGCTTGAGCTTGTCAAGCGCTCTCTTGAGGGAACTCATGGCGGGGTGGTGCGAGAGCGTTGCCCGTGTGTGCGTGGTTAGACTACCTGAGCGCAAGTGGGGGCAAGCAGACGCGGGGGAGTGCTGCTGCTGAGGGGGGATGGAAGGTGTTCCTGGGCGAGGGAAAAAGAATTGCTATGGATATGCTAGCAAGGCCGGGAGACGCGAGGTTTAGTATACTGTGGCTGGCAAGGGCGCCTGGCGTGTATGCCGATGCGAGGGTGAATGGGCTATGACGTGACCCCCCAGTTTTCGGTACAAGATGGCTGCGTTTCACTGACAAGCCCTTCCTAGCGCCGAGCTTGTGCACAACACCGACCGTGCGCAAGCGTGACGTAGATGCTAGGGGAGTCCTTCGCTCTAGATCGTGCCTGGCCGTATGAGAGAATCCGCGGGTGCCGGAGGGAGTAGGGCAGATTAGGAGCGGAAGGGCGGGCGTGATAATAATGAATGGACCCCTCCATCACCACAGCACCGCGACTACTGTCACAACATGCCTCTTCGACGTGAAGATATTGATATCAAAACTCTGCTATTCTGCCATGAACAGCCCGCATGCACAACCCTTTGTCTTCGCTGACACATGCCGCCCCTCTGTCCCAATCGGTAAAGCTGCTGTCTGCGCCTGTCTCGTTCCAGCAGACCCGGTGCTAGTACAGGCAATGACATGCGAAGCTTTTCGAGCCAAGATCTTCAACCCGGCCTGCAGTCCACTTCAGCCACGGGTCGCCTATGTCAGCGTCGACAGTAAGCCATTTGGCCATGCAGAGCCATCAGTCACCTCCCAACAAGCTTCGGCGCTCGCAACTGACGACCGCCGCATGTGAAGGATTAGTCGCGAGAGACGGCTTGGCGTATGCTTACTCGTATTTCGTTGCGGCGTGCCGGGTGAAACCGAGCCTAGTCTCTCCGAGCGCACATGGGAATCATCGACTTTGGCGAAAGCCATGGCATTCTGCCGGATGCGCATGAACAAGGCACAGCCAACTACCAACAACCAGTCGCGACCCTCATCTCTCTGCAACTCCAAATCTCCCTCAAAACCTGCTGCTCTGCCGCTGCGTCACAAGGCATGGCCAGCAGTTGCGAAAGCGAGATGAAGCCCAAAAATAACCGATAACATCGACGATCGTTGTGCCGCAAACCAGTTCTCGCCAGGCACGCTGCGCCGCTCAAGATCGTATTTCACCATGCAAATCACTCAAGGCGCCTGCCGATAACCGCCTTTCTTCCCCCCACCAAGATTTTTGTCGGCACATGGGCATTCAGGGAAAGTGGGCTTGACCTTAGACCCGTCCTAAGCCTCAGGCACAAAGTAAGTGAACTTTTACAAAGTTAGTGCGGCTGTTACGTAGAAGTGTCAGCGTTTTAAGAGCTACAGCGGCAATCTAACGCAGGCTGCCCTAAGCTTTAGCAAAGAACATTAAAATTTTAAATAACTATAGAAGTCCTGCTCTAATAACTTAAATTGCACAAAAAATAGAATATTTGTCTTTTTTTGCCTATAACACACCTAAACAAAACTATCTACTATTCTCTTTTCTCTACTATTTGCTAGCCTTTACTACAGCAGAATTATAGTTATTAATAATTATTTACTACTCTAGAGTACTGTCTTTAAGGTATTATATAAGCTATCGCTACGCCTATTTAGAGTTATATTTACTACTATATAGCTTAGCCTACTCTAGAGTACTAATTAGACTAATAGAGAAGAGTATAATCTTATTTTACTTACTAGTTACAAAGTTACTATAGAAATTTGCTTCTAGTAGTAACTAAGTAGAACTACTATCTAAGGTAATCTCTAAATCTCTTTAACGCGTATAGTCTCTTTTATTAATTATCTTACTATTATAAACGTTCTTACTCTATAGAAAAGGTTTACTACTAGGCATAGGTTCTATTCTTTACTAGTAGTATATAATTAGGTTATTTACAAGAGAATAATACTAGTAATCTTTCTAGTAGCTACTATTTACTTATACGCCTATAGACCTTTACTACTAGTTTCTATAGTAAACTTTTAGAAATATTTCTTTAGTACTATAATCTTTTTATATAACGCCTATATATATTAGCGTCTATTAAGATATTTAATATAGATAACGTACTTCTTTAATAATAAAAGTAATAGACTCTTTAGTACTATCTTAAAAGTTAAGACTAAGTAATAAGCTAATAGAGGTTCTTATAAAGAAAGAAGTATAAATTAAATAAAGGTTATATTTATAAAATTTATTATCTAACTACTATAACGCTTTTATTAATATATTATTATAATTATATAAGCTAACTATAGTAAAGAATATTAAGAAAATCTATAGTAATATTAAATAGTATAGATAGAAATAATATAAAAGTAAAAAGAGACTAACTCTAATACTCTAAAAGAATTTTAAAAGTACTTCTACACTTTAACTACGCTATATCTAATCTCTTAGCCTACTATTATTACTCTACTAGGTTTTTACTATATATTAAGATTATTTCTAATAAGACTTAGTATAGATAGCGTTAACTTTTATAGTAATAGTAGACTAAACTATAGTAGAGGTATAGTAGATAACGCTAAATATTTAATAAAGAGCGCTAATAAAAAGAACTATAGTAATAAGAGTCTTAAGAGATATCTATAGCTAGACTTTAGATAGTAGAATTACTAATACTACGTAGAGTAGAATTATTATAAGCACGTAGGCAAAGTAGTAATATTCTACTATAGCTTTAATATAGTTCTATAATATATTTATAGTTATTATAATAAGCTTAGCTACTTTACTAGTAGTAGTAAGATTAAATTTAGAAAATATAGTTGTAATAATAGATAACTAGAAGATAGTAAGATATATACTCTAAATAATAAAGAGAACGCATAACTAACCTCTATATCTACTAATAGTAAGTAGCTAAGTTAGTATATAAGTAATAGTCTATAAAGTACTAATTAGAATTATATAGTAAGCTAGACTATATAAGCCTAAAGAAGAATTACTATATAATTACTCTAGTAAAGAATAACTCTAACGTAGCTAATCTAATAGAGTTAATATATAGCTTCTATTATAATAATTAGAGCGTTATATATCTTATCTTAGTACTAGATAGATAGAAGAATATATATACTAAGTATAAGTAATTCTTATATTATAGAGAGTATAGTTAGTTTTATACTTATAATGTTAGTAGAGAAGTTAAGTATTAAAGAGTAAGAGAAAGTAGAATGCTTAAAGATTAATAAGTAGAAGTCTATAGTAGTTTTTAGTAAAGTTTAGTAGATCTAGAAGTTAAAGAAATATTTAAGTACGTTCTAGTTTATAAGCTAGATAAGAGAGTAGCTATCTAGTAATATATAATTCTAAAGTAATAGGTAAATAAATAGTTAAAGAGAGTATATACGTAGACTAGTGTAAGTTTTTAAATATAATACTCTTAATTATACCTAGCGCAATAGTATAGCTACATAATACTATTATCTAGAAACTATATCTAGCTACTATGTAAAAGTAAGCCTCTATTATATAGATTTACTATATTATTATAACTAGATTATTCTTTCTCTACTCTACGCTTACTATACTTATATTACGCTCTAAACTTATTAAGACATATTTTAAATAAGGTTTTCTAGTACTAAATAAAGGCTACACTTAGTGTAGTAGAATCTTTTAAGTATATAGTAGTAGTAGTAATAAAACTTTATATACGTTGTAAGAGCTCTCTAGATATATATAGAGTATTCTAGAATTATATAATATCTACTAGAAACTATTCTACTAAAGCTAATTACTTCTATTTATTAGTTACTAGCGTAAGTATAAGAGGTATAGTAGACTAGTTATAGGTGCTGTAATTAGTCTTAGATTATAGATAAGGCTTAAGATAGTCTAAATAGAAAGTAAGAATATAAAACTATAAGTAAGAGGTTATAGTTTCTAGCTTATAAGAAGCTAATTTAATAAAATAAAAAGATAGTATAGCTTATAACTATAGTAAATCTTCTAAATAATAGTAATTTAGTAGACTAATAGATTCTATAGAGAAAGGTTATAGTAATACTAAAAGTATAATCTAACTCTAGTATACTCTAACTCTAGGTAGCTAAGCGCGCTGCTTTTATAGCGTATAATAATCTTTCTATTACACTATCTTAATAAACGCTAATTAGAGCTAGATATTTACTAGCCTAGGTAATAATTAACTATTACTACGCTAAAACTATTCTCTTACCTCTACCTCTACTTTAAATAGCTACTTTCTATAGCTATTAGATTATTATTATACTACTAAATACAATTACTCTTTTTATATATTTTACTATTAGTTATTTCTATATTAGTAAATTACTTTATCTAGCTACTACCTTTATATTTCTATTAGCTTTAATCTAGTTCTAGATATTATAGCCTAGCAATTAAAGTTATACACTTACTATAATATATACTAGACTTAACTCTCTTCTTACTAGTTTAGATATAGCCTCTAATATAATTACTAGTTACTACCTAGTACTATAAGATACTATTACTATACGTAGTATACTTACTAAAGCTATTATCTTAGATTATAACGCTAGATATACTACTAATATAGCTATAGATAAGCTAAGTAGAATATTCTACTAGTAGAGCGCTTTTTAAAGTATACCTTATTAAGAAGTAGACTATCTTACTATAAGGCTAGAAGTTATAGCTAAGCGTGTATTAGACGTTACTAACTATTATAAGAAAGTAGTTATCTACTATAAAGATATTACGTTATAACTAAAATATACTTTAGAACGTGTTAATAATAATTAAAGAAAACTCTACACTAGTAGAAAATTAAAGTATTTAGATCTCTAGTAGTAGGTATCTAAATTCTTAGGTATTAATATAGACATGTTTTTTAATATAATATTAAGTAGTTATAATACCTAAGTAGTAACTCTTAAGAAACTTAAAGAGATATAAGAAGAGATAATATTTACTAAGAAAGAGTTTAAAGAGAAGAAGTTTATATAGTAGAGTATTATAACTACACTAAACAAAGTATTATATAGTCTATAGAATACTACTCTTATAGAGTAAAAAGGTTAGTGTATTAGCTCTAACTAATATAAAGAATTTATTTATAAGCTTAATATTATAGTAAAGAAAGCTATAGCTTAATCTAAGTATAAGTTATTTAAGATAGGTTTATTTTATTACTTCTATTTACTTAAAGTAGATTTTAGAATAGTACTAGGTAATTATATTATAAAGTATAGCTCTTATAAAAGAATACTTATATCTTATATAAGTAGTAGAGTAGTGTATTATTATTGCGTTACTCTTTATTACGTTCTATTAGCTCTATACTATATCTACCTCTTCTCTACGTACTAACTCTAGCCTTAGATCTATCTTTGTACCTTACTTAAGTTTTACACTTTAGTCTCTCTAGTATAGTATCTATATTATAAGAATAACTTTACTAGTAGGTAACTTCTTATATTACCTTAGCTATTATACTATTATATAGCTTAGTAGTAAGTTATTAACTCTAATATACGCTTTACTAGCTAATACTAATTTATAAAGATATATAGCTATCTCTATAACGCTAGTAGCGTAGCTTTTATTAGTCTAGATAACTATTAACCTTTACTTAGAAGTAACTTGCCTAGTAATCTACTATATATACTAGTAAATTCTAATCTTTACGCTATGCTTACGCCTAATAAAGTCTACTATTACCTTAAAGCTAGATTATTAATACCTTTTCTTAGACTTATCTATAATTTTAAAGTTAATAGGTACTACTCTAGTACTATATATAACTTCTAGTTTAACGCTATAAAGTAATACTAGAATAGGCGCTATATAAGTACTAAAGAAGTAGCTATAGACTCTAAACTATTAGTTAAGATCTTAAATACCTTTCTAGATATTACACGTACTATATTTATTATTAGCCTTAATAAAATTAAGCGTTTAGTAGATAGAGCTAGAAAGGTTAATATATATTAAAAGTAAGCCTTTCTTATAATTATATTTTAGATTAGTAATATACTATTATAGTATTATAATAAGATACGTACTTACGTAATAAATAGTAAGTAGTAGTTAAAGATATATAAAAGCGTTATATAGTTAGAAGAGAAGCTGTATAAGTTTAGTATTTATATATAGTATTAGCTACTAAGTAACTACTATCTATACTCTAAGTAATATTATACTATTAAAATAGCTCTTTTAGTCTTTAAGATATTAGTATAAGAGTTTAGTTATTAAAGGTAGCAAGAATTATCTTAGTGTTCTACTCTTAGGTATAAGCTATAACTAAGAAGTAGTATAGTAGTACGTATACTAGTCTAAAGAGAGGTTAAGAGCTATAGAGAGTATAGAGTATATCTACTCTAACGTGCTAGAGTCTATTTAGTTTATCTTTCTTTCTATATCTCTTTTATTAACTAGCTTCTCTATATCTAGAGAAAAGATATAAGCTATTTATTCTATAAAATAAATCTCTATTTATATATATTTATAATCTTAAATATAATCTAGTTATAAGTTCTCTATCTTTAGAGAAGCTAAATCTATAAGAACTATTATAGATACTAAAAGTTTATATAGACGTAGGCCTACACGTAAAGCTAATATACTAGTCTTCTTATTAGTTTTAACGTATTATAAAAATTAACTTAGCTACCTAACTTTAGCGCTCTATATCTAATACTTTATAAAGTCTTTCTCTTTATACTAGTGCGCTAGTCTAAATATAGTATCTATAACTTTATAAAGCGTGTTTAAGGCCTAAAGTATTAATAGAAATAGCTACGTTATTATAGTATAACTATTCTAAGAATATAGTTTAATTATGTATTTAAGTATAAATAAGATAGCTATTTAACTTATTTAGTTCTTACGTATATAGAGTTATATAAAGTAGATTTCTAACTCTATATAAGTATAGTGTACTATACCTAATCTTTATTAGCGCTAGATTTCTATACGTAGTTTAATAACTTAGGCTAGAGCCTAGTCTTCTTTTGCGCTATTATAGTTATATCTAGATACTTTAGTAGTTGCATACCTTAGTTTAGTTAGTAATAGTATAATATAATACTTATTATTATTCTATATTTTCTTATATAGTGTATTACTTTTACTCTTCTAATAAGACTATAGTATTCTAATACTTAGCTAGTAATATACTAGAGAGTAGTAAGTTTACCTACATAGAAGTAGATACTATTATTACTACTAACGTCTCTATATAGTAACTAGTTTAAATAGTAGTTATATTTATTATACTCTTCTTTCTTATTCTAAGTATATTCTATATTCTTAGCCTAATTACTATCTATTATCTTACTAAAGAGGCTTTAGAGCTATATTTTACTAAGTAAAGTTAGATTTAACGCTAGTTGTATTACGCATCTATTATTATATAAGCGCTTTAGTAGTAGAAGATCTAGTAGCCTAAGTTATTATATATATAATATATACCTACTATAGCGTGCGTAATCTAATAATTCTACTAGTACGTTTATTCTTATTCTAGTTCTACTTTTACCTAGCTTAGAGAGTAGGCGCTTTACTATATATAACTATTCTCTCTACTCTACTAATACTATCGTAATATTTTCTCTCTCTTTTATTATTATATATTACTTTAATTAATATTTATTTAAAGCTTTTATATATTACTCTAAGCGCTTTTTATATTTAAGATAATTATAAGTAGTATCTATTAGTATTATCTTAGTTTTTTAATATTACTTTCTAGTTAGAGTCTACCTAATATATTAGAACTATACTATATTTCTTTTCTTAATATCTCTAGCTAGAGTTTTATTAAAACGCGCTACGTATATTATATAAAAGCACTTAGTAATCTAGGTTAGTAAATATATTAGTATATCTAACGTCTAGGTAAGAAGTATTATAGAATACCTAATAAGCTAACTTTTAGAAATCTTAATACTTAGAAAGACGTATATATTACTAAGAGCTATAGTAAGGTAAGCGTATCTCTAAAGTAGTTAGATTAGCTAGTATAGTTTATTAAAGATAGCCTAGATAATAAGAACTATAATACTAAAGATAATAATAGTAGATATAGTATATATATTAAGCTTTAACTATTCTATAGAGAAATTCTATTACTTTTGTACTTAGATAGGTAATCTCTATTAAGTCTTTCTAAGTAAATATAAGATCTATTAAACCTTCTTACTAGCTTACCTACTATCTATATATATATACTCTTTAATACTACACTATTCTTTTCTTCTATAATATTTCTAGCGTAAGCGCTTAGCCTTACTACTTACTCTCTTATCTATATTATACTTTCTTAACGCCTTTCTCTAAGCCTCTTTCTAAATATTCTTTTCTCTAATAATAGTATTATAGAAGGCTATAAGCGCTTTACGTAGCTTAGTATTATAATCTTTCTATATTTTTACTTACTATAGTTCTATCTTCTTAGTTAGTAATAGCTCTAATACTAGTATCTTAGCTAGCCTAGATTCTATAGTATTAAGATATTTACCTAGTTTATTAATTACAAAGCTTAGAAGCTTATCTTATACTACTTACTAAGTAATAATAAAGTAGAGACCTTCTATCTCTACTTTATAGCCTACCTAAGTATTACCTTTTTTATCTACGTATAGATTAGAGTAATATAAGAGCTTTAATACTCTATTAATAGCTCTAGCTATATTTAATGTTATTAGAGATAGATACTTAATAAACAATAGCTAGTAATATCTTAGGTTTAAGTAGTTAGAAAATAGTAGAATAGAGCTAGAGGCTTATAAAGTAGTTATTTACTCTTATATTTCTTTATATTATATATAGTTATTAATAAGCTATAGTAGATTTCTTATTTCTAATAACTATAGCTTCTTACTATTATCTTCTAGAATAAGGCCTAGAATAATGTTCTAGAACTAGTAAAAATTAGTACTTTGTAGTTTATAACGTAAAGATATATTTACCTATAATAGGTTCTACTCTAAGTAGCGCTTTATACTATCTAGAATTTCTATATTACTTAAGGTATTCTTAATAAGTTAAAATAACTCTAACTAATCTAAGGTGCTTATAGTTATAATATACCTAGTTAATCTAGCTAAGAGAAAGTAGCATACTACCTAGGTAGTGTAAATACCTTAGTATAAGTAGATAAGTAGGTATCTCTAATTAAAAGTAATATAGTTAGTAGTATAGTTTAATAATACTACGTTTTCTATAAAGCTTAGAGAAAAGCTTAGAAAGAGCTTTCTATATAGTAGGCTATCTTTCTACCTATCTATAGGTAGGTTTAATTACACTAAGGTAGTATATACTCTTAATAGTAGTAATTACTAAACTTTTCTAGAAAGCGCTTTTTCTAAAATTATAATTAGCTAGTTTCTAGATAGATTTAAGCTACTCTACTTTCTAGCCTACTAGAAAGTAGTAATTAGATTTTGTTAAGATAGCTACTTACAAAACACTAACCTCTATACTTATAGTAATTACGTAGCTAATAGAATAGAAGCTTTAATTAGCTAATTAGATTTTCTACTTTTAATAGCTCTTGCAATTTCTAAAGCTCTATAAGTAGAGTAATTAGATTTTTATTATTTATACCTAAGACACTATAGATATAGTTAATATTTAAATAAACGCTACTAATTAAACTAATAAGACTAGCTTATTAATTAATACCTAGATATCTAGATAAAGTAGACTATTCTAAGGTTTGCTCTGCTAGCCTTAGAAATCTAGTAGTACTTAAAGTGTATAGTAATTATAACGTCTACTAAAGTACCTATAACTATAATAATTAACCTAAACTAGACTATACCTTAGTTTAAGATGTATTCTTTTCTTTACCTAGCTATATAAATAGATAAATATAATAATCTAGTTCTTGCTAGACCTTCTAGCGTACACAAGATAGAAGAAAGATAACATAATTTATTAAAGCTTAGTTTTACTAAGAGAATATTAGCGCTATCTAGCTAGATTAGAGAGTATAAAACGTACTATATACTAGATTTAATTTACTATATTAGGCACGCAAAGCATATAATTAAGATTTAGTACCTAATAGGTAAATATCTATATCTTTATCTATTAGTAAGTAACTAACGCTATATATTATAGATCTAGAAGGTAGCAACGTTAATAGAGAGCTTATTATTAATTCTTTTAATAAATTTCTACTTTACAATACTATAAGTATAGTATCTTACGTATATAGAAATAAGGTTTACTTAAGCCTATTAAAAGTATTTTAGTTTAATACTAAAACTACTTTAAACAAAAACGTTAGATAGTAGCTCTATTTCTATATTATTAAGTACTCTAGGCTTATGCGCTTTTTATATATTATTTCTTCTTAATATTATTACGTAATCTCTATATAGACTTATAGTATTAAAACTACTTAAATTTATAGTAAATTATCTAGTCTAGTTAACTATAGTTCTATAACATAGACAGTAGTTAATAATATCTATTAATTACTAGCTCTATTTACTATTTATAAAGAAAACGTTTATAAAGTAATTATAAGAATTAACTTTACTACTAAGAATAAATTATAGTACGTTAATCTAAGTAACTATATTATATTTATAGGCTAGTACGTATTAGTCTCTAATATAACCTTAACTAGCCTCTATTATATAGTTTTACTCTTCTTTATAGTAAGTTAAGAAGGTATTACATTGCTAGCTAAATTTCTAGAATATTACTCTAAGATTTAGATAAGTATAGTCTATAATACTATAGAGCCTCTAATAATAGACTTTATTCTTTAAGATTATAAAGATAAGATTAGATATCTTATTAAGTATAAAGTAAGAAAAACGTATAAGCTAAAATAGTTAGATAAAATCTATAATTAGCACTTTCTTTTTTATTAGTAAGAGAATATCTTAAGAATCTATACTAGATAGGTAGTATCTTATAATATAACACTCTTAAATAAGAAAAGTTATAAGTATAATATACTACTAAATAAGCCTAATATAACACTACCTACTAAAATTAATCTAGACTTATTAGTTATATCTTAGATATTTGCTAAAACTATAAGATCTTATAGAAAACTTACTAGACTTAGAATTTATTATAAGTAGAAGGTTACTAGTTTCTATAATAGTAAAGTTCTAGATAATAAGTATAGTATAATAAATAATAATATTTTAGAAGAATACGCGTCTAGAAACACTCTACACTTTACTAATATATTTAGTGTTAGGCTTAATAGCTAGTGCTAGAAGCTTAGCTAGCACGTATATATTCTATTACTAGATAATCTAAGTATAAATATAGTATTTATTAAGTATATATAGAAAAGAAATAACTAGTATAATTTTAAGTAAAGTAGTGTTCTTTCTATTTTACTCTTTTAGAGGTCTCTAAAAGGTTCTAAGTATATACTTCTTAAGTTTCTAGTTTATAAAGTCTTAAAGTAATACTAAAAGCGCTATACGTTTACTTTCTTTAAACTTATAAATATCTAAATAATATCTATACTTACTTATAGCTTACATAACTTCTTATATATAGCTTTAACTAGTAGTTACTCTAGATAAAATAAAGAGCTATCTATTAATTAGCTTATTATACTTTAGTTAGATTAGACTATTATACTAGATAAGTTATATTTATATAGTTTTTATAATAATAATAGTATGTAATAAAGTAAGTTATATAAGAGATAAACTATACTACTATTAGAGAGTAACAAAATCTTTTACTCTTTTCTAGAGATGTCTTTTCTTAAACCTACTATACGCTCTAAGCTAAAAATATTTAGCCTACTAGAAGGTAAGGTCTATAAGTATCTATATATACTCTTTAGAAATAAAGCGCTTACTATAAATCTTAATAGTCTATATAGTATACTATAGAGGTATTAGAATTATAGAACTTTAAAGTTAAATCTCTAGGTTAGATATTAGAAGAATAATATATAAGTATTATCTTTCTATTCTAGTAGTTAGGCTATTAAAGACTAAAAGTTAATAGATTATAAGTTAATACTACGTGTACTATTAACGTTACTATCTAAAAGTAAGCCTTAGTCTACTACTATATTTATAAAAACTATTAAAACTATAGAAACTATATATTAAAATGCTATAAGACTAACGTGTATTTAAAATAAAGTCTTAGCTAGTCTTACTAATAACTTAATATATAGTATAACTATTAAAAAACTTATTACTTTATCTAGAGTAGTAACTAAGTTAGAATTACACTATAATGCCTGCTCTAACGCAAAGAGCTATAAAGTACTTTACTCTAAGATATAATATTTCTATAGATTATTAAGCTTTACTATAGCACTAAGATATATAGGTTATAGTACTTATAATAGTACTTATAATAAGTAATACTTATTTAAGCGCATATCTCTAGGTCTTACATAGTAACTCTGTAAGCTCTTTCTAGCGCACGTTTCTTACTCTATATATTATAAAAGTAGTATACTATATAATAGTAATTATAGATTCTATAGCGTATATAAGAGAGATAGTAGAATATATAAATAAAGAGCCTATATCTAGTATTATAAGCTAAGAGATAAGTTAATTAAGTTATATTATATAAAAGGTAAAGAGTATAGTTAGACTTACTATAATAATAGCTACCTCTATATTATCTATTATAGTAACTCTATTAAAGGTTTAAATAGGTATACGTAATTACGTATTAAAGCTAGAATAAAGTAGATACTTAAAGTATATAGTAATAAAAGATAAAGATTCTAATTACTATAGTATCTTAGTAGTCTAAAGCGCTAACTATTAGTTAAAGTTATAATAAAAAATATTATAGTAAAACTTACTACTAACTAGAAACTCTTAAGATTATAGAGCTACTACACGCGTATACTTATATTTCTTAGCTATAGTGCTAGCCTTACGTAATCTACTATAATAAATACTAGAAGGTAAAGGCACTAATAGAAAGAATATAGAAAGTAATAAGTTACTATATTCTTTAATAGTCTTCTAAGGTTACTAAGCTTAACTTTCTTAAATATACTTCTACTACGTAGGTAAGTCTGTCTAGCCTAAACTATTATATATAACTAGGTATAAAACGCTATACTTACGCATTTACTATCTTACTTTACTTATAATTTACTAGCGTTAACAGCCTAATTTAATACCTACCTTAATATTAATAGTAATCTAGGTATTATCTACGTTTCTACTACTAGTAACTTATAGCTAGTTTACTATAAAGCGTAGTATATAATATCTATAAAGTCTTAATATATCTTTATAATACACTTACTATAAGATATACTACTTATATAATCTATTATCTACTTTATATATTATCTACTTCTAGGCTACTATTTACATAATAGCTAGTAATATTACCTATAATACTACTAAACCTAATATCTACTACTTACCTTCTAAGATTAAGCTTACGCGCTAACCTAATTACTACTATATATAACTTTTATAATAGTATATTACCTTCTTAGATATCTTTTAGAAAGCTTTTTATAATCTACTTACTATAAAATAGCGTAGTTATCTTATAGAGACACCTACGTAATCTATATAAGCTATCTAGTATACCTAAAGAGTTTAGTGCGTTAAATAACTTTAAAAGCTTTTTTTAAAATAATCTACGTAGTACGTCTTAATATCTAGAGCCTCTTACCTTAAGACTACTAAGCGCTAGCTTCTAGTGCCTACGTCTTACCTAGTGTATATAGTGTATAGTAGTAAAAGTTAGTCTAATAGCTATACTATATTATATATATACGCTAGTATAGAAGAGTATAATAAGTATAGCATTTAGCTTTATTATAAGCTCTTAGATAAGAGTTCTAATCTAGATATAATTATAAGTATAGCGTAGAAAGTAGGCGTTAGTATACTTTAACTTACTAATAACTCTCTAGCTATTCTTTTTATACTAGAGATTACTACTTCTAGTAATAGATATATATATATATAACTTATGTTAATAATACTTATACGTCTATCTTATAAGGTTAGTACGCCTTCTACCTAGTTACTTTGCTTACTACTAGCTATATCTAGTAAATAAAAAGTAGATATTAGTCTACTAAACGTAATATACACGAGAATAATAAGGTATATATAAGAAGATATTATATTATTTTAAGTCTAACTTTAATTATAGAAGCTTACTATCTCTACTAGTAGAGTATAGAATGTAGGCAGCTTACTAATAATATAAAGTAGGTATTCTTACCTAAAATCTTAAGTACTATCTAGATACCTTAGCTTTAAACTAGTTTTCTATAGACTTTATATATTTATAATAGAAATATTAAGTAGATTTATATTACTACCTAAAGACTAGAATACTTTAACTATAACTTATAAAGATTCTACTAGAAAGACTAAAAGTTACTAACTAATAGCTCTAAGTACGTAAGCTATAGTATATAATTTTCTATAACTACTAAAGCTATTAACTCTAAGAATTATAGTATAGCTTATTATATTAGTTAGCTTAAAGAGAAGTAGCTTTAGTTTCTTTAGAATAATCTTATTAGGCGTGTTTTTATTAAAGGTATAGTTAAATAATATATAGCTATTATTATTAAGAGGTAGTTTCTAAGTAGTATTCTAGACGTAGACGTTATTATTAATAATATTAAAGTAATATAATAGTAAAATCTAATAAGAAGCCTTTAGTTATATTACTCTAAGTATTAATATATACTACTTTTTAAAAAAGCGCTAGTAGTATATAATAAGGTTAGCTTTGCGTTTAGCGTCTTTAAGAGCTTTTTCTATAGTAAGCTCTTTAGAAGTCTTTTCTACTAAGCGTACTTTATTTTCTATTATATTACGCATAATTCTAATATTAAGCTTAGTAACTTTAGATATATCTACTATCTATTTTTAATATATAATATTCTACACTACATTACTATATAATTAGTTTCTTAGCTATTTAAATTTCTAGCGTAGATCTTAGCTTTTAAGTATCTTAGAAAAGAGATGTTTACCTTTTATAAAAGAGAAATTAAAGATACTTTCTTTAGTATTTCTAGTTTATATATAGATAAATTCTCTAAGAGCCTCTAAGCTTATTATAGTATAATATAATAGTGTTAGATTTAAACTATAGGCTAGAGGTTTAGAAGCGTATAAAGTATTATGTATAATACTTATTAATATAGCCTACGTACGTTCTAGAGATAGTAATATCTAGATATATAGATCTAATATCTACTACTATATTCTTATAGCTTCTAGTCTAGTAGATAGCAAAAGTATATATACTATTACTAGATACTAAGAGTATAGTAGTAGTATATTTATAAAGATTTTATAGACACTAGGTAGTAAGAGTCTATACTAAATAGCGTAGGCTACGTAATAAAGTAAATACTACTTAAAAAATCTAAAATTAAACTTAGAGTTAGCTATAATATAAAAATACGTTTAGGTAAACTAGGTATAGTTATACTTTTTTATATATACCTATATCTATAAAGTAATAAGAAGAACTTATATAAAACATAATACTAATAGCCTCTAGACTATTACTAACTTTAGAGCTTTAGAGTAGAAGATATTAAGAATTATAATAGCTGCGTTAATAGTGTAGATTAATAAGAAGATTACAAACATAGCGTATAGTGTTTTAACTAGAAAATATAGATCTTAAGAGACTACTTAGTAAAAAGTTCTAGAAATAGTAGCTAATCTTATCTTAAAGAGCTACTTTACTAGTAGTAGTAGCGTATATATAATATCTCTATAAGCTCTTCTCTAAATATAAGTAAAGAGAATTATCTTACTTACTAGATTAGTGTTTATAAATAGCGTTCGCTTTAAGATAAATTTAGTTAATATTTTTCTAGGTTATAGTAAGTTAAAATAATAATCTTTAAATACTATAGAGTAGGTATAAGAAGTATCTACACTATAGAGAGTCTACTTAATAGAGAGTAAATATATTTAGAAATATCTAAGATAATCTTAGAGCTAGAAGTGTATAATTATAAGTTATGTAATTATATGTATATACGTGCGTAGGCACAAAGAATAGTATAGACTAATAACTTAGATTAATATTTAGTTATATTTTATGCTACTTATTAGATCTCTACTTTAATATATAGGCTTATTATAATAGCTTTAATCTATTTTATATAAGAACTATTATAGCTAAATCTCTTAAACTCTTCTATTACTATAATTAATAAAGCGTTTTAATAAAACTTTATCTAGCTAGATAGAAAATATAGCTAATAGAGTTGCTAAAGAACTAGTAGTATTAGTAGATTAAGCGTAGAATTTAATAGACTAGGTTAAATAGATAGTACTAAGCTACTTATTAATTTCTACTTCTCTACTAATTTCTAAAGCTAATTAACCTCTATAGCCTACTAGATAAGAAATAAGTAGCTATATTATAATAGTTATACTAGTAAAGCACTAAATATAAAGACGTTTAGAAGAAGAAGCTAAGGCTATTACTAAAAAAAAGAAAGCGCGTTTCTAAAGTTTTACTAAGTAGCCTAAGAGATTCTTAGAAACGTATTATAAATTTAGATAGTCTACTTATACTTTCTAAATACGTTACTACGTATATCTATAACTATCTAAATAATATAGAAGATAAAAAGTTTCTATAAATACTAAGTTTTACTAGTAACTATAGCTAGTATAACTTTATATATAACCTAGGTAACACTTTTATAGCTTAGTATAATTAGACCTAATAAGTTAAGCGTTATAATAATAAGATATATATTCTATAGCTATTTAATAACTTCTTCTAGTTTAATATAATATAATTATTATAACTCTAAGGCACTAGTAGAGTAGGCGCAGTAATATAGAATAAGCTAGATAAGTTCTTAACTCTACTTAACTTTAATAGAATAGAACTCTAGAAAGAGAAGGTAATAGTAAATATTAGAGATTAGAGTATTTAAGGTACTAAGATTAATAAGCTTTACTACCTTTATAGCCTAGATATTCTTCTAGTACTTTATAAGTAGCTATTAAGAAGTTTATATATTTAATCTTTTAACGCTATAGCTATCTACTAATATATATAGCCTAGAGAGAAGATTTATAGCTTCTAGTTCTTACTATAAAAGTGCTATTAACTAATTAGATAGTCTAGGCTTACATAATTACCTAAGAAGTACTAGTACTAGTTAGCTTAGCACTAGAATTCGCTAGCTTCTAATTAAACTATTCTAGAATATATACTAGTAGAGTAAGAAAGTAGAAGATAATAAATAAGATTTCTATAATAATCTAACTTATAACAAGGTATTTTAATATATATAATAGTGCCTTCTATTATATAGAGCTAATAATAGGTAGTAATCTAGTAATATAAGAGCTTCTAGTAGTCTTCTCTATAGTAATATTATTTATAATTTCTTAATCTCTTTTTATTTCTATATATATGCACTAATATTTTATACTTTAAGCTCTTAGTTAAGTTACTTTTATATAACTAGTTAATAACTTCTCTATAAACTTTAATCTCTACCTTACTTCTATACTTTTCTATACTTTAGTTAGCTTATCTAGTGTAGATTACTATAGATTTCTCTATTTCTTTTAAGAATAGTTAATATAAAAAGAATTAACTAGAAGGTTAAGTAAATTAGTGCTAGTTTAGATAGCTTTAATATTATTCTTAGCTTAATAGAGTAACTTTACTCTTCTACTAATACCTACGCCTTTAATATAGATCTCTAGAACCTAGACTAGAGAATAGTAGGCTATACTTCTTATTTAGACTATACTATTATAGTTAGCATTATATTATATATTAGTGTACTAGTTACTTTTATAACTTATATATATTATATAAATAGTATAAGCACTAGATTATAAGTTAGTTATCTAAGGTTTTGCTTAATAAGTATTATAGAAACTTTACTTCTTTTATATACTAGTTATCTATACTAAATAGGCTTTTACGCGTAAAGCTAGTAAAGCTATATTCTAGCTACTCTTCTTATCTAAAGTCTAGGCGTTAAGAGCTATATATAGTATCTACTAACGTACGTAGAAGTAAGTATTAAGCTAGTAGAATTTAACTAAAGAGGTAATAAGCTAGTTAAAGGTAAGAAAAACGCTTAAACTTATAAAGTATATCTTTACGTAAAGCTATATTATTTAGTAATATAGTAAGTAAGCTAATTAGCGTAATTATTCTAAGCCTACTCTTACTTATATAGATTAATTTAGTATTAAGAAAATTACTAAATAGCTATTCTAGTAAGTAGATATCTCTTAGATATTCTAAAAGTTCTAACTACTAAATACTTAGTATAGCATTAGCTAGATTATAAAGTAAGGTCTTTACTAGAATTAGCTTTAAAAAGTATATTAGTGTACTTTTACGCTCTATAGTAAGAGTTACTAACTATTAATTAATTAGTAGAGCTTTCTAATTAAGATTTTACTTAGCTTTTTTCTTTTTATCTTAGAGTAGTAGCTATAAGTATATAGGTACTATAAGATAATTAGAAAAGAGCTACTTTATAGTTTTTAAGCTACATAGAAGATACTTTAGATACTTTTAGCCTTTTCTTAGACTATACTAATATACTTAATTAGAGAGTATATATTAGATTTAATAAACTATATAGATTATATATTATAATACGTTAAAAGTATTCTTAGTAGTAGAAACCTTAGCGTAAGGTAAAGAGAAAGCTAAATTATTAGATATACTACTAGTTAAGGTAATTATATAAAAGAGCTTATAATTTTAATATATATACTAGCTAGAGAGGTGTAGTTATTTAATTATAGTCTTATTACATCTAGTATATATACGTAATAGTAAGAGAATATAATAGAAGATCTACTATATATAGTAATTACTATAAGATATAAACTATAATAGTTACGCGTAGAAGTTACGCCTCTTTAGTAGAATATACTAAGAGCTATATACGTAGCTTATCTTACTATATAGTATCTATATTTCTATTACTATATAATAATATAGCTACTTAATAGAGCTTAGCTTCTTATAGAATAGTCTTCTTATTCTTATATAGTAATTATGCTTTAGCGTTATATATCTTATATTAGAGTTAGAAGATATTAAGTAAGAATTAGTAGAGGTTAATCTAGTAAAAGAGATTCTACTTAATAGAGTACGTTAAAATAGAAGTACTTATCTATAGATCTAGAATAACTAAGCAAGTAAGAAGAACGTTATTATTATTCTATAAGATTACTATAAGACTATGTAAGATATTATTAGAGAGTAAGAGATAATATTTAAGTCTATTCTAAATATATTTATAGAACACTTAGACTTTAGCTTTATAATTCTTATACCTAGTACTATATATATTCTTATAGAGACGCTAGAGCGTATTATTATTAGTAGCTAACTAAGTAGTTAAGATACTTATACTTAGGTACTATTATATATATATAATATAAATTGTAAAGACGCTTTATTAAGGTAGTAGAAGAGAAAGAGAATAGAGGTTTTCTAATATTAAATAAGTATATTAGTGCTACCTAGGTAAGAATATTATCTACTTAGAGATAATATAGTAGTAAAACTAGGTAGCTTTACTTACGTTAGTAGCTAATTAGTTAAGTAAAATTATAGAGTAAGTAGATAGCTAGATAAGTTACTTTTTTTAGTATTAAATCTTAGAATAGAGTAATTATATAGTAATAGAAATATCTTATATATATAAGTATTTAGTTTATAAGCATTATATTAGAAGAGTTATAGTATAAAAATAAAATATTAGCTAGAGGCTTAGCGCGCTAAGCCTAATTATAGCTTTATATATTAAAGTATACTCTTTTACTCTATAGGCTTCTTATAAGGTCTCTTAGCTCTAGGCTTTTATTTTATTAGCTATAGTAGCTATACTATTAGAGCCTTGCCTTTTTTATTATTAATACTAGATATCTTATTTCTAGTTTACTAACACTTATATAAAGGCTCTTCTAGTAGATATCTCTACTAATATTAGTAGCTAAAAGTTCTACCTAAAGTAGCTACTAGACGTAGTTCTAAGGCTGCGCAATATTTCTTTCTTTTCTTATTACTTTTAGAAAGAGAATCTTTATAAGCACCTTACTTAGTAAATTAAAGATAGAATCTATAATAGTATAAATAACTATAATCTACCTACTAATAAGATTAATGCTCTAGTGTTAAACAAAGTTACTATAACGCATAAGAATAGTTTCTTCTTCTTTCTACTAAGCTAAATAAGTTAAAGCTACTAAACTTTTAATTCTCTAAATTAGAGGCCTACTCTAAATAACCTTAAGTACGTTAATTAGGTATAGTAATACTTTATTCTACTAATACTAGTAGAGTATCTATACTATCTCTAGTATTTATACGCTACGCATAGAGTAAATAGAGATAGAATAATTTTCTCTAAGTACTTTACTAATTATAATACATTACGTATAACTTCTAAATAAATTCTCTGCTAGCTTCTACGCTATTATACTACGTTTAAGTAGTATTAAGCCTTTATTACCTTATTTTTAGAATATTATATACTTCTTTTATTATTATTAGAGTAGAGCTAATATACTTTAGTACTATAGTAGAACTTACGCCTATTATTAGCTAACTATTACGCTAATATAAGAAACTAGATATATAAGAATAACTAGGTTAAGTAGTAGACTATTAGGCTAGAGATAAATTACTTAATTCTAGGTTTTAGTAGTACGTCTATATAAGCCTAGTTAGCCTATATAAAGCTATAATTAGAGCCTATTACTCTATAAAGAATGCTTTAAGTATAATATTAGCTAAGCTATAGACACTACTTCTATATCTCTTAAACTCTAAGAATAGTTTAGTAGTTAGACTAGATTTCTTCTCTATTAAAATAAATTCTTAGTTTAGAGTATACTGCGTTTATTAGTTATCTATTAAAGAAGACGCTAGCGTATTAACTAACTTATAAAATATAGCTACCTTAATATATGTTTACTTTATATAGCTTTTATATTTTGCGTATAAGATAAATAATATTATATCTTAGCGTATAATTAAAATATATCTTATAAGAGAAGTACTTTATATATATTCTATAGCTTTTCTAATTATATACTAATAATATAGCTTTATTATAGCTATAATTATTTACTAAGATAATACTTCTTTTCTCTTACTTCTACTTAATAACCTTTATTTACCTAAATCTACGCTATATTATTTATAAAACTTAATTATCTACTTTAATATCTACTCTTATTAAACGTTACATTATTATACTATTATTTAACGCTCTACTTAGCTAATTCTACTTCTTCTTTAGATTAGTAAGATCTAATAATTATTAACTACTATTTCTAGTTAAGGTTACGCTATATTACTTTATTATATTCTTCTATCTATAGAAGCGCGTTTTATATATTAGAAATATATATTCTTAAGATTTCTATATAACTCTTTCTAGATAATATTACTACTATATATAGTTTTGTAATAAACCTATTAGAGTTTTTAATTACATAGTTATTTTAGTTAGTAGTTTAAATAGCGTTATATTTAAAATTATAATTTCTACTTTATCTAACTCTTGTATTTATAAATAGAACCTTAATCTATACTTTAACTTACTACGTTCTTAGGTAGTTTTTCTCTACGCTAACGTAAGTTATAAAAATATAAAAAAGTAATAGCGCAGTAATATAGTTAGGCTAGAAATAATAAAACGTTAACGTACTAGAGAATTAGGTAATTATTCTCTATAAATAAGAAAAGTTTTCTTAGATAAAAAGGTTAACTAAGATTAGATTATTTAAGTTTCTTACGCTATTAGAGCCTTCTTTAGTACCTAGCTTAGCTAACTTTTAACGCTAAATATACTATATTCTAAAGTTTAATACTAAAGTAGAGTAGTATAGCGCGTTTAAAGAATACTATATAATATTCTAATATATATATATAAGTTAATAAAGTTTTCTCTTATTAAAATTAATACTATAGAGGTAGTGTCTAGGCTAAGACGTTTAGAGTAAATAGCAATACTTAGCTAGAATAAGACTTAGAGTAATTACTAATATAATATAGCGCCTATAAAGAAGATTTCTCTTTATAGATACTAGTGCTATACTAAACGTAGCTTAAGGCGTATTACTTAATAGAAATAGGTTTCTTTATATAATAAACACTACATTAGAGGCGTACTCTTACTTTTATCTAATAGACTATATATTACCTCTTTCTTACTAAGTATTCTAATTACTTATCTTCTACCTCTACTAATTATAATTAATATTTATACGCTCTTTTATTCTATTACTTTATATACGTACTACGTAAAGAGCTTATACTTAATAATAGTAACTAACTATAGCTACTCTTTTAAGGCTATAGATTATTTTATTAAATATTACTATAGTATATTCTTTAAAGTAGAAGTATTTACTATCTTACTTAAGAATGTCTATATTATTTAATTAGCTAAGTTTGCGTTAGTAGATAGAGCGCTATATATAACTAAAGGCGTACAGCCTTTACTATATAATTATACTAAACGCTTCTAGTAACTTAATAAGAACGTTTAGATTATATATAGCGCTAAAGAATCTAGAGCGCGTATACTAGTACTATTTAATATTAAGAGTTATAATTTACGCTATACTAAAGATTAAGTCTATATAACTCTAATAAGATAATAAGTAAGAATAGAATTCTATATTACTATCTACGCTGCTAACTCTATTTAGGTTAAGGTTATCTCTAACTAGTTTAGTAGTGTTAGGTATATTATAGAGAAAAATAATTATAAGGTTATAGTTAATAAATTCTAAAAGTCTCTACTACTACTTTTAGTATATAGTTTTATAAGTCTATATAATAGTAGCTATTAAATACTACTTTTCTTACTATCTTAGGCTTTATAGAACTTCTAACTCTATACCTAAGATAAAGCTAACTATATTAATCTATAAACAGGCGCTTAGTTCTTAGAGTAGTAACTTTATATTAAGTATAAAACTAATTATCTAGTGCTAGTAGAAATATTATAGTACTACTTATCTTTTTAAGAGGTTTAAGAAATTTAGAAAGGCTACTAAGTAGTATAAGAGTAAGATAGTGTTTAGATTAACTTTAAATTTATTAACTTATAGCCTCTATTAGCTAATTTTAAGTTTCTAGTACCTAATCTACGTAGATAGAGACTACGCTGCTAGGTATTTATTTAATATAAGATTAATAGTCTCTATTAGTCTCTAGCAACTTTTTTAAAAAAAGTAGCTATTACGTAATTAAAAGTAAAGAGATAACTATAGTACTACTTTACTAAGTTTAAATAGTACGTAAGTTTAGTTACTTTATTAATATATAATTACTAATATATTTAGCTTTAACTACTTCTTCTATTAATTTAATTATATTAATTAATAGAGAGAGATAGTAATAAAGTTTTTCTTTCTTCTAGAGCGCGTAATTCTAGATAAATTCTACACTACACTTACTAAAGAAAAGAACTTTACTCTAGAAGTATTTAAGCCTTACTTTATAATAATAGATTATTATAGTAAATAGGTTTACTTAGTCTATAACATACTATAGAGTATACTAGATCTTTAGTTACCTAGCCTATAGCTATTCTAGACTCTAGACCTTTTTTACGCTATATATAAATAAAGACTACTAGTACTACTATAACTACTACTACACTATATTAAAATATTCTATAGAAAAGTGTTTTATACGCTTCTAGAAAGATGTACTATAAAGTAATTAGAACTAATTCTAGTACTATTATCTACCTACTCTATAGGTAACTTTATCTACTACTACTATAGATAGACACTATAGAAGTAGAAGGCGTTCTTTCTTTATAGCTAAGTTCTCTATAAACTCTTCTAGTTACTTTTAGTTATACTAGTTATTTCTTTTCTCTTATACACTAGAAGTTAGAAAATAATAACGCGCGAACTTAGCCTTACTACTTCTAAATTTTAATAGCTTAATTTATACTTATAAAGTAAATTACTAGTTTTTAATATCTTTAGTAATAATAGCTTAGATATCTATAGTTTATTACTTATTATACTCTCTAACAATATTAGACCTATAGTAAATTATTTTACTATCTATACTTCTAATAATAGTAAAAAGAAGTATAAAGAATTTAAGAAATAAGTACCTTTACTAGTAGAGATTCTATATATAAGCTTTAGTGCTATAGACTATACTATTATAATAGAAGGCCTACTACTATTTAAAGCTAACCTAAACTCTTAGAAAGAGCTTTAGACTATTTTTAATACTTTTACTAGTCTAAATAACTTTATATTCTTTTATAACTTTATAATATATTACTAACTAGTAAAGTTTAGAGTAACGCTATAAGAGCTTTATTAATATCTTATTAATTAGTATACACTAGTTAAGAGGCCTATAGATTTTAATAATAATAGGTTAAGTAATAAAAATAACTATAGTAATATATAGTATATAGTAGAATAGCTAGTTAAATCTAAATTCTATAGAATATTTATATAGTCTAGCTAGTTACTTTCTATATAAAAGTATAACAAACTTATATTATATTCTCTAATTATTATTTTATCTAACTAAACTTATTATATTATGCTAATCTATAGTAGCTACTAAGATCTAGAGATTTTCTTTTTACTTAGTATTTACCTAGAAAAGAATAAGAAAGCTATTATTATTCTTATAGACCTCTAAAAGATAGTTCTAACATATATAGGTGTACTTATAGATATAGAATATATTATTATTTTTCTACACTTATCTTTAGATATAGCTAGATACTATAGTAAAGACTCTTTAGTAATAGTTCTTAAGAGCTTAGAGAATCTACTATATTTTCTAAAAGACTATTAGAAAGAGCTTTAGACAAAGTTATTATATCTACTCTAGAAGTAGAAGTTTAACTATATTATCTATATAGAACTAGAAGACTATACTATAGACTATATTAAATCTTTTGTCTTTAGATAGCTCTAGAGCTTAAGAGAAAGAGAAGTAGTATAGCTAACGTTTAAGATACTATAGAAGTATATCTAGCTATAGAACACTATAGTTATAGAGTATACTTATTATATACTCTTTCTTTAAATCTACGCGCTAAATAGTATAAGTATTATAGTAGCAAAGGCTAATATAGAAAAAGCTCTTAGCTCTCTTATAGACGCTAGTGTAGCATAATTAGAGTACGCTATATTATTTAGCTCTAGCTATACTTTATAGTATTAATATCTAGAAGAAAAAGTCTACTAACTTACTTAAGCTAAGTATAGAAATAATTAAGCTATCTTTAATACCTATAATAGGCTTTTTGTCTCTACTATACCTAAGGTAACTAATAATAAAGAGAATTATATAAGTATTTATAGCTATAATAGAGATAGATAAGACCTAGAGTATAATAATATATACTAGATTATATAAAAATAGTAGATTTAAATACTATAATAGTAGTATAGATCTAATACAAAGTAACGTTATAAGTAACGCTCTAACCTTTTCTTTTATAAGAGTACTAATCTTTATAAAGTATAGTAGATATAGCTACTCTACCTAAAATACTCTAGGTTTATAGATTAGATAAGTTAGAAATTATAAACCTAATACTTAGCAACATAAAATTCTTGTATACACTAAGTTTATCTATAAACATTTCTTAATACTTATAGAATCTTTAAGAGCTATTATTTGCGCTTATAGTAGGTAAAGTATTATAAACTACTATTTAATATATCTTTAGTAAATATTAATTAATTAAGTATACTATAAAAGGTAAGAGTATCTAGGTAGACTATAAAGAAGTTATTTCTTCTAAAAACTATAAGCATATCTTAGACTATAGATAGCACCTAAAATAACTAAATAATAAGTAATAGTAATAAGAATTTATTAAATAAGAATTAATTAATACTATTAAATAGAAACCTTATAACTATAACTACGTTTAATTTACTACGCCTAGATCTTAACGTTCTTCTCTACACTTCTATTATAGGTAATACTAGAGTATTAGTTATATATCTATAAGAATAAGCTGTAATTATACTAACGTTACGTAATATTATATCTAACTATTAAGTAGGCCTTAGAGAATACGTTAAAGTAGTGCACGCTAGTAACATTTATTTACTATTAGTAGAATATCTTAAGTAGAAGTTATAGTATAAAAGAGTATTCTAAAAATAGCATGTTATTATCTACTTTAGTTATACTACTAATATAATAAAGAAGAAGAGAGCGCGTACTAAGAAATAGCTTAAGTTAATATATAACTTAATCTATTACAAAGGTCTATCTAGCTATAGTAAACTATTTATATAACTTATAAGAAATAATAATAAAGACTAGCGTAACGTTACTTTATAATATAACTTACTAAGCTCTAATCTAGATATATAACTTATAACTTTTAATTTAGTAATAGGTAGCTTAGTAATAGACTATCTACGTATAGCTACTTACTATCTAACACTAGTATATAATCTTACTAGGCTACTAAATAGCTAGTATAATATAATAATAGCTTACCTCTAGCTTAAGGCTTACAATTTAAAAAAAAAGGTGTTCTTTATAAGTTAGAGAGTTATTAAGGTAAGTAAAGACGTGTATAGGCTTTTTATTCTAGGTAGACTAGTAGATAGTAATAGCTAGTAGTTTCTAATAGACTAATGCTGTAGGTACTATACTAAGTTACTAGGTAACTAATTTAGGTTGTTTAACCTGTAATTTAATAGGTGTTTTTAGTATAGTAGCAAAGGCAGTTATACTATAAGTGCGAATTTATACTAAGCTACGTACTCTAAATTTATTAAGTTATAGTTTACCTATATAAAATTAATTAAAATACAAACAATTGCACCTACTAAATACTATTAGAAGGATTTTAACTACTTCTAAGATGCCTCTAATAGCTTTTTAAGCTTAAATACACAGTACTAAAGTTTAATAGCCGCACTTACTTTGTACCCTGTAATTGGGCGTGCGCCACATTGCGGCTGGAATTATCATGGCTTGTCTCAGCTACACTGTTAGACCGCTTTGGAGCGGCAAGTCGTCCAACAACAGGATCTCGTGCCCCACAAACGAGATTTCGTCCCGCATATGACTTGCTGCTATGCTGTCATTGCTCCTGTTTGCTTGTCACTCTACTCAGTGAACACTCCACCTAAAGATACCGCAATCTCCACAACGCCACTCTTCCCCTGATGTATAGGATGGTAACTAAGCATGCAAACCTCTCTGTATCTGTCCGGTGTCCTCTCTTTCTCTCGCTTCTCGTCAACTCCTCTCCCAATCGTTCATCTCTCATCTGATGCGAGATGATTCTGCAAGTGGTATTGCGTCGCGTGTCATAACCGCCAATCATAAGCGAGCTGCTCACATGCACTGTATTGCCTCGTTGCTACCAACGCAAACAATCTGAAGTGCCTTCAAAGTATGCCATCGCCTCTGCCTCGTTCCTTTGCTTCGCGTACCGCCTGCGGTGTCTTCAGACGCGTCCACATTTTATCGCCCTTGTAGATGTAGATCCTCCAACTATCCTCCTTAATGGTAACGCCAGGTTCACCGTGCTTGGGGACCCCGCATTTAACTTCCGACCAGTCCCAGTCCATTAGCTCATCCATCGTAGAAACGGGACTTGACGTCTTAGTCTCTGCTGGCACGACGACACGTGGATTTGACTCGGACAGTTCTGCGATATCCCTAGTCTTGAGCACGTCGTAGATTGACTGCGAGATGGCAGATGCTTCGCGCGACAGCCGGGGTTGCAATTTGACCCATTCCACCCTGATGGCTTCTCTGATTGCTACCAAAGTCTCGACATCGCCGTTTTCGTAGGCAACGCGGGCGGAGTGAAACGGGAGCTCGAGGCCATCCAAGCGGCGATTGATCGAACTGTAAGTACATCGCACCGCATATGGCATTGCCCGATACATCAGTCGAAGAACTTCTTCGATAACGCCGTACGCAACCTTTCCCTGCTCGTTGTCCGTGGGTCCCGGGGCTGGCTTGGACTCTGTGATGGAAGAGAGCCACTCCTCTCGAAGTCGACCGTAAAGCTGATTGGTATGGAGGCTAGCGATGGCTGAGTGACGCTCGGTACCAAGTCTACCGCAACTTGTGTAATTTAGGGCCACCAATGTTGCTGTTTTGATGTTGCTCAGCGCTTCGAAAGGTCCTATAACCACAAACACCGCCGCGATAATGTCTTCCTCAGACCATCTGCAGTAGTTTACCAGAGTGGGCCTAACTTCCAGCCACTTCAGCGAAGTATTTCCTGATGTAAAGAAGTCGATAAATTTCCGCACGCTATCCCTCGCCTTATAGGCTTCGTATTCATCACAACTGATGCCCCTTCCATGCAGATTAAAATGAGCATCGGACCATCTCCGAAGATTGACGTGGACGGTAAGATGGCGGATGGATCTGGCTGACGGCGAAAATACCATAGAGAGGCTTCTGAACTTCGTACGCCGCCACCATAACTTATTTTGTAGCTGGATGGTGTCTTGCGATATGTACGCATGAAATTGAGTCTCTCCATACAACACAGAAGAAGCCTCTTGATTGACCTTATGATTAACTCGCAGAATAGAAGCGGCATGAACTTGGGATTGATAGTTGGGTTTAACGACCTCAGGAAGAACGTAGCGGTAAATCTTGAGGCGCAACTCAGTCGGAAGCTCCATGAAGTGGCATGGCGCGTGATTGTTCGTATCGGACATGGCTGGAGGCTGTGTGTGGGTGTCGGAAGCTGCGAGTGTCTTAAGGGTAGCGGTGGTGTACAACAGTTGTCGAATTAGTGAGTTGAGCTGAGGACTGTAGGTGTAGGTAAAGAAGTTAAATATTGCTGTGCTTTATATAATGCCCTTTCCCAACGTGGATTCATGCCACGTGCAAGGTACATGAACCATGGTTGCGCGACACCCAAAACAACGAGCTGGTGTAGTTACTCCAATGCGTCCGCTTGCGATTGATACTTTGGATGAGTCGATGTATACCTATGGTTCGCGTATCTCGAGTTAGTGGGACGCTGACGATGTGTTGAAGGACGACGGGATTAAAGCAAATCTAGAACTTTGCACCTTGGTCGCGAGGAGCGAGTAAACCGGTACCTCCCATTGCCTGAAAACGGCGACCTAGAAACGACTGTGTGACTGCACCAACTGTATATACATATCGTCTGCTCCTCATCGACTCTCTAGCATGACGCTTTGGGAGTGCCACCCCATCCTCTACGACTTACCCAACACCCAAACCTCCCCATTGCTCGATGTATCACTCGTCATGAACAACCTCCCCTGCGAGTCCCACGCCAAGCCCGCAGGCCTAAAGCACCCAGAGCTGAAACTCGGTCCATTACCCTGGCACTTCTCTACAGCCGGGTTGTAAAAGACGTCCTGGGCCGCTGTGGTACTAGTAAGAGGCTCGACCGGAGTGTAGTTGCCATCTGCACCGATCTTGAACTTCACAGCGACGAGCTTGAAGCCGGTGACGGGTGTGCGGTTCCAACTACCGTGGTAGGTCACATACATGGTTGTGCTGTCGGCGTCAAATTTGCAGTCGATGGGTGCGGAGTGAGGGAACAGCGTAAGCTTGGGAGCTGTGGCTGTCTGGACGCAGGTATCGTCGTTCATGTTGGTGCTGGGCTGTTGGACAAACCAATCGCCTACTTTGAAGGCCTTGTCGGTGAAGTCGCTGGGCTGCCAGACGGTGAAGCAGGATGGGTAACCGTACCAGTTGTTGTTGGGCTTGGTCACGTCTCCCATGTAATGGATCTTCTCGCCAGGATTGTTGAAGTGGATGTCTTTGCCGTTGCGCTTGAAGTCGTCGCCGCTGTTCTCTACGCCCCAGAGCCTGTAGCATTGTTAGTATCATCACGCGCGCTCATACCAATGAGGCTTACATGTTGTTCTTGTCGAAACAGATTCCCACGTCGTTACGCTGACCGTAGCCAGCGTTGTATCCTCCGGACACGTAGTTGTAGCCTCCGCTTGGAATCTTTGACAGATCGAAGACCTTGATAATGGCACGCGCAGTCTTGGGATCCGATGTAGCAGCGTCAATGTTGGCATTGGAGCCATGGGAGACAACCAGCAGATTTGGGTTTTGTGGTGCGAGAGCAAGAGTGCGGGTCAAATGGGAGCCACCGTTGTACATGCCAGTAATGATGGTTGTTCGCGTTCCCAGTGTCCCAGCAGCAGCGTCATATGGCCAGGAGTAAGCTTGAGTCATGGAACTGGCGTATAGCGTCTTTCCGTCAGGACTCATTGCAATGCCGTGGTTCAGATTGTTCTGCGAGACCAGCATCTTGGTAGAGGTAACACAGCCATCCGTACCCATCTTATGGTACGAGATGCCTTTGCCAGACTGGACTACCAACATGTTACCTGCCCCGTCGAATTGAATGCTACGAGGGGCAGTCAAGCCTCCGGCGACTTTTGTGGCCTTCCATCCAGAAGCAAGACTTCCCTGGAATGTGGGATTACCGGCACCAGAGCACGAGGCTGGAATGGCAGCAGGCGCGGCTGGCTTTGACGTTGCAGACGGTACGACGCTTGTCACGACGGTGGTCGGGTCAGCGGAAGGACTTGCTATGGGTGCCGTCAGCAGGTTAGCATTGACCAAGGAATCAAAATTCTCGATGCGTGCAGCGTCCAGATTGTGGATCCATTTCCCCCAGGCCGCGTGGACGTTGAATGCAGAATCATTTCTGGCAGGGTCCTCAACCGAAGAGACGCCGTAGGCCCAGGCAAATTGTGTTGTACCGGTGCCATTCAATGCGTATCTTTCATCTTCGTTGTTTTGCCATCCAGTGCAGCCTTTGCACAGTGCATTGACAGTCCAATGTGTAGCGTTTGTCTTTGTGCCTTTGAGGTAGCTGTGCTCGGCGCCATCGTATCCAAGTGGTAAAGCAATACCACTGTGGGATGTTAGAATCGTCATCGTCAACCTGGGTAGGCATCATACAAAGCGAAGCGAGCAGATATCGTCCCGGATTGACCGTTAGGCCAAGCAACGCTCAATGGATTCCAGACCATATTGCCACCCCACGAGAAGCCGACCCATTGATTGGCAATTGGAGCCGTGATCCTGACGATGGCATCGTACGGGTCTGTAACGTTCTTCGGAAGAGCAACACCAAACGTCATCCCTGTTTCAGGCTCCGTGTACGACGAGTAACTGATCTTCGTTTCTGCATCGTAGACAACAGTAGACTGTGCCTCACCTTCTTGAGCAAAAGCTTCGTTCTTTCAGTATCAACGGCTAAGGCGGACATTGAACTCACCATAACCAGCAAGTGCCGCAGCACTGCCAATAAGCTGGGTGTAGCGCATAGTGGCGGGATCTGCGGATAGACGGGCGTAGCTATACGTTCTTGACTGTCACCCAGTAGGCCTTTCCCAACTCTTTATGCGGCCAACTCCAACATTTATCGTGGCCACAGAGCGAGCCACGAGCCATGCGGGGACATGATTCGATCTCGTCAATCTGTAATTTGCTTTCATTCCTCTGGTATGTCTTAGATGAAAATGTTGGAGAAAGGCTTTGGGAGGTCATATCGAACCACCAATCACTGTACTCGGGATTACGATATGTGACGGACTGCGTACACCAGGATGATCGCTTTGTAGCTTCTGCCTCGCGGATAGGTTTCAGCCTGAGTACACTGATGGAAATGGCAGGTTGATAGTCAGAATCAGGTGTTGACATGGTACGATTGGTCAATGAAACTTGGATCTATCAATTTTGATGAACTGGAACCGCATTGTGACCCGGAACAATACTCGCGATATCCAGTACTCGCTCATGCAGTGTTACTGAATGACGCTAAGACTTGCAAGACCCTGGATAAGCGACGGCAGTTGTGACGCGACGCAGAGCGGGGATATAGATTGGTGGGGAGCTTCTATTGTTGCCTCGTCGGTATTGTGTGGATGGTGTTGCATTCTTCCAAATAGCCCGGGATCATTAGCGAACTCAAACGTGTGGGGAGCCTGTTAGAACGTTGAGATATCTGGACGTTGAGATAATCAGCTACCCTGACTTAGCATCTAGCTTGTGGATCGACACATCGATTAGTAACTCGAGAGGGAGTATTCGCGCAGTAGGATCCGTTTTCTCATCCAGTCAAGCTTCGTATTTCAACATCGTTAGTTATGGTACACTTTTCATCGGACGACGCGCTGTCTGCTTTTCGTAACATCTTTCTGGTAGTGCTTATACACGAGCCTTGTTCATGTACGCGTTTCCAAAAGTCCACAGGCCAAAGGTCGCGAGAATGCTCAACCCGATAGGCAGCGGCTTGCCAGACTTCATTGCTCGAGGAATAGAGCTGCCAGCGAGGATAACGGAAGCAAGAAGAGCCAACTCAACACCGTACGCTGCGCGACTGTTGACACGGTAGCCACCGAGCATGTACTATTGTTTGTTAGATGCGCGCAAGGTGGTGATGCATGTAATGTGAGGTCATACCAGAAGTCCGACAGTGCATCCAGCGACTACTGATGGGATAGATCCGGTCCTCACGTAGCCGGTGATGCCGCCACCAGCAGTGAGAGCACCCAGGATGAGAGCGATGTTTCCGAGAGAGCCCTGAACCTCCAATTAGCATCCATTCTACATCATGACTCGTGCGTGGCAGCAATCGGTGATCACGTACCATTGTCGCGTCGTGTTCTGTTATCTTATCGTGCGATTGGTGAAACGAAATTCGGGCAGTCGCGTGAATACGTGAGGTCTGGAAGAAATAACTGAGGATGTAGAAGTTTCTCGTAGAATGCTGAGAGAGAAGGAAGGCTGGGCCAAGTCCATGCCATGATTTGCGGGGATCCAAACGGACACCCGAAGGACACCGAACCGCCGACGCGGTCGGTCGTCGTACCCCAGAGCTCGGACCATGTACGAACATCTGGCCTCAAGCTATCCACCAGCAGCAGCGACAGCATCACTACTGCGCGTCATCTCCCAATTCCACTTCCAACACCAAAAGTCTCGACACACATCCTCGAGACGTCACGAAAATGGCACCGAAACAGCGCACCACCGCCCCAACCGGCGCCCCAGCTACAACCACAACTACAACAGCTACCCCATCAGCACCTGCTCGCTCAAGCAAAGCAAACAACACAGACGCCGCCGCCATTGCGCAAGGAATATGGAACAAATACGTCGACAAGACACCCCAGCGAACCAAGCTGCTCGATACCTTCCTCGCTTTCCTCGTTATCGTCGGTGCTCTGCAATTCCTCTACGTGGTCTTGGTTGGAAACTTTGTACGTCCTAAATCCTCCTATCACATGTCCAATTTCCACAGTTCCTAGATCCGGGGTTTGGTGAGAGTGGAAAAAACGTTACACGAACTGCCCGCTAACGTACATGGAAACACAGCCTTTCAACGCCTTCCTCTCCGGCTTCAGCGCAACAGTCGGCCAATTCGTCCTCACAGCCTCGCTGCGCATCCAGACAAACTCGGAGAACAAGGTGCACTTTGAGAATATCTCGCATGAGCGCGCGTTTGCGGATTTCATCTTTGGCAGTTTATTGCTGCACTTCTTTTGCGTCAACTTCATCAACTGAGCGGGCGATTTGCGGCGTCGAAGAACAAACCAGGGGAAAGGAATACGACAGTGGAGGATACCAGACGGAGTGACATCTGTGCGATAGGTTGACAATACTACAAAAGAGAGGTCTAGGAATTGGACATGTGTAAGAATAAGAGGGTTCAGATGAGGCATGGATAGCCCTGCATTTGGTGGTGGGATATATACAGCAAGGAATATCTCGCTATATCACAAAACGACTGCCCCATCAATACAAGAGCAAGACCACAAGCGATCGTTCCAACACTCAATCTATTTCACCACCCACTCCACCTCTCATTTATCCTTAGCATAATCCCCCAACCCAAACTCCTCCCTAACCGCCTCGCCCAACCTCCTAATCCCCTCCTCGATCTTCTCCCCCGGCGCCGCCGCATACGTCGCCCTAAAGAACAGCGTATCGTGCTCTTCCTCTGCATCCGCATAGAACCAACTACCCCTCATAACCAGCGCCCCATGTTCAATAACGCGCATAAAGATACCCTCTTCAATACTCTCAATGCTCTTCGCAGGGTAACTAGGATGTTTCCGAAAGTCGACCTGCATCCAGTGGAACATACCCGCCATAGGAGGTTTCCAGCTCATGACTTCAGTAGGGAGGTATTTCGAGCACGCGGCTAGGATGATATCGCGGCGGTGTGTGTATTGCATGCGCATGTGGATGAGCCAGTCAAGATAGCCTGCGTGGCCCCAGTGTTCATCTAGTAGTTTGAATAAGATGAGCTGCGACATGCCAGCGGGGTTCTGAGTCGACACATCTGCGTGTTTGGAATACCGTTCTACGACTTCGGCGGGCGCGGTGATCCAGCCGATTCGCGATCCCGGTGCGATTACTTTAGAGAAGGAATCGAAGCGGATTACCCGTCCGTCTGTGTCGATGGAGAGGTAGCTGGGCACGAGGGATTTGATGAAGTCGGCGTGAGATGCTGGTGGCGGGACGGAGGGCGCGTTGGCGCCGGTGTAGGGTTGCATTTGGAGGAAGTAGTAGGGTTCGTCTTCTAGGATGTGGATGTCGTGCTTTTGGCAGACTTTGTAGAGTGCGTGCCGGCGCTCTGCGCTCTGCGTTGCTCCTGTCGGGTTCTGACCTGTTGGGACGGTATAGAGGATATGGGGTTTTCGTGCGCCGCGAGCTGTTTGGTCCCAGTTCGTTAGAAGAGAGTCCATCTCGTCGGGTAGGAGACCTTCGTTGTCGATGGGGACGCCACAGACGCGCACGCCCATTGGTCGGGCGGTCTCAACAAAGGCGGAGAAGGTGTATTCTTCGGATAGGATCATATCGCCTGGCCGGGTGAACATCCGCAGACACATGTCAGTGGCCGATGTGCTTCCGATAGTCATGGTGCATTTCCAGTCTTGGTATGGCGGATCATGGATCAGTTCAGTGTGCTCGGTCATGAAGCGGAGTAGTTGTGCTGAACCAGATCCCTGGCCATAGTTGAATGCGGTAGCAATGTCGAAGTTAGACTTGTTCTCCGCGAGGTCATGTTTGCCTGCGGTGATAGTCACGCCAGACTCCCTAGTCTCGGCTTCCGAGAAGTGACCAATCGTGGGGACCTTGATTGACAATTCTTCAAAGGGAAAGTACTCGCTAGATGGTAAACCGCCACCGAGGGATATTATGCCGGGTGTACCAAGATATTTTGCTGCTTCTTTGAGAGAGTTGCCTTTCCGGATCGTGGCTTCCTTGGTCATGATATCTATTTGTATAGGTCAGCCATGTAGTCCATGTCAAGAAAATGCTGGCAGAAAACGGTATGAACTTACGACTCCATCGCTTGGCTTTGGGCTTATGATCGTGAGACTTGAATCTGAAGTTTGCCGTGTCCGATGGCGCTGCCACGCCCCATTGAGCCGCAGTCGTCTTCTTCCTCCTTCCAAGAATCTCATTGCTCAGAACCGGCGCGCTCAACGGGTTTGGAATAGTAACTCCAGACGTATCCGAAACCGCTGAGACTTCGACTGCTGAAGGTGGTGACATCTTGGTCTACGGTTCAACCTCGTAACTTCTTTGTACTTTGTCTCCAATTTCCCCTTTGTTCTCCTGACTTAACTTTCGACGCAACGTAGACAGTGATGACAATCTGTGGATGAGTCCACGGGTGGACGTTTGAGAGTTTGGATGTTTGAGAGTCCAAGCCTTTAAACCTCACTTGATCAGGATCAGCTATCAGCTATCGGTTATCGCACGCCCTACACATGTAGTCAGTCTAAGGCGTGCAGGTGGATCCCTCAGCCGCCAACGTGCATCATGCCTACCCATTCGGGTAGCGGCTAGCCACGGTCTGGGGAAGCGCAGCAAGCGAGTCCACCAGCAACATCCGCCAAGGCCATGCAGACACCTGTATAGCATGAACCACGCGCCCTTTGCATGTACATTCACTGCGATGCACATTACGGCGTGATTGAGTCAATACGTATCTATTACGAACGCGTACCGTGGACTCCGTATATGTAGAGTACCGCAAGGGCCGGACAAGAACGGATAGTCGTGAGGTAAAGCTACGTAAGATGCTGCAAGACCTTGGCCAATCGGCGCTTTTATGGCAACCGCGCTGTCACGAGACGCGTTCGGAGCAACAAAGCCGTCGAAACCCGTGCTGAACTGACATCTGATGCTGGAATCAGCTGCCGTTGGCTGCAGTCTGTGCCAGCTAATGTAGTATCCAGGGAATACTCATCTTTAATCGAAACAAGGGCTATGAATTTGCAATTGCAATAAACACAGTGTAAAATACTGAACAGAAAGTCTTTGAACAGAAACAACCTGCTTGTAGTCGTCTGTGTCTATGATTGAGTTGAGTCAAGCTCTGAGCTATAGAAAGTCATTACGATGCATCATGCAATTACCCACTTTATTCACCTCAGCTTTTACGAGATGTAACTCCATCAGACATGCTATGACATGACGAAACGATGCAATAGTGTCGACCTGCCTCCACCAGGTATGCTGACAAGACCTCGACGCTCAGTCCCAAGCGGCGGTATGCAAAGGACAATGCACCACAAACGCCGTATATGCACATCCCCATATTAGAAAGATTATCGCAACGCTTACGTGGAATGAAATGACCAACGTGAGCACATGCGGGAAGCAAAAACAACAAACGCGAATAGGGTATAAAAGAAATCGCAGAGGGCCAGCACAACACGCCCAATTCTACATTACCACACAGTTTTCGTCCTTCTCTTTACCATCCTTCTCTTTACTGCCCTTCTCTTTCTTGAGCTTTCCCTTCTCGGTGGCGTTGTTGCTTGCTGGGACGTGCGACTGCCCGGATGCCGCAGCTTGAATGATGGCGAGGCGCTGCTTTGCCCGCTCGTCGCCGGAATCTGCAGCTTTGACGTACCAGACGTTTGCTTCTAGAGGATCTCTCCGGCAGCCAATGCCCATTTCTGTAAAGTATCCACAGGCATACTCGGCTTTTGGAAGACCTGATGGAATTAGTGGACTGTACTTCGCGCTGTTATCGACAAACTTACCATGCTCTGCAGCTTTCTTGGCCCATTCGTACGCCTCATTCTCATCCTTTTCCAGAACAGGTTCGGCACCGACCATGTACCAGGCGCAGAGGTTCATCATGGCCTCTGGGATATCGGCCTGAGCAGCGCAGTTGTAGTAGTGAACCGAAAGCGCAGCATCCTTAGGGCAGCGCAATAGGCCATGTTCGTAGGCTTCTCCCAGCTTCAAAGCGGCCAATGGGTGACCAAGTTCGGCAGACTGGGTAAACAGCTGCACCGCGTACACTTCGTCCTTGAAAATGTCGTCTCCAAAGCCCGTCTCGTGCAGCAGACCAAGCTCATACGGCGCAATGTTGTACTGGAAGTCGGCCGACTCGGTGGCTCGCTTCAGCCACTTCAATCCTTCTCTGTACTTGTTCTGGAGACCCATATCGCCTGTCAAACAAGCCTTTCCGAGTCGTGTCGCAGCTCCAGGATGGTTCTTGGACGCAGCAGCACGGTAAAACTGAACCGCCTTAGCGTAGTCCTTGCGGCAGCCCCAGCCAAACTCGTAGCAAAGTGCGGCACGGAACCCTGATTCAGCATGGCCGTGTTTGCTAGCAGCTACAAAGAGGGGAAATGCACGATCGTGGTCCGGCTTGTCCTTGTTGAATAGACCGGACGCGTACCCATCGGCGAGGTAGTACTGCGCGAAAGGATAGCTGCGGTCGGCTAACCTTTGGAGAATCTGTCGTGCTTCCTTCAGCAACTCTGTGGGGTTCATGCCGTGATCGACACCGCTATTCTCTGTCGCCAGAACCTCGCGGGCCACTTGTATCATGAACAGCGCAAACTCGTATTGCACGGCAGTATCCTGTGTCTTCTTGACGTTTGCCCTGTACATTTCCAGCGTCTTCTTCTCGTCGAGCAGGGAGGCATTCTGCCCCACAACGCCCCGTAGACCTGCATTGCCAAAGTTTGTCGCAGGAGCGATTTGCTGGTTGTACGGGAGGTTGGTCAGATCGATGTAAGACGACTCCGGCCTAAAGTCGGGGGAGCGGCGGCTCGTTGATACGGGGCGGGCGTAAGGGTTTGGTGATCCGCTAGGTGATGGGGTTCCAACCACAGAGAGGCGCGGGGATTCTGTGCGACCTCGCATGTTCAGCTCTGAGCCGAGTGTGTATGCAGAGTTGGGTCTTGGAACCGTGCTGCGCGGGACTTGCAGCTCGCCCTCCTGCGCATGGCTGTTGAAATAGCTGTTGCGCCCGCTATTATTCGACGAGTGCTGGGAGCCGCCATTCGGCGATTGTGCGGTCTCGCGGGGAGGATATGTTGCAGCCGGCGGGGTTGGTTGGCTCGGGTAGGATGCGGGCCGGTATTGCTCTTGGGGAGTGTATATATGGTCCGCCTCGTCGTGTGCATTTGCGACGTCCATCTCTGCAACGTGCGAGAACCGACTCCCGTACGAGCCGTCGCTAATATGCAGTCGCTTAAAGGGAATGTCCTGTGCGGGTGGAATCGCGCTCCCCGAGAATCTGTGCTCAATGTCTGGAGTTTCTCGCGAGGGCGTTCTCGAGTGGCCGTCGGAGCTTTGGTTGAAAGAAGAGCCGGACTGTCTCGAGTCGCGTCCGCCTGCTGTGTCGTGGTGCTCGGTGATGCTGAAAGAGGGCGTTGAGGAGTGGCGCGCGGCGGGGGGTTTGCGCTGCTGGAAACCACTTGAGCCGTTCGAGGCGGGAGGATGCGCGCTGTAGGCTTCTTGGTCGGCTGGAATGGGTGGCAATGCCCTGGATGGTGGTGTCGAAGCGACCTGGGACATGGCTAGAAAAAGGCGAATCCCCCTTCGTTAGACCTCTGGTTGCAGTCTTATGTCCGCCTAAGTCCTGACTCGCTGGAACGGCGGGGCTCTAAGATGGTGGTGCAGTCCTAGCGACAAAGAAATCCGCGCATACGATAAGAGACCGTCTGCCGTGTGGATCCTCCCTACTCGCACAATTCACTGTTAGTACTTGAATTGCGGTGTGACGACGGGCTGGGATACTGTTCGCCAACCTCGGCCTCAGGATGCGCACCCTGGGATGATGATCTACGGTACAGAAAAGGATTAGACTTACAGGAAGCGGAGTGGAGGGTTCGCAGCTTCGGCACTTGGACCCTGAACAGAACGCGAACAGGTAGTCTTCTGGGTCAACTTTCAACCTGCAACTTTCGCGCCAACAGTTCTACGTAGCAGGCAAGGCAAGTGGGAGGTTGACGCTTTTTGAAACCCCACCCGATGCAGGCAGACCCTCGTATAGTATGGCGAATAGTGGACTGGGCGGCAGAGGCCGGCTCGCTGAGGAAGCGAAAGGGTGTGTGACTACAGTTGAAACACGAGCACTATCGATCTATTCGGCAAGAACCGAAAGGGGCGCGAGTAATCGATGGCGGCTCACGGGGGATTATTGGCAAATGTGGAGGAGCTTCTGCATGTACATGGGCATGCGTCGATATTTGACTACTGGCCCCAGGGCTGGGCGCTGTTTGAGACACGTACGCAGTGAGTATTAGGAAGGTGGCGTCATCATCCATCTGGTCACTCTCCAAACGTGAACCGCAGAGTTTGTTCAGGTGGTCGGGCAGACATGTTGAGGCTTGACAGTACCTAGAGACTACTTGTTCACGCCACCGCTGCCTCCGAAGCTCCGCCAGCGACTATCGATTCCTATACATGTGACAAATGCTAGCTAGGTAATGAGCCGTCCATGGCAATCCGCGCGGGTGGAGCTGCCGCCCTGCAGGGCTCAGAATGGAGACATGGAAGAGTGTGGAGCTGCGCCTATGTGAATAGACCCTGACTCCACGCGTTCAGTCATTCAGCTCGACGCAAAGCACAAGGCGTCAAGTGGAAATGCACCGCCAAAGCTCAGCGCAGGTCCACTCGTACATGAGGAGAAGGATGGGGCACAGTCCTTTTTATTTCAGGCAGCCTGTGCACTGCACGCGCGCGGTGTTGACATGCGGTAGTGGTAGTGGCGACCGCCCTCGGCGTCAATAGAAATAATGGACCGGTGGGCTGAGAAGCTGAACATCCCTTACATGAAGACCGCCGGGTACGTTGCGAGAAAGGGCGCGTTTTGAGTTAATGTTTGGGGATGTTGAAAAGGAGAGGTGAGGTTAGTGATAGGGAAATTGATAGTACGTCGATCCAGGGTAACCGTTTGGCTCACTGGGCTGCAGGATTTGGTGCATGCAGGGGTCCGCTCATGTAGCAGCGTCCCTAGGTACAGCCTGAGGGCTCTGTGGTGTGACAGCGACATCTGTGGGGAGAGGCATGAGGATGGAGAGATCATGTAGTACTACTGCATAGTATCGCCGAGGCAGACACTGGAAAATGCATGCCTCGACAGCCGTAGTCTCTGATCATCACGAAGTCAGAAGATGTTCCCGTGTTTATGTATGCTCTAGCGATGGCCTTGTGCTAGTGGCGGAACGAAAGCCCCAAAATAGCACCCCCCTGGCCAACTTCGCCCCCATCAGCCATCGCTCTAGCAACACCTATTGTATCGCCCGGGGTCTCGTCGGTTTTCCTCGTCGCTCGTTAGGACCGTCTTTCACTACAATACAGCACACTGCACACACTGGTTATTCCGGCACCGCACTCGCTCCTGCCGTAGCCAGCCATCACTCGTTGAAAACGGAAATTACGACCCACCGCCTTTCCACGACCTCGACCACCCCAGACACGCATCGTCCCGTTCATGCGATCAGCAACCTCATAGAGTCGCCATACGTATTCTTCCCGGGCCGAAAAGGGTTCCGCGCTGCAGCCCCACTGTGTAACAACAGCTGAGCTCGCATCCTCACGCAAATGTCGCTACCGCAGCGACCCGAAGAGTCGTCGCCGCCACGACGGGGCGAGCGGCGCCATGCACACCGCGACTCGCACCATCGCAGGAGAAGGACGTCCGACCTGGAGAACACGCGATCGCACGACCGTTCCAACAGCAAGAGCGGCACCCAATCCTATGCCCGCGCGCTTCCTTCACCCGGCACCCCCGTGCCCATGGAGCGCGATCCTATAATGCGAGGCCAACCTAATTCCTCTGGGCCAGAGCTGGGCAGGAAGCGCAGCCTCATCCGCCCCGAGCGCCAGCGAAACGACCCAAGCCACCCGAACTATCACTACCGCAAACACGCCCAGCGCATGGACGTCCACCCCTCGACGACCGGCAACGACCCCATCCTCGAAGACCATCTGGAAGCTGAAACGGTCAGCTCAGACAGTACCGATGTCAAGCCCCCACACCTGCGAAATGCCTCAGGCGGAGGCTACAATGACAAGCAGGCTCCCTTGGACGACGGGGAGCCGCGGATACAACGCAAGCTGACACGGAGCGAGACAATGAAGGCGCGCGAGAAGCAGCGCCAGAAGGAGCAGGACAAGCTACGCCCACCTAGTCTGTGGAACGTCTACTGCGCCATCGTCACCTTCTGGTGCCCGAACGCTATCCTGAAGTGCTTTGGAAAGCCGCAGAAGGCGCAGCAGCGAGCCTGGAGAGAGAAGGTCGGACTCGTCAGCATCATCATGCTCATCTGCACGTTCGTTGGATACCTCACATTCGGTTTTACCGAAACCGTCTGCCCCTCTGGCGGCAACGCTCGTCTCAGGACGAACGAAGTCGGCGGTGGATACCTCATCATCCACGGCAAAGCCTATGATCTCGCCCAGTCCAAGCACCCCCGAGCCCGCGGCGTCCCCGAAGACGCAAACGTCCTGTTCGATCTTCCTGAGAAACACGGCGGTCAGGATGCCAGCTTCTTGTTCCAAAACGTCAACGGAGCCTGCAAGGGTCTCATCACCGAAAAGGAGAACTCTGGAATCCCCACAACCGGCAACGGAGACCTGGGTTGGTATTTCCCGTGCCGACTGTTCAACCAAGATGGATCGACCAAGCCCAACACCACCTTCTTGGAATACAACGGTTACCTCTGCCACACCTCGGACAAAGCTCGCAGGGGCTTCTACAGCCTCCACAATGCTGGTGATGTTTACTACACCTGGGAGGACATCCGCAACAGCTCCAGAAATCTGATGGTCTGGGGTGGTGATGTGCTTGACCTAAACTTGCTCGACTGGTTCAATCGAACCCAGGTCAACATCCCACCTCTCTTCGATGAAATCCGCCAGAACCCCGCTGTTCGCGGTGTCGATGTCACCCGTGCGTACTCGTCCAGCTACGAGAAGCAGGTAGCTCGTTGCTTCACCGAGACCATTAAAGTTGGCTCCATCGACACAGAGAGCATTGGCTGCATTGCTTCCAAGGTTGTTCTTTACGTCTCGCTCGTCTTCATCCTGGCTGTTGTCATGGCCAAGTTCGTCCTCGCTTTGATCTTCCAGTGGTTCATCAGCAAGAAGTTTGCTGCTACCAAGACATCTATTGGCCCCGCCGACTCCAAGCAGCGAAAGCAGCAGATCGAGGAATGGAGTGATGACATCTACCGCCCACCGCCAAAGCTCATGGACCCATCGTCCGGCTCTGACCGCAGCAACAAGCGTGGCAGTACCTTCTTGCCACAAACTTCGAGGTTCACCAGCCCCTACTCGGTTGACAAGACCGCAAAGACCCGTGCCCCGCCCACAACCATGACTAGCCAGAGCACAGCATCTCGTGTCCTCGGATCGAACGGTGGCATGTACAAGCAACTCAACGCCAGCCAGGGCACTATGCCCATGGATGGAAAACACAATGCGGTATTTACGGCACAGGAATCTCGATCTAGCCTACTCCTTTCCGGTAACACCGATACCAACCGTTACTCTAGCGTCGAAGGTTCCGGGCCCGCAGGTTTCACACACGAAGCAGTCGTGCCTCAGCCTCCTCCAGAGTGGCAGCCTTTCGGATACCCGTTGGCTCATACCATCTGTCTTGTCACCGCCTACTCTGAAGGTCCCGAAGGTCTGCGAACTACACTCGACTCCATTGCTACCACCGACTACCCCAACAGTCACAAGTTGATTCTCATCATTTGCGACGGTATGATCAAGGGTCACGGTGAAGACTTGACAACGCCAGAAGTCTGCCTTGGTATGATGAGGGATCACGCGGTATTGCCCCACGAGGTTCAAGCGCACTCGTACGTCGCAGTCGCCAGTGGCTCGAAACGACACAACATGGCCAAGATCTACTCGGGTTTCTATGACTATGGCGAGACGACGCGCATTCCCGTCGAGAAGCAGCAACGTGTTCCGGTGATGCTAGTGGTAAAGTGTGGTACACCTGATGAGGCCAAGAAGTCCAAGCCTGGCAATCGTGGAAAGCGAGACAGTCAGATCATCCTCATGTCGTTCCTGCAAAAGGTCATGTTTGACGAGCGTATGACGGAGCTTGAGTTTGAGATGTTCAACGGTATCTGGAAGATTACTGGCATATCGCCTGATTTCTATGAGATAGTCCTCATGGTGGACGCCGACACAAAGGTCTTCCCTGACAGCTTGACGCACATGATCTCAGCCATGGTAAAGGATCCAGATATCATGGGGCTCTGCGGCGAAACAAAGATTGCCAATAAGCGGGATTCGTGGGTCTCCATGATCCAGGTGTTTGAGTAAGTGCATTTGCCGTGTCTGACAATCGCGCCACTAATCGTACTAGATACTTCATCTCCCACCACTTGGCAAAGTCATTCGAGTCGGTCTTTGGTGGTGTCACTTGCTTGCCGGGTTGTTTCTGCATGTACCGCATCAAGGCTCCCAAGGGCGGTCAGAACTACTGGGTCCCGATCCTGGCTAACCCTGACGTCGTCGAGCACTATTCGGAGAACGTGGTCGATACGTTGCACAAGAAGAATCTGCTACTACTAGGTGAAGATCGTTATCTGTCGACGCTTATGCTCAAGACGTTCCCCAAGCGGAAACAGGTTTTTGTGCCGCAAGCCGTTTGCAAAACCACTGTACCGGACGAGTTCAAAGTCTTGCTGTCACAGCGCAGACGATGGATTAATAGCACGGTCCACAACCTGATGGAGCTTGTGCTAGTGCGAGATCTGTGTGGCACCTTCTGCTTCAGCATGCAGTTCGTTGTGTTCATCGAGTTGATCGGAACCCTGGTCCTCCCGGCCGCCATTGCCTTTACCTTCTACCTAAGTAAGCCCCCGTACCCCGTCTTGAAATTCTGGCTTTGCTGACCATGTCCAGTCGCTATCGCTATCAAAGCCGCCATCCTCCACACCGAAGCTCCTGTCATACCCCTCATCCTGCTAGCGCTCATTCTTGGTTTACCCGCGGTCCTCATCATCGTAACGGCTCATCGATGGTCTTACGTCGCCTGGATGTTCGTCTATCTGCTGTCACTGCCTGTTTGGAATTTTGTGCTTCCGACGTATGCCTTCTGGAAGTTTGACGACTTCAGCTGGGGAGACACTCGAAAGACGGCGGGCGAGAAGACGAAGAAGGCAGGACTGGAGTATGAGGGAGAGTTCGACAGCAGCAAGATCACGATGCGCAGGTGGCATGACTTTGAAGCAGGTAAGGAACACAACTTCTCGCGATAATGCAGTCACTGACGTTGGGCACCAACAGAACGAAGACTCAAGACACCAGCGGCGACATCGGCTGGCGGATGGCCACCGCAGCAACAGCAGCAGGGATACGATCAGTACTATGATAATTGATTTCGCAATGAGGCGTCGCGTAGGAGCAGACTGCATATGTACTACATGATTTGCTGCATTCCTGGGGTGTTCGTTTTAGCAGGCCATTTCTGTCATCGTTTATGAGATAGTGGAATTTCCACTTCGCCGTCGGGGTCACGTAGGCACCTCGCACTAGTAATACATTCTTACGGCATGTCGTCAGCTCTCGCGAGACACGGCATACCGATGCTGAAATACCACTTTGATGAATGACCTCGCATCAGTGTTCCTGTGCTGTTTTGCAGTCTCAAGATCCGCCCTGTGCGCCCAGCGCCCCCGCAGGGTGGTTCGAGTTTCGCTGGAGCGATCTGTGGCGTGCTGTCGTGGAGTGCCAGCACCGTTGTCCACAGGCAGAACGGCAAGGGGAGACAAAAACGGCGTTCGAGCCACAGTCTGGGGAGGCGCGGTGGGAACAGGCGTCTGATTTGCTCCACGAAATAGCCGTGCAACCGTGGGCCGGCGCTCAGCACGTCACCCAGAAGATGCGCTTAGCGAAGCTGGTGTGCTGTCTGTGTCCCAAAAGAGGCCTGACAAGAGCAGATGTGGACGTGGGTGTGTAATGGTGGGTGGCCACTGCATTTTCGTCGCGGGGCCTTGGCTCCAGAAGGTTGTCGTGTTGGCAGTGCCATGTGAGTTGTATCACGGTCCGTGGACACGCCGCAGCCGCTTAACCCTGAGCGCCTGGTGACAGCGTGGAGTCGAGCAGCGTGAATACACAGATCTAACGTCTGGAGATCTGAGAGATGGTGGAGTCGCTAGTCAGGCTTGGGGGTGGGCTGTCCGATCCCCCCGTGTTCAGACTAGAGGCCCGCGGAGGAGGGCTCGATGGGAATATTCGACGACGTGGAGCGTGGCATATATATCTGACGGCATTGGAGCTTCAGAAGCCGTCCCGACGCGCATAGCCATATTCATGACCGTCACCCTGCCCTGCCCTGCAGCCCAGCCCAACTCTCCCGCAGCCAATACCCGACTGTGACTTGCCAGAAGCAACCCCACAATTAGCCTGGACGTACCTCTGTCGCATGCAGCGCCTGGATAGCCAGGTCGAGCGCCGAACGCGACCCAGTCAGCCTGCGAAGCGAAGAGCCTAGCCAGTCAGCCCCTGGGCCCTGGACTTGACTGCTGCATTCTGCCTGAGCCTATGCTCTGGCCTAGTCGCCTCCCCCACGCCAGACAAGCCTATACCTTGCGCCCCAACGCCTCTCTACAACTACACCAGCCGACCATTTCGTCGCAGACGCAACTGCCCCAAGAACCTGCCTCGGCGGCCCCGCTGCACTGGCTATCAGGCGGATAGCGGGCGTCGATGGCCAGCATGCACAACTGGCCCGCGCCACACTCCACCACACATCCCACAACGCCGCCGCACGCCCACCCGCCCGCTGGAGACTGGCCGCACTCACCCAGCGCACTGGCTGCTGCTGTGACGCTAGCGACGCTCTCCGACAACAGACCGCCCGATGACGACGAGGACGACGGCGACGACGATGACGATGGTGGGGGGATATCGCTAGAGGACTACCAGCATTTCATGGAAGCCATGCCCGAGTCGCATCAGGCAGGAGCAAACAGCGACGATGGGGACCCCTCGCTGGATGAGGGAGGCACGATAGAAGACATGTTTGGCTTCGGGCCAGTCCATCCATCCTATGTCACATACAACGCTTTCGACATGTTTGCAGGCTCCAGCATACCTCAGCACCACACATCCACTACACACTTCATTGCGCCGGTCACCATAGCAGGCAACCTGCCATACGGTACTGACTTATTACTTGAGCCACCGCCAACACTCAACGAACCGCACCTGAGTATACAGGACCGGGCGGCCTTCTGCCCCATTACGTCCTATTTCCACCGCTTCTACGGGCAGTGGAAGCCCGGTGTTGTGCCTGGTCTGGATCTCATCCAGCTGCCGGATTTCATTACCCGAGAAGATCTCAAGGGTGATGAGTATGATTATCAGGGAATAGATTGGACCACCCGGAAGACTACTAGGGCTTCGGTACGGAGAGCAAGGTCGCAACATGAGCGTCAGCGGGTGCCTCATAGTGTGAAGCAGGTTCGCAAGGTATGCATAGTACGAAGAAGCGTTTTCTTGCTCCAGCTACTCCACACCCTGAAGAGATTACTGCGTTCTACAAGCCCGAATGAGGAACAAGATATAACATCTCTCCAGGGTGTAGTATAGCTATGGCACAGAAATGAGCTTCACATATAAGATCTATATCTTTGGCTAACCTCTCTTAGCACGTCCATTCAACACCCAACACGGACAGCTTCTTCCAGTTCCGAAGGATCAACACCAGCCCCCGTGCCTTTGTGCCTCACTTCCAGCTGCGGAATGTTCTGACGGCCACATCTCGCAATGATATCTACTATGCAAAAGGTCACCAAGTACTCCACACAGACGCAGAAGGCACATCCGAAGACGCCGTCGTTGACCTCAGCAAACACCTGGCTCTCGATGCATCGATTACCACTATCGCTTCCCACGGCGACGTACTCATCGCCGGTGCTTTCGAAGGCGAGTACGCCATCACCAACCTCTCCTCAACCCACGGCTCGCCCTGCACATTCGGCCGCACCACCGACTTTGCGACCGACACAAAATCACGCATAGTTAATCACATGCACCTCTTTCCCTCACGGCGAACCTACACCCCACAAGCCGTCCTCTGTTCCAACGATCACCGGCTCCGTGTGCTCGACTGCGGCACCAACACCTTCGTCCACTCGTTCCTCTACCCCGCAGCCGTCAACTGCTCGGCTACCAGTCCAAATGGACGCATGCGCGTCGTCGTCGGCGATTTCCAAGAAACTCTCATCACAAACGCCGAAACCGGTCAGCCCTTCGAAACGCTAAACTCGCACACTGACGACGCCTTCGCCTGTGCCTGGGCCGACGACGGCATCCACGTCGCAACCGCCGCACAGGACTCCACCATCGTCGTCTGGGACGCACGCTACTGGGAGAAGCCCCTCGCCGTCATGAAGAGCGAACTCAGTGTCCCGCGTTCTCTTCACTTCTCGCCCATCGGCTCCGGCCCGCGTGTTCTTGTTGCCGCCGAAGCAGATGACTTCATCAACGTCATTAACGCGCAGACCTGGGAGTCAAAGCAAACGTTCGATTTCTTCGGCCCCGCGGGTGGTGTTTCGTTCACACCTGATGGACAGTCTCTTTTCGTTGCGAATGGAGAGAGGCGATTTGGCGGTATCATCGAGCTTGAACGCACAGGTTGGGCGGACAAGACAGGGAGGAGGGGTAGTTTCGATGACGAGATCCGCGATGAGATTGTTGTGGATTGGGTGGGTGATGAGGCGCTGGACAGCGATGGAAGGGTCCTAGCAGGAGATGTGGCTAGAAGGAGAAGACATGTGGATTTGAGTGATGTTATCGTATAACGTCGCTTTGTAGATGTGAACCAGCTATTTGGTATCTTGGGTGGGAAAGAATCTTTTGGCGTTTTTCTTTATTCAGAGATGGATGGATGGACTGGGAAGATACCACGGATTGGGCGGTCATGGATGGGTATTTAATCTAACATCGTAATTATCACCAGCATCTTACACTCGTGTTGGCCAGCTGTCAGTTCAACTTACTCATGAGAACCTGATGACGGGCCTGTGAGTTCGATAAATGCACAACTGCTTGCTTGATCAATGTGGTATCATATTCTTTTTTTGCTAGCTAAAATCCTCCAAGATACACATGCTTAGTTGCATCATCGGCCAGCCTTGCCACATTCCGTGCCTAGCAAATCCCCTTCTCTCGTAATCGCCGCAACGCCTGGAAATTCGATTTTGCTGAATGACCCACATAACGCCATCAAATGCATTGTTTGCGTTTCGTCCCTGCACGACAAGCTTAGACGAGCAGAACAGCGTTCAAGCAACCGTCATTTTCGGGGTTATCTAGAGTTAGAGGTACCAAGTCAGCTATGTCTCACATGCACTTCGTACAGTCAGAACTTACTGGTAATTTGTGCATACCGACCCCAAACGACCTTTCCTCCAGCGGTCACAAGACCGAGTTCAGATACGTTTACTTCGATGATCTAAGGTACGAAGTCAGTATATGTCTCACATGCACTTCGTACAGCCAGGACTTACTGTTCCCTTGGTTAGGACACCGAGCTGGGTGTACATGGGCTGAGGTGCGAAGTCAGTATATGTCTCACATGCACTTCGTACAGTTAGAACCTACCTGTTGGGGGTTCTTCTTTACTGAAATAATCGGTAATTGGACCGTGACGTTCAGCTCAGGATGCGTAACGTTGGCCTTCTTGTAACGGAGACCCATGGGTCGGATGAAGCGCTCGTATTTGACGGGGCGACGGGTGAATCCTGGTCCAACGAATGTAGGTTTGGTGATCTGCAGAGGTGGAGGTACGAAGTCAGCATTTGTCTCACATGCACTTCGTACACTAAGGACTGACCATTCGCTTCCAGCTCTTCTTCTTGGTCTTCTTTCCCGTCTTAACAACTGAGAACATCTCTTCCTCAGAGATACCCTTGACTTTGGGAAGGGGGACGGAGAACCGAGCGGCCTTCTCGTTACGCTTCTGCTTGATCGCTGAGGATAGGGCTTTGGCGTTCTTCTCGTTGCTACGGTCGAGGAGGTAGGCGGGGAGGGCGTCGGTGGCTGGCTCGGGCGCCTCGTTGGATTTGACGTTCCTCTCCTCGTGTGCGCGAATCTTCTGCTTCATCTGAATCTTCTCCTTGCGACGCTTCTCAGCGTAGAGCTTGGCCCTCAGACCACGGAAGTTTTGCGCCTTCTTCGAGGCATTGTGTCCCTCACGGGCAATCTTCTTCCGTTGACGTTCGTCATGATCGAAGCGCTTTCCGTGCCTGGTAAGAGTTAGTTATGTGTTTTTGGTGTTGAGATGTGAAGCGCAAAGCGCAAATCGCGAATCGCGACGCAGGATTGGTGCTGAGGGAGATGTCGCAGGTGCGAGACGCAGGATCGGTGTGACGTACTGCTTCGTAAAGCGCTCGATGTACTCGTTCTGAGGCATGGCGGCGACTCCCTCTGTGTATGCTGTAAGGGTGGTGGTAGTGGAGTGGAGTCTCTTCCACCAGCCGCCTTGCCTCCAAAAAGTTCGGCACTAGCCCCCACTAGCGCGATGCGGGATTCTTCAACATCGGACTCCCGCAACACCAAAGATACTGATCTCAGCAGCCGCCCCAGCCATTGCATCCCACAAACCCCAGTAATGGCTCTATTCGCCCGCTCCGCACGCCATGCGCTCTTCGAATCGAGAGCGATCATCCAACCGACGATCCGCCGCGCAGGCATAACAACCGTATCGCACAACCTCGACACATCGAATACGCCCGAACCGCTCATTCAGTCCGGCCACCGCATATCAGATGAAGCCAAAGAGCGCGCTCAAACACCACAGCCTCTCCCCAAAGACGCCCCAGCCCCCGCTTCCACAAACGACATCAAAGCCTCACCAAACGCCCGCTCAGACATCCTCTCGCAAACCCTCACACCCTCCATCCGCAAGCTCCTTCCTCTCCTACAATCACAGCCGGCACATTACATAACCGCACATCTACATGGCCGCCCATATCTTCTCACCCGCGGAGACACGCTTCGCCTCCCCTTCCAAATGCCACATGTACGACCAGGCGATGTTCTGCGTCTGAACCGCGCTACACACATTGGATCGCGCGACTACACGTTAAAAGCCCCAGAGCCCGTCAAGGGAAATGCGGATCGTGGGAAGAAGGTGTTTTATCTGGACGAGCGGTTATTCACATGCAGAGCGCGGGTTGTGGGTGTGGAGACTGAGCCGTTGAGGGTAGAGGAGAAGACCAAGAGGAGACGGAGACATGTCAAGCATGTTATGAGCAAACAGTACTTCACAGTCTTGAAGATTAGTGATTTGGAAGTTAAGAGTCTGGAGGAGTATGAGGCTGTGTTGGGGCAAGAGGGTAAGGAGAGTGTACAATAGTGGTGGCGTCGAGAGGCGGGATGCGTCTTTGAATGTGTCATATGTATCGATAACACGAGCATGTCAGCCTCGGGGCTGTTACGTGATTGCGATATCTCAGGAATGGGAGTACGATATCATGCTCGTATTCATGTCTAAGTGTACATTGGGTATATGCGATCCCGGACGCCATTTATGCTTGCCTACTCATCATCGCTGCTGTTAATATCGATCTGACACTAGTGCACCACCTGCGCTGCATAGAAGTCGGGATATTGGTTCTGGATCATCGAGGTGACCTTCTCCACCTCCTCTGCCAGGCCTGTGACGTTGGCATCCCACTTCCGTAGCTCCTTGCCAACAACGCGCTCTGCGTGTCCTGTCTTGCGCTCGCCACTGGCCTCGCCCTCGAAGAAGACATATCGGTCAATCTGGTCGATGTAACCGGCAAGTCGGCCTTGCTCCAACATCTTTGCCGCGTAGTCCTCGGCCTTCTCAGCGTCGATGCCCAGTAGTTCACCCAGCTGATCAAATCCGATGTTGTTGTAGAGCTTCGATGCGCCGAGCAAGTTGTGTTCCAGGATAGCCTTGTCGAGCACAGTCAAGCCATCAGCGGCCCGGGCGAGATGGTGAGGTTCGAGCTTGGCGGAGAAGGCGTTGATCTCGGCAGGTGTGAGGAGGCGGTTCAAGAAGATCTTCTCGAGGATGGCGTAGTCGTCGGCGGAACTGGCTCGGTCGTCCTTGTACAGCTTCGCCAACATCTTACCTCGTTGCGGACCAGCAGGAGCGAGGACTGCACAGATGATTGCTTTCCCAAGGAAGTTGTCGCGCTCTTCAGAGTCCACAACTGGCTCGTTACTCAAGGTGTAGTATCCCTGCGCGGCATCAAGGAAGGACCGTTGCGAGTCGAGAATGCGGGCTTGACTCAATTGGAACATGACCTTGGTGGTCTTGTCTTGTACGTTGTAGATGATGTTCTTGATCTTGTTCAGATGTGTGAAGGCGCTCGTCGGATCGTCTTCCTCCAAGTAACACCGCACTATCCGGATCCAGACCTGCGCCTTATCGTCCGCGGAGACAGACTTTTGTGTTGACTCAAGGTTTATGGTCGCGAGCGTCTGCGCTGACCGTCTGAAGTCCTCGTTCTGCTCGAACGCATCCGCCAGAGCATGCTTGATCTGAGTGTCCTGCTCCTCATACTGGCCCGCGCCCTTGGACTGTAATAGTGTGATGACCTTCTCTCCAACTTCAATCCTGGCGTCTGCGTCCTTGACAGTCCGGAAAGCATCTACGAAAGCAGCGAGGAGCGGTCGCAGAACGACTATACCGAGCGAGTCATCGAGGAGAGTTTGTGCGTATGCGTTCAGATCGGCAGCGACATTGGTGGATGATTCTATGATCTGCTGGAGGAGAGCAGTGTACTGAGAGGGCTTTTCGCTGGCCGGTGCCGCCTCAATCTGCTGTAAAGCCGAGGTGACAGCTTGTGAAGCCATTGCGGGGGTGTTTGGATGAGCTGGGTTGGTTGAGAAGACGTTTAGGGCTCGACCTTGAACGTTATAAGAGAATGGATGGCGAGGACAAGAGGATCACTCGATAGCTGCAATCGAGATTCGGTCGTGCCTGTTGGTTGTTGATAGGCAGCAGACGTGGGGCAAGCGCGACCTCTCCAGAGCTGCATTATCGATAAGGACTTGGCACGCTAGTGCAGAAGCGCGTCGGGGAAGAGCGCGCCCCAGTCCAGTCGATCTTTCATCATCTCTACCAACTCACCCCAGGCAGCAACACACACACACTCGCTACCATGAACGGCATCAAGACAGAAGCTGGAATCAAGGCGGAAGGCGACATAGGTTTCATGGACGATGACTTCTACGAGGACACCGGCGAGATGAGCATCAATAAGGACAATCCTCAACAGGATGTCTGGCTCACGCGTATTCCAGACTGGCTCTACGAGGCAGTGTCTAAGTGGGAAAACGTCGCCGACGGCAACGACAACGATCAGATACAGATCGGTGAAGTCCTCGCATTCGCGACGACGAGCGGCATCGACAAGGACAAGCCTATGCGCGTCTTCCTCGACGATCGTTGGCGCGCAAAGTCCAACTTACCCTCCGCCTTCCAACTCGATCCTGCAGCCGCTTCCGAAGCGCAACTGGGTAACACATACATCTTTACAGAGAAGGATCTGCCAGGGTTCAAGGGACAAGGCTTCGGCTATGGGAGAGGCCACGGAGGCTATGGTGGTGGTGTACAAGATCCGAATGCGCGCGTCCAAAAACGGAGCAAGTACAAGAAGGCGATCCCCAAACAGACTGCCCTCGTCGGCCACGCGACACGGCAGTATAACGCGAATCCTCTCGAAACCAAAGAGTTCAAGGACTTCAGCGCCGCACGCATCAAGCAAGCCATTCAAGGCTCCTACACCACCACCATCATCACGAAAGACACCGAAGTCTCTGACGTCAACAACTCCATCACCCTCAACAACCGCTTCAAGAACTTCATCAAGCCCACGACCAAGGCCAAGTCACAGCAGAACAAGGCGGCTCGTATGGCTCGTTCCGACCTCATCGATGTACTGCACCAGCTGTTCGACGAATACCAGTACTGGCCGATGAAGGCTATCAAACAGCGCACAAAACAACCAGAGCAGTATCTCAAGGAGGTGCTTGGCGACATTGCGCTGCTTGTCAAGTCTGGGCCCTTTGCGAGCAACTGGAAGCGGCAGGCCGTCTTCGACAACCAACGCGATACTAGTAAGCAAGCAGAGGCAGCTGCGCCAGAGGGTCCGGGTGATGGCGACTCAGAGGGCGAGGACGAGATGGAGGATGTAGTGTAGAAGACTGTGGTGGGATGGGGTGGTTGATCAAATTGTTGCGTTGGCGATACCCAGTCCGTGAAGGAACACACACGGCGCCATAGAAAGGAGCTTCATCATTTTCAGGTTTATTATACTGCATGCTCCCTCGAGAATGAACAGTATTAATGTGTTGCAGCATGTCAGCGTACAACAGCGTATGCGATCAGAGTGTGAGGTCCTATCAACTGATCGTCGTGGCAATGACGGCATCTTAGCGACTAACGTCCATGACTCAAGCGGACCTGGCCGACCCGCTCATCTCACAATCTAACGGTCATTCCGACTCCGCCTTCTAACTCCATCGCTTTTCAATTTGTACATATGTTATCCTTTTGATACACTCTCTTCATTGTTGACATACGCTCGGGCTTCCAATTGCTCGCACCAAGAAGTGGCGAAAAACTTTGCATGACCTCCATCCTCCTGGAATTGCACGCCAAAAAGGTGTCATGACACCACAAAAGCAAGAGCAGAGCCACTGGTTGGACAAATACGCATCAAACTATGCCCAGTGGAAGCTGTCAGAAGATGCAGATGGCACCCAGCTGTTCAAGCGTCCTCTCGGGCTAGTGGAGACTTCTTTTGACTCTGATGGCGCGTATTACGGTGGCCGGGCAGGTATGTAGGATGTTTAGAATATGTTATACTCATTTCTCAATTGCCTAAAGAGAGGTATCCTTGTCATATCGAGCATGGTTGGAACGCGACTGACCGTATGACAGATATGACGGCCCTCTTCACATTAGCAGTCCAACACAAGCTCTCGAAGTCAGAGCTGAGGCGCAAGATAGCGCTTGCCTGGACTTCTCTTCGCCTTCAGCACCCTTTACTCCTGTCTCGAGTGGTCGATGATCAAGAAACAGGAAGACGAGCCTTTGCCGTCGATGTACCCACTTCTCAAGATTCTGCCATTCAAGATGTCGAGAAGAGTATCGTTTGGATCGAAGAATCGTATGAGAAAGTCGATGAAAAAGAGTTGTACCACCACGCCTACAACGTAACTCGCATCATTGAACCTACGAAATGTCTATCGAAGTTCCATGTCCTGCCTTTGCGACAACTCCCAGACGGGACATATGAGCTACACTTCCTCATTGTGATCGCGCACCAGATATCCGATGGTCTATCCGCGTACAGCTGGTTCAGCCATTTCGTTCGCATTTTCAACCAACCATCCCAGGACATCTTAGCAGAGATTGAATCGGTTCGTCAACCTCAGAAGATCAAAACAGTCCTGCCAGCCGCCCAGGAAGACCTATACCCACCGATTGCAGGCAACAAAGCGAGACAGCGCTGGTTCTGGGCGCTCATCAGAGTATTGCGGCATGTGAAGAAAGGAGGACTACCACCCACCTTTACGAATCCGCTGCGGAGAGAGAAGAGGTTGGAGGAGCCAGTACCACTCGAACCCAAGTTCAACAAGATACTCGACTATAGCCCTTCGACTCGCCCTCCAATGTCCTGTGGACATGTATCCGCATCCCTTTCGCCCGCCGCCTCAGCACGTCTGATATCCCTATGCCGCTCCGCAAACGTCAGTATAGGAGCCGGATGTTTCGCCCTCGCCGGCCTAGCAATGATGGCAATCCACGAAAAGCGATCTCCATCAACCAACCACCCGCCATTTACAGCCTCCTTCCCACTAAACCCCCGCGCCTTCTTCGTGAACCCGCCTCCGCCCGACTCATGCATGCTAGCCTTTAGCGAAGGCATAGTAATGCCCTTCTTATCCTCCCACCTGCCCATAGAAGGACGCTTCAAGCTGGTAGCAAAGCATGCGAACCGCGAGTTACGAGTCTACCAGAAACGTCTCAAGGGAAAAGGAAAGACGGGTACAGCAGGTATACTGGATAAAGGCTCACCAGGCCGCCTCCTCGCAACAGGCTACGTCGCGCAGATCGAACGCGTCGAAGCGAAACTCCCACCGTCGCGTCGCTCACCTTCTTTCCAGAACCCACAAGGCTCTCTAGCACCTAGCACAGCAGGCTTCGGAGCGACATGCGGTGTCTCTTCCATCGGCCCTCTAGCTGCGTTCTTCAAGCGTGGGACGTATGACGTTCAGAATCTTGGGGACAAGGACTTCGCAGCGGACTTCCGCGATGTGAAGATTGGGGTTCGAGCGAGGGAGGACGAGTTTCTGGTTGGCAGCTCGACTAGTGCGGAGGGGATTGTGGGATTTGGCGTCAGCTATGATATCAACGCTATTAGTGCTGAGGCGGCGGAGGTGTGGAGGGAGACTATTGAGGGGTTGTTGGAGGGAAGGGAGGTGGCAAGACTGTAGATGATAGATCAAGTGGCCACAAAATTCAGCAGTCGAAGAGAAGCTGACATGCATATTGTATGGTCATTCATGTATGAAAGGCGCATTGAGGCTGCGCAGGCTCGTGGTTCGCTACCGCATTCCCGTGAACAGCCAACATGGTGGGCAGTGCTTTTCCAACCCGCTTGACTACAGCTCATATTGCGCCTTGACGTCTTTAAAGAAATCAGTCTCTGGACAGTTAAGTTCGACCTTTTCTGACCACTCCTTCCGCCATTCTGCTTCGGTCCAGTCTTTCCTCTCGAAGAACATGACATCCGCATCCCACACCTCGCCTACGGGCCCCGTGAATCGTATATTCGATGTGCCATCCACGATACCACGTACAGCCTGGGAGAAACCTGCTGGCAGTTGCCACGCAAGTGAGACGGTGTGGCGAGCATTGGGATCGCGGATCCATGGGGTAGGCTGCACGCCGTTACGCTTTGCTTGAGTGAGCATAACTTCCTGCATGGCAGCGGCATACTTCATGATCTCGAAAGCGTGAACTGCCTCTCTTGTACTGCCATCAATGATGAGCTGATAGGCATCAAAAGGCATGCCGTTAGTGAACAATGATATGGTCTCATTGATCCAAGGTACAAACATAATGAGACAGGTGTAGCCCATTATATATGAATCGCCGTCGTCAATTCCCCATGGTGTGATCTCCGGAAGGAGATTCTGGAAAAGCCCAATTTTGTGCTCGATGCGTAAAGCCGGATTGCTCTTGCAGAAGGCTATTAGCCCTCGCATATGACATGCAGGACGAAGCATAGACATACGATCCTCGATAAGGACGATCTTTCGAAGGTGCAATAGCTGCTCTGATGGTATTTTATGTACTAGAAGGTAGCTTAGTATAGAGACGCTACGAAGCACTGGCATGCAGTCAAGGCACCACAGTCGACTTGATCAGCCCGAAGAAAACATCGGCGACCTACAGCAATGAAAGGAGGGTTACTTACGGTAATCAATAGCTACCGCAGCCGCGGCGAAGTAGCACCTGAACTTGCTCACGGATGAGTGGTAGACCTCCGGATCGACAGCACGAGCTGGTTTAGGATCTGTCTGGTTGCAGAGAAGGGTTTCCATGCGCGAGAGATCGGCATCCTCGGGTATCCACCATGGATCAGGCCTCCACGAGAGCAGCTCTCCTAACGACCCTTTGAGGAAGATATTGTCTTGATCCCGCCAGGACCCGACAGGACATAGTCCATGGCCAAACACTCCGTCTGTGAGCTCCTTGAACCTTTCTGGGTTGCGAGTATTGGCGCGATTCAGGGCAAACAATAGCGCATCGATACATGCTTGGAAGACAACATCGTTCCTCCGTATGGGCGCCATCCTATAGTCGAGAATATCGCGCCGTCGAGCGACCGCTTGCGGTAACGAGTCGCGGAAATACAGTCCCATGTTTGGATAACGCGCCTCTATGTCGTCAAAGTCGGAAGCTTGTAACAAGCCGGCTGCGCAAATCAACATTCGTTGTCTATGTATCTGAATAAGGTCTGTCACTGGAGAAAAGTCGTTAGCGAGACTTGTAAACAGGAGTACGATGCAGAGCTTACAGCAATAAAGCCGAGCGACCCTTGAGCGAAGGCCCATGAATTCTGGCCCGTCGTAGGCAGAGCACCGTGTACTAAACACGGCTTTCTGGAAAGCGACTTGATTCATTTCTTCCGCGGCAATCTTACAAGTCACTACTAGACCGAGGTTTTCTGCACGCGCAGCTGCATCTTGATAGCGCAACTGATTTGTTTCCTTATTGTACTCGTAAGATCGCCTCTTCTCTGCATAGTATTCGTAGATTTGGTCGCGGAGTTCTCGAGGTAGACGAAATAACGGAGACTGTAGCTGCGTCGAGTAGGTGTTCGACAACTCGGCTGTAGCCATCGATGGAGTTATACACCGGTGAGTAGAGTTGTTTTTCGACATGTCTGAGTATGCAGATAGCATACAAGACATGAGTGGTGATTGTAGTAATGGAATTTTATACAGTTGGGGATGACTCTTTCTCTTGTGGAATTCCGTGGATGGTCACACTCGACATACTCACTAGCGGTTCGCGCTGGCTGGGAGAACCAGAAACGCAGTAGTGGTGACTCACTTGCAGGACTGCATCCGGCAGTTAAATGAACAACAAGACTCACCGGGTAACATTACAAGTTGAACCAACATAATCTGTTGAGAAGACACAGAGGCGCAGGAATGGTGAGTCAGTAGCAGGCGTGGTAACTGCGAGCCGGTCTTCTGTAGACCTTAGAAGCTATGAAACTCTGACTCATACTTCTCGAACCATGTGCATTATAGTAGCTCGGGAAAGATACGCATTTGCGGCCAGTGAGGCATGTTCTCTGACTTCGTAGGTAATTGTACGAGGCATGGGCGACATCCGCGCAGGAATGCTAACTTTGGTTAGCGCGTGCCGATATTGATGACGCAATGCGTAGCTAACAGGGGCTGTCGCGAAAGTCATTCGCGCCGCGATATCGTGCAGGTTCATCCTCATATCTATCGCATATTTAGAAGTCTGTTTGAATCTCATTCGATTCAACAAGCCATATATCAAGTTATGTGTCTCTTGACTGCATCGTTACTCGGCCCTACCTAGTTACTCAGGCATTAAGAGTACCTACATAGGTAGGTAGCACAAATACTCGATGTCTAACTTCCCTAGGCAGTTTCCCCTACCTCCCGAGGTCCTCTTCTCTGTCTTTCGCGCTCGAGCCTGAGGGTCTCTTCGCCAGAAGACCTCTCAGTGGTTTCTAAGGAAACGCCTCGATCTTAGAAATAACAACGCCTGGCAAACGCATATTTATCCGTCGGATCAGATCCTCGTTCCACCGGCCATGGCTGTCCCGTATCTCAATCATTTCTAAGCCCCTTAAAGAGGCCATATCGTCCTCTAGTCCCATGACTATACTCCCCACAGCTGTCCTAAGTTGCATCCTCTTAATAGCCTGTAGTTGCTTCTGGCCGGTGTGATGAAGTAGCTTCCATGCATTGGAACTAAAACCCGTCACAGCAAAGACGTTGAGAGTGTAGGGCAGCATAGCGGTCTCTGTGTTGATCTGCGAGCAGCTTCCAAGGAGGGCGAGAAGATGTCGCTTGTGGCCGGCTCGGTCCCTCATCGCTGTTCTTATCATCTCTATCGGATGATCCATACGTAACACATACTCGTAGATGATGTTACGAAGCTCAGGTGGAAGACGGAGGAGAGGGGAGTTTGCCTGGTTCTCTTGGGTTCTGTCAGACTGTAAGTAAGTTGTAGCGGATGTGCGAACTCTTGAACTCACCGACGTATGCGCTCAGCATGCGAAGTACTCAGGCGGATTATGTCCTGAAGCTCTCCTGAATCCTCCATGAAACTTCCGTTGGTTTGATTTGGTTGGTTGAGTCTATTGGATGTATTGATTGCCGACCAAGGTATGGTAAGGTGTTCTCGATGAAGGTAGAAGCCAGAAGACTGGAATGTTAATAGGCTAATGAGGGGCTAGGTGTGCACGGATACATGATAGTCACAAGCAATTTGCAATCCCAAGGATTGACATAACACACTAGTCTATCGGAATGCACGAGGTAAGCCCACCTCACCGAACGCAGCCAAGATGATTGACCTGGCTCTCCAACCAGTGCTATGACCACGGCAGAGGTTTCAATGTGTATGGCGACACAACTATAACCTCGATCTCACCTGCCTGGCCTTTTGCAACTGCAGCTTCCGCTTCTTTCACACGAGCAAACTCCTTCTTGGTGCTCCATAGACCCCTAAGCTCTCCCATATACAGTTTCTTCAACCCCTTGCATCTACCCAGGCTCCTAAGCACCATCTTCAGAGCCTCGCTTCCGCTCTGAAACGCGCCCCAACTTATATCAACCATAATCATCGTCATGGCTTCGAGCTGAGCATGTTTGCGTGAAGCGACAAAGCGATCGAGTTCAAAGACGTTGTTAAAGGAAAACAAGTTCTCGGAGTATACTAGAGTAGCTGTTTCGGAGTAAATTTGACGACAGACGCGCGGTAGGGCGATGTTGGCAGGTGTTGACCGGAAGACGTCGTTATCGCTGTTGAGGTGGCGCCATTCGCGGGTGCTTCCGTGCCTAAACATGGGTGTACGAAGTCAGTGAATGTCTCACATCGTACAGTAATATCTCTTACCAACGGTGTATATACCGGCCGCCTCCCAAAGCATACCTGAAGATCTTGTTTCGAAGTTCGGCGGGAAGACGGAGAAGGGGAGACTGTTGCGTGTTGGACTTGACGCTTTGGGTACTATTAGTTGTATGCAACTCTTCTGCTTCATAAGGGCTCACATGGGGACGAGGTCTTTTGGTGTTTTCCGCAAGGAGACGAGACCGCCGCGAGTACGATAGACGCGCTTGGAAGACTCCGTGATCGGTTTGGCAGGACGCTTGCGCATGTTGTAGCGCGCTTCAGGGACTGGCTGGGTAGCCTCTTCTGGGAGCTTGGGCTTGTTCATAGTGGTGGCAGTTCTAAGTTGAGACACTGAATAGTGATTCCCAAGTCAAGTCAAAAGGAGCCGAGCTGAAGTATCAAGGGGGCTTCTTGAGTACGTCAGCTGATGTACTCTAGTAGGGTGGGTCATTCATCGTGCAGTGAGGTAGCCATAGACACAGAAGCATGTGTCAATGCATCGTAGTGAATAGTTGCCGCACTTAGCACCGTCTAAGCTCATTCAAACCACTAGTCGCTTCAGCTCTTATTCAAAAGTTTGACCTCCTTCTTACCTCACTTTCTCCACTACCTGACACAATTCCCTGAACATACACCGAGCCGTTCGGTCAAAAACCCAACTAAAGTAACTCCAATCGAACGATAAGTACCACAGGCGCAAGACTAACCATGGTTTCTCAAACGCACAAGAAGTGTGATCAAGCAAGCGCCTTAAGTAATAAGATGCCAGCCGAAGAGCGAAAAGAGGATGGCTTATTGGATCTTTCACAAACGCCAGACAATCTTGTGACGATGTAAGTGAAGACCTCAACGATCCTCATTCCCCTCTGACAGTATCCAGTGCCCAAGACAACAGTGTGAACTCTCCTCTCCTGCGACTACCAGCCGAACTCCGCACAAAGATATGGCACTACGCACTTGGCGGTATAACCGTGTACCCCAACCTCAAACGACTGAGATATCGCAATTACGGCTCTACATCAACGCGTCTCTTCAAAAGCAATCTAGGGCAGCTTAGCCTCCCTCGCACCTGCCGACAAATCTACTCCGAGGCCGCTCTGGTCTTCTACCACGAGAATACGTTTGCTTTCCACGATTACAAAGCCTTCAAGCGTTTTCGAGATCGAATCCGAAATGCCCACTTCGCGATGATACGATCCATTTCCGTGAGGACCATTGGCGCTCTTCTGACGTTTCAAAAAGAACTCATGGAGGCTGACAGGTCTCAAGCCTCCTATCGATACTCCCACAATCTTAAGGAAGAGTTTCTAAACTACTACGATCCTATGGAACAGGATCTGCGATGGATCATACGACTGGTAATTCCTGGTCTACTGTCAACATTTCCCAATTTACATAAAATCTTGATTGCGTGTTCTTGTCATGCGAATGGGATTCAGGGGGAATGCAGTTTTGATACTCGAGTTTCGTGGGCGCCATTTCATAGAGAGGGAGTCGAAGTTGCGTTCCGTGAGTAGAGGCGACTCGGTGTAGATTGTGGGGGCAGAACTCGATGGCTTCATGCGGAAACAACCAAGAGATCACTGTACACGTTTGGGTGATGAAGAAAATCGAGAGCGAAACGATTGGGGAGGATATGGCGGCTCAAGACTAGCTCAACGAACTCTCCATCCAATACACACACTCTTCTCTTGGCTGCTCATTTTTACCCCGCCTGTGTACGCAACGCATTACACCTAAGTTTTGCTGTCTCTTCACTTTGTCCAGGGAAGACCCAGCTTCTTCATCTCCACCGCTAATTGCAGAATATAATCGATACTCTCGCACTGCGTTTTCGCCTTGTGTACGTTATCGCCCCACACGTAAATGCCGTGTCTCTTGACAAGAATCGCGTACGAATCGGGGTATTTCTCCATCGCCTCCTCCAAACTCTCCCTCAAATCCTCTTCGTGCGCAGTATTCTCGATGATGGGTATACGCAGACGGTCATAGTAACCTAGGTTACCCTGCTTCCCTCTTCCTTTCGGTATGCCCTTGATCTGTTCTATCTCTTCGATCTCAAAGCACGCGTCTTTTCCAAAATCGCGCTCGACGAGGAGGGTCACGAGAACGGCCCATTGTGAGTGTGTATGGATGCAGCAGCCGGCGCCGCGTTCGAAGGCCGCAAGGAAGAGCGGCGTGCACGCTGAGGGTTTGAGGACCTAAAATCTTCTTAGCTGTATTTCCCATAGTCCAATCTCGCGCGATATACCTGTGGTCTCCTCAAGTACTCCTTGCTGTTGAAGTCCATAACAAACATATCGGTAGGCTTCATGAGCTCTTTCTGTACGCCGCTGGGCGCAATGTATATCTTGTCTTCATGGCGTATGCTCGTTCCTCCGCCAGTGCCTGTCACCTGGCGGAATCTCCGTGTTAGCCATCACTCGATCGTGTCTTCATCCGCGTCCCCCCGACGCCTGGAGATCATCGTACCCAGCCCAAGCTGTAAAACTTTGCGCAGAGCGTGCAGATGTGGTTCGCGGGGTGACTTGGGTCATCGGAGTGCACGAGGGCCTCGGCATCATGTTCGCTGGAACTCATTGTGATGTTGCGCAAAGGTGTTGTCGAAGGGTGAAGTTTGGTGGATTTTCTGGAGCCCAATGACGCGACTTGCGATCGCGACTACCCCACGTGGTCCGCGCTAGTGTGCATCCCACCATAGTCAGGCACAATGCAGACATTAATCCAGGTAGGTCATACAAAACTCAAGGACATGGTTGAAAGAGTGTCTGTGTCTATTAATTACCAAACAGAAAAGAAGGCTGTCTCATAGTCGAGACCATAGCCTGAGGTATCATCGATGTCCAACGCTCATACCACTACCAATCCTCCAGGAAAGTCGCTTGACTTGGGTATCATATCTAGTTTGTAGTCGTGTTTTGCGCCAAAGGAGAGGGCTCATGTTCCTTCTTCTTATCCAAATGAAGTACTTCCTTGACCTTGTCGCCCAGTCCCTTGCGATCGGGAGATTGGCTGTGCCCGCCGTGCTTCTCCTTGTAGACGTTTCCGGCTCCACCTCGCTACAGTAATGTCAGTCGAGTTTGATGTTACTCATATAACATGACGTACGCCGGTGTGGAACTCGTCTTGCGCGTTGCGCTGGTTAATCTCGGGAACCATGTCTACTGAGCGACGACCTTCGTCAGACTGCGGCCCAACGCGAGGTGACTTTCCGATGTTGCCAGCTCCCCCACGGCCAGTGGAGAAATCTCCATCGAGAGAGTCGCCTTGAACGCCCTCGCGAACCATGCCTCCATCAGTGTAGACGTTGGTGTCGGGGCCAATGTTGCCGGCGCCTGCGTCAGCGATCAGCTTTCCCTGTTCTTGCATATTGAAGTATCATGCAGGGCATACCTCCGCGGCCAGTTGAGTGGATTGGGGTAGTAGTCATTCTGATGGTTTAGCTTTCGCGATGATTGTGAAAACAAATGTTGTCTTGTTGAGATGACAAAGAATTGGTGTCAAGGATGTAGGATATGCTAGGGTGGTCGAACGGCAGGGCGAAGCGCGTTTTCAGGCTCTTATATTTGCTCGTCCAGTCCTACAAGCAGGCCATCTCAGAGTGACGCAATGACGCAATCGCATCTCCAGGTGCTCTAATCGATTGGCGACGCGGGATGGAAGTAGTTTCCGAGTTGGAAACAGGCGCCAGCAGGCTCATGGCTGCTAGTCGTCCAACTAAGACGACGAGCCAAGGAAAGATGCGAGCATGAGGTACAAATTTCGATGGTTTTGACTCTTCTCATCGTCCCGTGGGTGTGGTTTATGCGATGGCGTGAGGTGATCTTCAATGTTCGCGCGATAAGGCCGGGTGGATTGATTCGCCCAGCGACTGACTAAGCGGGCTGTATCCCACTGCTCGACATGGTGATTGCATTCTCACATGTCATCGCCGACATGGACACGGCTTGCTCGGAGGTTGGTGGAAGCTTTGGCGAGAGATGCGCTGCACGAGGATTGCTGGGATTTGTAGTCTTGGAGCTCTTGCCACCCCTAACGCAGGGGCAGGCGACGTGTGGTTCATCAGACTACGTCGGTACACAGATCTAGCATAGAACACACAGAAACCGCCTTTTGGCTTGTTACCCTGCACCTAAAGTTTTGATGTCCCAATGACGATCTCACATAATAGAATGATGGTTTTGATTTGGGCATGCCTTTTGGGCGAATATTGAATTATGATTATGCGGTACGAAGCGCTCTGACAATGTTGTTTATACAAAGATTGAGAATCAACAAAGGGGTATAATCATATCGAACATCTGATACTTCAAGATCTAAGGCCTTGCTCATCACTCGGCCTGGCTTGACCTTCCTCCGCGTTTCTAGCTTGCACTTTGTCTTGGTCTGCATGCTTGGCCGGATCAAAGACATAGATTGGGAACTCGAGGAAGATGGTTCTCTTTAGAATGACGGGCAGCTTGGCGTATAGCTGTGGCGGGAAAGGGATGAGAATGCTCGTTCGGTGGAGGTATTGCTCGTACTCGGGCCATCGGTTGCCTTTCTCGTATCTCTTCTTTGCGCCAGGTCGTTCCTGCAGCGTAAGACCGGATACGAACATGAGTAGCAGAGTCAGGAAGAATGGACCGAGAATGGACGCGTACAGAGCGTCATATGCACCGCCCGAGACGTAGTTGTTTGCAGCCGGGGATACAGCGATCGTGAAGATACCTGTCATAATCAGTTTTGGTCCAAAGAAGTTCAATGAGCAACACCTACCGAATTGGATGAGCATCTCGCCGAAGTAATTCGGGTGGCGCGTCCAAGCAAAGAACCCGACGTTGCAGACTGCGCCGTCGCTACCGTGAGCAGTACGGAACCTGTACTTCTGAACGTCGGAAACACTTTCCATGATGAAACCGATTGACCACAGGATGATGCCAGCGATATCACAACCTGTTCCAAAGTCTGGCTGATTGAATCGAGTGACTTTTGGCGAGTTCAGAATAGTGACCGGCATAGATACAGTCCAGACCCAGAACATTTGACTGTAACCCATCAGTAATGACACCCAGCTTACGTCTGTAGCTACTCACAACACCCAGAATCCGAGGAACGACCAGAACTTGTCCCTCTTATCGTCGAAACGATCATCTTTGCCAGTCTTGAGAATCCTGAAAAGAAGAAAGCCGCTCAACCTTGCCGCCCACAGCATGATAAACAGCGATACCACAATGTTGCGCGCATCGCCGCGGTTCTCGCTGCACGAAAGCGTGATAATCGCAAGAAGGATGAAGTTGGTGCCGCCGGCAAAATCAGTAAGTTTGTCGAATTTGAACGAGAAGGCGATCGCAAAGCCGATCAGCTGGTATGCAACAGTGACGAGGAAGGTGATGGCAAGATAATAGTCATCGAGGACGTGTATGGCGGCCATGATGACCTCTGGACGATCTGTTGTTGTGTGCGCGAACCTTGACAGCAGAGTTGCGCCTACATATACAGAAGCCTAGAGCTTACAGCTACGTCGCTACGTACGGAAGCCGAACGTTCCACGCTGCGCTGGCAAAATTTGGCCGACTCCGACGAGCGAGAATCGTATTCTTTGCGATGGAAGTTGGCCCCAGGGGCTGGCAAGCGTCAGGCCCAGGGTAATGACGCACGTCATCGGTCGCCAAGCCACGATTACTAGGCACGACTTTCTCCCGCGATCACCAGCCCTACGCACATGCTTCACATTACAACGCGACTTTGCAGCTTCGCGATTGATAAGCCTTTTCTATCGCACGGCACTTGGGCGGAAATAGATCGGTAATGGAAGATCGATTTCGTTCATGCACGAGCGGAAGGAAGAAAACGCCATGTTCCACAGAGTGAAACGCCTCCGGTGTGAACCCCATCGCCTCGCGCACATCGCGTGTCAGACTAGACCACCATAGCGGCTGGCCAGACGATCGTGAAGCTTGACTGCCACCAAAATCGCTGTTCGCGGGCCTGTCGATCATGGGTCGCGCGTTACTGGCCTGGAACAAACCCTGATGACTAGGCTGACCCGACAATGCCATCACCGGCTGCACTACTGCGCGCTGGGACTCCATTTGAGGAACACTGTTCCGACCCTTGAGACGCACCTGAACACTGTTCGAGTAGCCGCGAAGGCTCGAAACCAGCACCACACGGTTAGAAACATGCTGAGCGGGGCTGACATGTCGGACCCGTTAAGTAGGATAGTTTTCGCCTCAGTCATGAACCTTTGAACGGTTTGGCACGCTCTCGCACTATCGGAAGCTTACATTCGTTTGCATCCGGACTATCTGTTTCTATTGTGTGTCCACACGTTTCCGTTCCATCTTCAGCTCTTCGGTCTTTCTGCTGTGCAGGTACTGAGAGGTTCTGCATGTCTGTGACATCGACTTCGATTCTACTCCAGCTGGACTGTTGATGTACTAATTACTAATTTTCTTTTCTATCATTTCCGGTTCTCACTTCATCAAGGTATCTACAATGACTAGAACTCGATCGTCCTGGGTACCAGCCCTGCTGCTCATGAGTGCAGTACGTATGTCATTTGCTTGTAGGGACTCTTCACTGACTGCGTATAGACGGTCACTCAGGCAGTACTTGATCTTCACAATACTCACATACGAACCGAGGTCTCGGGTAGACGTATCGACAACTTGGTATCGGGACTCGACTGGCAACGACGGGATACAGAAGCACTCAACGTACCTGCTGCCGAGCAAGCCAGTGCACTGGACAATGGAAATATTGCCGCCAGGCTTGCACAGAACGGCCTGGACGCAAACGCCTTGTTGAATGGGCTCGCGCAAGGCCAAGGACAAGGCCAAAGAAGTGGCAACGGAGACATCAACACGAATGATGTCGGTGGAGACCTCGCAAACCAGATCGCTGGTGGAGGTTCTCCGAGCGTTGAAGGCATTCTCATTGGGCTTAATGGGCAAAAGCAGAGTCCATCGACAAACCAGACCAGCACCCCGCAGCCGCAGCCGCAGCCGCAGCCGCAGGGCCAGAGTGGTGCGCAAGGAACGTCACAGGGTGACAACCAAGGAGCAGGAGGGGACATCAAGTCGAGCGACATCGCCGGGGATCTTGCAAACCAGCTGGCCCCCAAACCCGGTGCTAGTCAGGGTGGCAGCGCCGACATTGCTGGAGATCTCGCTAATCAACTCGCACCGAATGGACAAGGCCAACTACCATCCCAGTCTGGAGCACCGCAAAATGGTAGCAACTTTCAAACGATTCAGATAGTTCAGACCATCGTCACTCAACCCAATGGCCAGGAGATTGCAGCAACGCTGGTTGAAGCAGCGCCACAGGGAGCAGCCAAAGCGACGCCACCCGCTGGAGAAGCGCCAGCAGCAGCATTGCCATCGGCCCCAGCTGAAGCGACATCAGCATCATCACCACCAGCCGGAGAAGCCACTGCCACATCGTCATCAACCGCCGCAAAGGCACCAGCTGAAGCATCTGCTTCATCACCGGCAGAGGCAGAGGCACCAACTACGTCGTCTTCAGCTAAAGGGGAAGCGCCGGCAGAAGCGGCACCAGCATCGCCGCCAGCCGAAGGAGAAGCATCAGCTTCGTCATCAGCCGCCAAAGAATCTCCAGCTGCATCGTCCAAAGCTGCGGCCGAGACACCAGCAGCAGCCACTGCATCAGCATCATCTGCCGCCGTTGAGAAGCCAGCAGAAGCTTCCGCTTCGTCAAAGGCGGTAAAGACAGTCTTTCCCGCTGGGAAGTCAGCTTTGCCAAAAGTGACTCCTATTCCCTGGACGAATGCGCCTTCCCAGATGGGAGGTATGGCTGCTGGAAACTCAAGCAGCATGGGTGCTAAGGGGGCCGCTATGCCCGCTGCTGAGCCCATGCAGACAGCCAGTCTAGCGGAAAGCAAGAACTCTACTGTACGTTGTTGAGTTATGTTTTATTCTGTACATCGCTAACGCTACCCCAGGGTTCGGCAGCCGCCATGGCACCTGCAGCTGCTGTGACTGTATCGGCCGGATCAGAGCCCGCAGCTGGCGCTCAAGGCGCTTCAAATTCCACTTCCGCCAGTACTGCAGCGATCGACTCGGCCAAGCTTACGGCCGGAGGTCTTGCTGCAACGACAACAACTGCAGTAGGCATGGCAGTCACAGTCAAAGCCGATGGAAACAGTACTGCTGGAGTTGCCAGCGCTTCTGGTGGAGGTGGAGCAGCAGCCGCGGTTACTGTTGTCGCCGGCTCAGGATCTGGAACGAACAGCACTGCATCCTCGGGTGGAGCAGCAGCCGCGGTCACTGTTGTCGCAGGCGGAGGAAGCAATGGGACTGCCGCCGGCCTCGCTGGAGCTACAACCACCTCAAAAGCTGCGGCTGCAGTCACCGTCGTCGCAGGATCTGGTGGTGCAGCCGCTGCTACAGCAGCTTCTCAATGCAACTGCGCTTGTATGTGTCCGGCTGGATCTTTCCCCATGTCCGCACCGCAGGCGCAGCCCTTCCAACTAGGATCCATGAGCAGCGCGCCAACAATGAGTCAAAGTACCATGCAGACTGTCGTGGGCAGTGCTGTAACAGTTGAGGCCGGGGGTTCACCGCCCCCTGGAGCACAGCAGGCTGCTTCGACCAGCTCAAGCAGCACCGTAGCTATCGACTCGGCTACACTGACTCGGCCTGGCCTTGTCGCAGGAACTACGACGAGTGCGGCTGGAGCGGGTGTGACTATGATGGCTAGCGGATCTGCGTCTGCTTCTGCTTCTTCGGCGGCTGCAACATCATCATCTGCAAGTGTAACACCATCTGTCGAGGTATCGCTTGCATCAGCAACTTCTTCCTCTCCTTCCCCAAAAGCAACAACAAGCGCGCAGGCTCAGAGCCAAGTCGCAGCCGGTGCGCCTGCACCTACGCCCGTTGAAGAGCCTCTACCTTTCGATATCAGCACTGTTGCGCTACAGAGTCGTGTCACGGTGAATCTCGGAAGGAGGTTGGTAAAGCCGACGCCGGAGGTTCAGGCAGCGATGTGGTGGTGGTAGATGTCTCATATTTGGCAATATCCAGATCTCTGTGCTTTATTAGTTTCTATGTTATATAGTTGATTGTAGCAGTTGAGCATTGAGTGTTCCTGCGAGGTAGTAATGTTGAGAGAATACAAAGGTGTGGGTATGATGTTTCTGGTGCATTGCTGCTCGTGTCTATGGGTATCATCTGCCGTCTGTCGGGATAGAGTCAAAAAAACTCCTTCCTCAGGATTCTGTCACTTCTCCACCCCCCTCCTGTACTTTTGGCTTTTTGTTCTTGGCTTGCTGGCGCTTCGAGATCGGCTTTTCTGCCTTTGTCTCGTGCAAGGGAGTGCCCTCTAAGCTCTCGCCTGGCCGCTTGCCGTTCTGGTTCTTGTTTGCTTTCCCCTTCGGATCTTGCTTGTCCTTGCCCTTAGCCGTAGAGCTTTGCGCTGGCTTCTCTCCACCATAGACGATATCTATGATGCCCTTGAAGCTCTGGCGCTTCAATCGCGCATACTCGACTACACTCCTAGGCTCCTTTGTAAGACCGTCTTTCCCTCTCTCTGTGCCGAGTCCCCACACAGAAGCTAGGTTGATGACATCGCTCGGTGCGCGTATTCCTAGCACGCTCTTCGCTTCCGAACTAAAGATCAGGCCCCGACCACGGGTCACGCGTATGAGCTGTGTCGCATTGCTAATCAGGTTGCGCTTTGCGGCAGGATCGCTTGACATGATACCCTGGCTGTAGCATATTTCGATCTTAATACCACGGGATATAGCCGTCCCTAGAGTAGGAAACTTGAAATGGGACTCGAATCGCCGGGTCAGGTCGAGTGAAATTATGTCTACGTCCAGACTCTGACATGCCTGTTGGAGGGTGCGGTCGTCTGTGGGTCGCGCGGCTACGAGGTCATATTGCTGCTGGAGCTGTGGTATGCGGAAGTTGGACGCGGAATCGGTAAGGAAGATGTTGCATCGTCGTAGGATGCGCATGCGTGGAGGGACCGGGAAAGGGAGTTTTGTGGGTACAGGCGAACTCTGGTTGAGCAGCGCATTAGCGATTGAAAAGAGGAAGGTGAAAGGGTCGCAGTTTCCTCGACGTACTATATCAGTCGGCAGTTTCCCCGAATAGGTGTGCGTGAGAGCAACGACGTCGTATCCTACTGCACCGCGTCAGTCCACCGCCGGCGCATTCAACTACAACTCGAAGAGCTCACATTCGTCGAGGAAAGCTACTGTGCGCTGCAGCTCGCGCGTCGCGTCCGTCCAGGGAACATTCAGGTCGTGAAACATGGCTGCACTAGCTAGAATGACCACTGCAGAGGTTGAAGGGGAAGTGCGGCAGCGCAAGCTAAATAATTGTAAGTGAGATAGAAGGGATCGTCATCAGCACCTGGGCCCGCCTGCCGGAAAAGCTTGGCCCTTGCCTGGTACCAGTCTAACGCCCACAAGCCATCCTCCACCACCAACACGAGCAGCCAGAGCTCACCACCGCCGACACCCAGGCACCCCCGCCCAACCACGAGGCCCATCGCGACTGCCGTAACGGCCCTCTGTCGCGCCTTCCTCCATACCCGCTACTTGCGCTCGCTGTCCTTGGTGCGCTTGCAGGCCTTGCCCTCTTCTCCCAGGGTCCCGACGTCCTCCGCTTCTTCACCCCACTATACGACCCCTCGCTCGATACAACAGCCCCTTGGCGCAGAGATCTCAGTACAGACCTCGAAGAACGCGCAAGGTGGAATTCCACAGATCTCCCGGAGAACTGCTTTGTTACCCGAATGGCGTTGAACAACAGTAGCGGGGCTACAAGCCTCGCTCGCGTCTATGCCGATGTCAACGCGAACATGCCTCGGTCGTACTGGGACTACGACTCTGTGAACATCTCCTGGGGCGTGCTCGAGAACTACGAGGTCGTCCGCAAGATTGGCCGCGGAAAGTACTCGGAGGTCTTTGAGGGCATCAACGTGGTTAACTACCAGAAATGCGTCATCAAGGTCCTCAAGCCCGTCAAGAAGAAGAAGATAAAGCGTGAGATCAAGATCCTGCAGAATCTGTCGGGTGGCCCCAACATCGTCTCGCTGTTGGACGTGGTGCGCGACAACCAGGTTAGTGACGGCTCCGACTGGATTGGCGACTGGGTACTGAGACCCAACCGCTGCCGCGTGCTTGAGAGAAAAGCTGACCAGCGATCAACAGAGCAAAACACCCTCGCTGATATTCGAATACGTCAACAATACCGACTTCCGGAGTCTGTACCCTAAGTTCCAGGACTACGACGTGCGATACTACATCTTCGAGCTGCTCAAGGCCCTCGACTACTGCCACAGCAAAGGCATCATGCACCGTGATGTCAAGCCTCATAACGTTATGATCGATCATGAGAAGCGGAAGGTGGGCACATCCTATCAGAGCAGAGGAGCACAGCTAACGAGTACTAGTTGCGCCTAATCGACTGGGGTCTAGCGGAATTCTACCATGCAGGAACCGAATACAACGTCCGTGTCGCGTCACGTTACTTCAAGGGCCCCGAGCTACTAGTCGATTTCCAAGAGTACGACTACTCGCTTGATATGTGGTCGCTGGGTGCCATGTTCGCCTCAATGATCTTCAGGCGGGAACCATTCTTCCACGGCAATAGCAACTCGGACCAGCTCGTCAAGATTGCCAAGGTGCTTGGAACGGAGGACCTGTTCGACTATCTCGACAAGTACGACATTGAGCTAGACGCCCAGTACGACGACATACTTAGTCGGTATCCCAAGAAGCCGTGGCACTCGTTCATCAATGCCGAGAACCAGCGCTTTGTCAGCAACGATGCGATTGACTTCCTCGACAAACTGCTGCGATACGATCACCAGGTACGTTTTATCATATGTAAAGATGCGGTGTCAAAGACTAACATGTATCAGGACCGACTGACTGCCCAAGAGGCTATGCAACATCCTTACTTTGCGCCCGTCCGACAGGCTGCGCAGCAAAACAGCACCGCGGCATGATTGAGATACCCATTCACGTAATTAGACTTTATGTAATAGCATAAAAGTTGCAGCAACGAAATACTCGGTCTCCCATCTATCTGTTCCAAGTTTTGTTGGCTTGAAACACAACCGAAGTGCCGGCATACAAGCACAAGGCGCACATCACGGAGCGGCAGTGCATAGGGCAAGGTGCTAGGTATCGTTCTTGTATAAGCGATGGGGAGCGCAATGGTACATCGCAGGCGCATGGGAGCAAACAAAGTTCAACAAGTACTCGGCTCAATGCATATTGGGGTGTTGGTGGACGCTCATTCTTGCTAGAAGTGTCTTATGCTCACGGTAGTCAATGATGAATCTTTTTGTGACACACCTATCTCTGACTCGACTTGTGCACCTCAGCTGGTGTTTTGCTTCTCATCACATATGAATCATCGTCGGGCATTCCCGATGTGAGATCGGAGAGCTCCTATCGTCTGGCAATGACTGTGTCCCGTCATGACTGTGTTGTATGCAGTCATGGAGCGACGAGCATGGCTCAATGGTTCGTCGTCGTAGGCGGGGTCCGTCCGAGCTCCAGGATGTGGGGTGACGCAGGCCGGACTTGGACGACTCACACCCAGGCACTTTTTTGTTAATGTTGCCCCGCACCGCGCCCACTACACTGCGCGCCGCCTGCAGACGAAACCTCGATTCTCAAAATCTTGCCAGACGCCCATTGCAATTGAGACGACCAATCCGCAGCCTATCGCGAACCTACACGCCGCTTCACGCTGAGCGCGTGCTCACCCACAAACACCACTACTCGACCGCAACTATGGCGCTCAACGCGTCCTCCCACAACTCGACCGGCGAGAAGACGACGCCAAACACTGCGCCGCCGCCCGAGCTCAGCGCAGACGTCAAGAAAGACATCCTTGGCGCTGCCGAGAACGAGGCTACCGGCCAACATGCGCCTGGCCGTGAGAACGACAAGGGCGTAGAGAAGAAGGAGAAGTCCGCCAAGGAACTCGAGAAGGAGCGCAAGAAGGCCGAGAAGGACGCAAAGTTCAAAGCAAAGAAAGCAGCTGCGGCCGGTGCCTCCAAGGATGTCGCCGCTCCAGCGAAAGAGAAGAAGAAGAAGGGCAAGGAGGAAGAGCAACTACCAGAATACGTCGAAGAGACACCCAAGGGCGAGAAGAAGAGGCTGAGGCCCCTAGATGACGCATATACAAAGGCATACATACCCAAGGTCGTCGAGTCGGCATGGGATGCATGGTGGGATTCCCAGGGCTTCTTCAAGCCTCAGTTCGCCGAGAACGGAGACGTCAAGGGACCCGGACACTTCGTCATCCCAATCCCCCCACCCAACGTTACCGGAAAGCTACACTGCGGTCACGCGCTCGCTACGAGTCTCCAGGATGTCCTCATACGGTGGCATAGGATGAGGGGGTACACCACCCTGTACCTGCCCGGTTGCGACCACGCCGGTATCGCTACACAGTCCGTTGTCGAGAAGATGCTCAAGCGGAGGGAGAACAAGACGAGATACGACCTCGGTCGCCAAAAGTTCCTTGAGCGGACTATGGAGTGGAAAGAGGAGTACCATCAGCATCTCACCAACACTCTGCGCAGAATGGGTGGATCGTTCGATTGGACACGCGAGGCCTTTACCATGGATGAGAACTGCTCCAAGGCTGTTACGGAAACCTTCGTACGCCTGCATGAGGATGGCTTGATCTACCGCAGCAACAGATTGGTCAACTGGTGTACGGCTCTCAACACGGCTCTTAGTACACTTGAGGTCGACAACAAGGATCTGGCTGGACCTACCAAGCTTTCTGTACCCGGATACGAGAGGATGGTTGAGTTCGGTGTCCTTACTCACTTCAAGTACGCCATCGAAGGTACTGACCAGTTCATCGAGATCGCTACCACACGTCCCGAGACTATGCTTGGTGACTCCGGCATCGCTGTCCACCCCAAGGACGATCGTTACAAGGACCTCGTCGGAAAGAAAGCCCGTCATCCCTTCATCGATCGTCTCATGCCTATCGTCGCTGACGACTATGTCGACCCTGAGTTTGGTACCGGAGCTGTGAAGCTCACTCCGGCACACGACCCCAACGATTTCAACCTCGGAAAGAAGCACGGCCTTGAGTTTATCAACATCTTGAACGACAATGGAACTATGAACAAGAACGCTGGTCAATTCGAAGGCGCCAAGCGCTTCGATGTCCGCTACACCGTTGTCGATGCGTTGAAGAAGGCCGACCTCTTTGTGAAGACGGAGCCTAACCCCATGAAGGTCCCCATCTGCTCAAGATCTGGCGACGTCATCGAGCCTATCATGAAGCCGCAATGGTGGATGAAGATGGACAGCCTAGCTAAGCCCGCTATCGAAGCCGTCGAGAAGGGCGACATCAAGATCAGGCCCGCCACCTCCGAGAAGGTCTACATGCACTGGATGAACAACATTCAAGATTGGTGCTTGTCCCGACAGCTTTGGTGGGGTCACCAGATCCCCGCGTACTTTGTCGAAATAGAAGGTCAAGCGGGTGATCGAAGTGAGGACGAACTCTGGATCACCGGCCGGACAGAGGAGGAGGCGCGGGCCAAGGCAGAGAAGAAGTTCCCCGGTAAGAAGTTCACGCTATCACGGGATGAGGATGTCCTCGACACATGGTTCTCTTCCGGTCTGTGGCCATTCTCCACCCTCGGCTGGCCCAACCAGACTGTCGATCTGGAGAAGCTTTTCCCCACATCTGTTCTCGAGACCGGATGGGACATTCTCTTCTTCTGGGTTGCCAGGATGATCTTCCTCTCGCTGTACCTCACCGGCAAGGTTCCGTTCAAGGAGGTCTACTGCCATTCGCTCATTCGTGACTCTGACGGCAGGAAGATGTCCAAGTCGCTGGGTAACGTTGTAGACCCTGTTGACATCATGGATGGTATCACTCTGCAGAAGCTACACGACCAGCTTCGCGCTGGTAACCTTGATCCCAAGGAGTTGACCAAGGCGGAGAAGTACCAGAAGACAGCCTTTCCCCAGGGTATTCCCGAATGTGGTGCTGATGCGTTGCGCATGGCTCTTGTTGGGTACACCACAGGAGGAGGTGACATCTCGTTCGATGTCAACGTAGGTGATCCCTTATCTATTGTTCTCGATGTTGTATACTGACTAGTCATCAGGTCATCCACGGATACCGAAGGTTCTGTAACAAGATCTACCAAGCCACCAAGTACGTCATTGGACGTCTGGGTGACAACTTCACACCACGAGAGAAGGTCACAAAGGGAGGTTCAGAGTCACTACCTGAGCGATACATTCTGCATCAGCTCAACGTCGCTTCCAAGAAGATCAACGACCACTTGGAGGCACGCGAGTTCAGTCTGGCTACCCAGGCTGCGTACAAGTACTTCTACGTCTACCTCTGCGACACCTACATTGAGAACAGCAAGGCCATTTTCGACGAAGGCAGCGAAGAGCAGAAGGAAAGCGCGAAACAGACGCTCTACACCGCCATCGAGGGAGGACTGAACATGATCCACCCCTTCATGCCCTTCCTCACCGAAGAGCTATGGCAGCGTCTCCCCCGCCGTCAAGGCGACTCCACCCCCTCCATCACCATCGCGCCCTTCCCCCAATACAAGCCAGAATTCGAAGACGAGACCGCAAACGCCGAATACGAGCTCCTCGTCGACAGCGCAAAGGGTCTCCGTTCTCTGACCGCCGAATACGCCATCAAAGAAGGCGCATCCACCTACATCAAGTCCCTGGACGACTCTACCCACGCTACCCTCAGCACACCCACCTCCCTCCCCTCTATCCGCTCCCTCGCCGGCAAAACCGTCGCAGACATCAAAATTCTATCTCCCACCGACTCCATCCCCTCCGGCTGCGCCGTCTACACAATCGGCACCGCCGCGACCGCGTACCTCGACGTCAAGGGCCGCATCGAGCTCGACAAGGAGATTACCAAGGCCCAAGACCGCCTCGTCAAGGCAAACGAGACGATTACGCGCCAGAAGAAGATTATGGATGATGAGTGGGAGCAGAAGGTTAGTGATGCGGTCAAGGAGCAGGAGAAGGAGAAGCTGAGGACTGCGGAGCTGGAGGCGAGGAATTGGGAGGCGAGTATTGAGCAGTTTCAGAAGATGAAGATTGAGTAGATGGTGTGTGTGTGTTGTCTACTAGAGGAGGACGATGTGATTTCGATGGAGATGTATTAGCATAGAAACGATCACTACGACGTAAAGTAAAAGTGCCAATGGATGAATGCGGATTCATGTCTTGAACAAATTGGAATGTTGTACATTGGCTGCACTGTATCTTCGTGGAACCACGCAGAACCTCTCTGGGTTGGAGCCTTGGCTTTCCCATATCTTTTCCTTCCATCTTACTGTGGTGCAAGCCTCCTTACTTCCTATCGTAACACGGACCTCTGAATGAACCCGATAGGTATACACGTGAAGAAACGAACGTCTTGAATCCAAACCCATGGCATGTCCCTTCCTTCGTCTCCACCCCAGTTTCCTCTCTCCTCATTTCCCCATCTACGAAACAGCCTTAACCTCCAAAGCGCCATTAGCGCTCTCCTTAACCATCTGCGCATCTCCACCCGCACCCGCACTACTCTCATTCTTAACCATAGTAGGCATACTGACGCTCCTACCCTCACCAAGCACCTCAGGCCTCCACCTAACCAGCAATTTCTGCGCACTAGGTTTCGCCCGCTCATTCTCCGTCCACATCTCTGCCAGGATATCGACGACGATCTTGCGGACAGGCGGACGGAACATATACAGGTAGTGGAGTGTGTTACACGCCAAGTCGATGCGCTCAGGGTCTTCGGCCATCTTCTTGAGGCGGACGAGGATGCTGTAGTCGATGGCGGGGATCTCAGAGAGGAAGCGGATGATGATTTTGTCGGTGTGTTCGATGTAGGGTAGGATACCGTCGATGAGGCGGAGGGCGCAGCGGTGGTAGTTCCCTGGTGGCTTCGGCGATGTGTGGTGGTTGGAGGAACCGTTTGTAGCGGTGTCTTCGGCGGACTCGGCGAGGACCATGTCGTTGTACCATTCTTCGTTGAGCCACGAGATGGCGACGTCGATGCGTGACTTCCAGTTGTACAGTATGTATTGGTAGAGGCCATCTCTTACGGCATCGCTGATGTGCATGTTGCCCTTGGCGTTCTTAACGGCGTATTCATCTTTGATACCTTCTTCCGGGTCGTCTAGGCCAGCGCTGGCTCGTGTAGCTAGCCGAGAGAGTATAGTGACCCAGGCGTCTCTGTTGTAGTCGGTGGCTGCGAGTCGGTTGAAGCCGCCTTTTGCGACTTTGCTCTTCTGTGTCTCATCTACACTGCTCAGCATGCCGAAGGCTCGATGTACGGTCATGTCACCGTACTTCTGAACATCCTGTTCTGATAACGGAGGCGCCTCGGGCAGCTTGTAGGGTGCTAACGCGGTTGACGGTCCGCCTTGTGAGGAGAAGGGATTCGAGGGGATGCCATCGAGCTTGTTGATGAGTTGTTCAGCGTCTTCGGGCTCGAAGTCGGGCTCGTATTCCTCTTCGTCTTCTGCGGCGGCAGTCGGTGGGGGCTGTACAGGGCGACTTGGTGCGTTCTGTTTGAGTGTCTGATAACGAGCGCGGACGGCCTAGATGATGTTAGCACGGCCACGACTGACACCTCCAATAAGGCCCGCAACGTATAGGCAAACGTGGGTCTGGATTGGACAGGGAACATCACATACGTTGATAGCTTGTTCAAGCTTCTGTGGGTTCACCGACTGCAGAACAGGCACGACTATCCTCAGCAATTGCTCGGGATCCCTGAAGTTTTGCACATCAAAGTTCGCAGTGCTGCCCTCAGCGTTCAGTGTGTATAGTTGTCGCCAGCTCACTTCACCAGGCGGTAGCGGCTGGACGGATGGCGTGCGACTTGGAGGCTCAGCAACCAACCGTTGCCTCTTTGCCGGGTCAAGACCATCGGTAGGCTCAACCGGCGCTGGACGTTTACGGTTAGATTCATCGAACACTTCAACCCGTGTACGATGCATGCGTTCAAGGAACTGCTGTATCCGTCCGTTGATGGGGTTATCTTGGGAGTTTCTACGTTTGTGAGCATCAGCAGTACTATCATATAGCAAGGCAGACATACCTCTTTATGATGTTCACAAGCAGTGCCCTTGTTGTACGCTCAATCGACTTCATGATGACCTTGTTCTTGGGCGTCATGGGTGAATTGGCGAGCTTGAGAGGGTTGAAATTGAAGACACTGTTCAGGATCTTATTTGCAACATTTGGGCGGCGGTGGATCAGCATGCCCAAGCTGTTGAGTGTGGCAGTCACAAGCAAGCCGTCACTAGTCTCTGTTAGAGGCATTCCAGCAGTCTGCGACTGTCTATCTAACCTGTGATCTCCGTGTATGATATCCAGCAACCTGTCCAACAGCCCGTGTCCTTCAGCCTCGAGGCTCGCGTAGGGTATGAGGGGATGGTCGCGGGATACGAGGGAGAGGGAGATGTCGTTCGGGTCGGCGCGCTGCGAGGGATCAGATGGCTGTGTGTACATTGGGTAGAGTGTAGTATTTACCCTAGGGTCCGTAACGCCCGGTGTCTGTACCAGGACGACTTGCTGGAGGAACTTGACGCAACATATCCGCACACCGGGCGCAGCTGCATCCATTCGTCGCAAGATGTTGGACTTGATGCCGGCCATGAGCTGCCATTTCTGGGCATCGCTGGCGTCGGAGACACTGACACATGCAAGTATAAGAACGTGTTCGCTGGATTGCGATCATGGGCATCTGGCAAGGGGACCTCAAGATGCGCATGGCATATTTGACATGGGGACTTCTATCTGATGCCTGGGATGTCACTTACATGTGTTTGTAGACAAGCGGGTACACGCTGGCAGCCGCCTGGATGGCGCTCTTGATGACGCTCTTGTCTTCAACATTGTCGAGGTAGGCTTTCAGGGTAGCCAGCACAGAGGGCGCGCTGTTCTGCTTGACATCTTGAGGCCATGTTGGCGACGCAAAAGCCTCGGCCAGAAAGTCGGCACCCCAGCGCTGTATCTCGATGCTCTGGTCTTCACTGTAGCCGATGATGGGGAGCACGCCCGGTATGATGGTAGGATAGTATCTACCGTCGCCTAACGCGAGCGACCGGGCGGACTCCATTTGCTGTATCGTTTGCGAACTCATGGCGATGGCTGATGGCGAGTGCACACGAGACGAGCTTGGTTTCTTCGAAAGGGTGAAGAGAAGTGACGCTGCCTCACGCGCGCACGGCAGCCAGACTAAGAACGCGACAAAGCCCGGTATCTGACGTCAAGGGCGCTCCCATTCCCAGCAAAGCTAATAATTAAAGAGGCGTAGAGAGCGTGGAGAAGCGAAGGGGGATTGCGCGACTGGTGTTGTTGACTACAGCTGCGGGTGAGGTGAGTGACGCGGAGTGTTCGCGGCAGTGCCATGATGATCTACGCCTGGCCGCCAAGGCCGCCTAGCGTGGTGGAAGTTCACCACCGCGGCGAGACATTGGCGATTCCCCGCAGAAGCAGTGGGAGTCTCAGCACGCCAACATGGGATAGTAAGTTGCATTGCGCATATACATCGAGGGTGTATGCTAACGTCGACAGCAAACCCTTCCGCTCGACCTACTACGACGACCGCATGCGGGCATCGCCGGCCCTGCTGCGAACCCGCGCGCCGTACCTGATCAAAAACACCATCACCGGCTTCGCTATCTGCACCCTGGTTGTTGGCATCTGTATGGTACACGCCTTCTCTGCCTAGAGCATCGACTAATTGCACATAGACACATACACCATCAATGCCATCTCACAGGACGAGTTCGAGGATGTCATCGTACCGGACAAGCCTCTAGACCGAACCGCACAGCCACTGGGCACCACCCAAGCACTCCAGCAGGCAGTCGAAGCGCGCAAGTAGCGAAATACACGACTTTGTATATTGGTGTATAAGAATATGGGCATTGGGCTGGCGCTATAGGTTCATTCAGGGAATACCACTTTTTAACCATCTGATCTTGTTCGGCCCACAGAGTTGTCTTGAGCTGGTTTGGTATTCCATCGCAGTCATTCGCAGCGATCAGGTCACTGGCCGTGTTTTGTGCCTTCCACATGCACTTGCCTCTCTCTACCTAATGCTCACGACTCATAGATTTATGGTTGCGTTCAAAGGGTGCGCCTTGGCTCTGGATCCTTTTCATACCCTGGGCCGTCTCCCACGACCACTGTCGCCTGATCTTGGCGAACTCAAAGTTCGGTATACCGCGATGTGGATCTGGTTCAGCCAACAGTAGGTGCTCTACTACAACGCCAATTTACGTATAATGTATTCGCAGCCTATAAGCCTCATGGTTTCAGTCACCACTTAGTGCAGCATGACCATCGGAAGGTGGCAGCGTAAAGAGCGGTAGCATCCATAAATTAGCTGTGCGCCTGGAAATTTCTTCTGTATAACTTTCCTCAGACACATATAAGACTTCCTCTGTCTATCTTATATCCCATCGCTAGCCATGGCTTCTCTTACCACCACCAACGCCGACCTCGCTCGGCTCAGCGCGAGCACCGACAGCAGCACTACCACCAACGAAGCCGATTTGAAGGCCTCCACCCGCGTCCAACGAAAAGACAAGTCGTCTGTTAGGCGCTGGTTCAGCTTTGTTCGTAAAATTGTCTCCCCCCAAAACACACGAAAGCAGTCAGAGTGTTCGACATGCGGGAAGAAATCCGAGGAGTCTCTCGTCCAAGTCTCCCCTCCCAGAGCATCATCCACCATCGCCATCGCTCCCTCCAGTACTTATGAGGAAGGCATCGAAGGCACAACGAAGGTGGACCCGACTGCCTTCCTGAGGCCTGTTGCGCGGTCCACATCTGTACCCGCATCCCTTCGTCGCTCGGCTCCCGCCCCTGCCTTCGCAAGTTCTTATCTCGAGGCAATCTCTGAAGAACCAACAGACTCGTCGACACATCGATCAGACACGGTCGAAACCGTCAAAGTCGACGACTCCACGCCACCCAAGCCGGCAAAGGCCAAACGCAGTCACGGCCCCCGCAAGCCGATCATGATTACCCCCGACCTGATCAAGAAAATCGAGAGGGACAACAAGAAACGCCAGGGTCCGCCTGTTCGAGTGGCTGAGGCGAAGAAGAATAGCAGGGGCGCTGTTGCCTCGGGGTCTGGTGCGAAGGGTGTTCGCGCCAACCCGATGAGATGGTCGCAAGACTAAGGGGAGGATGAAGGTCAGCGGAAAGGATGGTATAAGGGGACTCACCCCATATGGCCCTAGGAAACGTGCTTTCTCGAATTCATCGCGATGGTGTGGCATGGAGACATTCCCTGCATCTTGCACCATCACTGGCATTTAGCAAGACTTGGGAAAAGCTTCACACTAGTTCTTTATATTACACAACAGTTAGAATTGATACGCGATGTTCTCGAAAGCATCGCACTTGATTTACAATAGATATGATCTCGATACACGCGCAGACATTTGAGACCCTGTTAAATGCTAACAATCACTTCAAATTCCTCCAGGTGCTAGGCACGAACCCGAAGAATTCGAATTTTTCCAGCAACACGGATAATATTCAACGCTTTGTGCGCGAGCTTTGCTGACTACAACGTTGATACCCATGGTAGAAAGCTTTGCAATACCATACCCGGGCGCCTACTCCGTCGCCCAACTCTTTCGACGGCTCCACATCCCACATTTGTCAGCTCCAATCTATCCATTCAGCGCATCCCTATTGTGTAATGCTTGGACGACATACCTCTCCTCTAGGCTGATGCAAAAACTTCTGGTCACCATATAGCCCCCAGACTGGTTCTCCGTTCTTTAAGAGTAATGAACCAAACAAATCACAGGCACAGTCATGGCTTTTCGAGTTAAAACCCCACATGCTTTTTACATGATGACTCCCTCAACTCTAGCATTTCTATAAAGCCCATCCAATCCATTCAACAATCCTCCCATCATCTCTTACATTCCCGAGGTCACCCACACAAACCACCACAAAAATGGCACCAAAGCAAGCACCCACCTTCCCTCCATCTATCAACAACCCAATTCCAAGCCCACGCTCAAATTGCGCATGGGAAATTAAAGTACGACAAGTCCGTGAGAACTCCCCTGTCTCCCCCTCTCTCCTCTTCGCAACGCCAATCCGCTCCTTCACTATTGCACCAAAGCGGAAACGCTCGTCGAGCGAAGACGAAGATAACGTCAAAAACGAAGACAAAGACAAAAAAGTCCACGAACACAGACGTGTTGTAAAAGTCGCAAAAAGGGAGGCGATACCAGACACCGCGTACGATGCCGACGACGAGGATGAATACAACACTGAAGAGATATCTCCTCCAATCATAATACCCGATCCTCACTTCTGGTATCGGGCTGCGACGGGGCAATTTTGGTACCCTAGAGTACCTCTACAAGAAAAGCGAGAGAGCAAGGAAATCCCTTGGTATTACAAAGCCTCTCCTTTTCTTCAGGATTTTTGGGATCCCCAGCACCGTCTTCTTGCTGAGAGGGAATGGAAGATGACTCATGCAATGCATAAGACGGGTGAAGAGGATGTGAAGATTGGTGTTGGAAGACGGAAGAAGTACAAGGCGGGAGAGGGGTGGGCAGTGGCAGAAAGGAACTTGAGTCTTGAGATTAAGGATAGAGGATTGCCGGATTTGGCAGATTGAACAGTACTGGAGTTGGGAGAAGTTGGACGGCAGTGTGATTGAGGATGTTGAATAGCTATTAGAGAATTCGTCGGAATAGGGATAACATTACCACACCATACCACCAGCTAATTGACTACTCCCTAAACCATCTCCTGATCCCTCACTTTCTGCTTCTCCACACCATCCACCGTGCCCTCCCTGCCCTCCTTTCCTCCCTTAACCCTAAACCCCACACCAGGCACCCTACTCCTCAACGCCAAACTACTACAAACCACCGACACACTACTCAACGCCATCGCCAAACTGGCCCAGACAGGATCAAGTCTGATATGCTTCCTCCCCGTATCCTCCATCGCCATACCGCCTTCCATACCAACGCCGTTATGGTGCATGTCCATCTGTTTGCCTCCGGTGGTGATGGGGAACAAGACGCCTGCGGCGATGGGCATGGCGACGAGGTTGTAGATGAGCGCCCAGCCGAAGTTGAAGTATACGCGACGGAAGACTACGCGGGAGAGGTCGAGAAGGGTGAGGATAGTTGTGAGACGGGAGTTGATGAGGATGAACGATGAAGACGAGAGGGCAATGTCAGAACCAGAGCCGATTGCTATGCTGAGGTCGGCGGTGGAGAGAGCGGGTGCGTCGTTGATGCCGTCACCTACCATGGCAACAGTTGCGCGTTTTTGCTTCTTGTCTCTTTGGGATAGGAAGGGAATGTTGAATACAGATTTGTGCGGCTTGGTTAGGGTCTGCTGAAGGTACTTAATCTTCTCGGCTTTCTGGTCTGGGAGGACGCCGGCAATGATGTTGGAAGTTGGGATGCCGACTTGTGCGCCGACAGCGTTGGCTGTAGTTGGGTTGTCACCAGACAGCATCCAGACGTCTATGCCACGTGCTTGTAGGGCTGATACAACGCCTGGTGCCTCGGGGCGGAGCGGATCGGCGATGGAGAAGGTACATGCGAGTCGCCAGGATGACGCAGGTTGAATTTCAGTGACGGCGAGTGACAGGGCCTCCGACGTGCTGGATGGCTCGGAATGCTCTGCCACACTTTGCTCACCAGTTCGTGGTAAGAACAAGGCGACCAAAGCGACCGAATCTCCCTGCGACTTCCACTTCTGCAGTGACGACGCATCGTCGGCGAAGATGGGGACGTTATGGTCAGCCATGAAGCTTTCATTACCGATGATCGCCACGATGTCTTGTCCATCGACCCTGAAAGTGCCCTTGAGACCCTTGCCAGGCACCTCATCAACGTTGACTGCTGTAGGTGTGTTGTGGGTCTCCTTATTACAGAAAGAGACTAGCGCTCGAGCGACAGGATGGCTGCTATTCTCTTCCAATGCCTTGACAATGCCCAACACAAGTGCAGCGTTCTGGTCGTTGGAAAACTTGTGATTCGTTACTGCTGGATCGCCACCCTGTGTCAAGGTGCCAGTCTTGTCGAAGACAATGCAGTCGAGTGAGCTGGCTTCTTGGAAAGCTTCACCACCACCCCGGACAAGAATACCGTGTTTGGCAGCTAGTCCACCTCCCACGAAGAGCGCAGTTGGTGCGGCTAGTCCGATACCGCAAGGACAAGCGATGACAAAGACGGCAATAGCAAAGCGAAGAGACCAAAGCTCCCAACCGCCAGCGGATTCATTCTTCCAGTCGTTCGGTATCGCACCAGTAGTACCGAGGATGAGCCAGACAAGCCAGGTGACGATGGCAGCGGCGATGACAAAAGGTACAAAATGCGAAGTGATAGTATCAGCGACGCGTTCGACCGGTGCGCGATGTGACTGCCCTTCACGCACAGCATGGATTATCTGATCCAACATGGAGGTACCCGATACTGTCGTAACCTTGATCTTGACGGGTGAACCTTTATTTACTGTACCGGAGAACACAGTATCACCATCGGTCTTCTTGACCGGACGCGACTCGCCAGTCAAGCTAGACTCATCAAAGTTAGTGCTGCCTTCGATAATATCTCCATCGAACGGTGGTGAAGTGCCATTGTGGACTCGAACGACATCACCGACCTCGAGGTGATCAGTCGCGATCTTGGTGTCGCCTTTTTCTGCGTCGACAAGAACAGCCTCGTTTGGTCGAAGCTTTCCGAGCGAGGTGACAGCATCGCCAGTCTTGGCTTTGCTGTAAGCTTCCAAGAACCGGCCGACGAGTAAGAACATCGTCAAGAAGACTACTGCATCAAAGTAAGAGTCGTTCATGGAACCAGAAGACTTCTTCGTAGCAGCCAAGATGAGTTCTACAATTGAGGCCAGGTATGCGATTGTCGTACCGAGTGAGATGAGCATGTTCATGCTGCCGAAACGGGTAAAGCGGTGCAGATAAGGGGTCCGGCTTCCTGGTCGCCACATTGATCTCAGCTCTTTCAGTGCACGCCGATGGAATGTATCAGCGGCGAGGAAGTAGATAGGCGTAGCGAGGAAGAATAGTGCCCAGCTTAATCGAGTGACGTTGCCGGCCCACATCTTGCCCATGAGGTATGTGCGTATGGGGTTTCTGGAGCTAACCAAGCTCATGAAGACGATGCCGAGGACGAACGTCGGAATCGCGGTGATGATGCATAGAATGAGGCGGATCAGAATACGTTTCCGCTCTTCCGCATGCATCTCGCGCGCGCGCTCTTCCAGTGTCGGAGGGTGGAAGACCGAAGGCTGGAACACTGGGTTGAGGCTCTTGATCGTCGAAAAGATCTTTCGGATCGTGAAGCTAGGAGGGTCCGGTACATATCTGATATGTAGAATGGGTTGCTCGAGCGATAGTGATGGAGAGTCGATTACAAAACTGCGCTCGTTCTCAAATGCTTCTTGTAATCCTCGGGTAATGTTGTCTGGGCAGTGGTGGCAGAACATACCCTCTATGCGAATCGCGACGGAACGCTCGATGGTGTCGGTCACTGTGGTCCCTTCTTGAACAACTTGATCGAGGGTAGCGGTGTACCCGACATCCTCGATACTGTCCTTGATCTCTGGCAGATGTTCTTTGCCTCTGAATACGATGGTCGCACTATTCGAGATAAGATTGATGTCGACCTTCTCAATCCAGGTCAAAGGCCGCAGCGCCTGGTTGACGTTTCCGACACAGGCGGAGCATGTCAGACCTCCGAGAGAATATGTTGCGCGCCACCTTTCGCTCTGTTGTTTCGATGCTGCTACAGCTCCGGGAGATGTAGTCTGCACGTCCTCGAGCTTCTCCACTGCGACATCAAACCCACAATCTTCGATCGTTTCGACAAGCTCCTCGCAACTCTCTTTGCCACTGAAGACTATCACCGCGCTGTTAGTCAAGAGATTGACATTGACTGACTGAACCCATGGCTGTTCCTGGACCGCGTGGGTAATGGCAGAGACGCATGAGCTGCATGTCATGCCGGTGATCGAAAGCGTTGCTTTATAGACTTGTGTGACCGCAGGTGACTGAACAGCAAGGAAGGCCTCGGATAAAGGCGACTTTGGTTCGGGCGACGAGAAGCCATCGGAGCTACCTCTGGGTGAAGTGGTGACGATAGGCGCAGGCTTGAATCGCAGCAACTCGTCGCCGTGCAAGCTAACCCCACCACCTTCTCTCTTGCACTGCTCGCACTGAGCTAGGTGAGTTTCTTTCTTCTTCATGTCGTCGTGTGAGTCTTCAAGGTCGGCAGCAGGATGTAGCCAGTGATTGACGGCGCGTTCAAAGCTAGTGTGCCACTCCTTGCTCTTACCCTCGGGGTTCTTAACCTCGATCGGACTCCGGACAGCCTTGGTGTCTTGAAACACGCTGTGTATCTCGAATCCCGCAGCCTCTAGCGAGACGGTGATGTCGTCAAGGTTGAGAGAACCGGCGTGGCGTATAACCACTGAATGTGAAACGATGGAGACGAATACGTCTTGTGGCGGCGGTGAGAGCGCGGTGAGAGAGGCTTGGATACCGTCCACACATGACGGGCAGTGGAGATTAGAAATAAAGCATGTCGTCGTTGTGGTGCCGTTCACCGCAGGATCGCGCAATCTGGGTAACGGCGCAGCGGGAGACATGGTGACTGGTTCGCGTTCGGGGTGACCTTGGCTGTGTAATATCGACAATGTCGGTACTCCTCAATCAATCGGGTGGATGACTCTCTTGCTCAGGCGATGATTGATAGATGTCAGTGGGCGCCGGTTCCGGGGTAGTAGCCAACGGCTGTCGTCGCGCAATCAAAGCAATCAAGGAAGCGACTGGGCGTGGACGAAGGAAGGAACGTTCAAGGAAACACAACACGATACTGGAACCCTCAGATATAAGTGAAACCCGAATTTTCGAGCCTTTTCTGCGAAATGTGTCATTGCTACCTACATTTCTGATTTATCGTCCAAAAGCGTGACAGTGGCGGCCGCACAAGTCGCGCAGTTGCCACGAGCGAGGTTGAGTGGGTCTCCGCACAAACTGCGCAGTGGCAGCCCACCCGTCTGACTCGCCGGGCCGCATCGTTGGCAAATAAACCCTTGCGCAAACATTTGCATGCAGAATTGCGTGTATGTAGAAGGAATCTCACTCCAGGCACTCTTCTTTGTCTGCGTGCTGGCTTGGCTTATGCGGCACTGGCGTCAGCGGATCTGCAGCCACGTGAAAACAAGCTTCTCGCTTGCCCCGGATTCGTCCACCTTTGGCTCCCGACATGCATATGTCTTCATCTAGATATATGGATAGCAATCTGGAAATACCGACAGCCCTATGCAGTGTATCACGCGGAAGGGCGGCATCGTGATTGCGGAGGACCAAAACCGGTACGGGCCATCTAGAAGGAGAGCTGTGCGTCCCGCGAAATTATTTTGTAAGCGGGTTGTACTCTGATAGGCGTGTGTAGGCAAGCGCAAGGACTCTGCGAGCGAGTGGATCTCAATCTCCGTCTGTGTTAACAGCAGTTCAGAATCTGTGGATACCGCGCTAGAAGCCCGATCTGCCGCAGGCACGTCTCTTCATCTCCAAATCCTAGGCGCAAAATTTCCAGATGATGATTAGTATAGAAGACGGAGTCACTCAAAAAGCACGATAGATCATGCAGTTTTCAGCAAGAGTTCGTGAGCACTACTCCAGTGTTGAGGGCGAAAACATCAGGGCTTAGGTCGGCAAAGTCGCATTGGGTGTGCTGCAAACAGCGGAGTCGAGTTGCTTTGGCATAATCTGGGCTCTGGGTATTGGGCTCTCAGCATATATGACGGTTGCTTTCCACAATTGTCGCAAATACCGCGCTAAAAGGAAGTCACCACCTAAAGAAACAAGGAGATGCGGCGCTGCCAGCGCCGCCTGAGGCCCATCCATCGGGCTATCGCGAGAAGGAAATTGAAACCTAGATCCCAGCTGTGGTCTTTTTCGATCTGGTCGTCTTGATGTGCTCTTTGGGTGTGTACGGTGGTGGGTTGGTATGCTTGTGAGCATCCATCTCTTGCCCTGACGACGAGTCCCTCATGACGCCGTGTCCTTGCTCAGCGCTTGCCACCTCAGCAATGGGCCTGCCAGCTAGTTCACCCTTGGTTTCCATCGGTGCCGTCGGCTCGGTTCCTTCGTAACGGCGTTCCGTAGGGATGAAAGCATCGTAGTATCGCGGCATTATGAAGCCGAGCAGGATGACGATTATAGTGATTATGGACAAGATGAATCCGGCAATCATCATTGGGTCGTACCGTAGAGTGTGGAATTCGGGGAAAGCGAAGGAGAAGATGATGGCGAGGACGGGTCCACTGAGATAACGGAGGAGGAATGGCATGAAGGCTGGTATCGTCCAGTTCTTGCCCTGGCCAACGATGACGTTCAGGTCGCGACGGAGTTGGTTACCCTGCCGTGTTTGTTAGTTGACTGGAGTATCAGAGTCGTTCAGTTGTTGCGACTTACCGAATAGAAGGCGAGGAACCAGAACTTTCGAATGAAAGCATTCTCGTTCCAGAAAGACGGCGCTCGTGCGGCGGGAGTCTTTGCCACGAAAACAGCAATTACGGCCATAAGGAAGTAGAAACCGATGCCAGCACCGGCGCCTGCCCCAGGTCGGCTGATGCCATGTGCAAGACTAATACCAAAGACTTGGCCGCCGAAGAAACCAATGTTGTATATGACAAAGGCGGGCAGGCCGGTTTCCTCAACGATGTCTCTCCATCGGTACACGGTCGTAGCGCTGGAAACCTCGCTCCAGACGACAAAGATTAGAGCGACGTTGTTAACCCAGCGATCAATACCATCGAGGAGGTAGTAGCCGAACTCCGTGCAATACGGAAGACACCTAAATTGTCAAAGTCAGCGAGCAGTTCTTATAAGTAGCTGGGCAGCGTCACTTACATCAAAAATGAGAGAACGGTCAGCCCAGTAACCACGACAGGTCTCGAAGCCTTGACCATGCCAGAATCGCAGATAAGCGTGACGACAACGTCAAGCATGACGAAAGCCGAACTAAATCCGAGCACAATGAGCGTGAAGAACAAGAGCACTGCCCAGAAGTTTGCTCCAGGCATCTGTAGGACTGCCTCAGGAAGTGTCAAGAAACCTACAACGAAGGCGCCGAGTCGTTCACCGTCCTGTGGCCACCTTTCGAGAAAGCCTACAACGCCAAAGACGGCGAATGCAGCGAAGTTTTCGAAAAGTACGTTGCTACCACAAATGAGACAAGCGTCCATTACGGCGTTGGCGTGTTTTGTATTGTAACTGGCGTACGACGTGAAGTATCCGAAGCCGATACCGGTGGAGAAGAAGACTTGGCCAACTGCCGTCTGCCACACGACTCCCGAGGCGAGTTGGTCGCTCCTCCAAGTTCTCCAGACAAGAGCAACACCTTCACTCGCATTGGGAAGAGACAGCGCTCGGCCAACGAAGATGATGGTGGTGACGATGGGTAGTCCCATGGTGAAGTATACGACGCGACCGGTCATGCCGACTCCACGGAAGATGGATATCCAGATCAGGAACCATACAAAGATACTCCAGCCTACAGTCGAACCGATCAGAGCTCCGTTGGGATAACCGGTGAATGAAGCTACGGAATTGCCATCCGGCGTTAGGCTTCCCTCGTTAATTGCTCCGCGTTGAAGGACGTCTTTGTAATAGAAGTCCTCGATGCGGCCTTCCCATGGCAAGGGACTCGTGAAACTTTCTTGGAAGTATCTCATAATCCTGGTGACAAAGTAAGTACAGCCCAGACGTCAACATTGTTTGGAGACACTGCATACCATGCCAAGTTGACAGTAAAGTACTGGACGACAAGGAAACTGACGATAACAGGTCCCATACCGACTCCTTTGAGACGGCGGTTTATGTTGTTGACTAGCGGCAAGTGGTTAGTTGGTATTCCATACGTAATCGACACATGAGCTGTCTTACAGGCAATGACGGTACCACCACGGTACGCTTGACCGATTGACACTTCTAGGATGAGCGCCGGAATAGCAATGAGGAAGACTGCCAGAAGATATGGAATGAACCATTGGAGGCCATAGTTGTTGTACAGCACACTCGGGTATCTGAGCAAGTTTCCTTGTCCTGCGCAACCGCCCATGGCAGCGAGCAGAAAGGCTGCTCTTGAGGGCCACTGGTCACGGCCATCTTCGCTTTTGGAGGCTTGAGGCGCCAAATAGCTGCCTATCTTTCGCAGGAATCGCAGCGCCATCTTGTATGAACAGCTATGTTGCGATAGTTGAAGTGAGGTGTAGAAGGCCGGGCCTCAACAAAACGGAAGTATCAGGATAGAGCAACGATCCCAAATCGACCTTTCTTCGGAAGACTGTGAAATGTGGGCGGACCTAGCCATTACATGTGAGAAGTGAAGTACTTTTGTATTCCGTTCAGAGCAACCGCCCCACTACGTCCGCCAAGATCGTACCAGTCTCTTCAAACCCACGTTCGGTTGCTGTTGGTAATGGGTTGCGATTTCCCTGCATTTCCCAGTTCACATCGCATGGTTGACCCACCCGATCCTACACCGGGGGTACGACTACGGCAACCCCGACGTTAACAATCGCCATGACACAAAACAAGCTTTTCCTGCAAGATGGGTTTTCCTGCTCGCAATTCACAAAACCTCATGGGACAAGAACATGGTTTCCAGTGGCTCGGCGGGGGCCGCCGTTGATAGCCAAGCTTCCGCCGGGGAGGGTGTGGAGAAAAGCTCATCGGCAAAGGCCTGGCGTACGTAAGATGGTTGGGGTCGAAAGTATCCCGACAAATCATATTCTGTCTACATGCCGAGTTCCGCGTGCCAATGCTGGGCGTGGCTCGGTTCCGCCGCAGCTGTCACGTCACAATCGCTCCTTCTTCCGCATTGATTCGCACTTACCATTCAAGCAATTCCGAGTGCTTGTGGGGAATCTCAGCCTCTGATGGCGTGCTCAGGAACCATCGCACAGGGCGAGAGTGAGTCCCTTCATCCAACGTGCTTTCGTGAACAGAAAACTGTGGCAAGGCCAGACAGTCCCTTGCGATAGCCGACATAGCCGACTTAAGGCGTACCACGCGACCCGCGTCGGACGCGTTGGCTGCGCGTAGGATGCAAGTGTGGTGAGCCATGCTTCGCAGCACGTCGGCAACAGTGGGGCAGCCCACCACTTCGGTAACATATGCAGTGTTTGATCTGGGGGTGGGCCTTGAGTGATTTCATGGACGTTGGGTGATGTGCTCCACTCGAGTACATGACCGACGAAACCTGCAGACTTGTTGTGGTTGATGTGTGGAGCCCAAGCCGAACGTTGGGATCGTGCACTTCGAGACGATCAGGTGTCCGACTCGTGTTGTGCCTCCCACTGAAGATGTTTGACCATGGCCTTTTCCGCTTCAAGCTCGGCTTCAAGTGTGTTGATGCGATATGTCAGCTCCGTAATCTTCGCTTCCTTTGCCTTGACTGTGCTACGGCTGACGTCGCGACCTCTCTTGTTTCCTTCGGCGTTCTTGGCGTGTCGAACCAGCAGAGTTCTGAGCTCGTTTTCGGTAGAGTCTGCGAGGCGTGTGCTACTGTTCTGCAGCAAGTCAAAGACGTCTTTGACGATGTCGTCGTTCACTGCATTTCTGAACCGATTTGGGGTGGGGGTCGCGTCAAACGAGGACGACGGAGTTGCGGTCTGATGGTGCTCGTTCGCATCAACATTGGATGAAGGAGTAAAGAGAGCGCCGCCTGGTGTTGGGTGTCTGGGTGCGAACGGGTTGTCTCCTGGGGATCTTCGGTCGGTTTGGGGCGTCTGCAGCCCATTATTTCTGGAGCTACTGCCTGTGTCCATCTGCCATGGGAGCTTCTGTCGTTTGGGTGCAGGGGTCGTGAAGTTGGTCGTCCTCGCGGCCTTGCTCGGTGTCTCTGCCTCGACCATGGCCTGGTTCAGATCATCATCGTTGACCTGCCCAAGGCCGTATTCGTCATCGAATTCATCGTTACTAGGTCGTGTTCGCTTGCGAATTGATGCGGCCGGGTTCGTTTCAATCGTGTAAGGTGGTGGAGGGGAGGGTTGACGTCGGGAAGGAGTGACCGGGTTGGTGGGTGCTGGGTTGGCAGGGCCGGGTTCGGTGCGAGAGTTGTTCGCGAGGGCGCTCTGCTCCCTGGTATGCGCCTGATCATCCCACAGAAAGAACTTGCATCGGTCCTCGGCATCCTGAGGCTTTTGGCAAGAGCGAACTGGGGCGCGTTAGAGAGCTAGCCTTTGGAAAGTAAAGTAGAAGTAACATACACCACCTTCCCTTGTTCGGGCCTGCTTTCTTAGTTTCGAAGTGTACTGCTGGCAATCGGGGATTGCAGTCGCCTAGTCGTTGTCAGTGGTGCTCATGTCTTGTGGGGATGTTTGGACTTACAGTGCCAAACACCGTTCAGGAACTGGCCCTTGGGTGGCCCGCCGCCGCCGCTACGTCCTCCTCTAAAAGCAGACATGATGGTTCAGGGAGGATTCAATCGTGATGATGTCAGTGTTGGTGCGATACTAGTGCGGAGGGTCATGTTTGTATCCAAAGTAGACAGAGGTGGCTGGTAACAAAGCAGCGGCTGGGGCTGTCGTGGTCCGAGCTCGAACCCTGGCCAGCGGGGTGTGAGGTCACCTCAGGCACCGCACCGCGTTCCTGGGGCGAACGCTCCACTTCGTTCCCGCCGTATCTCGTATTGACCACTCGGAGGGTTGCTGGCCTGGATGTACCTGCAATCAATCGTCGACAACGAAATTCAAATTCGTCCCTTTTACTGCCGTTGGCCCCATCCCGGCTTGGACACGCGGCCGCCTCCGCAGCTGAAATCCGGGGCATGTTCTCGACCATGGCCCGATGGCTCCCCTTTGGCCTTCTGTCCCGCATCCAATCCCGCCCACCTCGCATGCTTGGCTCCCATCCCGAGTACTACCATTCACGATAACCATGTCCTGTGCCGCTGTATAGATGCCACAGCGAGATTATTGCTCCACCCCTTCCACACATTAGCATATTGCGCTCGCCATAAACATGCTCATCCGCTCAGCGCGACAGATACCGCCGTCGCTCTTCGTCCTGCTTGTCTTCCTCGTCTTCCTAGGATGGCAACTCAGTCAAGGTCCGAGCCATGAAGAGCCTCCACCACCGCCGCCGCCTCCGGCCAAAGGAGATAATAGGCCATCACGGATTGCCGTCGTGACGTTTGTCACAGATCAGAGATCTTATCTCCATCTGTCGCTCAAGAACAAAGACCGTAAGCCCAGCCTCGTCGGAAAATCGCACGGAATGAAGCTGACGCATAGACACAATAGACTACTCACGACGTCACGGCTACGACTTCATCACCGACTTCGAAGCGCACTCCGAGCCGCGCAGCCCTGTATACTGGAAGTTCGACATGGTAGAGCGGCTGGTCAAAACCAACAAATACGACTGGATATGGTGGCTAGACTTCGACACACTCATTACCGACACCGGAGTCGCAGTCGCCGACGTAGTCAGAGACGAGCTAGAAAAAGCCGAGAATGCGAACGAGGTCGACTACATCTTCACACACGACTGCAACGGCCTGAATCTCGGGTCCTTCCTCGTACGCGCGCACGACCGATCGCTCGAATTCGTCCGTCGCGCACTCCAAATACGCGACGAAGCTGAGAAGAGTGACGACAGCAAGAGCTATAGCGAGCAAGACGCCATGGTGCAACTGCTCAAAGAGCAACCATATGTCAGCAGACATGTCGTGGCGCCGCAGTCAAGGCTAAACGCCTTTCCAAAGGACATACCCTGTTTCGAGAACGAAGAGGGCGAGTGGAAGCCGGGCAAGTTCGTCCTGCATTTCGCAGGCGCGTGGGCACATGTCAAGGGTGAAGATCCCACGGGTCAGCTTATGAAGAAGTACGAAAGAGACATCATATGGGGAAACTGGAAGGAGTTCTATTGATGGTACACATGCGAACGATTTCGGACATGTTGGAGTTCAAGGATGTACACGATATCCAGGGTCATCATTCTTACCATGTATGGTCTGCCCTCGCATTTGGACCCTCAGACGGTAACAGCAATATCATCTATAATTTCGAATCACACGACACATTCATTCATGTCATGCCACACACGTTCAGTTTCGCTTTACACCCGACAACTTCTCAACGTCACGATCAGTATACCATGAAATCACGATAGCGTAGGGATTACATCGAACACATCGAGCAGTCTTTTCATGTTCTACGCAGTGGCACGGCCTTCAAAATCTACTTTCTCAAACCGATCGATTCAGAACGCAGTGTATGTCGGCGCCGCCGCCCATTTCCAAGTCGCCTCATGAATGACGTTGGGTGGTTTAGGATCAAAGATTGCCGGCGCAAATGCATCGCCATCAGCTGAGGTGTTTCAGAACACACATGAGATCTGGTAGGAGAAGTTTTGGAAAAAGGCCTCAATGAGAGATGTACCGAAGTAAGAGTCAGCGATCCAGTCCTTATGTAGCCCAAAGAATCGTCCAAATCTCATCTTTGTTCCGTTCGCGCGCGCAGGCACATTCGCCGATGATCTCAGATTTTTGGCTCCGAACGAGCTTCAGGTATGACCGCCCTCTGTCTGTATTTGGATTTCCGCACCGCATACCGTTGGCTTCTCGGGCTATCGAGTAGACGCGATCGAAGAAGTCCACACCAGCATGATCTGCTCGTAAGACGTTTTCGAAGAGCGGCACATGGAATCTAATTCGAAGTTTTTGGACGACATAAACTCGGGCTTCTCGACTTTTGGTAATGTCGCGGCAATTTAGAGGTATAGGAAGGTAGAGTGAGGATGGCGAAGAGGTGGCTTTATAGACGGTAGAGCATACCAAGAGAAGGAGAAGCGGCACATTGGAGGGTTCACTTGTGACTTTTTGTTGACAGTACGAAGTCTCCCTCACATGTGATCTCTTTGCGTTGGTTTCAGTTCGTACGTTTTCTCGGCTTCCCGCCTAAGTTTCACATGCATACCTGTGTGGTGACTTTTGCTTATATCGATAGGAACTATCGCACGAAAAAATATTACAGTTCTCTTCTTGGGGTTTGAAAGAGCAAGCGCAGCAGACAAGGACATATAGCCTCGTGCGTCGGATTTTGGAGGAAACAAGAGCCATTACTCTGTTGGCTGTTTATTTTAGAGAATAAAAGGATAATGATGTAAGGGAGAAGGATGACTGAGCTCGTGTTAGAAGACTTTATATCCTACAGTGACGATCTAGTCAACGTGAAACTGATACCGCGGACATGATCTGTATCGCATCCGCCGACGCCAACGTGATACAGAGGCTCCTAAAATTCTGGAGTGCCATCATCGTGTCGCGTGGAGATTCAGTTTTGCCGCAATTTCCCATGGCAAAGACGTGGAAAAGACTTTTCTCAACACATGTACACGGAATTGGCAAGTTTGATCTGCGTCGAAGTACCTGGAGCTCGCGCTCTTTGACAGGAGACATCCAAATATGCGAGTCTTCTTTTGGGGTGATTTCATGTTTAACTCGTTAAGATAGAATAGTGAGCGGAGTTGTGCCGAATAAATTATGTGCTATCTTAGATCCCAGAGCGGGAGTCCAGGCGCGAAGCCATATCAAGGCTACTCTGGAGTTTTGAAGGTACGCGAAAGGTATTGCGCATGAAACTGGGAGCGATAGAAGGTTGTTCAGAACTTGCGGTATTGATATACCTAGTCCAACTTGCGGCAGTCTGCATGGCTTGAGTCCATAGTAGTTTCAAGTCGACGAAGACTCAGGAACCATGGAGATATTGCGTTGCGGGTTTGGCCGTCTTTCGCAGCCTGATCCATGGCGAAAGGCAATCAACTTTCTGATGCTTCGTCTCAGTCATAAAGAAGGCCCAGATGACTTTGGAATTTAGAAAAGAAGCAAGAAACCATGCAGAAGGCGAGGTAGCGCTTTGGAATTAAGCACCGCAGTTTATGATGAAGGAAGAAACTCCAACAAGTCCATGAGACGTTTATATAGGCGATTTTCGGCACTCGTTCTCTTCTCATAATCTTGTTGATCGGATGTTCCTTCGTGTCTCCCATCAAACGCTTTGTCTTTGACTTTTGCGGCGTGCTTGAAAGTTTGATAATAATCAGGACTCTTCGGACTCCCAGCACATGGTCCATGTCACCTGGGCATGTATTGATCTCGTTTAGCCATACAAACGTTCTTGTAGTATTGATGATTGCCGGATGTTCTTTTGGAGCGCATAGCGGGATTCGAATACTGTTTCAGGAGCCTGGCGGAGCAGACATGCGAATGCCTTCGTCGGCTTTCGGGTCTCTCATCACAGAGGAGCTTCGCGCATTTTGGAAAACACAAGCAACGAGCGTACGATGAGAAGATTGTTAGAAGCCAGGAGCTGATTTTGTACACGGTGTCGCGGGCGACAAGACAGACATAGTCCTCTACGTAAGCTGCTTTATCTCTCCCGGAAACATAAGTAGCTCAACCGCTGCTTTTGCGTCATGTACCAACGACACTCTCGTCTTCTCATAATACTTCGGAAACATTATTTTTGAGCGCCGGGGCGAGGACGCACAACAACCGACATGACACATGATGTGAATCTTTTTGGAGAAACATGATTAGCATCAACATTGCTTTTGGAGAAAGGCGTATCGCTGTGTGGAGATAGACCTCGGGAGGAAGGAAGGCCAAAGTCTGGACCTAAACCCGCGACCAAAGAGCCAGAGCGCCAGACCATGGCCATGTGTGAGTTGCGTCTGGTGATAAGACAGTATAGGAACCCGTCGTGTATTTTGGAATTTATAGCTTGTAGTCCATAGCGACCAGAGACATGGTCGGGTGAACTGATGACTTTTGGAGATCTGCTCAGACACTCCATGTTTTGAGAGATCAAGCGCTTCTGGAGCGAGCCATCATAGATTCCGCATACACTTTTTGGAGAAGGATATTGGGTGATTTGTGGAAGAAAGCAGAGACGCGAAGTAGGCAAGGTTTATATACGGCGATAGCTGCGAGAATGGCTTTCCTGATTATTGCACCATACTCGGCTTGTTTTGGAGCCGCGGGCCAAACTTCTCAGACATTCTCATACTACTCGTGGATTTTCGGGGGAAGTCGACGCCGCAGCCATGTAATAAACTCGTGCATGTTTGATACTCGGAGCGGCGCACAAATCATAGCCTTGTTGTAGAATTGTTTCATATAAACATGAAATCAAACACGGTATTCTTGGAAGCAAGAGGCTTTTGGTAGGAATAATAAGAAGTGAGCAAGAGCCGAGAAGGAGGCGACTTTATATCGTGAAGCGCAGATCTCCAGACCACCACATGTTGCGAGTTCGAGATATTTTCGAGGAAAGCCCCAACAGGCCATGTGCTTGTCGGATGGTTTTTTGGTGTCCAGTAAAGATAGCGAGTGCTTGGACTCAAAGGCGGAAGGACTGCCCATGCCTTTGAGTAATTCCTATTTTCGGGACAGAGCGCCATCGAATTTTAGGGTGCGATTTTTGAGAGAGAGAAGAATTGCTGGTGTGCGTAAAGAGTAGAGGAGGAACTGGCGGAGGTTTATATATATGTGTTGTCGGCAGCGACACACACACATGGAAACTGCTCTACCATTTTTGTAGCTTTAACTGCATTCTCCGACAGTTTCCAAGAAAATGATGTATTTCGGCGAGGAGGAACCCGAGACATATCAAGAAGTTTGAGAAATGTCGGTAGTCGAGCCGAGGAGCAGACATCGTCTCGCATCTGCGTAATTTTGGAGACGAAGCGCACCATGTCAATGATGCGAAGCTGTTTTGATAATTGTTTGGTGGACCCTGGAGATTGTAAAGAAGGTGGAAAGAATTTGGAAGACGCTTATAAGCCGGTGAAGAGACCATAACGCAAGATGACGCAAGCTTTGAAAGTTTTTGAGGAATATAGGGAGTGAAGGTTTCGTCCGCTCGGAACATGAAGGTAGCCGGAGTGTTTTTCGGAGAAGGGCAGACATTTTGCCATCTTCGAAGTGTTTTTGGTGGAGAAAGGCGAACAACACATCAGGCAGCGAACGTATGTTTCTGGGAAGTAAAATTGTGACTTTTGGATGAAGAAGGAGAGAGAGGAGCGAGCGGACGAGGGGTATTTATACTCTACTCAAACATGAGACGATGGAATATTGCACGTGCTACGGGCTGACAGCGTTCCAAAGTTACTCCCAATGATCGCTACTGCGACATCAGCAACGAACTCAACCTACCCACATTGGCGCAATGACGTCCCATTCTCCTTGCCCATGTTCTCAAGCTGTCGCCAGTAACTTCGCCGCTTTGTCAATCGCCTCCTTCAGCCAGACGTTCCACTCCAGACACAGCGGTAAGTTCCCATCTTGAAGCGCTTCCATACTCGCCGGAAGCATCTGCGCTTTATACCCTGCATCTCGTCAGTTAATATCCACAATAAGTCCTTTGCTACTTACCATCATCCCGATTCGGCGCATACAACGCGTTCTTGTAGAACGGCCGTCCAGGCAAGCCTTCTGCTCTCACAAACAGCCTTTGCACATCGCGCATGATGCGATTCGCCTTCTCTACCCTGACCCCATCCCCCAAGAACTCTTTTTCAGCCGTCCGATCCGCGAAGTCAGATGCAACGTGTTGAAACGTCCTCCCCGCAGCCGCGAGCTCGTTAAGCTTGATCTGACGTTGAAGCTCACCGCTATCCGGCCTTCCCATCGTCTCGCCAACAAGCTCGCGGATCCAGTAGTTGAAGTTGCGGGCATAGGCATCCATATCGAACGGGATAAGAGCATCATCGGCTAGATGATACGCCAACAGCGTAATGAACTGCCCTACAGTAGCGTGGATACTAAAGTCTGGATCAATCATACTCTTCATCCAGTGATACGAGTCGTAATTGCTATGATAGTGATACACCGGCGTCGTACTACTCGCATCCATTCCGAAGTCCAGCGCACCGATACCCAGTTGGAGAAAGGCAGTGTAATCGCTCCCACTTCCTAGATTGGAGAAGCCGTTATCTTCGGGGCGGAAGCGGTAGAGGTCGTACCATGCGTCGTAGAGAGTTCGTTTGCCGTAGAGGACCTTCTTCATGACTTCTTGAGCGATCGTGCGGAGCTCGGGGGTGGCGCCTGCGCCGGGGAGGGGACCAGCGACACCGATGTCAACGTTTAGATAGGTTATCGCTGTGGCGGCGAGCCACGGGGCGTATTCTTCGACCCATTCCGTTGAGCCGATTAGGGCGTACTCTTCTGCGTCCCAGGATGCGAAGACGCTAGAGAGAAGTTAGCTTGGGATGAATTGGCAAGGTCTCGTAGGCTTACATGTTTCGACGAGGCACCCAACCAGTCTTCTGCAGCTCTCCGAAAGCCCTTGTGATTTCGATCATGATCGCTGATCCTGAGTTCGGGTCCGCTGCTCCGCCGATGATCCATGCATCTCGATGATTCCCAATGATAATAGTCTCGTCTGCATTCGTCCCGTTGATGATGCCGACAACGTCCCAAATTGGCGTGATCTTGTCTTCCATGAAGTTGGTAAGAGCAAGAGTAGTGCCTGGTACAGGACCAGTGCTATATGTTGCAGCCAAACCGCCAATCCACCCATCACGTTTGATAGACTTGCCTGTCATGCCACATCCGTCCAAAGCTTTCAGAAGAGGTAACGCATCGCGGTAGGAGATGGGTAAAGACGGAATCTTGGGTAGATTTTGAGGGTTACTGACACGCTCGACTCTGGGTTTTGACGCGTATCCGGGAGTTGTTGGATCACCGGGGTACTGATTTATGGACGCAACGGACCCTCGTTGGACGGAGGAAGGCTGGCGCGCTGGACCATCTGCCCGAGGTTAGCGATGCGCACGTACGATAAGCAAAGTGCAATGGAAGTCATACTGGGGTATGCAACCTGTCCCTTTGCCTCCTGCGGCCCGTCATCTCCAGGGTCACTGAACATAACGACTCCAATCATGCCATGTGCTTCGGCATTGCGAACCTTGACGCCACGAAATGGCCCTCCATATTTTGCAAGGGCAATCTTGCCTGCCAAGTTGATATTGGCCGCTGTGAGTGCAGCAAAGTCGTCTTTGTGGCCACGACTATGAGATATTAGCAAAAGTCGTTCATAGTAGGATGATGGGCAACTTACCCAACATAGACGTACTCGGCTTCTACCTGGCCAGAAGCTGAATAGCCATGGAATGCTGGCAACGCTTGACTCTGCGGGTAGCTTGTCGTTTCGTCCTCCGGTAGGGCATCTTCGTACAGTTGAGCCGTGTGTTGAGTGGAATTGCCCGTCTTCAGGACCAGACTCTGCTCTTTCGGGTAATTGAGGAATACTTCATACTCTACAAGTGAGGCAGGTACCCCATTCTCTGTCCACGTCTTCGCGGTTTGCTCCGCCATGGATTTATTGCGTCCGGCAATGTGGTCGCCATGGGTGTAGTAAGAAGACCACGTATCGATAAGAGCAGTTGAGAAAGATGTGTGTAGGGTCTTCTCATTCTCATTCCATACCGGTGGGGATGGTGCTGTCTGGCGAGGCAGTAGAGGAAGTTGTTGTGACTGCTGGCCGAGATCGAGGCTGCGCAGTTCTCGTTGGCATGCTGTTGTCCGTTGCACGGCGGTCAGCGCAAGCAGAAGAGTTAGTATCATGGTTGAGTAATGTTTGTTACTGATGGGGTTGTGCTGCAGGCAGGCAGATATCTAGTGAGTAGGTGCAAGGTAAAAGACAAGGGCACGTGCATTTGCACATTCGAAGGTTCCTCATGAATGGGCAGGAGCAATCGCCCGGTCTCGGTTCCCCTCCCGATAGTTAGCACCCTGTATAGCATGCGTCTCGTATAGTCCCTCTTGTGGAATGTGACAGGGGTGTGTGAATAGCCGCTATGGTGCTGGGCTGGATGGTGGGCCAGACCGGACGGCTAAGGTCGGTGCCATCGCCTGAGCGAAAAATATGATATTGCTGTACGCAGCGTGAATGCTCCAAGGCTCCTGAACTCTTGAAAAGTGAATCAGGAGTAACAAATACCTTCAGGATTGTTCAAGATGGTAAATAGATCAGTCAATTGGTGTACCTCTTACATGAAAATTCTCCTACTATACGCTCGCTTTTCCCACTCAAAGCTCGTTATGGCCAGGTGTCTCCGGATCTTGTGAGACGTCCTCTGCAACCTCTTCGACCTCAATCTTGACCTGATCTTCTACATTCTCAGCCTTTGCCACTGGCTCCTCACCAGCAATCAGAAGGGAGTCAGGTATCTTCTCCTTCTTGCCTTCACCCATGCGAATAGCGTCGACCCATTGCTCAACCTCATCAGCTCCGAAAGAGCTGCCAGAGTACTTCTTGTACCATGCACGCTTTCCGTTTGTGGCGATAAGGTGGACGCCATCTGCACTTCCGAGACCAAGCTCTGCGACGATGGTGGCAGCAAGTGGGTTTGTGGGCGAGACGCCGACAAATGGGAAGAGATGGCTGCCAGAAGCATCGTACTTCTTGTGGATGGATGCAAGGGATGCAATGGCATTGGCTGCAGCCTCCGAGGCTTCGTCCTTGGGAAGGAGGGCCAAGACGCAAGTCTTGCTCTGTTCGGTCAAGCACATTGTCTGTAGTTCGGCAGATTCGGATACGAGAGGAATGGTGGGCTTGGTCTCTTCTACCGGAAGCTCGATGGGGTCGGGTGTGTTCTCGTCCTTGACATTTGGATCAGGCGATTCGGTAGGCATGCCAGCCTCCTCTACAGTCTCATCGGTCGCTGATGCGGCAGCTGACGATGAGTCTGCTGACTTATGCGAAGCTGAGGCTTTGGCAAATTTGCTAGAGGACTTGGATTCCTTCTTGGCATCCTTCTTAGCCTTCGACTTCTTCTCTTTGCCGGGTGGGCAGTCGGGGTTTGGTGGGGCGACCTGGGAGAGGAATTCGACCATGGCTGCTTTGTCGACCTTGCCCTCATGCTTGATGGGGTCCTCGGAGCCGGCGGGAATGAGGATCAAGCTCGGGAAGTCGGTGATTCCATACTTTTCCACTGCTGCCTTTTCCGACTTCTTGACCTGTGCGACCGAGACGATGCCAGCGAAGTCAATCGCTAGGGCGCGTAGTGTAGCACTGACAATACCCTTCTCACTGAAAAGGATAGCCTTGGCGGTGTCCTTGTTCTCTTGGAGCCAGTCGTTCAGGTTCTTGTCGTTGACCCTCTTGACCATGTTGGGAACCTTGTCCTTGACGGCGTCAACGATGCCCTTGGCCGAACGAGGCCCTTGATAGTCCTCCACCTTAGGCTTTCCGGGCTTCTTGCCAGGCCGGACGATCTTGAGAGTAGGGAAACCCTGGACGCCCATCTTTCCGCAGAAGGGCTTGTTCATTTCCTCATCGCAGTTGACAGCGGCGACCTTGGCGATACCGGCGAGGGATTTGGCGGCCGTCTCGTAGGCGGGCTTGAGGTTCTTGCAGTGGCCACACCATGGCGCATAGAATCTGGGACGTGTCAGGAAGGAACGTGACGATGATTGGAGACGGCTTACTCGACAATCTAGGGAGTTGTTAGCTAGTCCTCGCTATTAGATCGGAGGTATACATACAGAAGTGTAGTTAGACTTTGCGATTACTCGGTCATAGTCCATGCCGGAGATCTGGACGACGGCGCTGTTCTTACCGTAGATGCTCTCGGCGTGGGCATTGAGGGCCAGCGCGGCCGTGGCGGCGAACAGCGTGGTTGCGCGGACCATAGTTACAATATAAATAAAGTTGCGAAGATAAAATGGGGACTGAGCAGGAGGGGCGCCGCTGCAGTGATGATATAGCCTCACATGGCGGAGTTGCCAGGTTGGCCTTTTCTTTCACTTGTAACAGCTTGCCATAAGTTACATGGCCATAGCTGAGATGCGGGGAGACAGGGGTCAGAGTCCGGACTAGCGCCTATGACCGCATTCTAGGCGCCTGCATCTCTACGCATCCATCTCCAGACTAAACACCGCGTCTTCTTAGTACACGACATACTCCAACAATGGCCGACACAGTACCGGCAAAGCTCAAGAGCCTGCAGCTCGCGTCTTTCGCGAAGCGCGCTGCCCAGCTCGAGCGATTCAAGCCCATCATCACCTACTGGTGTGAGTACCGCGCGCGTCAACACGAGAATTGTATACTAAAGCTAGGCAGTACGCTTCTACATAGTGCAAAGAATCATCGCCGGTGGATTGCACTCGGCCGACCAAGAATGCACCGCCTACACGACCGACCTCATGGAAAAGCTCGAGCAAGCAAAGGCCGAGAACCCCAACGAGGATGCCTTGCTGGATGACACGGTCGCGAGCGCATACTGCGAACAGTTCGCGCTACAGACTCTCGCAAAGGCAGAAAGGGAGATGGCCGAGAACAGAGTCAATGGGTACGCACTACAAACATAGCCTTATCGCTGCCGCTTGGTCTAACATCCTCCCAGGCAGACAGCCGACACCCTCCTCGCCGCGTCTACGTTTCTCGAGATCATGTCGATATGGAAGAACAACGATCCAGAGATCATTTCCAAAACCAAGTTCGCCAAATACCACGCGCTACGCATCGTCAAAGCCATCAAGGCCAACGAAGACCCCAATGCGACGAACCCCGTACAGGAAACACCGCAGCAGCCCATGTCGCCGTCTGCGTTGGATCCAAACGACCCAGAAGTCCAGCGTATAAACCAAGGCGCTCCACCTCCGAACCCATACCAACCATCCGTAGAGACAGCACCGAATACCTCTACCCAACCATCGCCCAACTTCTCCGCACGCCAAGTATCACCACCACCTCCCAACCTCCCTTCTGCACCTACTGGATACACCCAGTCATCGCACAACGATGTATCTCCAATATCACAACCCGGCACCTCGAGGCAGGGCTCTGTCGTTTCGATCGGCGGTGGATACTTCCCGAGAACAGACGCTCCTGATCCTCCTACATTCACGGCAGAGACGACGGCACCAGGTCTACCAACCGCTCCAATGGACATAGACCCCATGACATCTTCTCTGCCCACGAGCCCTCAGCCACCACAAGCTCCGGAATCATCAGACCCTGCAAGCTTCTATCAAAACCCGGCGTCTCCAGCGCCTGCTCAGGCTCCTCAGCAGCCACCACCTCAAAACCCATACCAATCTCCTACGCCCCCGCAAGTTCCGCAAAAGCCTCAGAGATTATCTTCCAGCTTCGGAGCACCCCCACAACAACATCAGTTTGCCTCGCCTTCGCCACAGCCGCCTCAACAACAGTACCAACAAGGCGGATTCTCTCAACCTGCTCAGCCGCAGTACCAGTCGGCGCCCCACCAGAATCCATACGCTCAACCACAACCTCCTCTCCAGCAAACATCGCAGGGTCCGTTCAGGAATGACGAAGATTCCATCATGGAAGCTACAAAGCATGCCAAGTGGGCCATTTCTGCGATGAACTTTGAAGATGCAGATACTGCTGTGAAGGAGCTACGCACAGCGTTACGGGCTCTGGGTGCGTTATAGGAACGTGGTAATTCTTACGTAGCATGAAGAGGAGAGGAACATGGATCTATAATCTCCGTATCACTTGTTAGTTTGATGTATACCCCTGTGTTATAGATAGATGCACCGTTTTCAAGAGGTGAGCCGAGGTAGCTACAATGATAAAAACACAAGCTTTGATCATGCACGATCAGAGTTACGAACGCAAGCGCTAGCTCTAGTTCCTGAACATAGTCAATCTTGATATAATAATACTCAAGTGAAGATCATCAGGCGCATCTGTTGGCCGTATATCCACAATTCTGCCAAGACTCTGTCGTGCACGTGCCTTGGGTCCAAAGCTTAAGAGCCGAAAATCCAACCACCTCGTTCTCACCCTCTATCGACCTTCACATCACAAGGGCGACTGCATGTAGTCATGCATCTGAGGCTCATCCGTAAAAGCTGTAATTCATGATACAGTGGCGAAGATGGCGCCCATCACACCTCTCAATGCGGCGGATATAACTGAAAAAGCGCGCCGGGAGCTGCTGCTCCTGCTCGAGGGTGTAAGGTAATATTCACGTCGCAGGTCGCTGCACCATCTAACGCGTGCGGACAGATCAGAGGAAAGAAGAACCTCGTACTAGAGAAAGCTCTCGCAGGCCCGCTGAACTTGCTTGTCAAGTTCTCCACGCTCCAGGAATATGGCGTCGACAAGCCCTTCTTCCTTGAGAACGACAATGTCGACTCTTCTCAGCGCAACATCGTCTTCCTCGTCAGAGGCGAGAAAGCAAAGACTGTGATGGCTGTTGCTGGTAAGTGAAGCTCCCTCGGCTTCCTTTCCTCCATCTGCCTCACGGCATTTGAAGCTTTGGGTCAAAAAGTAGGCTAGACAGACAGTACCCACTCTGCCTAGCCAGTCTTGATCCCTAGATTGAACATAGCACTTTTTTTGGATTGCCCTTCATCTCCATGTAGGAGCAGTCTATTGTACGGTGCTAACATACTAGATAGATCAAATCAAACGTATTCGGCGAGACAGCCAGATTGAACATGAATTCTCCATCTTCTGGGTGCCGCGCCGTACTATGACCTCGGACCAACTGCTTGAAGAGGCGGGTGTCTTGGGTGAAGCTAGCGTGAGCGAATGGCCGCTGTTCTTCGTGCCGCTTGCAGATGATGTGCTATCGCTTGAACTTGAAGATGCTGTGTCAGATCTTTATCTCGTATGTGCGTCCTGGATCTGGTGAGGATTTGATACTAACCTTGCGTAGAAGAAAGATCCTACCGCGATCTACTTGTCGGCCAAAGCACTCATGCTTCAGCAACAGAAGTATGGTCTCTTCCCGCGCATCATCGGAAAAGGTGATAATGGCAAGCGACTCGCCGACCTACTCATCCGCATGCGTACCGAAGTAACGGCCGGTGAGACCTCTGCCGGCGGCGGACCATCATTCCTGGGCTTAGCACCTAGTTCCAACATCGACAGTCTGATCATCATTGACCGAGAAGTCGATTTCCCTACGGCGCTACTCACTCAGTTGACGTATGAAGGACTTATCGATGAGGTTTTTAATATTACCGCCAACCAGACCGAAGTCGACTCTTCCATAGCTGGTGGTGCACAGCCTCAGCAAGGTCAGACCGGATCAGCATCGACAAGCATGAAGCGCAAGATCATGATTGATTCAAAAGACGCTCTATACGCCGATCTAGGTGATGCAAACTTCGCTATCGTCGGTAACTTGCTCAATCAAGCAGCTCGTCGTCTGCAGAGCAGCACAGGACGCGACCAGCTTGCCACAAAGACGACTACAGAGCTTCGTGACTTCGTCGCCAAGTTGCCCGGTTACCAGGCCGAGCAAGCAAGCTTGAAGCTACATACTAGTCTGGCTGAGGAGATTATCAAATTCACGCGCACAGATATCTTCACGCGGAGTTTGGAAGTGCAGCAGAATATCATGTCTGGCGCCGACCCAACAACACAACACGATCTCATCAACGAGCTCATCAACCGTGATGTACCGCTACCCGCTATCCTTCGCTTGCTCTGCCTAGAGTCCACCACGAACGCCGGCATCCGTCCGAAAGATCTCGAGGCTTTTAAACGCGCCATCATCCAAGCATATGGCCCGCAACACATCCTAACCCTCGCCTCCCTCGAGAAGATGGGTCTACTAGGCCCACGAGGCGGCGTAAGTCTCGGTGGCGTAGGCGCGCCCGCCAAACCCGGCAGCGTAACAAACTACACGCCCCTGCGCAAGAGTCTCAAGCTGTGGGACGACGACGTGAACGAAGCAAGCCCCAACGACATCAGCTACACCTTCTCCGGCTACGCACCCCTCAGCGTCCGCATCATCCAGTCCATCATCCAGAAACACACCCTCGCCAACGCCATCAAACCCCCTTCCGATCCCCGCGCAAGCGCCCAAGCCAATCCCCTCGCCCAAGGCCTCCGCATCTTCGACGACGCAAGCAAATACATTCGTGGCGCCACATTTGATGAGACGCAGAAGGGCGAGGAGAAGGCTGTCAAGGCGCGACAGCTGTTGAATGGGAGTGCAGGCGAGAGGAACAAGACCATTGTTGTCTTCTTCCTGGGTGGTGTTACAAGGGCTGAGATTGCGGCGCTGAGGTTTGTCGGTGAGAAGTTGAAGGAGAGTGGTGGGGAGGGCAGGGGGTCAAGGATTGTGGTTTGTGCGACGAATGTGGTGAAGGGGGAGGGGTTGGTGGGCAGTGCGATTGAGAAGGCGAGGTTTAAAGCTTGATGTGGGGGTGATGGTAGCCGTGATAGCGCACATGTGTCGAAGTAGACTCTCCTAATGAACACTTTTCTTTGAGAATATTGTCTCCTCCTTTCTATGGCTGGCCGACATCGAAGAAGGGAAGAAGAAGTCATGCTGTGGAGAATGCGCCTTCCTCCCGGAAGAAGCCACCATGTATTTAGGTGTGCCATTGTGCATTGCTTGAGCAGAAGCATCGGCACATGCGACATCGCAGACGGAACAGTAGAAGGTCTTCTCCTCAATCGCCTTGACTTGTTTGGCTCGTGTCTGAGGATACTGTTTTGCGTTGCGGGCCTTTTGACTGGCCTTCCACCCTTCTGTAGGGCTCGCTCTCTTCTCGCGACCGTATGAAGATGCGTAAGCCTTGTCCTCCGCCCTTGTCGCAGCCTCAAGCTCCTCAAGCTCTTCCTTAGTAAGGTCGAGGTCACCCTCAACAGGGTCGAGGAGAGGGTTGTTGGAACAGCAGCTTTGTATGGCTGGCCGACATCGAGGAAAGGAAGAAGAAGAAGTCATGCTGTGGAGAATGCGCTTTCCTTCAGAAGCCACCATGTATATGCTTCGATTTACGAACCACAGTCAGGGGCGCTAGCAAAGTTGCCGAATACATGGGCCCATCATCTTGTCGAGATGCTGATCATGATGTAGCCTGGAGGTAGTCGGTGGGAGCGATAGCCACATAGAAACTAAACATGATAGAGTCTGTTATGATCCGAGGTGTGTTGGAAGAGTATCACAGTACAGAATCATGATAGAGCCAGGAGGTATTCGCTGCTCATCGCAAAGACCACTGGTGGAAAATACGGCAATGTAGTCGTCACAGCGACATTCATAACGATGGTGTATTCAGTGAAGTCATTTCAATTTCCTTTCCACTCTCTTCATGTAGCTACCTCGTGAGTTACATAAGAGACATTGACCGCTGGCATACTTTTGCAGAACATCCATTACGATCGTTTCGTCAGGCATCGTCGTGAAAGTACAAAGAAGACTTTTCCGCGTTCCTGAATACCGGGAACCCATGAAAGATAAGGAACCAAACACACCAAGTCTATCGTTAAATGCCGCAATAGATGAAACTCCGTTCGCAGCTCGCAGTCTGGGTATCCTGCACGTGCGCCCTTCCTTCCTTCCTGCACGCCCTTGTGGCGCTGCTGTCATGTGATGCGCTTATCGGGTGGAGAAGGCCTTGGTGACAGTACGCTTGAGCGCAAGCTCCTTCTTCTTCAGGTCATCAGCGGGGGCGTCCTCAACCTCGAGCTGAGCCATGGCGTCAGAGAGAGCAGACTCGATCTTCTCCTTCTGTCCACGCTTGAGGCGGATGGATGTGGTGGGGTCGGAGATCATCTCCTCAACGCGGGAGATGTAGGACTCAAGCTGTTGCCTTGACTCGAACTTCTTGCTGAAGGCCTCGTCGGAGGACTTGAACTTCTGGGCGTCGTTGATCATGTTCTCGATGTCGGCAGATGAGAGCTTTCCGACAGCGTTGGAGATGGTGATGTTGGCGCTGCGGCCGGAGGTCTTCTCGGTAGCGGTGACCTTCAGGATACCGTTGACGTCGACCTCGAAGACAACCTCAAGGACGGCCTCGCCAGCGCGCTGGAAGAATGTTAGTTGAAGTGCGTGAGTGTTGGGGATCGAGTACTTTCCATCGGCGGAATTGGCGCTAAGGTAAACTCTCCAAGAGAAGTGTTGTCCTCGCAGTTCACGCGTTCACCCTGGAAAACGGGAAACTGAACCGTGGATTGATTGTATGGGGGGGAGTCAGCATGGTCTTGTCAAAGGGGGTATGTCACGATGCATGGGGTGGGGAAGGGTGTGGGTATGTCGGTGTACGAACCTGCGACAGTAGTGAAGGTCCTGATGCAAGTGTTAGTAACTGTCGGCGGTAGATATCGAAAAGCAGATGCGATAGTAGCAGCGAGATGAAACAGTAAAGTTGAAAGCCATGAGATGCCGAGCCAGATAGTAGGAGCTCCGTAAGGTAAGATCGAGGTGCTCGATTTGAGCTCCTCAAAAATCAGTTTCCGAGACCGTGGGTAGTGGAGACCAGTGCGGGGAGCCAGATGGAGTGCGTAACGACTGAATGCAGGGTGCATTCGACAGGTTATCGCCAGCGGCGATTAGTTGTCGGGCAACATATCAAGGTGTTCCTGACGCAGTTTGTGTTTGCGTAGTTCACCAGGAGAGCCGAAGTTCTTCATACAATCCTGGCACCGGTGCCTACCAGAGGCGATGATGTTGGCTCTCGAACGGGCTTTTCGTGCGTTTGCGGCAGCAGGGTCAGCAGCAGTGAATGCACGCTGTCTAGCGTTGTATGCGTCGCGATGCTTGTCCCGATAGATGGCAGCATACCCACGCTCCAGTCCGAGACGACGATCAGGAACAACTGCCATCGACTTTGCACGATATGCGACAGAGATAGCGTTCCGACGCGTACGCACATCAGCATCGAGGACAGCGAGCTGCTGGGGGGTGAGCTCGAAGTTGCCCTTGACACCATCGTGAAGTGCACTGTGCGAGCAGAGACCGCCATAGGTGAACGCATCCATAGGCCATGGACAGCAGGATGCCATACCGTAGTCCTTAGTTCTAGACCGCATTGTCCAGAAGTAGAAGCAGAAAGTAGCTTCCATAGCGAGGAAGAGAAGGCGGAAAGCGGGGACGTTGATGGCTCCAGGTATGGGAGTCGTCACCAGCAAACCCTTGTGCGTGATCTTGTAGCCGTTCTGGAAAGCCCAGAGAACCCCAGACGGAAGGCCGTAGGTGTCTTCTCTAAGGTAAAGGTTGTGCTTGTCATACAAGGCCCATCGAGAGGTCACACCTCGCTTGGAATCAGTTGCGGAGCCAGTGTAGATGTAAGGTTCACAGCCTTTCTTCTCGAAGACAAGAGCGTAGACGCCCCATTGACCACGGTGATCGTCAGGCAGCGACTTCCACCACGAAAGCGTAGGCGGGGCAGTGGCTTGGATGACTTCGAGGAGGCCAGGACAGAAGGACAGTGAGGCAGACGCGGCGATGTCGACGAGGACGGACTTGTCAAAGAACAGAGCCAGGAAGAGGCGGTTCTTACCGGCGGAAGGCACCAGCAGGCAGGTCCAGATGAGGGTGATCATGACCTCGAACAAGGCACCACTGGTAGTAGTAGCCATAATCGAGGGGGTCGATAAACGCCAGTGGCGGTTATCAGCAGATGGGTGAGCCAGAAATCGATTTCCGACACCAGTGGATGAGGGTGGCCGGTGAGGTGAGAGCTGGAAACTGGTTTCCGGTGACCTACTGAGAGGATGGCAGTGCTCGTGATGTGCAGTGCAGACCCAATGCAGGCTGTAATTGAGCCGACTTGCTGCAGTGGAGGTGGGATGGAAGAAAGCAGCAGGCTGACGATGAGAAGACAACCACCAGATGATGCGTCCGCAGGTCCGGGTCCAGGTCCAGGTAAACAGAGTCCAGGGCTCCTGCCAGCTTTGAGCGGCTCAAAGGCAGAAGGCCCTCAAAGCTGGCAGGCGCTCCCTTCACCCACATCAGGGAAGGGAGCGACGACATAACATGGCAGAAGGAAAGGGTGGTACAGGAAGGTGGGGTTACATGCAGAACAGGAAGGAACAGCTGTAACAAAGGAAAAAGTTAAAACACTTGCCTCTTCTTGATAGTCTGTCATCGAGGTTAGCATGTGCGTAGTCAAAGAGCGACGGCAGTACATACGGGGACGGTCTGACCGCGGGGAACGACGGGGGCGAAGATGTTACCCTCCATGGCTACACCAAGGGAGAGGGGAACGACATCGAGCAGGAGGAGGTCGGCAGTCTCGGCGGAGGTGGCCTTTCCGGAGAGGATACCAGCCTGGACGGCGGCACCGTAGGCAACAGCCTCATCGGGGTTGATGCTCTTCTCAAGCTTCTTTCCGTTGAAGTAGTCGCTGAGGAGCTTCTGGATCTTGGGGATACGGGTGGAACCACCAACAAGGACGATCTCGTCAACCTTGTCCTTGGCGATGGCGGCGTCCTTGAGAACCTGGGCAACGGGGTCCAGAGTGCCAGCGAAGGCCTTCTGGTTCAAGTCCTCGAAACGAGCACGGGTAATGTTGGCGTTGAAGTCCTCACCGTCGAACAGCGAGTCGATCTCAACAGTGGTCTGGGTGGCGTTGGAGAGGGTACGCTTGGCACGCTCGCAAGCAGTCCGGAGACGACGGAGGGCACGGGCGTCACCGCTGATGTCTATGTGAGAGTTAGCTTCATCTTCAGAGAAAACAATGACAGCAACACCTAAACAGCGTTACAGCCTACATCAGGCTGAAAGAGTGCAAAGTAGGCCACCCGACGTTGATGTAGGCTCCAGGGTGTATTGCTCATACCTTTCTTGGTCTTTTTTGTGAACTCTTTCTTGAAGTGGTCAAGGAGGTTGGTGTCGAAGTCCTGTCCACCTGCAATGAAGTCAGTGTATGTTTCACATGTATTTCTGCAGCCAGAACTTACCCAAGTGTGTGTCACCGGCGGTAGCCTTGACGGTGAAGACACCACCCTGGATGTGGAGAAGAGACACATCGAAAGTACCACCACCGAGATCGTAGATGAGGACGTTCCTCTCCTTGTCAGACTTTCCGGAACCGAGACCGTAAGCGATAGCGGCGGCGGTAGGCTCGTTGATGATACGGAGAACGTTGAGGCCAGCAATGGCACCGGCGTCCTTGGTGGCTTGACGCTGGTTGTCGTTGAAGTAGGCGGGAACGGTGATGACGGCCTTCTCGACCTTCTTTCCGAGCTTGGTCTCAGCGACCTCCTTCATCTGTTGATTTTGTTAGCCATTGCCCCGCCATGCTGGTGTGTGCGCAGATCTTACCTTGACGAGAACCATGGCAGAGATCTCCTGGGGAGAGAACTGCTTGGTCTCACCGAGGTACTCAACCTCGACGAGAGGGCTGCCGCCCTGGTCAACGACCTTGAATGGCCATGACTTGATGTCCTTTGTGACGGTCTCGTCCTCGAATCGGCGACCAATGAGACGCCTGCGAAAGTCAGTCGGCTGATCGCGCGCGTGCGACGATGGAACGGCAGAACTCACTTGACATCGAAGACGGTGTTCTCGGGGTTCATAGCAGCCTGGTTCTTGGCCGCCTCACCGATGAGACGCTCCTCGCTGGTGAAGGACACGAACGAGGGGGTGGTGAAGCTACCCTGCTCGTTGGCGACTGTGGGCAAACATTGTTAGACAATGGTCTCTGAGTGCAGGAGTGGCGGCGCATACTGATCTCGACATTGGTGCCCTCGTAGTTGGCAACGCAAGAGTAGGTGGTGCCTGCGATATTGTTAGCACACACGCATCCCACTGTGGGGTAATTCGCGAATATTACGCACCAAGATCGATGCCGATGGCACCCTCGTAGACTTCGTCGCTCATGATTGCGGTATGTGTATAAGGAACAACCTGAAAAATTGAAGAGCAGGAAGGTGTTGGAGAGAAGGTGGAAAAGAGGGTTGGGAATCTTTTTCGCGCTTGCTTAAAGGCGAGCGATCAGAGAAAAATTGGCCTGGCAGGGATCTCTCGTAGTGTCGGCGAATGACGCTAGGCAGACTCGGTTAACCTGGCGCGGCGCTTATCGATACTCAATGAAAAACCACCCATCCAACATCGATATATCCTCAAGCCTCGGCCCGCTGAGAAAGAAAAGAGTCCGGACTGTGACATTGAGAAGGTGCCCCGCAGCCAAGATCTGACGGCTAGCGGGAAGTTTTGAGACAAGACCTGCCTATATCGTCCTCAGTCTTGTCAACCCACGCCGGTACACGCCCGGCGCTATCATCTGAAAATGCTTTGGAACATTGAGTGGTACGGTAGTTGTCTAGCAGACTGACCCCAACAAGCCTTTCTTGAAGTTGCGCCATCGTGTTGCCCCCTCGGGTCAAATCAATGGCCGCAAGATCCAAGATTCTGGTTATCTTCGTCGTGGCTTACATCCGCAGGGAGCTTACCCGGTATGCCTCTAGCAATATGATCTCAGGAACTTTTGGGGTGTTGAGTATCACGGTAGGTTTCCAGCGTAGTGGACCAGATTGCTTACTTGAGACGTCGTCTTCATAAATGGACCAATTTATTGCCCTTCTCCTCGTGTCCATGGGTTCCGGAACAAAGACCACGACGATCTTCGCGATAGATTATTTCCATGACCAGCGTAACGCTTCTTCTACCTATGGATACGCCTGGAGCCGTCATACAAATGTTTGTAACCCCCGGTTTGATACTTTCCGATCTTTCTTTCAAGGTCTTTCCAACCCCTCTTCTATATCTACTTCTCTAGTCCCAGAGATCCCGTGCAACCATCTCACCAACTACCACAAACCACGATGCCTCGCACCCAACCCTACTACATTGTCAGCATCGAAGGCAAACTCTCCGCCACCTTCACCCCCTGCGTGGTCGGCGTCTTCTCCACTCCTGCCCTAGCCGTCGCCTCTGTCAAAAACATTACACCACGTTGTGCGCGAGTACCTAATAGCTCTGAGCCCTGTGTTATAAGATGCGTTGGTGACGATAGCGACATCAAGATCGAACTCCAGCATAGCGATATAGTTGGCACGTCTATAACCCCTGCTAACACTGTCTTCCTGGCCATCGACGAATGTGGCGACAGTATCGTCGAAACAAAGATATCGGGCACGGCGCATGATGCGTGGGCAGCATGCGAAGCTATGAAGCGTAAGTGCGGTAACTACTGGAAGGATGAGATAGAATGGACTAATAACAGGGGATGTAAACATGGACAGGCGGAGTTCAACATAACGACCTCTAGCATCCCAGCGGAATCTGGAGACAAAGAGTCACAGCAGTTGGCTGGCTTAAGAACAATGGGCATGTTGCAACATCACTGGTATGTCAAGAAGGTCGTGGTTGACACTTAGGAAGAGTAGGAGGCTGCTTCCCTGGAGACGTAGATTCATGGTGGAAGAGTTAGTCTGTACAGCGGAATAGAGTTGCTGAGAAGGCTACCTTAGAGGACTATGTGAATAGTGCGCAGTATAGATGGAAATGTCGTTACCGGCCGGCATCGGCAGTGGTGAACTATTCAAAATATCTTCTTAACCTTATACTGGGTACTGCTTGTGCTTCGCGTCCATGTCTTCGCCATGCCCATCCTCCGACTGTTGCCCACACCCACTCTTCATTTTTCTCAGCCGTGTCCTTATGGCACAGCCTTCCTAGATATGTCGGAAGGTTAGAAGGTCATCTGAAGTTCTCGTCGCGAGGTGCGCAGTGGTATCGGCCCTTTCCTTCCTCCTTTGTCCACCTTTTGTGCCTTGCGGTTGCGATATGGATCTCAAACTCGGCCTGATCACCACAAGAGTCATTGCATATCGTGCAGTGGAAGGCCTCGTCAGAGATAGCCTTTTGTTGGTTGGCGTAGGTCTTGGAATAGTCTTTTACGTTCGCGGTCTTCTGAGATGCCTTGACATCCGGGGTGGCGTCTTCTCTCTGTTGCCTTGAGTACTTCTCTACAATTGGTCAGTATGGGTGACCGGATCCACGATCCTACATCAGAGAAAAATGTAGTGAAGACTACATGGTCTGAGAATAGTGCGTATGTCGGTTCGAGCACATCATGTAGGTGACAAGCTGGACAAAGTCATAGATTTCACAATACCACCGAGAAGCTGTATTCGTAGAAGCTCAGGGTAGAAGATGACCACATTCCTTGTTGAGAACTTCTGACAATGATACACCGTACTGCTTGGTAGGAGTAGCATCAAAAACGACAGTTTTACGATCAATAGCAAGCAACTTCCACGAATTGGAGGAGAAGTCAAGGCTGGCTGCACACAGAGTATCGCTGTCCATATTCGGTGATCATGAAATCTGCCGTAACGTCATATCCAATTCCATGCCCTCCGCCCTTCACCATGCCATGAACGCCCAAACACCAATTCCATGCTTTATCCTATCTTATGCCCGCCTTCCCAATGTAAACCCGATAATCCATGTCATGTCTTCACACTCAGACCGTCTCATCATGAAAGACAAAGTTAATATCTCTCGGCCGCTGAGTGTTGTACCTCACAAAGTTCTCATCTCCCTGCGGCCTCTCCTTCTTCGTGTTGCTCGTCAGCATACTCTGTAGACTGACGCACACGCTTTCGACGTTGTGGACGGGGGACCAGCCGGAGCGGTCGAGCAGGTCGAGGCAGATGATGCCGTTGGAGTAGATGTGTGGGTGCCAGGGTATGGGGTGGGTTTCGTCGCGGAGAAAGATTACTTCGGGGGCCTGTGGGGAGGAGGGTTAGCGAGGTTTGGTTGGGGGAGGGTGCAGGAATGGGAGGATGGGAGGGTAGGATGCTGGGTAGTAAGCAGTTAGTATAGAAAGGGAACACGTACCTCAATAGGATACTGCGGTGTAAAGCTAAACTTCAACCGATACGTTTCGCCCTGGTACAACGGATTCGAGTCCATAACTTGAATGTCCATGAGCCAGGTTTGGAAGTCGTCAGCCTTAATGAGAGTTATGCCTGGCGGGAGTTTTTCGTGCATCTATACGCCGTTGTGTTAGCGGCTCTGTCCCTCCGTGTGTGAATTTCCATATCCGTTGCCTTCACATCGTGGCCATATTGTGTGTGTGTAGGCTTCCGCGCGTCGATACGTGGAGTTTATAGGCGTCTGACGGGTGACAACGTGCTTCGACGGGCAACGAACAATGAACGAGAGGATTACGGTACCTTTGCGAGCTCCTATAACAGACATTAGCTTCTAGATCCTTTCATATGTCGCATTGCAGTCAAGCTCCATCCCATAGCTCAAGACCATAATAACATACCTTGCCTAACCGTTTCGACGCGAACATCTCGAGATGTGCAGCAGCAGCGCGCCTGTCAACCTGGGGTGTACGCGTAGGTATGTGTAGCTAACAATGTATCCTGGGCGGACTCAGAGTGAATGACGTGTATCGTAGTTTCGTTCCGAGGTAGCTGAACAGCTCACAAGCTTATGTGCAAGCTGCGACCCTGCAGGTGGAATGGACAACGTGTGGGGGAGGGGCAACCGCGCGCGTATCAGGAAGCAGCCTAGGATTCAGAAGCGGTCGGAAGTTTCGTTCGTATAATTGTAGTGAGCGACAGGGGAGAGGCTGGAAGGCACGAGGTAGGGGTGATAGGATGTGTGAATTGTTTGCGCGGTCGTTGCCTGATGTCTCGGTGCTCGGCTTTGTTGCGAGGGTTGGTTCACGCGGCGCGCCAGGGCGGAACGCGGCTATCCAGGTACATTTTGCTGTGAACCATCTGGGCATCCTCGTAGTTCACCAACCAGGCTCTTCAATACTAGATGGCACCAGAGATATCTGTAGTGTATACCGCATTCCCCAAATTCGTTATTGACGTAGGAGTATATATTGCATTAGGGATTATCTAGAAATCAACATTAAACACTGTGCATGTAGCAACACGAATCTGAGCCACCGCTGGCAATGAATGATTTGTTGAATATTCAAAATAGTATTTGATTGACCCATGATATCTCTCGCGCCATACGCCCACCATACCGTAGCTTTTCCTAGCCAAGTCATACACACCTGCAGACGACACTGCAACGAAAATCATTACTAGAAACGCGATGTAGAAGCAAGAAGAATACGCTCAGGAACGACACTCGAAGCCTACGAGTAAAATGCGCCCTTCTGGAAACTCTCAACACCCATATCGCCCGCCTTGCTGTCCACCTTCGGGGCAACCTTCTCTGGTGCCGATACTGGAGCTCCGGTCATGGTGGCAGTCCTGCTCGCGGCGCTGCTGTTCGTCATTGTCTGTGTTCTGCTACCAGCTGGGCTTCCGCTCTGGCTTCCACTGGTAATCTGTGCGGGTGTCTTGCGTTGAATAGGCTCGAGGTAGATGCCTGGAAGGTAGCCCATGCGTCCGTCTCTTGATCTGCACCTCCACCATTCTGATGCGTTGCCCATGGGATCGCTCTTGCTGAGCACCGCGACCATGTCTCCCTTCTTCACTGACAAGTCCATTGCGTGCATGTTGGCATTGGGTGTGAAGTCGTACAGCGCGCGGCAGAATTCGAGCTTGTTGGGGTCGAGCGGTTGCCCTGCCTGTGGGTTCTCGAGCATCTTCTGTTGCTCTTGGGCTTCTTGTGATCTCGCAAGCGCCTTGATGAGCTTGCCCATTAGGTAGGGCAGACCGAAAACAGCGAGCATGAAAACGATGAATGGCTTCTTGGAAGGCTTAGCGGGGGCTGGCGAGCCGTCGGGCATGCGTCCATTGAAGGCTGCGAAACTTGCGGGGGTGAGGGCGGTCGCATCTGCTGGTAGGGGTCGTCCGGTGAGCTTTGCGATTGCCGTTCGTATCCATCGCATTATTGTGTAGATGCCCAATACCGAGCCAAGCGTTTGTCGTAGGTTTCCGAACTGCTCTGCCACAGATACCATGGCTGCTGATGTTAGCATATCGCTGGAAGTTGGAAAGGGGCGGACGTACCGAAGAATGACGAATGTGTCGCCATATATGTGCTCTGAAGCATCTGGGCAAAGCCGCCGAATGCGCCGACAATGTTCTCAATCAGCTGAAAGGTCGCTGCTGTGCTCTGGCTGAAGGATTGCGTGAGGCTGCTGTTTGGGTCGCCCTGCATGCCTCCCATACCGCCGTACATTCCGCCCATGCCCATGCCCATACCTCCCATGCCGCCGTACATGCCACCCATACCGCCCATTCCACCGTACATGGAGCCGTAACCACCCCCCATGCTGGAGTAGGGCGAGCTGTAGCTGCTCATTCCTCCATATCCGCTGCTGTAGGGGGAGCCGTATCGGTTGTTCATGCTCGAGTAGTTGGACGCGTTGCGGTTCGCGACGGTGCTGAGTGAGTCTGGGACGGATGGTAGCGGAGGCGCACTCGAGGATGTGGCTGTTGAGGTGGGTGCTGTGCTGCTATTCGATCCAGTGAGGCCTGTGTTGTTGTTAGTCGCGGCGTCCCTGACGTATCGGATGGCTGGCGGACTCACCAACCGAGGCACTCGTCGCGCCGTTGCTCGTCTCCCAGGGCTTTGGCGGCGATGGCGCAGACATGTTCAAGTGTGTGCCTCCTCCGCGCTATGTGCGCAGTGCAGAAAGTGACTTCGCAGAGACGATGGCGGATGTCGTCAGCAAACGTCGAGAGGCTGGCAATTCGCGGCGATCGGGGCAGCGAGTTTTTGCGGGGAAACTGCGCCGGCCGAGACTGGCAATCGCTCAAGGGGCGGATCCGCGTCGACAGTGGCTGCACGTGAGCAGTAAGTTGGGCGATATATTAGATGCGAAGACGCGACGTTGGGTGTAGACGGTAATGGAGGCGATGAGTAGATGCGCAATGTCGTCGGCCGGGATGCGGCTGGTCGTCGTTCACGGACGCTGAGTCGCGAACAGACCTCGGTTTCTCGTGCCCGCTTGGGCAGGCCTATCCGTCAGCTTGCCACCACCACCATCGCCGGCCCACTCCGCTGCATCGCCCATGTCCGTCTTCAGATGATTATTGCGTTGCTTGTGAGCCTGCCTCGGTCGCACGTCTCACGTGTCGGGACTTCACAAACGATTTTCTTGTGCAATTCAAGAGCACTTCGGTTGTACTGCTAGGTGTATTGTTGCCTGTAAGATGTCTTCACACGAATATCTCAATCCTCCAGGCATAGAAAACATCCACTTCAGTCCCCAATAGCATACAGAGAATGCACCCAGCTATCCGGATCGTATGCCACCAACTTCTGAATCGCATCATTTGACATGCTCTCTGAAAAGTCAAAGTCGTCGTCCAGCACCAATGCCGTAATGTGCGGATAATGCCAAACAACCGCAAACTTCATCTTCTTCCCTACCGGTCTGCTGAAGTAATTCGAGTCACCACCCTCCAGATTGCCCTGCCGATGTATGGTCGACTTTGCGCGTTCGGCGCCTTTGCTGAGAAGCTCGAATGCGTCGAACTCGCCACAGCCCGTTGACCAGCATGAGCAGGGAACGTTGTTGCGGTCGTTGCCGTACTGGAGGATGCGAGGTATGGCTGCATTAAGGAACCAGTAGGCCGGGGCGTCAGAGAGGAGGCCTTGGTCCGTGCCTATGTTGTCGTGGTGATCCATTTGGAATTCGATGAAGAAGGCTTTTGAGGAGCCTGACCAGCCGTAGTGAGATGTCGCGTCTGGCCTCCAGTACGGGCAATCCGCGTCACACTCTTTATCGGAAAGGATCACAATCTCGTTCTCAGACGTCTTTAGCGTGCCTTCGAACGGCTGACTCTCAGCCGCTACTTTGTCACCCCGTGGAGTGACGTAGCTGAGCGAGTTTCCAAATGCACTGAACATGTCAGCTTCGAAACTTATGGAACGAGGAAATACTCACTAGTCAAAAGTACCAGACTTTTGGGGATCACCCAGGTTGGCCATGAAGCTGAGCCCGGTGGCTTGAGCCGGTGATGTAGACGTGTAGTATGCTATCCGCTTCCAATCTGAACCCTGCCTCTTCGAAATGGGCGATGGCGAGGGCGAAGGGATGTCAAAAGGTTGTCCATCTGGACGCTGTGATACTGGTAATGGGTTTTGTGGAGGTGACGGTGAGGGCGAAGGGATGTCAAAAGGCTGTCCATCCGGTCGCTGCGATACTGGTAGCGTCTCTTGTGGGGTAGAAGGTGAAGGCGAGGGTACGATAGGCTGTCCATCTGGGCGCTGAGACACCGTCAATATGCCTTGCATCGATGATGGCGAGGGCGAGGGGAATTGAATAGGTTGTCCATCTGGCAGCTGCGACACCGGTAATATGTCTTGTGTTGATGACGGTGAGGGCGAAGGGGAATCGAAGAGCTGTCCGTCTGGACGCTGGGACACTGGTAATGTGTCTTGCGATGATGATGATGAGGGTGAAGGGATCTCGAAGGGCTGTCCATCTGGATGCTGTGACACTGGTAGCGTGTCCTGTGTCGATGATGTTTCCGGTGCATGTTTTAGCGTTGGCGTCGGACTGACGTAAACCTGCCCATTGGGTCGCTGAAAGATGGGTTCGGGCTCTTCGTTTTCAACGCAAGTACAGTTCGGCTCTGGAGGTGTAGAGCCAGAGATCGATACAGCACCAGACGTTGGTAAGCACGGCAGTGGAGGACCTATGTAAGTTGTGTTTGGTCCAGACTGTGTAATACCAGTCGGGGAACAGGCCGCGTTTATGGTCACCGTCCGTGTCACTGTCGTCGAGACGCACCTGGACGATGTGGTGCATGCATCCCTGTTGAAAAGGCTGGGCCGGCCAAAAGATGTCGACTGTGTCAGCATAGTAGTAGGGTTTGTAGCCACTGGTGTCTCTGGCTGCTCCAACGATCGCCGACGGTTGTAGAAAGGTACTGTAGTTCGCTTCCCCATAGCGCGCGCGTCACCAGGTAGTTGGTATACGGCGAGTTGAGACACGTTCATCGGCCCGCGAAGGTGCATGGACACCTGATCTTGTCAGCGATGTAATAACTGGAGCCCGAGTCAAACTATACTTGTCCGAACAATGGTGTCAGTGGTCCTGCGCTAGGATAGTCGACACGTTCATGACCACAGGTACCAGTCTTTGGATCGACTGTAGTGGTCCGATTGTAGGCACCAGGCTGGCTGATGTTGCGGTAGGTGATGGCCCAGACCTCAGAACAGTACCAGTTGCCATCAGAGGATAGTTCAGCGGTACCGCGACATAGCTCTTTGGCGGTTCTGCTGTAGGCGAGAGGGAGGAGGATGACTGCGCTTAGTATTGTATGCTTCATGCTGAATAATTGAAAGAGGCTATTGTACGAGCAATGGGTTGCGGGATGTGTATGAAGCGTGAAAGAAAACGTTGGAGTGAGGTAGGGTTGTGATGATCTGGCACAGGATCCATGGCTGTATTATTTATTGATATATTTGACTATGGCGTGACGACATCTAGCATGCGGAAGCCACGAGCAGTGTACGAGAAACCGCGTACGCGTGAGTCAACAAGAAAGTGCGATCTGACCGAGGCTGAAGGCGACAACAACCTAATGTAATTGAAAACTGCTTCTTGTAAGTCCATGTCGCCAGTAAAGTATCATGTAAATAAAGAAGTTGATAAGATCGCATATCAGAGTATAAGTTGAATGCACTGGCAACGCCCTTACGGGTGTGCCTAAAATAAGAGGTGCCAAAAGTATGGGTTGTCATCATTGTGCGATGAAGAAAACGGCAGAAGTACATACCGAGTAGTAGATCCAGGAGGAAGCGCAAGTAGAGGTGATCTGTATGTCTATTTCTTGTTAGCACTGGTCGCTCGCAAGATTTCGTGCAGTAAAGCAGAGATGACACTTTTCAGAATAGAGATTTATGCACCGGCGAAGTTCCGAAGAACCCCGCCTAAAATAAGAGGCGTCGAATGCACTGGATCTCATCATTGTGATGGAAGGGAGGAACTGGGTTGAACTTACGTTGGGAGTGAGCTGCTGTAGCTGGCTTAGGGTAAGCAATTCCGAAAAGATATCAATTGTGATCTGATGCGCGATCATCTAGCTTCAACATAGCCGAGACAATCGCTGTTGCACGCCGAGGTCAATGTTTTGACATCGTGAGGTGCAGAAGACGAGGTTGGTCGTGGCAGACTTTTTGTCAGGCAGGAGCTTTGACGCTAGCCCACGCACGGTCCACCACAGACCTAGCCGAGCCGCGAGAAATTGGAGTCTTCGATCGCGAACTTCAACCCACGACAAGCCCACCACCACGTCTCCGTACTAATCGACCAGGTCGCCATCCGGAACATTCATTCAATATGGGTCGTCTTCACAGCAACGGAAAGGGCATATCAGCCTCCGCCATCCCCTACTCCCGCAGCCCCCCGGCGTGGTTGAAGACCACCCCCGAGCAGGTTGTCGACCAGATCTGCAAGCTCGCGAAGAAGGGTGCTACACCATCTCAGTAAGACAATCGCTTGGAAAGGAATACACACGGGATTGGTCGGCTAACACAATCCCAGGATTGGTGAGATCCTCCGTGACTCGCACGGTGTCGCTCAGGTCAAGGTTGTCACCGGCAACAAGATCCTCCGAATCCTCAAGTCGAACGGTACGATTGCCCTATACACATGAAAGCGCATGTCGACACAGCTCTGCTCCTCGTGAGCATCTGCGCGCTATACAAAAATGCATTTGTTGGTCTAGGCTAACATTTTGCGCTTAAGGCCTCAGCCCCGACATCCCAGAGGACCTCTACATGTTGATCAAGAAGGCCGTTGCCGTCCGCAAGCACCTTCAGACCAACCGCAAGGACCGCGACTCCAAGTTCCGTCTCATTCTCATTGAGTCCCGTATCCACCGTGTAAGTTTACCCAGACTCTACCATGTCAAAAGCACTTGCTAATCATCTCCAGCTCTCCCGCTACTACAAGACCGTCGGTGCCCTCCCCCCTACCTGGAGGTACGAGAGCGCCACCGCCTCTACCCTCGTCGCATAAGCAGATGTCGGATTGGTGTGGATGGTAGTCGTCGTGGTAGACATTTAAGTGGAGTTTCACGGGCATGGATGCTTTGCGGATACCTAGCAGGATCACGATATGGAATGAATCAATCAAAAGCATCACCTCGAATTGAAATATACCCAATTTGCATTGAAAGTGTTAAAGTCTGAAAATTGCTTGTTGTAATGTTGCTTGACTTGGGTATCATCCTGACGCCGTCTTATACTTCTGGTGAACATCTGCCATGCGCTTGAAGTCGTCCCATATGGCTTGTCCTTCGAAACATGCTACCCGTCCAGTCATCGAGCTTGGCAGATATACCGCAAAGCTCACCGCCCAAACGCGCATGCGCATGACAGTCTCCTTCTTGTCCATGGGTGCTTGAGCGAAGCTGCTTATGTGACTGCCCATCCACATAGCTACTTCATCTTCACCTCAAGTTTCCTATCCTATCCTCCTCCCCACCCCGTCATCCCATCCCTCATCCTCCACAGGCCCATCACGTCCCCTCAATCTCCCTACTCTTCCCCGCCAAAAACTCACTCAACCACTTCAACGGCTTCTCCGGCTCCGCAGTAGCAAGATGTTTCATCGCCTCGAGCAAATGCGGCGTCACATGCTGGTTCAGATACACCCGCGTGGGACTACCATGTGGAATGGGTTGTGTGGGCGCTTGAGCGGTGGGGTGCGGTGAGTTGCGCGATGAGGCTGCGGGAGTAGGTGTCGGCGCTGTGGTAGCGGTCGGTAGAGTTGGCGCGGAGGGCGGTGCGGGCGTGGAGGTAGAGGGTGTGGGCGGGACGGTTTGGACGCTGGGTTGGTGGGTGGGTGTTGAGGCTGAGGCGTCGAGGGTGGTGGGCTTGATGGGTGTGTTAGTGAGGGTTTGGTGAGTGATGTGTAAGGAGATCTTACCGCTGGTGCTGAGCCTGAATCTGCCATTTCTACATCTGCGGGCTGTTCTGTAGGTGCTTGTTGCGCGTCGCCATTTGTGAGCGCTGGGTCGATGTCGGGGTTTGCGACGGCTGGGTTGGGAGATGGTTCTGCCATTTTTGAAGCTCGGGGTAGTTCTTCTGGATGTTTGACGCGAATTGGCGCGGTTGGAGAAGGTGAGAATCGGTGTTTGTGGCGTGAGGATGAGGAGTTGGACTTTCTTGAAAGCGTCTTGGTAGCTTGAGCTTCGAGCGCGATTGATGTTCGGGCTAGCCTCGGCGTCTTGGAGCTTTCCTTCACTTTTGGGGGTGGCACCACCACGACCTTCGCTTTTACGAGAGCACAGTTTATATACCAGAGTACGTTTTGGAGACTTCAAGGCCGTTATATCAAATACAGAGTTACGCGTCACAGCAATGACTTTGCCAGATACAAGTAAAAACACGCGAACTTCACACAATCCCATCATGCGACCAGTGTTTTGCACTTGAAAACAGATGATATGATAACTATCTTACAAGCTCGTCTTCTTCGAATCAAACAAGCAAGGAACCAGAACGCCCTGCTACAGAAATGCAACCATCTCGAGACTCTCTTCATCATGCATTGCTCGGCCGTAATCCATATATATCCTCACTCGTGTTCATCCTTCATCTGCATCATCAACGTGTGCTCCTACGGCATTGCGTAGCTGCAGCCATACGCATAAAGCGAAACCAAAAAGAAACAAAGCGCAATAACAGTAACTCATAGAAAAAAAGCCGTGTCACGCGGACCATTTAGACCGTCTTCACACACGATGCTCGCATCCACCTATCGAGATCTTCGCTCAGAAGCATACCCCACATTCGTCGAAACAGTCGTCTTCATATCGTTATTCGTAACCACACTGTTGGTATCCCACGTCCCCGCCTCGGAAATAGCCGGGCTCGTCTGTCTCCTTGGTGCCCTCGGCCTCTCAGAACGGTGGTAGGACTTGTTCTGGGACACCTGCGTAGCAGTAGCAGGCCCGTTGTTAGCGTGAGTGATCTCACTGCTTGTGTCCCAGGTGCCGGAGTCAGACCCGTCGTCAGAGAAACTGTGGTGCTCGTGCTGCTTTCGGAGTTGCTCGACTCGCTTGAGCTGCTCGAAGGGGCCGGGTGGGTAGCTCGATGGGCCAAGGTCGCTGAATTGCGCGGAGGGGTAGGGGACGTTGGTGGACACTGTTGTGGGAGGCGCACGCTGAGTGACCTCACTAGCGGTGTCCCATGTGCCGGTATCGCTGCCGCTCAGCCTTCTCAGCTGGCGGTGCATTATGCTTGAGTAGGGGACGTTGGTGGAGACGGTCGTGGGAGGCGCGCGATGAGTAGTGATCTCGGTGTTGGTGTCCCACGTCCCAGTGTCGGAGACGTCATCATCAGACGCGTCATCGTCGGACACGCTGGGTCGTCGTAGCTGTCGAGGAGGCTGTGTGAAACGAGGGGTGTTGGTAGAGATAATTGTAGAAGGAGCGTTGTAGGAAGGGTAGGGCACGTTCGTAGACACGGTCGTAGGGGGAGCACGGTGGGTATTGATCTCAGTGTTGGTATCCCAGGTCCCAGTGTCAGACACTTCATCGTCGGAGACCTCCATCCTCATTGAGTTGCGAGGTGGTGGCATAGACCATCGTTCCGACTCGTCCACGTGTTGTTCCATAGGGTAGGGCACATTGGTCGATACGGTTGTGGGAGGCGCACGTTGAGTGACCTCACTGCTGGTGTCCCAGGTACCGCAGTCGGAAATGCTTCGTGATCGCTTCAGCTCCCAAGGCATTCCTGTAGGATAGGGAACGTTGGTCGAGACCGTGGTCGGTGGAGGACGCTGACTGATCTCAGTGCTCGTGTCCCAAGTGCCAGCGTCAGAGATGCTGCGTTGCCGCCGTATCTCCCTGGACTCTCGCTTCAACTCTTTCGAGTCTCGTCTTGAGTCGTACATGAAAGGATAGGGTGCGTTGGTCGTGATGGTTGTAGGCGCAAAGTCGTGAGTCATGATGCTGTTGGTATCCCATGTGCCAGCATCGGAGATACTCCTTTGTCTCTTGACCTCTCGTGATTCTCTCTTGGCCTCCCTCGACTCTCGGGATTCTCTCGTCAAGTTCGATTCCTTGGTTGAGTCCTTGCTGCCTCTTTCCTTCCTTCTCTCGCTCTTCACACTCTTCTCGGAGTGTCTAGCGCTGCCATGAGAGCCCTTCACCGGAGTGTTGGGATACAAAGCTTTCATAGCAGCACCACGCGTCTCGTACACATAACGAGCCTTTTCACGCTCGGTTTTATCCGAACGGTCACTCTTCTCTGTCCGATGGCTGCGGCTGCTCTTCTCGGTTCGCTCGCTCTTGTCTGTTCGTTCGCTCTTGTCTGTCCGCTCACTCTTGTCTGTCCGCTCACTCTTCTCGGTACGTTCGCTCTTATCGGTGCGCTCACTTTTGTCGGTGCGCTCACTTCGATCTGTGCGCTCGGTATCGGCAGACTTGGTCGTGCGAATGCTTGCCGCATAACCGCTCTTTCTGCGAGTGTGATCCGGTCGAGGAGTGATGTCAAACAGCTCGTCCTCGATGGCGTGTTCGGTAGATCGGCGAGTGTGCGTAGAGCGGCGTCGCGAATGCGTGGTAGAGGTTGACGTAGTTCGCGTACGTTGGGGCACCAGCGTTTCGATCTCATCGATGGCATCGAACATGTGAGACACCGTGTCTACCGGCGTAGGAGCTCGCGAATCGGGATGCTCGTGGATAGTGTCATCCGTCGTAGTCCGTGAGAAGGACGGCGGTAGGATTGCACTCTCCACAGACTGGCGATGGCGTATGGCTTCCGCGATTTCTGCAGCCGTTGAAGGTATGTCAGGCTTCGACGCAGGTTTCGGCGGTGGTGGTGGAGGCTTCTTCCTTGCACTCGGAGCATGTGAGGGAGCCAAACTCTCGACAGGCATGCCGATGAAGTTCCTGGGCGACGTAAACACGGACGTCGGGGGCGCCGGCGGACGTGAGAAGGTAGAGCCTGGAGGTGGAGGCTTCATCTTGTCATCCGAGGAAGGATTAGAGAAGAGGTTCAACGCCCGCTCGATAGCCGAGAGCTTCTTGGGCTTCTCTGGCTTCTCCGGTGACATCGGACGTGACACTGGAGATTCCTCATCCGTATTCGTCTCGGCTTTCGTCGGAGATCGAGGGGCGGGGGGAGAGGGGGGAGGTGGTATCGGGTCGCGAGGAGGCGGGCAAGCCTGGAAAGCCAGCGTGTTAGCCAAGTGATCTGAAGCAGTCTTTTCATCTTACGTAGATCTCGATATATCGCGAGCCTGTCAGAGGCTGGGTGAAGGAAGCTCGAAAGCGGTGCTAGGAACGCTGGGGTAAGGTGAACACGCGGGTGGTGTTACGTACCGGCGGCGGAAACTTGCCCTCGTCAGTCGGACTCGTTAATGCAGTGGTATGGGGAGGCAAACCAGCAGATTTGAGCTCCTCCATTCTCGTCACAACTGGCTCTGCATCATCATACAGAGCCAGCCCATGGTGGAGAATGCAGCCTTCGTCACGCTGCTCTTCGTTGTTCTGGAAGATCTCGTGCTTCGATTCGCGGTATACAACCGGGAAGATCCTGAGTAACAATTGTCGTTGCGAATCAGGAGGAGGTGGGTCATCAGTCGCTGAGCCTGTTTCTGGGCTGTAAGCTGGCCAGAACTGGTTGCTGGTAAATTGATGTTCTTCGTCGTGCAGCGCAGGCATGACGGCGGTGATCATTTCGCGCTCGAGACGAGCAAATCTCCATGTCTCCGCAGCGACCTTCACGATGCGCTTCACGGCGATCTTGATGCCTTCCTCCTCTTTTGGATCAGCAAAGTGTCGGATAGCGTTGACGATCTCCTCGACAACGGTTCCGGCAGCAGTATTGATGCGCTGCTTCGCGCCAGTGCTGGTAAAAGCAGCAAGGAGTGTTTGTTGTCGCCAAATCGCTTCTTTGCGCGTGCTCTTCTCGCGAATGTGGTGGCTCATCGAGGAGAAAAGAGAGTCGGCTTTGTCGTAGCGGCGTCCAAGACTGAACAGGAATGGGCCAAAGACACGGAAAGTAATGAGCTTCGATACAGTGTGGGCGATGTATGCGGTTCGGACTTGTCTGGAGGCAATGCTATCACCAAGGAAGGACGGTAGGTTGGACGGCACTTGCGCAAGATCCTCCGGCGGCGGCCTTACTGGAAGGTGAACGAAATGGGTTGTAGCAAGATCGATGATTTGCCTTTGAAGCTGAGTGAAGGATACCAGGCTAGACGCGATGATGTTAGCGAGCGACTCTGTACTGAACAAAGCGACAGTGAAGGGACGCGATAACAAACATCGCATTACGCGAGCGGTAGACGAGAAAGACAGTGTATGGCAAGACATGGTGGCTTCCGTTGCATCATCACAGCCGCCGGCCAGAAGATAAGCAACTGATCTCGGTGCACTTCATTGTCCGTTGAAGGATAACGAAGCGCACCCAAACCGACCACCATCAACCAACACTGGCGGCAATGCGGCCCCTGCTACCATCGTGCCGGCATCAAGAGCGAATGTGCAAAACTGGGAATCACTTACTAGTAGCTGTCGCCCTTGCTCTTGATCTCGGCGATGTCACCATAGCATTCCATCATCTTCTCAAGTCTAGACTTCTCCGACTCAAGGTTGCTGGCAACGCTTCTGATGACCTCCTTCTCCCTCTGACTCTCGGCTCTGAGTTGGTCGAACGAGTTCATCAGCTCATCCTTCTCTCTCGCCAGTTGATCGGCTCTCGCTGCTTCTTCCCCAGCCCGGCGATCTGAGTCTTCTCGCATCTTCTGAAGGTCGTCGCGCTCCCTGATGAGTTCTTGCTCTCGGTCAAGAGCTGCCTGAAGCTGAGCCCTGAGCTCAGCCGCCTCAGCAGCATCTTGCCCAGCTTGCTTCAGCTTCTTGTCGAATTGGATAGCAAGGGCGATCTTCTCCGCATCGTGTTTCGTGTTCGTGGCCTCCTTCCATTCGTCGAAATCTCTCCATGCTCTTTCCCTCTCCTCGGCAGAGGTCCTCTCCAGCGTGCGATGCACATCTTCCAGCTCTTTGTACCTGTCCTCCCACGACCTCATGGCTGCATCCAGTACCAACTTGGTCTCTTCGGCGTCTCTTCTAGCTTTCTTGGTTTCAGCAATCAGCTCTCGGAGCTCTCTGACTTGCTCTTCCAGATTCCCGATCTGAAAGTGTAGTCTGGTTGCCTCGGCTGAATGTCTGTCTTCCAAGTTGCGAATCTTCTGCTTCAGCTCACCAATCTCACCATCCTTTGCGCGGAGTTTCTGCTCTTGCTCAGCAGTTTGCCGACGAAGCAGGTCCTCCCTAGCACGCAGTTGGTTGTGAGTCTCTTTGTAATGCGCAAGTAGAACGTGCAGATCAGTCTGCGGGATATGTGAGAGTGCGTCGCCAGACACGTGTTCGATTGCAGGTCGACTGGCTAAAACATGTGAATGAAGGTCTCTAGAACCAGAGGAGTCCTGTCGATGATGTGGGCTGCCATAAGGAGGGTACCCGGGTGGGTATTGGCTCCATGATTCCTGGTAGGGAGGGGAGGAAGAATGCGACGAAGGGCCGTAAGGATTGGGGTTAGGCGCGGGATAACCCTGCTGACTCATGCCGTAGGCATGATCTGGGTAGTGGTGAGGCGGCTGGGCTGGCGGGGCATAGTAGCTGGGATGATAATTTGGTGGAGGGGCCGGATAGGTGGGCTCAACAGGCACTCGGGATGCAAAAGCGCTACGTGGTTGATGTGGGCCTAAGTGGGACCGCGACACTTCATGCGCTTCACCGCTAAATGGACGCCTCGACGCTATCCTGTTTTGTACTAGAGCAGAATCTGAATCGTCGTCGCTGTCAAAGGTGGGAGCGTGTCTAGAGGGAAACATGTAGTTAGTATCGTAATCCATCAGAGTTCGACCAGGAACCTTATGTATCTCGAGCATGTTCGCTTTGGGTCCGGCGTCGTGGTTGACGGTCGCCGAAGAAGCGCCGAGCGACTACCTCACCGGACTGAGAAATGGAATTCACATACCTTGGTCGAGCTTTACTCATTGGCGGGCTTGGGGCCGCAGGTCTGTTATCCTCAATGAGCTGTGCCACAGCATAAGGCTTCGGTGCATGGTTTGGACCCGCTTCGTGTGTTCTAAGCTTCGGTGCATGTGGCGCGAAAGATCGATACGATCGAAATGGTCGATCAGAGACTGGAGAACGATCGTGCATGTCAGGTACTCCCGAAGGAGGTGACGGAGCACGTGCTGATTCGATCATGGATCGGCGTGCGATGAAGGGTATCTCGGCTTGCTCACGTGACTCGTCCTGGGCCAGCCGTTCCAACCGTTCTGCTTCCTCTCTCTGCTCTTCCGCAAGGACATCCGCAGCTGCTCGGGCTTTCCTAGCAATTCGAGCCTCCTCGGCTCTCTCACGTCGTAGTTGTTCCTGCCGGAGTTCTTCCTTCTCTTGTCGAGCACGTTCGGCAGCAGCTGCAGCCTCGACCTCTTCCTTCTCTTTCCGAGCCTTTTCGGCGACTGCAGCGGCTTCGGCCTCTTCTTGGATCTCTGCGGCCCTCCGTTCTTCTTCCATTAATGCCAGAAGCTTCCTCGCTTCGACAATCTGCTCTAACTTCTCTTGCTCGAGCCTTTCACGGGCCAGTCGCTCTTGTTCGAGCCTCTCGGTCTCCTTATGCTGCTCTTCCTTCTTGGCTCTCATGGTTTCCAGAGCCCGTTTCACGGCTTCAGCAGCTTCCAGCTCTTCTTGGGCCTCTCTTGCGCGTCGCTCCTCCAGTAGTCTGTTGGCCTCGGCCTCCTTCGCTAACCTCTCGTGCTCGATTGCTTCTTGCTCCAATCTCTTCAGTTCTTCTCGCTGTGCGTCTTCCTGGAATTGGGCGGCCTGCGCTAGCGAGGCAGACTCTTGAGCCTCAGCCGCGGCCGCTGCTTCGGCCTCAAGCCGCGCTTGCTCTCGGTCGGCATGCTGTCTTGGTACTTCGTCTTGGGCAGCTACGACGAGCTCTTCTATCGGCTCAATGTGGGCATCTGTAGACGAAGTCTCGGGAATAGACTCAGGCTGTGTGATTGTCTCAGGGGCTTCTGATGCTGATATTCCTTCGACAGGCGCATCTGGTAGCCCGACGTCCACCGACCGTTCGACTGCTATTGGAACGGCCTCAGGCTCTGGTTCTGGTGCTGATAGATCCTCGACTGTAAAAGCTTCGATGATGTCGTCCTCATCACTCCCAGCTGACACCACTGATGGAGCCAGAGGTGCAGCGGGGGCCTCTGGCGCTTCTGGCGCTTCTGGTACTTCCGGTGCTTCTGGTACTTCCGGTGCTTCTGGTACTTCCGGTGCTTCTGGTACTTCAGGCGCTTCTGGTACCTCAGGTACTTCGGGAGCCTCTGGCGCTTCTAGGACTTCTGGTTCCTCTGGTACCTCTGGTGCTTCGGGTGCTTCGGGTGCGTCTGGTACTTCTGGCGCTTCGACAGCTTCTGGCGGTTGCGATACCTCTGGTGCTTCTGGCACTTCCGGCGCTTCGATAGCTTCGGGAGCTTCGGGAGCTTCAGGTACCTCTAGTAATTCAGGCACTTCAGGTGCCTCTGGAGCTTCTGGTACTGTGGGTGTGTCTGGAGCTTCGGGTGCCTCTGGCACTTCCGGCGCCTCTGGTACTTCAGGTGCTTCCATTATCTCTGGTGCCTCTGGTGCCTCTGGTACCTCGACTATCTCCGCCGGATCTTGCTCAGCTCCGTTCTCATTGAGACCGCCATCCATCTGGTCTATCGGTTCGATAGCTTCTTCCGCGGTGGTAGTAATTACTTCAGGTTCTGCTTCAGGCGCTAGCTCCGCTGTAGATTCTTGTGGCGGGAGTGTGTCTTCAACCGGCGTGTCTGCTGGTTCAATAGAATCTTGAGTTGGAACAGGGTCTGGCTGGGGCGTGGACTCTTCGTCTAGTTGTAGGGGCTGCTGTTCCTCCGGAGTATTTTGCTGCTCTGCATCGGGTTCTGGGTCGTGCGCGTCTCCAACCCAAATAACCGATGACTCTTCATCTTCTGCTGTAGTATGATGCATGTCTTCAGCGCTTTGCCCGGCAATCTCTGACTCCACGGCCTCGGTAGTATCCGCTGGCGACCCAGATTCCTGCTCTTCCCCCATAGGTGGATCTAGCTCTGCAGCAGGTATGATCTCAGTGGCCGGTGCCTCTGCAGCCTCGTCTGGTATAGTCTCTATGGTCTCAGGGTGTTGTGAGGGTGCAGATGTGGACTCTTCCACCAGCGTGGGAACCGTACCCTCGTCGGGCTCCACTTCGGAAGCGGTTGGCATGGACTGCTCCCCGGACTCTGCTTCTGTGGCTGATTCCTCTGCTGTCAATGGAGCTTCAGGCGCATCAGGAATTGGTTCCGCAGCATTCGTTGGCACGTTGTCAGGTGGAGCAACGGGCTCCACCGGTTTCTTGCTGCTTTTCTTCTTCTTTGCCATAACGGCCGCCAAACGTGATAGTTCTTGTAAATAGCGTTAAAGGCAACAAGAACTCCCGAATCCTGCGCTGGAGTTTGCGCTTCTCACGTTGAGCTCAGATACTCGCAAAAATTAAAAAGGCGCCTGTTAACGGAGCATGACGACGGGGAACATGTCAAAAAACAACGAGCACGCGCGAAATCAGCATATAAGGAATGCGGCAGTGAAAAGAATGGAAGAGGATAGTACAAGCTGCAAACGCCTTCCCGCCCAATGGGAGATTGGCAGGGAAGTGCCAGCTCATCGTAAACTCGAGCGGTCTAATTTATATGCCCCGAGCGTTGCGTTACCAGCCATCGAATGCGACTTCGCGTGTCTGGTACAATTACGTCTATATGGTCTTGCTGCGCTGCTCACTCTGTACGACGATGGCGGCCAGCGACAGTGGACCGGCCACAGGCCATGGACCGAATTCTTTGTTGATGTTTACTGTCGGACAGCGATTCCACGAAGCGATATGCACGCGATGACGCCGCTGGGGCTCGAAAATTGAACCTCATGCAGCAGTGGCAGGGAGGGCGTTGTGGCGGTCTCCGGTTGGACAAGTTAGCTGCATATGAGCCTCGAAAGGAGCGCACTACAGCGGGTGCTAGCGGGAAAAGAGCAGCGGTGTGTGTGAAGATGCAGAAAAGAGGTGCGTTGTCAACAGCCTTAGCAGCTCTTGGCCCCACTGTGCCTAGCGCGCTTGGGCCCGTGGAACTTCCTCCGCGCTCCGACGCGACGCAGCCTCGACACGGCTGCTGGACTCCCATCACGCGCTCTGCACCCCCAACCGGCCTAGCACTGAGCATGTCACTCTGCGTTCGAGTGCTCTCCAAGTCCATCAAACGGGGGCGGCATGGCTAAGCTTCGGGCCACGCGCAAGAAGCCGATCGTCGTCTCATCCGAGTCTGAGGCGGATGATTCACATACACCGCCTCCCGCGCGTCCCAAGAGGGGCACACTAACAGGCGTCGCGACTGGGGCGCATGGAGAAAAGAAGGCTACCCGATCCAAGACACGTGCAGCCTCGCCCACGCGATCGCGAGCAGTTCCTACTAAGCAGTCTCCAGCCAAATCGCCGGCTAAAGCAAAGCCAGCATCCAAACCCATCACTTCTTTCTTCAGTAATATACCGCGCTCGCAGTCGCTTCACCCCACGCCGAGCCCTGAGAAACCGGCCCTGTCAATTGAAGATGTAGACGATATCTTTGATTCCTCAGACGATGCGCCGTCCATCAAGCCCCCGAAGCCCCTCCCCGTTCGTAAGAGACCGATCGCTGCGACAGCGCCAACGGACCCTGGCAATGCTGTGAGCAACAGGCAGAAGTTCCTGCGAACAGCGAGCGGAGCGCGTAGTACAACCCCGCTATCCACAACACCGATATCGTCTCAGCCAGCGCGGCAGGACACCGAAGACCGGCGGCCGTGGACTGAAAAGTACGGCCCAGTGTCGCTCGATGAGCTCGCTGTGCATAAGAGGAAGGTGACGGACGTGCGGACATGGCTCACAGACGTCTTCAGCGGCAAGGCACGCAAGCGATTGCTGCTGCTCAAAGGCCCTGCTGGCAGTGGGAAGACCACCACCATGTCCCTGCTGTCCAAGGAACTGGGTATCCACATGCATGAATGGAAGAACCCTATAGGTTCCATGTCAACCTCCGACAGCTTTGTGTCTGCTACTGCACAGTTCGAAGAATTCGTTGGAAGGACTGGAGCCTTTGGTAGTCTGGCCTTCGATGAGCCGACAATGAGTGCCCAGACGGCTTCGTCGAACAGTCAGACCGAAAGGCAGAAGCAGCTTGTCCTAGTAGAGGAGTTTCCGAATACATTCACACGTACTTCTTCGGCCGTTCAATCTTTTCGCTCTTCCGTCCTCAACTATCTTGCTGCCAATACGCAATCAGCTACTGCTTTCTTCTCGACCCAGGTCGACCCCGAGCAGCCAGTGACCCCAATCGTAATGATAATATCCGAGACCCTGCTGTCTACCAACACGGCGGCAGCCGACAGCTTCACTGCACATCGGCTGTTAGGCCCTGAGATCCTGACCCATCCCGGAGTGTCTGTTCTCGAGTTCAACCCAATCGCCCCCACGTACATGACAAAGGCGTTAGAGACAATCGTTGTCAAGGAGGCGCGCAAATCCGGGCGCAAGAAGACTCTAGGGCCACAGGCAATTCAGCGTCTTGCGGAACTTGGAGACATTCGCAGCGCTGTCTCCTCCCTCGAGTTCCTCTGCCTGCGAGGTGATGATGCGGAAGGCTGGGGCGCGAAGGTCAACCTTACGAAGAAGAAGGGCCCGAAAAACATCCCGATGACAAAGATCGAGCAGGAGTCGCTCGAAATGGTGACGCAGCGCGAAAGCACTCTCGGCATCTTCCACGCTGTTGGGAGGGTTGTGTACAACAAGCGTCTACTGGAGGACTCTAACACACCCGTGGCACATCCACCGAACTGGTTTCCAGAAAGGCGAAGACCGAAGGCCTCGGAGGTCAATGTAGACACGCTCATCGATGAGCTAGGTACCGATACCCAGACCTTTGTCGCAGCACTACACGAGAACTATGTCCTGTCCTGCGGAGCTGCGGATAGTGAGGAGACTATGGACTCTATTGAGGGCTGCATAGAAGCTCTTTCCGATGCCGACCTTCTATCGCCGGACCGCTTTGGTGCGGGCGCTGGCCGACGGGTCCTCCAAGGAACTAGTGCGGACAATCTACGCCAAGACGAGATGTGCTTCCAGACGAGTGTACGCGGGCTTCTGTATAACCTGCCATATCCCGTCAAGCGCGTTGCGCCGCCTCCAGGCATAATGGGCATCAAGGCGAAAGGCCAAGGAGCAAGTGGTGGAGCGGCAAAAGGCAACGCATTTGTCATGTACTATCCGGCGTCGCTACGGATATGGAAACAACAGGAAGAGATTGAGGGCTCACTGGAGATGTGGGTGTCAAAGGCGCAGCGTGGTGAGCTCTTTTCGACAGGGTCAACTACATCGAAAGCGGCTTTCTCGAGCGGAGGGGTCGAGTCGTGGAAAGGCAATGCTTCGTTCTCACAGCCAACATCGGCATCCGGCTCGAAAGATGCCGAAGAAGATGCGCCAGTTCCTATTCACCTTGGAAGCGGTGGCTCGGCGCGGAACGAAATGCTTCTGGAACGTCTACCTTACATGACCACCATCTTGCGAAAATCACGCATGCCGAACCCATCCACAGCAGCCACTGTGCGCGATATTCGGAAGATCACAGCCTTCACTGGAAACGCGCTATCCGGTGCCACTGAAGAAGATGACGCTGAAGAAGACATTCGCCCTGGCGAGCAAGAGCAGTGGTCTACGGACAAACCGACTCTGGAGACGCCGAAGAAGAGAGGACGGGTGAAGTTTGAGAGTAAGGCACAAGAGCCGGAAACAGCGATTGCTGGCTTAGCGGACAAAGGTGCTAGTCTCACGTTGAGCGATGATGATATCGAGGATTAATCGGATGATGTGGGGATTGTACTTTACAATATCTATAAAAAAATAGCCACTACATGACGAAGCTGTATGGTGGAGAGCCCTTATTAACCTGAATGTGGCGTGTATAAACAGACAAGGACGTACAATATGCAAAAGGTAAGAGCACATGAGCATTGGACAGATCGCATTCGTCCCCATTGGCGCTCTCTGCAGTTCCTTCCCTTGCCGCCTTTCTGCCTTCTTGTCTTCCATCTTCCCGTCCTGGTAGTCGCGATTTTGGAAGTTTGTCGCCAGATCGCCTCAGGCCCATGAGACTGGTACAATATACCACATTCTGTTCACTGCCCACACTGTACCCGTGCTCTCGGTCATGCTGAAGCCACCAGATGAATTGCGGTGTCGCCTCATAAGCAAAGAGCTAAGCCGGTTCCGCGGGCGAAACGCGCAAACACATTGTTACCACTTCTCGCAGCTGATTCGATCGCGTCACCAAAACTTCAGCCTACCAAACAACGGTCTCTCTCTACAAGCTTTTCTGGCAGCTTCAGCAGCTTCAGCAGCTTCAGCGGCATCTTTTGCTAATCGCACTTTAGCTTAGCCAACGAACAAGAGACATACACAACACTATGTCAACGCAAACTCACCATTAAGCTCATCAGCAACTTTTTTCATAGCTTCCAAAGCCTTCTCAAAGAACGGTTTCAGCTCTAGATGCTCAGCACCGAATTCATGCCCTCTGAGCTCATACTGCTTGAACCAGGCCTCTAAGGAATCAATCGGCGAGCGGCCGGGCGGATCCCGAGAAGGAAGCCTGGGATCAGCCCCGGCTTCGAGGAGCAGATGGACAATAGGGAGATTTTGCTTGAGATGGGCAAAGTCGGTGGGCCAGCCATCTTCGATTGCACAGTCTAGCGGGCGGCCTACACCGCGGGGGCGCGTGTCGACTTCGTTGGGAGAGAAGCCTGAGGATAGAGCAGCGCGCATGGCGGCAAGGCGTGTTTCGATGGGCTCATAGGACATCGGCTGCGTTAAGAGGGGGCTGACTACCATTGCGATAGATTGGGCTACGTTGGCAAGAGTTGAAGACGTGAATGGGAGTGGAACAAAGGACGGTGTTTGTAGGAAGTTGCGGGTCGTCAGTCGCGCTGAATTGCGGGTGTAATGTATGCCGCTACTGTCGGGTTCTTGCCCTCGGCGGGCTCGCTGCAGCCTGCGCAATTGCGATGTAGCCAGAAGGGCTTCGTGGTAGCGAAGACACCTAAGGCACCATCTACTCGAGTTCTACTTTGTAGAAAGGATAGTCTGCATACTCAAGTATCAAGGGTAGTACGGGCTGGACCAGACGCGGTAGTAGTAGGCCTGTCCAGGCAATATATACCTAGGGAGGTACTGTTGTCGGCCCACACGTTCCGGCCGTCTGTCGCCTGGCGCTGATATCAGAATATTCTCCTGACCTCGCTACTGACTTTGGTATTGATGGTCATCGATATGGTCTTCTGAGCCCGCTGCACGTTCTAGCAGTGTTCGGGCTGCGGAAGTTGTGAGTGGTCAATTTCGCTCTGCGTCATCGCAGGCACGTGCACGTGAGTGGGCGAGGACAACCTTGGAAGATGTCGCGTGTCGCATGTCAACGTTGGGAAGTAAACTATCCCACAATCTATCGCGCACATTGCGAGCGTGTTTACTCTTCAATTCACGACATCGACGCCATCATACTAGCGTAATTGTTCGTGCAGAATGACTCCATCCTCGGTCGTGGAGGGCCGAGGCCGAATCACGCTACTGCTCGCCCGCTTCCCGGTGCCGGCACTTGCACCATGCCAACATCTCGGCCAGCGGTTCTCTTCCTACTCCACATCTCGCTCCCACACACCGAAACTCTCGGATCTGGGCACCGAGTTTCTCAGACGCGCAAGGGCACGATCCTAGCCATGCAAGCGTATGTCTTCGTAGCCCATTACCCGGTCGGTCACAACGCGTCTCGACGCGTATAGAGCGCTAACGTCGACGTGCAGGTGCGATCACTGTCATGAGAGGAAGGTTCGATGCGACAAGCTTCTCCCGTGCCGACGATGCAGCTTGAATGGATCAGAATGCCGCTATACAGATCGGACCAAAGCACGCACCTATAGCCAGGCCCACGTAGACACGCTTGAACGAAGAATTAAGCGCTTAGAAGTTCAGAACAGGACTCTTGTGCAACAAAGGACGGCAGACTCAGTATCCTCTGCAGGCCAAAGTTCCGCCCCCAATGTCCAAAGTAACCATTCCAGAAATGACAGTGGCACTTCGCAGCGTCGTACATCTACCGACGTCGCGGGTGAAGTGTCCTACCTCTCGATCAATGCGTCCGGAGAAAGGAACTATCTGGGGTCTTCAAGCGGCATACTTCTCGCGAACTTCATCAGAGCCAATGTGGACGTTGAAACTTCAACGCCGTCGACAACTCCACCTGTTGACGCTGATGCTATCAACGCAACTGCTTCGGCTATTGAGCTTGCTCGAGACTTACCATCTGAACAGATAGCGAGCAGACTTGTACTGTCCTATCTCAACCATGACCACTTACGCTACCCTGTGGTCCTCCCTGCTACTCTCGGTGCGATGCTTTCGGAAATATACAGCTCGAACGCGACTTCCTCCACGCGCTCCGCAAGTGAAACCTTCATTTTCGACATGGTTCTTGCTATCGCGACAGCCAGCATCTGCCGGTCCGATTGGCAAGGGCTACCAAGTGCTCATACTCATTACATACGGGCGATGAAGCGAGCCTCGACCGTCTTGGAGAAAGGCGGGCTCGGTGCACTTCAAGCAGTTATCCTATTGATTCAGTATCGCATGAGCAGTTCCATGGAAGATACCTCAGCCAGTATGTTGCTACACCTCCGTACATCAGAGCAGACCTTGCCTGGTCGCGAGAGCCATCTAATCATTACACAGGCATGTGGCATCTGGTAGGAGTGGGAAGCAGAATTGCCCTGGAACTTGGCCTTCACTGTGAAACTGCATATCCTTACAAACGCTCGGATGACTCTACAAGTAATGCAGACTTGAGTGCCGATCTTGTACAGCAGGAAGTTTCCCGGCTTTGCTTTTGGAGCATTGTGGCTATGGACAGGTATGTTAGGCAATTGTGACGCGAGCATATGCCAGAGGGTGGACTAGCTGACAGCGTACTAGAATAGTCAGCAACATACTTGGCAGACCTCTAGCAATTCACAACGACGACGTAGACGCGGCACTACCGTCTGACCTATGTGACGAGATGCTGCTTTCTGGACTCGAACCGCCCATGGCCGAGCACCTGGTCAAATGCCGCCGCATACCAATATTTGTTCAGATCATCAAGTATCGCCTACTGTGTGGTGATATCATCCAGACTCTGCACAGTCACCGTCGAAGAAATCAGTCGGATGATGAGCTCCGCCACCGTAGAGATGGATTCGCTGCCGACCTCAGAGTTTGGCGGCTGAATGCCGAAACCGTCGCTCATCCGGGTTCTCTGGATGAAGGCAGGCCTTCATCTTGCTTCACTTCACCAACTTGGTTCGAGATGATATACCATAACGCCGTACTAATGCTCCATCGACCATCGCCCACACTGGACACGTCAAGAGACTCAGTTGCGGTACAAGCGATTTTCGCCTCCTCTCAGGCTTCCATATCCTCGTATGCTAGCCTTCATCGTATGGGGCTCTTGAATCACAGCTGGCTTTCATTACAAGCTTTGTTTATGGCAGGGTTATCATATGTGTACGCTGTCACGATGCACTACCAGGCCATTCGGAGACAGCAAGGTCAACGACTAGGTGGTCTGCTGATCAGAAACCCAAGCACTATGGAAGTGATTAGCGATACACGAACATGCTCAAACGTCCTTGTAGCGGTATCGGAAAGATGGAAGTCGTTGCAACGCTGCGTCGATGTCTTCAACAGGCTGAGCGATGCTATCCTAATCGACGTTATCAAATTCAGCACACACCCCATCGCTGTCACTACCCCTGCGGCCAACAGCACTGAAGACAGTGCCCACCAGTGCAGCAATCGGTCGGAGCTGGCAGCGAATACAGACTCCAATGGGTTGGGCCAACCTCACTGGATGCACCCACAATATCTTCAGCCTGTCGGAACCGATGTAATGGTGTCTAATGCATCCCCACTGGCGATCGAAAATGAATTCAAGGGCTCTGCGTACGATCTACGACAAATGTACGATCAACAACAAGTCGACATGTCCGTGTATCGGTTCTCTCAGGCGTGGTTCGACAGCTTCGACTTGTACGGTGGTATGGAACCTCAGCTCAACGACATGACAATGGATACGCATTTTTGATGTCAGCATGCTCCCACCGTTGCCAAAGCTGGCCTCGCATGAGGCTGCCCGCTTTTGCGCGGGGTGAAGCAATCGACAGTTTCGAGTGTGCCGGAAATTGGCCACAATCAATTGACTGGAATTATCGGCGCCACAATCACCACACATCTGTTACGCTTGCGGCTCACGGAAGATGCGGTCGCTCTGGAATAGTTACATTTGCATCTTTCGGCGTGGGCACGCCGAGCGGCGTCCTTGCCAAGCAGTCCACCGGTAGGCTTGCTCGGGGCGGCGTCGCCGAGGGGTGGTGACCCGCCACTGCGAGTCAGCGCTTCGGAGTGGGACTACCAAAATTGGGATCTTAGCGCCCCAAGCCTGACTTTCATGTCGATATCTGGTGCGAGGACGCCATTATCCGGGGCGACCCCATGGGGAGAAGGACTAGTGTTCGATGCGCGGGGTAAATGAACGAGATTCGATATAAATCACTGTCCCGTCAATAGGGCCATGCATCTTTTTCGCAGTGCCTTTAGCCTGGGTTCTTGCCCTACCCTTGACGCTGACAGACCCTGTCGACGATACCATGACCGTACCACAGCCTGAGCCCGTACAGGGTGTAGGATCTCCCATGCCAGGTCACAACGTGGACCCCATCGATGAGAAGTTCCAGAGCCAGCATATGGAATATGAGAAAGTCGAGGTCAAAGGTGATTACTCTGGGGCCGTGGCCAAGACGAGCCCCGAGGAGAAGAAGCTCGTGAGGAAGCTGGACATCTGGATTATGGTCAGTCAACTGTTGCCATACCTCCCAAAACTTGACTAATTACCCCATCCAGCCCATGCTTTGGTTGATGTACTGGCTCAACTACCTAGACCGCAACGCTATTACCCTCGCCCGTCTCAATGGGTTCCAAGATGATCTTGGACTCACCAGCAATCAATACAGCACTGCTATCTCTATTCTTTTCGTCGGATACATCCTGGGCCAAATACCGAGTAACATGATTATAACGCGAGTGAAGCCTTCATGGTACATGGGAATCTGTATGATGGGCTGGGCGGTTGTAAGCGGGCTTACCGCCATCGTTCACAACTACACAGGCATCGTACTTGTACGCTTCTTCTTGGGTGTAGTCGAGGCACCATACTACCCAGGAGCGCTGTATCTCTTGAGTATCTTCTACACGAGAAAGGAGATTGCGACACGCATCAGCATTCTCTACTCTGGCAACATCCTCGCTTCGTCATTCGCTGGACTCATTGCGCTTGGAGTCTTCAAACTCGATGGTGTCCGTGGTATCAGGTATGATCCCCACACAGTTCTTATGCAACAGATACTGACCTCATGTCAAGCGGATGGCGTTGGTTGTTCATCATACAGGGCGTCGTCACCTTTATCATCGCCGTAGTCGCCTGCTTTACCCTCCCTGACGAGCCTTTAACCACATGGTGGCTCAACCCCGAAGAACGCCAACTTGCGCACGCTCGGGTCGCGAGAGACACGGTCGGCCACTCCGCCGACGTCTCCATGTTCGCAGGCCTCAAGGAAGCTATCCGCGACCCCAAAGTTTGGGTGTTCGTCTACATGCAACACCTGTTAGTTCCATCGGTTCCGCTACAACTACCGTCTCTGACACTCTCTAGGCACATTGCTACCAATGGGTAAGTTCTGACTGTACGAAGTGCATGTGAGACATATACTGACTTCGTACCCCTACCTCTGCAGGTTCAAGAACTTCATGCCAACGATCGTCAACACACTCGGCTTCTCTCAGGAAGTCACACTCGTATTGACATGTCCACCTTACTTGATTGCGGGCGCTTTCTCCGTCGCATGGGCCATATCATCCGGCCATTTCAACGAACGCACCTGGCACATCACCATTGCCAAAGGTGTGGCTGTCTTTGGCTTCGTGCTCGGCTGCGCGACTATGAACGTGGGCGCGAGGTACTTCGCCATGTGCGTCTTTACCATCGGCACGTATGGCGTCAACAGCATTATCCTCGGATGGGTGTCCTCAACCTGTGGACAAACGAGGGAAAAGAAATCTGCGGCGCTGGCTATTGCCAACGTCGCAGCTACACTCAGCTTGATCTGGACTCCCGTAAGTCTCGCATCTTGATCGCCTGAATATGTTAGCTAACGTTGAATAGTACATCTGGCCAGAGTGGTCGGAGCCGCGGTTCGTCTTGCCCTTGGCTATGAGTGCTGGTATGGCACTCATGTGTGCGGCTGGCGCATGGTTCATGCGCTGGTGGTTGGTGCGGGAGAACAGGAGGATTAAGAGCTCGAACTCTGAGACTACGATGTTCTACGCCTATTGAAAGAGGTGACGTCTCGAATGTATATTGAAGCAATTAACTACTGCCGCAAGGGTTCCAAGCCTATGTACCCAAAGTACCAATGTGTTCCTGAGCTGACGCCACTGACCCACCGTATAGTATCATTCACCTTCTCTGTTAAACCTGATCGCTTGGATGTAGCATATGACTTCATACAGTAACCGTTAGCTTGGCAGAGCTAGTTTTCACACTCTGGCTTCCTCTTGGCGGACAGCTGACTATACGATATGTCGAAATGCTCTCCCTTTCACATGCGGTATTTGGGTGTTTGTGTCGAATGTGTCACATGTTGCTTTATTTCTGGGGGAGAGCTGAATGTCGGTTAAATGAGTCATGAACCGCAGGGCTGATACGGAGTCTCGCCAGGACTTCGGGAACTCCTGGGGTAGGAATCCTTTGACCTTTTCAGAAGGTAGGGCGATCGGTGTGTTTTGATTCGCTTGAGTCATTCAACAACTTCCGTCATTATGCCGTACGAGATGATTTTCCTGCTATTTTCCCCTGTAGGAGTTTCCGATCACATGTCGATCTTCTGTACACGGTATGCATTGGCAATTTAAATAACACATGCCAACTATTTGGCGAAAATCGATACTTCATGGGGCCGGCGAAGGATTCTGACTGTTACATGGAACGCATCCTACGCGCAATCCTACGCGGCATGCTACGCATCCGACGGCAGTGTATCTAACAATGAACCCACTTTATCACACCAGGAGCGTCTAACGTTCCGCAAACCTTTGCAACACCAATCGTCAACACCATGGGACTGTGGGACGTGGAAGACTATGGCACTATCGCTGATAGGGCTTGCTGGTCTATGTTCGCAGTCACAGCTGGCGAGTAGCCCTTTTATGTTGCGCCGAATGACAGCTAACTGTCTTGCAGTGTTCGTGGCGTTGAGAGTCGGCACTCGCATGTCCAGCAAAGGCGGTGGCCTTGGAATGGACGACTATATCACCGTATTCTGCGTCGTTGTGATGCTCGTCACCTGCATCCTGATCTCGATCGGCACACAGTACGGTCTCGGACGGAGGATGGAGGCCATCGATCCCCCGTTGATACCGCGAGCTCTCAAGTGGAATGTGATCATCAGTTCGGTACTGATATGGACGTTTTCGCTACCCAAGTTCGCCATCATCGCTATTCTCAAGCGTATTCTGGATTACGGCCTCAAAACGACGATACTGTTCTGGGGCCTCGCGCTCAGCTCCCAGGCCTGTATATTGGCTACCTCGATATGGTGGTACAAGCAATGCGATCCGGTCGAATTTGGCTGGAACAGAACCATACCGGGCGGAAAATGTGCCAGTACCAAGGTCATGTCAGATTTGGGGTATTTCACCTCCGCCTACTCTGCCTTCCTGGATGTTTTCTTCGCTGTGTACCCGATCCCATTCATTATGCGCCTCAACATGCCACTCAAGAACCGTATCCTGGTCTCGATCGCGCTGGGCCTCACTATCCTGGCCTTCATCCTCACCATCTACAAACTCACAATCTTTGGAGAAATTTTCGTAGTACTGGCTGAGAACCCGACTTGTGAGTTGTTAATCCCACATATTTCTCAGCATGGAACTAACTCTGGTAGACCCGGTACCGCTTCTCGATATACTCGGTCTGGGAGAGGGTTGTATTCTCCTGGTATGCTCCTCTTTGCCCACACTGGGCCCGCTCTTCCGCTCGGTCAGAGGCAAGGTTCGGACTCTCAGTGGCAGTGGTAGTGGCAGTAGGACCACCAGCCAGGGACAACGCAGCAGCGCCACCCACCGAGGAGGGCTATCTAGCACCAGCGGAAGATGGGAAAAACTTCTAAGGCATCAGTTGGATGACGTGGAGAGGACATCGACCCACACTGGTGAAAGCATCGATGACATCCCGCTCGTTTACCACGGCGCGGACCAGATCCATAAGACGCTTGAGTTTAACGTGACGACGAGCGCGAAGGGCGACCGATGGGCGAAGCCAATTGACGATCGTGACAAGTAGCTTGGTATCAGTGTGGGGGTCAGTACTTCCTTCAAGCATCTACGCGCGCGATAGGGCAGCAGGATCGTGGTGATGATCTGATTGGGCAAGCTTTGATGTTGTTGAGGTAATGTTATCAAGGCTAGGAACTGTGAAATTCAATACAGACTCTTCAGCAACACCAAAGTTCAACTGCTACAACGCGTACCAACCGGTAGGTCTGGTCAAGGTCGCTCGCACGAGTCCGAGGGGCTGCATGCCACGCGCTACCTGCCAAGGATGGCGTGAGAAGTTGGGGGCCCAACGGGTGGGTCCGCCCCTGAGACATCCTTGCTCACTCAAACCTCGGATACCGTGTCCTCAACTGATCAGTGCTAACCACTTCAACCCGCATGGCATTAAATCGTGCGGCTTGTTAGATGCGATTCGGAACTAATTACTCCGTAGAAGTTTGGCCACATCACGTGTCGTTCAAGTCAGTTTACGTATCAGGAAAAGTACACAGGAAGAATGGATCTTAGTACGCGCTTATCTGTTACAAGAAATTTACTAACTACTATAGTATTTGGAAATCTTCAGTCGGCCGGTAATTATGGCCACGGTTTACGGTAGATAACAACATTACGCTTTGTCAAATAGTAGACGGCGCGTCGTTCCCGTTGTTCCTGCATCTTTCCCAAAAATTAATTCCTATTTCCAACATGGCATCAGCAGACCAACTTATCGGAGCCCTGGAGGGCCTCGACGCGAACTCCTTCGTTAGCGAAGCAGAGCGCGTCCGTGCCATGGATGCGCTGACCCTGGCCTTGAGCAAAGTACACAAGCCGTGGGACATTGTTTGGCAGCACTGCTGGGTCAACCCGGCCACCAATGCATGCGTCAAGACGTTGATTGACGCGGGTGTCTTCAGCAAATGGATCGAGACCGGAGGCGGAGAGAAAACTTGCGCGGAACTGGCTGAGTTAACGGGTGTCGATGTAGTACTTATCCGTAGGTTACATATCCGTTCTACTTAACTCTTGAGGAGCATTCTGACGGCAATGCAGGACGCATGATTCGGCAAATTTCTGGGCAGAATCTTGTCATCGAGACGGCCGAGGACACCTATAAGCCTACACCGTGGGTACACGCTCTCGCTGAGGATCAGGCCCTCGCCAACGTCTATGGTGAATTCTACGGCTTCGTCAATTCCCCCATGTTCAGGACTTTGCCAGCCTACCTTAAGAAGTCGGGATACAAGGTCCCTACTAACCCCAACGACTGCAACTGGCAGTTCATGAGGGGCTCAGATGAGAATCTGTTTCAGTCCCTTGGCGCGAACCCTGCCGCCGCAAGGGAATTTAACGATGCCATGGAGAGTCACTCCAAGCATAATTTGACGCCCTGGGTTGATGTTTACCCAACTGAGACTCTTGTGAAAGAGTCCAAGCCTGACCGGCCCCTTGTCGTCGATGTCGGTGGTAGCAAGGGCCACGACCTGACCAAATTCCATCTGCGCCACCCTGATATCCCTGAGGGCAGTCTGGTGCTCCAAGACCTGCCCGATATTCTGAAGGAGTTGACTATTGACGACACCATCTCTATCCACCCTCATGACTTTTTTAAACCACAGCCAGTGAAAGGTGCCCGTGCCTACTTCATGCACAACGTGCTGCACGACTGGGAAGACACAAAGGCGAAGCAGATCCTTTCTCACCTTGCCGAAGCTATGGAACCCGGGTACTCGAAGCTTCTCATTCACGAAAGCTTGGTTAGCTCTGTGAAGCCGCTCGCTCGCGTGACAACGTCCGATATCACCATGATGGCGTGCCTTGGTGCGAAGGAGAGAACGGAGGCTGAGTGGCGGGCGCTGGTGGAGAGTTCAGGATTGAAGGTGCTCAAGATATGGAGACCACGTCACTCTGTAGAAAGTGTTATTGAGGCGGAGCTAGCCTGAATTGTAGAACGCCCCGTTGTATATGTGTCGCGCGGTTCGTTGCGGATATTGTAGATGAAATGGCTAGAAGAGAAAGTGTGTGTTGTACCGTTTGTAAACTCCTAGCTCAGCCTATGTGAAGGTTATCGCCTGGCGTTAATAGTACCAAGGTTTCTGACAGCGCTTGGCCTGCGACACACCCCCTCAGATCTCATTCCGTTCCAGATGAGGTCTGGCCATCATCAGAGTCCGCTTCTTCACCCTAGTGTTGTGGATCAATATGCGAATCGATATCAACCTGGCCCAGGTGACGTACGAATCGAGAATGCTGTTTTGCTGAGAGCAGTTTAGTACAGCCATCCTAAGGCATTCCAGTCGTTGGAACCCGTTAAGCTGTGACTATGCCGTTTCTGTAGACCTATCTCAGCCGTTGGCTATATATAGATGTCGACGTGTTTCAGCTCTGATGGCGCTTATGGCGTCTCCTTCTAGACCAGTGAGCGAGATTAAGAGCTCGAACTCTGAGACTATACTGTTCTACGCGTATTGATAGAGGGTGTGCCCACTGTATTCGAAGCTACGGAAGTCGGTACATGATCGAAATTGCTTATTTATTCTTCTCAGGGTCTGGTATTCTCTTCCCATGAAGCCATTTCCGAAGTCGTACCCGCAGATCTTTCCAAAACCACAGCGAGCTTTTAGGCTCGGTGATGTAGTAAGCAATCAGAAGAGACAGAAGGACTACGACGATGATGATAGGTGCTGCCGGATTTGTCAGTATCAGTACCAGTTTTATTGGATCAGTGGGTAAACTGACTCGCTATCCGCCAGAGACCCCAGGTGGTTGGATTCCGCGCGTCCCCCGTGATCTCTGAGACGTTCTGGCCAAAGTATGATGTGAAGAATGAGAGCGGTAGCTGTTGAGTCTCGATGTCAGGGATGTTGGCGTTGCACGGGTTGGAAGAAGATCTTACGAATATGACTGTGACGATGGTGAACAGCATCACGGCTTGGCCTTGCTTAGTCGACGATCGAGCTTCGACCAACATTGCCGTCTTCGATTTTAAATCGAGCAGATCGAGCAACTGCAACATTTGTCAGGCATACGCATCCGCAGTGATCTTCATACTTACCAATCTATGAGTATGCTCAGCCTCCTTGCTAATGCCTTCTAACCCTACAAGGACCGCCAAAAGCGTCTTGTCCATCATAATGACGTTTTCTTTGGACTGGCCATTTATGCTTTGTGCTACGACGTTCGTGGTCTCGAGTTGTTCGGTGTTTAAAGTCCCTCCGACACTAGCCATGATTGTCATGGGCCCAGTTATGCTATCCGCATCAACTTGGATGTTCATGGAGTTATTCTGATGTTCAGTTGTCCTCCCGAGCGATGGGTTGAGCCTTGTCAAGGCCGACACCATTGGCTTCAGGATGTCGAGCTGGGTCTGGAGGAGATGCCTGATCATTTTCAGCTCGTCGATGATATCGGCCACTTCAAGCACGCCCTGCAACTCATTGTGTCCGTCATAGACTTTAGAGCTTGATTCTCCGGTAGCGTAGCCTTCGTGAAAATCCTGAAAGTATGTTGTCTGGTATGCCGCCTACAATGAGAATTAGATAACAATACTCACAATCTAGGGAGAGACTAGGTCGCACAGACATACTTTCCTGTTCGTGACCCATCTGTAGGTCTCAATTATGTCCCTGAAGGCTTTGTTTTGCTGATTGAACAAGAGCCCGGTTGCTTCTTTGACAAGTAGCGAATGCAAGTCCCACACTGTCTCACATGCAGTCGCTCGCTCTCGGACACATTCGTAAAGCCCTGTGAACCCCCAAAGGGCGTCAGGAGTGTATGTGGACGGGAAACTCGAGATAACAGTGTCTGGGTGTACATCAGCACTTCGCGTTATCAAATATGTTATTCAGCATGGGTATCCAACCTTCATCAACGACCCAGCACCAAATTTGATCTACCATGACCAGCAAGCTGTCGGGTGTAGCTTTAGGCTTGCCATCTTTGTCGACGTCCCTGCCGCTCCATTTCGAGACAGTCTGATCGGCGTCCCTGATGCTTGTGTCGTCAAGCGCCGGGTAATAGAACTGATCTAGAGTTCTTCTTGGGTGGCAGAAGGTATCAGAAGAAACAACGATATTGTCTCCACTCCCAGGCCATTCTCTGCTTCCGATTGAAGGTCTGCGTAGGTAGTCCTCAAATACCATCCAGCTCATGTACGGGAGCTGGAGACCTCAGCAAGACTGTTACTTTGATTACACAGATTATGACTTACGTATACTGAGAGCAGAGGCAACCAGTCGGGATTGGGTCCAGACACAGGATGCGGCGGGTTTCTTGCATTCCTGGCTTGTTCGTTCACTCCTTCCGGAGTTGAGGCCGATCGACGCGATTCGCGTTCTATACAAGAAGCCTCCATATGTATAGCATGTGGAGGCGTATGAAGAGTCTTAGAAAGGGCAGGGCGGACCTTCATCGTCCAAATGCTTGGGTTGAGGGTAACCTCAGGGTCTTCACATTTCGCGAAGCATGACTGGTAATAGACAGGAATAAGCAACAACAACATTGCTACAGAATCGACAAAACAGAAGTAGAATCAACTTACTGCTACATGTTCCATATTGTTGGTAGGTATATGGATCCACAGGAGACCATCTCCACGTCGAGGCTGAGGAAAGTGACCTTCATCGTCGACGGGATGAGCCTCGTCGTAAACGAACCTCCCCCTTCTGATGACATGAACTCTGATCGCGAGATCTGGGCGGACCTCAGGCCTGATGACAGCAACCTCTTGGCTGGCCATGATTGTGTTGGGTTGAAAGATTCGTGCCACTTTCTTCAAGAGATCGGGTAGCCTCGTTATATACATATGAGACAAGGCTGAGGGCGACTATGCGGTCACTTGCACAATGCCGGTCAGCTCGAGGTGCATGCAGCTGAGATATCTTGACACCAATCAAGCTCATGTTTCGCGCCACAGTCAGTGCACTCAACTTGAGAACACCCTGATAGGCGCATGCGACTGACCTGCCTAAGCGGTATCATGACCCCAACTTTTTGCGCGATTTGCCAAAGGACTTGGGATCTTGTCCGTATATTCGGTTTACTCTCAGCATGCAAGGCTTCGATTCCAGCACTACTAAATATGTGTTTGAAACCACGAGAACACGAGAAAGGACAAGTCTGAGGAATTGATAAGGAGGAACTGGCGTTGCTCCAGAAGCCATGCATGCTATTGCGACATCAGTGCGGATGCTTATTGTCGCATTGAGCGTGTTACCTAGCAGCTATCCAACCGGAGTGTCGTGGCTTGTGGTTGCTATCTGACATCTTGGAATGAATGCCCATTCGTGTGTTCTTCGGCACCACTGCCCGGGGCAAGCGAGGACTACGGCAGGGCTGCTACAGATCCCGCATCAACTCCCATTCCGTGCACGAAATATCGCGAATTTAACATTTGTTGCAACGGAGAAGACGATGCGCTTTTAAATCAGTCCTGGTTCGCGCTGGTCATTGTAATCGTAGTTTCGTGTGTTTAGCATCTGTTGTACACGTCGCAATAGCACTTCTCGTACGTGGGACAACTTATCCCTGTTAGCAGCCGTGTATCGCAGCCTCAATCTATGGGAACTCACAAAACAGGATCTTGGCCAAATAGTACATGCCAAAGGTACTCGAATACCCTTCCACTCGTCTCGTCCTTTATCGGCGTTTTCATTAACCACGTGTAATACCTTTTGTACTCGTCCAACGACCGCTTTCGCACCTGCTCGCTCGACACCGCAAACTGCGCGCAACAAGGCGTCGCCAGTACATGCGGTACGTCCGTGTTATTAAACAAGTCACGCCACGCGTCCGGCATCGCTGCTTCAATAGTTCGATGCTCCTCAGGCGGATCGCGAAACGGCATCACTTCGTGCGGACAGCCGGGATCGTTGACGCAACGCAGATTCGCGTAGCCATTGCTCTGGATAAAGTTGATGTTGAGACTTTGCAGAGAGACGACGTTAGAATGCTCTTGGTTGTCGGTGTGCCACGCGATCGGGTAGCCATCTTTGTGAGGATGGATGAACGCGATCGTTGAAGGTAAGCTGTCGTAGTTCTGCACGATGTACGCGAGGTACGCATTTGCTTCCATTCCTTTGTTCCGGAGGGTCCGTAGAGTGCTGTTGGTCATCGGATCCAGCGTTGATATGTTGTGTGGAGTTTCAATGTCGATGTCGTAAATGGCTGCTTGCCAGTCTGGTAGATCGGTATGCACCCAACCTGTTTCGTCGGTGGGAAGCTTTGCCATTACCACGACGCGATCGGGTAGGGATGGGGTAGGTGCCGCGACAGCAGTACTTTGCGTCGATGTGCTTATATGTTGAGAGGACATGGAGGTCGATGGTGCTTCTCCTTTCGCGCCGCCATGCGCACCTTCCTGCTCGGATATCTCTTGCTTTCCTGCCGCTTCCGTCGACCCATGCCATGGCTTCTTATCAACACTGGTCTCGAGGGAACCTCCTTGGGCGACATTGAAGTGGGCGTCGAAGAGATACCATGCGCAGAGTAGAAATATTGCTACCACTATGGATTCGATCTGTCTGCGGGAACGCATCATCGCTTGATACCAAGTGGGTTGAGGACCTGGGAGTTGATGGAATTGGATGCGCGATAACTCGGGCTAGAGGTGTTCGAACAGAATATCGGGAGGACTCCGGTGATTACATCGGGTGCCATACGTGCGCAGGTAACATCTTGTTCCTAGAACAGTTGCCGATGATCAGGTAGTGGAGAGTAATTGTAGCGCGCGCCTTCTCAAAGGGGAGGTGAAATGCATTTCTTGCAAGGGACAAAGAAAAGCACAGCCTCGTCGCAGCACGTAGCCCCAAGATGTGACATTGCGGCACAGTAGAGTTAATATCAAGATAGGGCAGGCACAAGGGGTTGGTTGCGCGCGCTTGTCCTACGGCGCTAACCGGCGCTCGCTGGTTGGTGAATTCATGGGGCACACGCTAACCCGATGCGATCGCGATGCAGCAGGGCTTGGACAGAGTATAGTACAACACCGGATTGATCGGACTTGCGACTCAACTCTTGTGGGCTTCATCGCGTGAAGCTACCTTACAGCCTTACTGCAGAGCTATGCGCCTACACTAGCCATTCCCAGCTTCTGAGTCCTCCGATATGTCGTCACTTGTCAAACCTCGGAGCATTAGCATCAATTTTCCGGTTGTTGCAGTCTCGCAGAATCACAATCTTCGACAACGTTGCGCAAGATCACTGTGAGCAACATCCTATCATTGCACCTATCCTCCATCCGTCAATCAAACACCGGATTGAAGACTTCCGGCATTGTTGCGGTGATAAGCAAAACAAAACAGTACCTAGATAGGGGAATTCTGCGCAAACTCTACAGGGGGATCGCTCAAAGCTGTGTGCTTGTTCAAGTCTTTCATCACACTCTCGCCAAAAAGAAGCGATGAGGGTGCCAGGTGGCGGAATTGGCGTGATGATTGCGCGCCACTGCTTTCCTTTTGCATCATGAATAAGAATCAGGTGGCGTAGTGGCTGATATGACAAGAACTCGAGTTGGAGAAGGCAGATTTGAGGCTACTTATGGACAGTTACAATGCCAGTAGGGATTCGAGAACTTAATCCAGACCGATAAAAGGCAGTAGAGCTGAATGATGAATTTATGGACGATGATAGATATTAGTAAAGGATTTGATGACCTCGTATCTAACCTTCACGCAACTCTAATCACAAATATTACAAAGATGGATAGGTTTAATGGTAAAATGAATGGTGATTTTTTGAGGTATAGACCGAAGTCACAACAAAGTCTATGGACAAGAAGGTAACGTGGTATCAAGAAGGTAAAAGGTTAAAAGGTCGTAACTCGTGATGCGTCTATCAAGACAGCAAACTTCTAAGCAGTGGCAAAGATCTTGCCAATGCTAGACAGGCTCTGGCCATCAGCAGAGATGAGGTACTTCTGGTCGGTGCTAGGGGCGACCATGTGGTAGGCGTAACGCTCGATCCAGGGCTGAGCGTCCATCCAGGGAAGGACCTGCTTAAGGAACTCATCGGCGTTGCCAGAAGTGACACCAAACTCGGTAACCCAGACAGGCTTGTTGAAGGTCTTGTGAAACTTGGTGAGGTAGTTCTTGAAGTCCTGAGCGTTGTCCCATGCGTAGTAGTGGGCGACGACGAAGTCGATCTGGCAGCCGTTGCAGGCAGACATGAATTGCTTGAGGTAGTTGATTCCCTTGTTAGGCTCGTCGGCGTTGGTGACGGAAGGAGAGCCGATGCGCAGACCCTGGGCAGCGAGGGGCTGGATGAACTTCTTGTGGGTTGCGGCAGCAGTGGCGACATCGATGTTGGAGCCTCCACCACCAGCTTGGTCGGGCTCGTTGAAGCTCAAGACGTGCGAAACCTTGTAGTTCTTCTTGGCATTGGCAATGTTGGTGTTCCAGCCCTCAGTGCACCACTGCTGGTTGGAGTGGAGGAGGGGAACGTATTCAAGGTCGAGGGGTGTTCCGTCGATGACTGCCTCCCAGTCGTACATCCAGGAGACTTTGGAGCCGGCGAACTTGTGAGTCCACTGGGATCCAGAAACACCGTTGTGGTTCTTGGGGAAGGCAAGACCACGCTTGCTTCCACCACGTGCCTGGAGAGGAGATGCCTCGATCATGGAGGAGAGGCCAGCAAGGGCCAAAATGAAGGTAGAGGTAAGCATAATGAATGAATGAATGACAGATCAGTTGATCAAGGAATGACTGTGGGGTTGCTAGAGAGCGTGGTTGAGTTGGATCTTCAAAGGAGTGAGATACCGCTTCATGGTGCCTTCCTCGACTTACTTATATCTACGGAAATTAGGAAGCGCCCACAGTGAACGGAACTAACAGCTGTGGCCCACCGCCTGTGCGAGCCAGCGCATGGCGTAGCCTTCTCGGCCTTTCCTGCAGTGTTTCACCCAAGCCTACTGCCAACTCCGAAAATCCACGTGCGATAAGACCATCTCCCGCAAGCCCGGTCTGACGGCGCCGGTTGTGGGGTTTGACCATTCGTCAATCTTGGTAGGGCTGTAGGGGCCAAGCTTGATGTGGAAATTACACGTCGGGTAGCCGTCAAATCACGATGCTGACGATTGATCGTCGCTCGCCTGGTCGCTGGAGCCACGTTGGTTTTCGCGGCATATGCACGAGAAGATCTTGCGTAGTAGTGGGCTTGGGGAGCGACGTTGGGGGACCTAACGCAGCATCCATGTCTAGGCTAGCTGTCTGTTCAGGAACAGCGCAGGAACAAACAGGAACAAGTTTTTGGTGACCGGACGAGGCATTGTTCTGGACTGCGGACTGACTTGGGGTGGAGCGCGCTAAGCAGATTGAGGCAGGCGTCGCCCGACATCAAAAACGTCCCGCGCAGATCCTCACCATTTCGAGTCCACCCATGCACAAATCACCAACGACAACGTGTAATGCTGTCATGCGAATCGAGACGATACGAGGTGCGTCATGATTCATCGCAGGTTGCGACGACAGTGCTGCGCGCATTGAGCTCTGTTGTGCAGCAAGGACCACCGAAACAGAAAGTAAACAAAGTATTGCTTTTCTGACTTTCTCATAATTTGGATGCGCCCACCAATCATGGCCATGAGACAAGCCTAGAAATGCCATGGGCCCGTACCGAGCCGCAATCTTCCGTCAACCACCAGGAACGCCTGCTGTCCATCCGGCGGCATCTTCAGGCGGTGCCGCAGGCGACGGCGTCGACGCCTCGCGTGCTTTTGACATTTTCACGTGGCGTTCCCAACACGGCTGATACTCCACGGCTTCCTACTGTGGCCTCTGAACGCCGAGGTGGATGACACTTGACGACTGGCAAAGGTCGAGACCCTTTTACAACCAAGTCGCTTCATTCTCTCACATGTCAGCGCGATGCCGGTCCGCACTCTGGAATCTGGCATTTGGGCTGCAGTCCACAAACTTCTGTCAGCCTCTACAGAACAGACTTTGACAGTTCTCCACTCCGTCACCGATCATAGGTTGTACGCAAAACTCTGCCTCATCCCCGCTTTCGAGCGCTCACAGCACGTAAGACGTTCCACTCGCGTGTTGAAAAATATGTTTCCCGCAGCAAGATGCCGAGTACTGTCGGTTGTTGTGATAGAAAGAGACGTCTGGGACCTAAGCATGTCTGAAGGAAGACCTGGGCCCTTCGTGCCGGGCTCGAGTACCATGGTAAGAGCGAAACCGGCACTTGCATGACATGAACGGCCTCGGGAATCTTGAAAAAATCAGCTTCACATCCGACAGTCCCCACGTATCAGCATACACGGAGCAGACATTTTACTACCATACGTAAATGTCGGTTGTAACCAAGCGACTACGCTGCGCTAACGCACGCGCAGTGCAAGCACCGGGTGAAGGAATTGCCGTTCGTTGAGTTCTAGCGTGAACGACTGCATTGCAGTAGCAGGCGCGACAGCAGTTCCCCGCCCGCGAACGGAAAGATGGAATGAAAACGTTGCAGGTTGGCCGCATTACCTCGCTGCACATACTTTTAGCAGGAGTACCGAGCAGTTCGTATTTTGCGACGCCGCCGTTGACCGCGCGGCACTTTCACGGCCCGACATCCTCGTACCTCGACGCTTTGCGTTTGAACACCCGTCCAAGCCTATCGTACTTACGTCATGTTGCTGGACAGTAGCTGTATGCGCATCGGTTGAGAAAAGCATGATCAGTCGCTTGAACACTGCTTTTATCAGCCACCTCCCTGTGGAGTCTGTGGCTTTGACCTCGCTGTGGCTCGTTGATAAGGAAAAAGCACCACACGCGGAGAAAGCACAGAGGAAGCACAGATACTGCTAATAGCTGTACGAACTCGTGTTGCTACCAAGGGGCAACTCCGTCGCGATCTTGCTATTATTGACAACGGCGAGGCTGGCATGAATCATTGAAGGAGACTGTGCGCGATGCGGAGAAGGCCATGATGCGGACTTTGCTCCTGTCTTGACAACGGTCGATACGAAAACCTTCCGGTGGCATCGTGATAGTCGATGCGTCGGCTCTCCCTATACAGTCTGTGTTCTTGAAAGGCCTCGATACGTGGCTATAGACATGGATGGACATGAGTCGGTAAACGGAAGACTATTAATAACCATCGGCTTTAACGTCGTCGCCGATGAACATGGGATAACGTTTTGACAAGTATTGGCAGGAGAACATCAATTTGGCAAGAAGACGATACAGACGAAACGAAGCTCGCTTTCGCACACGGCATTCCCATAAGAGTGCTTTGGGGATTGCATGTCACTGATGTGCGTGTATTGCATCGACATCAAAAACACCTGTATGGTTTTTGGATATGCGGTGGAACATGCGGACTGGAACTGGCGCGCGTTTCTTGCTAGCTTGCTAGCGAAATGCAGACTCGGTTCTCACATTAAGCGAATGTCGCGGATTTTGGAGAAAGCGAGGTCAAGATTGAGGTATAGACAACGCAGAGGGCGAAGAGTGGAGAGAAGGCTTTGTACTCCTTCGCTACAGTCGTTCTATACTCGCACGCTCTCATGCTATCTATACATACGCCATTTCGCCCAAGCAACTACGTCACCGAAGTTAAGACATACGGACTTTAATCTTAGTGTTCTGAAGACACGAGTCTCATCTTGAAATGTCATCGGTGAACCTGGCGGAAACGTCTCATGTGATTCTACCATAGCTCTTTTTTCTTGGACAGCTCGCACATAAACTTTGTGCCTCTAGTTTTCGATGATTGCAAGCACCGCTAAGTAAAGAAGCAATGGAAAATAGTGACGAAGGAGCTTATGTACTGGAAGCCTCCTAGCTGCCGCGTGGAATGTATCTTGTGTTGCAAGTATGCTTGGAAAGACCCCGAGATAACATGGTACTGAACATGGGGAACAAGATATCGTCTGGGTTCGGTATTTGAGAATATCGTAGGATGGTAAACCCCGCTGGTGGAGGCAACACATCAAATCGACGCTGTCGATTTTGGGAAGAGACGGAAGGACCGCAGGACATACGTACTTGAGAAGTCGATTTCAGAGGAGACACCACATCGCAACGTGGTCGTATCGTTTTGGAAAAAGTCACTTTTGCTGTTGTGACAGAATGTTCTGGGAAAGAAGAGTTGTAGTAAGCAGAGAGGGTATTTATACTCTTTCTAGCTCTTTCCCGGCTCATATACCGTTCACGTTCAGACTTTCAGTTGCCGAAAAGCTGTCATAGCCCAGATGAATGCTTCTGCAGCGGCATACGGTGCTTGTGATAATGGTTGGAGCAGAACACCAAACAGCGGTCATAGCTGTGTCGTAGCGAATGTTTGAGTAGTAGAATCCGGCCAGCAAAGCGCTCCGCCAACATTTGTCGGTAATAGTAAAATTATAAGTAGAGCTGTGCGCTCAGGTTCTTCTCATGTCCCTGCCAGCACTCCGTTTTGGAAAGAAGAAGAAGGCGGTATAGTTGAAAGTCGCTGGAAGGGAGGAAAGCAACTGTCTTTTTTGTTGTGGACTCCCGCTAAGAGCACCAAATATGGAAAACCACCTACTGGTTTTGAATTGCGGAGCTCTTCAATTGTGTGAAGTGTTATTGCAGGAATTTGATCGCAGTCATGTAGTGATTGTGTGCGATTTGAGGGAAACATTGGAAGGCTCATGATAGCTGTAGATCTTGTTTTCGAGGCCCAGGAAGGGGGGATGAAGACATGAGGGTTTTGGTCTTCACTTTTTGATAGACAGTTAATACAGGCGCAACACATAAAATCCCGTTGATTATGTTTTTGTTCCCGCGATGGAGTAATAGTGGATTGGAAGAGGAGTAAAAAGTCGACGGAAGAGGGTTTATATAGGCATGCCCGTAGCGCGCAACCAGATGAAGATGAACCATGGTCTGGTCTTTCGGTTTTTTTATGGAGGAAAGTAGCCGTGGCCATCCCAGTGAGCGGATAGTTTTCAGTCCAACTGTCAATTTAGAAAGGCGGGCAGCCGCCGAAAAGTCATCGCGCGTTGTAGTATTTCTTTTTTTTGAACGAGAGAAGGCGCGACAGAACTCCATAATAATGTAGGAATGGTGTTTTTGGAAGAGGAGTAGGAGTCGACTCCATTGATCGATTGCGAGTTGGATTTTGAGAAAACAAAGAAGTGGTATGTTGAAGCAAAAAGAAGAGAAGGAAAGCAGGAGTAGATAGCTTTTATCCCAGCGAGAGCAGTCCATGTTCTTGTAGTCTTTTCGATTCAGTATGTGAGGTGCGTCGGTCGTCGCAACCATGTTGTCCGGATGAAGCTCTTTTGGTAAAGCGCAGAGCAAGTCCGCACTCACTCCATGCACGACTGCCCTCTTATTTTCGAACTTTGAGTTCTGTCGCGACAAAGAGCGCATCGTACCAAGTGTGGCGGCTTTGTAGTAGATCATGAATGCGAAGCAAGTGTTTCTTTCGACACATGCGAAGATTTCCATGGCTTTTGGAAATTTTGAAAGCTGAGCTCGGGAAGGCGAGACACATAATTTCTTTCGACCACTTTTTTAGAAGTAGAAATCCAGGGCATAACTTTTTCTCGATGGTCATTTAGATGAGAAGTGCTCCTATGTGCCAGCTTGGGTTTGATTTTTGGTGTTCACAAGAAGCATTAGTGTAAAGAAGAGAAGGACAGCAACATGTAGTAGTCGTAGTCCGGTTTTGGTGAGAGCGTCATGAATAGTCAGACGTTGACTTTTAAACTTTCTAGAACTCGTGAGGTATCGATCTTTGGAACAAGACCATGATCACTGCGACTTGTAGTTTTCGATATAGAGAAGCTATGAAGAAGCTCTGGCAGAAACAAGCCATTGAACGCATAATGTACTTTCAGTAGGTGTTTGGCAAGCAGATCGATATGGACAGCATGACCGTAACTTTTGAAAGAAAGCACCTGCTCATCGCAGAAAAGGACTGAAGTTTTGGTAACACAAAGTCAAAAGTGTGTGCGTTGGAATGTGAAAAGAAAGAGGAGCAACGAGTTGAATTTATAGACGGAAATCAGAGACGAGATGAACACGTGAATGAACAGACACAAGTACCATGCTACGTTTGGGTCAAACAAAGACGCCGTGGACGATTTTCCAAACTTGTGTCCTTCTCTCAATGCAGTCTAAACACCTAAAATGCCGCTCAACGTGATCACATAACGCAAGCAGACGCTACCCACACAATGAATGACATGACGTGATATCTAATCGCTCAAAACGCCCTCGACGCCGGGTATAACGCTTCAAGTCCCATCATTCATGATCTACGGCCCGCCCTTTGGAGACTGACGGAATTCCACAAAATTGTACGGTTGTGCAGTCACGCCCACGTAGCGACCCTGTTTGGGATCGTACACAGCGTGCACACTGACCGTGATCTTCGCTCGCTCGCCGTATACCTCGACGAGGCCCATCACCACGAAGGCGCCGCGCGGGACCGGGTGTGGGTACGGCTTGAAGGTTCTGCGAAAGTCGGCCTGGAATTGCGACAGGTCTAGTGTGAACTTCTTGGGATCGATTGTGACGCGGTCGAGGTCCTTGGTAGCGCCGTCGACAGGTGCGACAGAGGGCGACGCACCTGGCTGCTGGGTAGGTGTCGCAGACGTGGAGAAAGGCCTTGAAGGGACGCTCGTCGTGGGGTTCGCCGATGATCGCGGGTTGGCGCTTATTCTTTGAACGAGCTCCTGGACGGTCTCAGTCTTCGATTCTGGACTCCAGCCCATATAGACTTTGAATCCTTTCCATGAGCTTCCTAGTTTGCTTGTTGTGTTGCTGTATATGGCCTTCGCTGCCTCCTTGGGATAAAGTAGCCGATTCAGGCGGTGGTGAACAGTGCTGTCGACTGGTCGAGTTGCCTTCCGCAACGTTCCATCCTCCAACAGCTCTATCCCGGGCTGTTCGTATTCGTTGGGCGTGGTGTCTGGAAACTTGACCTCAATCCACACTTTGCCTTTGGTCGTGTCGATTTTGCCGGCTTTTGCGACGAGGACTGGGTGCTTGGCGAAAGCGTTGCGTACTCTGTATACTAATTCTCCTGTCACGTTGTCAGTACATGAACGACATGCTCGGCCAAGGATATCGTACCTCGTATCTTGTCAATCCTTGGACGGTCTGTCGCCAGCTTCTTGAACTGTTGCCATTCTGGATCTGACCCTTTCCAAAATCTCTTCGGTTTTAGCCTCGAAAAGCCGGTGGGTATGAATAGTATAGGGTCGTATTCTTCGTCGTCGTCTTCGTCTTCATCGTCTGCTTCTCGGCCGACCGTTGTCCACCCGCCGTCGTTGGCCTCTTCAACTTCAACACTTATGCTAATATATCTCGAGATTCCGTAAAAGGCCAATCCGACTGCGACGGCACCGACTAATCGTCTGTGGACAGTTAGCACGTGGAAAGTACAGGGGATGTGTGAAGCGACTCACGACCTGCTGAGGAATGGTCGCCCTATACGCACTCGTTGTATTATGACTCGCTCGTGGCCATCTCGTGCTGCCGATCGGACTATACGCGCATGTGGTATCCGGTTGAAGAGGGAGAAGTTGCGCCGAAGCACCAGTGGCGTAGACATCGGTCTGGCGCAGGCGGAAGCGAGTGTTACGAGAATGAGGAACGCAAGATCAAGGAGAGAGACATTTAGGTCTTTCTAGAACAAAGAATGCGCGTGAAGCTGTGCAGCGTTAACAAGTGAATGCAGTTGATAGCGCCCCACGGGTTGTATCACTGATAGTTGCGGGCGGAGGTGAGGCAGGTTCGGCGCTAGTTCCGTCTAGGTCGCAGCGCAGCTCAGGATGGCGATGATGCACCTGCATCATCGCGGAACGTCCTCAACTCCATCCTCACCGCCACCATGAAGCTATCCGGCGCCTTTGTCGCCTCATCGCTGTACTGCACTGTCCTTGCAGCTCGCCCCACCGTCAGTCCCGAGACTGCGCGTCTCGTCATCGCCCAGCGCCTGGGCCTATCGCGATTCCACTCTGTCGAGCACCCCGACGCCGAGACGATCAGACACATCAACACGTATGGAGGAAGGCACCAGAAGCTGTTCGGCGCAGACGATGCAGAGCAATCCAAGGCGCACCTGCTGATGTGGGTGGAGGGCGCCGAGCAAGATGAGGCAACAGGTGGGCATACGTGACGACAGCATCGCGAAGGATACGACTAACCCGAGCTCTCAGTCATCATCAACGATGGATCAGACCGCACACACGACTTTGCGATATCGAGTGCACCCTCTATCGAGGACAACGAGCGCCTGGTCATGGACTTCATAGCACAAGCCAAGTCGCTGCCGGCACTCTCAGACCCCCAGCAACGGACATACACGTCCAACTTCGACATTGAGTCGGCCCTCCCACCGAACGAGAAGTCGGACGCCTACAATGGCTACCTCAACATCTGGACCACCGGCACGAAAGACGACCTATCGACCGAGCAGATTGCCCAGGTGCTAAGCAGCGTCAACAAGAAGGCCGAGGAGACGGGTTTCTCTACGACTGTCGTCATGATGCCGCGTTCAGCCAAGTCCAAGTCCAAGCGCGCTGCCCAACCGTGGGGCGCCTACGATGTCCCCTCCAAGGAGGCCCGCCGCCAGAACCCCGAGGCAATCCTCTCCTCGCAGCCCGTACCTGCAGTCTCCAAGGTGCCTGACCTGGAAGACTTCCCCGTCGTAATTGCGGCCGAGAACAAGAAGGGACCTGTTCGCGGTATCCTTCCTAGCTGCTTCAAGTCCATGTCGGCTTGCGAGACTCAGACCCACAACTGCTCCAGCCACGGCGAGTGCAAGCTCCTCCACAAGGGACGTGGATCCGGTCCCGGTCAGGAGACAGTTGACTGCTATGGATGCGCCTGCGCCGCTACGGTCGAGCACAAAGACGGAAAGGGTATGGAGGGCCAGAGAAAGGTCACCTACTGGGGCGGCCCCGCTTGCCAGAAGAAGGACATCTCGGTTGAGTTCTGGCTCTTTGTTGGTGCCGGTGTCACTCTGGCCTTCTTGATCTCTGCTGGTATTGGTATGCTCTACAGCATGGGTGCCGAGGAGCTGCCCAGTGTTATCGGTGCCGGTGTCAGCGGTCCCACAAGGAAGTAAGGGGTTGCTAGATGTATGAACTGGTGGAGATAAGAGGGAGACGGAAGATCGAGCATTGTATATCTGGTGTACGACAGACAGTCTTTGTTAGTTAGCAGTATGGGGCTTGTACTCTATGGGATAATGGCGTTTATAGCACTGCAATTTAGCATTTGAACAAGTTGATACAAGTTTGACAAAGTTGATCATCTGCTCATGTCCACTAATTCGACTGCAAACGGTGATGGCATTATGTTGATTCGCTCACGTAGCTACTGATGTGTAGCTGTCCAGTATGCCTGTCAGATGTCTCAGTCGCCATGTTCCTGGATACATTAAAACTGAACGACTGAGACATATCACAGGCGTAATGGATAGCTACACAAATGCTGCAAAGGCCACGACCCTATACATCTTCAGTAACCCCATGTTCGACCCCTAGAAATACACGCGCGCATCATCACAACTTTACACTCCTCATGCCTTGGCCTTCTCCACTATTACACCATCGTCGCTCTTGGCCTTCTCCTCGTCCAACTCCTTCATGAACTCGGATTGGATGCCAGCCCTGCGGTTCTCCCACCACTCCTTTTCCGCTGGTGCCTTGGCTGTGATCTCACCGAGACGCTCGCGAATGTGGTTGTTCTGTGCCATTTCTGAAGCGGATTGGAAGATGGTCTGGCCCCAGTTCGGTGCGAAGGCATTGGCCTGTCTCAATGTCAGTCATGCTCAAAGAATTGCGAAGCCACCCGACTTCAATCTATACTCTCTAGACTCACCTCGTTGACGACATCCCTGAGTTCCTCCTCAATCTCCTTCTCTGCCCGCTGGAACCGCTGCCACAGATCATCGCCCACGCTACCCCTCTGCAGCAATGCCTGCAGCGCCTGCTTGGCGTTTCTTATCTGTACAATCCTATGTATGTCCTCTGTTGCGCGACGCAATAGCGCAGCCTTGAGTACGCTGTCCGGCACCTTGGGTTCGTCCATGTGTAGTAGGGAGAGGTAGACATTGCGCTGGAGATGTGTGGGGAACCAGGGTTCGAGGGATGCGGCGTTCGCGGCTTGACGCTTGCGGTAGAGGTTGGTGAAGACAGTGAATGATCCGGCGAGGATACCGATGTAAGCGATGGGCACGGTAAGCATTACCCAGTCGACCATGTCGAAGGGCCACATGGTGAATGTTGTGTGGGTTGTGTGTGCTTTGTTTGCGCGGAATGTGAAGAGGTATGACAAGCTCGGGATGCGATGCAGGCGCTGACGTTAGAATATGAAGGAGCGACGGTGTTCTCAGTAGTGAGATATGGGGTAGGTGAAGACCAAGAGGGAGGGCAAGTCGCTGTTGTCTCACTTATCGATACATTCGAATATCTGTCCAGTTCCGCGCCAGACTAGCGTCCTTCTAGCGCGTCTGCGTCATCCATGTCCGCTCCGCTACAGGCGCCTTCTCGAATCAATCACCAACACCAACCAAGGTTCACCACTGCACCTCGCCTTTGTCTACTTATTTCTTCCGGTCGCGCTTCCCTCCCAAATCTCCTCCCTATACCCTACCACCAGCATCACCTTTATCCACTCCACCACGAAATTCATAGCGTTCCGATCATGATATTGAGGGTATGTCTTTATGCCCAATGCAGGTGATATCTTACTAATTCGCACCAGTTCGTTAGCAAAGACGGCCAGTTCCGGTTGACGGTACAGCCCGAGGACACCTTCTCGTCGATTCTGCCCCAGGTTGCCGAGAAGCTGCCCAAGAATGTCGACATCCAGAGCATCAGTGTTAGCAACAAGCCGCAGGGAGGCGACGCGAGGAAGCTTGCTGGCCTTGAGGGCGTGAGCTTCAAGCAAGTGGGACTATCGTACGTAGCTTACCCAAGCTTGTCTTCACAGCTAATGATACTATAGAAACGGCGCGCAACTCTTCCTATCCTTCGAGGAGCAGTCTGCGGCACCGAATGGCCATGCTGCACCTTCGACCGGCGGCGCACGACTGAATGGCAAACCCGTCGAAGAGACCAACATGGGCTCCGTTCCCATCGGCGATGCTTTGCAAACTATAAAGAACCCATGGGAGGTTGTCAGGCAGTCCCCGCTCGACGACAGGCTAGATAGACAGGATGGCAAAATCCCCAGGAAACGCGACGCCCGCATGTGTTCCCACGGGCCCAAGGGCATGTGCGACTACTGTATGCCCCTCGAACCCTACTCGCCCGCATACCTCGCCGAGAAGAAGATCAAGCACCTCTCCTTCCATTCATACCTGCGCAAAGTCAACTCGGCGAAGAACAGACCAGAGCTCGGTAGCTCGTACATGCCACCGCTGACCGAGCCCTACTACCGCGTACGCCCCGACTGTCCATCGGGACACAAGCCATTCCCAGAGGGTATCTGCACCAAGTGCATGCCTAGCGCCATCTCGCTGAAGCCACAAGAGTACCGCATGGTAGACCATGTCGAGTTCGCTTCGATACAGGTGGTGGACGATGTGATCAACTTCTGGAGACAAACGGGCTGTCAGCGACTGGGCTTCTTGTACGGCAGGTACGAGGAGTATACTGAGGTGCCGCTGGGAACAAAGGCTGTTGTCGAGACCATCTATGAGCCACCGCAAGTCAATGAGGCGGACGGTATCTCGCTAGGCGAATGGGACAACGAGAAGGAGATTGACGAGATTGCCGCACAGTGTGGGCTGCAACGCGTCGGTGTGATCTTCACTGATCTCCTCGACGCGGACAAGGGCGACGGCTCTGTCATCTGCAAGCGTCATATGGACTCGTACTACCTTTCCTCCTTAGAGATCTGCTTCGCAGCACGGTACCAAGCAAGGTACCCCCGGCCTTCCAAGTGGAGCGATACTGGACGACACGGATCCAACTTTGTAACGTGTGTAATCAGCGGCGATGATCAAGGTCAGATTGGCATCTCGTCGTACCAGGTTTCGAACGACGCCGTCGAGATGGTCCGCGCAGACATCATCGAGCCCTCAGCCGAGCCATCAGTCATGCTTGTTCAGTCGGAAGAAGACAATGAAGCCTTGAATCGCGCGCGGTACATCCCTGAAGTTTTCTACAGAAGAATCAACGAACACGGTGCGAACGTACAAGAGATTGCCAAACCCGACTTCCCCGTGGAATATCTGCTTCTCACACTAACACACGGATTCCCTACTCAGCCAAATCCTCTCTTCACTGGTGGCAAGTTCCCGATCGAGAACCGCGAGGCTATGGGCGAGATGCCAGAGATTTCACATCTTGGCAAAGCTCTCAACGCCAGAGCGAACGGGCTGGCGCTCAACACGACCAGCGGCCTCAATGCCATTTCCAATTTCCACATGCTATGCTTTATCCATAACCTCGGCATTCTGTCAAAGGTGCGTCACTGCAAAACTGCATGGATATGATGCTAACTGTACGACTAGGACGAAGAGTCACTGCTCTTCAAGGTAGCATCAACGCACGACACCTCAGAAGGCTCAGCGCTCCAACATACCGGAGGCTGGGCAACCCTTCTGACCATTCTCAAAGAAAGTGGTGAGCGCCCCCCGAAACGTTCCTATCAATCTTCGCCCCAATCCAAGTCGGCCAGTAGGGGGGCTGCAGCCTTAGACCACACCCGCGGTACGATGCGACAGTCCTCCTATGGCTCAGATTCCGATTCAGTACAGTTGGCTAAGAGGGTAAAGGGGGTTAAGCTTGGGAAGTAGATTAGTCTAGGCTAGTCACACTCCTGGGGCGCGACCTCTGACACCATAGGTCTGTAACCCGAGCGACAATGGAAAGGCTCATGAAGCCTGGAAGTAGTGGGCATACTGGTGGAGTTGAGGAGCTAGGTATGAGCGGAGGTGCATGCATTGCCTGGCGTCGTCGCAGATTTCTAGCATCTGGTGATCGGTCGAGAGGAAATCAGGGTGTGCAATATATCCGTTGAACTGTGTTTTTGACATCTTCTGCCGTGAGACATGTCTGAAGGTATAGCTTGCTCTATGTGAATCGCTCAACCTATCTGATTTGTTAATATAGACGTTGTTATGGAAATATCTGTACGGTCTTTGAAACTTTTGAGCATGATTGAGGATTGGCGAACTGCTTTGTATGCCGCGATGATGATGTGATTAGAGAAAGAAGACGTGGTCTGTGCAGAAACGTGAGTTCGCGGTCTCGCGTCGACGCGTCGCACTTTAGCAGTCCAGCTCAACATCCCAACCTCGACACCTCAAACTCCACACAACCACCACAATGGCCGATTTCTTCAACGTAAAAGCGAGGCAGCAAGCCGCTGCAAAGGCCAGCTCATCAAAAGCGCCTACGACGAAGCAAGAGCCCAATCGCATGCAGCCATGGGTTGAGAAATAGTACGAACGCAGCACCTAAGCACACCATTCCGCACCCATACTAACAGCATCACAGCCGCCCCAAAACCCTCTCCGAAGTAACAGCCCAAGACAACACCATCCAAATCCTGTCCCGCACCATGCAATCCTCCAACCTGCCGCACATGCTCTTCTACGGCCCGCCAGGCACAGGAAAAACCTCCACAATCCTTGCCCTTGCCAAAGAACTCTACGGTCCCGAACTCATGAAGTCGCGCGTGCTTGAACTGAACGCCTCAGATGAACGTGGCATCAGCATCGTGCGGCAAAAAGTCAAGGATTTTGCGCGCCAGCAACTCAGCGTAGCGCCCACCTACAACGTCATGACGGAAGACGCGAGCAGCGGCGAGACAAAGACAGTGCGGTACAGGGATAAATACCCGTGTCCGCCGTTCAAAATTATCGTGCTGGATGAGGCGGATAGTATGACGCAGGATGCGCAGAGTGCGCTGCGTAGGACTATGGAAACGTACAGTCGCATGACGAGGTTCTGTCTCGTGTGTAATTACGTCACGAGGATTATCGATCCGCTTGCGTCGAGGTGTTCGAAGTTCCGATTCAAGAGTCTGGATCAGGGGAACGCGGTTAAGCGTGTGGGCGATATCGCGAGGCTGGAGAATGTGCAATTGGAAGAAGGGGTTGCGGAGGAGTTGGTGCGGGTCGCAGATGGCGATCTGAGAAAGGCAATCACGTTTTTGCAATCCGCGGCTAGGCTTGTGGGTGCTGTTGTACAAGCTCAAGGTGCGGGAGGCAAAAAGAAGAAGAAGGTTGTTGCTGAGGACGACGAGATGGATATCGATTCTGCGGCGGCGCCAGCTCAGACACCCGCTGTTTCCCTCCCTATTATCGCCGAGATCGCGGGTGTGCTACCGCCAGCTACACTGTCTTCCTTCAGCGACTCGCTATTCCCCAAGTCCTCAGCTACCAAGTCGATACGCTACAACGAGATTGCCAAGGTGGTGGAGAATATGATTGCAGAGGGGTGGAGTGCGTCGCAGACTGTGGGTCAGTTGTACGAACAGATCATGTACGATGAGAGGGTTGAGGATGTTAAGAAGGTTAGGCTTGCGGGCGTATTTAGTGAGACGGATAAGAGGCTTGTGGATGGTGGGGATGAACATCTTGCTGTGCTGGATCTGGGGGTGAGGGTTGCGGGTGTGCTTTGTCTCTGAGGGAGTAACAGTGCTGTCATGGGGTTTGTGTCTCTGTAAAGCATACTGCGTGCGGGACATGGAGAGACGTATTTGATGGAACAGTAGCACTCATAGTAGGGTCTTTATTTACAGGATTAAACAGAAAGCTACATTACATTCGTATCGTATCGTGTGGGGATATCTCAAAAAGGATATACAAAGAATAAACATGCGAAAGCACACGTTGTACTCCCGCTCAAAGCTCGTCGTATAGCGCTCAGCGCATGGAAGCCATCATCTCGTCATGCGGGGTCGCGCCCAGTCCGCCCAATATCCAGAAATACTCCGCTTCTTTTACTTCACATACAACTCCAAAAGATACCCGTGAAAAGATGAGGAAAGAATGCGGACCGATCGCAGCGTAGTCTCATCAAACGTCCAGTAGCATACATCGTTATCAGGCTATGCAAAGATGCAGAATCCGGCTCCAACACTGAACATGGCGATTGCGGCCAGTGTCTCTGTCCTGACCACGAATCTGTTGCCAGTAGACGGTGAGTTCGATGGCGTAGCTGAAGCGCTGGCTAGAGTTGCAGAAGACGCTGTCGGCGAAGCGCTCTCCGAGTATAATTCGGATGACGAAGGCGACACTACATCGGTGATTGTTGACGCCGACTGCGATGTCTTAGTAAGTGTGGTCTGTGATGTTGACATCGACGTGGGGGTGAGAGAAGTATCGCTGGCGTTGGAAGACGACGACGCCGGTGTAGACGTAGACGCAGATGCGCTTACAGAGGAAGACACGGATAGCGACGACAAAGATGATGAGGCAGAAGAGGAAGCACTCACCACCACCGTATCCGTACTCTGTGCCTGACTCACAACCCCCGCGCCCGCTTCCGACGTCGCAACCGCAGCAGCGGGATACAGCTCCGGCAACAGACTCTTGACGTCTCCGGGTAATTTCTGGTACCAATTCGGCTCCATATCTCCTGTTGGCATGGGGGCGTTGGGGCCCGTGGGCATAGCTGTTTTGAGCACTGACAAGACCGAGAGCAATGTTGGGTTCATGGTTGCGGGATCAATGGCGCGGTCTTGGAGGTTGGGGAAATTAATTGCTGATGCGAAGGCGCCGGTGGAGGCGAAGGCCATGAGGATGGAGATGGGCTTCATTGTCGTATAGAGGTGTGCGGTTTGGGGGTGATTGATATGATGTTGAGATGAGTTGGCGTGATGTTCGCGTGGCGGGTAAAAGAATGTGGGGTGATTGATTCTTCTTTGGGATAATAATGAACGAGCGTGGTTTTTCAGCGAGAGCGAGTGTCGTGAATATAGTAGGTTGTTGTTGACAAACAAACGCGTGCAGTGGAGTCACTGCGATGCACGACTGCGAGCTTTTTGCGCGATATGACGTCGAATCGGGCGGGGAAAGAGTGCTCGGTCCCTCTGTTCAGTTCGACCGTTTGGGACGTTGAGAAAAAGAAAGTATCGTTGGGAACCGTTCGGTCAAGTCGTTATGTACCCGGGCTTCCTGAGCCGCTGTAGAAATGAGAGTGATGGTAAGCCACTTTGCTGGCAAAAATTCAAGATCGCAAGACCGATTGGAACGTACAAAATTGTCTTTCACTGCGCTTGTAACCGTCTGAAATGGGGCAATACGATGATGGTGCTGCGCGAAGCCGTGTGTACGTCCAATGAGTGACCAAGTGACGAGAAGTTTGATGAGACTCTGTGCGACTGTGCCACAAGAAAATTAAGTGACCTTCTGACGAAGACGCGGGTACGAAAAAAGAAGAAGATGCGAGATGCGAGTTCCAGCGCGCTCGAAAGAGAGATAATCAAAGCAGGTGTTGAGATGCCTGGTAAACAAAAGCAACCCGCGAACCAGATTTGAAGCTGAGGGGAAAATTACCGAGCGGCTGGGTAGTTTGGACATGACATCTGAGGCATCGACCAACCCCAGCAACATACGTTCCGTGTCGCAGCCTTACTTCAGATGCGAACTCTCTAATGATACTCGCCCCCCTGTGCCGTCGGTTGTTGCAAGTTCTGACGTGCTTGCGCGCTAAGCCTCACCATGTCGGCGGCCATTGAAACATGCTCGTTGTTTCGGAACATTTCACGAACCGAAACGTGCGGCGCCTGATGAATGCTCATGGGAGTAAGGTACGGCGAGGGAACTGTTCTTAGAATAGTTCTTGCGGAGTGGCAGACGTTTCTCCAGTGAGTGAAGTCCAAGTGTTGGCGCACATGCGCGCGATAGAAGGTTTACAAGAGACTCGGCGATTGTTGAGCCATTTGCCGGCGGCAACATCGTGTCACTTCGAAGCCATCTTTGGGCTTCCTGGTCATGTCTTCTGTTTGCTCCTCGTTTGGGCTGCATCAAGCTCGATTCCACAAGGGGGGAGGAGGTAGAGACTGATCGAAGAAAGGCGCACAGGGGGACAAGTATGGAATCGGGGATGATGAGGAGATGCAGCTAAAAATCACCTCATCGCATGTCAGCGCTTTGCGTTCAGTATCATGCTCCTCTGACTGGCCCATCCAACCCTAGACGGGAAGTTACGTGTCCAGGAAGCCTTCTCCCGAGCAGTGTTCACATGCGACCCGTCCCAAGCTGGAGGTGTGCCGTCGGTGGTTGCGGACTCCGGAGAATGGAGAGAGTTGATGCGAGCGCAAATGAGATGGAAGACCAGGGTTCCCCGCGGAGGTGCTATCCCAAAGCAGACGAACCTCGGCATCCCTTCCCACGACGCCACGCATGATGTTCGCTCAGGTACGAACGTGACAGTGTGCGATTGTCGACTAAGGCAGGTGCTAATCCACACGGCGTCTCTGGATAGGCTTGGTGCTTGGGCGACCGGCATATAAGATGCACTGCACATGGCCGCCCCAACTAGGACGGTACCCACCGCTACCAATTATCATAGCCCCGCGATAGCTGTCGAAGCTCTCCTCACGACGAAGTCGGATCGTACCAAACTACGGTTCTACCAACAAACACACTAGGCAATATGGCAGCTCCAGCAAGTGTTGATATCAAGAAGCTCGAGGGGAAATGGGTCATGGTAAGTTCTAAGCAGCTTTCAAGTCCTGGTGTTCTTTGCATACCTTCCTCATTTCGTGCATCGTAACATCGCTCTAACACATCATAGAACAAGTCCCTCTCGGATGCGTTCGATGCCGTCCTCGCCCTGCAGGGCATGGGCTGGCTGACGCGCAAAGCCCTCGGCGCAGCAACCGTAACCCAACACCTCTACCAAACCACCATAGACGGCGAAGACAACACGCCAACGACAGAGATCAAAATCGATCAACTCATCACCGGCGGCATCAAAGGCTCCACCGAGACCCGCATCCTAGACTGGCACTACCGCGAGCACGTTGACAGGCTCTTCGGCACCGTCAAGGGACGGTCGCGCTACATTGCCCTAGCCAAGGCAATCGAAGAAGGAAAGGCTGCAGGTGTGGGCGAGGAAGATGCAAAGTACGTGGCAGAAGGGTGGTTGAAGGAGACAGAAGAAGGAGATGTTGTCGAGAGCTTTGTGGAAAATGAGGCAAACAAATGGACTGCGTGGCAGATCTGGGGGTTCGCGGATATTGGGGGTGAGAGGAAGCTGACGAGGAAGTTTGTGGTTAGGAAGGTGGGGAGTGATGAGGTTGTTAGGGTTAGGCTTGTATATGACCACACGGGCGCGTTGGATCAGGCGGCTTAAGTTGCAAATTTGTACATACCCGTTAGGTCGACCAAAGAGCTGTCATTCCTGATCTGATTTGAGCGTTTTCCTGTGCGTGTGATGGCAAGGCCTTGACCTTCAAACGGGATATGCTGTCCCTCGAGTCGATGGAGTGTCGTGCAAGTTCTCTCTCCCATATTATGTACCACTTTGCACAACACAACACGACCACGAAGCAGATTAGCCGGACCCTCGTACAGTTGAGCTCATGCATGGGTACAGAATCCTTTTACTGGTCCGGCTGTCTGATAAAGAACTCTCTTGATTAGTGGCTACTTCCCATGCTGCACCTGACAGGCTTAAGTACTGCAGTATACCTCTCGCAGCAGGCGCCACAACATCTGCAACTCTCTCCATTCTGTCCTTTTGCAGGCGTTGGTGCAGATCGTCATTTTCGCCATGGGCACGTTTAACATGGCCGATACGAGCTTTCTGACGGATCTCTTCCTTGCCCTTATCGTTCTGACATCTACGATTCTTATCCTGATGCTGCTTTGCCTCATCATCCGCCTCATCAATCGACACAAGAGAAAAGCCAGTCAACAACCAGCCCAGGAGCCCGCTCTACTGGATCTCGAATCCGGCCGAGAGTCCCGCCTATCGCATCGCCTTTCGCGGCAACAAATACAACAGGAGCACTACGAAGACCTACAGCAACGCTACTCGTCCGTACCGCCATCACCATCGATCGAATTACTCCCCGAGATCAAGACGAGCGCAAGTGATGACAGAGCGAGCGAGTGGTTGGAGCGCGGAGTTACGGACGAAGGCATCAATGTGGTTCATGGGGATTTGGGGGAGAAGAAGTCGGAGATGACACAGGCGGTGGTGGTTAGGCCGAAGAAACAGTTGAGGTGGGAGTGGAGGGATGGGAAGGTGGATAATGGCGCTGTACCGAAGAGATCTAGGGTCATTGAACGGACGGATAAGGATGGGATCGTGTGTAGGGAGTATCGGACGGAATGAGAGAGTGGACAAGGGTTTGGTGGAAGCATCTAGAGGTAGTTGTAATGAAGAAGGTTTCGAGTAATGTGCTCTCTCACTATCTCATGTCAGCATCTGGAAGATACTGGCATAGTTGAAGGAACGTTGGCACGTGGAGATATCGTGCGACTGATCCAAAGTACCTTCCTAGCTGCGCCTGTATTCATCGCGCGACTGTCGTATAAAGCCGCTTGCATGCTGACGTGGCTCGTCATCTTAGTCCGGGAGCACACAGTAGGACTTATGTCCGTAAAGGTAGCCATGACAGCTGGTACGCGTCCTGTCAACTCCGTGGTAGCTCAGGCTGGACTGTACGATTGGTGTGAACCCAGGTGAATCCTGTCTGCTGGCAGCGCTGTTGTCATATATTACCTATAGCCGGTGATATTATAGGCTTTGTATGACCGCGAAGACTGGTGCATAGTGCTGTGTTCCCCCCTTTACCCGAGTCCGGATCGTACAAATGATACGCTGGGCTCCATAGACCAGCAAGCAAACACAGTACCTTTATTCTATGAGACCTTGGTATTCCAGACACTCTCGACATCGACGGAATCTGACACTGTATATCATGGCGAACATTGGAGGAGAACATATTGATGTCGACACGCATCCGTACCCTGGTATGCTGGAAAGCTTGTACGGCAAGGCCTCGGAGGTTCTCGATCCGGACGTTGGTTCCGGAGAGAGTGGTTACGCGAACTCGCTGATTGACATACCAATATCTACGCACCTCACCTCAACAAAGCACTCTCAACATATGCAACCTTCGTCGTTGGCTCAATTCATACACCCTGCCACGTATAGGGATACAACTCCAGAAGACACGCGTCCTATTGGCGCCATCTTCGCGGTTGTACTCGCTGGTATCATCGGGTTTGCAGTCCCAATCACCCTCTTGACACGGTACCTGAAACGCGCCAGACAGGAAACGAAGCAGATGGAGGAAGAAGACGCGGTCTTGGAGAATGTGTTATACCGCAGTAAACTCAACGAGAGAGCATGGAATGTGGGGTTGAAGCGACTGCACGCGGCCTCCATCAGGAAGTGGTCCAACGAAGAAGCCTGTGCACAGTTCGTAGGTGTGCTTGGGCGGCCAAACTTGGATATGAAGACTCCGTGGTTGCAAGGCTGTGTGGAGCGCGAGATGCTGGAGAAGCTATTTGAGCGGGAAAATAGGGTGCGTAGAGGTAACAGGGAGAAACCATTGCCAGTGTGCCCGGAGTGATATCGATGTTGGCGAGACCGTTGAAATTGATAACCGATGATGCGCCCATCAAGTAGCGGTTGTCAAGTACGAGTAAGCGTAAGCGTACGCGCACGCTACATGTATTTGCCTGTTCTTGGGCGTCTGTTTGTGGCTTCGGGTAGTGGGCAGTATGTGATTCAAGAAAGGACTGCAGGGCGAAAGACATGGGTCCTCCAGGCATGTATGCGGCTTCATCAACGATTCGCATGGAATTAGCATAAGATAAGATTTGTGGCGACCTCAAATAAGGATAGAGCTGAATGGGTCTGGAGCCTACCCTGACATTGGGTCGCCTACTTTGCATGTTTTCATCTTGATGTAGGTTCCATGGTGTTTAGAGTTTTCCTTGAATGAGGTGTGGCTGGTTGCTGTGGTGAAATAGTGAGGCGGTCTTGATGTCCGGAGATGTCTGAGGATGAAGAAGAACAGAGACAACGGTGACCGTAGACAGAAAGCGTACGTAAGCTCGCATGAGAGTGGTCTGCATCGAACCTCGACTGCACGTCGATCAGCGGAGATGCAGATGCAGGGGTGAAAGACGTTGGCCAGCGGTAAGAACGTGGTAAGACGGTTACGCTAGGCTGCAGCCGAGTTAGCGTAGAAGCTTTGACAATCGACCAAATTTCACGACTGGGTAAACAAGAGCTGTTTGGGTTCATTTACTTGAACTATTCTTTCTCTCGCTCGATAATCACACGCCCGACGCGCCTGAACACGAAACCCTGCATCTAAGCGCTCCTTCTCCCATCCACGACTGCGACTTCCCACCAAAGCAGCTGCCCGCCCCGCTCGCTTCTACCACCCGCCGACACCCCACTGACGACCTCGGAGCACACGAGCTTCTCACACCACCCTACGCGCACCATGTCGGGCGAATTGGATATCGACTTCACGCGCCGAAACAAGAAGCCGCGCCCGCTTTCGGACCACGAGAAGGAAAAGCTGGATGAATTTGTCGACGCGATTCATTACTCGGCGAGGTGGGTTGTCAACACAAGAGGCGGTCAGCGCGTTTTCTTTATTGACCGCGAACACAGATACTCGGACGACGCATATGAATACCGCCATGTGCAGCTGCCTAAGCAAATGCTGAAGGCTATCCCAAAAGACTACTTCGACGGCGCGCGAGGCACACTGAAGCTGCTGTGGGAGGAGGAATGGCGGGCACTGGGCATCACACAGGTACGCGTGGTTTAAAGACAGGCTACAACATATATGCTGACTTGGGAACAGAGTTTGGGATGGGAGCACTACGAGGTCCATGAGCCAGAACCTCACATTCTGCTTTTCAAGTACGTTGTGTCAGAGCATACGCCGCGCGCTGCAAGCTAATTCTCCAACAGGCGACCGATCAACTACCAGCCTCCCATGCACTGATTCAACATCGAACCGCGGCGCAGCCAGAGGTCAACTTCACATTGACCGAACACGCGCAACAGCTGCGCACACCACCACGGCACACGAGACGGCCTATTCGCGATACCTTCTTTATCCATTTTCAGCGAGGCGCGTTAAACATGACGACGATATGATTACGGTGGTATGATCGATGCGCTGGGGTTGTAGGTTTACGACCGGGTCGAAAGCGCGTCTCTATATCCATTATGATAGGGCACCCGAAGCCCACAATTGTACATATGGCCGAGGCAGGAGGTGCAAGGAGTACTGGACATTGGGCAAGAGAATATGGATTAGGTATATGGTTGTTAATTGCTATGAGGATTTATGATAGATCCATAGCTCCTTCACCTGGTCCAAATTTGATACTTGTTGAAATGACCATTTTGCACCAGAGTGCCACAGAGAGCGCAACTTGACGTATGCATACTCATACGGACCGAATCTAGGGTGTTCCACACCCTCTTCGCTTTCTGGTATACCCACATGTCAATCTCGGTCCCTGCGTAAGTTTTTCTTGACCTATTTGCTTGTGTTTACATGATGGGGAAGAGAATCTTGAGTCAACCCCAACAGCGAACATATGCGGACAGGCCAACATCAAGCACCATGGCAACGCCTCCGTAGCCCCCGGTGCTTTCTTCGGACGCGGGAGTAACATGCTCGTTGTCGCTCCGTGCTAGATAGTGTCCATTGCGGCCATCTAGAACCAGGGTTTTACCGCCATATCAACCTAGAATCTGAGGAAGTTCAACCTATGAGTAGATCTTGAAGATCAATCAGCCCGAATCCAAGGTTACGATATATTATCGGTCTCAAGAGTAAGCTAGTGGCAAGGAGATGCTGACTGTAGATTCACGACAAATTGAGGGTTCGTCATCCTACACGTATTCCTGCAGCGGTGGCTAAAGATTGATGTTGTGGGCTTAGGCTTCGTCTACGATGTGTTGGCACTTTGTTACCTGGGCAGTGTCAAGGTATACCTGGCTCCTTTTATATGCTCAAGCAGACACGACGTAAGAACTCCAACGGCTAGGAGGCAGGTTTTTGAACTACCGAGTCAAGGACTCTCGTATACATCCAGTGAAAATGCGCGAAAAATGGTTAGACTGACTCTTCAGAGGGCGCAATATGTAGTCGTGATGACGGAGTGGATGATTCACACTCCGGAGAAAAGCGGCCCGACTTTCCCTGAGATGTCATCAGCCTGGGCAGAATCCACACCCTCTAGTCTCTCACATGCGGATCTGCGCTTAAAGATCTCGTAATGTCAACCACGAACCCATGGTCTTTCAAATCTACATGCGGTTGAGCGGACGGATTTCATTCCGGTACTTAGGCCAGTCGCATCAAGCGGGCGATGAGGGGAATATTGGGATCTGACTTTCTTTACGGGCCTTTCAACAACGACCTCCAGTACTCGGAGGAGGATATATCGTTCCGTTGTTGAGAGATTAAACTGTAGTTTAAGCGAGGACGAATGTGGAAGTACTGAGCGTGCAGCTGGGTATCCATCTGTCATCCCGCAGCATCGCAACCCAAGTCTGAGGTCGCTGGCAGTGCGAGGCTAAGCCTGCGTTTTACGTACACTGGCGTAGATCGCATCCGATTTTCCAGCCTTCTTCGGTCTTGGGAGGTTTGGCGGCGCCGCGGTTCTTCACCCAGCCTCCCTGAATCGCGTCAACGGCGAAAAGTGCTATGACATCAACGGCAAGATGCAACGGCAGGATGCAACTCGCTGACTAGGATTGGCGGAGATATTCGGGTCCTGCGCACTGCCGGTGGTCGGAGCGGAAAGCGTTTTGCCTGAAGTGCGAGCGGTGAGAAACGAGACCAGGGGCAGAGCGGAGCGGAGATCGCTATCGAGGGGTCCTATGCTAAGTATGGCAGTAGGGCTTGTGGAGAACACGCGACACGTGCGGAGGCCGTTCATACCATTACCATGGATACTGGCATGGTCGGGCGAGCTGCCTCACGATGAGGCGGCTCGTGAAAACCTCGGAACGTGGCAAAATGTCGGATCCATCACGTCGAGCCATGTGCTGTCGAGGCTGCGAACAAGAAAATTCAGCGGTGCAACTGTCAGCTGCAAGGTCCCTCAAACGGTCGTCAACTGTTTACCAGTGCTAGGCGAGCGATAATGATGCGTAGCCGTGGGTGACGTGCATGCGCCAATACTAAAACTATGGAGTATGGTAACGAGTACATAAGAGTAATTCCTCGAGACAGTTAAACTGGATCCTGTGTAGTACAGACGCACAGATAAGCAAGAGCTGGAGTAATGGAAAGATCACATTATTCAGGTGGGGGAAGCCATGCACGGCGGCCATTGGCCCACCGCGAAGTCCTTATCTCTCGGCTGTACGTAAGATAGAATGCAGGAAGCCGCTAGAGCCCATCCAGCTTACCTCCAAGCAACATCCGTGCACCCTGCATCTTGAAACCCATCCCGAGCACATGTCTGCCACAAAAGACTCTCGCAGCGCGCTCTCCAGCGACACTCCAGTATATACGACTGCCACCCCCGATTATGCGCCTGCTCTCTCCCCACACAGGGTTCTAGGTCTCCAAGCTCCAAGGCCAGGCTGATCCCGCCATCCCGCCCGCCTCCGCCCATCCTCTACTTCTTTCGTAGACCTTCAATGACGGCGCGAACCATCAGTCACCTCATACTCCTCGCCGCCGTTACCGGCAACCTAGGGCCCTAAGTAGGACTCGTCTGACTGTCCATTGGATTACCCAACTGGATTTGCATTTCCGGGATATCTCCCATATACCGATTGAACTACCTATCTCCCACGCGATAAGACCTGTCACGAACCCTGCTTCCGATAGCGAGATACTTGCACCCTGATTCGGAAACTAGCCAACGGGCCGTAGTCTATCATAGCCTTATCGCACCCTTCCACCACGCCAGCTAGCCATGACGGCCGTAGCAATGCAGCAGCCGGCTATGGGCCCACGTCCTGTTGTCTCTATAGCACCAGCTCGTCCTCGCACGATACAGAAGTCACCATCCAGCAAGGAGAGCTTGAGCAAGCCCACGTCCAACAACGGTCCAGTATCTAACATCCGCTCACGAAGGGAACGCCCTTGTGACGCGTGCCGAAGGAGGAAGAGCCGCTGTGTGATACACGAGGGCGCTGCTTTGTGTGTCCTGTGCGAGTTCCACAAGCAGGAGTGTACCTTTGTACAAAGCCCACTGCCGCGGAAGAGGAAAGTCGTCGACGGTGAGAAGAAGGACTCGCCAAACAACACCAAGAAGAGGTATGTTTAGGCCACCCCGCTACTGCTTCACGTCCACGGCTCGCGTAGATATATCACTTCCGACATCTGCTATGCCTCTTGCGTCACGCTACCAGGTCACGTGCGCATGTGTAACCTACTTGCTTTTTCATCCCGCATGTGGTCGTGGCACCGGGAGCTGTGGCCCTCGCCAGGCGTCGGCGTATAGCTGGATGTCGTGCTGACACCCTCTGGCAGATCCGTCGACTCAGATCCTCCGCCACTAGCACTATCAACACCCACCATCACAGCAACCGCGCCAAGTCCACCACCACCGCAACCCTCACTATCTCAAATAGCGAGCCTTCACTTGCCTCAGTTTGGAGAGACATTAGGGCTGCAACGGCGGCAACATAGCAGATACATCGGTTTGAGTTCTCCATTCGATTCGCTGCTCATTGGCCTATCACAGTTCGACACCCGTAACGAGTCGACCTTCGACCTTGGTACGCTTCGACGTGTGAACGATCATGAATGTTTCATTATGCTACCTGACGAGAACACACAAGACTTCGCCGGCGAGTCTGAGGCCTTGGGTCAGGTCGAGCAGCTTGTGCACCCACATGGTCCTGCTTTACTAGATCTTTACTTCCAAGTAGTGCATCCAAACTACCCCATCATCCAGAAACATCTGTTTGTCGAACGGTATCGCAGAGGCGATCGAGGTTTTTCGCCAGCCTTGTTGGCTGGCATGTACATCCTGGCGCTCAACTGGTGGTCTCTCGACCCCAAGCTAGCAAACTACTCCCGACCTGATGCAGCGCGGCTAGAAGCGATTGCTATGAAGGCGCTCACACTGGCTATGGAGCGGCCTAAACTGTCGACGATACAGGCTGGCTTGTTGTTGCTGCAACGTCCTGAAGCGGACTCTTGGAGCTTGACAACACAGCTGGTGGCCATTGGTCAAGAACTAGGCCTGCATCTCGACTGCTCATCATGGTCAGTTCCTCTCTGGGAGCGTGGCTTGAGGAAGCGCATCGCATGGGCGTTGTACATGCAAGACAAGTGGAGCTCACTCATCCACGGCCGGCCATCGCACATCTTCAATGCCAACTGGGCGGTGAAGCCGATAACAGAAGACGATTTTGTTGAAGAAGGGGATGGATACGAGACGCGTCAGGAAGAATCTGAAGAGGAGCAGGTAGAGAGCCACCGAGGCCGGATACTGTTTGCCCAGATGATTGGGCTCACGCAGATCATGGCTGAGGTCATGGACACATTTTACACCCAAACGGCGATCCACGACTTTGCCAATGCGGGGAGGAAGTCGACCGAGTTGATCCTCGCACGAGCTAAGCCTGTACAAATCAAGCTTCGTCAATGGCACGAGAAGCTACCCGCAGAGGTCAAGATGAACGTTCCCGAGAAGGGCAAGCTCACTTCTACGGGCTATCTGCATCTCGCGTACTTTGCGACGGAGATTACGCTGCATAGGCGCATAGTGCAGTCGCTCGACTCCACCAACCCCGACTCTTACGGTCTCTTCATGTGCCGCAACGCCGCGAAGACGCGGCTGATCTCTGCTATGGACTTTGTGAACCGTCTGAAGCCGGAGCATCTGCAGGGTTTCTGGTACTTTGCTTCCAAAGTCAACTTTACGCTCATCGGCACCTTTGGGTCGCTGCTATGGGCTACGGCACCCGCCAAAGAGGAAGCCGAGTTTTACAAGCTCAGGCTATGCGAGTACCGCTGGACGCTTTCAGTCTCTTCCAAGCGAGCGGACTTCCTTGAGTACGCCGTGTCGATGTTGGACGCGAGTCGCGCCATGCTTAACAATCTGGCGGAGAAGCCGAGCCTCGCAGAACAAATCAGTAGTGCTGGTGTTCCGCCCGCTGCGCCCCCACGGCAATACAGTTCTTTTGCCAATATGGGACCGCCGCAGAACCCGAACGGAGCGGGCCGGTACGAGATGGAAGATGTCGACATGGGCGACGACAACGATCTGAGAAGGATGTCATCAGGTGAAAGCTTCGAGGGCTTTAATGATGGATCTCAATACGGCAGTCGGCCGCATACAGCTGGTAACTCACCTCGCTCAATGTGAGTGCTTGATGCCAGGGGCTTTGACGACTCGCGGGATTGTCGTACAAGTTTCAGGAAGCAGTCTTGTGATGTTCAGCGATTAAGCGTTCTTTTCATGGTGGGATGGTGGGCGTTATATAGGCACGCCTGGGGCTGCCACAATGGTACTCTGGGATTGCGCCAAAATGGCGCCATATCGCGACAGACGGCACTGGGATACTCCACGGATTTGGTCTTCAGCGACTGTTGGTCACGATTTGATGTTCAGCGATAGTATAGACCGCTTTTTGGATATAGGGTATTGACGAGAAGAATCAATGTTGGTACATTGCCGCCGCCTTCGGGCGGTGCTAGCATACTCGGCCTTTTTTTGAGACGGCATGCACGTGCCGAGTGAAACAAGTAAGTATTGAGCTGACATTGGTGTAACAGGAATGCAGCTTTTGACAGTAATCTGACTGTTCTTGTGGCATTCTGAGTTGGAGATGGGCTGTGCCTGCCGTTGCCTGCATATTTTTACTTCAGGGTTCGGGCAACAGCTGACACGCCTTGACCGCGTTGCCTGCGCCTCGGACCCCGCCCATGATCCCCCAACCTTGGAACACCCATCACACATTGATCAGTTCACAACTATCCACACGCGCACAAACAGTGTTTTCGATATCGCAATCAAAGTTCAAACGGCAAAGCTAAGTAGCGACGGCAATGATGATCGCGTGCACAAGCCCCATACACGCACACCGCATTCTCTCATGTTCAGACAGCGCGCCGACGCGCCGACGCGCGCAACGCGAGCATTTCTCACTCCAACACCTTCGCGCCATATCAGACCACCCTGAAGGCGTTCACGGTCTGACCCGTCTTTCGGTGAAAATGCAAAGGCGTGCGGGTAGGAGCAGCGCTTCATCCCGCTCAAACAGGTCGCTTGGCAGCCTCCTTCAGCCGCACCTGGACAATGCGGCGGGCGCATTGGCGACATGGGGAATTAGGCGTCCGTCATGGGCATTCGGAGATCGACCATTCACGGTGTACGACTCGATGAGGATAAATTAGAAGAGTTGCGCTGCCTCATTGCCCCATTGCCTGAATGCAGCTCCGTGGCTTGGAACCGGTCAGCTTCGTCTTTTGTGCTGCGTGTACTTACTTGTCTTTTTGCTTACCCCTGAGTGTCATATAACGACGTCCGACGCGCTTGCCTGCGATTCAGCCTTGGTATCTGATCAGCGTTCTTGTATTTGTTTATACGCATTCCTCCTTCCTATAATCGACATTGCGCGCTACAGACGACCGACCTGCTGTTCTTCTTTTCCCATTTACCTACACAAACTTGTATTCTACCATCATGGTCAACGACAACACCGCCTGGAGACGACGGCTAGTGATCTGCTGCGATGGCACATGGCAATCTAGCGTCAGCAGCAAAGACAACATACCCTCAAATGTTGCCAGACTCTGCCGCCTGATAGCGCGCGTTGGCACCGACAAGGACGACGCCTCGAAGAAATTCCATCAGATCGTGTACTATGACTCCGGGATAGGAACCGGGAATCTGAGTACCTCTGAGAGACGAAGACAAGGCGGCACAGGAGCTGGTCTCGCAGAAAACGTCATCGAAGCATACAACTTCATTGTGCAAAATTACGAGCCCGGCGATGAGATCTTCTGTTTCGGGTTTTCGAGAGGAGCTTACACCGCACGTGCGGTTGCCGGGCTGGTCTCGGATATCGGAGTGATTGCACCCGTCAACATGCAGTTCTTCCCGGAGCTGTATCGTCTGTATCAAAGAAACGAAGAGGGTGTTGATTTCCGGGAGACGAATGAATACAGATGGTTCACCAAGGGCAAGCTCAGCGAGAAGGGTCTACAGATGGAGAAAGAGGGCGTGGATGTCCGGAACATCGACTGGCATGATCTCAAACTGCTGGCGGAAGTATGGGATATCCGGCCGCATGGTGAGCTTGCTGTTAGCGAGGGTAGCAGGAAGGTGAAGGTGGTTGGCGTGTGGGATACTGTCGGCTCGTTGGGTGTACCTGATCTGATTGGTATTGATCTGGCGTGGTCGAGGACGAAGTATGGGTTTCACAACGTCGAGCTGACGGAGAGTGAGTTTTAGTGGTGTCGAAGCGTGCGATTCTGGCTAACGGTTTGTAGATATCGAGCATGCATTCCAGGCGTTGGCTCTGGATGAGCGTCGGAGGGCCTTCCGACCTACGCTCTGGTACATTCCTAAAGACCTAGTCGACGATCCCAACAGACCAACACCGGAGCTGAAGCAAGTTTGGTTCCCTGGTGTTCATACGAATATCGGCGGTGGTTCACAAGACGCTTTCGGTGATATGAAGGGAGATTCGGAAAACATCTCCACAGCAACGCTCTGCTGGATGCTTCAGGTCATTTCTCCACACCTCACCATCGATCGCCATGCCTTTCAGCTGTCCATGGACCAGTACACGCGCTGGCTGTTCCGCCTCCGCTTCGCATGCACCTATCACCACCAGAACCTCCTTCAAAAAGCGTGGAACCTGCTCCCAAAGATCTCCATTCCCGGCATCGGTCACGATACACTCAAACCCCCGCCGCGTTCTCCACCCCACTCACACACCAACTTCGACTTTAGCTGGGGTACAGGTCCCCTCGTGGACTCGTACAGCGGCATATACTACTTCATCGGATCTTGGCAACGCATGCCCGGCCACGAAGAAGTCGAGTGTTACAACGAAGACACCAAAGCGCCCAAATGGACCAAACTCCGCGATCTGGGCGACACAAACGAATACATCCACCCCATCGCCTACTACCGCCATCTCGTTCGCGGATGGGACAAGCACTCTCCGCTGAAACACAACTGGAACCGCGGTAATTGGCGCACAAAAGAGGATGATACAGCGATGTTTTGGTGGTACAAAGATAATGAGCAAGAGAAAGGCGCAATACCTGAGTGGATCATGATGCCGGATGGTCCCGCGGACGAGTACAACTATGAGAGGGTGTGGTATAATAAGTGTGAGGAGGTTGCGGGCATAATGGACAAGAGTGTTGGAAAGGAAGAGTTCCGCGGCAAGGGGTTCTTGGAGAATCTGGACAAGGAGATTGATCTGGGGGTTGATGGGATGCCGAAGGATGTTGCGCCTTGAGAGGGGGTCATGTCAACCTAGGGAAAAATTGAAGACCCTAGAGTCTACATCGACGTTGGGCTACCTACTTTGCATACTTTTACCTTAATGTAGTCTGCAAACCTGTTCAGTTTTTTCTTGTGTAAGGTAGGGTCCGCGAATACAGTGATGAAACTCAATGGAGTTGCCACATACACTGTGATAATATCAGCGGATTCGAAAATCTGGCGTTGATGTAGGCTGCACGGTGTTCAGGTTTCGGCCTGAGTAAGATGTTGTGGTAGATCAGGTGGTTGGTAATGGGGTCGGATTCGGAATTAGCGAGAGGTGATCTTTTTGAGGAGTTGGTCTCTTATGATGATGTGCGACGGGCCTAACAACATATATAGGAAATGTTAAAGTTGCCTCTAAAAATCTCAAGAATCTAGTCTCTTTGGGTACTGGACGTAGAGGTGTTCACGGCAGAGTATTATAGGTGAAGGCAAGATACGGCTGTTGAAGCTTTGCTGCATAGGGAAAATGTAAGAGAATGTAAGGCGATGTAAACGACGTTTAAGAAACAGGGGAAAGGTTACTTCAAAGGTACGGGGGATGCGCGCAGACAAGTCAGGCTCGCAAATTCTTAAGGTCTACTATGCTCTCGTGACAGTATATTATAATCTGCAAAAACAAAGATAAGAAGCAGTACACGGCAGCAAAAAGAGAATGTAATGGACGGGCGGGTGATCTTGAATGTGTTAGCGAGTGGGCTCGACCCATGAAGCGAACTGTAGACATACCGAAACCCGGACCTTCCGCAATTGTGTATCATTTCCACACTGGGTTAGTAATATCTCTTCTGTATTTAAGATAGCATGTTGTAACCTTTAAAAAACGAGCTGTAAAGGGCATCAAGGGCCAAAAAAGTGGACGGACGGGTGATCGAAACCCGGACCTCCCGCAGTTTATAACCGAAAACGGTTGCAAAGCGGGCCTAAGAAAGTTAGCAATTGTTGCGCAAGGAGTTTATGCAAAGTAATCACTTACGCTCTACCACTGAGCCATACGCCCAAAGGATGTTCTTGTCTTGAAGACATTGATGGCAAATTTGGGTGGAGCGCAATTCATATTCCAAATATTTAGATTGTGCAGCGCTAACGCCCGCTTCGGACTAGCAGCGAGGTCAGGATCTCGATCATCCATCCGTCCAAAGATCAGCAGTCGCCATCCGACGACGAACCATTCTTTTTGCTCTTCTCCCACGCAGAACGCAAACATAACCTTGAAAACATTAAAACCACGCTCAAACACTGAAACAAAAAACCGCAGCTACGTCAACCTTGGAAAGAATTGAACAAGTCTGCAGCCGACATGAACATAGAAACCTGCAAAGTAGGTGCCCTAATGTCGATGTAGTCTCTAGACCTGATCAGTTTTTTTTCTTGTATGAGGTGCAGTCAAACCCTAATATCGCTCTCCAGCAGCGAATTCCAGCTGTTTGGCGAATGTTTCGAAGGCCTCTTTAGCCAACTCGTCGTCTGGCTCAAGACACCACGTAACGTAGTTCTCTATAGCTTCATCCCACTCTTCCGCAGCGTTCGCAGCTTCAAAGCTAGGGTTCAAGATCAATGCTGTGATGGTGCGGTAGGTTATAGTTTCATCGCCGCCTTGGAAGGGCTCGTCCTCATCGAATTTGAATACGGGCGGGTCGTCGTCCATGTCGTGTTTTTCGAGTTCCAAGAGATGTTCACCATACTGTTCGATCCAGGCGGGCAAGTCGTCATCATGAACAAATAGACCAAGAGCGATCATGCGATGAATGCGAACGAGAGCCTGTCGAAAGGCCGACTGTCGAAAGCCAAGCTGCGTGGGGAAGTTGAAGGTGTCCATGTATTCGTCTATGTCTTCACTAGACAACCTATGAGAGTCAGCGGGATACCGAAGCCCTGGGAAAAGACAGTGACTTACTCCTTTGATAGAAGGTCGAAATCATCCGAGAACGTGGTGTTTGGGCGTGGGTTCACTGAAAACCAATCAACTGTCTTGTTGTATGACTCCCTGCCAGTTTTTGTCTCGAGCCTGGGTAAACACATGAGCACAATGGGCTCATGAACGGCCTGCGCTCCAGTCGACCACCTGGAGTAGATTGGCGGCCGATTCATCGTGTCGTAGATACGCTCCCAGTCAACACCATCGGCACGGACATATGGACAGATGATGATCAAGCTGAACTTTCGGTCTTCGATACCATATCTAGCCATCAATGATGCCGCTGGTTCGTCCTGGAATACTGCGGTGTTTCGGTCTACGGGATCATAGAGGAGACTTGACTGTGGGTCGGCGATGTTGTTGTATGCTATTTCGATCTGGTCTGCGGTCATTTCGATACCCTTCTGTGATAGCGCTGCTGAGAATGCTGACTGCCAGCCATCCTCATGCCAATTCCAGCCAGTCGATCCTGGTATGTAGTCGAGAGGAGGACGAAAAAGGCCTATGGTTTTGGTGTCGGTCTGGAGCATCTCGTCCGCAATGAAAGGCTTCGGATCGGTTGCCTGGCCATCATCTGAGCAAGGATGAAGGGGACTTGCACCATTGTCCAAGGAAGTGGCATGTGTGCTTGAACTGTGATCTGCGTAGGCCATGCTAGTGCCATCATCGCGTGAGACGTAGTAGTTGCTTGGAGGTGGCCCGTATTTTCGATAACTAACGATTGGTGTATGAAGTTAGTGGTAATATCACATGTAGATTGTATATACCTAGGTAGGCATTACTTACGCGTCCAGGTGACGTGCTACACGTAGGGTGGTTGTGTGATTCTGTGGGTTCTGGGTGACTCGATATAGCGCCATTATGTGTGAGCAGTGGCCTTGTGCGTATGTGGATTGGGGGACTTCGGTCGTATTGCTAGAGGTTTGAGGCAGGGCTGAGTAGATTGCTGCGAGGGAGCAGGGTCGGTATAGACAGAATCCACCTGTTTCAAAGTTGTATCGAAAGGCAACGGAGGGAAGAAGTTGATTATGTAGAGTGTAGGAGTGATGGTTTGGAAAGAGGATATACTGTTTAAGTACCTAGGTAGTCGTGATCAGAGTGGCCCCGGGGGACATGGGAATGCCTGGGTACCTACCTAGGTACGGTATGGCGCCGATCGCGTGCTGAGAGCGATTGCGGCATTTCTAGGTGAGTTTGAGGATACGTAGAGCAAATTGAATATCCCAGACTGCTATCGCCTCTCACCTTCTTTGAAGGCGAATGACTCCGGATCCTCTAGACCATACTGCTTTTGGAAATATCTACCCGCGTGCCTCTCTATTTTGGGCACCGATGGCATTATCTCACCGCAATTATGGAGCCCGAGGCTGTTTGTATGATACCATATGGTCCTATCACGGTCTGTGAGCGCGTCTGGGCCATGCGAAACCAGGACGCCACGTGGGTTGACGGTGAGCTTGGCATGTAAAACGAGGCCACCGCCCTTGCCTCTTACTTGTCGGAGTCATACGCTCGCGGGAGTGTCCGTAGCTTGAAAGATAGCGCGGCTTTGCTGTCCATATAAGTCTCGTTACTCACCTCCTCCCTCATTCATCCACCTTACCTACTCACCCTCCACCCGTCTTCTTGGGAGCGCCACAAGCTTACACCCCTTCGATACCACAGGCCTATATCTACAGTCCTACACATCCTTCTGCGACGAGCACGCCTCCTGCAAGTTGTCTATTGCCGATCAGCCACATACTCGGAATTGTCCTGCATAAGTTGCCTTGACGAACGTGGCGATATTCCTCCCCTCAGGTATCACACATACCTAGCTAGGTATCTTCTCTACAGGCTGTAGTAAGTACAAATTGACTTTCCTTCCGCGGCTGTCCACTGACCGGAAGCTATAGTAGGTGCACATCAATTTTCAACAGAGTCCAGGATCACTGCCAACATGCCGCACTTCCCCCCCGGCGCCCCGCCACACCTCCTCTCCCGCATTCCCACCAATAGTCTCATGAATTGGATCGAAGACCCCCCATCCCGCTCCGTGCGAGCCCACGATTTCTCCGATCCCGATCGCGGTCTGCCCCGATATGGATGTAGAATTATCATGAATCACTATAATGCTGACCAGGCATCCTATTTCGAGAAAGGTACGAGCCCAGATATACAGTAAGAGTTGAATGAGGACCACACACTGACAGCAACAATTCAGGTATGGTCGGTCAATGGTTTGAAGAGAAGAACGGCAATGCCAGGATCTACATCCGAGGTGTATCCGAGTGGGACGAGGGCAGTATACGTCACATTGACCAATGGGTAAGTCTGAACACATACAATGCGGCTATGTATTGGAAGTGCGCTGACAATGTACACTTCAAGGTCCCAGCCAAAATCGTCGAAAAAGGCGCTCTCTGGAAGAACGACATCAAGGATTGGAAGTACGAAATGAACCTCGACGCTCGGGCGCTTGAGCGCATCGGACTCTATACTGCCGTGGGACAACCCTCCTCAAATACCATCCCCTTGGACGGGTCGGTGCTTGCGAGAACGGTCGCTGGCCTTCTCGATGAGTTCATCACCAACCCAGCGCCATTCATGGGTACCAAGATCTCCGAACTCTTAGATAAGAGAAGCAAGACTGGCAAAGGGAGCGGCGTTGACTCCGTAGTCCATACCATCCTCGAAGGCATCAAGCGAGCAGGCTTGTATGATGTTTTGAACCGCCACAATTTCACGGCTCAAGATATCGTCGACACATCGACTATCAAGATCAATGCTCAGCTGAAGAGACGCACGAATGGAGGTGTATACCTGCGCTACCACTTATCCACGTCTGAAGTCCAACGCTGGCGGCCAAATGTCAGATACGTCTACGTGGGCAAGGCTGTCGACTTTAGAGATCGCTTCGACAATCACAAATATACTGAGAGCAGCTATGGGGACTTGACACGCAATTCCGCTCTTAAGTCGGTGGCGCTGTGTGACATGGACGACCAGGACAATGTCGATTTCGCATATCTTGTCGAACAGCTCTTCGTGTGTCTTCTGGAGTCATACAGAGAGGAACTTCACATTGTTGTAGACCGTACTGTTGACTTAGACAATGACAGCGCCATCAGGCATGCCGAAGCGATCAATGCCGCTCTCTACTTTAGGAACGCTTCCACCAAGGTCTTCCAAATCACTGGTTACTCTGGTGGTACCAGCCGACAGAGCTTCGGTGTATCGTTTGGGGCGAACTACAGCAGCCCATTCCAGGAGTGGAGTTTGATGAAAGAGCAGCGTCTCTTCCTACGTCATGATACCCTCGTCAAATCTCGCGTCAACGGATCAGTCATGCCAATATCGATATTCAGGAGCGCCAAACCGAAGATTGCGAAGTATATGAAGAAGCAAACTGGAAAAGAACTGGAACATAATGTCTTCATGAAGATGCATCAAGGAAAGTACTTTTTCGGTGTCAGTCATAGACAGAGTGAGCACGACGGAACCATGGGTCCTAAGCAAAACCAGCCGTATTACATCGTGTTCGAGGTTCGAAGGGATGGTCGAGCCCATCCCATGGCATGGTCAAGACTTCCCGAAATAGGTCCGTTTTTGAACTGGGAGGTAAGTTGTAACCGCACAAGATACATATGAAACAGGCACTGACTTCGCATCTTCGCATCTACAGGAAGGCCGTGCGTTGGCAGCGCGCATCGAATGGGAATATCCAATCGGCTCCGGTAAATTCAGGTTCCGCTACATACAGACTCGAAAGATCTTCACGTTTCTGGATCTAGAACAGCACGACTATCGAGGCTCAAACATCAACTACTACCGGTCTATTGCAATGACGCAGTGGCTGTTCAATGCAGAGCCTGTCCACCCACAGACTTGGATGGCTAGGCTTAGGGGATGCGCCTACGTTCTCCAGACTGTTTACAACTATCACACCCAGACTATTGAGGTCAAGTTGCCAGAGCCATACACCATGCGTCATGGTGGACGCATCATGGAATCAGAACTCATGCGAGATATGATATCTGCAGGTCTCCAAAACGTCAACGGCGACTTCAGGTCGTTAGGGGCGGATTCCAAACGACTGAATTGCGACACCTGCGCTTTGATGCGGACGGAGAGGCAGATAACCATATCCGATGCGGGCTGTAAATACATCGATGTCGGGCGAGGTCTCAAAGTCTGCAGCGTATGCTGGAAATTTGGACGCCCTTGCTGCAGCTGGACCCCTGGAAACGGTTTCAAGGACCAAATGTATTACACAGAGCACCAGATCGCCCGCGGCAAAAAGGCCTTGCTCAATGCAGACGAGGTCGCAGAAAACAAGGTTTGGTTCACGTTGCTAGTTGCTCAGCCGAAGCCGAAGCAAGAGCAGACGGGCGAAGAGTTCACGCAGCAACTCATAGATGTTGACGACTTTTCGAAGGATGAGGATGACTTCAGCGATGCCGAAGAAGAAGAAGAAGCTCTAGTGGAGGATGAAGGCGAAGGCGAAGATGACAAAGAATGAGAAGTATCGCCAACACAAGAACTGGAAGGGTTGACGACTGAAGCGATGGTTTGCTTCTTTGGTAAGTAAACCACCACCACTTTGGCAATTCTCCAACACTAACATAACGTCTAGGCTTCTCTGCTACTCATTTTCGGACAGGCGACGTGTATTCCTTCTTCAACGGTCAGCTATATGTTAGCACCAAAGTAGGATCTGACGTACCCTGCTTTATTTCCTTATAGTTTTGCGGCTGCGATGGCTAGCGGTATTCTTGTTCACTTAGCGCGCCAGTGCATATGGTTTCCTAGTGAGGATGTATTCGATGCTCAACCATCAGAATCCATCAGAAAAGAGGACTTCCTTCAACAGGAATTACTCACAAATTTGGCTTTTGTTTTGTCCAGCGTTGTTTGCATTTGCTAGTACCTATATACCACAATGAGATTCATGTCTTACCAAACCTCTCCATGCTTTATCATCAGCTTCAGTTCTCAGTTGTTAACGCATCCATATTAGTCGATGGCCCGTCGCGTCTCTATTAGACTTTACATACCTCGCCGGCACCGAAAGAGAACTTTCCCCAAGCTATGCTCCAAGTTCTCTCACACAAAACGTGAATAGATGAATGAGTATAACAGCACAACAGGATACAAGCCTGCTGTTATCATAGATCGAGGTTGAAAACCGATGTTCGTGGGTGACGCGCCTGTCGTTGGGGTGCTCCTTCCATCGTCGTGCCACTAGTGGGCATCGCGACTTCCTCAGTCGTGACTGCCCTCGGTGTTAGCGGACACGTGGGAACGAAATGTGCAAGTTTATCTAGATCGGCGGCGCTCACTTCATGATGTCTCAACGATCCATCGACATAATGGAGTGAGTGATGCGCTGCGTGAATGTGCTCTGCAATCGTGACTGACTGATGCCGCTAGAAATTTATGCGCAGCAAGCTGGGTTCGCCCAATGGGCTTCCTGCCCGAACCAGAACGTAAGTACTTCCTTCCTGAGCTTCGTCCGTTACTTCCCATGCCGCCGCTGCATCTCGAGTACTACGCATTGGGATATCCATCCAGTGATGACTGTTATCACCAAGAGCACTCTGAGAAGACTGATCGTGTATCTCAAGTTTGGTTGAGAGCTTTACAAGGAATGGTCGTTGGCGGTTCTTTTTGAAAATGTTACTGACATGTTAGATCCGTTGACGATAAGAGAAGAACGGCGTAAGTACCTTGTTCACATGTCCGCTTCTACGGTCAATGCTAACTCTTCTTCAGCAGAGGCCGCAGAGCCTGCCCTGGGGCATACGCTCCCAAAGGGAGACGGTAAGTGCAACCCAGATGAGTCGACCAGAATGATAACCTACACACGAATCCCGATCATCGTCTTCACCACCGATATATGCGAAAACGACGTCCAGCCGTAGGCTAACGTAGTGTAGACGACTTCGCGCCGCCCGCTCCGCCCGCGCCCGCGCCCAAGCCCAAGCCCAAAGAGGCGGAGGCGGCCGTGCCTCCAAAGCGGCGCGCAAAGAAAGCGGCCGCGGGCGCTCCCGCGCCCAAGAAGAAAAAGAAGGAGGAGGAGAAGGAGGAGGAGAAGGAGAAAGAAAAGGAGGAGAAGGAGAAGAAGGACAAGGAGAAGAAGGACAAGAAGGACAAGAAGAAAGGGGGTGGGGGGAGGGGGAGGGGGACGAAGTCCGTGAGTACTCCCTGTGTTCTTAGCTGGTTCAGAGATCTATGTGCAATGCTAACTTGTGCAGCGACCATGTATCGTCGATAGCGACGACGAGGACGACAAGGAGAACATCCCTCCTTCCTCTTAATTGTAAGTGCAGTTGCATCACGTAGTCGTCCGAGCCATCGAATAGATACTATTGCGCAAATAGTGTAGAGGCTAGGGATATGTGCTGACCGAGCACTTGCCAGAGCAGTGAACGCAACAGGCCTTCCTGCAACCTTTGGATCTCAGTACCTGCACTCCAAAGGTAGAAGTCAGCCACAATGAGACGATCGCCTCCAGCCCAGAGACTTAGCGAGTCCATGAACCGGGGATCTTGATAGAGATACTTCATCAACGATGATTTTCCGGACCCGGCCTTCCCGTTGATCCAATACACGCCACCATCCTAGCGAAGCCAGTCTGCGAGGCTTGGCCAGCTTAAGGAATCTCTACTCTCCAGTGCCCAGTTGAAGGTGTTCTGATGCGCAGTAACGATGTCGTCGTATCTATCGTCTTTCCGAGCGAAGTGTAACTTATTCGTGATTGCGCGTGGGACATCCTTTATGCTGTACTTCTTTAATCGTTGATTGGCGACGGTATGTAGGACCTCTTTGTGACGTATCGATGCCACAGAGCTGTCGACCTCTTGCCGTTGTATGATCTTTTCGGTTTGTGAAGTCATTGTCGTGCCGAGTTGTTTGTTGTTCTCCACTATGCTCAGCATCGCTATCCGACTCGTTTCATCTAGACCTTGTAATTGGTCGTCCCTGATAGAACCTAAAATTCTAAACTGAAGCTCATCACGCATTATCTGAAGTCGTGACTCGATATCCTCGATCTTTTTCGCCTTCCGAGATGCTCTTAGAGCGCTGAGAATCTTCTTGTATCTGGCCGCGTCTTTGGGACATCGCAACGACTCGAGTTTGGCAATAAGTTCTTGAGCAATCTTCGTGCACTCAGTAGCCAGATCCTCAAGTGCCTGTAAATATGTAAGACTGACGTCGTAGGCGCCCAGATCTTGTACATGTCTAAAGTACCTGGCTGGTCTGGGCCAATGGGCCCGAGCCGGCCGGATTAGGACGAGCCCATAATGTTATGCGTTCGTTCAGTGCCGTGAAGTCTTCAACCACCCGTTTTAACTCCGAGTTCTGTACAATAGAACCTGACTGGCGAATTTGGTTTCCAGTTGACAAGACTTTCGCGGTGAAGTCTATAACCTGTAAGATGTTGGCAGCAAGACTAAGTCCTGCGATGGCTTCCATGGCGACCACTCGAATGTGACAGGAGGAGACATCGCAAGTGCCAGGCTGAGAGCTGGCGTCTTGAAGGGTCGGACGAGTATGCCGCTTAGCTGCTTGCAGGTGTTGCGCTAACGTTCAGCTGAAGTTGTGTGGATCTGGAGGCAAATAGGCGCATGTGATCACCGCCACCAAAACAGCCAACAAGTGGAAACTCCGAAGATCGCCCAACCGACTCTTCTGCCAGTCTGTAGAGATATTCCATAATGCTAAGAATATGCGCTTATCGAGCAAACCGCGCTGTAGTGTGAGAGTAGCGCCTAGTCAGGGTGGCACCACCTCATACATGAAAAAAACTGAACAACTGCCTCCTAGAAGTTTACATTACCCCGAAGAATATGTGAACTTCAACCCTTATACCAACGTAGACGGCAGAGTACCTGTTCAGTTTTTTCCTTGTATGAGGTGAGACTGGAAGTGGGTTGGCGAGATCAACTCGTGAAAGGGTAAATTGAAACGTATCGATACGCTCGCCTGGATGGAAAGATGAAGAGCCCAAATCTTCTTTGGACATACTCACGCCGTGTAGGAAAGAAATGCACGTGCACGGGCATGCTCACCAAAAGAGAAACCACCTTGAGCGGATGCCGCATCACTTAATCGTCCGAGCCGTCCTCAGGAAGCTCCCTCAGCACGCCCTCCACAATCTCAATGAGCTCATCAACATCCGGTCGCTCACTTGGCTCCAGCCTCAAACACTTCCTCACCACCTCTTTGACGCTATCTGTAATAGCATCCTCAGGATTCGCCTTCTGCTTGCCCCTCTGCATACCCTCATCTGGAAATCTCCAGTCACCACCCAGGACACATATGCTCAGACTACCACCAGTCTCGTCTGACCTAGCCTCAAACGGACTCTTGCCGACTAAGCAGGCGTAAAGAGTGCAACCGAGCGACCAAATGTCGACCTTGGTGTCAATGACAGAGCCGGTCTTGACGTCGAAGAGTTCTGGAGCGCGGTATGGCATGGTGGAGTGTTCGGCGGCGGTATCTTGGATTTGGAGGGCGAGAGATCGCGATGTTACGGGCGTGGGGGACGGTGCGAGGGAGCCGAGGTCCATGAGGATGGGCGTTTGGCCGTCGTCGTCTATCATGATGTTTCCTACGCGTGTTAGTCTCTAGAATGCGCGACTATGAGATGAATGCGATGCATACCAGGCTTGATGTCTCTGTGCGCGTACGCCCTCTCCCCGCCAGGCGCAATGCCTTCGTGCGCCGCTGTGACTTCTGACTCCTCTAGCAGTCCTTCTGCCTCTTGCTCGTCGTCGTCGTCATGATCGCGATTCCGCCTGCTCGGGCGCATCTCCATTGTCTCCGCAGCTTCCGCGTCTGCCCTCTTCGCGTCTCTCCGGACCTTCTTCGCCTTGCCCTCGCTCTTCGCGCCGCCGGGTCCGCCCTTGATCTTGTACTGATGCATTGCCTTTAGCGCTTTGCAAACACCCAGGAACAGCACCATGAGTCTTCGCTCAGGAAACTTTGTGTGGTTGACCAGGTTCGCATTGATCATGTCTTGCAGGTTGCCGCGACGGTAGTACGGGAGGAGGATGTATACGGTCTTCGCGGACGAGTCTGACTTGTCGGTTTCAACGGAGTAGTCGATTGAGTGTATGATGTTGGGGTGCGGTGAGAAGAGTGTGTAGGCCTCGACTTCCTTGAGCGCCAGGCTCACGCTTTCTTGGCCGAAGGGACATCTAATCTTCTTGAGGGCGAGTAGTTGTTGATTCGAATTGTCTTGTACGAGGTATACATATGAGAAGCCACCCTGTGTCGCGATTAGTTAACTGAATGCAGTCGATTGGATGTAGCTCAGCTTACCTCGCCCAACAGCCGTAATATCTTGAAACTCCGACTATTGATCTTCAATTGTGGTGAGCTTGGAAAGCAGACCATGCAATTCGTAAAGGAATAGACGACATCTAAAAAGTATGTGCCTAGGGATCCCATCGTGGCGGTTGTTGCTGTGAATGCGATCTGTTTGTTTGCGAAGCTAGCGACAGCTTGCGGAAGGTGATGCCGGGATAGACACACGGTCAATTCGAAGTGTCGATTGTCGCGATAGTACGGAGCTTATGTTTGGGTGATGAGGAGGTGATCGGGGCGGAACGATAGTGAAGACGTGTTGTTTCTTGTGATAGCGTGTGGGTGTGTTGGAGCTGACGACGAGGTTCCGGGTTGCGCCAAGGCGTGGCTGTGAACCCTGGCAGTTGCACGCTTTTAATGTCATTAGGAACAACATTGAATGTTCCAATGTTATCTTTAGCTCCTAACCTAAAAAGCTGCTTGCTATAGCTTGTAACTTAGCAGCGTGAGCATACCAGTAAAGCTTTTCGCTCTATAGCTAGTTTACACATTTCTCAAACTCTATAGTCGTATCATTGGAACGACAATTTGGAGATCTCATAACGACGACGCGTGATGCAACGCACAGACCACACCTCGGAACCCTGGAAGCTCTCTCAAGCTCCCCACATCGCGACTCCGGAGACTCTACACCACCATGTAGTCGCCAGCAAATTTTGGCGGTAGAGCCTACAGATTTCAATGCCTACGCGCGCGATCAAAGCCATATTCTATACTCGCTTCCACCATGAGAAAGGTAGTCCAAAGAGAGCCGCGCCTTCAGAAACCCCGCTAACATCTTCGCAAGGGAATCGCGTCCTCCACCAGGTACCCGCAGGCGCCATAATACCCTCCAACCTCCCATCGGCGCTCCCCACACCACTGTTCACCTTTCCCTCAGTCACGCAATTCCTCATACCCACGCAACAGTTCTGCGATCGCCTCCTCACTTTCTGTATCAACCACAATCGCGTCATCGGATACCCTGTTTGTATAAGAGAAGGGAAATACAGTAGGAATGAGTTCATCTTCAATTTCGCAATCGTGATAGGCGAAAATGAGCGCGACTGGGCGTGCTACGGCGAAGTCGTGAGGAAGCTGGGACGCTTGTTGAGGGGCCTAGAAGAACAGGGCGGATTCTTGTCCAGAGAAGAGGAGGGCGTTTGGGAAGATGAAGGAGGGAACGTTGGGTTCGGGCACGACGATGGCGTCGGCGGATTTGGAATAGGTGGTGGCAGCAAGGTGTATGCGCTGTGTGAGATGGTGCTTGAGGATTTAAATAACTACGCAGAGTGTATGATACCAATCGGTAAGTCATGCTGCGTACCAGATTGTAGTACGTACATGCTGACCAACTACCAGACGACTCGAATACGATCAACCTGAAGCTGTTCCCTACGCGACCGCCTCCTCCGCCTATCCTCGCGCATCAAGTGCCCTTGCTCACCATATCTCTGTCAAGTCTCCAGCAACCCGTATCCTCGGACCTCACTCTCAATCGCATACTACCATACATAAACGGTATCAACTCGATAGCCCACATAGCGCAACTGGCTGATACCGATCTCTCGTTGACAAGACGAGCCATTCAACATTTGGTGTACTATGGATGTTTAATACTACTGGATATCTTCAGCTTCAGCGCCATATATGCGCCAACAGCAGAGATTGGTGATTTCATAATGGATGCAGAGGTTAAAGAGGAATGTATGCGCTACGTCAGCGTACCGAGAATGAGACTTGGTTCGAACGCAAAGACAGCTCGGATGGATAGCGAAGTTTCAGAGAAGAGTAGGGACGAGCGTAGTTCGACCTCGTCTTTGTCATCACAGCAAAGCGAGACTGTCGGATCTACGCTTAGGGTCTCAGAGTTCGATAGCCACATCGCCGCTCAAAAGAAGGAAGAGGAGGAAGAGAATGTTTGGCAGACGAGCCATGAGACGTTGATCACACTATACACATCGCTGCGACAAGGTCTCACTCTGAAGAACTGGGTGCTGGAGAATCTGGATCTTCTCACTGGCATCGACGTACGCCGCTTCATAACCTTCGGCATCATCAAGGGTTTCCTCTACCGTGTGCACAAGTACGCGATAGCGACCTCAACGACCCTACCACCCGCACCACCAACGAGTCTGCAAACAAGTACCGCGACATCTCTCGCAAACCCCCGCGACTCAGACACCACCACAATTCGCGGTAACGAACGAGTACACCATTCCTCCCAGCCAAGTATCCAGACCCACGGTCACCACAATTCCCAAGCCAATATCCACACACATCATCCGTCCTTCTCTATCCATAGACCGAGCGTCGCCTCCGCGATGCCTATGAATCCTCATCATCAGCAACAGAACCCCCAACATCTCAGTGTTTCGAAGGGTGAAGAACACCAAACCCTCGAGGGCTTGGTGAGCGATCGGGATAAAAGCGGGAGCGGGCTTCCTCTACTGAGATTTCTCGATGGCATGCACTGTTTCGATGAGATTTGTACGGAATTGGGACTACCCGAACGTGTTGTTGAGGGAAAGGTACGGGGTATGGGTGAAGGCGCTGGAGTTGTTGTTCATCGATGAAAAGACATGGCTTCGTCTCGACTTTCAGATTTCGAGGAGAAGTATTTCGTCAAACCTGTGTATACTATGCCATAATCCCAATACTTATATGATGCTAGCGCCAAACAATGCATCCACTAAACAAAACCATGAGCTCAGTGCGGTGTTCGAAAACCAAATGTCCTGCTACCCTTCTTCATGCACCTTGTTTGCCCCGTACCTCCAGTTTCCGAGGCTTCTTCTTCTCCTTCTTCTCCGCATCACCACCACCATTCTCCTGGTTCGCCTTCCGCTGCTGCGCAAACTCATCTGCTGCACGTCTCAGCGCCTCAGGATCTGGTATGCCATCCTCCTCTCCGCCCATCTGGTCTTGCATCTGCCCATCGACGTCCTCCCCGTTACCTTCCCCTTCACCGTCCTTCTCCTTATCCTTCCCATCCTTCTTCCCACCCCCAAGCTTCACCCACGGCCCATGCACACCACCCACGCCCGCTCCCACCAACGTGCCAACCGCCGTCGTAGGAATCGTAGCCACAGTCCCCACCAGCGTACCAACCACCGTACCCAGTCCCGCGCCTACAGCCATACCAATACCGCCACCCCCTACACTACCCTGGAACGCGCCTGAACTGAGTACGCGCGCCTTCTTCGAGTTCCCATGCGCTTCAATCTCCTTGTTGTAGGCATCTTGTAGGTATTTGTTCCGTTTCTCAGGGTCTTTGATGGTTTCGGCGGCGGCACGGAGCGACGAGGCGGTTTTGGCTGAGGCGAGGGCGGACTCGGCGCTCGCGGCGGCTTCTTTGAGTTTGTCTTCTGGGCTGTCGGATTTGGCGGCTATGCTCTTCAGCTCGTCTACGTCGGGGACTGAGGACGGGGCTTGTTGGTTTAGTTTCTTGGGTGGCATGATGGATTGCTTTTCTTTCTTCTTTCAGTCGATTGGAGATTTGTTGCCGAAGGAGGTGTTCGGAACGAACTTTCTTCGTGTGTAAGAGAGTGCCATGATGATGCGTGGTACGCAAAGACTCCTTTGGGCTTTGGTCGTATCCTTGGAGGTGCAAGTTCCCGTTATGACGTCATTTGTTCACGACTCCGCTCCTCACAAAACCTGGAAGACTATGAGCACAGCGCGCTCCGAGGACGCATAGATTTGTCAAACATGGAGTTCAGGGGTTGGCTTTGAAACGCAGTAGATTCATGTCTAGGGGTAGCTCGCTAATCGAGCGTTAGGGTCGCTTCACCATTCTATGGTTGATAATACCAAAGTCTATGGTACATCCTCTATGAAACTCTGTCGCTTACTCCCAACTCAGGGTCCAGCTACCTTGCCAAGCTCCTCCACTGGTCAGGTCATTCAGACCTGTGAGTTTCAGGACGCTGCTGGTAGAGTTGTACTCTACATTGCTGGCATCGATCGTCTCGCCGTTCAGCTTGACCTGTCCACAAGATGATGCTCCCATGATAGTGACGTTGGCAAGCGCGTTGGTATCCTTGAACTCTCCCTGAACCTCCGCCTTGAGTTGTCCATCCATAGCAGCGAACGTAATATCCAGGCTCGACTCAGGCTCAAGAGATTCGCCATCGTCAATGTACAGGTTACCAGAAGCAGTACCATCAGTTGATAGAGCAACGATGAGACCCCATGGGTTCTTCCGGGACTCAGTAGTGGTGTAGCCAGGCTCTTGAGTTGGCAGCACTGCGCCACCGCGGACGTATACGGGGATGTGTCCCAGAGGAGCCGAGATTGTAGTGTTTACACCAGCTTCAGCCTGGACACGCTCGCCAGAGTACCAGTCGAACCAGCTCTCGCCATCAACGATACCAGGGAAAACACCATTGACGGTATCAACCTGAGGCTCAAGAACGGGAGTGACGAGGATGTTGGGTCCAAGCATGAACTGTGTGTCGACGCCTGCGAGCTGTGGCTCATTGGGGAACTCCCATGCCAGCGCACGCATCACGGTAGAACCAGTGGTGTGGGCGTCGTTGAAGAGAGTGTACATGTAGGGCAGCAAAGAGTATCGGATGTGCATGGCGGTCCTAGATGCAGAGGCTACGGCATCCCAGACGTAGGGCTCCTGTGGAATGGCAGAGAGCACGTTGTGGTTGCGGTAGAATGGGAAGAAAGCAGAGAGTTGCATCCAGCGGGCGCAAAGCTCCATGTCGGTGTTTCCGTTGAACCCACATGTATCGACACCAAACATGGGAATACCGAAGAGCGAGAAGGATAGTGCCTGAGGAATGGAGAAGAACATGTAAGCCCACTTGGACGCGTTGTCACCACCCCAGTGACCAGCCCACTTGCCGCTACCAGCGAATGTGGATCGTCCGATGATGAAGGGGCGCTTGCCAGGGAAGACTTCAAGAAGACCCTGGTAGGTGGCATTGATGATCTGGTGACCGAAAAGGTTGTGGACATCGTATTCCTCTACGCCGTTCTCGTGTGTCGCGTTAGGGCTGACGGCGTGAACAGCAAGATCAGCTCCGCCCTGGACATGGTTGATGACGTATGGAGGGTAGTTTACGTTGCGCGAACCGGGCGTGGGCTCTGATCGGTAGTAGCTGGCAGTTGTAGAAACTTCTGCCGTGGGCTCTGCTGACAATGCAGCTTGGCTCGAGGCACCGGCTGAGGCTGAGGCGGCCTCGGTTGCGTTGGTGATGTTGAAGCCTTCAGGGAATTCGTAGACAATGTTGCCGACCTCACCGGGGAGAGAGAAAGGCGGGTGAACAGGGTTCAGGGTAACGTTGCCAGTACCGCAGGAGCCGACACAGAATGAAGAGACTTCAGTCATGTCAACCCAGAAGCCGCTGAACGGCACTTCCTTGTACCACTCAACCATCTCCTTAACCCACCAGGCTACACCGTTGGAAGATAGCCAGTCGGGGAAGACAGTGTACCCAGGCCATACAGCGCCAATGTATTGGCTGCCATCGGGGTTCTTCAGGAAGACACCAGACTCGTTTCCGCGAGTGTAAGTGTCGTATGCGTCACTCGCGTTCTGCGGGTTGGGGATGTATATTGCCGCGTCCACAATGGGTACAAAGTGCTGGTTGTTTCCGTGCAGCCAGCCAAAGAAGTCTTTGACACCAGAGGGTGAGAAAGTCACGGGATCAAGAGTGAAGTCTCGGTATTGGTCCATGTAATCGATGTCGAGCCAAATAGTTTCTAGTCATAGTCAGCGAATATTCTCAAGCGACATAATGCGAGGAAATGCTTACCCATAGGAATGTTGAAAGCCCTCATAGTCTCAACAACCTCTCTCAACTCTGTCCAGTTGCGGTAACCCCATCGGCACTGATGGAAACCGAAGGTCCAGTACTGTTGCATCGCAGGCAGACCAATCGCCGACTTCTGGTATTCCTTAGTCACCTCAGGCTGAGAAGGTCCGTCGTAGAAGAACAGATCGATCGCTCCTCCCAATGTTCGCCACGAAAGATGGTCAGGCTTCATGACAACATCCATACCGTGAGTGTTACGGTAGTAAACACCATGAGAGAAAGACTCGTACTTCGATCCAGTTGGCTTGCCGTCGTAGCCAAAGTTGCTCTGCTGGATCTCGGACTGTTTAAGAGGGGTCTTGCTACCATTGCCGCCCTTTTCGAAGTAGCGGGTTTCGAGGTAGAATGGGTGGCTACCGTAAAGGTTGCGGTCGATTGGGTCACCAACATCAGCAGCGTAGATGGTCGCGGTGAAGTTGTTGTTCAGGCGGAGGCCGTGGATGCGTTCTCCCAGACCGTAAAGGTTATAGTCTTCAGGCAGGCTGTTCACAAACTCGACAAACTGGTTCTCATAAATGAGGTGCGAGCCCTGAGTAGTGAAGATGACGTCTCCAGTAGAGCGACGGCCGACATTGAACCAGAAAGATGGCTCGTTGCCCCCTTGAAATCGCGTTAGCTGGGAATCCTCGGAACCTAACAAAATCCTCGTTATGATTACTTACAATCAAATTTGAGGTCTGTGCCGTCCGATGAATCCTCGGCTTGCGGCCTTGGGATAAGATCTTCGGGAACAATCCATTGGGACTGGTTGCTAGCATCAAGATGTTTGGGGACAATGCTAACGGCCAGTCGCCCCTTGGCCTGGTATTCGACCTTCAGGTCTAGCTCCTCGATATCGGTACCGTAAGCATTGCAAGGTGCTCCAGCCAGCGTCAAGGTGGCGCTCAGACCACGGTCGTTCTGTTCAAGACCGGACGCCTTGTAGCCTGGGCAGACATCCTGTGCATCGACGGCTTGCGGATCGTAGATGTTAGGGATCTGCTCAACGCCTTGGTCTACTGAGGGAGGGAGAGTAAAGACAGGGCGGAATGAGGTAGGGGTGCCAGCTAGGGTCGTGCTCCAACCGCCGTCAGACGAGCTGATAGGTGTCTGGCCAGCTGTAAGCGACAGGAAAGAAGAGAGCAGCGTTGAAGCTTGAAGATAGCTTGAGCGCGACATGATCGATGTGCTGAACCAGTCGAGTGCTGCCTGAAGATCCTTTGGAGTCCATGGCGACCTGGTCCCTTTATAGCTTTCCGCGTTGCTGTCCACTGCATTAGGCGCCATATTGGTTTGCTGCGTGAATCTGCGATTCCCCGCAGTGAAGGAACCTGCAATGACGCTGAGCAACAGGAACTGGACTCGAGGAGGCTGGGCGCCTGCATGCGCCATGCATAAGCGAGCTCCGTGCGGGGGATGATCATGGGGGAACGCGCCGACATTGAGCGAATGGGAACGTGCGGAGACATGCAGTGCCGTCGATGTGTGGGGATCGTGAAGAAGACGGACTTCTAGATTCTAAGCTTCGTGGCTTGAAGCTTGTGATAGCTCATAATGCCTGGCAGAAGCGACTCACCCGTGGGTACTTCCAGTGTAGAATGTACCCCAGCATGCGGTACAGCGCGACAATCCTGAAGGAAAAGAACGGATCCTTAAAGGAAAAGAAACGAATCATCGTCAAGTCTGGAGGGTCGGAAGTTGGTGTCGAGGTGATATCTTGATTCATAGTTTCAATGTTTGGCACGGGAGTCATCGTGCCTGCTTCGACCTGAACCGAATCAGTACCTAGGTAGTTGCGACCCGACGGAGGAAAATTGCTAAGCATCTCCGAACGCCTTCACGGCGCTCTTGCTTCCTCGGTCCACGTGAACATCCCAGTCCTCCTCCGAAGCCGACAAGAGCACAGATTGTGGACGCGCCACGGAATGTATCTCGGTAGAGCCAAAACTTGTACATGCACGGCACGATATGGCGGGTTCAACGTTCTGTAGCCACATGTCATGACAGTGGGGTCGCATGCAGATCTCCCCACAGGCACGGTTGCTGGTCACGAAGGAAGAAAGCTTATACACACAGCCATACTGTTATGAAATTGATATGTTGTTGTATTTCATTGATACTGTTTGTTTTACATTACGTTAGGGTATTAAAGTACAAGAATGTTAGACGTCGTTGTGACATTGCATCCGCTCTGCAGCATGATCCGTAGTATTTGCACCTTGCTCGCATTGCATCATGGAGCTGCATGCAGTTCATGGCCTCGCGTGTCCTAGCGTTTTCCCGCGTGCTTCCTTCCCGTGCGTCGGAGTACAGGGCTGCCGCGCACGCCCTCGTTGGTCCAAAGTCGGGACACAGAAGTGGAGCGGCGGGTGTATTACACTGCGCGCAATGCGATCCTTCCTGAGGGTCTCGGCCCGTGGAGAATGAAGAATGTGGGTGCAGGCAGTACACGGCCCGCATGGGTAAGACTACAAAGCTCAGCGCGCCCCCAACATCATAGTTGGAATGATGGTAGGGCAGGTGGCTTCCGTAGCTCACGTCAAGGGCGAGTAGCTTGTAGGCCTGCTGTCCTCGCTAGGTCGATGGAAAGTCTTGTATTCGGCGTATTCGTCGCCTTCTTCAGCAAGATACAGTCCATCGTCCGGGAGCCAGCTTCGCGAATCGTGCGTCGCTCGGGTTGCTGTGGTCATGGTAGAAGCCCGCGCGGAGGCTCGACGTGGCGCTGTTGGTGGTAAAGGAGACTGCTGTCGCGGAGGGGTATAAACAGTTGGTGATAAACGAAAGTTCGGGTTCGTAGGACTGGGTAGTACCGTTGAACTTGGATGTAAAAGCAACCCTGATGCAGCAGGAGGTGCACCAGGTGAAAGTGGTTCTGGAATAAGACTCGAGTGTAGCATGGCGGACTGCGCCTTCTTTGGAGAAAGAGAAAGTGGTTTAGGGAATGTGGATTCTGTTGGTGTTCGCGCAGGGTTGCGCGAAGGAACGGTGGGCGTGTTCGGCTCGCCATTTGGTTGATCGCCTATGATATCCTGGTACCAGTCGTAGGAACGAAAGCTGAAGCTTGGGCTTGGAGGTGGCAAGTCGGGTAATGGAAGTTGAGGGGGCTTGCTCTCCAGTTTAGAAAGAGTCTCTCTAACGGGGGAAGGTGGTTCGGAATCACCTCCGTCCGAACTGTCGTCGGCTATCGAGACACTGTCGGCAGAGTGTCTTTTGTTCGGTAATTGGCTGAGCTCGTATTCCGAGTTTCGCTTTTCCGCGGTAGGCGTGGCATGCGAGATGGATATCGATGGAGGAGCGGCTGTAGGCGGGATGTATTCCTCAAACTTGTATCGTGGCGCACGATCCCGGGTGGGAGTACCACTGCGAGGAGTATCGTTACCCCGAAGCGAACTGACGGCATTGATCAACTCATCATCGAGTATCATGCTCTTGTTAATGTTGACGTTGACAGCATACGACTTCGCTTTCGTTGGCGGTGGAGGAAGAGGATGTTCCATGAGCGGATGGGGTGTTGGACGAGGTGGCAGTGCCTTTTCTGTCGAGCTTCGTGCGTGCTTCTCCATAGATCCTGACCTCTTGTTGTCCGGTTTCTCCTTCTTCTCATTGAATGCAAGAGCCCTGGCAAATAGCCCAGGGTCCATGGTCTGTTGTTGACTAAAGGCTGCGTTCTGGGGACTGTTTGGTAGTGATGCTACCAAGGTCCTCTGATCTGTGGCATTCGAGGCAGACCTTTGGCGAGAGTGTGAAGGCGCTTCGATCGTATGGGTGCGTGGCCGTCTTGCTCGAACCCTCCAGAACCAGTAACCAGCTGCAATCATCAACACCACCATTCCCACAACTCCTACACCGATGCCAATAGCCGACCCTGGAGTTAGTCGCGAAGTTGGCTCTGCGCCCGACCCGCCAAGCGGTGCAGCACCGCCCATGGTAACACATCTTGCGCTCGAGCATGCTTTGCCGCTTGCGCAGTCGCTATCTGTAGAGCATGTCTCGGTGGGTCCCTTGGAAGTGTCCACGAGGCTTGGCTGATTGAGTGAGTTGGTTACGCTGGGAACGGGAGCATTCGTTCCAAGTTGGATGAAGGAGAAGTCTGATGCCAAGTTGGTAGGTAGTGCGGTTGGTGACGACGAGGCAATGCGTAATGATGTAGAAGTTGCGCTCGGTTTCCGTTGTTTGGTAGAAGTACCAGTCGCTCTTTGTGACGAAGTGGATGTAGCGGGCGCTCTTCGCGATGAGGTAGATGTAGTGCTTTGTGGTCGTCGGCGGGTAGTAATGAGTGTGGTAGACATTATTATTAAAGACAGTGTTGAAGCTGGATATGCTGATAAGGAGTGAGTGAACGACGCCGCGCCGATGCCTCAGCCACTTCGTCAGGATGCGCAGGCTTCTTTATGTGATACACCAAGTTCTCCGAAAAGAAAGCATATAGAACGAATGTAGTGTGTATGAAGGATAGTAGTAGGTGCTCACAAAGTCACGAAGATCCGCGATCGACAGAGTCCTTGCGACACAACATCGCGATGCAGGGCGGCACGGGTTAGACCATATCTTGTAGGGTCCGGCAGAAGAGCGTGGAGCTAAAGTTTATTGACGATGCACGCACGGTGCGGGCGATCCACGTTCGGTTGGAGGTTTGACGATCCTTAGTGCGCAACCCAACGTCGCACCCGTCAAACCTTGTCCCCAAACATTGCTTTTGCCGCGACAGTTGACAGTGTGTGTGTGAGCAATGAAGGTATATCACGACGGTGGAAAATACCGTCGTGCTGATCGAGAGAAAATGACCCCCCAGCTGCTGTTGCGCCCAGTATTGAGTACGTTGCGATAACTGCTGTTAGTTCCCCTGTCTACTACCAACATAGCCGGATTCGGCAGCCGTAAAAGCACCGTAGGGGCCCGAGTCAGGATGTTCACGGGTGCGCATCCAAATGTGGTACCAACTCGTTTCAGGGGCACGGAAATGGTACCTGCATATACTATTTTCTGCCTGCAAGCCATCCCACTACGTCTTTCGCGCTGCTGTCGGGAGGGAAAACAGGGTACCAGACTTTGACGATGACTGCGTCTTCGATCGCGAGGGCGCATCTCTTGATCAGTGTCTTATCTTGCCATTTGAAAGTGGGTAGTTTCAGGGCATTGGCAAAGTGTAGGTTCTCGTCCGAAAGCAGTTCGTAGGGTAAATGCAGCCGGTCCTTGGCCTCTTTTTGGTAGGCAGTGTCCTGAGTCGACAATCCAAATACACGCTGTGCGCCGAGGTCGCGTAGTTTGGCCATCTCGTCGCGGAAGCTGCACGCCTGAGGTGTGCAGCCTCGTGCTCCTGGTATGGAGTTCCAATCTTCAGTGATTGTTTCACCAGGTGCACCGGTACGCGGATAGCAGAAGACGATTGTCAGGCCCGGATAAATTGAGACATCAAGCCAGTCTCCTGACGTTGCGGACAAGGATACGGAAGGTATCTGTGTCCCGCTCAAGTGCGAACACGCGCCGTCATCCTGAGGGACAGGTAGGTCCGAAGGGAAGGATGTGTCTGTGCTCGTCAGCACTCGGTCTTGTGAGTATCTGTGCCACTAACGAGCCATGTTAACCGCCGGCCGTCGGTACCGAAATGTCGTCAAGTTACTCTTGCCTGGCTCATGCGCTACTCACAACGTGCGCTTCGGTCGCCGTCAAGTTGGTGCGTAGGGGACTGTCTATGAGTTGGTAGAGGGTTGACCCTGATGCCCTGAATCGACCTTGCACGAGCGGGGTTCGCAATGACTTTTCAACAAAATCGCGACGATCCAAGGTCTAAAATCAGATCGCTGTGAGAAATCGTGATACGATGGAGTCAGCCTGGAGGTTTTGCTTTGCTGTCTGATGTGGGTGTATGGTGGTGGTGTTGTCGGCAATGGCAGACAGTGACTGGTGGTGAGAAGGGTCGGTGGCGGGGCGAAGGCTTGAAAAGCATTGAACAAAGGTTCAGGTCTACTGCAAGATATTGCTTTGCTGTCAGAACTACTGGTTGGTACTGAACTAACAGACCGCGGGGTAAGAGGCCAATGTCACCGGATTGGAGCGTCCCGCGTATGTTTGCTTTGGGATCTGCCAAACTAGAGCATGTGCTTAGTTGATGTTTGGTAGGTGGCGGTTACGCGGAGGGTAGCCGCGTCCCGCGTCCCGATTCCCTTATTCTGGCATCACGAGATTTTATAGCAGAGGTTTATAGTTGCGACTGCACATGTGAGAGCGGAAGTTTCCATGCAGAGGTGAGCGAAGACAATGGTTCGGTCCCTGGATCAAAGCCATCAGCAAGTCTGGCTTGGTGGGTATCGTAGCCATGCTACGTAATCTCATTTGCTTCTTGCATGTCATTTCGCTTATATGATTCAAGATTTGTCTATTTCTCGGCCTTTGTCTTGGACGCATGTATTCTTATCACATCATGTCTCCCACAGAGTACTGCAGTGAAGCTTATGTTTCCCAGTCGTGCAATCGTTACCAGGTCAACAGTTTCCAGCAGCAGTAGAGACACACTCACACCCCAAGATACGGGCGTCGTGAGGACCCTACAGGCCTCGAAGCGTTGTAGTTATATCGCATCAAAGATGTAGATGTTCGCATGCGTAGGGAACTTTGACCGTGGACAGGTTAAAAACACCACCCAATTCACGCAAGATTTTAACACCTACTTCCTACAGAGAGAATGATAGAGATAGCAGAATTTCGACAAGACTCTTGAATATCACCTAAAAGCCCATGTAGACTGCAGCGCATTTGTTCAGTTTGTTTGTTGTGTGCATAGCAAGGTGACACCACATTGCAGTGATGCCGACCGAAGTGGGGTCGCGATCGGCGCTACAGCTTCTGGAGCTCCTCCACGTCCAATCGTGACATCATTAAATCTAAGTAATGCGCCTGTCATCATTGGCCAACTGGCAGCTGTCGCGCTCATAGACAGCCCTTCACTCTTCACCTCTCTTTACAACATTAATGCAGTCACTACGTATTCTACGACCCTTACGAACCTCACTCAAGCTACAATTCAGCCCCACCAGTCGTCTACAAAGAGCTCCGTTTACATCAACAACCGCAGCCATGGCTCAAGAATTCAAGCTCAAGGATGTCACTTCCTTACAAATGAAGAATGGAGACAAGAAGGAGGTCGAAGTTGAGGGTGTTGAGGGAGGGAAGGTGCTCCTGTTGAAGATCCAGGACCAGGTGCATGCTACCAGTGCCAACTGCACACATTACGGCGCGCCTTTAGTGAAGGGTGTATTGACACCAGAGGGTCGTTTGACATGCCCATGGCACGGAGGTAATACCCATACGCTACCTGTGTCGCATGCTCAAGACTGACATTCATAGCCTGCTTCAAGGTCTCGACCGGAGATGTTGAAGACGCACCTGCGCTCGACCCCATTGCGAAGTACGAAGTAGTCGAGAAGGACGGCGCCGTATACGTCAAAACCACCGAAGACGCATTGAAGGCCAACCGTAAATTCCTGAACATAAAGTGCTCATCAGTGAGCGAGGACAAGGTCCTGGTCATTGGTGGTGGCTCTGGTACTCTTGGTGCCATTGAAGGTCTAAGAGGCGGCGGATACAATGGCAAGATTACCGTGATCTCCAAGGAAGGCTACCAGCCCATTGACCGAACCAAGCTGTCCAAGGCGCTGCTGGCTGATATCTCCAAGGCGGCCTGGAGGTCAAAAGAGTTCTACAAGGACGCGTCGATTGACATTATCGAAGACGAGGCGAAGAGCGTAGACTTCTCTGGCAAGAAGGTGTCCACAAAGTCTGGAAAGGAGTACGAATACACAAAGCTGGTGTTGGCGACTGGTGGCACACCAAGGTGGCTGCCACTTGACGGTCTCAAGGGCGACCTGGGCAACGTCTTCCTTCTCCGCACTCTGCCTGATGCACAGAACATCCTCAAGGCTGTTGGGGAGAACGGTAAGAAGGTCGTGGTCGTTGGCAGCTCGTTCATCGGTATGGAGGTCGGCAACTGCCTCGCTAGCATGAAGAACGATGTGACCATCATTGGTATGGAAGAGGGTAAGTAATCCGTCTGCTCTCGTTGATGTTATTCTAACGCTATCGCAGAACCAATGGAGCGTGTAATGGGAAAGAAGGTTGGTGGTATCTTCCGTGGTCTGCTCGAGAAGAACGGCGTCAAGTTCAAGATGGGCGCCAGTGTTGAGAAGGCCACTCCTTCCAAGAGCGATTCATCCAAGGTCGGTGCTGTGCATCTCAAAGACGGAACCACACTGGAGGCAGACCTCGTCATCGAAGGTGTCGGTGTCGCGCCCGCGACCGAATACCTCAAGGACAACTCAAGTGTTACGCTGGAGAAGGACGGATCATTGAAGACAGACGAGTCCTTTGCCGTCAGTGGCCTGAAGGATGTGTATGCCATCGGTGACATCGCAACATACCCTTACCACGGACCAGGAGGCAACGGCACACCAGTTCGCATCGAGCACTGGAACGTCGCACAAAACGCCGGTCGCTCTGTAGCCAACACCATCAACAACCCAGGATCCAAAGCAAAGCCCTTCATTCCCGTCTTTTGGTCGGCCTTGGGCTCGCAGCTGCGATACTGCGGTAACACGGTGGGTGGCTACGACGACGTGATCCTTCAGGGCGAGCCAGAGAAGCCGTCATTCGTCGCGTACTACACCCAGGGCGAGACAGTGGTGGCCGTCGCGAGTATGATGAAGGATCCCTACATGACACAGGCAGCAGAGCTCATGCGTAGGAACAAGATGCCCGGTAAGAGCGAGCTGCAGAAGGGAGTTGACATCCTGGAGGTCGGTCTGCCGAACGAGATTAAGATGTGAAGTGGCATGACTGCAGAAGAATAGCCGTAGTGAACCACCAAATAATGAAATTACGCAGAGGTCATGTCACCAGTTGGTGTAACCTACTTGTGGGTTCTCAATGCAAAGTGTACTAGTTGCAAAGTTCTAGGCCCCTAGTCCACGTGATTCTCACTTACACTCATGGTGTCCCCCGTAACTTCCTACTAAATCCGCAGCTTCCGGATCTACATTCCAACTCATCCTATCATAAACGTGCGCATGACCAAGTATTACAGCGACACGACGAGGGTAGACCCGTCTGATCAGTGCTGTCACAATCTGTTCAATAACGTCCGAAGCAGTAGTTCCTCAACATTGACCCGACATGCAACTCAATCTGAACATTACGTAGGAAACGGCAATCTAGAGCTGACGTTGGAAGATGGTTGAACTCAATGTAAGGTGAGAGAAGACGAATATGCCCGACTCGAACAGCGGATCCATGCTCGCGGGGTACGACCGTTGCAGTATGGAGATATGCTCCGCAAGATGTGCCGCAGGGCGGTGGAAAGGAAATGAAGCGTGCAGCAGACATTTTCCCAAAGTGACGTCAAGCCGGACGGCAGAGGCTCGTGTCGCACAGCGCGAGGGCATCTGGAGATGGCGCAAGAGTCGAGTAACGGTGGGAGCGGGAAGGTGGGTCCGCTGGTTGCACGGCAAGGGCGATCGAGGCGCCAAACATCTAATTTCCAATGTTCCGAAGAGCGGCCTAACGCTCGCCCAAAGGGGAAAATTATACAGAGCAGACGGCGCGACTCGGGCTTGAAGGTTATCTTGCCTCGTTCTGCGTGTAGAGAAAATGCTGTGCTCAGACTGAGCTGCAGACGCAGAGATGGATGTCAGTCTGTCAGTCTGTCTGTCGGCGGCTTCTTCTCATTGGACGCGCTGGCGAGGAATGCAAAGACATGCAGGGCAAGCCTCCCTTACGGCGTGGACGGCTGAGACATGGTGACAGCGGTTTGGTCGACCTGTCTTGTTGCGAACCTCCGTCTTTGCTGCTACACGCGTGGATGTCCTTGCTGTGGATTGTCAGATGAAGTTAGGGGGCGTCATCTGGGCTTATTTGTGCTGCCCATCCCGGCAGGGCGCGTCATAACGTTCTGCGACAAAGTTGGGCGTGTTGTTGATGTTTATGTGTTGCTTTTGCTCTTGGACGCGACCCGCGGTGAGCACGCGCAGAGCGACCTCGACCGCGACGGTCATACGGATGGGTAGATGACAGGAATGGATCACGCATGTCTTGCAGCAGGCGCGCGGTCAAGCGACATTCAAGGAGCCGGCGACGTCTATATCGAGGGCCAGCCCAAGATATCGCAGCAGCGCACACGGCGGGCGAGCGCATAACAGGCAATTTGCGGGCGGGTCGGTGCTGTGAAACAACGACCCATGGCTGCTACTCCTATTCGAGCGGCGGCGTGCAGACAGGCGCGTCGAGCGCAGACATCGAGGGCGTGGTGAAGGGCGTTGTTCGGGCGTGCGTGTTAGAGGAGGCGCTGGGAGTGCCTGGCTAGCTGTAGGCGTGAGTAATTATCGCATCTAGCAGACCAGTGCCCGCGTCCTTGCTTTGGCGGGCTGGTTTATGCCGAGCCCATGTCGATGATGTGCATCTGCCTCCTTTCCCAAGCCACAGCCTTTACCGAAATTGCCGTCAAGACCAACCTCAGCCGCGCCTTCTCTTCTCTCCACTCACGTCAATCAACACGTCGAGGTCGAGCAGCTTCTCGCCGCGACCGTTAGATAGCCGACGCGCTGCCACCGGCGCCGACTCGCACGACGGCCGCCCTTTGTGCACCCCCTCTGCACGCTCGCTGCCCACGCTGCACCTGCACGCGCATGTGAAGCTATCTAGTCTGTCGCGTCCCAATTGCTCCCAGGCCAAGCTTCAGACACACCGCACCGCCGCGGCTCCGATTTGGCCACTCTCCCCGCCAAAGCCCATTCGACAGCTCAACACCGCCAGTTGACGTTCCGCCCACAAATACTGCCAGCGCAGCTTAGGACCGATAACATAGCGCACCACCCCCAGGCCCTGCACCCAACTCGCCGTCCCCAGATCATGGCCGCAGTGGCATCGCAGCCGCCGCATGGTCAGCAGCAGCAGTACTACCAGCAGCAACCGCCCGCCGCAGCCTCGCCCGGCACCGCTCGCCGCCCGACGTCGCGACGGCCCAGTAATGGCGCGTCGCCCAACACGCCTACCTCCCAGAACTCCCCCCCGATGAACACCGCGCCCACCACCAACGGCAACGGCAGCGGACCCATGGCGCCCCCCAGGACCTCGTCGCACCGCTCGCCCAACACTGCATCTGCATCCTCGTCGTCACAGCCCTCGCGGACACGCGAAGAGTCACGCCGGCGGGAAAAGGACAGCCCTCGCCAGACCACCACCTCGACCCGCGCCCAGCCCGGCCACAGTCGTTCTGCCACCGCCATTGGCCAGCCGCCCGTAGGAACCAGCTTGCCCCGTGAAGAGAGCGCCGTCATAAATCGCATCGTCGTCTCCGACACCCAGGACGACATCGCCCGCGCCCAAGCACGCCAAGGAGACGGCCCATCCGTCACGGCTGGCGCAGATCTGACTCCCATCACCGGACTCAGTCTGGTCGGCAGCGAGGGCGTCGACGATGGCGGCCGCGGCGGAAGTGGAAGCGGAAGCGGAGGCGCAGTAGGAGGAAAGAGCAGACAGGACCACTCCAAGTCGGAGAACGCGAAGCGATCCAAATTTGGCAACTACATCCTCGGCCAGACGCTTGGCGAGGGAGAGTTCGGCAAGGTCAAGATGGGCTGGAAACGAGACAGTTCGGTCGAGGTCGCCATCAAGCTCATACGACGAGAGACCCTGGGGAGCAACTCGAACCGCCTACAGAAGATCTACCGCGAGATCCACATCCTTCGCGGCTTGGACCACCCCAACATCGTGCGCCTGCACGAGATGGTCGAGACTGAGCGCCATATCGGTATCATTCTAGAATATGCTTCTGGCGGAGAATTGTTCGACTACATCTTAAACCATCGCTACCTCAAGGACGGCCCAGCGCGCAAGCTCTTCTCCCAGCTCATATCTGGTGTTGGCTACCTCCACCGCAAGGGTATCGTCCACCGAGACTTGAAGCTCGAGAACCTGCTGCTCGACCGCAACAAGAACATCATCATCACCGATTTCGGATTCGCAAACACGTTCGACCCCAACGACGAGCTCAGCGAAGAGATTGAGTACAGACTCGGAGACAAGGACTACATAAGATCTCTGGGACTAGAAGGAACCGACGCAGCCCGCAGAGGTGATCTCATGCAGACCAGCTGCGGAAGTCCCTGCTACGCGGCGCCTGAGTTGGTCGTCAGCGATTCGCTCTACACCGGTCGCAAGGTCGATGTCTGGAGTTGTGGTGTTATTCTGGTGAGTTCCCCTAATCTTGTATCTCCACGCACTTGCTAACTGGATATAGTATGCCATGCTGGCTGGTTACCTGCCTTTCGATGACGACCCAGCGAACCCCGAGGGTGATAACATCAACTTGCTCTACAAGTACATTGTATCCACACCGCTCACCTTTCCCGAATATGTCACCCCACATGCAAGGGATCTGCTGAAGCGCATCCTTGTACCGGACCCACGCAAAAGGGCGGACTTGTTTGAAGTCGCGCGTCACAGCTGGTTGGCCGACTACGCGCACGTTGTTGGCTTCATTACCTCAAGCAACACGAACGCGGCAGAGGCCCAACAGGCGTCCGTCTACTCGAGTAAGCTTTCAGATCCACCTTTCACCAAACGCACAGGTACTGACGTGGTAGCAGAAGACACATTCGAGCCCCAGCCCACACTCGCTAGAAGCGCTTCTGTTCGTGAACCCTCGAAGCCGCACGCCGCGCCCGCAACCGCACACGGCGGCCTCCAGACGAAGCGCGAAGCGATCAACCAGGCTCCCTCCGAGAAGCCAAAGACCACCCGCGACACGAAGCGACGAACCGTGCAAGTCGAATATGTCGCGCCATCGTCGCAAACCGCCCGCGGTGAGGCATCCCCTCCAGTCGAGACAACTCCGAAAGCACGCGGCAAAGAGGCCGAAGTACCTCCCACCGATGGATACCAGTCCACTTCGAGCGCCAAACCTCGTTCTTCTGGCACAACCTACAACTCGACCAGAAGGCAGGAGCCTCAGCGGTCCGTCTCTGATTACACAGCTTTCGGCAATGCACCCCCATCTGCTACACGCCCATCCACTGGTGGAGCTCTGGGCACGTCGAGACTACCGTCGCGAGGAAACTCCTACGGACAGCCATCTGTCGCGACCGTCGCCCAGACAAACGCAGAGGGACGTTTCTCCCAGCCAAAGGGCAAACAATACTCCATATCGGCACCTTATGCTCAGCAGCAAGAGCCGTCTGAGGCAGCAGAGCCTCCCAACATCGGTCAGTCGAGCTCGCAGCGAGTGCAGTCTGTACAGGGTCCGCCACATGGCGGAGCTGGTGGCGGCCACAGGAGATCGAACACTGTTTCTTCGACTCTCGGCCGCATGACATCTATGTTCTCCGGTCGTCAGCCTTCTTATACGCAGGACCCCAAGGAGTCATTCACATCCACAGGTTCCTACGGCTATCCTGAAGAGAAGAAGCAGAAGAGTTACCCTCCCACTTCCATGGCTGGACCCATGTCCAACGAGGCGGTTTCTTCGACATCTGGCCCCAGAGCAAGCATGGAGTCAAGCCGACGAACTTCTTTCGGCTTCTCTAGGAAGAACACAGGCAACTCGGGCGACAACCCGAAATCCAGCCGCCGCTTCTCACTCCTTCCGTCTTCTCTCTCGAAGACTTTCTCTTCTCAGCGGGATAGCTTGCCAGCGCAGTCCTCCCACGAGCGACGCGGCTCCAGTTCTCGTCCTCGGGCTAGCTCGCGTCCCGGTGGGCCTTTCGGTCGCGTTACGGACTCGAGGTCTCCTAGTCAGAGCACCCAAGGAAGCAACATGCCCGGTCTCTACGATGGTCAACAAGACAGCAACTCCAGAATACGGCAGCCCAACACGAGCGCCCCTGGACCTTCCTCGGCGCCAGCGAACCAAACCCAGTTCAGCGGCTACAACCACTCGGCACCCGAGTTTGACGAAAAATTCCCCAACCCACAAGGAGCACACCCATCTGCCCAAGGAAACCGCCCGTACCGCCACCCCACGGACGACTCAGAGGCCGATATGTCGCAGTCACAGCAATTCAGTCAGCGAACTCCATCCAACCCCTACCCTGCAGGCATGGGTGGTGACGACTCCAACAACCAGCAGCAGAGGAAGACAGCCGTGCTACAGAAGAACCGACGTTTCGTGGATGCGTACGACGAACAAGGCAGCGGCAACAAGGGAAGTTCGGGTAGCTCTAAGAAGGTTATGGACTTCTTTAGGCGCATGGGCAAGCAGCGAACTAGCAGCCGTTAACGCGCCAGACGACAAGTCGATGATTCCTGAAATTGTGCCTCCAGGAAGATGGGCCACAGCAGGGCGTGTGGCCAGACAGGTGCTTGGAACGATCTGGTTGTTTGACATTGGTGTGGGTGTTTTGGGAGCATACTGGCGCATTGTCTACGTTTCTTTCCTCTTCCTCTCTCTTTTCCCTTCCTCTTGGAACTTGTTCGCTCTGCTTGTTCTAGCTTGTGCTCGCTGGATACCACATATTCACGCACATGCGACTCTGTTTACGCTTTTTTTATACTCTTCCAACCATCATCAGCGTGCGGCATGCTGAGGTAATTATTGCATTAGCAGGCGTTTTCTTTTTTTTCCTTTTCCTTTTTTCACTTGATGGCAACGCAAGATTGTGGGTTACGTTGCCAGGTAATCTTTACTCTCTCAGCTCACTCTTCTTGGAGAGGGAGATGAGGCCGCTTGTTTAGTGTAGTCGTAGTTGTAGTATACAGGGTTTTGGTGAGGCGGTGGAAAGTGGAATTGATATGTTGGAATGTTCGAAATTGTTGATCTGATGCGTGAGATTAATGCTTAATTTGTTTTGTGAGATTGGGAACGCTATAGGGTTTTTGTTCAGCTTGTAAAAGTCTACGTGAAGTGGACTGAAAATACGTCACACACCTTGACACGCACCAAGGTAGTACTACCTCAAGGTAACGGATGTGAAATGACGTAGAATAGCAAAAGACTACTCACTCAAACACAATCAATCACAGAGCATTGCAACGCTAATGAACGATCAAGTACTACCGCTAATCCATCTGCACCCCATCTATATAACCTTATCACATAGCCCAGGGTATCATCCGGTCTAGTTGCAGCCCCATGAACAAACAAAGACCCTGGCAAATGTCACAAACTCAACCGCCTTGCACCCTCCCACGAGAAATGCTCTATGAAGGCGGCAACTGCCCACCCTCCTTCGTCTTTCCCACAGGCGGGTTCGGCTTAGTACCCCCAGCGGAGTTCAAGCTACTCAAGTAGCAATTCCAACCCAGGGAAATCACGTTAACAACCAAGACGCGCATCTCCTGAGGCACGTATTTGAAGTTGGTAAACTGGACCCACGGCCAAACCATCAAGTTCTTCTGGTAGCCCGGCAAGTACGCGTCCTTGAGGCGCTGGACGGGCGAGTTGCCCTCCATATAGGCCATGGTGGACAGGAAGAGGGCCATGTTGCAGGGCGCGAAGAGGAACTGGTCGCAGGCTACGCGCGCGAGGATGGTGCCGTTTGTGGATTGCAGGTTTACGCGCTTGACGAGGAAGTCGAACCATTTTGTGGCGGCGGGGCCGAAGATGCCTGGGCGTGGTTGTTAGTATGGCGGATGGAAAGGGGTATGGAGGAGGGGGAGACGTACAGCCTCCGTAGGCGGCCATGCGTCCTGTACGCGCGAGGTCGTGCTTATCGAGGCCGCGGCGCTCGACTCCTTGCTGGGCCATTGTGTCGCCTGTTGCGAAGAGTACCTGCAGCATGCCATGTCAGTTTCCGTGTTTCGACATGCCAGCTGCTCGATCGATCCCTCTCTCCTTCTTGTATATTGATTGGTCGGATGCGCTTATCGGCCTGCTCGCTGGCTGGCTGCCAAGTCGCATTGCGTCGCGCAAAGAGGGATTGAGGAATCGCAGTTTGAAATAAAAGACGTGCATACCGCGGTAGTGATACTCTGCGTCAGATAAGGCGACGTCCTAAGCTTTGCCTGGTACCTATCATCCGAATTAGCATTGTCCCCTTTCCCATGAGACGGTTCTCCACCGCTTTTCCCAAGTGACGTACCAGCGAAACGCCATTTTGAAGGTGATGGGAGAAGACAATCGCCTCAGCAGCTAAAGATGTAGCACGTATAAATACGACTGAGAGCGAGCGACCCGACCGCGGAAAAAAAGGGTGCGAGAGTGGAGAAGGTGTGTGTGTGGAAAAAGAAAGTCGAGTAAGTCTAGCAGCGTAAGTTTGGTGAGCTTGCGGGACCCGATGATGTCGTGCAGGGTCCCGCGCCCGCACATGGCGGTCGGGGAGCTTCGTTAGCTTTTGAACCCCTTGATCTCCACTGTCAGGCTATCGGGCCTCGACCGTGAACAAGCATTTATTCACGTACACAAATCTAGATGCAAGTGCCAAAACAAACAGGGCTCACTGGCATGATGAGCAAGACAGAGTCAGTTCATAACGCAATTCAATTCCGAGCTCGTCTGTTCATGGTGGGGTATAATATGAGCAGACACCTAGTTACAAAAAGGACCGACAGTTGTTGTACAAAAGGTCGTAAAGGAAGAAATAAGGAAACAATGCGGGTTGGTATAACTCCTCGTACGTGATGCGACATTGCAATCCGTCCCATCTTCAACCTGATATCTCCGCATATAGCCCAAAGGAATCCCTAGATGAAAGAACGCCAGTCCCGCTGATCTCATCCGGGTATGATGAAGCTATGCTCGCAGAAAGCAGGTATCCAAGAAGTCATGTCGTAAATTTTGTGTAATGGGGTATGTAAAAGGGCGCCTAGTCGATTTCCATCCGTTGTGATGGCGCAGGTCCGCTCAATGATGGCATCTCTGTGTTGTATGTCTTGTCGTTCTGGACGATCTTGTCGTTGACATGGGGCTTCAAGCCCTTGTTGAAGTTGTGTGTGCACAAGCACGCGGTGACAATGGTGATGATGAGTAGGAGGATGGTGAGAATGGCAAAGGCAGTCAGCGACTTGCGGGCTGGCTTGTAGTCCTCCTGACGGCTGGCATCGGCGACCCACATCCGGATGAGCTTGAACAGGAAGTAGCCGAGAGCAATGAAGTAGACGACGATGATACCAATCATTCCAGCGACAGACTCGCGACGGACCCACCAGGCGGCGAGGAACAAAAGGAAGAAGGTGATGACGAGGGCGGCTGCGGTAAGAATGAGTTCGACTGTCTTGGTGTTCTTGACGACGACCAGAAACTGCACGGTGAAGGCCAGGAAGAAGAAGAAGTCGAACTTGAGGAGAGCGATGTAAATCTACGTCACAGTTAGTAGGGCGCGCATAGGTGATGTTGGGCAAGCAGTACCTGGTAAGTCAGATAGCGCCTCTTCAGTCTTGTGTCGGCACTGATGCGCTTGTAGATGGTCCAGGCAAACTCATCGTACAGCTTCCATGCTTCGAAGGCGAAAATGAGAGTCGCAACAGCCATCAGCACGGGCAGAGCGATGAGCATAGGCTTGACGTCGTCCCAGAAGTCTTGGGGGATGAAGCGGCGCGTGTTGAGGTCGTCGGCAGCGTCCTTGATCTGGTCGAATTGGATAGCGGCGTAGATGAGAATGCCGATGTTGTACAAAACGAGACCGATGACCTGAATGGTGTTCTTCATGCGCAGGGCATCCCAGGTGAGGAAGAGTTGGTAGACGTAGCCGAACATGAAGACGGCGAGGAAAGTGGGAATCGTGCGGGTCTCGTTGGCGCCTGCACCAGAGGCCGCGAAATGGATCTCATTCTGGAACTTGCTAAAGACATATCTGATGGGGAGTTAGCAGGCGCATGGTGGTGAGGGTGGCGCAACGGCAGACGTACGACTCTAGGGCGAGGGCAATGCCGACCTGGCAGATGGCCGTGAGCATAAAAGCCCAGGTCCACCGCGTATTCGGAATGTACATCCTCGGTGGACGGCGCACAACGGGCGGGAGGGTGGTGGGGAAGCCTTCGCGGTGGTGATACCCCCCAGGCTGGGTATCGAAAGAGGGCTGCGGTGGGTATGTTGGTTGATACGTCGTGTTGGGGTAGGGCGCGTAGCCTCGGTCGAGGGGTTGGCCTCCTAGGAGGGAATGGCGGGCCTCGTGGTGAGTAATTTTGGCTATGGTGGCAGCCGCGATGGGCGGCTGGAGCGTGGGGATATAGAGGCGGGTGGTGAGGCGGGCGTGGTGGTGCGGCGCAGACAAACTGCGACCTGTGTCGTGGTGCGGTGTGTAGGGCTGCCGGGGTACTTGAGACAGAGGGCGGGCGCTGGGCGGACTGCTGAAACCAAGGGAGTCGCTGTCGTCGGGGGAGCAGGTGAGCGCGCGTCGCTGAAACTAGTATCTTGGCTATGCGGAGAGGCCGAAGAAGCAACAGGCGATGACGAGCGACGGGTCGGAGATGGGGATACTTGGTGATAAGGAGCGATATCGACGGACAACAATGCGAGCGAGCGGCGGGAGGAGGAGTTGTTTGTTAGGACTTGGGGGCGTGGGCGGAGATGGGACGGCTGCTGCTAGGTGGACGCAGGTGCTGAGATGTGCGCAAAGTAGCGCCTGGGAGAGCCCCGGCCGGTGTGGAGAAAGGCTGAAGGGGGTCTCGCCGTAAGACCCGCTCGCTGCTCCGTGTTTACTTCAGTCAACGGTAGCCTGGGTGAGGCTTTGTGGATATCAAAATACGAAGCACGAGAATGCGCACGTCGGGCGGTCTGACTTCTACAAGTACGGCGCGACTGTCATGCTGCGGCGCGGCCCAAGCCTTTGGCTGCTCAGCTGCCTGTCGCTTTCGGCATCCTCTCACGCGCACAAGGCTTGGCCCCAGCTGCTGCTGAACCATCGCCTACCTGCACCGCCCGGCCATCTCCGCTGCTCATTGGCTAGTCTGCGCTATCTTTAGATTGCATCTGTGGCGCAGGCCTTGAGCACTACGGTACGAGTCCAGCGCAGTGGAGCTCAATCTGCCGTCATTTTGCGCGACACCGACAGCTTTCCCGTCACTTGCTTGGGCCAATCACACAGCCATATCTGACATCATTAAGGACGCGTAGCGCACAGGGTCGCCGTTTCGACTGACGCAGTATCGGCCCGCCAAAAGCAGCCCCATCGCGAGTCGCGCCTCTACCACCACCACGACACCCACGCGCCGCAGCCATGACGTCTGGTGAGTCTGGGATTCTAGGGTCCTGGCAACGCGGCACCTACTGATGCTCCTCCAGCAGAGTTAATCCTCCAGAAAGCTGCCGAGGACGGCTCCCTCGATTCGTACGTCTCCACCCCAGAGCCCACGTCCGGCGCATGCAGCATCTAACGCGCCCGTGTGCAGAGCAGAATGGCCAAAGACACTGCAGTACATCTTGGATCGCCTGGATGAGGTAATCCCGAGCTACCCATACCCACAGCCATCAACCCTGACCCTCGCAGATCATCACCGACTTTCCCAAGCCACCCGCAGACGCACTTCCCAGGCCGACCACGTCCGCAACCACCGACCTGCCCTCGCGACCCAACACCTCCAATGCCATATCGAGCCAAGACTCGCATGCCACCGACAAGGAGAATGCACCGCCCGCCACGCCCCCGCGACCGCCTGTGCCCGCCTTCTCCGCCTCCACCGAGTCGCAAAGCGTGCCAACAGACGTTACCACCTTCTACTCCTCCATACGTTCCACCCTCTCCAAGAACTTCGCGAGCCATCCCCCGCATACCGTCCAACGCCTAGCTGAACTCATCCTCGAGCCCAAGAAACGCTACCGATACCTGCCACCCTACCTCCGCGCACTCGACCGTGTCGTCTCCGTCTCCTCGCCCCTCACCATCTTCCCTCTGCCACAAGCCGTGCTGCCGACTTCCAGCGGACTGCTCAATGGCACCACATCCACCACTACGCAAACCGCGCAGCTGGGTTCAGATGAGGCACTGGGCGGGGCCCTACTTACGCCCATTCCTTGGCTTCAGAACCGCGGCCAGAACGAGCTTATTTCAGAGAGCACCGAAATGGTCGACGGTCCCAACGGTGCTGGACGCATAGAAACAGTGACGGTGGGAATGCTGAGTGGTCAGCGGGCAGAATCTCCTACCTCCAATGTAGCTCAAATTGCTTCGTCACACCCCGAGGGCGAGACGCTGCCGTCTACAGGGCCCGTCACTCAAGGCGAACTTCTGCGCCAAGAACAAGAGGCCGGCATCGTTTTGAACAACCCACACAGCATGACCACGAGCCCGACAAGAACTACATTCGGCGAGATGGAAGGCGGAGGTACCATTGTAGACACCGTCGAGGGCGAGGAAGAAGCGCCGCATGCCCGAGGTCCAGAGGTTATCGGCATGGAAGATACCGGTCCGCAAAAGCAGGGAAAGCTCAACATTGAAGGAGCCATTGGCAGGCCGAGCCTCGACCACAAGAGTCCAGAGGCCAAGTTACCAGCCGAGACAGAAGCCAAGGATCAAGAGATGAAAGATGGTGGATCCGAGAAATCTAGCGATGCGAAAGCTGGAGACAAAGAGGCCAAAGAGGAAGCGCCAGCAAAAGAGGAGACGAAAGATGCAAAGGACGTGGAAATGAAGTCGGATGATTAGGCGTCAGACACTTCTCGTGAAGAGGGAGAGACCACTTCGAACACAGTCGTTGGCGAGATCTTGAATCTGCTGAAGTCATATATACCCTCCTGATGTTCCGCCTCCTGGGTCTTGTCAGCCAGGCAGATTTGACGTTCTACGGCGTTCAAGCAGATTTGGATAGGAAGAGAGTGAGAGTTATGCAACGGCTGATATCTCGACAGAGTGCACAGGAGTCAAGATCAGAGGTATGGGGCAAGTGACCGGAGTGCAGTAGAAAGACTTGAATAAGACACTGGCACGAACGCTGTAGCAGTCTGGATGGATACAGATAGTTGCTATCATCGTGCTCTAATTACTAGCATCATTCAGCCATTGGTTACGAAGCACTTGATAACATCGTCAAATTCCGGCGCAGCCATCACTCAAGACCCACTGCCGTCTCAATGTTTTCTTATATTCACCTGCAGCCATCATGTCCACTTATCTCAACAGGCCAAAGCACATCTCACTGAACACATGGAAAACAACTGTCGGAAATCTATGAATAAACTGTAAGTTTATATCGCTATAGAATTCCGCCAGGCCTAATACATCACCACCATCTAATCAACCTTCTTCCACCAAAGAATACCCCTATACCCATTCCCTCGCTCACTGCCAATTTTCAAATACTTAACCTCCTCCCCATTCTCCTCCACCTCAACAATCGTATAATTCCTCTTCCCCTTCTGCCCCTCCCAAGTTGGCACATTCGCCACCGTAAGCGGACCGTGGAAAATCTGGCCCTCCGTCTCCGTCGCAGGTATCTCCTCGTTAACACTATACGGGCCCGCGTACCCGATACTGTGCTTGCCAACGAGCGCCCAATCAGCGTCTGAGTCGTTGGGCTGGTACGGGAAGGTGAGGTTAGGTCGGAATTCAGGTTCCGTGGCTGTGATGGTGGCGGACATGAAGCCGGATTCTGTGTAGATGAGGAGGCCGACGGGGGCGTTGCCGTAGGGTAGGTCGGGGATGGGTTCGCCGTTTCGCGAGCTGGATGTGTTTACCAGGGCGTAGGTTCCTGATAGGGCTTTGAGGATGGGGTTGGTGTCTGTGTTGTCTCTGGCTTTGGGAGGGTCGGTGGGTTCTTCCTCTTCGGTTCGGGGCTTGATCTTAGCTGGTTCCGCCTTGTCGCAGGGGCTGGGGGGGTCGGTGGGCTCAGGGTTTGCGTAGGCATCTCTGCGCAACTCGGTGATTGGCTCCTTTTCGTTTCTCTTGCGTTGTCCGTCTTCAGTCTTTTGACGTGGGACTATGACTTGGGGTTGGTCACTAGGACCAGTGGGCTCAGGGTCCGCTGCTCTGCGGGCGTTGGTGATGGGTTCATCTTCTCCATCACTTCGAGGTAGGATTTCGTCTGCTACGGGTAGGTCACGAGGACTAGGAGGCTCAGTTGGCTCAGGAGCCTCGGCCTCGTCTCGACGAGGCATACCGCGGAGTTGCAGAGTCTCCGGCGGGTCAGTGTGCTGGCGTGGGGCATTCTGTCTCTTCCCTGGAGCTTGAGGCGCGGGTGTAGGGGGAACCTCGCGTTTAGGTGGTCTGAGGATTGAGTCTTGTCTTCGGACAACTGCTTCCGCAGCTGGAGTCGCAGGTGCGAATGGGGGTGGTGGTACGAAAGATTCCTGGCGCTGGACCAGTTCGGGCGCGGGCGTGTGAGCGTCGCGTTTGCCTCCAGGGGCGTACCATACAGCACTGTCCTGCCTTCGGACAGCTGCGAATGGGGGTGGTGGTACGAAAGACTCCTGGCGCTGAACCAGTTCGGGCGCGGGCGTGGGAGCCTCGCGTTTGTAATGGTCAGTCCATTGGCGTTTATCCCATTCGGGTACTGCGAAAGACTCCTGGCGCTGGACCAGTTCGGGTGAGGGTGTGGGAGCCTCGCGTTTGTAGTGATCAGTCCATTGGCGTTTGTAATGATCACTCCATTGCGGCGCCGCAGATGCCAGAGAGGCGAAGATAAGTACAGGAGCAATAGACACTCGCATCCTGTCGTATAAGATCGGCGGTGATGCTGGTAACAGTTGAGCACTTTACAAGCGGTATCAGACTGGAAACATTTCGCTGCGCATGAAGCAGACAGGGTGCTTTATACCCAGCGACGCAGTGACATGATCGACATCTGAACCACTTCGTTACACACGATCTGGACGACGGAATTGTCCTTCAGGCGTCACAATTACGCCGAATCGATATCTCTTGTCCGTGCAGGCCAAGCGTAGCGTGAGCGAGTGTCAATTTCCGGGATGTGGCCGTCGGCGTTTTGCGGGGGATCCTCGCCCAAGTCGATCCGAGAATCGATCCTTTTGATCCCCAATCTGGAGCGCATAGCTGAGCAGCCCATCTTTAAAAGATGCTAAGTCTTTCGCAAACAGTGTCGGGAATGTTGTGTGGGTTCTGAGATTGAGATGTTGAGTTGACGGTCGGGAATAAGTCGCTCTGCCAAGGTACCACAGGTCACATGTTGGGGCTGAGCACGTAAGCATCCATCGTGTAAACCTTGGAAACGACCGTTAGTGCGAAACACCAAGACAATCTATAGGGAACGACTTACAAGATGTCAGCACGATGTACGGTTACAGCCTGACAGCGGCATCAAGCCAGGAGACTGGCGTGTCTAGCATTGTTTTGCGGCGCCGAAGTTTCACCACCGCCACGATCTTGTCTGTCAAAACCCGGGAAAGTGAAGACCCTAAGGTTGGTGATGCAATTCACCAGTCGGCCCCCAAGGCTTGGTGACCACCGCGACGGCTGTGGTGTTGATCTTTGCGCATCAGCGGCAGGAGCATCCCTCATCTCTGTGTCCCCGCCAAGGTCTTCTCGGTCCAACTTCACAGCCTCGATCTGCAGCTGCTCCATATTCGCGACATGGACGTCGAAGTTCTTGCGATATCCACTGGTATCGATGATTTCGCTTCCCTCCGGAACTGCCCATTGTCCCTTCACGTACCGTCGTCTATGCCTGCACATCGAGCTCCTAGTAACGTCTCTCGGAGGCCCGTTGCGGCTCAGCGGGATGACGTAGTGAGGGCGAATAGGGTTCGAGCCGTTCGCGACTGGTGTAGCGGGAATAAGCTCTCGTGTGACCTCGAGTGGAGTTGTGCGAAGAACGCCCATCCTAGGCCTTTTTGGAGAAGGCTCGAGGAACTCTTCTGAGAGTGAGCATGATGCTTTACGGAGCACATCCACGTCAGCATCTGTGCGAACGTAAACGTCTTCGTTCCATGAAACGCTTGCGCCTTCTCGGCAGCGCTTTCGCGTCGGCAGTTGCTCTGCGACATCGGTCCTTTGAACCTTAGGAATATCGGAATCGTTGAGAAGCTTATGCTGGATTTTCTTGAGCGATTTCCATCCTAGATCATGTTCAAGACCATCTCGGTCAGGGAAGTCTGGATCACTTGCGATTGTCCAGCGCCGACCACGGCGTTGACTGAAGAACTCGCAGTCCTCCTCAACACGACCGATGAAGCCATTGTGTTCAGTGTCTTTGTACCAGTGCAGTGCAGCTGTAGCACTGTACTGCTTCCTGAGTCGGACATGTTGCACGTAAACGTCGTTGTTCTCAGGAGACTGTTTCGTTTCCCAGGCCAGCTCCATCTCGGAAAGATCTTCTATCTCGTTGATCAAGTTGACTAAGTTTCTCTTGCAGTGTCTGTAAGACACATCTGTTCCATTCACATTCTTCCCCTTCTTACCACCCAGACTGGCGACATGGTAAGTCGACTTAGCATAGTGGCCCTCGAGGTTCTCTTTCCATTGAGACAAGCCATCATGGGCGTTGATGAACTCTTGGATGTGCTGGAGCGTCTTCATTGAGGCATCTACCAGACACATCGGGCACATTGCTTTGGCGTAGTTCTCGCTATAGACGGGATGGATCGTGTGTCCACATGCGTTTAGAGGCGGATGTTGAGGTGGTTCCGATCGACGGTTTGGCGCGAAAGTTGATTCATGCTTCGTCGGGCGGCCATTCGGTGGCGCCGTTTCATGGCTGTGCTTAGAATGCGTTTGTGGTGTTGAAGAGGGACTGGAGTCCATCGCTTTCTTTCCCGAAGAACGACCGTCCAATGATGTTCGCTTTTTCTTTTTCGCTGGTGAAGGTTGGTTTACCCCGTTACCTCCGGACTCGTCTGAATTGGCGCGTTCTTTGCGCTTGCCTATGGACGTATTGGCGTCATGTGTTCTTGGAGATGGCTTTTTCGCCGTGGCCGCCGACTTCGCAGGCCGCGCTGGAACTGGGGATTCGGGAACGCTAAATGAGCCCATTTTGTTGGATATTATGCTCGTAAGCTTCGTGTACGCAGATGTTGCGACGGTGGGGATGTGTTGGAGGAACGAGTTCGAATGCACAGAGGACGTGAGTTGTGGCGCGTTGAAAAGCACTGCAATACCGTTGAGCGCCATTGTAGAGAAAGGACGCTCGGACTGAAATTGTGTGACGTCAAACGCTGTTAACCTTGCGCTGTTGTAGTTGTTGTAAGGGAGTGAAATCGGTGAGTCTTCGGCTTTCACTTCCACTTCTCAAACATCCACCGACGATGCTATGCAAGGCACGGTTGAGATAAACTGACATGTCTTAGCGCTATTGCATGAGAAAACGCGCGTAAATTGAGTTTGCACGAAAATACCACATGTGGATTGTAAGCCTTGGTTTTGATGTATCTCAACCATGGTTCTCAGCGAAGTTCGGATGGCCCGTAAGTACGCGAGTACGCCGACTGTTTTGTATGAAGGTTTGTTTCAACATCAACCTGGAGCGGACCCTACGTTAACGGCGGCTGAAGTAAAATATGTATGAGACACCTTGTAAGGCAATCAAAACACATTTGATGCAAGTGTCTGTAGGTGTCTACCCACTGGGAAGGCTCCCAGTGTAGCCAGCAAGCGGTACAATGACTAAATGTTTCACGACGTCCCTAAGGCTGACAGAGAAGTACGCGAATGATTTACGGGTTTGGCATCTTAGAATAAATCCTAGATGTTGATGCATGAACTGTCAAATGTTGAACATAAGTCTTTGATCCATTTGTACAATGCTTTCTTCTACAACCAAACTCAGACCTACGCGTCAACGCATTCCCAGCTCTCAACAACATCAGGGTTACCGCCCTTGTACTGGTTGACCTTGGGGAACTTGCAATGAGCGCGCTCAAACTCAACGCCTAGAGCGACCGTGTCGTTGACGAACTTCGTTCCGATAAGTGTCTCGGGTGCGTTGCCGTTTTCTACCCAGTCAACCAAAGCCATGAGTACGTTGTGGCTCGTCTCATATCCGTTGACCTCGCCCACGCTCTGGCCAATGGCGTGCGCACCCTCTCCCCCACCACAGTGACCAGTTCCACTGACAAGGAAGTACCTGTAGAACTCGTCGAGCTCTTCAGGCGACAGACCCATAGTAGAAGTGACGTGTTCGTAGTAGCGAGCAGAGTTATCGGATGAGATAACAAAGTCCGCACCGCCATGCCAGTGTAGCACCTTGGCGCCGCGGTCCTTCATTCCGCTCAAATCACCCTTGAAGGACTCGATTCCAAAGAGATTCAGTTTTGCGGCGTAGTCGTAGTCCTCGGAGCTAAGAGTCGCAGGGTCCCAGGTAGGGTCGTTGTAGATAGCGTAGCGGAACCAATCTGTTGTGTAGGGAAAGGGCTGTCCGTTGATGATAGCGCCAGCCGCAATCACCTCAGCACCAGGCTGCAGACGGGGATAGACTAAGTCTCCTGCATCATTGAGAAGTGGCGAGTAAACTCCCTTGACTGTCTCTAGCTGCTCGGGCGTAAGGCAGGTAGTGGTGTTGCCGCCCTCAGCGCAAGCTAGGCCCGAAGGGTCATACTGGCAAAGCAAGGGAGCCTCAAGGATGCCATCCTCGAGATTGTCAAGCTTGTCGCATTGCTTCAAGACATCAGCGTGAATCTGCACCCACTTTGACTGCGGAACGAAAGCGGACGACGAGTTTGCTGGGCCAGTGAGGGTGTAGAAGTGTCCACTCCATGAGGTAAGGTTGTTAAAGGCGAAGGCTGGTGCGCCCGCAACAATGCCGTCGAAATCGTCTGGGAAATCTTGGGCAGACTTCATACCCTGTCTTCCTCCGGTGGAGCATCCAAGGTAATAGGACTTGTCGTGCGGTTTGCCGTAGAAGTCTTTGGTGATCTGCTTTCCGACCACGACACCAGTATGTAAACTGATATTGATTAGCCAACTTCCAGCATGCCAACACAAGGATACTTACGCTCGGTACGCGAAGTCTTCCACAACGTCTGAGTTATTGTAAAACGGCAAGCCACTCGTGCCATCGTGACCGTTGTTGGTTCCAACCGCAGCGAAACCTAGACCCACCGCATAGGCCAAGTCGTCGTAACTGATGCAACCATTCAAACCTCCATTGCCACCAGAGAGGAATCGACCTGTCCAGTTGGCTGGGAGGAACGCCTCCATCCTGAAGCCAGAACGCTCAGATGTCGACACATTGAGCGCGACGCGGCACATGTCCGCTGTGATAGCTGGCGGTGCTGCGGCACATGTTTCGTCGTATACGGGTACAGTCAGGTTCGTACCAGCGGCGACAAACTCGGCTGTCGTAACAACGCCGCCATCGATGTGAAGTTTAGACGCAAGTTCCGCACACTTCGAGCTGAAAGCGGCCGGTGCCGTGCCGTTTGTGGGGTAGGATGCTGACTGTGGGGCGGCGAATACGACGGAAGGCGCATTCAGCAGCGCACATTGGAGTGACTTATCGAGCCTCATCTTGACAGTAAGCCAGATAGATTGAGTAAGAACCTTAATCCAAGATTTTGGGAATGCATCTTCTCTTTATTCTACCGAAAACTGGGTCTTCGTCACGGTACATTACTAGCGTTCGCCTCCGTGCCTGGGGCAGGATAAACGAATAACAGAAGCTGGGGCATATTTGGGGTGCTCCGTTATGCAGCCCTGCAGGGACGCGCCGCGATGACGATCTTTGGCGACACCAAACACCGAATTGTACAAGAAGCATGCGAAGAAGCTGGGGTAAAGGTCTACTACCGAGGCAACGCTGATAGGCTCACGTGATCGCACTTCAGATTGAATGTTTCGTTCTGTTGCACAACTGCCGACGGGTAATCATGCTGGGTGTACGCGTAGCTGGTGTACTTGGTGATGCCGATGCATCTGCCGATGAGGGCGCGGAGGCGACACTAAGAAGGTGGTTACTTGCTGTAGAACATTTTAGCAAAACATATAAGAGCCGGCCCGATTTGGCCTCTTGTCATGTCCTGTCAGTGCTGTCGTGCGATCGTTGAAGGTTGGGGCCGGCGCTGCGCGTCATGCGGAACATTGAAGCCGATGGGCGGAGTTCTGCCGCCAGGGGAGGAGCGATCTGCGCGTGCGGGTGGGCCCAACGGTGTATTGATTATAAGTCGGGGTATTGATAACAAATCGGCGTTCCATCCAAATTGCGATGGACTTGAAATCGGTAACTGGGATCGCGGAAATTGAGCGACTTTTGGTCGATGAAGCAGGAATAACATTTACTCGCAGGGCATGTACCCCTTAGGAACTAATCAGGTACCATACTCCGCATCCATACAGCACTAGCAGCATCGACAAGTTCCTTGCATGCAGTCGCAACTCCTCACATACAGCTCCCCGGGACCTCCAATCGCATTCCTACAATCTCGAGGACGTAGCAGAACCCTTTATCATGTCAGCCGTCCTTCGCAAGCAATAGAAAGACAGATACTATCCTTCATGCCACCTCATACCTTCCAAACCTTGCCGGCAAACTCCTCAACATCCTGCCAGAGCTCTTTCGGTTTTTCCAGAGCAGCAAAATGTCCGCCGCTTTCGTGCTGCTTGTAGAATACCAAGTTTGTTTCCTTCTCCAAGATGCTCTTGATGCCTGGGGCCAGTTCTCGTGGGAAGAACGAGAAACCGAGTGGCTTCTTAGGCGCACCGATGTCCCTAGCACCCGACCCAAAGAGCGCGCGATAGGGATAGATAGAACGAGCAAAGCTTTCGGTGAACCAGTAGAGTGACACATTGGTGAGTGTCTCGTCGAGGGACGGGTCCTCATCGCTCCATTCAAGAAACTTCTCACCGATCCTGAAGGACATTAGTGGAGACATTTCTCTACGTAGAACAATGACAATACCATGCAAGAAGTGCGAGCGGGCTCGATGCCAACACATTCCCAATCGTACTGGGTCTCGAGCCATGCTCCTGAGCGTAGGCCGTTCCGCTAGTTGCCCATTCCTTTGCGTAACCGAGTGATTTCTTCTCTACCTCATTCAAAGGAGTGTTCTCGTCCGGCTTAGGAAGACCACTTATCAGGTTCACTGGTACATCAGAATCAGAGTAATCGATATATGGAGTTGGACTTACAATGCAATGCTACACAGGAGTCGTACAATTGGCTCATCATTTGCGCCGTAAAGCTGCCAACGTCTCCTCCCTGGGCGAGGTACTTGTTGAAGCCCAGATTCAGCATCAGCTGGTTCATGACGCGACTGCTGTCTGCCAGAGTCCATTCCTTATCTACCGACTGCACGGTACTCAGGGTGTACCCGGGCAGTGAGGGCACGACGATGTGGTATGGTAGGTCCTTGGCTGAATACTTCTCCTTGATCAACGTCAACATAGGCAGAAATTCGAGGAAACTGCCTGGCCATCCGTGCATGAAGATGATGGGGATGGCATCTTTCTTCTCAGAGAAAAGAGCGACAAAATGCATATCGACGTCCTCGATTTGCATCTTGTAGTTCGGGAACGAGTTGATGTGTTTTTCTTGCGCGCGCCAGTCGTACTTGTTCAGCCAGTAGTCCTTTGCATCGGACAGCCACTTGCGGGACACGCCAAAGCGGCGGTCTTCCTGTCGTCCTTCCCAAGTTTCAGGTGCCAGCTTAGAGAGCTGGAGGAGTTGACGCCATTCCGAAATGCTCTGGTCAGAGACATTGAGAGTGAAAGGTTTGGCGGAGTCGGGTGGTGAATAAGACATGTTCGTGATGAAAGAGGTGTTTTCAGGTTTACTGGAGATCAGGCATCCGCGGAGAGCATTCGACCCTTTTATACTCGCCAGACTACACACGAATTATAGTGGGTTTCGCTAGGCAGCCTTCACAATGGAGTGGGGTACATGTACTATCCTGGGCTACGGGCGGAATGAACAAGTCCACCATCCGCTGTGGATCTCTCCGGACCAAGGAGATTCCGTGGAGCCCTTGGAGTGGTTCCGGTGCCTCCGAGCATCTACTACTGATCGTACCTTGGGATTCCATGTTGGTGATTACAGTTCGCTAGTTACCTGCGCTTCAGTCTGGACCTCGGTTCGTACGCTAGGCCAGGGAAACAGTAACGAGAGGAGACGAATCAAGTGTCTAAAGTCAACTAGTAGCTTGCAAATACAAAGGGTGAGCAGGGTGTGCGAAGATATCTCTCGGAACGGAAACAACAGTATCCAGAGGTTATATATTAATCCGACGCTTTCCGGTAAGTGCGACGCGTCTGAAGCGCGTCGGTGCTTACGTTGTTGTCGTCATCGCCGTAGTGGGGCAGCCCGCCCCGCGATTTGGCATCTGCTAGTTCTGGAACTTTTTCTACAATGAACTAGCGACTCACGCATCAGGTGTGAATCACACTTCCTGTCCAAGCCTCAATCGCAACAAACTTCACACCATGGCCCCAAATCTGGTTGCTGCGATTGATCTGGCTGCTTACACAAAATCTGCCCAAGGTCTTGATGTTCAAGCGCTGTCGTTTGTCGGCAACGTTTTTGTTCGAGTCACCGACGAGACCATCGATGAGACCCTCTCCCACCTGAAGCAATCGGTAGGCCGCTTCGCCAACTATCTAGGTGTTGCTTCCGTCACCTCAATCGACGATGTCGTATCTCTCCTCGATGCCGGCGCCGCCAAGGTATTCGTTACCCGCCAGCAATTAGATCAGCTCAAGACAATGAAGATCGACCAAGACAGGATAGTGCTGTGCTTGCCGGGAAACACAAAGGAAGAGATCATAGAAGCTATCGCGGGCACATCAGTGGACATCTACTCCCACCAAGTGGAGGATGTTGGCCTTGTCGAAGCATGGCTAAAGGACTACGGAACAGATCGCCCCAATGTCTTCGTCTCGTTTGCGAAGCCGAGCATGGAGAGCGTTCTGACCCTAGCAAAACTATCCGCGATACCCATCATCTCCGCCGAAAACCTCACGGTCGACCCCTCGAAACAAACCAACGCGTTGAGCGTCGCAAAGCTGTTCATGGCCAACGCAACGAGCGACCGATCCGACGGCCTTTTCACAACTCTCGTCACAGATGAGCGGGGTGTCGCCCTCGGGCTCGTATACAGCAGCGAAGAAAGTGTCGCGGAGAGTCTCAAGACTGGACGGGGTGTATACCAGAGCCGGAAGCGAGGGTTGTGGTACAAGGGCGAAAGCAGTGGTGATGTCCAAGAGCTGGTGTCATTAGCGCTGGACTGCGATAGCGACTGCCTGCAGTTTGTGGTGCGACAGAAGGGCAGGGGTTTCTGCCACCTTGCAACTCCCACTTGCTTTGGCGAGTACACCGGCCTGTCGAAACTACAGAAGACCCTCCAGAGTCGGAAAGATTCAGCGCCGGAAGGCTCATACACTGCGCGACTCTTCAACGACTCACAGCTGTTGAGGGCAAAGATACTAGAGGAGGCCACCGAGCTGTGCGACGCGAACACCAAAGATGAAGTTGCGTTCGAAGCTGCTGATCTTTTCTACTTTGCTCTCACCAAGTGCATCGCGTCTGGCGTGTCATTAGAGGATGTCGAGCGCAACCTCGACGCGAAGAGCATCAAGGTCAAAAGGCGACAGGGTGATGCTAAGCCGGCCTTTGCCGCCCAAGCAGCTGCAGCAACGAACGGTGCGACCAACAGTACAACAAACCCCCCAACGAAGGAAGAGATCAAGGAAGCCGCTTCAGTGCCTAAGAGCAAGGATGACCCCGCCGGCACAAAGGACGGTCGCATTGCGATGCGAAGATATGCAACCAAAAACGAGACGCCAGAGACCATCAGCGCCACCCTTCAACGACCCTCCCAACGCTCGACCGACAAAATCCTGGGTATATGTCTACCAATCATCGAGGCGGTCAGAACTCGCGGAGATGCTGCGTTGCTAGAATACACACACAAGTTCGAGAAGGCTACTTCGCTTACCTCGCCAGTGCTGAGGGCACCATTCCCTCCGGAGCTCATGCGGTTGAGGCCTGAGACGGCCAAGGCCATTGATGTGTCATTCGAGAACATCAGGAAGTTCCACGCCGCACAGAAAGAGGACAAGCCACTGAGAGTAGAGACTATGCCCGGCATCGTGTGCTCACGATTCGCTCGACCGATTGAAAGGGTTGGCCTGTACGTGCCTGGTGGAACAGCTGTGCTTCCTTCTACAGCGCTCATGCTTGGTGTACCTGCCATGGTCGCTGGCTGCAAGAAGATTGTCCTTGCGACTCCACCACGATCTAATGGCCAGGTAACCCCTGAGGTTGTCTACGTTGCCCACAAGGTCGGCGCGGAATCTATTGTCCTTGCTGGTGGTGCGCAAGCCGTCGCAGCCATGGCATACGGTACTGAAAGCGTGACCAAGGTCGACAAGATTCTCGGCCCGGGTAACCAGTTCGTTACCGCAGCGAAGATGCATGTTTCCAACGACACAAACGCCGGTGTGAGCATCGACATGCCTGCGGGTCCGAGTGAGGTGCTCGTCATTGCGGACGCGAACGCCAACCCTGCTTTCGTTGCATCAGATCTTCTCAGTCAGGCTGAGCACGGTGTCGACTCCCAAGTTATCTTGATTGCAGTCGGAATGAGCGAGTCACAGCTTGTTGCAGTGGAAGACGAGCTTCACAAACAGGCAAGCGCACTACCACGAGTAGACATTGTCCGTGGGGCTATCGAGCACTCCTTCACACTTGCAGTAGACACAATGGAGGAGGCTATGCAGCTAAGTAACGATTACGCACCCGAACATCTCATCCTGCAAGTCGATGATGCAGAGAAGGTAGCTGAAATGGTGGAGAATGCTGGAAGTGTGTTCATCGGCCAATGGACCCCGGAGAGTGTCGGCGACTACTCTGCTGGTGTAAACCACTCTCTACGTAAGTCAAGCCGATACGTTTTCTTCAAACCTCCTGCTAACATTGAATAGCAACTTATGGCTACGCTAAGCAATACTCCGGTGTCAACCTCGCGTCATACGTCAAGCACATCACCAGCTCCCACCTGACTAGGGAAGGACTCGAGAACGTCGGACCTGCTGTCATGGAACTCGCGCGCGTTGAGGAACTAGAGGCTCACCGAAGGGCTGTCAGCTTGCGACTTGGCGTGGCGTAATTATTAGGGAAAATGAAGCACATGTAACATCATTTCATCATCACGATGTTGTCTGGATAGAGAAATAGAGTGAAGTGATTCAAATGATCAATTGAAAGATGATGTTTTCATCTCAAAGAAGTAAATATATATACGATAGAATACCATCCCATCTCAACAAAACAAACACTCAACGTCTACCGAAAGGTGGTAAAGTTAGTTGACAACTCTCATTTCCACTCTACGCATCTAAGCAAGAGCGGTGCAGAGACCGTTGTAGTTCTCCTTGGCCTTGAAGCTACCGTCGAAGAGAAGAGGAGTGGAAGCAGCACCGATCCAAGAGTCAGTGTCGCTGACACCCCAGACGGTAACACCGACACAGTTCTCAACGTCCAAGCAGGCAGTAACGGCAGTCTTGTAGTCAGCAGCAGATCCACCCTTGATGTCGAGCTCAGTCATGGCGCACTCGGGAGCAGAGCCACAGAGGAGCTTGAGAGCAGCAGGGTAGTCAGAGATGGGCCAGCTGCCAGACAAGTGAGACTGGGAACCGATGCCGTCAATGGGGACACCAGCAGCGATCCACTTCTTGACGTTGCTGGCCATGGCCTTGGTCTTGGCGTAGCTCGGGCTGTCGAGGTTGTAGTCGTTGATGTAGAGCTTGGCCTCTGGGTCAGCGGCCTTTGCGGTAGCGAAAGCGGTGGCAACAAAGTCCTCGCCGAGAACGTTGTAGAAGACGGAGGAGCGGAAGGAACCGTCCTCGTTGAAGATCTCGTTGACTACGTCCCAGGCGTAGACCTTGCCGGCGTAGGTGGTCATGAGCTTCTTGATGTGAGCGACCATGACTTCCTGGAGCTTGGTCTTGTCGGTGATGGAAGAGACCCAGGTAGGGAGCTGGGAGTGCCAGACGGTGGTGTGTCCACGGATGAGCTTGTTGTTCTCGGTGGCGAAGCTGACGAGCGCGTTGGCGCCGTCGAGGGTGAACTTGCCCTGGGTGGCCTCGGTGGCATCCCACTTCATGCTGTTCTCAGGGGTGACCTGGCCGAAGTTGTCGACGATGATCTCCTTGTTCTTGCCCTTGCCGAGAGCACCCTGGTCGGTAGCAACACCGAGGTACTTCTTGCCGTGCGACTTGAAGGCAGCATCGAGGGAGCACTTGGCTCCGTTGGCACCACTTCCAGCGACGTCGGGGGTGGAGCCGTTGGCACCACCGGCAGAGCCAGTGGCAGCAGGCTGGGCAACAGCGACAGGGACAGCGATGGGCTCGGTGGCGTTCATCGATGGCACAGGCGCAGCGGAGGGAACAACGGGGGCGGGTGCAACGCCAGTGGCAGCAGGAGGTGCCTGGCCGTTTCCACCACCGCTAACGCACTGGCTATACCAGTCGTTGCTCTTGACGCAGGACCATCCCTGGGGGCAGGTAGAGTCGCCCTGGAAGCCCTGACCACCGCACTGTCCGTAGGGAGCAGCTGCGAGGACAGCGGAAGTCGAAGACAAGGCGACGACGCCGAAGTAGATGGAGGATGTGCTGAAGTGCATGATTGCTACTTTTCGATCGGTTCGGGTTCAAAGGTGTTCGGTTGGTAGGTGGAAAAAGGATAGAAGCTCGCTTCTATGTGGGTATTCAAGAAAAGAATGTCAGGAAGCACGCTTCCAGTAGGGTTCAAAGAAGAGAAGATAGAGAGTGTGTGTAGAGAATGGTGATGACCGAGTGAGTGAAGAAACAGTATGGCGGCGGATGCGATTCCATCTTATACAAACCACCAGCCGCGATTGTGCGTCTGGAACGATTCCATGGTGGGTCAAATTTGGGCGGTTAGCTCCCATGAGGCGCATTGTTTCATGAAACCGTGAAACGGCATCCTGGAGATCATTGCACGGCAGCGCCCAAAGGAACCTCGGAACCGAGCGAGTTTAGCCGTTCAAGTCCAGCATCGACGAACGACAAGTCGATGAACAGTGGGCTGATGCGGCGCACAGCAAAACGATGATATTGCGTGTGGGTAGGTGCCGCTCATGCGATATGAATGGAGAACCGCCATCCAGGCACGAAGCATCATGCGGGCCCGTGCTCTGGGTGCGCCAAGCGCTAAGCCTGTCAGAGGTAGATGTCACCTAAACCCTTTTCGGTACGAACACCAGGCGAACAGACGATTTCTATGTTAGCCACCGGTTATCAAATGCTTCATGTTCCTTCGTTCAATGGGTCCCGCCACATCATCGCAGGGTCAAGGTACTCAAGCCTTTCAAGCATTTCAAAACATTCTTGTATTGACTAGGTTGTGATCATCCCCTTTGCTCATCTATCTGATCATGCAGGGTGTTAACTGCCCACAATTATGACTTGTAGACGTGCATGACGTGCGGGTTGCAGTATGCAAGAAGACCGGTCTTGCCCCATTCTCCGCCGATGCCAGATTCTTTGTGTCCTCCGAATATCGCCTGAGGTGTTGGCTTCTCCCATGAGTTTACGAACACGGAACCGGCTTCGAGACGGCGCGCTACCTTGCAGGCCTTCTCGACGTCCTTGCCCCAAACACAGGCACCGAGACCAGTGTTTGTGTTGTTAGCGCGTGCGACGACCTCATCAAGATCGGACCACGGCTGAGTGGGCACGATAGGACCGAATGGCTCTTCTTGGATGATACGGGAGTCGTTGGGCGGGTTGTCGATGATCGTTGGCTGGATGAAGTACCCCTTTCCGGTGCTGACGTCGGGCTGGCCAGCGGCGAACTTGTAGCCCTTGGCCTTGCTGTCCTCGAAGAAGCCCTTTACGCGCTCGTACTGCATCTGGTTCTGAACAGGTCCGAGCAGGTTGTCGCCATCGTCTGGGTTACCGATCTTGATCGACTTGGTGAAGTTGACCATCTCCTCAAGGAACTCCTTATAGATGGACTCGTGGATGTAGATGCGCTTGGTGGCGACGCATACTTGACCGCTGTTCTGGAAAGCACCCATGACGACTTCAGGTGCAGTCTTCTTGATGTCGACATCGGGAAGGATGATGGACGCATCGTTGCCACCCAGCTCGAGTGTGACGCGCTTGAGGGTCTTTGCAGATGTCTCCATGACCTTCTTTCCGGTAGCGATGGAGCCGGTGAAGCTGATCTTGGCGATGTCGGGGTGGAGGCACATCTGAACACCGAGCTCATTGTTGCCGCCGACAACTTGGAGGACACCTGCAGGGAGGATCTCCTGTGCCAGCTCTACAAACTTCAGAGCTGTGTAAGGTGTGAAGGGTGAAGGCTTGACGATCATGCAGTTTCCGGTCATGAGGGCCGGTGCGATCTTTCCAGTGCTCAGAACGAGTGGGAAGTTCCATGGGCAGATGGCGCCGCAAACACCGAGAGGTGAGTACTCTGTGTAGATGGTCTTCTCCTCATCCTCAACCTTCTCAGAAGGGACGTCGAGAGTCAAGTGGTGACCGATGAATCCAGCAACGGCACCAACCTCAATGGCAGCAAATTTTCTCTGTTCGTATGTTAGCAAGGATGTCAATGATCCCAACAACGACTATGACGTACCGGCTTGCCAGACTCTTTGCACAGCAGGTTGACAAAGTCATCGGTGTGTTGCTGGTACGACTCGGCGACCTTGTTAAGGAGCTCCTTCCTCTTCTCAATCTGCAGAGGTAGAAAGTCAGTATATGTCTCACATGCACTTCGTACAGTCAGAACTTACCGGGGTATCTCTCCATGCGGGGAAGGCCTTCTTCGCGGCCGCAACAGCGTCGTTCAGGTCCTGCTCGCTCGCAATAGGTACATCCCAGAGTTGCTGGCCAGTTGCGGGGTTGATACCATGGTGAATGTTGTCTGAGCCGCGCTGCTTGCCGTCGATGACGTTGTAGAAGGTCTCAAAGTCGAGAGTCGAAACTTTTCCTGGAGACATGGTTGGGGCGATGGTTGTAGTTTTGGTGTAAGAGTTGATAAGGGTATCCGTTTGGCAGAGACAAGTCGAACGGGTCCAGGTCACTTCTTAAACGAGTCGAGTCGCCACGCGACTGTTCCCATCCTCGGTTGTACGCCTGTTGTAGCATCTTGGCTGAGACCCTTCGAAGTGGGGTCACAAACAGCAGGTTACCGCTTGCATCATCCCTTCCCCAATAAAATATTCTTCCCCGCTATTCTTGGGGCTTAGCTCGAGTGGGTGTCTGCCGCCTAGATGAGCCGTCTACCGTCAAATGAGCTAGCTATCGTCGTCGTCTTCCAAGATTTCCGAGTCTTTCAGTAGCTCCCGACGTCGGTCGGATTCCAGGTCGCAGTCGTTACTAAACACTCCCGGCAATTGCCCACCCTCTGCGCATCGTGTGTTTGCCCAGGCCGCTGCACCCCGCCGGGTCCATTGCGGTGCCTGCCGTATCGAGAAGTGGATTCCTTCCCCTTGAACGCGGGACAATCGCTTCACGTGGCTAGATCTTTTGTTGGAAAACGGACATCGCGACTGCCAAGGCCATGACTAGCGTTCGACGTGTCGACTTTGAGACTAGTTTTTTGCCTTTCTCGCTTTACAAAACGGACGAAGCTGTGTCCGCGTACTCTTGTGCTTCCCTTGGTGGATCGCGCAAGAGTTTCAGTGTTATCGTTCCTGCCGCGGCTTCTTGTCTTGCCTTACGATCATCACGTTAGTCAAGCGGGTGGATACGGGCTAAGGATCAACGACGCCTGTATGTCTCGCGGTGAGACGATAAGAGCTCGGAATAGTGAACAGGGCGAATAGAATGTTGTGGAAAGGGTATGAAAGCCAAGCTGATGTTGGAGGTTTGTAGTCGCGGTGCGATGTTCATGTGTCACCGCACCCGCCACATCATGCACATGCTGTGGAGAAGCTTACTGGTCACAGCGTACTGCGTGGATACTAACATGCAAGAGCCACAGGCTATGCAAAAAATTGATAAGATGCACAAGCACAGTCGACAGAGTGATGAGCGTTCGCAATTAGGAGAAAGAAAATTTTGATATCTCTACGTGGCACCAAGCGTGATCTACAACTACAATTTCCATAAGGCCCCCCTTTACACATACTCCGAGTATTTTCCACTAGCACTTTCTCCACTGCACGTACAGATTTGATGTAAAGCGACCAGCCTCCTTTGTCGCAGCAAGCACACCGCTCGCCGGTGTAGCAAATGGTGTCAAGGCGACCTCGCTGTTGATGTTGAAAGCGGCATCGCTACCACATGGTGACCAGACTGCAGCTGGCACGTTATCCTGCTTGAAGTATTTGCCATTGAAGGGACCTTGGATGCTCAGTGCTGATGTCGACTGGCTTTGCTGGCCGGAGAAGTAGTATGTAGACTTTACTACACCGGTAACACCGCCGTCCAGCTCGCCCCAGCCCGTGTAGTCTGCGCTGAAGATGGCGAAGGAGAAGCCGGGGGAGAATTCGAGCCCGAGGTTGATCTGGCAGTTCTTTCGTGAGTCTTCTGCGGCGTTTCCGTTACCGACTCGGGCTGTGAATTGTTTATTGAAGTCTGAGTGTGTGATTAGTAGAGAGATCAAGACGGAGTATGACGCGGTAGCGGCTTACAAATTGGCATGATGCCGTTCTCGGTCCAGTTGATGTCGATACTGCCCTGAGGGCATCCCGACCCACCGGACACAACGCTCTTGATTTTGAATGAATCTGGTGCTTGGTATGTTGGAGCAGCAATGGTGGCGGCCGCAAGGGCGAGGGTAGTAAGTATGTACTTCATCGTGTTGGTGTTTACTGATGTGGATCGAAAAGATAGAGCAGACTGATAAGGAGATGTAGACTGCGGAATAATGGTCGTAGTGTAGTGTTCCTACTCAGACTGTAGCAACCGTGGGATATGATCGTCTTATATGTTAACGTATTATCCGAGTACGAGACCTAGAACGTGAGTAGTACATCTTGACCACACCTACTGCGGAAAGCTCTTTGTGCAAACCAAGCAGTCTCGTGGTCCGTAGACATCGACATATAATTGGCTACCTTTTCTTGTAGGACGGCGAAAGATAGCCACTCGCTACCAACAGAAGACCTTGCATTCGCCTCTTGCACTTCTAGCTCGGAGATGGAAACAAAGATGGTAAGGTTGCCATGCTTTAGATATGAGATCTGCCCGTCGATATTGCTCGTAGACTTCCGTACGAGACAGCCGGCAAGCAAGCGAGACGATGCCGCGAAATGCAGGGCAATCTTGCTCTAGAACGTTCAGATCCTGGGGTAAAAGGCACGCGCTTGGGGAAGAGCCAATCCAAAAATAGTTGTTGTGGAAATTACCGTAGCGTGACAAGTACAAGACGGGTATGCAAGAGGCGAATGTTGTATATATTAGATTGATGGACCCGGTCGAGGTCACGAACCAGACGTGCGACGGCTGATTATGGGCTGGACTTCCTGGGAGAGTTTGAGAGCTTTAGCGAGCTAGTAGAATCAAAAGACTTTCTGCAGCCAGCAAAACGGTAGTGCGGAAATCGGAGAGAGCTTTTCTTCTAGCGTTCGTGTCGTTCATCAATGGCAATATCAGCGGTGCTCGTTGTTCGTCCCAGTGTGATTTGCGCGACTGTCCCCGAGCTGAAAGATGCATAATGTTTGTGCTAGCGCACTGTGGTCGAGTATAGGATTCCGACAGGGAGGCGTGGAGATAAGGTGTCGGGTAGCTGCTGTTGTTGGATGTGTGATCTGGATAAATAGGTTGGGAAGCCACGACATGGCAAAAGCAGCTAAGCCCGCACAGCCGGGAACCGGCAGGCTCAAAGCATGAGATAGCAGATTCAAAGATAATACAACTCAATATTTGTACGCGATGGCCATATCCTATGTAGCCCTGGTATCTCCCTTTCCCAATCCAAACGCGCTCCCGTGATACTGAACGCCATTGTAATACATTACGTTAATGAGAGTGTTGCGCCGAAACTATGCTGAGGTATCGTGATGAAGGAAATCGCTTATTAACTTGGAAAGACCTTGCGGAACACCCGCCGCCACCTCGGAATGCTCTCTTCTTCTTCCACATCACTAGCCGGTGCATGACGCGGACCAAGCATAGCCAATGCTCGTTGCCGTGCCCATTCTCGTCTGTTTTGTGTGGGACTGCAGTCTTGCGTGGTTTGTGAAGGTTGCGCGTTGGTCGATTGGTGATGCGTCGGGGCATCTGGTGGCGGTGTGGTTGCCATTTCGATATCGTGTGGTCGTGATTGCGTGCGCACAGGCGCACTGAAGATGCGCCGTCCAGATATGGCACCGCCTATCCTGCTACCAAGCGACCCAAAAGCCACCGGCGGTCGAGTTGGCGGTGCTGGTGCTGTGGATGCAGAGCTTGGTTGGGCGCTCGCTGTATGTGCACTGCGCGCCCGCATGCGGTTGATATGGCGCTCTCGCCGTACCATGACATTGGTGATCTTGACCGGACAAGCGCCAGCAGGCAATACGGTCTGCTTGCACATAGGACACAGCGAAGAGTGACTGAGGAGGAAGGTATCAATACATTCGGGGTGGAAAATGTGGTGGCATGGAAGCTCCCGCACTTGAGTCTCGTTGGCTTCGAAATCGTCCATGCAAATTGGACATGTAGGCTGAGACCACGCGGCCGACACGCCAGATGTGGGCACTGTGGGTGCAGATGAGCGACGGGATAACGGAGCCCCTTTGTGTCCAGTTTCCGCATCTACAGCGGCATGTAGCATTCCTAGTGTTTGATTCGGCGGCTGGAGTGTGGTCGCTTTCTCGGGCTCACTCGCAGTGGCAGGAGGAGTGTAGGTGTGTATGGGAAGTTTGTCAAGAACTTGTTGCGAGACTGTCAGGCGCTTGACGCCCAACGCTTCGAGGTCAACCTGGCCGTTGAGAACGCGCTCGCGGAGATCGTTGCGCCGTCTCCGTTGGATAATGTGCATGATGAGGGAGGTGATGCTGACAGCGACGAGGAGGATTGCGAGTACGATGACGAGGAAAACCCATAGACTTGGGAGCTGGCCACCGGAGTCTAAGCAGTGAGGTCAGTGGCATTCATGGATGTGAGCAGGCTGTACTCACCAGTACTGACGGTTGCCCATAGCCGCACATAGTCGGACGAGTTGTAGATCTGTGACAGTTCGGCGGCATGGGGCACTGAGCTGAGATTTCCAGAGTACTCGTTCAGCTGATCCATGATATTGTTGCCCGTTATTGACGACAGGGCGTAGGTGGGAAAGTCGTTAGCCGTCTGCCAACTACCGCCATCCTGAAGGTTCCACGAGGCATCGTTCAGCACTGGGGGCTTGGCGTTCGTGTCGCCTGGCTGGTATGTGAGAAAAGCCTTGGTGGGATGGTTGCGCGCGGCGGCGAAGTACTCCGTCGTACATTGCGCCGAGAACCAGGGCGCAACGGCGATGAGGGCGTAGTCCTTGTCGGTGGGCAGATTCGCTATCCGCGTCGCATTCTCGGGCACGTGAAGTCGTTCCTGTTCCCTACAACTATCTGTGCTGACATCGGGGACGTAGAGAATGCCGTAGGGGTCTTGGTTGCTGTCGACGCCCTTGGTGGACAGGGTCTGGATGTTGTTGAGGATGCGATACTGGAACGAGACGGAGTCGTTGAGGGTGATGAACTGGTTGTTATCGTAGTCGATCACGAGCGGATCCGGGAAGTCGATGGTAAAAATGCCAATCCGCTGGGCAGCTGTAGGAGGGTCAGCGTGGGTGCCAGAGGCGAACGGGCGGCAAGCCTGTGTGACGTACACATGTTGGAGCGACTGCGAGTGGCTACAGATGACAGCGCGCACTGGATGAGGGTTACACAGAGGTCGCTAGTACAGGCCGACTACAATGCATTGCTGGTAGAGCGTGTGTCGAGCGAGCGCAGAGAGGCAGTCTACCAAGAGGCGGCGATGATGATGGTGGAGCTGGCAGCGGGTGGCTAGCATTGAGGCTGGTCGGAAGCAACACGCAGCCGCCCCCTCCCGGATGGGATTCGACAGCCCCGGGCAGCACGTTAGCCAAAGCTTGATTCACTGGCGCGAACAGGAGATTGCGTCAAGAGACACCGCACAGCATGCACACAGGCCCCTCGGGCAATTACAAGCGATGCCGTTGTGCATGAATAGTGCTGAAGCGTCGCTAATGACGTTGGGCCGCCGACATGATCCATCTTATCGCAGCGCCCATGGGCTTTCGCGACTTGGCGTGTCCTGAGGCTAGCACGCCCCGGACCTCCAGGCCTGCCAACAACATGCATGCCCGCGACGGCCATGCCACCACCCCCGACGCCTGCTGCGAACCCCATTGAAGCACACCATCCGCCTGTAGAGCGCCCATGATAGCACGCCGGTAGCCTCCAGACTTCCGCCACCGCCTCGCGTCTGCCGTGCGCCGACGCGACTTCCTTCCCCGCATACCCCGACAACCCACTGCGACACGTCCAGTATGGCGCCCCCAGGCCTGGGTAGCAAGGGAAAGGCGACCAAGCCGGGCTCCAAGCCATCGCAGCCACCGCGCAGCCGGAACACAACGCCGCTCCCCAATGTGCGCGCCTCGGTCGAGCCTGCCGCGTCGTCATCGTACTTTGGAAACCGCCTGAGCTCATATCTCAAGAAGTGCCCTACTACCGTCGAGGATATTCTGGACGGCGGCACCAGCGGCTCGTCGATTCCATCCGGCAAGCAGCTCTTTCTTATGCGCGATAACATCGAGAAGAATGTCCTGAAGAACGTCGAATCACGCTGCGTGCAGTCCGAAGGTGCGCTGAGGGAGCTCATGAACAACAAGAAGAACCGCGCGCCGCGCGAAAGAGACAGGGAAAAGGACGGCGAGGAGCGCAAACACAAGCTCAAGAAAGTGAGCAAGAAGCACGACGAGGACGGAAAGCACCCGCCTGCGACCGGTGCCCATGGCCTGGCCAGGCAGGACGGTGGTGACGCCAAAGGTAAGTCCACAAACACTGGGCAATCACTCTTCCCTGCGACTCTACTTGTACCCATGCAATCACTCTCCACATGCACTACACTTTACATTCTTCAACATGGCTCCTAGACGCCGACAGTTGATCGTCAAGCTCAAGATCAGAGGACTCGACAGACATCTGACTTCACGCACAGAAAACTCCTCCGCCATCTCATCGCCAATATCCCAAGCCCCGCCGTCTGCTGCCGGCGGCGGGCCAGCCGATGCTCCCTCACCCAGCGGCTCCGATGTCTCCCACCAACCCGCGCCCGCCCCCGCCGTACCGCAGTTCCAAACCTTTGGCCCAGACCCCGCCAAATTCGATGACCCCACCATATACCATATACGCGAAGTCACCCCGGGCATGTCGATCGAGGAAAGGAAGGAGATTTACTGCGTCGCCGACTTTCCCAAGTCCAATCTCCGGGACAGGATAGCCGGGTCACCACCAGCAAAGGACTTCTCCAACGCAAAGCCCCCATCGCAGGTCAATGCCACTGTCTTCGCCAACTACGTTGAACCGTACATAAGACCACTTACCGAGGAAGATGTCGCTTTCCTGAAAGAGCGCGGCGACCGAGTAGCACCCTTTGTGCTCCCTAGGCGGGGCCCGCGGCATTACAAGGAGATTTGGGCTGAAGAGGATGGCTCTATGCACATAGACTCCAACGACCAGCGACCGCCGCCCAACGTCCCGCGCGGGGCAGCCGAAGACATAACAGACGATGTGCTTGAGACCGACCAGGTGTCTACCGGTCCTCTCTTGTCGCGCCTGTTAGCCACATTACGTCCCGAGGGCCGCGGCATTCAGAGCTCCCAACACGAGACGAACGGAATGAATGGAGACGCCATGGACATTGACGAAGGTGCAGGCGCACCAGCAGATGTCACTAATAACAACTCGATACCCGCCGCCGCCCAGCTTCCCGAACTTGTTCAGCCTAGTTGGAAACCTCCGCAACAAACCAATCGCACCGACTATGTTGGCATAGAAGATCGCGTGCTGATGGAACTCAAGCACTTTGGCCTGATCTCGGAAGCAGACGCCGAAGCACAGTCATACGATTCCCACTTTGACGACGAAGTAGCTCAACGGCTACGATTCCTGCAAGAAGAACTCCGCAAGCAGTCCATCATCAACGGCGCACGGAAACAGCGCCTCCTCGAACTCACCGAGGAGCGCATAGCCCAGCAAGAGTACAACACTATAGCTGACGATCTTGACAACCAACTCAACGCCGCATACCTTAAGCGCAACCGCAATATAGGCAAGGGCAAGAAACAAAACAAGCGGCCTGGTGGTGCGGGAGGCGGAAGCCATCCTGTGGCCAACGCTGGCATTTCGAGACCGGGCGTTGGCGAGCCAATACGCACTCTGATGGAGAGGAGACAGCAATGGATCAATACTATTGGTCCTGTTGTGAACTACGGCAAGACAGGGTTGCCGACGGAGACCATATTCGGAGAAGATAAGATGAAGGAGTTGGAAAACAGGGAGGTGGAGATCTGGAACACAGAGGCTGAAGAGTAGATTTCTCGGCTAGAATCGACCGCGGCTCAAAAGACATCCACTGATGAAGCGAGGAAAGAGGCGGTCTCTTAGTTGAAGGCGCAGTCCACTGTTGGAAAACGATCATGATGTTTGATGGCGCAGAAATGGCATATTCGGGCGGGAATTACTTGTAGCCAGTCTTTCGGCATTTTTTTTGTCCAAGCATAACCGGGTATGTAATGGCGTAAGGTGTTTACCAGGACCATACTGGCGGTCTGGTGTTATTGATTAAGTTTGCATAAGGCTGCGCTGGAGCGCCAGGCGTTGAGATCGGTTGATCTCTGGAAACCAAAGAGCCGCAATACTACATTTATCCCACGTGTCTATCTCTCGCACCTGTTCTTGTCCAACAAACACATCTGCAGCGCTTCCATCCTCCATTTCTCTTCGCTACAGCATGCCCACCCTTTCTGCTTCACCGGTTCCCGGCCGCGTGGAACCGCGCACATGGCCATGAGATTAGCGAATATCGAATTGGGCCGTCAGCCGTGAAGATAGTAACCTGGCTGACCACGTTTTCAACCCGCATGGGTTTGGCGGTTGCGGCGTGCATGTGCATGTGGAGGCTGTGTCGTGTGCTTTTACCTGGTGGGCAGGGGGTTGGGTAGGACGTCTCGAATGAGAATCGTCGCCAACACCAGAGCTTACGGGTGGGTGGGTTTTGAGCGAGCGAATAGCGGGAGGGGTTTCGCTTACATGTTCGGTAGCTGCATGCCGCGTGGACGAAATGGGCTTTGGGTAGTCTGAGAGGCTGCGATGGGTCATGGAATTGGTTTAGTTGTGGATGTGGTGGGCTCAATGTGGTAGTTTGCAGAAGATGGTGATCGATCAGATCGCGAGGTTATCGCAGATGAGGGTATGTCGCTGTTACGGCTAGTCAATACCGCCATGATGAGTGCTCATTGCTGTGAATGTTAGAAAGGGTTTAGTACTATTAACATACTCTCATTTCTGCTGTAAGCTTTCGACTCCCCTCCAGCTAGTGTACGCGGATTAAACACTTGGTCGTGCCATGCTCATTGTAGTCTACCTCTAGGCTCAGGTACCACAAGCTCCAAAGATTGTGCCCGACTCTTCGAGCTTACTTCGCAGAGCCGCACCCAAGAACTTCTATCGTTCCTGGCTAGAGAATTAATGCCATCCTATTCAGGTTATCTGATCCACGGAACAGTATCGCGACCTGCATATAGCAACGGAGGAGCTCCACCCGGTGCACAGCCGACAATCGAATAATTATGAGTGGATAACAGGCACACGTGGGCTCACCGTCATAGAGAAAACATGCAGAAGCTGTCAAGGATACGTAGAAATACGTTTATAGGAGCAGGATCGAAAGGCGCTGCAAGAGGAGGGTGTGCTGGCCACTAAAGTGGAGAGTTATTTTGAGCTGCAGGCAGCGCTTACCCATCTGGGCCAGCAGCAGGCTAGCCTTATGTACGTCGTCATTGGAAGGCACGATGGATCTCTGTATCGTCTTCGATCCAGATGAATGAATGTTCTCAACTTCCTCTCCTGTGTTAGAGTATGTTGCTGTATTACTATACATGTGCGACGTCTATCAAACGACTGCGCTCACCACATCGAGAGCAGGGTCGGGCCTGCGACATTGGACACACGCAGAGCTCTTGGGAAAATGCATGCAGCGACCTCACCTGCCGTTCGTCCGGTAGCCAGCATCAGCCGTTCATCTTGGCACACGTTTCTTCAAGAAAGCGCTGCGATGTCGTTCAGTATCAGAGTCTTCTGTCAGCACAATGCGGCTGACACATCATTTGTTCATTGGATGCTGCATCTGCACCACTATCAAGACGTATTTTCTCTCGCACAGCCGTCCACCACCTGCATTAGCCTCCCTGCTGGCCACTCACGCCACACCTTCACACCTGGAAAACGTGGTGTCAGGGATCAAGATAGCTGCAGCCGTTGACATGGCCGCAGACAGTATGCAGCATGCAGCGGACAGACCTCATAGAGACGTGTGTAGCTCGCTTGCCGGGTAGCAAGGTATGATGTGGGCGCGAGGGCTGAGACATGCGGGTGCGCTAATCATGGCAATGGTAATCCTGCGATGCAGCTTTATGCGAGAGCGCTAAATCTCACCTACACCACAATGATGCATTTGGGAAAGGTAAGAATATTCAGACAACAGTTCATATATAAAGGCGGCGGAGCCTCATGGAGCTGGAACTCGCCTGAAGGAATTGGTAGTACAACGCTCAGCTTACCTTTTACCCGACACCGACTCTTTGATAGAGGATGCCTGTTATATCATAATGTCTACATCATCTCGACCAATTCTCTGGAGATCTCCGGTCATACTTGAGAGCAACAAGACACCACTCAATATGTCTACACCTACTTCAGCACCCAAACCATTTACACCTCGACGGGACGGGAATCTGAAGCTCCGGGCTTCATGCGACGCCTGTGCCGCGTCGAAAGTCAAGTGCAGCAAAGAGCATCCGAACTGTGCACGCTGCCTCCAAACCCACACGAAATGCGTATACGGCGTCTCGAGAAAACACGGAAAGCCAGGCCGGGTGAGGAAGAGGAACCCAGATGGGTCTCCGTTTGTCAAAGTCACAAGGCAACGCCCATCACCAAGTGGCAATGAGTTCGGCGCATTTATGCTACAAACTCCTTCCGTTCGACGGACCGATTCGGAAGTCACGTCGAATTGGCCTTCAGACTGGTCGTCTACACCAAGCCTATCCACTCCTTCAGGTTTCGACTCCGAGACTGCACCTGAACCACCATACCCGAATGAAAACCTTCAAGATATTACCTATATGGACACTGATATCCTGTCGAGACAACATGTTCAGCCGGAACCTGTGTCAGCCACCGGGACTGACCAGTTCTTTCAAGATCCTTTCACTGAGGAACAGACAGTACAGTCGCAGTATCCCACCTGGGAGACTCTCAACGACTACATGGGTAGCGACGACGCAAACCCCATGGACTATCACCCTGGCGGTGCAAAGACCGTGGAGCATCTACGTTCGGCCTCCTCTATATCTTTCCCGTATAGTCCAATGAGCCAAACCGTAGGAGGTCATGATAACATGACATCCCACGCTGAAGTCGCGACAGACAACTGCCACAATTGCTATCCGTTGGCCTATTCGACACTCGAGAGCCTGCCACACGCCAGATACCCGGGCCACTCGAGGGACTCATTCGATGCCGTTCTTCATACTGTCCGATCAGCACGAGAGAACATCTCGCGGCTTCTCAGGTGTTCATGCTCGTCAGACCCACACCTTGCTATGCTATACTCTAGCATAACATCCAAGATTCTGGCCTGGTATCAGACCGCTGCTAGCATTAGTCGCGGACCCCGTACCAGCTACCCAGTCTCGGCATCGCTCCCTTGGAACTACTGCCAGCCTCTACCTCTCTCGCAGGCCGTTTTCTCCCCTTCGTCTGTGACGAGCATTGGGGACGCGGAAAATTACAATTTGTACATGCAGTCATCTCCGTTCACCCAATACAAATTTGATGATGGTGAGCAAGAGAGACATAGAAGACAGACAATCCTCAATGAGTTGCGAGGATGTGCGCAACTCGTTGAGGCACTGGCTAATTGGGGAGGTAATGGCGATACTTGCGAGCAGGCGGGGCACCTGTATGAATTTCTAGGAGGCTGGCTGAAGAGCCAACTGTGTATGATAATGAAGCAGATCGAACACAAAGAGTCTTCGACGGCTTGAGCTAATGAGGAGGATTGATAATCAGGAAAGGAATGGGGGGTGCATTGGAGGCATTTTGCTGCTGTTTAATAATCACGGTTTCCCGTGGCGGGTGGTAGTCGAGCTTATTACCTAGTAATGATAATTCGAAAGTCCTCATTTCTCATACTCTTAATGACAATAGGAAACACATCTCGTCGATGCGCGGATATTGAGACAACAGTGGCCTGTTCTGCGGCTGTGTTTGTCGAGCTGTGGTGGAGCCACCCCGGATTTCCCCAGTGCACGTGCACCTTCACATGCCTCGGCTCAAACCGCAGCAAGCATCATAGCACTGGCTCACATGCCAGGTACACCATCGCCAAACCTCCACGCCGTTGCGACCGAGAAATGACAGTCTCCCCAGAGAGGATGTACACGGTCAACAATGGCCGCTCAGTCTACCCTGCGACAGCCTCATGACCCGCTCCTAGCACTCTACGACCGCTATGCGACGCTCCTCAAGTCCCGCGTCCGCGGCGCATCCAAGCTCACGAAGCTGCTATCCACCATCACCCTCCTCTTCACCATTATAGGCACCGGATATGGAGGCACGAGATGGTACAAGAGCCGGCGCGCAGAGAAGGAGACCGGCCGACGGTTGCTGAGGAGGAACTCCGGACTGAGGAACAAAGATGGCTCCAGGACCATCTACGTGCCCTACCGCGACTCGACGTCCAAGGTGGTCATCCATCCCACCAAGCAAACCACATTCGATGCGCATCGCAGACTCTTCCTCCAGCCGCCACGCGCAGCCCGCATGGCTGACACGACCTCGAGCGACCCGCAAGCGCCGCCGCCACAGACGAAGCCGGGTCTCAACTTGGCCTTCCTACACCAGTTCCTGAGCCTCCTGAATATCATGATACCGCGTTGGAATAGCAAGGAGACGGGTCTGCTGGTCAGCCATAGCGTCTTCCTCATGCTGCGGACGTATCTGTCACTCGTCGTAGCGCGTCTCGACGGAGAGATCGTGCGCGACCTTGTGGCAGGCAACGGCAAGGCATTCCTGTGGGGCATACTCAAATGGCTTGGTGTCGGCACCTTCTCTTCGTACACAAACGCTATGATCAAGTTCCTGCAAAGCAAGGTCTCCATCGCATTCCGAACACGACTCACGCGGTACATCCACGACTTGTACTTGAACGACCATCTGAACTACTACAAGCTACAGAATTTAGACGGAGGTGTAGGCGTCGGGGCAGATCAATACATCACACAAGATCTGACGCTATTCTGTGCGAGCGCTGCGTCCTTGTACTCAAGCTTAGGAAAGCCATTTGTGGACCTATGCGTGTTCAACTACCAGCTCTACCGTTCTTTGGGACCGTTAGCACTGACCGGACTGCTGAGCAACTACTTCCTTACCGCGACAGTGCTGCGAAAGCTCTCTCCGCCTTTTGGCAAACTAAAAGCTGTTGAAGGACGAAGAGAAGGCGAGTTCCGCGCTCTGCACTCTCGGCTCATTGCAAATGCGGAAGAAGTGGCTTTTTACGGCGGTGACGAGATGGAAAAGCACTTCCTCGAGCGAGGATTCAAAGACCTCAAACACTGGATGGAAGGCATCTACAGTCTCAAGATCCGGTACAACATGCTTGAAGACTTTGTGCTCAAATATTCATGGTCGGCTTTCGGATACCTGGTTACCTCGCTCCCAGTCTTCTTACCTGAATGGGGTGGTGTAGGAGGCACACCTGAGCTACCTGGAGGAGAGAAATCGCACCGCGAGCGCAGCCGTATGAAGGACTTCATCACGAACAAGCGACTCATGTTGTCGCTTGCCGATGCCGGCGGTCGCATGATGTACAGCATCAAGGATCTTTCTGAGCTGGCTGGCTACACATCACGCGTCTACACCCTAATCAGCACTCTCCATCGCGTCCACGCAGAAGCATACTACCCTCCGCCCGGCACGCGACCCGAACTCTATTCCGTCTCCGACATTCAAGGCACAGTCCACAAGGGCTTCGATGGAATCCGCCTCGAACACGTTCCAGTCGTCGCCCCAGCCCTGCACCCCATGGGCGGCGAAGAACTCCTAGAATCCCTATCCTTCATCGTTCACTCTGGCGAGCACCTTCTCATTACCGGACCTAATGGCTGCGGCAAGAGCGCCGTCTCGCGCATCGTCGCCGGGCTTTGGCCCGCATACCGCGGTCTTGTGAGCCGTCCTCGCAGCATCGGCGTAGACGGCATCATGTTCCTTCCCCAACGACCCTACCTCTCCACCGGCACCCTCCGCGACCAAGTCATCTATCCTCACACCGATGCCGATATGAAGGATACAGGACGTCGCGACTTTGAACTTTCTCAGGTCCTTGAAGAAGCCAAACTGGGCTACTTGCCCGATCGTGAAGGCGGCTGGGACACGAAGAAGGTGTGGAAAGACGTCTTCAGCGGTGGTGAGAAACAGAGAATGGGTATTGCGAGGCTGCTTTACCATGAACCGCGATATGCGTTTGTCGATGAAGGTACAAGTGCAGTCAGTAGCGATGTGGAGGGCCTACTCTACGAACGCGCTAAGGCCAAGGGCATAAGTGAGTATCCAGCTACGCCATCTCCATCAAGACTTTGACTGACTCACACACTCCCAGCATTGATCACGATATCCACGCGCGCATCCCTAAAGCGCTACCACGATTACACCCTAACCCTCGGTATGGGCGACCACGGCGACGAATGGGACTTCCAACGTATAGGTACCCAGTCTGAGAAGTCGAGCGTCGAGAAGGAGTTATCAGAGCTGAGAGAGAGGCTGGCAAAAGTGGAGGAGTGGAAGAAGAGACGAGAGGAAATCGAGGCAGAGTTGAATAGGGTGTGGGTTGAAGGCAAGGACGAAGAGGGCGAGACCGAAGAACTTGCACCCCCACCATACTTGGCACGAGATGAGAATGCCGACACAGAGAATACAGACGAGGATGATGTTGGCGATAGAGACCAAGAGGAGGCGGTCGAGAGTGGAAGTGAAGGTATCTCGCCGTCCAGCTAGTCTAGGTATCGGAACAGATCATGTCCCCCACCACAACTAACCTCTTGTCACCCCCGACAATGATACATGCATATTTTCGGCTTTTCTCCAGAGTACATGATGATGGCAAAAAAAAACGAAGAGAAAATAGGCAAAAACATACAACAGCGCGTATTCGCTTCTGGTCACCCACGAGAGCTACTAGTGCGCCGTTCACAGGCTTAAGTACCGCTGAGCGAACGGGAAGCGCTATGATCCTGAAACTATGGTCGTATGTGAAGATTTTGGCCGTCAAATTGGATTATAATGTGCAGAGTTGGGTGCGGTCAATCTTTGCTTCAACCATGTCCCCCGGCTGCTGACAGTGCGACCACTATCTGCTTATCGCGAGTCATTTGGCATAAGCGATTAGGGACACCAATAGAGGTGACGTGAAAGTGGAGTGGCTCAAAAGCTTTCATTTGTTCAACTGTAAAGACCACAGTGGTCGTGTAGTTGCCTGGCCCTAGTATCCCGTTGTCTCGTGGGACAAAAGCAATCATGTATTCTCCAACCCGATTTTCCGCGCACATAGAGCGTCATGCCGTCATCAACACGATCAGGCCGGAGGTGCTGGGTGATTGTGATACCTTGAGCATACCTGAGGCTTGATGTACGTGGCCCAGTTGTTCTTGCCGTAAGGCAAATTTCCATACCCTGCACTTGACGGAATTGGAGTCTTGCCAAGAGCCATGAGAGCCATTAACATATCTCCGAGGAACTCTTTAGGATATTTTGCCAATTCTTGTAATCGTTGGATTGGGTCAACGAGTTCTACGAAACGATAATTGTCGACCGCGAAATCCAAGAGAGCACGGCGCAGAGCTGATTCTTGAAGCGTGTTTTCGTAGACGTAGTCGAGCTCATGGTTTGGGAACATCCACTTCTGCTGCATGTTCTGGATAAGTAGGTCGATCGCGGTGTTGCAGAGCTCAGGAGCTCCTCGGGCGTCGCCAAAGACGTAGATCTCAAAGATGAGTTTCATGCTTAGAGGAACTTTCCCTGACGCGTCGAGGGCCGAGTAGAGCTTCCCTGTATAGATCCAGCTAAAGAACGCCAGGAAGACCTCAGGGTTATCATCCTCCAGATTGACGGTTTCAGGCGTTCTCCAACAACTCTTCAAGGCAGCTTTGAAGTAGGATGAATAGTGCGCAAGGAGGCCTGAGTAGACATGAAATTCGCGCCTGTCGTCCTGTTTACCGACTGTAACCTTGACTATCGAGCCGTAGTGGTCTCTGTTGTATAGATTAGCAACTTCCACAGATATTCAGCCAGTCTTGTGCTTACGGGCTAGGTGGAGCAGCCACGGTCTTCGAGCATCGGGGCAGCTTGAGCAACGGAGTGACGTTTGGGGGCTCCTCTTTCTTCTCGGGAGTCGCCATCGCGAACGGTTGTGGTTGTCGTGGTATGTGGCTACAGTCTTGATAGATATCTCAATGGATGAGATTGATGTGACGGTGACGGTGAAAAGTACTGGGCCTAGTAGCGCGGTCTTGGCAGTGAGCTGGAAAGGCAGGAGCAACGGACAGGGTCCAGCAGGCGGTAACGAGCCGGGTTCACCGACTAGAGACTACCGTCTGCTTTTCGCTTTGAGGTATACATATCATAAACGGTTGGAAATTACTCACCGTTCGGACCGATGTGGTTCCCAATGTCCACTCTGAGTGGCGGGCTCTGGATTACACCCTTCGACATCCGCAGCGGTCCTTACACAGCATAGCCTCTTTCTCCTTACCAGATTGCTCAAATGACTGAAGGAAGGACTCCGTAGCTTCGGATTCGTAACCCCGTTGTTCATGCTGACAGCATGGCCAAATAACTCTCGCGCTAGTCATACCTACTCTTTCACCACAGTTGCAGTACTTCTTTGATGTGATTGTACACTAATCTCATTTCTCTTTCTCCCTATCGGAGAAAACGCCAGACCATGCAAATGCTACTCGCTCTTTCTACGATTGTACAACTACTAATACATAATTTTTCCCTTTTCCAACACGCTCGCTAAACCCCAAAGTCGCTCAATAGAAAGAATTGCGTATTACTAGTATTTCTTCTTTCTGTGCCGCACATGAGGATCCTGTCCCTTTCGGTTCCTCTTCTGCCGGTCCGTTGGCGGCCGGTACGGTTCTTTGCCGTACTCTTCCCGGTACAGGCTAAGCATGTACTCATCGACGTGTCTTCGCTCCTTCTCGTTGCCATCGACATCGAGGTCTTCGTTCGCTTTGGCGGCAGCGGCGGCCTCCGAGGCGGCTCTCGTGGCGTTCAGACTCTCGTTGAAGTCGACTTGGTCTTCTTGAATCTCGTCCACAATCTCCTTCTGCGCGATGGAAGCTGCCGTGCGATCCTCGGTATCCTCCACTGTGCCCATGACGCGTGCGTCACCCAGCAGTCCAATCTTCTCGCCGAGCACACGTTCCATGGCTGCACCCGCTTCGTCGTTGGTGTCGATTCCTAGGTTCTCGTCGAGTGCATCGCGCCAGGTGACTTTGTTGAAGGTGTCTGTGGTGAAGTCACCCTTTTGGATAATGACGTCGTCGAGGAGACGTTTCTGGTTCGACTTGCGGAGGATGTTGGCTTCGATGGTGTATTCGCTGACGAACTTGTAGATGTGCACATCGCGCGTCTGACCGATACGATGAGCTCGATCTTGACACTGCTTGTCCATCGCGGGGTTCCAATCAAGGTCGTAGAAGATGACGCTGTCCGCACCTGTGAGATTGATACCGAGACCACCAGATCGAGATGACAGGATGAAGCATAAGATGCGGGGGTCACTGTTGAAGCGATCGGTAAGAATCTGGCGCTGCTCGATCTTGGTAGACCCGTCAAGGCGCAGGTAGCGATATCCATGAATGTTCAAGAATTGCTCGAGAATGTCTAGAACCTTTGTCATCTGGGTGAAGATGAGCGCACGGTGGCCACCAGCCTGTAGATCTCGAAGGAGTGTTGCAAGACGCTGAAGCTTGCCACAGTCGTATTGAAGGAGACGCTTGTCCGGGAAGGCGATCGATTGTCGGATGCGCGAAGAATGGAAGGGGTCTTTTTCGTGTGCTGCCTCCGACGATCGAATCAGCTGGACACCGCGCCTGGATAGGGTCAGAGTTGCTAATTCCTCGGCCGCAACGGCAGGCGTAACGCATGTGAAGCGGGTAATGAGAGGCTCCATAGCCTCAGCACGCTGCTCCAATGTTGGGATCATATCATAGAAATGGGTAATTTGTTGATCGTGCCAATGCGACAAGACACGATGAGAGCGCGGTGACCTGAATCCGAGTAGACCATGATGACGTTGAACGATGTCATAGTGAATCGTTTCCTCTTGTCTTGGTTGCATTTGAGCCTGACCGAAGCCGTGGTAGTTGGGATGTGGAGTGTGATGGGTTCGGTAGAGGAGAGGCTTAGCCACTCTCTTCCCTTCAGTGATAGCCCCAAATGTAAAATCGTGCCAATTGACGGTCAGTGCGTCAATGATGTCCTTTCCGTAAATCGGCATAAACTGGGTGCGCGCGCGAGTAAGGTTAAGACATGTTTGCAAATGGTCCCGAACGGCCACTTGCTCTCGCTTCGCCATCGCTGCCATAGTCGCTTGTAGTGAAGAAGTGCCCTTGTCGATGGGCTTGTTGATGCGCCGTGTTTGGCGCTCGATCAGATCCTCCAGGGGCCGTGTGGCGCGGATAGGGTAGGTGCGTCTAGCATGACCCAACTGCGTCTGTTCCCGTCGCGCAAACACCAAGTTCAAGGCGTCTAGATTTACTTGCTTATCTTCCATGCCCTCTTGCAGTCGCTTCCTGATGAGAAGGTCCTTGATCTCGTACTGAGCAGCGACTGACTTGGGCATGGCCATGGACGTTACAATGGCTCGTGTTTCGAACAGGTCGGGGTGATTGCAGACTTTTCGTAATGACATTAAGCAATTGATAATCGACATGTAGTTGCCGGAGGACAGGATCTCCTTGGTCGAGGCGCGGCCCATGAACCCATCGTAGAGCTGCCGTTGCCGCTTGGAAAGCTTGCAGTAGACCACGTGCTCATACTTCCCTGGCATTTGCTTCTCAACCTCTGATTTCAGCCTTCGAAGCAAGTAGGGGCGAAGGACTTCGTGAAGCCGCTTGACAACCTTCTGCGCTTCCGCATCAAGCTGCTGCCGACCTTGATCGAGAATCTGCGAAGTAGGATTCTTGAGAGCCAAGGTAAACTCCTCCAGTCCCGCGATGCGACCTTCCCCGGCAAAGCCAGCTGGCATTAAGAAGTAGAGCAGCGACCAAAGCTCATCGATGTTGTTTTGTAGAGGCGTACCAGTCAGTAACAACCGTCGCTCTGTTCTAAGATTAAGCATAGTCTGCCATCGTTGAGACTTGAAGTTTTTGATGTTGTGGGCTTCATCGAGGACCAGGTAACGCCAGGGACGCATCTTGAAGGCTGCTGCGTCTTGGAGGATGAGCTGGTAGGAGGTAATGACGACGTTGTACATGTCCTTGCCAGTGTTGCGCCAACCCATGCGCTTTCGTTTTCGCTCATTGATGTCGCCATAGTATGTCAGAATCTTGAAGCCTGGCAAGAATTTCTTGAACTCCATCTCCCAATTGAGCATGACACTGGTGGGTACGACGACTAGATGTGGTCCCCATATCTCGCGACGAACGGCGAGGTAGGCGAGAAGTGAGATGGTCTGTATAGTCTTGCCCAGACCCATCTCGTCTGCGAGGATTCCGTTTGTCTCGGATTCGTACAAGTTCGCCAGCCAGTCCAAACCATCGTGCTGGTACTCTCGGAGGGTACCGCGTAGTAAGGACGGCACCTCGGTCCTTGGTGGGGATGATGTATGCCGTGATCGAGACGCGCTTTTAGAATGTACTACATCTTCCATCGGAGTTGGCTCAGCTGCCTCGACGGTAGGAGCAGGTTCTGTTTCAGAATGCCCGTTCACATGTGGCTCGTCTACTTCAGCGACAGAATCATGACCATTCACATGTGGCTTCTCCTCGTAGACTTCCGCGGGCGATGTAGCATGGCCATTCGCTTGTTCGGGCTGAGTTGTCGGGTCTTCCGGTTCCACATCGTCAATCGCGGTCTTGGCGGCCTCTTTCAGTTTCTTGATGTCTTTAGGTGCCAAGAAACCCATCATGCCTAAGTCTTCTCCCTCACTCTCATCCTCGTCGTCTTCTTCCGAGCCGGCTTCTTCATGACCATCACCCTCGCTGTCCGAACCTTCGTTGCTCGACCAAGCTTCACTACCAGATTCCGAGCCCTTGTCGTCCTCAGAATCGAGCAAAGCATCATCAACCTGATCGAGCTCCACTGTAGCAGGATCAATATAGTCTGGCTTCTGTTTATCCCCATCTTCTTCGTGGTCGTGAAAGCCGTTGGTCTGTTGAAATTGGTTCTCTGGAAGCTCGTTCGTGTTGTCGACATCGAGGTCGGGATCGGGTGTTGGCGCAGGAGTGCCCTCTTCGGAATCAGCGTCGTCATCGTCTTCGCCGTCGTTTGAGTTGACCTCCGCCTCGGAGCTGCTCCCGGGGAGATCGGGAAGTTGTCCGTACTTCTCGCGTAGTTGTTCGGCCGTGAGGTTCGCATCTTCGTCCTGCTCGTTCTCTGGTTCGCTATCGGAGCTGGAAGACATGACATCGTCGTCGTGCTGTTGTTGTGAGGCATGCGACACCCCGCTTTCGGATTCCATCTCATCGAAATCGCGGTCTTCGCTGACCAAGGATGAGGCCCCGTCGCCAGCGTTACGACCACCCAGAATCTCTTGCGCTTGATTAAACATGTCGTCCATGGCCTTGTGTCCGAGCTGCAATTGTTCCTCCTCATATTTAGCCACACGCTCCTTGTCGATCTCAACCCTGACCAAGCCCCATGCGTCCTTGACATCCTTCACGAGCTGCTTGTATCTCGTCACTTGCCGCTCGGTCTCTTCCTGTTCGATCTCATCTTGGCTCTTGCGCTTGAACTTGTTCTTCCAGAAGTCGTATGCTTCTCTGGCCAAGATCTTAGCCGTCCGCCGATGGAATGCCTTTTCCTCCTTCAATAGCTTGTTGAAGTGCAGGGCATGAGCGACCACGTGGTCCCAATGTCCGTATTGTGGCGGTGGCTCTGGGGCTGCTTCAGGCGCATATACGCTGCATCGTGCCTGGCTTAGAACTCCATGTTCAGCAGCCTCGACAATCTGCAGCCGGCGCTCGGCCTCTTCCTCGGCCTTTTCCTGTGTGATCCGAAGCGCCTCTTCGCCGTCTAACGGGTCGTCTTGTCCTAGCCACTCTTCGAGCGACGCGTACTCTGACTTGGGCGGGGCATGGTGGGGATGGCGGTTGGGAGGGTCGGGCTTTCGCAGTCGCAGGCGGAGACGAGGGGCAGGCATAGATGGGTTCGAGTCGTCGGGCGATCCATACAGGCCGGCGTAGGGGTCGTGTCCGTTCGTTTCGGCATCGTCCATGGGCTCGTCACCTAGATCATCGGTAAGTGGCTGCGCTCCCCTCCGAGAGCGCCCGACCCGCTTGCGCGTGCCTTCGGGCGACCCATTCTGCAGTGCTGGCGACGTGACGGGCGACGTTGTCGCAAGTGCTGGAGGCTTTCTCTGGCGCTCAGACTTGCGCGCCGGCGTTGCCAGAGACTGTGCGGACACCTTTTTGGGGATGGTGGATGGCGTCTTCCCTTTCGAGACAGACATGGGTCCTGAGCCATTGCGCGACTCTCGCTTGACGCCGTTCTTAGGGGTGCCGTTGGTCTGCGTCGCCTTGCTGGCCGGGCGAGAATTCCGCTTTACAGGTTCCGGCGTTGGCGGTGCAGCGTCCTTGCTCACACGTGATGATTTCCTGACACCATTCTCGAACACTGTCGTCGGTCCATCAGCCACAAATGACTTCCAGGGCGGCGATGCGGCGCGTGATGCTGAGCGGCGCGGCGTGGTATCTTCGAGTTTCCGCCGTTTTGGCGGCCGCTCAATGACGCCACCATCATCGCCATTTACAGGTGCCGGCGGATGTTCCTCCTTGATCACAGGTGCGCTGTCGTTCTCGCTCTGTTCGCCATTGTGTGTGATGTCGGATGGGTTGTGTGCGGCGGCCGAGTCGCGTGGTGGGATGGAGTCGATGTCGCGATCCGCGGCGGTAACTTCTTCCATTCAGGAAGGGCGAGAGCGGCGGCCTGGGGAGCCTGGAGACACCCGGCGCGCGGCCAAATCGACATATATCAGCTCGAATTCGGGGTCGCAAGATAGCCTGACGCGTGCTGGTGACGGTGATGGGGTCGGATTTCAAATTCGAGTTCGCGTTGGGATGATGCGGTGTTATGTCGAAGTTGTGAGATGGTAAAAACAGAGCCGGCGATAATGTTTAGTAGGGATCACGCTAAATACCGGCACGGGCGCGCATGCCATCCCTTTGACGTGAACGACGGCGGAATGCTGGATATCACGTTTGAGAATGTTGTGACTGAGGCTGTCTAAAACCTCCGCAGATTCTTTCAGGCAGGCGTCGGGTTGCTCAGTCGCGTAGACGCCTTTCGTGTCACATCCATGACCGGTCGTGGTACTACGCAGAGCAGTTAGACCCACTTCTCCGCCAAGCATTACCGGGGCCGCAACTGAGCTCATCGCGAACGACACATCAATACTGCAACCCATCCAATCCCCGCAATCGCGCCGCAACGTACGAAGACACCGAAGACACGCATCGCGCAAATACTCACTCGGCTCTAGCATGTTCCCCAGGCGCATTGTAGCGGCACGCCCGCTGGCTCGAGCCGTCGTCCCCGCCGTAGCCCGGCCACGACCCCAATTCACCCAAATCCGAACCGCTCTCACCGACGCTGAGAAGGCCCACGCTGAGCTCACAGACCCGAACCAAGTACGCCCACTTTTTCTAGAGAAGGCAGGAAGGACCTAGTGCTGATGGTTACAGAACGGCGGCTACATCAACCCTCCCGCTGAGAAGCGAGGAAACCGCGACCCGTACGGCGACTACTGGGACAAGCAAGAGCGCCGCAACTATGGCGAGCCCTGCCACGAGGACAACGATATCATGGGTGTACTAGCGCTCCACGACTACAACCACTTCAGCCCCCAATGGGGCTTCGTCCTACTGGGCACCTTCGTCGCCTCTGTCTTCGGACTCTGCGCGGCTGTTGGTACTTTCTACCCCGACAAGCTCAGCGCGCCCAAGACATACCCAGATGGTCTGGAGGCTGAGCTGGGTGGAAAGGGTGCATTGCTGGTAGGTATATCGTGGACTATTGAGGACTATTGCTAACAGTGTATAGGCAAGGAAGCCCGGTGAGGGCTGGTAAATTGTATGCAGACTCGACTGACATGTACATACAACCCAATGGGATTCTCTTTGTCAATTCAATACCCGTTCACATCTTAGGCTAGTTTGATTTTGAGCTCCATCGCCAATCTAGTCTCAAATACTAATGCATTCATCCCGTTCTGGTTCGATTGGACGCTGATTCGAGAGCCTGGAACCACCTCGTCGATGCACCACTCTGCGCTGCGTGCAGGATAATGCGTCTCGGCATCCTACGACACCAATCCAGGGGCACTGCTCGCCACTACGTCATCGCAGCAATCCAGGAGCACACCCTCGTGGGCCCCATGCATTCCGCAATCCATGCCCAGGCCATGAGGGAACTCAAGTTCCAACTGGCCACGGACTGGTCCACCCTTGTTGCATGCTCACTTTGTCGGTAACTGCCCAGGATACTCGCTAGGATCCGATTGGTCAACCCACATATTTATACAAGCAATTAACAGGACCATATACGGCAGTTGACTTTAGAACCTTCTATAGGAAAGGATCCTTCGATGAAACTACCCGACATGGCGAACCGTGAACATGATGTGGGGTGAGTTCCATGTGGAGACCTTGCTTCGAACGTCACTCATGATATATTATGAGACTCATGTTCCACAACGGCACGTTCCTTGAATCCCAACATCTAAACTCCATTTTCTCGTTGTCATTGTCCACTTGGATCGTTCAGACCACTTGATCGTCAGCATGTACTGGTCCTCGCTCACGCTCAAGCTCACCTCTTTGTTCCACAATGTTGCAGCATCGCCGGCTCACGACCTCGAGGCCCGACAATTTGCAACAGCGGCGATGCTACGTTTCCAATGCTCTCAACTAGTCTACGACCGTATCGATCCACTTGTCCAACCCGGCATTGCACCTTCAGCACATATGCGTAAGCGATGCCCATATACTACCTTGATAAAGTATGTATACTAAATTTGCATGTCATCGTCTAGACCAGATCGTTGGCGGAAACGCGTTCAACGTCTCCATGCCACCGCTCGACCTCGACCCCAGCACGGAAGCCACTTGCACAACCTGCGATTTTGCCGAAGACCTCTCAAACTACTGGACCGCGAATCTCTACTTCAAAGCGCGTAACGGCACCTTCCAACGCGTCCCACAAATGGTCAACTTGGGTCTACAAGGCAGAGAAGGCGTTACAGTGTACTACATTCCGCCATACGACGGGAAAAGTACGGTGACCGCGTTCCCCAAGGGTTTCAGGATGTTGGTTGGTGATCCAGGCTTAAGAGCTAAGGAGGGTCAGCAGAAACAGCTCTGCCATCGTTGTTTCACGAACAAACAGCAAGATCCTTTTGGTGGAGCACCGTGTATTGGAGAATTCGACACAGCGAGCTTGCCACCGGGCATGTGTGGGGGTGGGATCAGAACGACTATTACATTCCCAACGTTTGTGGACTCTATTTCACCTGGCTTCGAGCGTATCGCTAATCTTGAATATAGATGCTGGGATGGCAAGAACGTTGATTCTCCAAACCACAAAGACCACGTCGCGTACCCTACATCTGGCTCTTTCGAATCTGGCGGTCCTTGCCCATCGACTCATCCAGTAAAGATGCCTCAGCTCATGTACGAGGTCATGTGGGATACTACACCTTTCAATGACGCGGCTCTCTGGCCTGAGGACGGGTCGCAGCCGTTTGTTTACAGCATGGGCGATGCGTGAGTGGCGTGCAGCGACTGTGGGACAACGGCACTAACTATGTGTAGGACTGGCTACGGTCAGCACGGTGATTATGTCTTTGGCTGGAAAGAGGGTGCGCTGCAGAAAGCTATGGACCAACGCTGCTTCGGGAACACATGCACGGGGTTGACGACACAGGCTGCCGATGTGTCGACCAAGTGTGGGGTACCACAGGCTGTGAAGGAGCCGGTTGAAGGATGGCTCGATGAGTTGCCTGGTGGTCCAGTCGTGACCTATGAGTGATCCGGGTCAATCAAACTGAACCGTGGGAGGGTAACGTACAAACGTGGGCCGAACTTATACCTGCAAGTAACCCGACATTCGTTGTACTATGTTGACGTCTATAGAAGAACCATTATTTCGTTAATAGCATATCGCGCTCGCTTGAAAGACTCTCCGCTGGCTTTTTGGAAGATTTCCTATCAAAATTGTCCAGTGGTCGTGTGGTGCGCAGACACCGGAACGAGCAATCGGCCGCTCACCGCGGTTGGATTTTCGTTGTCATACAAACGGCTGATCTTGCAAGGGACCCGTCCGCACCCTCCACTCCCACCAATTTTCATCATAACCGCCATGCGTCAATGCGAAGAAGACAAGGTGAGCCAGAAGAGGAAGGAGCGCCAAAGGCGCGAAGCGAATGTTGCGCTTTCGCATGTTATCATCCACGAAGATCCTGCAGGAAAAGATGAGACACCAGTACCCGGACATGATGAGAAGCTACCGGCGAAAGACGTATCGCCAGATCCTTCTGACGCTGCTCAGTCACTTCGCCCTCTACCGCAGATCTCGCGCAAAAGACAACGCGAGCCTAGTTGCGAGTCACGAGACCCGTCACTTAAAGAGTCGATTGTGGATACATCACAGCGTGATTCCACCGACGTACACAGCCCGTACTCAGAATCAGCAACCGCCCCATTGGAATACTACATTCGCCTAGCCTCAAAGTCCATGTCGCTCCCAACTCCTTCCGACTCGTACTTCACCTCACCAGAGCACGCGCCAGTACTCCACCGCAAGCGCGAGAACAAGATCATAATGTACACAGGCTCCTTCAACCCACCGCATCTTGGTCACTTCGAACTGGCCTTTCATACATTCCTACGTAGCTCCTCCACCACCGTCGCCGTCGTCTTCCTTCCATTTCGCGATAAACTCAAAGCGAAAGATGGCGCTATGGTCAACGGAAAGGTCTTCGCCACTGAAAAAGAACAAAGAATCGCGCTACTACAAAACGACCTACTGCAGCGCTGGACTTGGTTTTACAGAGGCCATCGCACAGATTTCGAAAAATACGGGGCTACTCTGATCAGAGAAGCGAAGAAAGACGGATTCCAAGTTTCCTTTGTAGTCCTAGCTGGAAGCGATAAATTCGAACGCGAAAAAGTCGAAACAAAGCCCTCTTGGCTCATAGGATGGGGAGAAATAATCACCAGCGACATTACACGGCCGTCTAGTCTGTTCAAGGGTCCAATGCATCCGCCCAGACGGCTACCTGGATGTAGATCTTGGCGTTTGATCTCTACACCAACCAGCAGGAAGGGAGACTTCAGCTGTGAATGTGGAGGTGCGAATCATGAATGTCGCATCTCTCTACGGATTCAAGAGTACTGCGGTGGGCATGCTGCTTTGGAAGGCGAACCGCATGTCCGATCAAGGCAAGACAGTTTGCTACATGAGATTCTGGTAAGATGCCATGAGGGAGTGGGGGCGACATGGGTTTGCCACAAGAAGAGTGGGGGTACAGTGACGTTTTTGGGTAGTGGAAGAGATACTGAGGGCGATGAGAAGAGAGAAGAGGTTAGTTCTTCGGCTATCAGAAAGATATTGGTTTGAGGTGGTAATCGCGAGGAGATGTCGACAAAGTTGGAGAAGGTCATGATGAACCCAGAGTTACTGCTACACTATCTTGAATCGGATGGATAAGCAACAGAGGAGCCGCAGATCGCGATACATCCTCAACACCCTCCTCAATCTAATCCACGGATTATATAGAACTACCAGATCTTCGCCAACGCCTCAAGCCCTTCAATGGAAAGCAGGATAGCCATGCTCTAACATTTGTGGTATTGAACGCCAGTGAAATGGTCATCAAAGTCCATCGCTCCAGAGGCAAGTTGAACATACTTTATATGGGGCTTGCAAGTATTCAAGATAGCCTTCATGTCTCGGGCGAGATCCCAACATGCAGCGCAGAACATGGTGTCGCGCTAATATAAGTAGTCAGAACAACTCTCCAAGATCCAAAAGCCAAGGAGCTTGGCGACGAATACATACCTTGTTGCACAAGAAGAGACCGCACGTGTATGAGCAGCTAATCATCGCGCAGTGCTCGAATCCGCCGTTGACACAGCACTTGCGGTCATTGAGTTTTCGGAGCCAAAACCAGCCATCATGACAAGAAGTAGCTCCAGTGACGTCCGTGCCCCAGTCGCAATTGAACTGTTCATGATGAGATCAGAATGCGTTGTTAGCGAGAGAAGGGTAAAAGAGGCTTACAGTTGATGGCTTCTCAATACCGAGCTTTTCGACGACGTTCTCTGCGTTCACGTCGGAGGAAGCCCCAGGATTGATCGCCTGGATCTGCTCGTGGATGGATTTCGCTGTGCCCTTGAAGGTGATACCGGGGAACCGGTCATCGGTCACCTCTAACTCCACGATAGTCATGCCATCGGCGGATGTCTGAACACTGGCTTGGTCTGCTGGAATGGCCGTGGCGTTGCTCTATTGGTCCCGTTAGTCAATGATACCTACGAGGAACCTCTGCAAGTGGTGGGAAGCAACATACTGTGCAAGCCAACAGGCTCGAAACGGCAATGAGGGTGGCGAAGATGATTTTCATGTTGGTACGAGATGCGTCCGTGGTCTACGAATAAGGTAGAGGTGAACCTCTCAGCGGGTTGAGTGGACTCTTTTGCGGGGGTAAGATGGTGGAACAGCAACGGAGAGACAACATGGGTCCATCTATATCAAGAGGTCTCCACCGTTGTCAAGCCTTCCCTCACTTTTAGACCCACACCGATATCATTTCCCTATCGCCCGTGCGCACCGTGGAGGAGCGTTCTTGCGCGAACGGTCCGAGTGCTGTTGAATTAGGTTAGAAGGGGAGGGAAATTGAGCCCGGAAGGCTCCGTGGACCTGAAGTTGATCACTTTTGGCTTAGTGCGGCTAGGATGATGTCAGAACAGCTGAGGGAAGGAAGGAGTGAGTTCGCTTGCCACGTGCTTCACTCGACCACCTGGGCACGCTTTCACTGTCCCTTCATTCGCAACTCTGCTTCAGCTTGGCCAGATGAACGATGCGTTCTTCTCGCGTTTTCTCGTGAAATCTTGTCTAGATTATGATGCGTGGAGTTCCTATCTGGCTCGCCACCGTCTTGCCCAAAGTGCATGCGGTGACATATACCTTCTATCAGGACATAGCAGGCTTAGCATATTGTTGAGATAAACCTGTGGAGATACTGCAACTTCAGACTGCTTGTATGATGACGATGAGCGGTTACAAGTTTAGTGTTTCACTACATCGTTCTTCGCTCTTTCCCGATTTCCTCACGTCCCAGGGTCTTTCCCGTTAAGCCGTTTGTTTGGGTCTAGAGATAACGTCATTGGGGATTTAAGAGTGTGTCAAAGTTGAGATTGTGACTGCTCAAGGAAGGAGAAGGCAACACGAACTAACTGTCGCAGCACTTGTTGGCAATGTGGTATAGGACTATGATCAGTTGAAGACATGGGACCTGAGGGGTGGTCGTATGGTCTCGAGTCGTGTGAATTCAGTATATTGGTGTGTATTGCGAGATCTGGAGCGATGCCTATGAGAGCTGCCAAGACACATGGATGTTCTTGCGTTTGCTTCGAGAGGTTAGAAGCACAGACTATCGTGTCTGATACGGCAATGCATACGGTGAACGTCACACTTTTACACAAGCGGTGCCCATTTCTCCACCGCTATCCAGTCTAAGCTTCCTCCGGGTGGTTGCTGGATCCTGGATCTTGTTGCCTTCACCTTCACTCAGATCCAACACGCTCCCATTGCAGTATATAGTTCCTGGGTTTCCTCTCCCCCGCCGTGCCTCTTCAATCTCTCCACTGAGTTAAATCAGAGCTGGACGTCGACTTTTTCTCTAGTTACACCAGCCCTGAGCAACCATCAACATGAAGACCACGCTTCTGACCTTGACGGCCACTGTCCTTGTCCGGGCGGCGGCTATTCTCGCTCACCCATCTCGTAAGCTCTCAGTCCTAGCTTATGCAAAAGCCTCCAACTAATGTTCTACAGACCCCAACTCCGCATACGGCGTCACTCCCCGAGACCAAGACCCCAATGATATGGATGCGCTTCTCGGAATCAACTGCCGCGGCAGCGCCATGTGCACGCTGTCGACTTGCGACATTAGCCTCTCGAAGATCAAGGCATACATTGATACTATTGGTATGTTCTACAAAAGAAGTTCGCCGCACTGAGCTGTGCTAACAATCTTCATCTAGACGACAAAGAAGAGTGGGGCAACGGCGACCAGATCGCTTGTAATCTTTGCAGTGGATGTTCCAACCCCGACAAGTGCGACGGTCTCTGTGCCTTCCCACAGAAGCTCAAGTCAGACGAGAAGGTCAATGGCAGCCTGATCAAGAGCAAGATCAATGACCTAGTCAATCACAAATGCGGTAGTAAGTGTACCTTGGCCTACGCTACCTTCCAATACTGACTCGTTGCCAGGATGTGGCAGCTGCCCTACTAAGCCGGGAAACGACGTTAACACTGGCGAGATCACGGTCAACTACGTCACGTCTGGCTGCAAAGAGGGTGTCTGCGATTACAAGCGCAAGGCTGCCCGCGATGAGGTCGCTTCCAGCGTTACAGCCGACGAGACTACTGACGAAGATGTTCCCGTCGACCAAACTATCGATACCGACCTTCCTGCCGACCAGACTATCGACGCCGACGATCCCATCGATACATTTCTTCCTCCCGGAACATCCGAGAACGTACATACCCTTAAGGCCCCTTGGGGTATCAATTGCAAAGGTAGCAGTCTATGTCGTATCTGCAAGGGAAGCCTCAGGCAGATTCAGGAGACATTAGCACTGATGGGTAAGTACATGCAACACACGCTCAGCTCCCTCCCTATCAAGTATGCTTTTACTGAGAGCACTATTCGCAGACGACGACTGGGAATACAAGAACAACGAGGGGATTGTGTGCGCGCATTGTACAAAGACCAGTTATGCGGCCAATTGCATCATCGCCCACAATTTACACAGACCAATTGCCATCAGGGATGTCAAAATGTTGGTCCAGCGACTCAAAGATTTTGGATGTGGACGTAAGTTGGACTCTTCTGTCGCTGTTGTGAAATCGGGGCTAATGGTTCTTAGGATGCGGAAGCGTTCCCCTCCACGTGGGCGCGGCGAATGAACAAGGCATGCTCACTGCTAACTACATAGAAAATGGTTGTCCTGACAAAGATAAACCCTGGGGTTGTGGGCCAAAGTAGCACCGACATTGTGCTGTCGATCAGCAGGGAGCACACGCCTAGCTGGCCGAAGACGTTTATCAAACACTCTCTGTCAGCATTGAGAAAGACTTTAAAAATGATCTGCACGAACTCTTATCTCAGTTGTACCAACATGTAGGCCATAATCATAATAGTCGTAATAAAGTGTCATGACTATACCATAAGCGCTTCAAAGCTCATCCTTGTACACCTCCTCACTCCCCTCCTGCATCTCTTCATCCTCATCGCCCTGTTCAACCTCATGTTCCTTCTCCTTGCCCATCCCCGCACTATCGCCATCTTTGTTCTTCGTTGACTTCTTCTTCGTCTTCTCAGTATCCTGATCTTCGGTATCGATGATACCTCTAAACTCCCTGCCCCTTGGTGTGTCCACAAGGTCCAGCTTCCATCCCTTTTTGCCAGCCAGCTTCCTCAGATTGGCTTTCAAGGTCTCAACATCCTTGGGATCGGCAATGTTGAGCTTCTTCATCTCCTCCTTGGACATCTGCTTGCCGTCGCTACTCGCTACGGTGCCGATAAATGTCTCCTTACCTCCGCCGACAACGACGGATTTCTCAATCACCTTGCCTTCGCTTCCCACAAACGACTTTGCGCCGACTTCAATGCCGCCAATGACAATGCGCTTCGTAGAGCCCTCGAGGCCGTCGGCGAGATCGCGGAGCGGGTTCGTGTTGGCGTCGTCGGCAGCGTTATGGGCAGCGATGAGACGTTCGGCCGCGGCTAGCTTGGCGGATAGCTGTGCTTCTGTCCATGCGTCCACTTCAGACTCTGGAATGACGGGTTCACAGGTTATAGGATGTGCGAGGTTTTCTTGTGGTGGGGTGAAGGCAACGTCGTGGCAGAGGCGGGGCGTGTCGACGATCATGAGGTAGGAGCAGGTGCTGGTTTCTTTGATCATGGCGATTCGGTCGGCAGACTGCGGGTTGCAGTGGAACTGGAGGAGATGTTAGATTGTGGTAAGAAACAATGGAGCTGCAGGGACATACCTGTACATCGATCTTGCGCGGCTTGCCCGTCAAGTCGCACTCAGTACCATCCGACAGCCGCTGTACCATGTATCTGCTAGACCCCTTGGTCTCTAGTCTTGAGATCTCCAGGCCCTTCTCGTCATCGTCGGTCGTTTTGTCCTCATCATCGAAAGCCTCCTTGCTGCCCTCTTCGTTGCCTAGTGTCTTGCGCGCGTCCGCTTTCTTGGTCTTCTCCTCCTTCGGGTACCTTCCCAATACGAAGCTGTGTACGCTCGTGTCCTCCACAGGTGGGTAATGGGGAACACCTCGACTTTGTGGCAGCTGGTGGAACTGCTTGACTTCGTCCTTGTAGCAGAAGCTGTAGCTCCACCAGCCGCTCACATAGTAGATGCAGTTGCCCTTCATGCCTTCGAGTAGCTCCCACCCGCGGTCTGCTGCGCGTATGAGCTCCTTCTCTTCCTCGGCTTTGGCTTCCTCGGCCGATGTTGTGTCATTCTGCGGTACCTCTTCTGGTATTATGGGTATGCTGCATAGGTAGCGCTGTCCGTGCAGCACGACTGCTTCGTATGTCTGTTCGAGCGCATCATCTACGGGTGGTATGTTCGCTGCCGGCTTATCGCGTTTCGAGAGTTCCTGCGTCTCTTGCGAGCCGGGTGTTGCAGAGCTCGAGCTGGGTGATCCGTGCGAGAGGAGAAGCGTCGCATCGTTCTCGGTAACGAAAGTGTCTGGCCACAGAACCTCATACTGGGTGTGCTGTTAGCAGATGTTGCCGCTGTCGGGGTGCCAGGCGCGTCATACCTGTGGGAAAGCGAGCAGATCGTCGAACACGCTGAACGCATGCTGGTTCGCCAGCGCGATGCGCAAAACCGCCGGAAGTGCCCAAATGCCCCTCATTACGATAGGAGGCCCTAGAATTTGGGGAAGGAATAGAATAAAGGCATGCGCCGTGGAGCTGGTTGCGGAGTTCTTGGTTGCGGCCAGATGTCACTTCCGCGGGGCTAGACCGCGTTCGGCAAAACCCATGAGAGACACACGAGGGCGCTTTCCCCATCGAACCATGCTTCACGCATCACAGCCGCCTCTCTTTCGCATGCAAGCAAGATCTACTCTGCAAGGGTAAGCGTTTGAGTTCTGGTACTAACAATGGCAAGAGCAAATCAAGCTCGATATGATGTCATATGAAGGCTACCTGCGCAGTCTCTGCTGAGTTCGGAATCCTAGCTACTTGTTCTCGACGTACATGAGGCGTATCCGATTCGACGCGGGGTTGTATGCGCAGCCGTGGCAGTGTTCCTGACCGGTCAGCGCGCTGCCACACCTACTAGCCGCGAGAGTTGCGCAGATGAAATCATGGTCTAAATTGTCTCTTCCTTCATCATTGTTTTCATTAAATCGTTCCATGCGAGCATGTTCCTCTCTCCCGATAGCGCGCGCAAGAAAGATGCGGCGACATATCCTGGCCTTCCACTCCAAGAGAATCACATTAGGGTCGTGAGACTGTTGCCTGGCAGATGGACTGAACATATTCGCTGCGAATTGTCGAACGCCAATATCGAAGTCGCAAAATACCGGGCATTATCTTACGTATGGGGCTCGCAACATGTGACACGATCCGTTCGACTCAATGGCCGTGCTTACCCTGTCACGGTGAATCTTGAGAGCGCACTAAGGCACTTGCGGGAAGCGTACAAGGACGGGCTCGACCTATGGATCGATGCGCTGTACGTATTACATTTGGATTTGTCGTCGGTCTGTATCTGACCTGACGACGACTAGATGCATCAACCAGAAAGATGGGGAAGAGAGAACTCATCAAGTTCAGCTGATGGGTCTCATCTATAAGAAGTGTCAGGAATGCTTAGTATATCTTGGAGACAGCCTAGACGGCACCGGTTCCTCTTTGATTGAGCCACCACCCGTCTTGCACTTTGAAGAGGGCGTTACCACTCAGTCTAGCAAGAAGAGAGCGAACCAGAATCCAGGAGTCTACGAGATTTTCTCGTTTTTTCATGACCTTGCCTCGGATGAGCATCTTCACACACAGTGGGCCTTTGGATACCCCGCAATTCCATTCAAGCCCCGTCCAGAGCACGGCCAACCTCGTTTCCAATTACAACTATTCGAAGCTTTGAGAAAGTTCACGCATCCTCCGTTCACGCCATGGTGGACCCGTATCTGGGTCATACAAGAAGTGACAACACCTCCTCGTGTTGTGATTACGCACGGTACAATATCTGCATCCTGGAATATATTTGCCCGAGGTGCAGCCAGATATACCCATCATAGCGCGAATTGCTGCGATGCAGTTGTCCACTGTCTGCCGCCGGATCAGCAGAAGGTTGTGGCTGACAGCTGCAAGAAGATCATGGGCATCGAATCACTTCGACGGAGCACACTTGATTGGCCCGTGAATTGGATTGATACAGAATCGTTTGGTTTCTTGCGTCTCTTGACGCAGTTTCGCGACCGCAAAGCGTCTGATCCCAGAGATAAAGTGTACGCTCTCCTCAGTATGGCTTGGACTCCGCCAGGTAGGACACCATTGGTACCAGACTATTCCCTAAGCGAAATAAGCGTCTTCTGTAAAGCGGCGCTAGAGTCTATATACACGACGGAATCACTCTCGATGTTCAGCACAGAGCTTGGGCGAAAATTCAGAAACGATTTGCCTTCGTGGGTTCCGGACTGGGGAGCGCCGGGAGGGCACACGTACGCGGCACGCGCACAAGCCATTCATCTATACAACGCCAATCGAGAGAAGGTTACACCCTTGACGGTCAGGTCAATCACACAATCCGCTTTGAGATTACGGGCTGCGAAGATAATGACGGTGGGGGTACTAGGGGAGATCATGTTCGGCGATGACGCGACTTACACCCGGCAGATACTTTGTCAATGGTGGCGCCTGTGGAATACTCATACGAGAGTCGGTGATTATGTTCCGTTGACAACGCGAGTAGATGAGCCTTTCTTACAACTCATATGTGCGGGTGCAATACACCCCACCCATGCCAGTGTACCTGTACGCACCGTAGATGCGAACGACGCAAGCGCTTTTGAGAACTGGGCAGTATTTTCGAGACTGTCTCCTTTTAGTGAGCCAGAGGACACAGACGTGATCAATGATCTACCCAAACATATGCAACTGTGGAGGCAGTTCACGTTGTTGTGGCCAAGTCATCCGACTATGTACAATCCGCCGAATGGCCGAGACGGGTACTTCCCTCATGGTCTCGACAACAACACCTTGGATAGTGTTCGATTGGTCGCTCGATTACATGAGCTTCTCGGCTATTTTGACACCGGTCTAGATCTCGGTCTGCTTGACTACTTTAATGGATCTCAGCCACGACCTCTCGCTCCATGGAAAGACTTGTTCATCCAAGTCGAACAGGTATTAGAAAACAAATTCGGTCCCTGCACCACCCAGTACAGTCCGGGTGTGAGATACTATCTCATCCCGGATTATGACAACTCGATAAGCGTAGCAACGCTCTGGCGTCGCTTGATCATTGGCCAGAACGTTTTGGGATCGTACCAGCATACCGACAATTTCTTTGGACTAGGCCCAGCGGGGACGGTCATTGGCGACGAACTATTCCTCTTGACAGGTGGAAAGACACCATTCGTCTTACGTCGACGTGATGACACAGATGACACAGTTTCAGGACCAAGGTATGAGATCATCGGTGATTGTTACTTGCAAGGATGGATGGATGGCGAGGGAGAAGGTCTTGCGTTAGATAATTGGGAGGACATAACGCTCGTGTGATAGCTTAAGCAACGCTACGTGTTTCGCAATGGAATTTTTTTGTTAACATAAATGTTGTAAAAGCAAAATCTCTGGAAAGCAGTCGGGGTCTCTCAGTTGCAGTCGCACGTAAAGATCCGACGTACTGCATGAGATTAAGAATTCGTCGCGACCTGGTGAGTGTCTGGAAATGTGTCCATGAACAACAAGATGCCAAACTATAGTAACGATGCATGCAAGCAATAGCCACTCTTCCCCTGTCAGATTATGGGCCCACTTAGTAAGGGTCGACCCAGGGATGACGTTGCCGACGACGCGTAAAAACACGAAATCGCGTAAGCACGTGATCTCGATGCTGCCGCCTCACAGCATCTCAACAGCACCCGTGTAAAGACTTCCAATCATTTCAGAAGCAGTCTCATCTATACAGATGATAATTCAGAGCTTCTTCTTGTGTAGTGCAGCGTCGCAAACGTCACAGAGGTATTGCATCTATCCCTTGAACGGAGTGCTGCCTTGGATGCACGAGGGAGGAGGTGCCGTCAGGGCCCACTTGGAGGCGTCCAGCCAATAGCGGGGTGAGCGCGGGCCACCCAAAGTCTCACAACTCGCGTCGCCTCGAGGGTCTGCTTCCTTTCACTTCCGACGTTCGTGTTCGGTGTCTGCGTGGTTCTGCTAGCAAGGTCTGTCTTCGCCTCAATTGCAATCGCGTAGCCGTGGTGTACCTGGACGTCTTCATGCTGACAGATTGCCGTAGAGCCTGTTTCTAGGGCAACCCTTCGCATCGTCTCATCCTCCATACCCGTACGCGCATGCCATCAAGGCAAACATCCGCCTCACCGCGCTCACTACATCTACATCCCGCGCTTTCTGCGACAGCGTCGCTGTAATACATATCGCATTACCGTTCGAGCCGAGTCGCTTTTGCCATCGTTCATCCCATACAAGTTGAAAAGTGTCGGAGACTGAGGCCTGGAAAAACAAAGCACAGGGGCCACACAAGTAAAGAAGCGCTGTTTATCAAGACAGGCTCCACGAACGTCTGTACCGCCCAGTTGCATTCTCAGGAAACGTCCATTCACGAGTCCCAGTTGCTCGTACTGTTGAAGAGACATCGACACGTCCCATTAAGTTGGAGTACGTAGCAGAGATTCTGAGCCGAGCCCATTCTAGAGTACCAGTTACTTGTGCCGACGACCAACCAGAACGCTCTCAACGCGACCATTCCCATCCATTTAACGCACGGCCCAACAGCGTGCCTACGTTACCTAGGTATCGCTCACTCTACTAGAAGCGCAACTACCACCAGCTCGCGCTAGACCGATATCGCACGTAAAACGAGTCCCCGCAATTGCCGCGTATAAAACCACGAGACCCGCCTTTCAGTCACTCGCTCGATATCTTCAGTCGCCTCCCTCTCAACTCCTACGGGCGCGCCGTTCGTCTGGTCCTGGGTCACTCCCTACAAAGCGCCGCACAATAAGCCACGGAAAGTTATTCTGGTACCCATTATGGAGGCCGACCCGTCTCAGCAGACACAGCCTGCAACTCAACAGGTCCTGGATCCACGACGACTCGGCAGGAACAATTCGGGTCTTAATGACGGTGACATCGCCGATGTCTTGGTCATTCTCCACCCAGCTACTCCTACAGCCATTCGGATTGTCGAGCAGACAGCGCAAGATCGACCCGAGCATGTGCTCTTCCGCAATTCACTCGATTCCATGAGTAGTTCCATCACCGACGTTGAGGAGCAGGAAACATTCATCATCAACGCTCCGGAAGGACGACAAGGTACCAGCTCGCGGGCCGGCGCAGATCTGGCTCTACGCATGTCATCCGCGAAGAGATTGAAGTTCAAGCCGCTCGGGTTCATATTCGGACGCAATCACCAGAGCGCCGACGTCATCTTTGGCCAGGACTCCGGTAAGAGGATAAGCAACCAACACTTCCGCATATATCTAAACGCGGATGGTCTTCTCATGCTCGATGACATGTCCACCAATGGCACCATAGTCGACGATGCGCTCCTGAAGTGCAAGGATCCACGCTTTAGTAAGATGCGGATGCTGAGCTCGGGATCGATCATCTGTATCCAGAACTCCAACGATGCAGAGATGATCAAATTTATAGTCCGGGTACCGTCTAGAGTCAATTACATGGACCGCTTCCGCGACAACCTGCGCAACTTCATCACGGAGTGCACTCCAGACGCTGGGGACGCACAGGGCAAGGTTATTCAGCGAATCACCAAGCAATATGGTGGCCCAGCGATGAAGTGGGATGGAGGTGATACCTATAACATCGTCGGTACGTATGGCTGCAATAACGCAACCAATAGCTGCTAACTCTTCCCAGGGCAGATCGGTAAGGGCGCCTTTGCGACCGTTTACCAACTCGCTGAAAAGATGACTGGAAAACTTCTCGCAGCTAAAGAGCTGGAAAAGCGCCGATTCATGAAGAACGGCATGCTAGACAAGAAGATCGACAACGAGATGAAGATCATGCAAGACCTGCGTCACCCAAATATCGTCCAGTTCGCAGAGTACCACGACCAGGGCGATTATCTCTACATCATCATGGAGTTCGTGCGGCAAGGAGATCTACAAGGCTACCTTAATAATCATGGATCCATGGAGGAGGATGTTGCGAGGTCAATGGCTCAGCAGATCCTGAGCGCGCTTAGTTATCTGCACCGCGCCAAGATCACACATCGCGACATCAAGCCCGACAACATTCTCATCTCCGATCTGGATCCTTTCACGGTCAAGCTGTCCGATTTCGGACTTTCAAAAGTTGTCAAGCACGAAGAGACCTTCCTCAAGACTTTCTGCGGAACTCTGTTGTACTGCGCTCCAGAAGTGTTCCCCGACTTCAACGGTCAATCAAAGGGAACTAAACGTCGACGTGGTGCCAAGACGTACCACTCGTATAGCTCTTCCGTGGACATATGGTCCTTTGGTGGTGTCCTATGGTATGCGCTATGTGGCGAACCTCCGTTCAGGGGTATCGCTGATGCTACCGGCGAAGCCATGTTCAATAATATCATGAAATCGCCCCTCGACCCGACACCGCTACGCAAGGCTGGTGTGTCCCCTGCTTGTATCGATCTTCTTACTAGTATGCTGCGAACCGACCCTGCAGAACGTCCAACCGATCGCGACTGTCTCAACCATCCTTGGCTTAAGGAAGGCACGGAAATTCTCGCCGACCCGACTCTTCAGTCCATTGCGGAAGAAGACGAGCCTGAGGAGGCCGAGCAGCAGCTGTCGCAGCTCAGTCTCCAGGAGGAGGAGATCCCGGAGTCAGATGAAGACGGAGGCATTCTGTCCGATGAAGAGCTCATGGGCTTTGTCAACGAGCGTCAGCCAAAGCGAGTTCGCGCCGATCCCCTGTACCCGCGCAACCAGGTACGCGATCGTGGCGACTCAAGCGTTGAGCCGTCATTTACTTCCTCACACCTTGTAAACGAGGAGAGCTTTCAAATGGCCCCAACACCTAGGCAACCTCGTCTGTTCGGTGAAATTGGCCAGTCAGCTTTGCAGAGTTCCGGTGTCTTGAGCGCTCATGCCCATGACGCCCTGTCGCAAGATGAGTCTGTCCGCCTTGCCCAAAATGATGGAGCAGGCGAAACGAGTTACACCGCTGGTCAGTCGGAGTTTCAGGGTCCTTTCACTGCGCCCGCCCAACTAGAGCGCGGCTTTTCCTCGCCTAGCCTTCTTGGTACCGAGTCTTTGGTACGAGATCTCAACATGACCTCGCCGCACTCACCCGTATCCAGGACACAGAGCCCGGTCATGCCTGCGACCCCCAGGACCCCGGAGGTTGTTCAACACAATTCTTTGGAACAGTCGTCCAAGGACTTCAGTCAGATTAGTGAGCCAACTCCGAGAGCACGACCTATCAATCGCCAGATAAATCTTCCTTTGACTGCTTCCTATTATTACGATCCGATGGACCCGAACACGCATAATCTGGAGTACGCTTCCAGAGTGAGTGGGTTTGACTTCGTGTCTAATGGCCGCAATTCAAACACCGAAACATCTGCATATCCGGACACAACAGCAGCTTCGGACGCAAGTGCGCAGTCGACAAGATCAAGCATTGCGAGAGCACCATCTCCGGCGGCAGCAATCCCTTCTGTTCCAGCGGAGCTTGATATCCGTCCACCACCCCGGCGACTGGGTAAGCTCATCGCAACCCCCGACTCCTTCGCACCCAACCTTACTCTCAACATCGATCAGAGTAAGACTTCTTGGGGCCGCTTGAGCAACAATACGATCGTGTACGAACACAAATCAGATACTCGCGTTCCTAAAACAGCTTTCATAGTGTTTTTCTACTCGTCAGGTGGCCAGACCCAAGAGACAGTGGATGACCTGTCACAACAGGGCAAAGATTGGACCAGCTTGGAGAATTTGAACGTTGGTATCTGGACTTGCGCCACACATGGTATCTCCATAAACGGCAAACACTTGAAGCAAAAGGACGACAAGGGGCGTGTTATCTACGGACATCTACACACTGGTGACATCATACAAGTGTACCACGATGTCCGCGGAATCGAGTGCCTCAAATTCCGCTGCGAGTTTTATCTTGGAGCTGGCAAGGAGCCACGACCGGCGGGCGACAGCTTCAGCACCATGATTGGCAGCCGGCTGTCACAGTAAACATGTCTTCGTCGAAGCAGAATCCATACGTCAGCGTCTACACAACATAGCAGCAATTTCTCATTTCCTGGCCATTTTCATTCTATTCGGGTTAGCGGGCGTTGTTGGCTTCTGTACTACTATGACTATTCCTACACATTCTCTTTGTAATGGCATCACCTCGGTGTTGGGGCTCCAAGATCGGGCAAAATCGTGTTCTTTTCAGAGTGAAAGCATACTGTTTGGGTGGTACATCGTCGATACAAAGCGTATTAATTCGCATCTGGCAGGGAAATTGTGGATTGGACTGAGGGTGAGAGCATAGATAAACTGTGTATAGTGAAATGCCTAGAAAGGCAAGAACATCAACTAAAGAACAATACGAGTGAAGCAACTGCCAACATGGCATATTTAACTTCCATCTTGCACTGTACTTCTCGGTTTGTGTATGGTGAGGGTCATCATGCTTTGATTACTCGGTCAAGCTTGCTTTCCGCGTTGCGTTGGTGATTCAGACGAAGCTTTTGCATGACACGGCTTTTCATGACTTCACAGCACGTGGTGAACAATCGCCAGCTAATCATGAACTTAGGCCAGAAGCTGGTGTTGTATGATAACACATGGTGTTTGCATAGCTCAATTCCTCTAAACAAATTGGCTATGGACCTTCACTCTCTGGCGAGCCCTTGTCCTCCTCACTCTAGCAATGCCACCGACTATTCCCATCAAGGCCGCAGCAACACTTGCTATTGCCCATGGGCGGTCAACAAACCACAAAACCACAGCGACATCCGAGCCATGCCATGAACCGCCGGGCTTGTGGCCGAAGAAGGTATACTCTTCCGAGTAGAAGATTCGCGGTAGAACGAGGAAGGAGGTGGGGTCTGTGCAGGATAGGTTAGCTACTGAAACTTTTCTCCTTTGCAAGACAAGAGTGGCTGACTTACCAAGGTCATACCGTGCCTTCCGCTGTTTACATTGCCCGTCAGGACATGCCTCGAACCATTCCTGCAAGATCGTGCTTGTGAACTGCGGTCCAGTTGTCCAGAAGATTGTGAGGTACGGAAAAAGTAGATTCCAGTTGTGTGTGACGAGACCTTCTGTCATCTTCTCCACGACCGGGTGTTTCGCTGCTGATGCCATCAAGTCGTTGTTGACGCCTAATGGCGATGCTTCGGGGAACCAGGCTGGGAAGTCCAACAAGGGGTCTAGTGAGCGTCGGCACGCGACGTCTAGATCCATGTAGACGCCGCCGAAGTGGTAGAGAGCGAAGTACTTCAAGGCGTCAACCTTTTGGATCTGAACATGGGCAGACAAAGTCAGTATATGTTCCAGTTGCAGTGATACTTGTGTAGAGTACTGACAGGATATCTGTAACCATCGTATGTCGGTAGGAACCAGGCGTACTCGTTGGACAGGAACTCGCGAGCGCTCGTTGCATTCCACATGCGGATTTCGTAGCTGGGGTTGTGCTCTCGACAGAGTTTCGGCGACCCGAATCCAATAGAGGGGCCTCCACTAGAGCCTTCATGGTTTGGGTATATTCTCTCAAACCATATGTAGTGTATCGTGCGCGGGATCTTCGATCCGGTGTAGGTAGATGTATAGTCGGACTCCAGAGGTTGCTCGTTGCGCGCTACGGAATCGTTCAGAGCCTTAGCGTAGGACTCAGGGAAGTCGTCGAAGGTGATCTTGCGGCGCTCGATGTAGGCTTGGAAGGCATGTTGGCGCCTGAAGATACTGAAGATCTTTAACAACGCGGCGGCGATGACGATTCGGATGAGAATCTGGCGGAGGAACATCTTGTTCATGCTGTCGAAATGCTAGCTTCACTGAGCAGGAACAAAGTCCTTATGCATGAGAGATAGGTCGACCTTCCATCCTCTGCTTCGAGTAAGCGCCCCTGTGTCAAAGTTACTCTGAGCACCGAGTAGTCCTAGAGACACCGCCCCAACGCTAGTCTCGCTCATACTATAGCATCGAATCACCTTGACAGTTGCGCCCTATAGCTGACAGGGTCATTGTAAGATGAAGTGTTGATCTCAGAGATACGAGTTTCAGGAGAAGGGTCGTGGGTAGCATGCAGAAGTTGCACATCCTGGACCCATACTGCGGTGAGTGATAGGCCGAGGGCCACACAAATCTGTTGTCAGTGCCCAATAATCCACCGAGCATGAACAGAGAGAGGCGGAACGTGCTGCCACGGCCGTACCTAGAGCGCAAACTCCTTATGCTGATTTTCATCTCCGATCTCAGTGACAACGTGCACTTTTGTGACAACCTGTTCACTCGTGGAACGACTGTAGTACTAAGGCTTGCCTTCGCATATCCTGAGTTCCTTTAGCACTCAATATCCGCGTAGAGAGGCATGAGTTGATTCGCTTTGCGGCACTTGCCAGCGTCGGACCGAGCGACTAATGTGACCAAGCTTTACAAGCTCCGGGTATGGTTCTCATGTTGACTTCAAGCATTTTGAGTACGGAAAGCGGCGTTTTGAAACGTAGAGCGGAGCTAGGCCACACAGCCACTGTGGGCGAGCTGCCTGTATAGTCCAGCCTAGTGGGCTAGCGCCCTTCGAGCGGAGAGGTTTCTACCGTTGTGACAGCACGGATAGGCCAGTTATGCTGAGATCCCGCCAATTGGGACTCGACCATTGTCCAATGACCGACCAGATGCACCCCAGGTTTCCTTCCAACTGGATGCAGTGGCTTGCCGTTATCCGGTAATAGCAGAACTGGCAACGGAAAAGCCCTTTTTCGCTGTCCACCGCTATACCCCCGATCGATTTGCTAGAAGCTATTAGTTTACATCACTCTTGATGTTTTTCAAGTGATTGTCGGCATTTAAGTGACACAGCACTTCGCAATGCTGAAATTGCGCGACAAATCAAAGCATGTGAGGACCAAGTAAAAGCAGCGCTGTCTTTGCGTGTCTCAATGCAACCTCTATACAACTTGGGATCGTGATTCTCGGTTGGGTATTCTAGGGAACTGTCGACAAGTTGGAAAAAACGTCGCTTAATGAAGAAACCTGCTTCTACGAAACGGCAGGTCCTAGTCCAGATCCAGGGTAAACCTAGTGTTTATGCGCGTCGAGGGGTTCCCGTGCAATGTTTGCAAGCTCTTTAGGGAAGTGAAAGAAGACGACTTGCTGCGCCACAGCTGTTCCAGGATGAGAACTGGGGAAAGCTTAGTCGGATGGAAATTACTGCTAAATGTGTGTCGCACGTGCCAGTTTCGAAAGCGTAATATATATCCAATAGCGGAGGTGACCGATGTCGTCTATTCGTTCTTGACGAGAATGGAAACCTGCATATTCATTTAGCGGATCAGCGCACTCGTGGCCATGCACTCATTGCAACGGGGCTTCTTATTCAGGAAATCGATTCGGCTCGCTTTCTACGCTTGACGAGGTTGGTATGACTCGCACCTGATGCGCGATGTGAGAAGCTGTGTGCAGAGCGGATGCGCAACCGGCGAGTTCTGACGCGGCCCCGTGTTCGCCAGTTTCGAAGGACCTTAGGTTACTAATCAAACAAGCTCAACTAATGCGTGGAGTAAGAAACACCAAGATCTCGCTGATGTCAAGGCATTGTACGATACAGGGGTTCTGCGTTGTACGTTACAGGGAGTTTCCGTCGCGGGTCATTTCTTCATTAGATGTGCCAGGGAAGGCGTGGCTGCACATTCCGGGAAAGGGTTTCCTGTCGCTAGATCGATGGCCGGCGTAGTTTAGCTGGTTCAGCAACTTCAGCTGAGGGGACCGGAGTTCAACTCTAAGTGTTGGCGATCGGATCGTCGCGAGACGAGCGGGAACGCACAAGAGATGGGCCCAGGAAGTTGGTGCAACATCGGTGGCCTGATGCGTGGCTTCCTGCACGGGGCCAAGGCAGACCCCGTAGTGGATTCCAAGACCGGGGTGGCTTATGTAATCTTCGTCTGTGGATGCCGATGTCCCCTAATGCGGCGCTCGGCACTGTCACGGCAAACTCCGAGGTTGTTCGCAGGCATGGTCTCATCACAACCTTAACATCGGAATTGGCTACGTTCACTCGGACGGCCACTAAGCTGCGCGGGGGGTGATGGTGCGTAAAGTACACATGTAGTTTCAACTTTGTTGTCAGCTATCCTGTAGGTGCTGGCCACCCACGTGTAGCAGCAATGTGGTTTGCGCTTTCCACGTTCCCCAGTCCTAGTACACGTAAATGAAGTCTTCGTTTTTCATGTCCGTCAGGTCAGAAAAGCCGTTATCGTGCTCCTGTCTCTGATCTTGCGCCTCCATCTCCACACCCTTTTGTGTCATTTCTTTCTTCTTCAGCATACTTTCGTCAACCCTGACTGCGCTCTTGCCCAATTCTTCTCTGCGCTTCGCGTGCCTCTTGTTCAACAGTGCTAGGTAGACGGGGATCAAGAGCGCGATGATAGCTACGAGTGCGAACATGACCAAGTTGGCGATCAGGCCAGGCCGGTAAAGAGGCGCGTCGTCAACCGAATATAGCAGCGGGCCGATGACGTTGCCTATTGTACGCAGTTAGTGTCGTCTCCCATCAGGCCGTGAACGGATATTACTTACCGGTACACATCCCAATGAACACCATAGCCGACGTGCACTTCTTCTTCGTGTCACCGGCGGTGTTTTGAACATGCCAAGTGTATATCAAAGGTGTAATAGCGGCGAGGCATGATACAAGGTAGTAGCCAAAGAGTAAAACGCCTTTGTGCTGGCGCGGCACGGTCAACATCATTATCGTGCCGATTATGGGAAGGATGGCAACGAGGGCGATGGCAAGACCTTTGCGGCTCCAGCGCGTTGCACCCCAGGAAGAACCCAGGATGCAGACAATCTGAATGACACCGAAGGGTATATTGAACAGGATAGATTGGAAGTTGGTGTAGCCGAAGTCGCGGATGATGAGGTTGCCAAAGGTGGAAATACCGCCACTTGCTATGCTATGCACGGAACGAACATCAGTAACAAGATTGAGATAAAGAGGTCCATTACTCACGATATCGCGATGATGGCAATGAACCAACACCAGGTCTTGAGGTCAATCAAAGTCTCCCAGACCTGATCCCACTTCCATTCTCCTGACTGGATGCCCATTTGGTTAGCCCGCAGACGCTCGACTGCGATGAACCTTTCTCGCTCGGTCAAGTATTTGGCTTTCATCGGGCTATCCGGCATTAGGACGAGGACGACAAATGCATACACCACAGTCAGTAGACCGCAGAACATGAAGATGACCTGGTACTTGTATAGCGACTCGCTGTTGATGTGTCCGAGGCCGTAGGTGAATAATGAGCCAACAATGAAGGTGACTCCATTCATAGCGTTCCAGTATCCAGTCCGAAGGGTCTGTTCGGACCGGCGCCACCACATCGTTGTAGTTGCGACACAAGCCGGTGCGATCATGGCCTACAAGAACGAAGATACGAAGTTAGCATGCGATCCACATGCATTCCGTACAGCCGCAACTTACCTCGAAAGATCCCAATACGAACCGCAGACCAAGAAGGCTTTTGAAATCGGTACAGGCGGCCATGATAGCTAGACTGCTACCCCAGAGGAAGATGGCTGTGCCGATAACTTTTCCCGTCGGCAATTTGACCAGAAGGAAGGCTGCGAGAGGCTGCATGACTAGCTGGGCCAAGTATAAAATAGAGCCGAGCCATGAGTATTGACGTCCTACTAGTTTGGCGTCGGCTTGCAGACCGAAGATGGAGACGTAAGACAGGGAGGATTTGTCGAGCTGCTGGAAGAAGTAGGCTCCTCTATTCGTAGACACAAAAGGTCAGTCCATGTTTCATTCGCAGCTGATTAAGAACCACTTACAGCAGAAGAGGGAGGACGCGATAGTCTACGCGCTTGAGAACAGCGCGCTCTTCTTCATATGAGAATGATGCATCATCAACATGAGCGTTGGCCAGAAACTTGGCCGCCGCATCTGCCTTCTCGACTTTCTGTGCAGGCGTAGGATTAGAGTGCTCGATATGTGTTATGGCATCTTCTTTGTGGGCTCCAGAATGCATGGTCGCCATGCTGCCGCAGAACGAAGACTGTAAGACGCTTGGTTGCTCTCCGAATGACTTACCAAGTGACCGGCTCGTCTACTTATCAGAAAAAAGCCCATGCTCGGATACCAGAGACCGACTGGTTGCGTCTCCCAATCCCGGTCGCATCCAGGTATCGATTGAGCGACGCCCTGGATGGCCATGTGCATTTCGAGCTTCCTGCTTGTGCTAGAAGCCCCTCATAGCTCTGTTGTTCCACGTATCAGGACTTGCGATTCCCTCTTCACTCGCAAAGATACCGGGTTTCCATGAGCTTTAGGCAAGGAGTGAGCTTCCCCGCAGAGCTCACGCGGTAAACTCTATTCCTGGCCATGATCGTCTCTGCTTCACTTTCCCCACGGGGGTGGATGCTGTGGGGCCTCTCTTCTAAACATTGGTTCACCGGTCGGCTATAGTGACGGGAGAATGCAAGATCGACGTCGTAACATGATGTGGTTCAGCGTTCGGGATTGACTGTACCGAGTATCGAGGGGTGTGACCGGGGTAGCGATACACCGATGCATCATCATAGAATATTTCCAAAGCTGTTAAGAAACGGCTAGAGAGCGAAGCCTTTGATCGTCTTATTTCTGATTCAACTTCTACTCTTGTATTATTTGTTAGCGAATATGGCTGGGGAAAACAAGCAAAAGAGATATGCGCTGATTGGCACAGGCGGCCGTTCGTCCTTCTTCTACACCGCGATCGCAACAACCTACAAAGAAACCTCGGTTGTCGTAGCGCTATGCGATACGAACCAAACCCGACTTGACTTTGCGAATACACAGCTGGAGTCTCTTGGTCATGTCAAGGTTCCCACCTTCAAAGCGGCGGATTTCGATCGGATGATCCGGGAAACCAAGCCAGATGAAGTCATCGTAACAACAATCGATCGTACACACGACATCTATATCGTCCGCGCGTTAGAACTGGGCTGTAATGTCGTGACAGAGAAGCCTATGACCATCGATGCACCACGGTGTCGCGAGATTTTCAACGCAGTAGAACGAACGGGCAAGAAAGTGCGCGTTACGTTCAACTACCGCTATGCACCACACAACACCAAAGTGTGGAAGCTTCTCCGCTCTGGCGCGATCGGGAAAGTGACGAGCATACATTTCGAATGGATGCTCAACACGTCGCACGGCGCCGACTACTTCCGTCGCTGGCATCGTGACAAGCGCAACAGCGGGGGGCTGCTCGTCCATAAATCAACACATCATTTCGACCTCGTCAACTTCTGGCTAGCTTCGCGTCCGGAAACAGTGTACGCACAGGGCAACCTGAACTTCTACGGGCGAGAAAATGCCGAAAAGAGAGGTGTACAGGAGTTTTACACACGAGCTCATGGCAGCGAAGTGGCAAAGAGCGATCCATTTGCACTTCACCTTGAAAACAATGACAAGTTGAAGAAGATGTACCTCGATGCCGAGCATGAAGACGCATACTATCGCGATCAGAGCGTCTTCGGTGACGGAATAAGTATAGAAGACACAATGAACCTCCTAGTGCGATACGAGAATGGCGCGGTGCTGACCTATTCTCTGACCGCCTACGCACCCTGGGAAGGTTTCCGTGTCTCGTTCAACGGGACTGGCGGCCGTGTAGAGATGGAAGTAGTCGAGAACAGCTACGTGAACAGCGGGGGGGACCAGTCGCTCGAGGGATCACTTGAAACGCGATCAATCACACTCAGGAAGCTTTTCGAGAAGCCGCAAGATATCGAGATTCCGGATTCCGTCGGTGCGCATGGGGGAGGCGATGAGGTGTTGCTAGCTGACTTGTTTGGCGAGCAAGGTGCGGAAATCGATCAGGATATGAGAGCTGCAAGCCATGTCGACGGTGCACTCTCAATTTTGACGGGCATCTGCGGTAACAAGTCGATGGCTACAGGACAAGTTGTGAAAGTCAGTGATGTATTCGTAGTGTAGATGAAAGCTTCATGCCATGGCTTCGCGGCATGCGCAGGTATGCCGTACTGGCCGGCGTGTGATAAAGAGCTCTCAAAAGATACGCGCCAGCGCGCAGCAATATGCAGCGATATTCAGCGCCTCCGTCGCTCAACTGTTGGATGTAGTGAGCGAAAAAGTAAAGTGATTTTGCAGGAGTAAGCGTCATTGTGTGGCACCTGGGGGCGAACGCGACTGCCCGCGTCGCAATCGCGCTAACCTCGACGCGCCTCCCCACCACCTGCACGTGGTTCACGTTCACGCTGCCTTCACGATCATCGCGCTTGACGCCCTCGTAATCGTCCCCGGCCAGTTCCCAGATCTCAGAGTATCTCTGGAAATGTCACGATCAACACTAATTGGATTGCATCTCCATGTCAACGTTCAGAGGCATTGTAGCCGGTAAATGTCGCCCCGGCGTGCCCGGCTGCCAGCACCCTAACTAACGCGTCGTCGCAGAGTTTCCTCAGATCAGGATAGACTACTTCCGACAACAACCTGAACATAAGGCGCCTCTTGCATGTTTCTTGAGTCACGTACATTCTGATCATTTAACTGGTCTGGAGTCGTTGCGGGCCCCATTCGTGTACTGTTCAGTTGCGACTAAAGAGGTAAGCGGCAAACCTATGTAAAATGTTTGTCATGCAAAAGCTGACGTGTCTTGTAGATACTCTTGCGACTAGAAAAGTACCACTATCGCGTCAACTTCGCTAAAGGCATTCTCGAAAGTCGCAATGTCACGTACGATAGAAGCATGCGCAAGTTGGCCAAGGCGCTGCCTCTGGACACACCAACCGTAATCGAGTTAGCGCCGGGCAACAGCATCAGGGTCACTCTTATCGATGCTAACCACTGCGTTGGAGCTGTCATGTTCCTGATTGAGGGTAATGGCAAAGCAGTACTTTATACCGGCGACATTCGAGCAGAGGAATGGTGGGTGAACTCGTTGATACAGAACCCAGTACTTCTGCCATATACACTCGGAAACCGAAAATTAGACTGCATGTATCTGGACACGACCTTTGCCACGAAGAAAAAGCCCTATCGCCAGTTTCCGAGCAAAGCGCAAGGTATACAAGAGCTGCTCAGCAAAGTAAGTGACTACTCCGACGACACTATATTCTACTTCCATTCTTGGACCTTTGGCTATGAGAACGTCTGGATAGCGTTGTCCGCATTTTTGGGTTCTCGAATTCATCTCGACGACTATCGAGCACGCATATATGGCTCCTTGTCCGCATTGGACAAGCGACAACTGCGAGAAGTGGGGCTCGACGTCCCAGCAAGCAATAAAGCCCTCCAAGAATCTGGAATTGAGATCCGTGAGGCTCCTGCTTTATGCGGTTTCAGAAATGGAAATCACATACAACCGGGCTGTTTGACTTCTCAGGAGGACGTCCGCATCCACAGCTGCGAGCGCGGCATGGGCTGTTCCGTCCTAGACCGCGATACGAACGCCAAGATCGTACACATTATCCCGATCGTCACACGCGCCAACGGTGAAGATATTGCCGAGTTGGGTGCAGGAGGTGGAAGGGGTGACTTGGATCAAAAAGAAGAGCTGGAGTCTGGCGGTATGGGCGAAGTCAAGAAGTTGATGGAGCTCTGTGCTGCATCCATAAACGACAAGCAGTTGCTTGAAAAGGTCATCACCTTACTCCAGCAGACTCTCTTGGGAGACGGCAAGCTCGACCTTGGTATGCAGCTACAAAAGCAGTTTGAGGAGACCCAGCACGATCTGTCCCTAAAGACCCTCGTCTCTGTGCTATCGTCGAATGTTTTGGAAGATTCGAAAAGCGGACCGCCACTCAACAGGACCATTAGGTTTCCGTATAGTCGCCATTCTTCTTACTCCGAGCTTTGTGGCCTTGTCAGAGCATTCAGCCCTAAGGATATCGTTCCGTGCACTGTTGACGAGACCCGCTGGACACCTGACCTCAGCATGCGGAATCTGTTTGGCAGTCTCTGTTCAGGTGAACTTTTTTCTCACGACGCAGTCATGATGGAGCTGTACAAAGCCAGAGTGGACTATGAAGGCCGGCAGAAACGAGGTAGAGAAGAGAGCCCGACGAACACGCAAATGACTGGCGATGAGACTGCGAGCCCGCCTGTGACCAAATTGGTCATGGAGGAAGCCGTTGCATTACCTACATCATATCACGCTACTCCAAAAACCCCGACCGCAACAGACACCATCCAGCCATCAACGCTTCCATCCACATCAGAGAATCCTCCGCGAAACAGTCGTCGTAATCAAATGGCTGTCCAGAGTCCAGATCATACAGTAATCGATTCATCTTCAGCTCCCAAGCGAAAGACCAGGGCCTCTAATACTCCCTCCAGGATGGAGCCGCCAGTACCCAGCCCCCACAAGAAGCAACGAATAACGCATCGACAACTCGCGTATGACGCAGCACTTGGAAAAAATGGCCTTTCTTGGAGCGATTTCGGAGGCTTGGTATCAACCCAAAGCAAAAAGACCCAGGATGAGCAGGAGCTATAAGTGGCACTCCGGCTTTGTGGGGGTTGTATACGTGAACGAGCTTCGCGAGAACGTGCGACGCGTGGATATTACTCTGTTGCAATTTATTTGACCAGGAACAATGCGGGAATGGCCTTCATATGAGGTGGTATAGGACTGTGCTCCTTTGTACCAACGTCACACACATCCATGAGCGTATTGCCTCCTGTGCAAGTATGACTAGCCACAACTCCACGCTTCTTGGAATCCTCTTCGTCCAACTCCTCTTCGTCAATTGCGTCTTGTTATACATCCTCATCTCATCAAGCTGAGTTCTCTCCTCCCAGGAGCTTACCCTGTGCCTGAATGTCCATGTCGCGCCCCAGCCCGGCCTCTCTCATGAAGTCTGTCGCCTGCACCGTATCGACCCACCAATACTCGCCAAATACCTTCAACGGAAAGTCTTCAACCTCCGCACCTCGTCTGACATGCGACGCAACCGCCGCCTTGAGATCACATTCATAACTCCGCATCAAGGTCTGCCTCTCCAATTCCCAATCCCCAAAGTCGTGTAAAGTAGACAACTGAGCCCTGTTTTTCCAATGGTGTCGTATGGCCTCAAACCGACCGAGGTCAATCGGCAGCCCAGTAAATTCCGTGAACTTGCGTTCCATAGCGGAAGAGAGAATTTGCCATGCGCGTCCATGGCCGTCTGAGCAGAGGTTTCCTGCACGACTACGGCAGCTTTGACAGGAGTATTGTTGGAAGAATGAATGACAGACTTCGTGTAACAGGGTGCCAAGCATGTCGAAACTGTCTAGAGTCGGCTCTATCGTGATATTGTAGTAATAGTCGCGCCACGCTGCGCCCATCACGTCTGGATATTGAATGTGAAACTCAGTGAGCCAACGGAATTTGGATTTGCGGTAGAACATGTCAGAGCCGAAGAAGAGGACGTTGATCTGCGTCCACAGGTCGCGGATCGAGGGTATGGGAAAGACTTCGTCGAGACTGGCAGATGACCCAGCTGGTGTGTTGGGGAAAATCAGCGACATGTAGTGTTGTATCCAGGTTTGAATGTTTTTCAAGGCAGTGAGTTGTGTGGTATTGAGTGTGTCGATGGGTCGGTCGAAGTACCGTACTGCCGTTCTCGTCAATGTCATCGCTTCGCTCCGGAAACGCGAAGCCATCGTTAAGGGCTCGTAGCATTGATATCCAAATTCGTTTGTAGCACCCTTGAACTTGAGTTTTGGGTGATGGTGAAGACGTAGGATGCAATTGCAGTAGGATTCGTAAAGTCGTGGATCACACTGATCGCAGCGGCACACCGGTTTGGAGTCGTCCGTGTCGACGAGTTTGCGAAGTTCTTCGGGAGTATTTGGGCATGGTAATCTCTGCTTTTGCTTGCGTCCAAAGACGTTTCTGAGGCTGGATCCGATATTGACCTCGGTGATTATACGAGCAAAGTCTGCTTCCAGACGGCTTGAAGTGTGAACTCCTGGCATCTTGATAATGTTACTGAGCGACCTGCGGTGGGAGTTGGTGTGGCGAGTGAGCCCAGGAGGACTTTATAACACCTGGAGCTCCGGTTTGTTAGGGGGTGATCAGATGTGAGAAACTTCGTTGACTCTACTGGCCACGCTGCGGAGCAATGCGTTCGATGATTCACTCAAATAAAATGTGCTTTTTCCTTCTGATTTGTATCGTGATGTGGGTGATTTATACAAAGATAAACCGTGACACGGCGATGGGTCATTTAAGACGAGCCATTCACAGTCCCCATAACTCATCTCATACCTGTACGAAATTGTGGTTAGATGTGGAGACGACCACTTCGAACGAACCCTGGCGAACCAGCGGTTCCGACTTACGAACACCCGAACGTGGACACCCAAAGGTGCTCGCGAAGCCCAAGCAATGGTTCGTCCAAAAGAATCGTGTCGAATGAAAAGCATTCCGAATTTATGAAAGGCGAGTACATTCCAAGATTTTAGGTCGGGATAGCATTATGCAGTTAAGTGATACGGGATGCGTATGCGGGAGAACTCTCGTTGTTTCATTTGGTTCTGGCTCGTCATTGCTCATCGACTTCCTGATCACCACCTCCTAACAATGCATCAGTGTCCTACGCCACCTGCTACCCAGTTCATGAATTCAGGGTCGCCTGGATTTGGGAACATTCCCCTATCCTGTGGCGGTTGTCCTTGCGCTTGCTGTTGTTGAACAGGCACGCCTTGATTCAGCTGTTGCTGCTGTTCTTGTTGCCGTCTTCTTTCTTCCTCCTGTCTTCTTTGCCTTTGTGTTCTGTAGTAAAGCAGAAAGGCCAAAGCCCCGCTCAGGGCCAAGATGATGAGCGATTCCAGAATGTCCGAATCAATTTCGTCGCCATGATAGCCGTCTCCGTAAAAGTCATCACCGGCGGTATGCGTGTCGTCGTAATCGTCAGCTTCGTAGTCGTCCCAGCCAGCGAGTTCGGCTTCGAGAAAGGCGTTCAGCCACTCTGAGAGTGTCCATTGTTTCTTGACGACTATAGCCATATCAGCATCCAGACGTTAAAAGGATTCACACGATGATGACTTACCGGGATCTTCTTGGATGGACTTAATGTTGCCGTTTGTAAAGGTGTTCCACCAACTCCGGAACCTAAGCTTGTACAGTGCCAGAACGACAGGTAAATAGGCCTCACGTGGATTCGTCTCCAGAGCCAGATCATAGTGTCTCTTTGCGAGGTGGAAGTCTTGATCAATGCCGATGCCATTCTCATGCATCCAACCCAGGTTCCACATGGCTTGTGCGCTTCTCATAGTCTCAGCTGCGGCTTGGTAACAAGCTGCAGCTTTTTCAGAATCAGGTTGTGTTCCGAGACCCATTAGGTAATAATCTCCCATCTTGACCATGGCATCAACATTCTTCTGTTCGGCAGAGCGCGTCCAGTATACCAAAGCCAGGAATGCGTCGCTAGCTAGCGAAGCCTTTTGCTTCATAAAAGGCACAAGTGAGTTGAATGTAAAACGAGGCTTGACTTGATCAAGGAGGTAGGCAACATTGGCCTGTGCGACCTCGAAGCCTTGCTCGGCTGCCATCATGTAGCTTACGAGTGCGGTCTCTAGGTCACCATTCGCATACGCCTCATTAGCTTCAGGGAAAGACGTAGAGACGAGCTCGGCTTTCTCTGCTACGATCTTGTAATACGTCGCTGCCAAAGGACAGGACTTGGATCGAGCGATACCGTTGTGCGTCATCTCAGCCAAGTAGTAGAAAGCCTCAAGGTGTCCATGCCTAGCGGCAAGTTCAAAGTATTTGGCGGCGACGGCGATGTCCCCCTGATCCAAGAAGAGCGCACCTAGCCGAACTTGTGCGACTGCCAAATCCTGGTCGGCAGCCGCGCCGAATAGCTCAGCAGCCTTTACAGCATCTTGAGGTACACCGAGGCCTTTCAGGTACATGATACCCATAGAGTATTGCGACAACGCATCGCCCAAGTCCAAGCCACGTCGGAACCATAACCTCGCAATCTCGAAGCTTTGCGGCATGCCTTCACCGCGCAGAAACATGCGACCAAGGTAGCCGGCGGCCTTCGCGGCCAGCTTCTCGACGGTAGGCGACACGTTCGCATTGGGCTTTCCGTTCTGCGGCCAGTACATGCGCGCAAGCTCCATGAAGCGCTTCTTGGCCGCTGGAAGGTCGCGCTTCAAAGTTCGTGCGCCATCGTAGTTCAGCTTGGCAAGATTGAATGTGGCCCTGGCATCGCCCTTCCGGGCCTGGAGATCCATGTATTCGAAAACGTCGTCGAGAGAAGAAAAGGCATCAGACTGAGCGCTGGCGACTTTGGCATTGGGCCCAGAGCTGCTTGTACTTGCGCCTTCGCCATATACGCCACCCTGATCGTCGGCGATGTTGTATGACTCCCGCGGCATAGAGTGGCCGCCAGGTGGCCCAGACCGCATGTATGCAATAGCCTTCTCCGCTGCCGCTTTGTAGAAATGCACAGCCTCTTCACAGTTACGCGGAGTAGAGATGCCTGCCGAGTGCCTGTACGCAACAGCCATCTCTGACCGCACGTCTCCGCCTTCTGCGCCCAGGGTATAGTATAGCATAGCCTTTGCCTGATCTTGCTTGACTGCTCCACCAATGCCGGTCGCGTACATGAAGCCAACCATGTGCTGTGCCGATGCATTGCCGTTCAGTATCGCGAGCTCGTGGTATCGTCGAAAGGCTTCGGAGTAGTTGCGCGGATGCGTGTAATTGCCGTAGAAGTTCATCTCGGCGAGGGTGAATATGGCGTCGGGATTCTTTTGAGCCGCTGCCTCTTCCAGCAGGGTGACGGCTTGTGACAGAGAATGCCCTAGCTGCTTCGGTTGTGGGTTCGTCGTCAACAGCTCCTGCTGTGGGGGACCATTCATGAAGAGAAGGAAGAAGACCTCTTTCGCGTAGTATGCGCTGGTTCCCAAAATTCCAGACTTCTTATCAAAGTTCCACCATGGTGCGGCAGCCGGTTTGATCGTGTGTAGAAGCGTCGTGGCCTCATTGAAGGCCAGTACGCCCTGGTGTGGATTCGCGCCTCCTTCTGTGTTCCCCCATCTTGACTTCCAGGCCTCCTTGCTTTGGTCCGAAGAAACGCATAAGAATAGTGAGAGAAGGACTGCGGGTCTACAAGTCAGTCAGAAGCTTCCTATGTTGCCTGCGCAGGTGCGTACCGAAGAGAAGCGGCACACGCCGCGGTAGCTGTGGCCTCATTGTGGGTATATGTCGAAATTCAAAGTGATGCGAAGAAAGAAACTCATGGCGTCATCTCGGGAGGGCGGAAGCAGAGGCGCGACTACGTGTAGGCAGTCGTGGTGAGGTTGTTTGTAGAGGCCAGCTTTCCACTATCACGGCCGGGGTGGCAGTTGCGCCCCCGATGCGTGGCTCCCGCAGCCAATGAGCGTTGACGTCACTCATGTCACAGGTTCACGCGCTGCAACGTCGCCTTGGGCCTTCCGCTTCGATTCGTAAACGACAACCGAGTATCTACTTGCAACTGATATTCAGCGCGCTTGCTTCATACCGTCGTCGCTTGTTCCGCTGTCTTTGCGGACGAAAGCCCTCGGGCAAGGGCAACCGACCTCTTTCTGCATTTGTCATCGGCGGAAGCACTAACATCCTTGCACGCATCGTCATGATTCCCTTCTCCAGACGCGTTTCTACGCGAAGTCTCTCTCGTTCATTATCGCTGGATAGCACTCTCCTTATCTTTTGACATTATACTGGAAGTCGTATGTCATGACAGTTTTGAATACCTCGGCAGAACGCGAGCCCCTGCTCCAGCCTTCGATATCGCCGCCCTTATCGAATAGGGAGGGCAAAGATGATGAACAGGCCATTTCAGCGTCTAGAGGCGCACTTATAGTTGGCTCCGTCGGTCTCTTGATATTCCTGCAAGGTATGTCTTCCAAAATCTACGCGCTTCGTCACCATATAATCCCGTCTTCGATCATGTGCAATTCCATCTATGCATGAGAATGTGGCAAATCAACAGAAGTCATGTTCTATCAAAATTCCACAAACTATGCGAAACAAACTTGACCTAACCTTCACGACAGCTACGAACATCTCTATCCTTACAACGACCCAATCGTCTATCGCCGCTGATCTAGATGCCTTCGAAACTGCCAGCTGGTTTACTTCATCGTATCTCATCGCCATGTCTTCTCTCGCCCCTTTGATGGGACGGCTATGTCAAGTGTTTAGTCCACGGTTATGCATGTTCTTCTCCACTATGTTGATAGCCATTGGATCGGCCATCACGTCCACATCTGTGTCTTTCGAACACTTTATCATCGGCCGCGTTGTAACTGGAGCTGGTGGCGGTGGCATTTTCATCGTTGCTAGCATCATGGCGATCCAGATGACCAGCCCTAAACGAAGAGGCTTGTATATGGGCCTTGCAAACACTGCAATGACAGTCGGTGTCTCGCTTGGAGCGGTCATAGCGGGCGCGCTTGAGCCTAGAATTGGATGGGTAAGTGGACACTATCAGATGACGAGATCTAGTGGGCTCAACTGACATAACCACAGAAACCATTGTTTGGCATCCAGGCACCAATAAGCTTTGTGGCCGGCTTGGGTCTCCTCTTTTCAATTCCAGCCAGCCATACTTCAAAGAACATCAAGTATGAAAATCTCTCGATCCGCGAAAAGCTAGCCCGCATCGACTACTCCGGAGCCCTGCTCTTGACCACCACCATTGTGCTCTTCCTTCTTGGCTTATCTGGTTCAAAGGTTCTTCCAACGCCGATCATTCTATCGGCTCTTGCTCTTCCAGTATTCGTTCTAAACGAGGCCTACGTCGCTGGCGATCCCGTCATTCCAGTCTCCGTTCTACGATCTCGTGGAACCCTGTTGACCTGCCTTGGCACGACTGGCTTCATGATGGCCCGTTGGAGTATCCTCTTCTACACGCCCGTATATGCGCTTGCCGTTCGGGGTTGGGCTCCGGCTGTCGCTGGATCAATTCTCATTCCCACTAACGCCGGCTTTGCAACCGGTGGTCTTCTTGCTGGTGTCTTCCATATCAAACGCACGGGCAGCTTCTACCTCCATACCGTCGTTGCGATGGCACTGTTTCCAATCACTATGGCTGTCCTGGCTCTCATTTCTACACCAACAAGTCCGTGGGGTCTATATGTTGCTATGGTGTTCCTCAACGGACTTGTTACTGGCGCGGCAACGAACTACGCACTTGTCCATCTGCTCCATCTTACACTCCCGGAGGTGCACCCGATCGTGATCTCTCTCCTTGCTACGTTTCGCGGCTTCTCAGGCTCTTTCGGTTCGGCCATTGGCGGTGGTTACTTCGTTCGCGTACTGCACAAATCTCTGGATGACGGTTTTGCGCAGGCTGGGTTGAAGAATCGCGGTGAGCTCACTCGGAGACTACTGGGGAGTCCGGCACTTGTAGGTAAGCTGGAAGGAAAAGACAGGGTCGTTGCCGTTGGGGCATACGCGGATGCACTCAAGGCATTGTTCCTTTGTGCCGTAGGACTCTCCATCGTCGTCGTGCTCGTACAGGCCGGTACAGGTTGGAAGGAGCCGGCAAAGAGCGAGGGTCAAAGAGCGGAAGAGGAGGTGGAAGTCGAAGACGGGATGCCTGCAGGTGCTTGAGCTCAATGTTCAGTACAGCTATTTTTTGTCTTTTTCGGTTGTGCATAGCCAGGTCAACACTCATCATTCTATGGTGCAAGGACTGCCATTGAGCGCCAATAGTCTCTTTTCCATACTCACCTACCCATCACTTTCTACGTCTACTGGACTTCACGATGATCTCTCACCGTGAGATTTCCCGGCGCCCTGTCATTTCTTGCGCAGGTACCCGTCATGCATGCTAGCGTCATCATCGCGATCCTCTCACTGTTTCCATCGTCTTCCATTGTATCACTCGGCTCCTACCCGGTCTCGCTTCGTCTGTTTGTTGTCGTTGGTGCAGGGTCCACTGCCTCGCGCCTGCCTATATAAAAATTTCCCACGCTCTCACCTCCGCTCCTGCGACCCCACCTCACCAGCGACAACGTGCGAGATCAATTGTACGATCAAGAGACAGTGACCTCATTGTCGACCGCCTGCGACGCATACTCTGCTTATACAAGGTAAGTTCCTCTCACCTCTAGCGTATTCACACGTCAGTCTCTAGGCCCAGTCAGCCTGCTCCGCAAATTTGCAAGTGCGCACACTCAGTTTTGAACGTGTCGCGCGCAGACCGCGAGCTCCAGGTTGCTTCCAGCCTGGATTCTTTAGGCGCTCGACCGGCGTCTGTCGCGCTTCACTGCACTGCTGCCATCTCCTGAGTTCAAATAGCTAACGAACTGTGTCTAGTTCACCTCTCTCGCATCCTCCACAGTCCTCATCATGGCCCGTGGTCCGGCTAACCTGTATTCCAACATGCCATCCAACCCGTACCCCAAGGCCAAGGAGCATGTTGCTCGTATCTCCCTTTGCGAGCTCTGCGACCGCGAGATCCCCACCAAGGATTGGATCCAACACAAGAACTCCAAGAAGCACCGTGCAGCTGAAGCCAAAGAGCGCGAAGAGTTGGAGAAGGCCAAGAATCCAGCTGGTACTTTCGGCGGCGACGCTACAAGCTTTGGTGGTGGCAACGAGTTCAGCGGCACCAACGAGTTTGCTGACGCCAACAACGAGTTCGGCTCTGGTGGTGACACTTTCGGCGGCGCTACGACTACTGCCAATGACGGCTGGGGCTCTGCTGGCGGTTTCTCTACTGCAAACACTACCAGCTACAACAACAACGGCGGCGGTGGCGGCGACCGGGCCTGCTTTGGCTGTGGCAAGACTGGTCATCAAAAGCGTGACTGCCCCTCCGGTGGAGGTGGTGGCGGCGGCGACCGTGCCTGTTTCGGCTGTGGTGGGACGGATCACCAGAAGCGCGATTGTCCTCAGGGCTCCGGTGGTCAAGCCTGTTTCAACTGCGGCAAGATCGGGTAAGTCGAACTCTTGCAGAGCATCCTGAAGTGCCAAGCTAACAATCTTCAGACATCGCAAGACGGAGTGCACTGAGCCTCGTAAGCCCATGGCTGGCGGCCCTGGTCGCGCCTGCCACAACTGTGGCAACGAGGATCACATTTCGCGCGATTGCGACCAGCCTCGTATCATGAAGTGCCGTAACTGCGACGAGGAGGGTCATGCTTCTCGCGAGTGCCACAAGCCTCGTGACTGGTCTCGCGTGAAGTGCCGCAACTGCAACAACTACGGTCATGGCGAGAAGCGTTGCCCCGAGCCTCCTGCTGAGACTGCTGGCGGTGACTGGGGCGATGCCGGTGGCTCGACCGCTGCGGCTGGCGGATGGGGTGACACTCCGGTTGAGTCGAGCGGCAACTGGGCTGACGACACCACCGCAGCTGCCGATGCCAATACTTCTTCTGGCTGGTAGACCGAGTGAGCGAGCGTCTTTCCATTCGCCTGTTGGCACAATGAAATCTCAGCATTGCCCAACATACGCGATTCTTATGAGGACGACTGACGGGTTCGGACATCGATCGAGCCAATGGCTATCGGTAGGGAAGGCTACGAGTCTGATCTGAGCTCACGAACGATGGAGAAGTTCTGTTAGGGTGGTAGAGAGGCAGTCCACGGGTATGCACTGTGCAGTTACGTTCCAAGCGAAACGCGACCATGTACAGCAAGGTACTCTACATATACCAAACAAACACTAACCCTTGTAAGCATGTTTACCTGCACTCCATGCTAACACATAATGATATGCTACGTGACACTTGCTGCTTTAGCTCTGCTGTATCTGCGTTCCACTCTCGTCTACCGACCATACTACCTTGCTCAGTACATCGCGTGCCAGCCATGGAGACGACCTCCAGTCACAGATGATCATAACACTTTTGTCTTTGTCGAATGAGTAACCAGGGTGGCGGCCACGGTCAAAGAATACATAGTGGTTGCCACAAATGTTTGTCAGACTTCTCATTCGTGGGACAACATCTAAATGAATATAGGTATTGCGTAGGCAAATTCCCAGCGCGCAGTGAGGGGTACGGCGGATAGGGGAGACTGGGCTTGTCGTTCCTTATTAGTACCCTTGGCAAGATTACATGTCTCTGCCCAGGGCCATTAAAAGGGCTTGGGCGGTTGACTTCATTTACAGAAAATACTTGAGGGGTACATGGTAGACCCTTCACTCCCCTCTGACAGCTTCCAGATATCCCGGTCTTCTTCGTCCGAGCACGCCCAAAAAGAAGGCCGAAACCCTATTGCAGCTCGCAAACACTTGTTAGTTAGACTATTGGGAAGCAAAACGAGTGGAGCGACCTAGGACAACATACACTACACGATGTCTGTTCTGCATCGTGACATAGCCAAGGTGGAGTCGGAACGACAGCCATAACATGTGAAGGAACTTAGCGGAAACCAACGATGACGAAGGCTACCACTACGGGATGACATGGCTGCTGGACATTATGAGGGTCCAGAGATAAGGGCGCGTCCCGAAGGTTTCCAAGATTCCAAGGTTCTCTCTGTATCAGCCCTGGATGATAAGCCCGGGGCGTGCGGCATCCGGTCCTTTTCCCAACCCGAGATCCAAGCCTCTTGGAATCTCCGGACCTGGTCGCCGTAAGCTTACGCGCATAGCCTCGTTCAGATGCCACTATGGTATTTGGAAACCAGAGCCTTCACGGTGGTCGTTTTGGAGGCGCAAACATGTGGCTGAAGCGACTTCTGCATCTCATGAAGCAGCGGTCAAAACTCTCCAGCCGATCAAGACTTCTAGAGCCCAACGGTGTCTAGTAGTAGGGCTGTAGCGCAACGTCTCCGCACCATAGCGCGTGGAAGGCTCGCTACGGGGTGCCTGCTCGGCGCTACGGAGTTGTCTCCAGCTTCCCCTCGTCGGAACCGTTGAAGTAAGCTTTAGCGGTGACTCGTCCACTGATGCACTAGCCCTTGACGTATTGCCCTACGATCCGATAGATCGAGGATATACCGTGTTGTGATTGATTGACGTTGAGTGAGAAGTCTTGCCACGGCGTAATACGCAAATTAGTTTGAACACTTGATCAGAGCTCGCTTCGTGAACCTATATGTCGTGAGACCACTCCCCATGTCTCAACGGACACCTTGGCAGCGTTGATGCGATCTTCTACCTTTGCGATATTATTTGCTTTTGCGCAAATCCCCATCGCTGGTGTGGCTGCGCAGCCAATGTCTCCGCTTTTCCTTGTTACTCGGGACGAAAGCCACAAACATGTCAACCTGGACGAGCTGCCACCACATCGCGTGGCAGTGATTATCATATGCATCCTGTTTGCATTTGTTCTCGCGTTGGCCCAAGGTAAGTGCATTCGAATCTTATGTTGACCGCTTCGTATCCAGAGGTCGCTCAGAATGTTTGCTAACTGCTTGGTAGGATATCGAGCAGGCCGCATGGCTGGCCAGAAGTCCAAAACCCGGGTGTCGGATGTACTCGTGTTCGCGCAAGGCTTCATCTGCTCGGCCTTTCTATTTGCCACAGCCATACAGATAGCTGGACTGGGTCTGCAAACGGATGCTCAATGTCATGCTGCCATACGAGTCTGCATCGCCATGTATAGCGCGGACAAGATAGCACTGTGAGTGTTTACTCGTACGTGACGCTCACCCCAAGCCCGGATGCTAAACTATATACAGATATCTCTTCTTGCTGGAGCGCGTTCATATCGTACGAGCTCCGTTCGTGGATCGCACACGGGATATGCTGTATGTCTTCGGAGGAATCTTCGTCACGGGTGGTTTCCTCGCGATCATGGGATGGCAGTTTGTCAACCCAATGGCTATCTTGAACCACCAGACAGGCGAATGCAGGATAGGCATCGAGCGGCCGGCTACGATTGCGATCATCGTGCTGGACATCCTAATGAACACTGTTCTCACGGGAATCTTCGTCTGGCAGCTTCGACCAGCACTGGGCTCATCGGCACCTAGGATATTTAGTTTCGCAAGCGACACTGCTGGTACATCGACTGGCTCTTCAATGCAGACACTCCGACTTTGGATGAAAGGAACACGACGGGCCGTATCTTCTCGGAACAACTTGCGAGTCATGCTGGTTCGAAATGTTGTTGGCTCAGGCTTCATGTTGTTTGTCACTTTGTGCAACAATAGCCTGTTTCTCGCCTGGAACTTCGCCAAGATGAGCCACGCTTGTCTGCTCATGTGCCTCGCTGATAGTAAGTTCACGATTCGCCCCTTGTGGTCAACAAACGCTGATGCATAGTTCAGTCTGTCTCGGTATGCTTGTCACCCAATGGCTGACGATGCGTTCGGCTGATCCGGAGATATCGCCACCAGCATCTCGAGCTTCTCTCGTAGACGAACGTACCGATTCCGAGGTTTCCTTTGTGAATGAGAAGCCTGTGCCTATCAGCCGCGTGCTAGATAAGGTACGCTTCAATCTCCGTTGAAGGCGGCGATGCTGTCAGGAAGTTGTATTTTGCGACATGTGTCTTAGCAGTCTCGAGCTACAAAAGGACCGGAAGGATCCATTTGCGGTGTACTTCATGTACTCATCGCCACTCTTCTTCGGTCTTGTTACATACCGACTTACACGCGATTGGCTGCGCTTGCCTTCATCCTATATCGCTGTCCAGCACCTTCATGCGTAACTCATACGACGCCACCCCCAATCAGCGAGTGCCAAAGAGAAAGGAGTGCTTTGGGCGACAATGAATTTCGTACGCCACACTCTGTTTGGCACGACCAAGCGCTGCGCGGCGTTGCATGGCTGCGGTTGTACGGATATACCCCAATCGTCAGCGGAAGAGGCTAGGAATCGCCATGGGAACGTTCATGGACCATCTTTGGAGCAGGTCGGTTTGAGATGAGACCGTAGTCGGATTCCAATGTGCGAGCTCATGACGTCAGCCAGATAAATCAGGGTCTTACCGGACGAAGACTAGCGTTAGCCTAGCGCAAATCCATGGATCCTGGAAAGAACTGCCCACCTGGGCAGGTATGCACAACCTCCGCACATGCATTGCGAGTACAGCCCTTCATACCACGGTACATAGTTCGACAGAAGCTTATCTTACACTGTGTCAGGAGTCATAATATTAACGACCGAGTTTCAGTGAGTTCAGCTAGATCACCTTGTTCGCATGGACAACTTGACAACTGAATGTATCAAATTCCACTACGACATCCCACTCTTTCCATTCTGACCTTGTTATCGTCTATATGTCGGACGTCTTATACTACATGAAAGTGCTCCCCGCCTATTCCAGAGGTGGGTCGAAGAACCACATCTCCTCACGTTCCACGACCATCTCATCTCTCTCCACATGCTCGTGATATTTCTCGCATACCTTACCCCTCAACGCGACCAAGTACTCTCTCACATCTGAACCCCTGTCAATTGTCTCAGCGACGTCTTTGTTTCTACCACCTTCCATCCTGAAGCCCTTCGCAAGGTTGACCTTCCACTCGGCCATGTCCTCCGTCTCACCGCAGTTCAGCATGATGTCTTGCATCATGGTCCTCAAAGCAGAGTCCCTCAGATGCTCCTCGATGTACTTCATGATTTCGTAGGGCAGTGGCTGGGCGTCGCTCAAAAGCTTGTTGAAGAACACATCCACAATCTTGTTGCGCAGAAGCGGGATATCGAAGGTGTCGGCAGATACGTGTAGTTCGCATAAGAAGAGGTATCTCAAATCGGTGTCATTGCTGGAGTCTAAGCTGCCTTTGTAAAGCCAGTTGGCGAAGACGTCGAATCGCATTGGCGTAGAGCACGCGAGGTGGATCGCTGTGCGCTCCTCGTTTGAGGAGGCTGAAAGGGCCTCATGGAAGTGTCGCGAGCGCGCTCTGAGTGCTTCGACATGTAGATCATACTGCTGGATATTTCTGCCGGAGCCGACGTTGATCGTGACTGTGTCGTACTTGTTGGTGATGGTAGGCGCGGTCCACGGGTGTGCGCACCATGCTAATGGGTGGCTCATCATAATAGTGTTGGAGTTGGTTTCCTTGAAGGAGGTGTAGATGTTGTTGATAAAGTTCTCACAAGGTGTAAACGCCGTTTGTGTATCTCTTGGTAGGCAGCAAACTCCACTAGCCGAGATGCCGAAGTGAAAGTGAAGGTGAAGATACGTTTGTGCTAACCTAGCCAACCTGAGCAGTATACATGCACCTCTTCTCTATGAGTAGCTATAAAACTTGTCAGTCATTAGATGAGGGTTGAAGCACAACAGTTAGTATATATGCTGTATTTTGATTTAATGAGCATCTGATTACCCCGTAGCAGAATCATGGAGCGCAACAACGAAAGGGCGACATGGGTACGGTCAAAATGGACCATATAGTCTCAGATGTACTTCATTTATGTACTAAGAACGTAGCCCTAGCATAAAAGTGAACACAACTTCAACAATCTTAGAAGACTCAACGGATCCACCTGCATCGTTGACCGAAAGTCTTCCACATAACTTGAAAGGTAAAATGACAACCTTGCCACACCGTCTCCTAAGTGCACTTGCGTCTCGGATTGGCGACTGCCTCTGAGCTGCCACAACCGAGAGCTAGACTTACGAATTGACATCTCCTCAAACGGCATCCCTTTCACTATGTACATGATATCTTTCGCAAAAGCTCGTTCGCATGTCGACGAACCAAGTGTCTGCATCGATCCTTGATCCGTCACCCGGGACTAGGCCTCGAGCTCGACATCCCACAATGATATCTATGAGGAACTCTTTGTGGCAATCGAAGAGATGATGTCTTTTACCTTCCCTGAAGTTGCCCGATGCCACCATTATATCGACAATAAGCTTCCTCATACTGTCCCCTTCAGATGTGTTGGTGTACAAGAATTCTGTAACATCGACAGCGACCACATTCTCTGACAGCCAACGAGTGTATAGAGATTCCAAGACAGCATTCTTGAAGATAGGCGCCTGATGAAAGTCGGAGAACACGTAGGCCTTCATTACCTTCCCCCAGTCCAGAAGGCCTCCGCTGTCCGCCAAACCTACAACACCAGAATTGAGCCAATAGAAGAACACGTCGAAGGTGTCGGCGTCGGTATCCTTTAGTCGAAGGTACGTTGAGCCACCTTCCCGGAAAGAACCGTTGAGCATGCGATCGAAGTAGCTGGAGAAGTGACACAGGAGCCCGCGATAGATCTTGAACTTCTTCTTGGCATTGTCCGGTCCGACCGCGACGGTAATGATCTTGTCGTAGACGTGACTGAGACTGTTAGCAAGAACGCATGGCTGGAATTGTTTCGGACTCACGCTGGTGGTTTGGTGGGCGCATGTGCACAAGGAATTAGCTCTATACTGCGTACGGCGTCGGCGGTGAACGGCACTTCGGTCGCCATCGCGTGAGATAGGGTCGTGAACAAGAAACGTCGCTGAAGGATTGGTGACGCGGTGAGCAATGGAGCAGAATTTTGAGGTACCCGTGCAAGAACTAGTTGTCTTGGCGGTGCTCGGGAAGTGAGAGTGAAAGTGAAAGTGAGAGTGAGAGTGAGAACACCAATCGGTAATTCGACTCTGAAGACATGAGACACCCTTGACAACTGCGGATAGACCTTGCTACTTAGATGTCGCAATTCGTTCGACAAGCCTTCGGGGTGTAGTAGCAGTGGCAGAGCCTGTATCCTCCATACTACCTTCTCTTTGAGCATACCAGGAACCTTTCTCGAAGAAACGTGCGAAATGTCGTTATCAGCCGCACGTAATGATGGATCGTTAAAACGGGCAGAGCAAACAGCGAGACTGAACACTGGGCAACCACGTTGTCACACAAATTGAACATAGGCAAGGTTTGAATCTGAATCGGCGTTGTATTACAAGAACGAGTTGGCCAGTTTCTCGAAGTATTTCCTGGCGCCATCCAGGTCGACGTTCACGGTGGCCTTCGATCGCTCTTTCTCAGTGAGTGTCTTGCCTAACGAAACCTGTAGCGCGTCTATAGTGGACTCCTCGTTTGGTTGGTTCACGATCTGAAGATTCATGCTACCGCTCTCCACCTCCTTACCGCCAACGACGATGATGTGGTTGTACTTCTTTGTCCTGGCTTCAGCAATCTTCTTTCCAAGCGAGCGGTCACTCGTATCGACGTCAATGGGTAGGTGTATAGTCGATAACGGTAAGGGCTTGGGCGACGATAACGAAGTTGCGGGTGCGTCAGAAGGCGTGAGACCAGAAAGAACAGATTGAATGCGCGAGACGTGTTCAAGAACTTTGGGGTCTGAGTTCAGCGACAAGACAATGGCCGGTCGAGGCGAAAGCCAGAATGGGTATTTGCCAGCGTAGTGTTCAATCAATAGAGCCATGAAACGCTCGATGGAACCGTAGATGGCGCGATGTACAATGACTGGGCGGCGAAGAGCCGGATCCAGTCCTGCATCCATAGACGACTGCGGTCCTGCCTCCAATTCGTCCGGTGATGCTTGGTATTGCAGATCGAAGCGCTGCGGCAGCTGGAAGTCGAGCTGTATGGTTGCCGTCTGATGCTCCTTGCCATTCGAGTCTTTCAAGATGATGTCAATCTTTGGGCCATAGAACGCTCCGTCTCCCTCGTTGATTGCCCATTCGCTTCCGATGTTGTTCAACGCGGTAGTCAGCTGCTCCTCCGCGCGATCCCACTCCTCGATGGTGCCGATGAAGCTGTCCTTGGGCCGAGTCGAGAGAAGCAGCTTGTAGGGTCCCAGTCCAAACGTGTTGTACACCATGCCCACGAACTTCAGCGTCTGCTCAATCTCTGCCAGAATTTGGTCTGGCCGACAGAAGATGTGCGCGTCGTCCTGGTGGAACCGCCTGACTCTGGTCAGTCCCGTCAAGGCGCCTGAGATCTCGTTCCGGTGCAGAGCGCTGAAGTCGGCGAGTCTGACTGGAAGATCTCTGTAACTCTTGATCTCGTCCCTGAACAGCAAACAGTGACCCGGGCAGTTCATGGGCTTCAGACCGAACTCCCCATCCTCTCCGCCTTCTGCTTCAGGTATCTGCGCTGTTGTCCCTCTTCCCTGCACACTGAACATGTCTTCTGCATAGTTCTCCCAGTGCCCGGACTTCTCCCATAGCGACTTCTTGTATATTATGGGCGTGATGACCTCTTGAAAGCCGAATTGCGGATATTGCGCTCGCAGGAACGACTGCAACTTCTGGAAGACATAGGCACCGTTGGGAAGGATGAGCGGCGAGCCGGGGCTATACGGAGATGTGATGAAGAGATTGTGTGTTTGCGCGAGGGCTCGATGGTCGAGAGGAGGTGTAGGCGGGGTGCCGGCTGTAGGGTTCAATTGCGCACTGGCGGGTGCTTCAGACGAGACGGTCACTGTGTGCTGCAACTGGTGGGGCGCAGAACAAGAGCAACTGCGCACGAAAAGACGTCCTTGGTGGCGCCACCTCGTTGGTTCTAATTGCGCCCGTCTTGCAGTCCGTAGCGCGAGGGAAAGCTGGCGTAGTGGCATCGGAAAGTCTTGACTCCTGCACCAACTTCGCGTGCTGTTCAGGATGCACTTTCTGGACTAGTCGTCTTGGCGCACGCGAGCTCGAATATGACGTCGACGCGTCTGTACGCCAACACCACTTGAACCCCGAACGCAGTCAGGTACTACAGGTACAGTGCTAGGGCCATTGCTCTGGAACTCCACTAACAACAAAAGTGCTTGATGTCTCTGCGACGCACTAAGACACAGTATGCGCCAGAAGCCTGATTGGCAGGCCCCACGTCACACGTAGGAAGTGGCAACCTGTTCTACCCAGCCTCCTACAACGACACAAAGGCAGTCAGTGAGACAGTTTGGGTCATCACTAGACACACCACTGCCTAAATCTATAACTACCCCCTGCTCTGTATTGCATTCTTACCCTGACCCACCCAACCGTCAGCCCTACGTCACAGATCCTAGATATCATCAACTTGGAATATGAGCGCACGTTCACGGCGACTCGAACACAGCTTGGGAAGTAGCTGGGGCGACGCTGACTACGCATCCGGTGACGCAGGCTCCATTCACTCGGCCAGCGACGAAGCCAGCGAATTGGAACTAGAGGACTCTGACAAAGAAACTGTACAAGAACCACGAACGACCGTGACACCCAGACCTAAGCGCAATCACCTCAGCAAGTCAACACCTACGGCGCAAACGCAGGCTCGACCCGTGAGGAAGCCAGCAAGTCGGACCAAAGCCAGCCAGTCGCAAAGGATAGGGTCCGACAGGACACGAAAAGACGACGCATCCGAGCCGAGCTTCATCATGCCTTCCATGAGTAACTCGCCAAGTGGTTACAGCGGCTCGCCAGGTCCAAAATCCCAGCCGCGGAACCGAGTAAGAAACACGACCCAGAACCGCCCATCAGACTCGCCCCTTGCACCAGGCAGCTCTTTCACGAAGGGGTCTGCCAGCGGATACCCGCAAGCGCCACAACAAAACCAGGAAGAAGTGAGCCCATGGCACTACGTGAACCTCTTCTGGGATAACGTCGCCGCACCACTCCTCGCCCACTTCCTAGACATCTTCTCCTACGCGATGCGACACTTTATCAAGCCGTTCTTAGGGGTCGCCCTCGGCGTTGGTATCCTAGTCTTCGGCATCCAGCTAGCATCCGGGATACTACGATCCACAGTATCGAACGCTGTAATGGGGCCTGTTTGCGCGATACCAGGCTCTTCCTACCTCATCCCAGCATGCGCTACGCTAGACACGTCAGAACCTCAGGCCGACTTCGAGGAACTCATCAATGTTCAAAGTCGATTCGAGGATATCCTGGACGCATCGAAGGATACTTCTGCTTTGCCCGCCACGATCAAGAACTCCGAACTCGCTATTCGCGACTTGCGTATTCTTGTCAAGCACTCTCGTCTTCCGAGCCGGAAGGCCCTGGATAATGAATTCGAGTACTTTGTACAAACAGCCAACGAGGCTTCCGTTGATCTGTCTCGTTACAACAGTCGCATAGGGGCAGCTATGGACCGTGTAATTGCGACAAACACCTGGACCATGAACGTGTTGTCTGGTATCTCGGAGAAAGAGGCTTCCATTGGCGCCGTTGGCCGAGTTATCAACCAGGTCACGGGTGCGTTCGTCGCGCCACCGCCAACGCTCCAACAACGCATCTTCGACCAGTACGTCTCACACGTCAGCAAGAACAAAGACGAGATTACGCGTCTTATCGAAACAGCTCAAGCTCTGCTTCTTGTTCTGCACAACCTTGATGAGCGACTAGGCACCATCTACGAAATTGCAACAGGCGATGACCAGACGATAACAGGCAGACAAGAAGAGCTTCTTTCTAGCCTCTGGACAAAACTTGGGGGTAATCGCGGCGATGTGAAAGCCAACACCAAGTCCCTCAATTTACTTGCCAACATCGGAGCCTATCGCAAGAGAGCGGTCAATCACGTGTCAGGCACACTTCTGAAGCTGCAAGAGATCCAGGCCGAGTTAGAGAACTTGCGTGAGGGAGTTGCGGCGCCAGAGATGTTGGGGTACAGAAGTGATCTACCTTTGGAGTACCATATCGATGCTATCGGGAAGGGTGTGGATAGGCTGCAGGTCAGTCGTGGAGAGCATATGAGGGTTGAGGGGGACACGTATAAAAGACTTATGCGTGGCGGCGAAGAAGGCGAGGGTAGAAGGGAGCTGCCTGGACCGACAGTCACCGTGAGGGCGAAGTAGTAAGACCGTCTCGACACCGGTAGATTGGAGAAACTTGGATCAGTGCTTAGATATTTTTTGACGGCGTTCACAAGATTGTCTTTACTTTCCTTTTGGTTTTATTTTCTACTTGGTACATCCCTAGATACCCATCTCATTCATAACTCATGTCCGCAATGAACCACCATGTTTACAAAATTCAATACATCTGCACCTCAACCAAACATCTCCTCACGCCTCCATCGCTTCCGTCACCTAGGCCTTCAAACTCCATCTCGTAGGCCACACATCCTCTCTGTGCACAAGCTTCCCTGAATCCATCCACACTACCTCCAACACCAAAGTACACTCTCTTCGCCGCCACCATCGTCTTGCCCGTCTTCACCCGTCCCATCAGCGCGACAATCGCATCCGTAAACGCCGTGAGTGAAGCTGGCGAATAGATAGTTTCCGAACCCAAAATGAATGTGTTCAAATCCGGAGACGAAGGAACCATCTCCAGAAGCTTCTCAACCGGCGTCCAAGACCCCGAGATAAATGTCATCGTAATCCCAGTCTCACTCATCGCCTTCTTGAAAGCAGACAGAATTTCAGGAGTGATGTACAACTCGCTACTCTCCTCCGGTCCCAACAGCGGATTCCCCGCCTCAGGGAACAGCGCTGCACTCTCCTCATCACCCAACGTACCAACCCATGTCAGAAGTAGATTAGGAAGAGTCACAAGCCGTAGAACGTCGGCGTTGTAATCTGTGAGGGTGAAGTAGATCCCAAGTTGGTTCGTAACCGCATATTGGAACAGGAGAAGCGAAGGCAGCGCAGACCCGCAACCCATCTCAATAACATGACCGACGCGCATGAGGTCATCGAGATCTTTCCGCGGTCCACGATCGAGCAGGTAGCGGACGAGATCGAGACTGCATTCCCAGGTTTTGTAGCCGCCTTCGTAGACGTTTTGGCGGAGGTCGGAGTCCTTTTGGTGAGTGTCAGTTTGTGGATGGGAGGAGGGGATAGGGAGGCATCACATCCAGACCTGTCAGAGGTGTTTGGGAAGATCCATCGTCTTCAGCCATGAGTTGAAGGCGCACATCGAAGAGTTCGCGGCGGGGCAGACGGGTTGTGAAGCCTTTGGGGCTGGTTATGTTGATGGTTGAGTAGGAGAGTTTGTCTGGGAGGCTGGCTAGCTGAAATCATTGTCAGTATCGCTCACAGGCATGTCGTCATCGTCTCTATGAGAGAGAAATTGTCAGAGAGGGTAGCGAGTTGCGACATTGTCCCATGTCTGTCTGTAAAAAATTCAGAAGCGCTTACCTACCAGCTCATCGAGATCATGTGTTTTGGCCGCAATAGGTGGTGGGACACTGCTATCTGTCGTTGTTTGCTGTTGCCCTTGCTCTTGCACATCATTGGGGTCTTCTTCTATGTCGTCGCCTGAAAAGCCGAAGCTGAATGCCATGATGGAATGCTGAACTGGGGTTGGATCGGGTTAGGCTGATATGCAAGATGTTAGTTTGGTGGTTGGTGGGGCTTCTTTCATGTGAAAGATAATTTTGGGTCTTATCGATAAGCACGTGGTATGTGCACGGGTGAATGTCTACTACATGGATGCGCTTTGATCTTAGTTTGTCGCACGTCTTAGGTGGATTAATCATCACTTTGATTTGAGGATAGCGAAGAAATGCACTTTACTTCTGACCGGAAGGGGTTATGATCCCTCTTTCTCAAACCCCCCCACGCGACTCATGCGGAAAGTCAAAGGGTGTCTTGCTGCTTGCTAGCAATCTGACGCGTGTACGCCTTGTACGCATGTTCCAGTATCCCAGCCCATTCTCATTCCGTGTATACCGTGTTGAAGGCGTGCGTTCTTACTCCTTCTTCACCTCAACACCATTAATGTTCTCTTCTTTCTCCGCCTGTCGCTCCTCGGCCAGCGTTCGCTCCATCTGCCTAGCGCACGCCTCCATCGTGTCCTTGTCCAACTCCCATCCGGTTGTGTCGATCCCCTTCGCCTTGGCGTCGGCGATGATCTGCTGTCGCTCCACAATCTTCTCGCGCATGAGCTTGATGGCACCCCCGAGCACAACTGCCTCGCTGCGGCCTTGTCCCTCTAAGCCGGGTACTATTGAGGCAAGTCGGTCGAAGCCTTCTCTAATCGCTTCGCGTCGCTTCTGCTCGGAACGGATGTGGTTCTCTTTCTTTTGAGCTTCGGTAAGGCGGGGCCGGTCGGCGGCGTTTGTGGGACTTTGCGACTCCGGCATGATGGCGTGGAGGCAGTGGTACGAGTGTATCGTCTGACGCGAATGGCCAGTGTATTCGGGTAGGTAGAGTAGATCTCAGCTGGCACGAACCGGTTCGCTAGATGTGGCTACTTAGGATATTTTCTTGCGTTATGCTGTATGTTCGGTCGGGGACACCAAGGCGACGTTCTGAGGCACAGGCTGTGGTACGCGACTGCTAGAGTGTTGTAGAGGACAGCAGGCGCTCACCTGGGCATGGTTCCTGCCCTTCATGTGAATGGGCCGACGGGTGCCGAGCTTGGAGGCATACACCACTCAACGCAGGCTATACCAGCAAGCCGGTGCTACAGTGTGCGATGGGCATCCGTGTGTGTGGTAGGAGGTGCGAGGATAGAAGCGCGCTATCGATACGCGTGGATGAAGCGGAAGCTCTCCATAGCTAGCACGTGCTTGGTACCATGGCGACAAGATGCGCAATGTGCAGATGAGGGTATCGCTACTAGTAAAACGGCTGTTTTTCAGTAGCGACGCTGACATGGCGCTATCAAGCAAGAAACGTGCGGCTAATTAAAACGTTGTTTCAAGGTGGCCGGACCCCGTCAGCGCGATATGAGGCTCCTGGCTCCCTGCACCCAACAGCGTGTGACGCACTCCGGTGGATCTTCCGCGCCACCAGGAACCACGTCGGCCACGACGCGACGCCCAGAGATACCGCCGGCAGTAGCAACCCTCGGTCGAGAGTGAACACGACCGCTCAGGGCCAGTGACAAAGTCGCCACGCTGTAGGAGAAATTGCAAGAGAAGGCACGACCCCGCTAGGACATCCCACTGGGCAGCTGCAGCCCGGGAGCACGCACTACACCACCACCGCCGTGACATGCGCCCAACCGCGGCCGCACTCCTCCACCCACGCCATTGAATCCTCCCACGCACTCCACCATGGACGGCACCCGGGGGAGCAATCGCCGCATCAACAGCCTCCAGGCCCAGGACCGCCTGCGACGACGCAGTTCAGCCAACGCCCAGGGGAAGCGCCCCGTCACGGCCCAAGATGCCTATCTCTATGCCCTCCGCGCGGCATACCTCGCATACCTCCTCCAGCCCCGGCAGAAGCGGGTGCAACATGTCCCCGCCGCGCCCAAACACGTCCAGCGATCGTCGACCTCGATAAACGACCTCATGAAGGACTTCTCCCTCATACGAGACTCCAAGAGCACGCGCTTCCCCCGCGACTTCATGGCTGCACTGGACAAACGGATCACAAAGGTGTTGATGGGGCAGGAGCGCATGCCTGAGTTCCAGGATGCCACAGTCAAGCGGACATTTGCCGTCTTCCTGAATGCATTCAAGGACCCGTCGTTCAGGAAGAACATGGACAAAGATAGGAGAGTCGAGGACCTTCTCCTGATTTTCTACTCCAACGCCACAAAGGAACTGCAAAAGGGGAAGGCGCCCGGAGATGACAGCTGGAAGCTCATGGTAGATCGGCACGTCGCTCTCTTCCTACGTCTTGTCAGCTCTTGCCTCAAAGACCATGACTGGCAAAAGGACAGACCCGAACTTGCGCATCGGCTGGCCACGATGGAGAAGAAGTTACTCGTACACGACCAAGATCTGGCGGCGGAGAACCAGCGCAATGGCGGTCAGGGTGGCACAACAGTCGAAGTCGAGGTTCCGCGAAGTTATGAAGTCAAGGACATGCCCCTCGTCTTGGTAGTGTCACGCATCTTCGCTGTAGGGTACTCCGATGTACAAGCCGATATCAACCGATACAAGTCCGTATGGACGGAGAAGGCTGCGCTGCAGGATCTCAAGACATACCAGGCGCACCTCAGTCTCATGACCAAGAAGACGCTGAACAGTGACGACTTCGATACCGAGGAGGCGTACGAGGCATGGAAGAACCAAGAGGTGCCAGACCTCTCGCAGATGATACTGGCAATCATACAGTCGAACCCCGAGCTCGCAAAGAGTTCACCCGGATCTGTGCCACACTTCAAGCCCAATGCTTCTTTGGACCCCGGCTACTCAGACGGTTCGAGGCAGGGTTCTATGTCGTCTGAGAACGGCTCCTCATATGTCATTGACCAGGCTGTGGATATGAATGGGCTCAGCCTCAACGACGACCCAAATGATAGCTCATCCTATACCTTCATACCTTCAGATCCACGTGCCACTTATCGTGCGATACTGAATGAAGCACTGACGTATGACCTGGCGGACAACGATCTCGAACCGTCCGAAGCTACCAACGAGAACCCGTCTGTGAAGCTACTGTCGAAACAATCGGCTGAGCTACTGAATGAGATAGCCCTCCGATGGAGGATACCACAGTTTTCCCGTCTTGTCTTGTTCCTAGACGTCATACGCGACAAGTACATTAATCAAGACATCAGTCTGGACACCCTCGATGCTGCCTTCAATTATGTCAAGGAACCACCGCCAGCTGACAAGAAGTCGAATCGAATGAGCCATATTCCAGTACAAGTATCGTTGTTTGACCGAACGAAATGGACAATCCAGGACTACACTCTCAACCAACAGATTCTGTCAACGTTACACGACTGCCTGTTAAGAGAGTTGTACGAGCTGATGATGCATGTATACGACACCAAACCGCCTGCACTCGGACCGGTAATGTACATCCTTGAGACCCACATCTACGACGACCCAACATTCCCCGGCACCGAAGAAGATATGGATCAGTTCACTGAACAATTACGTCACGGACTGAGGGACAAGGCTGGTGACGTGTATCGAGAGCTTCTAGCAAAGCACATCCCGGACACCAAAGAAGAGTGGGAGTTCTACCATGTCATTGAGTTGGGTCGTGCTGTGGTCAAGTTATGCGAGCGGATACAGAAGCGCTACCGCAAAAACCCAGAGGTTATGGGTGCTAGTCCCATGAATTGCCTCGTTGAGAAGATGTTTCCCTCTTACGCCGCAGATGCGCGGGACCTTGTCGCTCGGATCATGGACGTTGCTCAAAGCAAAGGAGAGGATGTACCCGTACAGGATGGCTTCGACTTGTACAAAGAGCTTGTTGAGATACGCCGCATACACAGCGATGCTCTACCAGGCAAAAACTTTGCTTTTAGCATCGAAGATCAGCTACAGGACTTTGTGTGGAGATGGATTCAGATGACGGATCAAAACCTTATTGGGTGGGTTGACAACGCTTTCAAGGCAGACCAATTCCAGATCGAGTCGCAGAACCCCATTCCTTCAGACGAGGAGCGCCACAGTGTCTCGGTCGTGGATGTCTTCCGGTCCTTCAATCAGAGTATCGAGCAGATTGTCTCACTAAACTGGGATAACGATGTCCAATACGCCAAATTCATGACTGCTGTATCGAAATCGATCGGTGTCGCACTCGCGAGATACTGCGAACTTGTTGAGCAGAAGTTCGCCAAGGAAATGGATCGCTTGACCCCCGAGCAGGAGGCTGCCGCTCATCAGACCAAATCTGAGAAGTGGTTGTCGACGGTCAAAGACTTCTACAGCCAGAAAGAGAAGGTCGAGCCCTTTCAATTCTACCCAGAGGTAAGTATCTAACTCAATCATGTGTTCTATGCTTACGAATACAGTCGCTTGTCAAACTCAACAACATTGAGTATGCAATGCAGCAACTAGATAAGCTCGAGCGCGAAATTGGCGTCGATGCGTGCGCCGAAGTCATCCAAAAACATTCCCCACCCCCGACGCAACGCCTTCGCAACAACAACTTCGTCTTCACCATCAAAATTATCGAGGCTGAAGATCTAAAAGCCTGCGACATGAATGGACTAAGTGACCCATACGTTGTGCTTGGTGATGAGTATCAGAAGCGTCTGGCAAAGACTCGGGTCATCTACCGCAACCTCAACCCTCGTTGGGACGAGACAATTGACATCACGACTAATGGCCCGCTGAACGTCGTTGCAACAATCTGGGACTGGGACGCTATGGGCGACCATGACTGCGTCGGTCGGACGTCTCTCAAGCTCGATCCATCACACTTCCGGGACTATATGCCCCGAGAATACTGGCTTGACTTGGACACGCAGGGTCGTCTGTTGCTGCGTGTGAGCATGGAAGGCGAGCGAGACGACATTCAGTTCTACTTCGGCAAGTCATTCAGAACACTTAAGAGGACTGAGCGTGACATGACACGGAAGATCACGGACAAGGTAAGCAAATTGCCATCAAAAAGCAAGGTTTGCGCTAACAATGGCAGCTTTCATCGTTCATCGGCTACAAGCTTTCGCGTCGCTCACTTGACGCCCTGCTCAATAAGGGCGTAGCATCGAAGGTGACCAACTACTTAGGAAACTTCAGACAAGCCAGACCCATGTCTGTCATTCAAGGCCCTACACAGCAGGACGTCACACAAGCTCTCGGTCCTCTGTTCGTTTACTTTGACGAAAACTTCGCGATCATGAAGCAGACGCTGACAGACGCTGCAATGATTATGGTCATGACAAGACTCTGGAAAGAGGCGCTCGCGACCATAGAGTCGCTACTCGTACCTCCGCTATCCGACAAGCTCTCGCAACAGCGCCCGCTGACACAACAAGAGCTTGACATTGTGTTCAAGTGGCTGAAGATGCTTTTCGACTTCTTCCACGCTGTAGATGAAGATGGGAATGTTGAGGGTGTACCCATGGACGTGCTCAAGTCACCCAAATATCACGAGCTGCAGAACCTCAACTTCTTCTACTTTGAAGCTACTGAAGACCTGATCCGTACGTCCGAGTCAATGGCTGCAGCTAGTGCACGACGACAGCAAGAACAATCCCAACGCCTGAACCGCATGTCGGCGCCGCCTGCTATGGGCCACCAGTTTGGTGGTGCCGCGGGGCTCGTCGGGATGCCGACTAGGAAACACAAGACCATCATGCTGTCGCGCAATCTTGGCACAATGAAGAAAGCCAAGGAAGAAAAGAGAAAGGAAGCGCAGGCGGAGCCTAATGATGACATGATCTTGAGGATACTGAGGATGAGGCCCGAGGCTGAGCGGTACCTGAAGGACAGAAGCAGACAGAAGGTACGCATCGCCATTCCTTTTTCATATTCACGCTTACTGACGAACAACAGGAACGTCTTGCTGCTGCACAGGCGGCAGAAATGATCGTACGACAGAGTCTCAACTCTGGGGGTGGTCGCATGACGGGCGGCATGGGCGGCCCACGTCGATAAGAGAAAGCCACTCGTGGACTCTTTTTGTCACATGTCACATGTCACTGTTTTGGCGTTCGTTTGCTTTCTGATACCTTTGCATCATTGTGTGTCGTTTGGGCGTTGATTATACTTAGCTAATGTATTATCGGTGGCATCCGCTTCATGGTATGTGGGATGGACAGCGAGGCGTCTATATGGGGGCTTTCGCAGATACGAGTTGACATGAAGTAGGATAGCTAGCTAGATGATATCCATGGTGTTCAATGTAGGCAGGTGTGTTGTGCGGTAACTAAAGTGTCGTAGGATCGTCACATCATGTCTCACATGAACGTACGTTAGGAAGTGCTGCTCGATGTCAGTCCTCAGGGTCACAAACGCCTAATTCTCACCCTCGTTTCGTCAATTATGAGATATCGTCGTCTGGTCTTCTTGTCTAAATCCACGTTAACCGAGGGGAAAGAAGAAACTTCCTAGAGCCTACGTTAACGTTAGTTCATCTACTTTGCAAGTTCTTGTTTCAACGTAGTCTGCAGACCTGTTCAGCGTTCTTGTATGAGGTAGATCCATATAAATTCTCGGTCTAGCCGCCAATATCCTCTTTACACAAAACTGTCGGTGCGCGTTTCCATGTCTGCTCCTCGAAAGTGCGCGTGTTCACCTTCACTTCACCGTTTGCTTCCAGGTAACCGCGCTTTGACGATTTTTGAACATCCATAACGGCCATTGCGACTCTGCGTCTTCTCTCCCGTAGCTCCAACATCGGAGCACACCGCGACTCAAGACATCGTCAACACTCGGAACCAGGATGTCGGAGGCTTTCGTACCTTGCAGCGGTCTCCCCGGAGATCTTAGCAAATGGCTTGGTCCCGAGCAGATATCGCTGGAAGTAGGCTATGGCAGCGATAGCGAAATGTTCGACGCGCCGTTGAGACAACTACGCAACACGTCTGACTACTTCTTCGATCAGTGAGTCTACATCATCTGTTCTCTTATCACTTCACTTTGAAGACATCCAGCACAACATCACACAAGCCTCACCAAGCGAACTCTTACTGACATAATGTTGACTGGATGACTCATCCGAGTACTTCAGCCTCCCCGATGTATCACCGCGCAATTTTCGCATCTACCTGGGATTCCTCAAGACCGGTTACCTCAATCAACTCGATCCGGACGATACCACTGATCAGAGAATCTCTTTCGGTAGACTCATTCATGTCTTCATGTTCGCCAACGAATTAGGAATCATTTTGCTCCGAAATGCGGTTCTAGACGAATTCTTCCTGCGCATCTACGACGACCCCGACGATCTCCCGTACAAGTGTATCTTCAATATATACAAAGCTTCCACCCCAGCCTCTTCACTACGTCACCTCGCTGTCGATATCATAGTGAAGATCGGAAAGAAGGCGGATGTCAAAGAATGGATGCACGACCTGCCGAAACAGTTCTTGATGGACTGCTTGACTTCCGCAAGCGAAGATAGGATCGTACCCTTTCCCAAAAATCTTTCCGAAGATGACGTCATGGACCGGCTAGAGGGAATGAGGAAGGCGATGTGTGAGGTGTTCCATGTCCACGATTCTGAGCCAGAGGCTGCAGAGGACGCAGAGGAGGAGGCTCAAGCTCAGAATGTGGACCCAGAGTTGCAAAAGACATTTGATGAGGAGCCCGCTGCGAGGATGGAGTATGTCATGGGGCCGTTGCCTATCAGAGAGAAGTAATGGGTACCCTTATGTCGCCCGTGTATCCTCCGGATGGCCCGGACTGTACTTTAGACTTGCTAGAGTACTCTGAATACCTAATGGATGCTCGAGCTTACTTCACAATAGTCATGTTGATAGCCAGCCTCCCTCATGATATAGGTGATTCCTATCATTCACACAACCCTTCCTGCTAGTCACATACGCCGCGCTACCCCGAATTTCTTCACGAGACACCCAGTCGCGTTGCTTGACCGACCGTGGGAAACAATCGATTCTGAACGATGAAACAGGCGCTAATGCGGAACATGCAGGCAACCTTTTTTTTCATGGCGAGTAGCACAGGTTTTTTGCGAGATAGCTTTCGAGAGTAGAAGGATCAAAGGTTGCGCAACCCGAGCCCATGGTTTGATTTGGCGTTCGCACGTCTGGATCATCCCACCCAGCGATCGTGCATGTAGGATTCGCACGTGCGCGATACTCGAGACTATCTCGGGTCTCCAAGGGAAAGTAATCAGAAACACGCATCGCTAAGACAACACATTGGCGTGGCGCATGTTTGAAGCTGCGACTCTTGCTCGCAAAGAAAGCGCGCCCAAATGCCGCTGCACGAGGCAGACAGTCACGCTCTCACCGGACACCACCTGGACAGATAGCATCGCGCAACCCAGCGGATCATCAATCCGCGATCTACAACGCACACCTGCATCTCGCGTCCTCTATCCATGAACACATCATCACAGAACGTCAGATGAGCCCCGATAGCCGGTTGGTGGTAAGCGAGCATGCTTCGAGAAAGAGGAAGCGGGGCGCAGCACTGGAGGACCTCCTCGTATCTGCACGCCGTCTAGGAAGGAACGAGCGTGCATGTCTCAGCCTCACTTTGTGCCCCAGGCAGGCAGAACGGAGGGAAACAGGCAGAGGTAGATTGACATGACACGTTGATCGTTTTGCCTACTTTTGCCTTGTTTTCGACTCGTAGGTTGTGACGGGGTGGGGAAGTGTTCGTCGCGTCGCGTCAATGAACATCACCATCACGAACGCAGATAGTACAGCGGACGAAATCATACTCACATCCAAGTAACACCGTCTACATAGATCAAGACCGAAACCAAATAATTCCGCCCCCGCTATCACGCGAAATCGCCGTTGTACAATCCCGAATACTGTCATAGCCCCAACTTACCGATCGCTCCCCCTGTACACTTTCCCAATTTCCCGCTCTCTGCTCCTACCCACCAGTCATCCACCCCCACGTGAGGAAACTAGGATCGTACTGCAGGACAAGCGCGTGTCCGGTGAAGCGAGTCCCTGAAGTCCCTGGATTACTCTTCATTCCCGGATCGGTAGGCGTTGGGAATGCTTCTGTGCCTATGGCTGTGTCGTCGGGTTTGTCTTGTCTTGGGGCAAAAGGGGTGCAGGACCGTTGGTATGGGTTGCCGCCTGAATGTCGCCGGTGTGTTGGGGCTGTGAGTATGCGAAAGGGAGAGGTTGTGGCTGGGCGCTGTTTGGTAGGTTGTCGGACATGTCAAGGGGAAGTGAGTAGAGAAAAGTCAACATGGGTATCGCGACAAGGAGGCAGTGAGCTGGCAAGACAGATACTGAAAGTAGACTGTTCAAAGATGACGCGCTTTTGATATTCTACTACGGAAATCGTGAACGGCCGTAAAACGATGCTATGTGCTTGACGTATCCCCAAACGCCCAAACGGGTATCAACTATAACGACAGTCGTAGAATGCTGTGACCTTAGTATCCGAAACCTAATCCTTGCCATGTATGTAATCCGAGTCCCTTTTGACAGTTCACAGTGGTTCAGTCTTCTTCTGAGTCCACTTCGCTGTCCGTTTCAGCACTCCTGCGCGGCTTGCCATCACCAATCTTCCATCCTGCACCTTCTCTCGCAATGAGCCCTTCATCAAGAAGATAGCGCTCAAGCCTCTGATCCCTGTGCCACGTAGCAGGGTCGAGCATATCCACGCGACTCTTGTAATCCTTCTCGAAGTGACGTCCAACATGCTCCATGCGCTCCTCCCAGGATGTAATGCCATTGAAGGATCGCTCACAGAACAAACAGCTCGAATGTTGTGGCGCATTTCGTAGCTGTAGGTTGCAGCGCACTTGGTGTTCCGAGAGGTTCTCTTCGCAGACTGGGTAATCTTTCTGGGTGCGGCAGGACTTGTCTTTCGGAGCAGCGTGCATGCGGCGGAGATGCTGAGTGAATAGATCTTTGCGATTGAAGTCGTTATGGTATAATGTCTGTGGGTCGTTGGAATCGATCGATGGGGTACACAGATCGCAGCGCCAGTAGCCGAGCTTGATGTGCTGGGTGCTGACGTGCCTTTTCCACTCGTTCTTGGAAGAGAAGTTGGACGTGCAGCCATAGCCGGCGAGCGGACATGGGAAAGCTCGACGGTCTTCAGCCTGAATGCTTGAATCTGTGATGGTCTTTTGTGTCTTGGAGGACCGACGAGGTTTCTTCTCCGATCTGACAGAGTCCGTGGGACTTGGAGCGTGAGAGTCTCTACGAATCGGCTTACGGCGCTTCGATGTGCGACCGGAGCTACCGCTTGACGTTGTAGACCTTCTTCGCTTAGACCTTGTCGGACTGTAGTCGGAGTCCGAAGCGGGTTCCTCAGGGAAGTCAACAGGCTCTACAGACTGGGCGTCTCGTACCGAGTGTCCGATACCAGAGTCTGCGTACCTTGTATAATCCGGAGTAGCTTCTTCTTTGACTTCACTGTGATGATGATCAGGGGTAGCTTCTTGTTTCATGACAACATCCTCCACATCTTCAGCCACTGCTTCCGGTACCGGAGGCTCGTACTCTAGCTCGCGAAGGCTGATGTTACGCTCTTCGGCGTGAGATTCGCAGGCGAACGCTCCGCCTTGAAGATACTCAGCTGCCGGGTATGAAACCGGAAGATGAGAGTAGTCCATCGGGCTTCCATATGGGATGCTATGGCACATGTATGGTGACCGAAGCTCGTCCTGGGTGTTTTGACTAGTGTTTCCAGAAGAAGTACGATCCGGTGATGCGTTGCGAAAGCAGTCTGCCGGAGGCCAGTGTTGCTCATATTGCTTCTCGTATCGACCGTCTGGGAACGGGATCTTTGCGTAAAGCATGCCTGGCGTAAGGGGGCTTTGCTCGTACAGGAAGCGTTGCATTGGCTGCATGCTGACAATACCATTGTCGAAATCATCCAGGTAGCTCTCTTCTTCTATATGAAAACGCACTGCATGCTCTTTGCATGGTTGCATGTAGTTGGTGTATTCTGTCGCCCAGACGGGATAGCGCGGCTCGTCCATCGTCTCAATTTGTGGCAGGTCTCGGAACTGATGAGCGTCCATGGCTGATGCTCAGTCGTTGCACAGAACCGGGCAGGGGTAGCGATAGCGACTAAGTATCGCACGGCACTTAGCAGCTAAAGAATATGGGGGAATGCGAGTGCCGTAGAAGTTCGACAGATACAAGATCTTCTGTTTGTAGAATCTTGCTGAGCAGGCGAAAACAGTCCTTCAAGTAGACGAGTGGTCAAGGTATTTCGATGTCGTAGTTCTGCCGGCCAGAAGTAACCCAAGTACAGGGACTGGGAAAGGAGGCAAAAGAGGCGGAGCGTCAAGTGGGGGGTGTGACAGACCAAGGCAGCAAAGCAGAAAAGCTAGTGTCAAGTTGCACTGCCGTAATCTTTCGTACCGTCTTTCTGTCCCTCGATGCCATGCTCTACAGTGTTTTATGGTGTTTGAGCCGCAGAGCCGCATTGTCAGCCACCCAATGAGAGCCCTTGTGCCTTGGCAATATGTACTCCCCTGTTCTCAGCTTGACCGGTGGGCCGCAGTGCACAGTTGTCCAGCCACCACTGCGCTGTACGTGAACTCTAGCACCTACCACCGACGGGTAGGTTCAAGCCCCAGGATTAAGCCCCTAATCAAAAGCAATCTTGCTAGTAGTGGGCGGATCGCTACCTCATCGCGATGCGTCCAAGCCAACTTTTGTGCCAGAACTGCTTCCGCGGGCTGCACGTTCGCTAAGCTGTGGGAAGGACGAAGCGAGACCATGTGGACGTGAGCTGTGAGGATGCTAATCGCGGACCCACCAGTTTGAGCGTTGGGGGCCAAAACAAATAAGGAGATGAACGACGAAATGCAAAGACTCAAGGAACGAATCACATACCTCTGGATATCGTGGTTTCTGTTAGGAGGCCGGACAGAAAAACCAGTAGTAGGTTGCTGTTGTGCTACCGCACCTGCGCCAGGGACGTGATTGTTCCGACAGCTGCCGCGCAACCGGAACGCTGATGAGAGGCCCAGGTCCCGATCAAGAGCAGAAAGCCGTCGTCGGTCGGAGGGTGCAGTATCACAGACTCTCATTGGAAGTCGCTGCATAGTGGCTCACCAGCTGGGGCGCATTTGGCTCAGGACACTCGATTTAGGCATCAAGATAGGGCGAAGCATGGTTTCCCTGTCGAAGCAGTTGTCGTACGTTGCTGGAAGGCAGCATCATGGCACTAATGATGATGCTATCATGCCATGAGTGGCAGTAGAGATAGCGAGCGGATGCGCCTGGGCTGTTTCGACGGCTGTATGCACCCTCCAGTCCATTCGTGTTGTCGCCTCACGGCTCAGGCATCAAGCTCGATCCGCAAAGGGGTTTAGTCGGCAAGAGCTCCCAGTGTCTTGGGCTTTCCGGGCGCATTTGGGGGCGGTGCGTCCCGTGTCTCTGGTGATGGAGACTGGCGAGTGGTGGCGGGGAACTGTAGGTGGATTAGAAGGACTCGACGCTTGTGCGCCGTCGCAAGTCGAGAACAGCCCACTCGGATGACTTTGCGCTGCCCCTGCGTCGGCGCGGGGGTAAGACGACGTGACTATCTTCACAGCACATTTGCTGTCAAAGTGTCAAAACATTATCCGGCGGCTCTGCGCAGGGATTGAGAGATGTTCGAGAGTCTGGAAATAGCGAGACGCAGGAGATGCACCGCTCTTGGCACGGTATCCCCGCACATGGCTTGCACGCCTCATGGCCATGGCTGACCGCAAAGGCCGTACGAATGGGATAAGATGATGGTCATAGAAATTAGCTATCTCGTGCCGGTCGTCTGTATCGGGGGTCTTTGCGCAAAGTCAACGCGGGATACTAGCTTTGTGGGCCCTTTCTAGATATCTATGAACGCCATGGCGGTGCTATGGCCAGCAACTGATGCTCTGCGTCGGCATCATGCTCCAAGTTTGGCAACAAGGCGGTCTTCAATACCCTCCAATATCCATCGATGCTCTAGCACCTCCAGATTCTCGGCTTCGTTGAGAAACAGCTTATCCGGATCCTGTTCAGGACCCATCATGCCGCCCGCGCCTGGGTTGGCCATGGCCATCTGCTGAGAGACTTGGTTGGCAGCTTTAAATAACACTGTTAGCTTGACTGACTTGACCTGAGTAGGCAAATGCTCTTCCCAACATACCATTGTTGTTCCCCAGAATGAAGTTATAGACGGGCTGGAGCCCGAACAAAGTCAGGAAATACCATGACAAACTAGACACCCATCTGACGTCCAGGTCGCGCGTGCCAACTCCAGATTGCAGCATAGACTTGAATTGTGGGGTCAACGGGAAGGGTAGTTTCACTGTGCATATCGGTTAGCAACAGATCAGATTTGCTTTTACAGCTCGGGAGCAGCCGAATGTCAGAATATGCCGACTAAACGCGCCAACTAGTCGCAAACATCATGCCGACGCATATAAGAGACAAGCCACTCGCTTCGCCCTAGAAGGTAGCGCATGTAGGAACTGCTTCAGAGCCAGGCAAAGCGAAAGGCCACGCAACATGTACTCCGGCATCACCATCCGACCAACGAACACGGGAATATTCAGGCTCGCTTGGCTCCATGTGAGACTCGGTCCTGTCGTTTGAAGGATTTCGGGATGCAAGAATACTCATGATCGCGAGCCGCTTTCCCCTAGGGTGCAGGAGTATTTATAGAAAGGCAGACTTACTGATAACAAAGCCAGAGAAGAAGGCATTGATCCATCCCATGATCAGAGTCTGTGGGATCATCATCGTCATCTGCCCCTTCATCATGCCCATCATGCCCTCCATCGCCGCAGGATCACTCATAGGATTCGGCCTGGGTTTCCCCCTCAGCTCCGGCTCAGCCAAAAACTTTCCTTCCTGGTAGGCCTGCACCATGTACGCTTTGCGGGTCGCGAAGGATCCGGGCGAGAGGACCTGGGCATTCGTGCGCAGGTTGACGCCGCGCACGAGGGAGCGCTGTTGCCGGACCTTGGCGAGGTCGTGTTTCTTCGGGGTGGACTGGAGGAGTGTCATTGCGTAGTGGCGGAGGATGCCTGTCAAGACCTGGATGTATGTTAGCATCTTGTATATCCGAAAGAATTGAGTGCACTGTACCATGACCACCGTAATGGGGAGCAGAATCCACCAACTGTAGAATTATCAGCCATCTTCGTCATGTACCAGCCAACACCAGAACGTACAACAGGGCAGGATCCCGATGGATCGTCTGAACTACAGGCTGTCCCATGGTGCCGGTAGTAGAGAGAGATGCGCGGGATGCGGAGGGGGTGTGGGAGGGTGAAGGTCGGTGGTGGTGGTTGTTGCTCGACGATGATAGCTCGCCGCTGAGGCTCCGGCGGGATGTTGTGAGACCAGGGTCCGCGCTTTGCGCTTATGGAAAGGTGTCCAAAGCTACATCACCAACTGCGCAACGAGCTCCAGGCTTCACGACTACCTCTGCTCCCGTTGTGATTACAGGAACTATACAATCACAACTTCACGATGTCGGCAACACAGAAAATCGCAGTCCACTCCCTCGCCGGTATGCTTTCATTCCCGCCATCGCAACCATCTATGCATTCGCCTACAGACCATATCTAATACTCGCGATCAGACCTCAAGAACACGACCGACGATGCCCTCCCCAACTACCTCAATAGCCTCAAGTTCAAGCAGATCCACACACAGACCGATGTGCGGTTAGTCCTCGGCTACACGGCCGTTACCATCGCCGGCGCACTCTTCTACTACGACTGGAAGTTCGGCTGGGAAGCCAGCAAGCCCTACACACTGCCTGCTGTCGTCGCATACTTTCTTCTGAACACTGCATTCAGCTATTGGCTATGGTTCGTGGAGAAGGGTGTAGTGTATGAGGGAGAGGGCAAGACAGGCAGGGTATGTTCACATGCCCCATTTCCGTACCTATGTGTTAAAGAATACTGACAACATCAAGGTGAGGATATCGTCTTCCACAAAGAAGCACATTCCAATCTACGAATGCGACGTCGTCTTCACACCCGCCCCCTACGCCTCGAATCCCAAACAAACGATCCACATCCGCGCGCCCCTGACCCGGTGGTTTACCTCGGATGGCTACTTTGTCGCGAAACCCTTCCAGCAATGGCTCGCTTCTGAAGTGCCCGTGATCGGCGCTGCGGACCCCAACAACGTGGTAGAGGAGATCGGTCGCGGAAGTGCGGGCATGGACCAGACGATGAACCTGAACAGCTCGAATGCGGTGGACATCTTGCAGCAACTCAAAGCAAGTGGTGCTAAGTTTGCGAGTGGCGATGCGCAGAGAAGGCGGTAGAGGATCATATAAGGGTGGTTGGGGCTCAGGAAGGAAAGGAGACTGGCGTTGAGGTGTCGGCAACTTTACGTGGACCATCTTGCTTTGAAGGAACGGCAAAAGCGTCACAATGGTTTGGCGGGGCATGGACAAAGCCTTTCTTTGCTGCGAACGTCATTTTCGCTATCTAGGAATACTATGCAATGGCTAAGCTATGTTAAACGCCAACAAATGCCCATGAAACCAACCTCTTGGTCGTTTCCTACTATCCAATCTGGCCCTCCTACATGGCCCAAGTTATGACATCTCCTGCTCAAGCATGGGCAATACCTCAAGCTCCCTCTGGATAATTCTCTCAAACTCCTCCCTGTCTATGCCCGATGCTCTCGCCAACCGGAACAGGCTCTTGATATCCGTGCTGATATGTTGCTTGATCGCAAGCTCGGCCTGGCTGTAGTTCTCTGCCTTTCGCTCTAGCCTCTCGACCGAGTTGGTCGATGCCGAAGAAGAGGGCCGGGGGTGGTTCAGAGCGTTTGCGGTAGCGCCTTGGTCCTGCTCAATGGACTCGAGATGTACCGCGCTGTCGTTGCCATGAACACCGCTGCCATTCAGGAGACCGCTTGTGTGTGCCGGTGGCATCGACGAGTCGTAGCCGTTCGGGCCCAGGTTCGTTGTGTCGAGGGGCTCGGTCTGCGGTTCGCGTGTGTAGCTGAGAGCATTGCCATTGAGTGTCGACTCGCCAGCTGCAGGCTCCTCTTCGTCTGGGTCGTGCGCATCGAGTGCTGGCTGCACTTCCGACGCGTAGCGCTCGAAGTACTCGAGCTCTGACTGCGATGGTCCGATCTGCGTCCGGCCGCTGGTTCCTGGCGCGGGGGATCGCCTAGGCTGTGGTGTTCGCCCGGGCGTCTGGTCGTATGCAGCCCAATAAGACCCGTCGTCCTCTTCTTCTGCTTCCTCCGCAGCGGGTGCGGGTTGGACCACGGCTTGGTAGGGTGCGACGCCGTTGCTCTTGACCGACACAGACTTGCGCCTGAAGCCAGCCTCGTCAGCAGTGGGAACGTTCTCGAACCACTCGGTGCCATCGTCAACGTCTTCTGTTCCTCTCAGCTCAGCCAGTAGCCAGCGGCTTCCGCCTTCTCCACCAGTGCACCAGAGGTATGTTGGGATGATTCCATATTCACCCAGTATCAACTTGGCGTGTAGGGTCTCGGGGTCTGATCGTCGGTACAGTATCTGATCTGGTTCCTCCACTTCAATCTCGCCGGAAGCTGGGTGAGGTTCGACATTTATCTTCTCGATGATTTGCGGTAGTCGTGACGCGATGTCTCGGTCCCAGCACAACAGCGACAACCACTCGTTGGAAGACAGAAGCTGTACGCGTTGGCGGAGGATAGGCGATAGAAGGGGTAGAAGACCCGGAGGTACGTCTTTGGAAGCATTTGCTGTCGACAGACAGGCCAGCAGTGGTGGGAGCAGTTCCCTGGAATCGGGCCGTAAGATGGTTTCGTTGAGCCCAGGCATGGCAGCGGTGTGAAAAGATAAGTTGGGTATGGTGTGAAAGGTTGATCGCGCTGATTATACCCACTCGAGAATACAAGGAGCGTCCAGTATCTTGTACTGCGATCGTAGGGTCGATTGCTCCTAAGCAAGACGCCGTAATAGACAAGCCTAGGACGTTTCGTAGGCTTTGTGCTTTTCGCGTCTTTATTGTTTTGCAGAAGCCCGTACACTTCAGGCGCTTGCCGCTAGCACAGTACTATTAGGTGTTGTGCAACGCTCCAATGCTCTGTGGTGCTGTTCGTGCTGCGTGTAGGGTGCGGGCTCCGTCTGGTGATGCTATCACATGCGAATGTGGCCAGTGACGCGCTGAAATTCGCTGACGCAGATGCGGGGAAGAGAGGAAGCGACAACTGGCAGACTGTAGGACTGGAGTGAAAAAGGAAGAGGAAGAAGAAGCGCTCTGAGGCACATCTCGTTCCATTTTCGCGTCCAGCGGTGCTGCAGAAAGAGTGGATGCTGCTGTTGTTAGCCTCCGCTCCACCGAAGGGTGACTGCCGTTAGACACACCGGTTGCGATTGCCCGCACGCCTGGATCGCGACCATGGAAATGGTTAGCCCCATCTCCGAGCCTCATCAATCAGACACACTCTACATCCCATGCCCCGATGCGCCCAGAGCTCGCGGACTTTCCTCGACAAAGATTCCAAGGCTCGCAAGAAATTATTCCGTCGGCTTGAGGTTGTTTTACCGGTCCTGGCCTCACCATTCCAAGGTAGGGTAAGCAGACATCTGCAGTACATGTTCGGTACATCCAACCTGCACAAGCACTTCAATACCAGGTACGCTCTATTTCACGATGGCATCAAAAGTCCGTGGGAGAGGCCTGCAGTGACGTCAGCTTTTGCGATCGCCAGCCCTGGATCGACACAACATCTGCACAAGACCCTCATTCCGGGTACCTTACATGTTCCGGTAGTAGTACTCGAAAAGCTGTTGCGACATCCATAGCCTGGCTCGGATCTTCCGCCTGCGGCTGCGTCTCACCTGGCGCCGGCATGCCAACTCGACTGCTACCTTAACAATCTCGCGATGAGGACTATATGCATAGCCCGCTAGACCCAGCGGCGCGTTTCATGGCCACTGAAATCAGACCATTGCTGTCACTCGTGGCTTCGGCGTCTACCACAGTATGCGGCACTCGCAGCTATATATCACAACCTATGAGTGCGGCGCACTATACTTGTATCGTTTCCAGGCGAAGCGATCCTGCCATTTCCGCCATACTACTCGCCCGCAGCAACATGACAGCATGGTTCTCGAGACCTAGCCTAGATCAAGGTAGTGTACGCTGAAGACAGCAGGTCGATGTGCTCCTTCGCCATATTCCCGTGAGCCCCACAACAGCCCGGGAGACCATCCGGCTTCGCTCATAATCCAAAATTGGGGCCAGCCACTACCTTATCCGCTTGCGACGTGGCTAGGAAAGCTTCATCTCTAGGCGTGGCTGAATCGCTGATCATGCAAGGCAGTCCATGCTACTATATGCCGTCACATCGCGACATTCGCAAATCAGCGACGCGAACAGCAGCGCAACCTCATCCGTGCTGTCCATCGCACGCGTCTGATTACTAGCAGGCTTGCTACGTCGCTGGTATGCTCTCCAGAAGAGCAGTTCTAGGCTTGGCCTGCCTTTATATAGCATCAGCGTTCGGCTGCTAAACAGCTAAGCGCCAGCCTACGCGGGCGCACAACAAAGGCCGCTGCATGTTTCGCACCTCGAGCGCGGTTTGGAGTGACCGCCTCAGTAGATTTTGATGACAGGAGTTACTACAAGCATCACGCATAGCAGGTTGAATTCGCCATGAGGATATCATCTTGAAGCATAGCCACCCGCTCGCCCCATGTTCAGCCCCCTGCTCCCGCTTCTGTATAGCAACTGAGGCTGTGCCGTTTGTATCAAGCCTGCCAAGAGCGTGTCACGCATCTGCAAATCTGCCTCGAGACGCCAGTCAAGCTCACAGCTACCGTCGCGCCGTCGCGCTTGTTTTCGGTCGTTCTGCCTCTTTCTCACGACCTCATAGACATCTGGACTGCCTGCGCCCACATTGTTTCGAGACGGCGAACCTCTGCTTGGCGTGCATCGCTCTACCCCGGTCTTACCATTCTGGAGATCTTGGGGGGAATCAGCCTTGACCGGTGCCTCGACTTTCGCTCGTTGCTGCCGCTGGCTCCACCGTCGACATCGAAATCCACTCTGTTTCTACCAACCATCCAAGCACTTTACGTCGCTTCTCTGTTGTTCGCGCGCGCCGTCTCCCGATTTCGCTCGCGACCCACCCTGAAGCTGTCAACATCGTAGAGTGCCGGCACTGCCTCTAGCCTCAACGGCTCCAAACTTCCGTCCTGTGCGAGGCAGATCGCCATCCAGCTTCAAGCTACAGCAGCCTGTCCTCTTTCGCTTTCAGCCGCACTGCGATATTTCTCTCCCTCGTTCCGCCATCCCACCAACCTATCTGGGTAATCGGACGCGCTGCGACACTTTCCACTCATCTGGTTTTCTGACTTTCGCAATATTCAACATCAGTAGCCTTCAGGCAGCACTATGCCGCCCTAAGCAGCGCTGGCTACAGTCACGTTACCCTCCACACCACCTGCCCGTCGCAACCATTTGTTAATCGTCGCGACCTAATCTACTATCGACTCCACTTTCAGGTTGTTCGTTACAGCCAAAATAATCATGCAAGCAGTCGATACGCATACACAGCCCTACCAGGACCCTCGGCGTCAGCCACGCCACCCTCAGGATGTGCAGACTAGCGGCTATCAACTTGCGCCTACTGGCGGCAACTTCCTAATGCCAGACGCGCAAGGCACATTCACGTACTCTGCAGAGCCGACATCCATGGTTTACGATGGGTCCATGATATCGCTTCCCTCATCCAGCACCCCTGGGCAGGAATCCATCTTCACTCCCAACGTTGGATCCTCTCTCGACTCCTCATTACATCCGGACATGTCATATCCACCATCGAATGCCTACAATCAAGTTCAAAACTACGGTCTTTCTCCGGGATCCTACTACGGAAACGGACAGAACATCTCCCCCTCGCATTCAGTCGAGCATTTTAGCCCAGAAACAGGTTACATGAGCGATCCCAGTCACCACGATCTCAGCGCTTATGCAACACCAAATTTCAATGGACACGTTCTCGATGAATTCTCTGGCCTGACTTTTGCCGATAACGGTTCGGCCAGTAATTTTCCGGCATTCCAAGAGCATGTTGACATGTCAGCCTTGACCTCAGGGACGCTGAACACGTACAACGCTCAGCCAAGCAACCACCTCAATAACACTTCGCTAAACCTGCACCATCAATTAATGTCGCCCAGTGCGACAAACAATTCCAGTCCGGCACTAGGCGATGAGAGCTCAGCCTTCCCCTCTATGCAGTACAACGGGAACATGTCGACGCCGCCAAACCAAGCGAATCATCTACCGCATACAACACCTATCAAGCAAACCCACAGTCCAGCTCTGACGAATAGTCCCGGAAATGTTTCCATGGCAAACCCAAGGCCTCTCACGCGACACTTGACGAGTCCCATTGTACGTGTGGAGAACTATAGCAGAGAAGATTCGCCTTCGCGTTCCGACAATAGCATGCCTGCCAGCAAGCACAGCTATGGCAGTCGTCATTCTGGTAATCACCTATCACCGTATGCGCATAACGATGATTCCGATGGTGAAGCGGAGCCTCAGGAGAACGTGCGTTCGCGACCAGGAGTCCGTGGACCCGATCGCAACGAGGACGGCTCCTGGCTCACGACAGGACATTTGGGGCAGAACGGTATCAATCCTGACGAGCGCCGCCGGATGGGTGACGTATGGATCCCCAGTATCGAGGAAATTGCTGAGCAACGCTCGAAGAATGAGAAGAAGCTTGAAGTGCAGGAGTGGCTCACTAAGAGTGAGCTCGGAAGCGAGGCAGGCGAAGTAGGGCCTTCGAACGATCTACTCAAGCCCATCACAGGTCGGCGTCGAGCGAAGAGTCACAACGACATTCAACGCCGGGCTCTCCCAGATAGCTTCGGGCTGGGTGTGCGTACCAATTTCGACCGTATAGATGATTCGGGCATACCTGGACCTGGGGTGTACATTGACGAACGAAGCGATTACGGTGACTACGATTACGACGATGACGAGTCGGCAGAACCTGAATCCCCACCCGCTGCGATCGATATCAACGCAAGCCATACAGAAAACTCGTACTTTCCTCCGACACAAGAACTTATACCAAAGGATGGTACTGCTGTCAAGCCATGGGTAGATGGACCGTTGCAGCCACACCCGCCAAACCCATCGGCTCGATATCAGCCGCCCACATCCAATGCTGCGATGATGCGCTTCTTGGTGCGAGCAAAGGACGTTGAACAAGCCTCACTTGCGGCAACCGTTGGCTCACGCCGTCTCAGCGAGTCTGATATTGGTAGCATACGTGCAGCTCCCGGTGTTATCAAAGTCATCGAACCCGAGCCAAGAAAGAGCAAGGAGCGACAACGGCGGCCCAGCTTCTTGGAAAACATTCTACCCAAACGTACACCAAGCAATATACTCAAGCGCAAGGGCAGTATACCAGTGCAACAGTCTGATGCAGCCTCGGACAAGTCCAAGGAGCCCATCATCGAGAAGCCGAAACGTATAGGTAGTTGGGGTCGTCCAAAATCTCCTCGAGTTGATACAAACCTAAGCAGTCATAGCAAGGACGGAGGACAACTTAGTTCAGTAGGTCTGTCTGCGGCAGCGGGCCCGTGGTACAAAGGTCCCAAAAATGCCATCAGACGTACTCGAAGCAGGAGCGATATCGGGAGAGGGAGATCGCCTGGGCTGGCTGAGCTGATGACGCAGCACGGAGGTCCACCGATGCCTATGTTAGCTTCACCGCTCGCGGACACAGAGGCCACGAAGCCTTCCGCACAGCCAAGTCCAGCTGGAGACGATGATGAAGATGACCAAGACCCCGTTAGTATGGATCTCACAGTCCGCACCGATCCCATTGTCCCAACGTACGACGGCTTCAGAAGTCATGCTAGACAACTTAATCCACGCCTGGCTGATTTCATGGTTGAGCGTATCACCCAGGAGCAGATGCGCAGATACAAAAGATTATTGGAGTTCAAGGTCAAGCATCTCAACGCCGTACAGCATAAGAATTGTGCCTCTGCAAAGTTTTGTACTGACCTCGGTGGTGAGGCGAAGCAACTCCCTCCGAAAGCTGGCGCCAAGGATGCCGAAACTCCTTTTATCGGTTTCCAGGTCACTGCACCTGGTTCTTCCGACGACGATGGCGAGCCCCCACTAGAAGGTAATGTGGCTCCTGCCGCCTTCCCATCAGGCGTACCCCTTCCCCCTGTCAAGCGCCTACCAGCCGAGTTCGAATGCACGTTGTGCTTCAAGGTCAAAAAGTTCTACAAGCCGTCCGATTGGACCAAACATGTGCATGAAGACGTACAGCCTTTCACGTGCACCTTCCCCAATTGCGGGGAACCGAAATCATTCAAGCGCAAGGCGGACTGGGTCAGACACGAGAACGAGCGACACCGTCAGCTGGAGAACTGGACATGTCAGATTGCAGACTGCAACCATACCTGCTACCGCAAGGACAACTTCGTGCAGCATCTCGTTCGTGAGCACAAGATAGCTGAGCCACGGCAACGTACCCGAGCCGCTCACAAAGACGCGACAGTAAATGGTGACCAGGGTGAGACGGGCAAGTCTTTTTGTTTGAGATCTCGCTAACGCCAAGGCAGATGACATTTGGGCCATTGTCGAAAGATGTCGTCGCGACACGACTAAGCAACCCAAGGACGAGCCATGCCGGTTTTGTGGCAACATCTGTACGAGCTGGAAGAAATTGACTGTTCACTTGGCAAAACACATGGAGCAGCTCAGCATGCCCATTCTTACGCTTGTGGACCAGAAGCAGCTCAACGCGGACAGCATCATTAGCCCCGTGGTAGAGCTACCCGAAAGCCGCAAGCTCTCCATCACTCCAGGCCGTTCGCCACTAGATAACCCGTCGCGCTACAATCCTAATGCCGCATATGCACCTGGTATCGACCCTCGCAGTCTTTACCCTCAGGAAACAAAATCTCAGGCAGGATCTACGCCGATGCAAACCTACCCCCCACCGCAAATGGCACCGCCACCGACTCAGACTAGCGGTTATGCGAACTATGTGGCAAACAATGCCACAAATTTCACGAACCAGACCTACCCAGGCCTCCAGGTCCCTCGGAAGCCACACAATGGCTATACGAACGGGCTGCAAATTCCTAGTCAGCCATACCAGAATGGGAATATGCAGAATGGGGTACAACAGTATGGCATGAATCCTGTTAATACTGTTCAACAACAGCAATCGCTGTACACGGACTCTCCGGTCGACGCTACGACTACACCTTTTCCTTCCTACTACACCCAAGAGCCGCAGGGCTTGACGACTGAGATGCCGAATATGGGTTACGATACCAACAACGCTATGTCTTACCAACAAGGCAGCACCTACCCTGCCATGTCGTATCTGACGGCACAACACAACTATCAATACCAACATCAGCAATAGACGGGGATGGATTATGGGAGGGGTTTCGATCGACACGCCCATAGTACAGGCGTAGGGTCTGATTTTGTTTTGGCTCACTTTGATTTCGTACGATATCCACTCTTGCACAGCGGAAGAGGTTTTCATGTTTACGAGGCGAATTTGGTTTAGACGCGTTACGATACCTACTGTCGCTTCGGATTCGAATTGGATCGACTACATTGTCGCATCTGATGGTGCAATAGGCATGCATGGTACTATAGACATCGGCGCGTTAATTGCATCAATTTCTCAATGCCTCGATTTTCCATACTTTGTTGTTCGCTCCATACGATATAGTACCATTGGTGAGATACATCGTAGATACATCGTAGACTGGAAGCTGCGACCCACTTAAAGCCCCTAGGTACCTTCCACTCCACAAAGGCGTGATTGCACGACAGCCATCGCCAGCGCCACTAAAACTCCTTTGCGCGAGTGCAATGCCTGACTTATTTTCAAACTTCCAGCCCCCGCGCCCTGTCATACACACATCAGCGCGGCGTGCTAAATCGATCGCGCCGCCGGGGAGGAACCCGGTCCGAGACTGTGATTGGCTGCATGCGTCTCCCACGCACATGGAGGACTCTCAACACAGCCACCCGCAACTTGGAGTCCTCCATCTGCAATTCGGTGAACGGCTCGCTAGGTGCAGCCCCAGCACGAATGAGCTGTCAGAAAGAGAAAGAGGGCAAAGAGGGCACCGGTCGCCTTCCTGGTAGCGCCCCTGCGCGAGGAGGACTGGGAGGCCGCCCACATGCGGCGCAACCTCGCCATCGCGATCACAGGCATCCAACTGCGATAACCACTGCGTGTGGAAAGAAACCGTGACGACATACTACAGTCCCCTTTTTACCCATCTCGAATCGAAGTCCTCCAATACAGCCAGTGCAGGGCAAGTGCACGCGATGAGGTGACAGCGTCTTGGTATCGAAGCCTTTCCTCATATCTCACCGGCAGGCAGCGCATGTCCGTGCGCATGGACACGAAACGGAGGACCTCACACACATTACCTGTTACATGTACCCATCTGGCTTGTCATCTTAGCAGATTGGGGCGGTGTGCTGCAGCTGGAATCTACTAATGCACAGCTGCGCGCCTGTTCCTCTGAAACGGTTTGCGTACGGCGTTCCTTGAGGCAGGCGTAAGGCTTCCACATCGCAGCAGGCTGACGATCTGAGATTAGAGGTGTGTGTTGTTGTTGCCTTTTCTATACTCTTATTTCTCTTCTTGTCTCTACTTATATACTGATGCTTGTACGACGATGATGCCTCTTTCCATGTTCGAGAGCTGGTTGGGATGAATTGGGTGGCATGTTGGTGCCTGAGGCAGCCCCGAAAGATGCTGACCCATGATAGTGAACATGTCACTCCACAACCAGAACGGGGACTATCAACAGTCGTATAACATTTCAGTTCCCAACCAATACTATGGCCGCCAGATACCTGCATTGCACATAGATCCTGTGCAGACGCAGCAGAGCACGTTTTCCCAACAACCACGGAGTGCACATAGTGTACGGAGCCAAAGATCTAGCTCATCAGCCTCCTTACATACCCCAAGGACTTCATCACATACGAGAGGCTTTGATCGTATGAATCATCTTCAGACCAATCTCTCTCTGTTAGATAATGGTATTGGATCCCATATGCCGAGGGATTTTGACCTTCTCGATCCACGATATGTCCGGCCTTATCATGGCCCGACTGCAGGCAGAGGGCCGGAGCCAGCATGGAGTCCGTACAATATGAGGCTATCTCAGTCTGGTAGCTCTCATGATCTTTCCCCTCGATCGAATGTGAATTTCCAGTTCCCATGGAGTCCGGGGTCTGACATTGAGAGTCAGGCTTTGCCATCTGACGAGGGTTACGTTTCGCGGAACACCAAGTCGGTCATAAGCAATGATCCCGATCATCTCCATCAGGAACTATCGGCAAGTTTCATGTCAGATATTAACAACATGCATGTCGAGTCTGCCACAAGCGAGGCTCCTACGATGTCACGGATGCCTTCAGATCAACGATCCCATGTCAGCAGTCGTAGTGGGAGGTCGAGGTCAAAGAAAGACTTTCCATGCTATGAGTGCTCAGAAGTACTCAAGTGCAACTCAGAGTTCAAGTGCGTATGGGCATCACTATAAGATGACCATGTGCTGATGAAAGTGACAGGAAACACATGCTCAAACACAGCAAACCCTTCAAGTGTGACGTACCCGGCTGCAAAAGGGTAGAGGGATTCACAACTACGAACGATCTTGAGCGGCATCAGAAAAGCCTACATCGGAAGGACATTGACAAGAAGTCCTATCAGTGTGCTGTGGAGGATTGTAGGAACAAAGAGAAAATCTGGCCACGTCTAGACAACTTCAAGCAGCATGTTGAGAGAATGCACAAAGATGAGAACGTACTCGATCTCGTAGAAAGGTAGATTTGCACATTTCATGCTTGAAGAGTTAGCTAAGCTGACATTGATAGATCGGTATGGCGTCCCAGGCGAGCCGACTCTCCCATAGAGGGTAAAACGACTGTTACACCCCTGGACATTGGGTCAACAGTAGCTGGCATGGAGATTCCCTTCTCCATAAGCCCAACGATGGGCAACATCTCTATGATGGACTTTCCCATGATACAGGATGCCAGATACCTATCTTCGCCAAGCCAGGACTCATTGTTTGTGCCTAAAGCACAGCCACCACCTCGGCTCTCTGGACCTGGGTTTACTTCCGCACCACACAACAGTCGTGTTCAGAAAACGTCGAAGATGACTCGTTCTCGGCACAATGCACCGGGGATACAAGATGCTCTCTCCACTATCAAGGCCGCTCCTGGCGCGTCTGGAAGTAACCACGTCAAGATTCAAAAGTCCTCACAGGGTTCTTCTTTATCCAACGCACCCCAGACTAAGGCTGAGCAGCAAGCGCTAGAGCTCAAGAGGAAGTCTGAACAACGCTTGCATTCGCCGGAGCCTGTGGATATTGAGAGTCGCATACTAGAGTTGCTGCAAAAGGTCAATCGCGACGATAGATCCAGGAGGCCGTCCAAGTCTGAGAAGAATGATGCATTGTTAAAGATGATGGCTGAGCTTGTCAACAAAGGCCCAAGAACCCCCGACACAGAACAGCGTCGCTCCAGCAAGAGCTCTTCAAACAATGACAAGACATGTCCGATGTCTGGCTGCGAATTTGCGGTCGCTCGTGATTGCGATCTGCGTAAGCATATCAAGCGACATAACAGGCCTTATGGATGCACATATCCCAAGTGCCACAAACGCTTTGGCGCAAAGTCAGATTGGAAGCGCCACGAGAACAGTCAGCATTTCCAGCAGGAAGCCTTCCGCTGCGGCCAAGAACTTCAGACAGGTCAGGTCTGTGGTGTGCATCTATACCGCGAAGGAGCGTTCAAGAACCACTTAGAGAGGGAGCATAAGATGGCGTGTGAAGTTGCTCAAGAGCGTGTCAACCTCCGCAGGATTGGCAAGAACTGCCAAGGTACCTTCTGGTGTGGCCTGTGCAAAGACATAGTGCGACTCAAAGAGCGACGCAATGCAGCTTGGGATGAGCGGTTTGATCACATCGCGCGTCACTTCGAGAAGGAGAGGAGAAATATCGATGACTGGATCTGTGCTGAAGAGAATCGACCGAAGAAAGAGCTGCTCGAAGAGAAGAAGAAACGAGACTACTTTGACGATGAGGACGAGAGGGACAAGGACGGCGATGTGGATGCTCCTGGAGATGTGGATGACGATGTTCCACAGCCGCACCCGTCGCAGCCTCCTCCAAACAACATGCCCAAGATGCCGATGTCAAGCCATGCATCGATGCGGCCCTCGCCACTTGCAGGTGATATCGCGCTAGGAACTGCAGTAAAACGACAGCGTTCAGAAGATTCGGCATATGGCGAACGACACCCAAAGCGAAGACAAAAGACCCTAGTAACAAATCGCTATTGTGTAAGTTACCTGTCTCGGCTATTTGCAACAATGCTAATAAATACAGTGCGTATGTCAGAACCCTTGCGGTGTTGTAGATGTTGCTTGCGCCAACTGCAACCATCGCGTCTGCGCCAGTTGCAGTGTTGAAGAGATGGAGACTTTCATGATGGATTTCTTTTGCGCAGACTAGTGATATCTCAGAGCGCAGATCCAGATTCCCAGTAGACAATTTTCGCATATGTGAATCGACATAAAGTGAAAGAATGTTGTGTGTTGAACGGCGCTCCGTGGCTGTCGCGGACATGGTGATAGTGATGACGTTGCAGGGATGTTGAAGGTCGGCGAAACCAAATGCCGAGGCGTGGAGTTGGAAACGTGTGCTCATGAAGCATAGCTCTCGAGAAGTTCCGTGACGCGGCCTTGCGACCAACAACCTCACCTTCCTTAACTTCTCCTGCAAACATGGCCGCCGCCGTAGATGACGGGCAGCTTCTCAAGCAGGCGACCGGCCGCAATACTCGAGGCTTGCTCCGGGTCATTATCCTGTGCCTCATCGCTGCCGCCGCCGTAAGCAGTCGTCTGTTCTCCGTAATCCGCTTTGAGAGCATCATCCACGAGTGTCAGTACTACAATTGGGGAATGGAAGGGCAATTGACTGATTATGCAATGCAGTCGATCCGTGGTTCAACTTCCGAGCGACGAAATACCTGGTACAGAATGGCTTCTACAGCTTCTGGGACTGGTTCGACGACCGTACGCATCTCCGCCGCATGCCCCAATGCCATGTAGCTACAACGGACTGACATGGAATGCAGGAACATGGCACCCTCTTGGACGAGTCACGGGTGGTACTCTCTACCCCGGACTGATGGTCACCAGCGGTGTCATCTACCACGCCCTCCGCGCTCTCGCCATGCCCGTCGACATTCGAAACATCTGTGTCCTCCTCGCGCCTGCCTTCTCAGGTCTTACCGCGCTCGCGACCTACCTCCTGACCTCCGAGATGGTCCCGTCGCCCTCGGCCGGTCTGCTCGCCGCAGCCTTCATGGGCATCACCCCCGGTTACATCTCGCGATCCGTCGCTGGAAGTTACGATAACGAGGCCATTGCCATCTTCCTGCTCGTCTTTACCTTCTTCCTGTGGATCAAGGCAGTCAAGCTCGGATCCATGTTCTGGGGTGCATTGACTGCGCTGTTCTACGGATACATGGTGTCAGCGTGGGGTGGATACGTCTTCATCACCAACTTGCTGCCCCTGCACGCTTTCGTCTTGATCTGCATGGGACGATACAGCCCGAGATTGTACGTCAGCTACACTTCGTGGTATGCGCTCGGTACGCTTGCGAGTATGCAGATTCCCTTCGTCGGTTTCCTGCCTATCCGCAGTAGCGAGCACATGTCCGCGCTCGGTGTCTTTGGCCTCCTCCAGCTGGTGGCCTTTGTCGACTGGGTTCGCGCACAGCTTCCCGGCAAGCAGTTCCAGACGCTGCTCCGCGCTCTGGTTCTGAGTGTCTTCCTCATCGGTGTCGGAGGACTGGTGCTTCTCACCGTCTCTGGTGTCATTGCGCCCTGGACTGGCCGTTTCTACTCGCTCTGGGATACCGGATACGCCAAGATTCACATTCCCATCATTGCCTCCGTTTCCGAGCATCAGCCTACCGCATGGCCCGCTTTCTTCTTCGATCTCAACATGATGATCTGGCTCTTCCCCGCCGGTGTCTACCTGTGCTTCCGCACTTTGACCGACGAGCAGGTCTTCATTGTCATCTACGCTGTGCTCGCCAGTTACTTCGCTGGTGTCATGGTCCGTCTCATGCTCACTTTGACTCCCATTGTCTGCGTTGCATCGGCAATCGCTTTCTCGCAGATTCTCGACACCTACCTCGACGTCAAGACCCCCAAGCCCGTCACCGAGAACGGCAGCACCGATACCGCTGCAGTCGCTGCTGCAGCTATCCTTCCCGAGGGTCTCCGATCTACACGCAACCCGCTCGTCGGCATCTACTCGTATGCCTCCAAGCTTACCGTCGCCGGAACCGCCGCCATCTACCTCATGCTGTTCGTTCTGCACTGCACATGGGTCACTTCGAACGCCTACTCTTCGCCCTCCGTCGTGCTCGCATCCAGACTTCCTGACGGTAGCCAACACATCATCGATGACTACCGTGAGGCATACTACTGGCTCAGGCAGAACACCCCCCAGAACGCCAAGATCATGTCCTGGTGGGACTACGGATACCAGATTGGTGGTATGGCCGACCGCCCAACCCTTGTCGACAACAACACCTGGAACAACACGCACATCGCTACCGTCGGTAAGGCTATGAGCTCCAGGGAGGAGGTCAGCTACCCCATCATGCGTCAACACGAGGTTGATTACGTACTGGTCGTCTTTGGTGGTCTACTTGGCTACTCTGGGGACGACATCAACAAGTTCCTCTGGATGGTCAGGATTGCCGAGGGTATCTGGCCCGATGAGGTCAAGGAGCGCAACTTCTTCACTCCACGAGGCGAGTACCGTGTGGACGAGGAGGCCACCCCCACTATGAAGAACAGCTTGATGTAAGTGATTTAGTCCCACCAACTCCAGCAGCTACTGACAGCATAACAGGTACAAGATGTCCTACTACAACTACAACGCGCTGTTCCCCGCCGGACAAGCCCAGGACCGTGTCCGTGGCGCGCGCCTTCCCGCACAGGGCCCCGAGCTCAGCACCATCGAGGAGGCCTTTACCAGCGAGAACTGGATCATCAGGATCTACAAGGTCAAGGATCTTGACAACTTTGGTCGCGACCATCAAAGCGCCGTATCGTTCGACAAGGGCCACAAGAAGAAGCGGTCCACCAAGAGGAAGGGACCTAGGGTATTGAGAGTTGAGTAGATGTGGTGGTCGTATCAAAATCTTGCTAGAGATCTATAGCATTTGTACAAATAAGAAGCCACAATGGCATTGTTCGCAGGCGGGTGTCTGGGAAGAAATAAAAGAATATTAAGTCCCATTGTCGGTATCCTTGAGGTGAGTTGCGGTGAGATCGACTGTTATGATTGGAGATGCGGTTTCGCAGTCGCGCAATCCTGCTTGTGCGTCTGCTCTTTCACTTTGACTCCACGTTCGTCGACATGCTTTCTCACATGCTTTTCCAACTATCATTTGTCTACCCCACATCTCTCTCTGTCGCTCCTTCCTCTTAACACCTGCTCGCGCTTTCCCGGTCGCCCACGTGGGACCCACGACCAGGGCCAGTCCTCCGGCTTCCCTCCGCCTTCGAGTCGCACGTCCGCACCTGCTCAAACCACAATATGGCGAACGAAGAACAGAGAAGGGCCTTTGAGTCGTATATGGGCCGCACTGGCGGCAGTGGCAGTAACGGGCAAGGCCAAGATCAGGGCCAGCCAATTCCTCAGTACCCCGGCTCCTTCGCACGGCCAGCCAATTCGTATCTTTACAATGTGTAAGTGCGCCATTGTCGCCTGAGACCAGAAGTTGGCTGACAGCAAGAATAGACGTAATCATGTTCGGCCCCATCTCATCGACGCCCGCGCGCAGTGCGTCAGCAAATATAGAACTTGGCTTACCCACCGTGTAGCAATTCCAAGGGCTCGGAGTCCCTCCCGCAGCACCCACGCCTCCGCCAGCTGCCTCGTCCGTCGCTTCTTTTCCCGGATACCAGGGAGGCTATCCTCAACAAGCTGGATACCCTCAGCAAGCTGGATACCCTCAACAGGCTGGATACCCTCAACAGGCTGGATACCCTCAGCAGGGTGGATACGGCCAGGGCGTGTACAATCATCTGGGGATCCCACAGCGCCCACCACCGCTCCTAAGCCCTCAGTCACAACAACAGGATCAACAGCAGGCACCGCCAGTAGCCGGACGACAAGGGCACGCTCATATTCCTCAGGGCTACGACGCACGACCACCGCCTCCGCCAGGGTACAACGCCGACTGGCAGCATAGCAATCTAGGTTCTGGAATAGAACGTCGACGAGTCGCTCCTCTTACGAGCGCGATGGTACCATCCTCACGCAATACGCAGCAGGAGATCATGGAGTCAAGATCGAGGCAGACAAGCGAGCAATACCACTACGAACAATACGGTCGATCACATGCTGCGCAAGCACCACCCCCGCAGGTAGAAGAATTGGCTGTGCCAGTTATGCTCTGTCACACCTGCAGCCACTGCGGCGAGATGCGCTCCGCAGGTTTCCATCGCAATAACCCGGTCCTTCCTGGCAAGCCCATGATCCCCACACCCTGTCGAAGGTGCAAAAAGAAGCTTGCAGGCTCACATCGTTCAAGCAGCAGATACAGGTACATTCGAAGATGTACGGCCGAGGAACCCTGCGACTGGCCTAAAGAATGTGTCCACATCGACATCGACCATGACGAGCGTAGGGGCCGAAGACAAGATAGAGAGGAGATCTATGTCTCGCGATACTCTCCCAGTCGTCCACGTATTATCAAACGATCATCCAGTCAGGCGCGCCTGGGCTTGCGAGTACTTCAACAGCCGCCACAAGAGTTTAGATCGGAACGAAAGCTCAAAACCTCTTCATTGAGTCCTCGCCGCTCTTCAAGGTATGCTGGTGAAGTTTGGCCCCCGCCTGACATCGTCCGCACTAGGGAAACACGGTCGGATGAAGTGTACCCTGCGCCACCTCCACTACTTCCTAGTCTTACCTCAAGATCTGACGAGGTGTGGCCTCCTCCAGACGTTGTCCGTACTCACTCCTATAGGAAGTTCGAGAAAAGTCCACCGCGCCGGGCAAGTTCAAGGATCATCGAACTCAGTCCGTCGCCCCCACCGCCGACGAGATCTTCGAGAGTTGTTTATCGGAGCGAGTCTCAGGAACGTCGGACTAGGAGTGCAAGTAGATCTCCAATTCGTGTTAGCCTCCGGGCTGAAAGGCGAAACGAGGAAGCGGAAGCTCGTCTCATGTCGCATCCGAGGCCGTACCACCCGATTGGACCAGAGCAGCGTAGCTTTCTCAAGGCGTCGGATGAAACTTCGAGCAATGCTGATTCTATGCCACGTCGCCGTTTGGATTCACCTAGTCGGAGCATCCTGAAGCCCCTAGGCACCGAGCACGAAACCTCCCACAGGCGAAGAGATACCATGCGCGAAAGTCAGCAGAGCATGCGCGTCGAAGTCGGAGGACCTCGTGTTCACTTTGGTGGTGGAAGAAGGCAAGAAGAGCCAGTACTTGAGCCAAGAGGAAGATCAAGGTATGCCGACGAACGACTGGCGAGTGGCGACAAGTACGAGCATTACCGAGAGTACTCCCGCCATCGGGTTGTAGACGATCCTCCACAAGAGCCACTATCCCAGGACTTTGAGAGGATCCGTATACGGCACTCATCGCCATCTCCAAGAAGGGAGTACGAAGAGGAAATTCGCATTGATCGACAGCGCCGTATTTCACCTTCTCCTCCGCCCTCAAGACGGTTTGAGGAGGTACTCGTGCGGAACATCTCTCCTCTTCCCTCACGTCGCACACCCCGTCTTCCGCCCTCTCCTCTGTCACCTGAACGGCCACCGCGGCCACTATTTCGCCATGTCTCCCGCCCACGAGCACTCGAACGGACTCGTTCTATGACTCCACCGCCTAGTCGCCGAAGACAAGAAGATGACGATACCGATTCGGAGAGCGCACATTCAGCTGAGATCAATGATACCAGAAGCTGGAGGGGTATCGATGAAAATGGACAACCTGCTACATTTGTGGAAGAGAGGAGGGCGGTGAGGATGATCGATCAGGGAAGTGATAGAGGTGGGCTTGCGAGAGAGTATCGTGAGATGGGTAGAGGCCCGAGGCTGGATACGAGAGAGCGAGTGACTAGTCGGAATTGGAGAGACGTCTAGGCTGTTGGAGGTGATGGGTATGTAAAAGTCTGGCACTGGCGAGCTGTGTGGTTGCTATGCTATGAGGCGGAGCATACTGGGATTGGTTTTGAACGATTACTGATGCATAGATACCTACGATAACTCTTTAGATTTCTTTCAATGTCCTGTTTTCAGCGAAAGCAGATCTTGGATCAGGTGATGTCGGATTCGAGCGATTCTCTACTAATACGTTCCTGGGGCATGCGCACGCACAGGCCTTCAGCGACACCTACTTAAGCTCAACGCCTGCCGCTTCCTTACTTTCCATATCATCTTTCAAACCTGAAATATCCAAAACAGCAAAGCCGCCCAATGTGGAGTTTCTCCTAGCTTTCAAAACTGCACTGCTGAAAATCCTATGCTGAGAAGGACGCTCTCTCTTCTCCTACCTTTATTACTTTCTCAAAAAAACAAACCTCCAAAAGACGACCGTCACATCCAAATTTCTCTGGGCTCTCCGTCGGAAGTTTCTCCAAATTGCCAGATCAACATGCCGTGTGCGCATTCCAAACATGTCAACGATGCGGCTATGGCTAGGAAGTGTTCGCCATCGCTCTCTTCCACAAACTCCTTGTCTTCGGAGTGAGAAAAGCGTGGAGAAAAAATTTGATGAGACTGAGTGTTCACTTTCACGCAAAAAGAAAAGAGGTAGAAGCTATCGCAAATGGCGTGAGTAGTGCTGGGTCGGGTATAAAACCTCGACTTGGTACTGCTATTCTCCTTTCATACACTGTACTTATCCCCCTAAAATCAATAGAAAACGCTTCGGTGTTCCAAAGAGTATCGAGAGCATGCGCGATGTGTTCTGCGTTGTTTGAACAAAAACCATAGACAATCAGTCTATGTGTGAGCAGGAACTCGAGCCTGCTGAACGTATGTTTGAGTGTACGCTGCAGCATTCACATAAAAAATTTTGATGTTCTTTTCGGAAAATACAGGTTGGAAACATGTACTTGCGCACGTCATGGAGAAGACCGAGGAGACTGGCTATCCTGTTGTCGGATACATGAACACATGTGTTCATCTTCAAAAACACGAGGATGTCATTTGATGGTTTGAGACTGCTCAGACAGTCACTAACTATGCGCTAACACTATGGTGTTCGCTGATATGTACTGATGCTGGATACTGATCCGCAACATACTTGGCCATGACTTGTATAACAAAGCTGGTATAGCGCACTGACCGCTCACATATATAAAACCCCGTTTCTGCACCTCACAGTCTTCCTCTTATCAACCCAAGCTGCTCGGTCTCCAACTCAAAATATTGAGATGCTCTTTCATGTCTTCTTACCAAAAAAATCGAGGGCGTCGAATTATGTCCTGGCGCGAGCTGAGAACGGAATTCATCCAGGGGCTATTGACATTCAAAATACACACTATACAACAAAATGTCCCGTTTCGACGATACGAGGGACACACAAATCTTTTGGTTCTGTTCTCTTTCTCTTTTCCATGTCTCGAAGCCCGACTGTGCTAAATCAAAAGTACGCTGCAACTATCGCATGGCCGATCCTCCTGGACTCTAGTGCAAAACCAAAAGGATTCAATGCCATGTCTAAGGAAAAGAGAGCAATGAATTTATACGCAAACTTCTCAATGATACATCTTACGATTAAAACGCCGGTACTTCCGAGAAACGAAAAAAGGGTGCATGGTAGACATGTAGCCGTCGTACAAAACTTCAAAGTTCCTGACGACAATGGGATGCTTTGTGTGCATCTGAAACAGGTCGCATACTCATGTTGCTGTTTAAAACTGATACCGACGGCTATATAAAGCCTGTCATCTACGCTTTGCGCTTCTGCTTTCTCTACCACTCTCTTACGCGAGGTAGCACTTCAAAAACTACGACGAACTTCGGCATGGTGTTTGTGTCCCAAAATGACCACCGAAAAGAGCGATGTGCGAGCTTTGGCTGTCTCTCGTACTCTATTGCTTTGTCCCAACCTCCGTTGGTGTGTGCTGGCAAGACCGTGCTGAACCGAATGTCGGTAGCTGGTCAAAATGATCTTGAAAGATGTAGAATAATGGTTCACCTGAATTGAGAACCAAACAAAAAGCGCTTCGATGTTAGATTATGAGTAATGGTAATCTTTTTAGACATCACTAATTCAGCCAGCTATGCAAATGTATGCCGTTTACATCGAACAAAGGAGCTGGTCTGACATGGTGATGTCCATGTAAGAAGGTCATGCCATTGTTCGTTCTAGGGCTACGTACAAGCCCTGTGTGACTGGCGAAGATGATATCTTCTCGCTTGATTGTGGCCGTAGCCTATGTTTCCCAATCCTTACCCCATGCTATTATCGCCCCCTCGTTCTATGCTGACTCCAACACCTTGCTCTGCAACGAGCAGAGCTCTACAATCGTGCTCACACTGCCCACTTCTTGCCGGGCAGCCTGCAGACGCTCCTTCACCAGTTTATCAGTAGCCGCCTCAGCTTCCCGTGCTGTCTTACCCCATGCTGCGACTTCCTTCGAACCAGCGGGCAGGAGATGGCTTTCACCAGAGAGCCGGAGGAGCGCTTCCTCAATGTCTTGGTCTGCGGATGCTATCTGACTCTGGAGGTATACAGATTGCTGGAGTAGAGAACGCTCGTTGTTGGCTATCTGGGTAAGATGCGGGAGGTAAGGCAAGAGTTTGGTGATTGGCCGGATAGGCTTCGTTGCTGCGGCTTTGCTGTCTTCGTTGGGTGTAGTTTGACCGCCGTTCTGATCATCAGCCTGAACATCCAGTGGTTGTTGGAGGCTTGCATGAGCTTCGAGCAGACTAGCACGAGCTTCAATGTACTTGTTGTACGATTCTCGTATCTGTGTTTCTGCTGATGCAAGATCGACAGGTGCCGCGACGTTGACTGGACGTTTGACGGGTGAGGCATCCTCAAGGAAAACACTGTCCTCTTCCATCTTGGCCAACTCCCCTTGCACCCAATCAACGAGCTCGTCTCTTGCTCGCTCAAGTGCATGAACTTGCGCTTGTAAGCTGGGCTCACCCGGCATCTCGTCCTGGGCCTTTTGCCTCGCGGCCTGGGCGCGCTCCATGGCTGTTCGCGCCTCGAGAACCTCCTGCTTCAGCTTAAAGACCCAGTTTTGATCATCTTCGGCTTGCGATAGTTGCTCTAGCCTCTCAGCCGGTAAGTCTGGTTGCTCGCCGATGGCGCTTTTGATGGAAGCTCTTGGGTCAGCCGCAGCGGTCGATGGCTTTGCGGTGAGGAGCTTGTCTAGAGACTCTTGGATGACCTGAAGTTCTGCGTAGCGCCGGCGCTGTCGTAGTAAGGCAACATAACCTCGCGTAACTTCGTTGTCGTATTCTGATTCTGGCTGCGTTGGGTTCTCGTCTACGTAGCGGTTGCGTAGATCTTCTAATGACGTCTGAAGTTCACGGTGTCTTGTTTGCGCTTGGGAATTGGCCCGCAGAGCCTGTAGATATTCCAAACGAGTGTCCTTCAGGCCTGGAGGGTTGGTGTTGGCCGCAGATAGGTTCTGTGGGCACTCATGGTTCAGATGCTGGTTCTGGGTCGCTGCATTGACGGGCCTCAGGCTTGAGGTGAGATACTTGGAAAGAGCGCGTCGAATCCTTAGCGTGTCTTCCCGATTGTTTATGTATGACGACAGTGCGCGGTCGACTTCGGGTATCGGACATGTTGTTTGGGCTGGCATGATCGGAAGTTGTCTGCACCCCGCAACAGAGAGAATAACTAAAACGAAAGCGAACCCGGAACTGTGCGCGGATCTTTCAAGAAGGGACTAGTTCTGGTGATCGCATTAATTAGATGTCACGAGGGGTCGCTTTTGAACGCGTTCAGGGTACTGACAACGTCGAGATGTCAACGGGACGGCATTTCGATAGCTCTGGAGCTAGGCCAGAATGGATTTGAAGCTTTGACTAGCGCAGATCACGAAAACACGTGCCCGCACGCTTGGCGATTGCACAAGCCCGAAGACAACACGTCGGGCGTGAGCACTCGTCTGCACCAGGAAGAGTTGAGACGGTGTATCTCGCGGTACAACACCTGTCGATCTGAATTTATAGGGTGTCTCTGCTGAAAATACTGCCGATAGTCTGCCCCATATTGGCAGCTCCTGCAAGCTCAGATACAGAGAAAACATGGCTTCTATGCTGATGTCATATCCACTGAGCCTGCATTCCCACCAGGGTTCTGCCATGAACCCATTGGCGTGCCATCGGAACGCGGGCGGAAGTGAAGGAGAGTTGACTTTGTTCTGTCGTTTCAAAGATACGCCGAAGTACCACCAGGAAGGGTTTGCAGGAAATTGCGCGCGACGGTCGCGCGGTTGTCTGGAAGCAAAAAGCAGAGAGACGATAAGACGTTGATTATTGACGTGAGCATAAGGGTAAGATGGTGTTCTCACGACACTGCCGTTGCATCAACACAAATTGGTTGCTTGTCGCGTTACACCGTGTATATTGACATGTGACAAGCCAATTGCCTGCGATAATTGATCAGAGAGATGTGCTCTTGTATCCGAGCAATTACAGTTGGTGCCACTGCCAGCGGCTGTCAGATAGGATGTTCAGGCCTCGGGTGAGTTCAGCTGGTGCATGTGCTTCTTCTCAGCCGCCGCCATAGCATCACGAGTATTAGATTTACAGTGGAGTCAGGTTCATGCGTACGAGACAACGGCCCTTGGGGTCGGGAGCTAGTCGGATCAGCAGCGGGCGCATTACGCAGGGTCAGTCCCACGAGGCGTCGTGAAGTGGTGCTGTGTGGTGTTGAGAGCTGGGATAAGGCTGGTGGTGATGAAGCAGCCCAGGCAGGGCGAGTGGGCGCGATATGAGGCGGTGTCAGCGGTGACACGGTGGGGATGCGCGGTGGATGACGCGACTTGGACAACACATCAACACCGCCCCGCCAATCGCGCACGAAAGCCAGGCGTTTGCCGCGTAGATTTTCGAGTACCGGGACTGGTGTGCTGGCGACTAAAGCAAAGATGCGAAACAGAGGCATGTCCCGTGCAGAAGCCACAGGTGCGAGCGAGGGCTAGCTGCAAAGGGAGGGCTTGGCGGCGCAGGGATGGGCGATTGACGGGCGTCGATTGGAACTTATTTCGCCTGTACCCTAATGAGGCCTGCCGGACTGCAACTGCCTGCTCTTCTCCTTTCCCGCCAGCAGCCATCCGTCCCCTCGGCCGCCCGAGCCCAGGAACCTCTTTGCAGTGATTTTATACACCTACACTGCTAACACAGCAGCCATACGCAGAAAAAGCAATTGAATAGCATCCGTCCCTGCATCGCGCTACTACCGCGTCGCGCATCCACCCCCGAGCGCATCTGCGTCACTCGCCCTGGTGGTAGCGAAGACCGCCCCGCCATACGCCAACATGCCTTTCTTCAAGAATGTCTTCCACTCCAAGGACAAGCAAAAGGGCGCCAAAACTGCCCCCGAGCCCGTCGCGCCGCCCAAGCCCCGCTGGGAGGAATCATGGACGCGCAAGGATGTCGCGCCCGACGAGATCCAGGAGCTCATCCACGTCTGCACCCAAGAGATGAAATCGAGGGGTACGTCGACCCGTCAATTGGCACCCCGCACGCACTGCTAACACGCGAAAGCCCTGGACATGCCCTTTATGCTGCTCCCCTTCCGCCCCACCTCCGACACGAGTGCCTCCCGCAACTTCGTCCGCAACTTCTTCAAAGCCGCCTACGAGGGCACACGGCAATACACAGGCGAGGGGCTGGCACAGGAACTGCGACTTACTGAGCCATTGGTAGGCTGATATGCCCGTCTCACCACATCGATTCATGCGCTGACGTAGCCAGACGCTCTGCAGTATCATAAAATGGTGCTGGAGCAGACTGCCCGGCGGTGTAGTCACCTGGGACGCATACGAACTCTTCCGAATCGGCGAGTCTGGTAAGGCGACCGCAGAGACATGCCCAATCACCACTGACGTTCTGTCCAGATTCAAACTTCGCGCGCCACGCTTTTGACACCTTCATACCAATCAGCGTCGACTCCGAAGCTCGCAAGCACATCATATTCGACTTCTTCGACCTCCTGTCTGCGGTCGCCGCAAGAGGCAAGAGCAACGGCATGGGTGGCAGGAAGCTCTCTCGTTTAGCCGGATGGTGGGCCTTTGAGTTCGTTGAAGACGGCAAGGGCTTCGACGGTGGTTATCGCACATGGGAGAAGTAAGCACCCCCGCTGGACTAGACGACCAACGCATACTAACTAAATTGTAGGGCCGCGGACGCTGCCAGCCATCTCTTCTTCGCTTACCTGCGATCGCTATCGCCAGATATGAACGTAGTCGGTGGCATCTCTGCTCTACCACGGTCACTCCAGGCGCTACTCTCCCAGACCGAATACCCTCCGCAAACACCGACCCTTATGCAAACGCGAACAACCAAGGTGGTTATGATTGTCGACTCCGTATCGCCTACACCATTCGCGTTGCTGCGTCGCGCAAAGAACTTCGAATACCGAGACGACGACAGAGCGCTACAGCAGTTCTCCGAATACGACGACACCGTCAAGGCCCTGACGGATGAGTGCCGCAGAGTACTCGAGTGCATTGCTACGGCCAACCAATCGACTGTCTCGGCCGACCCCACTACGCCAGACCCGTCATGGTCCCGCTTTGAAGACTTCGGGTTTTCGGGTATCATGGACAGCTCCGCCAGTACCAACGGTACTCCAGTGGGTGGCAACCCACGAGAGTTCTCTAGTCTCCGAAACGGGCCCCGCTCAAACAACACCGACTTTGGTCGCCCAACCACTCCTTCGTGGGCGGACTTCTTGTCCTCGGGTTTTGCTGACGAGAACAATCAATCTCCTCCAACTACCCTGTTGATGCCAAATCAGAAACTCCCACCACTAGGAGAGCACCGCGTACACAGCTCTCAGTCACACGTACGAAATGGCCTCAGCGAAGACGATCTCGAGCCCGGCGAGCTGGCAAGCATCACCAAATTCGATCTCGATGAGACTTTCTGGTGGGTATGGATGATCAGTCTGGCTTCCGAAGAGACTACTGATCGCAAGGCTGCGTTCGGAAGATGCACGTTGATCGAGACACGCATCCAGGGCGCAAAGTGGCTGGTCATGGAAGAGCAGGTCAAGGGTGCAGCTGCCCCTGAAGAGGGTGCGTACATTGTGGAGAAGAAGTCCAAATTCAGCTTCACAAGGCGCGGCCGACTTGGTCGGCGGAAGTCGACAGGCAAGAAGCCAACCCCAAAAGAGCCATACAGCCGGACGACTACCAACACGCCCATGAGCAAGACTAGCATTGGCCCCGACCAGCACGCAAGGATACAGGCTGCAGCCGCGAAACTGGCTCAGAACGAGCGTGATGAGAAGGATGCAAAAGAATTTGCGACACGCCGAGGACGTACTGACGATACTACGTCCGTCAAAACAAACAGTGTGCTTACATTGCAGCCACATCTGGTGAACGAGGCTGGTCCGGCCATGCAGTGGGACAAGAAGTTTGGCGAAGCCGCCCTCGATAAGGATGCTCTCCGTGCCCAATACCTTGGTGATCACACTGCGGGCAGAGGCTCAAAGAACAACCTTACAGCAGCTGCCAATGGCCGCGCTTCCCCGCTGCCTCCAAGCGTGTCAAACCGGGACCTTCCTGCGCTACCAAAGTCTGAGCGAGGAGACTCGCCCGCTCGTATTGATACCACCACGCCTACCAAGGCCTCTGTGACACCAGTACCTTGGCCACATGAGTCACCTACCCAGACTCCACTTCCTCAGCAACAGACATTCCCCGTCGCAATGACGCGGGAACAGTCCACACCCATCGAGGAAACGCCCTTCGCGACACCACTGCCCATCGAGGATGAGAAGTCTGTTCAGACAGGCGCGACACCGAACCAGCACCCTGCCTTGAGGAAGTCAATCCCCGATCGCAAGCCAGTCGTAGCCCCTCAGCCCAAGACTCGCGTCAGTGAGGATCAGGGTGCCGCATCTGGAAAGAAGATCTCGCCGAACAAGCTGAAGAAGAAGGAAGGTAGTGGATTCAGGAAGCTTTTCGGAAGAAAGAAGACCGAGACACCTGCAGCAGTACCTGCGCCTGCGCCTGCGGATGATTCGTACTTCCAAGCATCCGATGCCGTTCGCAGTACCTCTCGACTGGATGATCATCAGCCCAACGTACGAGAGCCATCGCCGACCTACACCGACAACCATCCGGAGCCCGTGCAGGCACCGTCGCCAAACTACGAACCTAGTCCCGCAGCATCCTCACCCGAGGTCGCAGAGCCGATTCAAGCAGGCGGCCCTGTTGCTGGAGCCCCAGCAACGCAACAAGAAATTGACCAAGCCTTCTCTCGATTTGACCAAGGCCCTATGGATGACATGCCTGCTTTTGCCCCTGCTGACGATGAGAGCGAAGACGACGCCGCTGCGGCCCCGACCGTGCCTCGTCGCCAGGTGCAACAGACGAACCCTAGGACCCCAACTCAACGCGCACCCGAGTATGCGGATGACATTTCTGAGGAATCGATCGAGTTCACAAAGCAACAATCGCCATCTCAGGATCGATGGGCGCAAATTAGAAAGAATGCAGCAGAGCGCGCCGCAAGGCTTAGCGAAGAACAGGTCCGACGTAGCCGCAGTGTGAGCCAGAGCCAGCGCACCGATGAAGGTGAAACCAGTGGCGAGGAGACCATCGAAAGTCGTGTTGCCCGTATCAAGGCGCGTGTCGCCGAACTTACTGGCAACGTTGATGGCCAGCCGGCAGCAGCTGGATCTGGCGCCGGAAGACAGTGGTAGAATGTGCTTTGGTGAGCATCGTGGGCTTCTTCTACTCAGACCTCGCTAACGGTTCCTCAGATCTTCTTTAGCATCACATACCCGTTCTGTTTTCCCAGCGTACAAACTGCTCGATACCCTTTCCCATTTCGACTTTCTGTTTTTTTTCTTCTACGACACTGGGCATTAATTTGTGCTTTCCACGCCTAAATACCCGTCAGCTTCATACACTTTATGGCTGACAATCGGCTTGCTTCATTCCCTCTGTATCTGTTTCGATTTTTCTTACGTTTTGCTGAGATACCTCGGGAGGAATGTACATCGTTGTCTAGGTACACATCTTTGCGGACATGCACAGTTACGTGGTCACGCATGTTCGGATGACCGCGATAATACATACCATGGTGGAGACGACGTAGCGTGTTATATGTTCTAGAAAGAGAGACTGTTGGAATGTTTAATTCAAGACGTTTTGCTTGTGTAATCACTTTGGATCGTGCGAACTTGAAGTGCTTTCGATCGTGTTTTGGTGTTGATGTTCTCATGCTGATCTTTTTGAACCATTTGGAAGATAGGTTGGGGGACTGGTGGGTCATGACTTGCATGCAGTCATCTTTTGGTGCATTCTGGCTCACATAAATATCATGCTCGATCACGTCAACCTTCCTTCATAATACTGCTTCGATACTTTCGCCAAAAAGGTTGGAAAACAAAAGCATGAGTCCAGGTCGATGACTCAAAACAAAGACGCATATGGTGGATGTCTTCGCCAGCCAGATGCTGAGAGCCTACGAAAAAGACTCAACACACAACTGATGTGGTGACCTCCCACGTACTGGGTGTACACATGGCTTCCTTGAAATTTCTTTCCAGAATCTTGTCAGTACGCTGTCATGTAGCCAGAAGATACTCAGAATGCATGCATCGGCCTTCATTTTGCAACATTTAGAACAGGAGCGGGCGAAAAAGCACACCATCATCTTCTCCTTGACTGGTTTTTGTTTGAATGCTTCATAGAACATTGTGAAGTATCGAAGTGAGGTCTTGTAAGGAATGGCTGTTTTTATATCTCGGAGCTCACGCCAGTGCTGCATCGAGCGCGATCACGTGTGAGAGCACACTAGCGAAGCTTTTAAAGCTTTAGAGATGTGTAGACTTTCTCTTTCTGCAATTCATTCCCCTGAGGTTTATACCAAAACTGAAAGCTGAAAATGCCATGTGGCTGCAGTGGCGCGGCTCAAAAGCTACACTGCAAACTTACATGGCACGGCGCTATGTGCTTTCTTCGTCATCGTAACTTCGTCTCGTGTTTTTTGGGGTATAGGGAGCGCAAAACCACGCGGACTCATGAACGTTGACGCGCGTGATTTTGGTGAAAAGTCAGGGCACAAGGCTTTTAAGTTGTAGTTCTTGAAGGTAGGAGAGAGGAGTGGCCAAGAAACGCTTTATACTTGGAAATGATGAACTATGATTACGAGAGCGAAGAACATAAGATATAATCGAGATACAGAGACATGACTATCCTCTATCTCTAGCTTTTGATTCTAGCATTCCATTCTCGGTACAGACTCGGAAACGGACAAAAAGATGCAGAATAAAGGGTCAAGTCTCTGCGCGTATCATGGTATGTCTTCCCAAGAAAGGAATCTGCCTTTTCGTTGCCAGAACCACAAGGGCTTCGAGAGTCTCCTTCCCCTTACTGAGATATCTCAGCTCATATGTCCGGGGTCAGTATAGTCAGATGTACGCAACGCGTAAGAACAGAGTACCCCTATCTGGCGAAGCGCTTCATTATGGTGAAGTCATAGTACCAACAACCATTCATGGATCTGATCGATTGCTGTATCGCTGAAGATACGCGCCCAGAGAAGGTATGTCGATTTCTATTCTGAATCACCTAATCATCCCCGCTCCCCTGATAAGTGTGCCTTGACGATCTCTTGTAGGCGCCGACGACGTGCAGTAGTTGATAGTGAAGATCGAGAACGCATCGTCTCTGTCATCATGAAGTTGGGATTAGTATATCAAATCTGAGACGTCCAGAAATAACGTCTGAGCAGTGTACCTGCATCTACCACGCGGTCTTCCCTGAGGCACAGGTCTCGGGTTGGGGCCAGAGGTCGTAGTGATTGGAGATGTGAGAATCCTGAGGGCCAGCATGCGGCCCAAAATAACACGAGGTGTGTACCTGCATCGACCAGGTCTCTGGGAGAGGGTTAGGTGATGATAAGAAACAAAGGGATGGTTACCGGGTGGTGTGCATGTGCGACTAAGAATAACAGCCGAAAAGTGTACCTGCATTTGATAGAGGGGTTAGACGCGCCGGGCCGCTTATTTTCCGGTGGGCGTCGTTTCTTTGATGAAGATGAAGTGACGCGTTGCTGAGTGATGCGGGTTTCTGGGATGCTTCAATTAGAACCAACAAGCTTCAATGGAGAGCACTTGTTCGGTAGAGCCGCTGGCCCTGTGTGAGGCACAGTCGCTTCAGCAGGTGAAGACCGCAATCACATAGACTAGTCTCGCAGCGGTGGAGTATACGCAAGCGGAATCATGAGCTAGTAAAGCTGGGGAAGGGACACGATGCCGGCGGCTAGGCGGGTGAGATCATGTCAACGGGAAAACGACAAGGGCGGACAGGAAGTGATAGACGAACAGCAGCTTAGCAATGTGTAACGATCTGGAGCCTTGGATGTGTAGTGAGGTAAGCTGGGGCAGTCAGTCAATCAGACGCGGTCGTGGGTGCGTCATGCCAGGCGTGGGAGTGGGTTTGCGGCATGGCCTTCTAAAAATATCGCGTTTCGGACATGGGAGGCAGCCGCGCTAGGAACCGCGTGCTGCGAGCCCTAATCCAACTTCAACGCCTGGGGACATGGAAGCAGATACTGGAGACGATGTGTATGGACGTTATCCGATCGTCTGCACGCGACGTGACTGCATAGAGATTGACAGGGAGTGTGAAGATAACAGAGCACATGGGTGCCGCGCCGCATCCGGCGGGGGGAGCGGGGTGCCCTCGACGGCTGCCTGTATTGAATGATTGCAGTCGCAGAGAGCGGAGGACTCGCTGGCGGGCCGCAGCTCACCCAGGGACTGCCCTCACAGTCGAGGAGGCTATCGTTTGAGAGAGATGATTGAGCCAGTGCTCCGCCATGTGTGGCTAGCAAAACGCGGTCTCGGAAAGGGTGCAAATGGCGCACCGGTAAGTGCAATGCCGCACAAGGAGCACCGGCCGACCGAATGCCTCCGCCCTGCGCCTATCCCACGCTGGCCAACGTCTGCAGCCTGGGTCGACTCTCGTCATTATCTCTGCAAGCGCCGACTCGCGTGCCCGGTGGTCGTGGCACGCAAGAATAGCGACGCCCGTCTGGTCGCTGCAGAGCCGGTCAGACGGCCCTGCTAATCTGAGAGACTCGAGCAGCGAGGTAGCGCAATGCCGGTAAAAGGCAGCTGTCTCATTCTGCTACTGTACGGCATCAAGGGTCTGTTCTGCGCGTGTGAGGCCGCTGGACCCCGGCTCTGATATGTCCCTAAAATAACTCAGCTGGGCGTCGCAGGTGGAGTAAACAGCCCAAGTGCAGTTAGCCGGCCCAGCGATGATTGACGTACAGATTGCACACCCAATTGCAAGGGCACGGCGGACGTGGCACGAAGGTCCAAACCGAGCAAATAAGCTGTAACCGGGCATATTAGCGATCGGATGGCCTGGGCTCTGCAGACGCCAGATTTCTAAATATAGGGGCGCCCACCCACTCCATCATCGTTTCCTCTGCACATCACGTTCAGAGCCTCACGCTTCCTGTGAGTGCAGCAACCGACCTTTGTGTCGCGCATCACAGCCATATAGCCCTGGAGTCGCGAAAGAGAATCGAGCATCCACCGCGCCGATTCTCGCCGCCCACTCCCTCCTGGCCGCGCTGAAACGCTGCACGTCTTCGTGAACACGCCTCTGCCGCGCAAGCTAGTGCCATCGTGCTCTGCTCCTCGAAGCCTCACCGTCGCTCCATGCGCCTGCCCGTCTAGCATCGCCAGCCACCATGGGTCGCAGAAAGATTGAGATCAAGGCCATCAAGGACGACCGGAACCGCTCCGTGTAAGTCAGCTGCCAGCACCGCGCCCTCACCTGCATCTGCAGCCACTAACCCGCGGCAGCACCTTCCTCAAGCGCAAAGGCGGCCTCTTCAAGAAGGCGCACGAGCTCTCGGTGCTCTGCTCCGTCGACGTGGCCGTCATCATCTTCGGCCACAACAAGAAGCTCTACGAATTCTCTTCCGGCGACATCAATGAGACGATTGGCCGGTACCAATATGTAGGCATCCCCGACGACCCTGGATCGAGAGCCGCGCTAAAGCAGAATGACACTGACAGGTCACGCAGTATGGCGGAGCCCACGAGCACAAGGGTCCAGAGGACTTCATGGGCAAGAAGGACGGCGACGACGAGGACGATGAGGACGACGAGGGCGCCCTGCCCCGGGACTCGCACACCCCGCCCGAGCACTCGATGATGCCCCATCACATGCAGCACTCGCAGTTCCAGCACATAAGACACGGCGCGCCGTCCATGTCGCCGCCCATCGGCAACGGCGCCTTCCAGCAGCGAGGGCCCTCTCCACAGCCGCCGCACCACCTGTCGCGACCGAACTCGCGAGTAGGCCACATCCGCAGACCGAGCTCCAACCTCGCGCCGCCGCAGCCCTACCCTTCGCAAGCCCCTCAGCCGCCCAACAACTATGCCTACATGCCGACCCCGTCCTTCTACAACCCGCAAGCTGCCCAGCAGATGGCGCCCAAGCCTCAGCCTACTCCGCCCGCCGCCCAGTACCAGTTCACGCACCCTATGCCCACACATTCTCAAGTTCAGTACATGCAGCAAGAGCAGCAGCGCCGACAGTCCATGCCGCCCACCTTCCAGCAGCAGCAACAGGCACAGCACCAACATCAGCAGCAGCAGCAACACCAGCATCAACAAGAGCAGCAGGCCCAGGTACAGGCGCAACAACAGGCTCAGGTGCAAGCGCAGCAACAAGCACAACAACAGGCGCAGCAACAAGCCCAGCAGCAGCAACAACAGCAACAGGCTCAGCAGCATCGATTGTCTCCACCACCTCCACCCCCGCAAGTGTCCCAGCCGCAACAAGAACACCCGCAACAGCCCACAATCACCGTTCCGTCCCCGCCGCAACAGAACGATTTCCAGAGCCCCCCTCTTCCTCAGCCCAAGCCGCTACACGCGTCTGCCAGACACAGCATCTTCACACCCATCGACGATAGCCAGTCCATGCTCGCAGCACACTGGGGCAGCAGCAACAACTCAAACCTGTCTCGCAGCGAAGCTCCCTACATCAAACAAGAGAACCGAGCGCAGTCGATTGACGTGGCCGCCATGTCGCGATTGCAGCCAAACGGGGACCCGAAGCCTCAAGCGCAGCCTCCACAAGCGCCTGTTCAGCAGCCGCCGCAGCGAACCCAGTCTACGTCCTCCATGCCCACCATTCCTCCGCCGTCGCGAACAAACAGTCTACGCATGGGTGGTGAAAGCAAGCCGAGATTGAGGGTGCAGATTCCGAGCGAACAGTCAGACGCTGGGAGTGCGACGGCCGATTCGTCTCCCAAAGACTCCGGAACGACAGGTGCAACCCCTGGACGAAGCACCGACGCATCACACTCTTCTGGTGTAGTTCTGCCTCCTCCATCACCAAGTGCCAATTCGCTGCTAAGTGCCGGTGCAACTGGCCCACCCAACCCCTTCGCTCGTCCTCCGCCGCCATCAAACAGCAACTCGTACGGTAGCCGCGACAACATGGAAACTCCCATCTCAGCACTCCCCAGTCGCTTTGTTGAGAATGGCCTGCTTCCTTCGCCTTCCAGCTTTTACCCCGAGTGGGGTTTTGGCCGCGACTCCAACATGCTGCCGAGCCCTTTGACTTTCCAGACTCCGGTAGCCCCGAATGGACCCAGTTTCGCCCGCGACGATTCTGCCGAGCGCAAGCGCAAGACGTCTGATCAGGGCTCAGATGACGGCAACCAGAAGCGAGTCAAGACCTGAGCAGCGTTGTGGAGCTCGAAAAGTTCTTTTGAAGCGACCTTCTTTCTCGTGTGGCCTCGGCCATGCTGTATTTGTACCCCTTATTTTTATCTTTCTGTTATGGTCTTTACTTCCTGGAGGCCAGCCAGCGATGCTCGATGCATACAATATACCGTTGTTTTTGTTTGAAGGATTTGTAGAACTCGGGTGCAGGGGCGTTGGATACCCAGGATGATTGTCGTTGTTATCATCTAGTATTTTGTCTCGTTTCACAATTTGACGGTTGCACTTGGACACCCTCGGGCGCCCGGTTATGGCATGACGAAAGATCAGAGTTGCGATTTGTACTTCTTTGTAAAAAATAATACCAATGAACAACTTGGACGAGTCCACCTAGACATACAAGGATACCCCATTACGCAAGCTCTCCGTGACTCGGCACTGGAGGGAACGAATGACCTGCAAACCCCACAGCGACTGGCCGAACCTTCGGAAATCGGAACATTGGGTAAGAATACCACGATCAGATTTTGCGCTATGCCACACACTGATTTGTCGTATCCGCATCGCGGTAGACATTCCCTTGTTGTTGACCGGCACGAGGGCTAGTGCGTCATAGGGCCAAGCCTCCTGCCCCGCTGCGCATATGCCTACCCAAGGGGTCGCCGTTGGTGTCAGCCGCAACCGGGCTGTGAAGGGCGACGTTGGGCTTTGATCGCTGGAGCCGCATCTTACTCGGCTGATCGCAAAGCCTTTGTACGATAACCTACTAGCATCTTCCTGTGTTTGGGAGCCACTTGTCTGCGTGACGATTGCTGCCCGCGCCGAGAAGCTGAAGCTTGGTGTCACCTCCATATATCATCAGCCCTCGACCTTGCGACATCTTGCTTTCCACCTTGCAAACACACGACGACTCGCTCCCACCATGGCGTACAACAAAGGCTTCAACCCGGATAGGCTGCCTATGCATGCCGAGCCTGAGCAGGTACGTCTTTGCAGTCCCTCGACGCGCCTGTAGGACTGACGTAGACCAGGCTGCTGCGATGATGTCGCAAAACGCATCCGCGGCCTCACGCCCACCGCGCACCAGCTCCGCGCGTCCCGACTACAACAAACCTCCCCCGCCCGTTCCCAGCGGCCAGAGATATGACACCCGTCCCGATGAGCGCTACGGTGGTGGACGCGGCGCAGGAGGTGGTGGATATGACAGCAGACCCCCACCAGGCGCATACAGCGACCCGCGATACGACGGCCGGTACGACGCGAGGCCAGACAACAGAATGGGAGTAGGATCGCCTCCACCAGTCAACTATGGCCATGGACCTCCACCACAGGGATACCACGGAAGACCGCAGTTGGCGCAGCAGTCGAGGCCGCCGCCTACTCCTGCGCCGCCGCCAAGAGATGCGAATGACCGCGAAGCGCTATGGAGACTGTTCGGCGCGGTCGACAAAGACAGTATGTTGTAGCAAGACTCATGTATATACAATGCTAACGCATGCGACAGAGAGTGGTGAGCTCACAGAAGCTGAGCTGCGAACAGCACTCGTTAATGGAGACTGGACACCTTTCGATCCCCACACCGTCCGTATGATGATCCGAATGTTCGACACCAATAGATCTGGCTCCGTCAACTTTGACGAATTCTGGTACTTGGCCTCGTCCCTCTCTTGACAGATCCAAGCTAACAAATTGTTTGTAGTGGGCTTTGGGGCTTCCTCTCAGCTTGGCGCAGCCTCTTCGACCGTTTCGACCAAGACCATTCTGGCAGCATATCCTACGCTGAATTCAACGAAGCCCTCATTGCTTTCGGATACCGCCTCTCTCAAGCATTCGTCACCCTCTTGTACCGCACGTACGACCGCGACGGACGCAACGCACTGAGCTTCGACTTGTTCGTGCAAGCGTGTATTAGTCTGAAGAGGATGACGGATGTCTTCAAGAAGTATGACGAGGATCGCGACGGCTATATCACGCTGAGCTTGTAAGTGGCATGGGGAAGAGGTTTAAAGAAAGCTTTTCGAACGAGTGCTAACTATATTCGTAGCGAGGAGTTTCTCACAGGTGCGCAAGCTTTATTCCTCTTCAACTCGATTTCGGCCTCCACTGATACCGGACTCTACTAGAAATCATCCGCCAGCGATGAGCAACAGGAACACATGTATACCATTTGCGCAACATTTGGATGCGTTGCTACTCTGGATACACTCCGGCATTTGGTCACCTACGCAAAAGCGAGCAAGACGTAGTCATGGCCCATACCCAAGTGCCACGTCACGTCGGGTTATGACGGAACATCTGAACTGGTATCCAAACGAGCGAGGAACATGCGTAGTTATGGTTGGAGACCAGGCATACTTGATGAAGGTAATGAATCTAGATACCCGTTTGATACAAACGAAAACATTGATACTACATTCACCTCTCAAGTTACGTGCTCGCTATCTTTGAACAGGTCTGGAGACAACATCGACGTAAAAATAGGCAAAGTGGGTGACCTAACGTTGATGTAGGCTCCAGGATGTGCCGGTTTTCCTAGATTGAAGTGGACAGACTACCAGCACCTAAACCTCTCCCTCCACCCCCATCTCTCCCTTCCGTCACCGCCACGACGACGGTAGTAATAGTCATCGTCGTCATTGCCTCCAGCATCATACCTCATCACTCTCAATCCTGATCCAGCGTGCGTGTATGAGTGTTCCCGCACGCGACGCCCTCCCTCGCGGCCTTCCTGGAAGCCGTTGTAGTCGAATGCGGGGCCGTAGTGAAGTTGTCTGGAAATGCAGTCAGTGCTAGTAGGAAGGAGACCCATTTACAAGACTGTGTGAAGTGCCGTGAGAGAACAGATAAACTTACGGAGCCTGGTCGTATCCAAAGCCTCGAGGTCGAGATTGGTACCGTGGCATGATGATATTTTGTGGGGGGAATATGTTACTTGCAGAGGTTAAAGAAGGATCGTTGAGTGGGCTTGTAATAATTGTAGCACTCAGGCTGCAAAGTGGTAGGTGGAATTGCGAAGACGGCGATGATAAAGTATAAGGAGACTTGTCCTTGATTGTGTGGTTATATAGCACAAAAGAGAAGGACATGAATGCTGGAATGACGATGCATACTTGAGTTGGCATAAATCGGTGTCGAGTACACGTTGTAGTGATTCGTGTTGCGTATCGCGTACGCGTATGTGGTAATCAGCAAAGACGAGTTTGTACGGATGATGGTGGACAACGGTGTACGAAGGCGCACTTCACTGAAATATCCCATTGCGTGGCTGAACGATGGCGCATGCTGATCTTTTGGCCTTAGGGTATGAGAGAAGTGGATGCATGTCAAAATATGGAAAAAACAAAACCCCCTAGAGCCTACATCGATGTTAGACCACTCACCTCTCATGTTTTTATGTTGTTGTAGTCTGCAGACTTGTTTAGCTTTTTTTCCTGTATAAGGTGCATGTATGCAAGAGAACAACGGTCTTATTTGAGTATATTCATTCATAATAAACTAAGGTTTCCAATCTTCATCGCTGAATCTGTCGGACAACACATTCTGGTATCTAGGGGTATATGACAAAACGTTAAGGAAAGACGTGAACTCGTTCGTGAGGTCGTGTACAAAGACAAAGGCCGCTGTACTCCAAAAATTGCTTCGCATCAACATGACCAATCTGTTAGTCTAGGCACTGTATGATCCGTTCTCTTCTTATCGTTTAAACCTTGTAGGGCTTGCGAGCACGGCGAGAACCATGGTCCTTGCCGCCGATGCAGAAGCTGGCGATCCAGCCAAGCAGCGCGATGAGCATGAGTGCAGTGGCAGCCCATGTTAGAGCAAGAAACTTGCCGCCCCAGTTCGCGTTCAGGCCAATGTCGTTGCCGTGCTTATTGATAATATCTGTGCCCTAAGATTCTCAGTTAGTATGTCTCACACGAACTTTGTACAGTCAAAACGTACCTTGACCATTACAGCGGTGACAAGAGCGCTCGCGAGGCCGATAGCCAGGAATGCGAGTGTGGCGAGAAGGAAGTTGATGCAGGGAGTAAGTCGGCCGTTCCCGATGAAGATTCCAAGAACGCTGGTGAGGAGCGTGATGAAGATGAGGCAGATTGCAATGACGTAGAGCACGAACATGGCTGCCATGAGCGCATTGAGTGCATCGATTCCGTTCTGGATGTCATCTGGCCAGTTCAAGTCCTCCAGGGTAATGTCTACGCCCGTCTTGTTGATCGCCTCTTGAATAATGGCTGTGGGGTCGAACTTGTAGGTAGCCCTGCTCTTTGCGCACTCGGTGACGTTCTTGCTAATGTCATCCTGACTCAGGGTTGCGTTGGCCACCTCTCCAGGCTCATACTGTCCTTGGCAGTAGTTGAGCATGTGTGCCGAGTACCAGTCCTCGATGCCGACGCGCTCGCGGAATTCGTCGATCTGCTCGTTGATTTCGTTGGTGACGCTGTCGGTGATGGAGTCGGGAATGAGGTTTATGATGGATGAAAGTGTGGAGTCGGAATCTTCCGATGGAGCTTGGATGAGCGTTTGCCCAACGGCGGACGTGTTGAGCGTTAGGAGAGAGTAGTCTTCCATGAAGCCTTTCTTATGCCCGGCGAATAGGCAGAGAAACGAGAGGATGAGGGCCGCGGTACAACATAGCACCGGTAGTACTGCGATGAAGCGCATCGTGATGGTGTTGGCGTTATGGTTGTAGTGTAGGTGTGGTGTAGGTGTATGGCGCAAGTAGTCGCGATCCCTCTATGTGCGACCCGTGAGAGGTGATGTATTCACACAGCGCTGCAAAGCTGAAACGCAGACAAAAGACAAAAGCGATAGATGTTGAGTATGCGTCAAAGGCGATAAAGGAAGAGTCAACCACTTATACGTGACGCGCGAATACAAGCTTGCGATGCGACGACCGTGCAAAAGACCCGCACGTCACTGCTAGGGCCCGGCCATGGCAACAAGCGAATGGCAAACCCAACCAACGGGGCCTCAGCCTCAAGATCAACGGCATTGAATACGAATCAGGGCCTTTTCTACACACTGACCACGATGTTGACGTGTTGCTGGGCGTGTGGTGTATAGACCCTGGAATTATGACGTAGCGCAGCGCTAAGCGAAGCAAATGCGCAGGGGTAAAGCAGGAACGTCAGGAACTTGACGTGCCTAGATTTCTGGTTGGGTGATGATGGCAGAGTTGAAAAAAGAAAGAGTGCCGAAACTCTTGTCAATCTCTGCATCGGTGTAGGCAGGAGCGCGGCGCTTGCAGATGTGCCAGCCACACGGGACGTGACCACTGTGGGGTGCACAGCCGCAACGTGCGTGTGCAGGTACGAATCGATGCAGACTACGGTGACACAAATAGAAGCTGGATTCAACAAGATCGCCTATGAGTGTACCCCACACGAGAGAAAACTGGGACAGGTCTAGAGCCTACATTAACGTTGGGTCACCTACTTTGCATGTTTCCATCTTGATGTCCGCTCCGTGGTATTCAGACTTCTCCATGAGTGAGGTGAGTGATCGAACGCATCATGTAGGTCAAGGACTGGCTTGTCTAGTCTGTTTGTATTCGGGTCTATCGCTATGGTCTCGTCGTCTATTCGTGAGGCATCGTCTATCATGATGACCATAAGTGCATTACTTTCGTAGAGCAGCCTGTGCTCTCGGACTTTTGGAGTGGAATAGTTGTAAGCGGTTGTGGTAGTGATGAAGTGTTGCGCATTGCGCTTTGGTGTTGGGTCGCAGCCGGTTGGCACGGTGCTATCCGGCCTCACGATGGCGTCTTCTTGGAGTTCTTGGTGGGTTGGGCTGTTGACGACGAGCCAGCGCTAACGCCGTCGGTGAAGGGAGAGTATGGCGCGGTCACTGAGTGCGGGGGTGCCCGTTGGCCAGACTTTGTACGCGGAGGCTCAGCGGAGCCCGGCCACTTCTTCTGCTCCTCGTGCATCTTGTCTAGTGGCTCTCCGACTATGTGATACTTGTCCCAGTTGACGGGTGGACATCGCACGATGTTCTGCGGCTGCGGTATTGCGGGGAACTTGGGTGGGTCTGGCTTCGCCTCCATGTGCGTGGAATCTTTGCGCGTGTCTGCGCTGTTCGCGTCCTGTTCGCTACTGCTTGCTGCGTCGGACAGACCGGCCAGTGTTGGCGTGAGGATGTCCTGGTGCGACTGGGAGGCCTGCGCGCGTTGTTCTTGCAGCGAGCGCACGAACGCCTGCGGGTCGGATACAGCGGCTGCCTTGAGGTCCTGGAGGGCCCTCAGGTCGCGCTTGCTCTTTTCGCGCTGCAGCTGCAGGAGCGAGATGGCGGAGCGCAGGGCGATGGCATCTGGGTTCTCGCTCTCTGATATGGCGACGGACGGCGGTTGCGGTCTGAAGGTGGCCGTGGGCGGAGGGGCAGGGCGGGGTCGGGCTTCGGTGCGCTCCACAGGAGCTAACTGGGCAGCGGAGGCCGTGGGCGTGAGAGGTGACACAGGCGGGCGGTCAGGCGTGGGCGACTTGGAGCGGGCGCCAGAGTGCTCCGAGGCGGTCGAGGCATCGCTGGAGGACACCGGGCGCGCGTTCGTATCGACCAGGAGCGCAGGCATGGCTTGGTGGAGGGAGACGTCGCCAGGCGCAAAGCCGGAGAGTCGTGGCAGGAGGGCGATCGGCGACCACGCTGCGGTGAAAGCAAGGTCAGGCCACGCAGAGGCCTGGGAGCGCTGCTGGTAAATCTCCGGCGGTGGTTCGCCGCGAGGTGGCGGCGTCTTAGGCGCTGTCTAGACTTGTGCCGGGGCCGTCCATGCCAGGTGCGATTTGCGAGGGGGATGTCGGTCGTGCAAGATTGTGCGCGGGAACGCCCACGCTGGCTGCTGCTGTCGACACGTCGCGAGATGAGTGCGAGGGTTGTGCGGAGCCGGCCTGCGGGCGATAATTTCTTTGGCTGCAATTCGGCTGTACGGGAGTCGATCTCGTCTATCTTGTAACAAAGCCGGCCATCCAACATCAACCGCCACACGTCACACAGTCCGCCGACAACACTCGATGATATTAGAAGAAGAGATCTTGACCCTCGTCTCTCGTATCCGAGTAAGAGTGTCACATAATGGTCTGTGGTATTGGAAGGGTATACACGTCTCATCATACTACTATCCAGCTGTGACCAGAAAGGAGTATCCGAACATGGTAATCCGCGCTCCGAGTACTCCGTGTACACCATCACGATGCCAGTTGCACACTGACCTCGGTTGCACTTGCTTGTGGCCGTGCGTGGCATTCTCAGACAGCGATTGCGTGACGCGCCGCTATTCCCGACGTCTGAATCTTGTCATGTCTATCCGACCTACATGCGGTCTGGTCGAACAGAATGGCAAGTTCCTTGAGGGATATAGGAGACACAGTAAGGACTAAAGACGGCATCGGCACGAGGCAGTGTCAGTGCGCTCCTCTGAAGCAACTGCCAACCCACAGCCGACATAACGGTGTTCAAGATCTGCCCTCTGATTGCTAATTTGCATGTCGCAAAACGCGTCCGTCTAGTCCGGCGACATCCTCGCAGATGAGAGTCTTACGCAGCCGAACGCCTGCAAGGGTCAGCGCCAGAGCGAGAAGCCACCCAAGTAATCCACCAAAACGCCATGCTCAGCCCGCCAATAGCAATACTCTGATAGGCAGTGCCGCGTGGATAGCCATCAGAATCACGTCTCTTGAAGCGTAGCGTACCCGTCCCAGCCTGCGTCCTCCACGGTGAGTCGCTCTTGCTTTTTGCTAGCCTTGGAGCCCTCAATTGCGCCTTCTACTTGCAGACTCTCCAGCTCGGTACAGGCACGCCCATCTCCCTCATCTGCCGTGCCGTCCTCGACCCTCATCTCTCCACCTCCATATCATCCTTCCAAATGCCACTCAAATTCCTCACTTCTCGACCCTCGACTACTGTCCGCTACCTGCACCTGCATGACATGCGCTACGCCTTAGCGACGGCCTGCCAATCAAACGACGATCAAACTGGCACTGACTGGCCGCTAAACCCTAAGGGCCCACCCGACCGAAATCACTTTCGTTAGCCATGGCTCCGAATGCAGACTTAACAGCACAGTCCCCGCTGGCGCGCATGCCCAAGCTGAAGTACAGAAATCCGCTTCCGTCCGACAGCCTTTCCATCGCCGACTCTGCTTCCCAGGACTCTGGGCCCGACTCTGCTTATAGTCAAGAGCCGCCCGCGACCCCGGATCCAAACGCTCCTTCGAACATCTCCCGTCCGTCCTTCGACACTACCTCCCTGACGTCATCCAGTCTGGCTTCCATATCCTCCAGCAACTCTTCGTCAAATGGCTCAAAGTCATCGAAGAAGAAGAAAAAGGGCTCCGTGCTCGGTTTCCTTTCTCTAAAGGAACCATCCCAAGTCGCTTTGGAGCAGTTCAAGGAACAGCAGCGCAAGCAGAATCTCAACTCCGGAACCTCAACGCCGCAGTCAAGAGCCAGCAGCAACTATGTCGGCCAAAAACTTCCAAATTCTGTCCCCAAGGTCAATTCAAAATGGGACGGTGTTCCTGAATCTGTCAAAAACCGGTACTCAACAACAAGCGCATACAGCAAGGACAACAGAATCAGCGTATCGTCCAAGGGCTCCTTTGGCTCGCCTCTCAAGAACGCCCCCTGGAACGAGTCGAGATTCTCTGTCATGACAGATGGTACCCGTAACCCGCCCAACTCTGTCGCATCTGCCTCCATATCAAACCTTACTATCCGAGATGGACCTTCTGGCCTCGGATCCTCGCCATCAACTACCACGCTCCCGGAGATGTCCTACTATTTTCCTGACGACCCCGCTGCGTCTGGCGCGTTACCTCCCAGATCAGAGAGCGCTGGCGCGTCCTATGATTCTACCACGCAGTCACCAGTTCGGCTCTCAAACTCCACTTCGAGCGATCGCCCAAGCATAGACGGATCAGTAGACTCGCGACCACATTCTCCAGCCTCTTCGACGACATCCGCAGATACGATCGTCATGGACACTGCAGATACTATCTTCCGAAAATTGAACGACCGGCCCAACCAAGGAGCATGGGGAACGGATGCTCATGCTGTTCAGACGCCCGCTGAAAACAATTTTGGCGATGTGCCCGACTCACATGACTTCCTCTTTCAACCCCAACCTGTTGTAGAGCGCCGACAAAGCGAACCGCTCGCCATCTACGAGTCGCCCTTGGATGCATCGTCCATTTCACATTATGCCCCTCAGCGACCGGTCCAGAACTTCAGTCGGCCAATGGCAACGAAGGGCCCACCGCCAGTTCAGCGGTCTGCACACATGCCGCACTATAGGAGAACACCATCAGCCCCAGCGCTACCAACTTTGTACGAAGCGTCGCTAGCCAGCACTGATGATCTTCGAGAGGATCGCGATGATGACGACGATGATTCGTATTCCATTGCTCCATCTACTATTGCGCCATCGGAGCTCTCCAAGCATTGGTATGAGTCTCCACGTGAACGTCTGGGTCTTGGTAGGCGACTTCAGATCAATGATGTTTCACCATGGGAGGAGCAGCGAGGGGCAGCAGGTAAGCCCAAGAAAAGTCGGTTGTCAATGTTTGGGAAGGCGGTGTCGAGAGGATAGGCTTTGCGGGCAAAGCTCGCGCATTGACTGACTCCCAGTGGGTAGCTTCGTGCGAACCTGAGCGATCATCGACCGGTGCTACAAAAACACTCGGCTCCTGATACGCCAACTTGTGTACAAACTTTTGCGATTAGCGATATCCAGCATACCCCCGCTTCGGCGACATTCTTGTACGGCGGCATTTCTGAACGCCAGTTTCTCCAACATAGATACCCATTTCACGAATCTTACCAATCTGCTCTCTAATGGCTACATCATCACGCATCATTCTCTCAGGTAACGTAATAATTAATTCCTTCTTACGACGACTGAGCCTCGTTACGAAACCGATCTCACGAAGCTGTGGGGAAACATGGCGCGAATCGCGCGTCGATTTACGAAGGTTTGACGCAAGGCACTACACAATCACACCATAGGGCTTACTATAGTGTCACGTTTTGCGTCCACGCACGTATCTCATGCAAGCCCCAATCTCACTAGTTCACCTTTTCGAACCCTATATTGCTTCTGCCGTGGTTCTTCAGCCCTGGTCTAGCGTGACTGTTTGCCGATCGACAAGCCCGTCGAAACCTTAACGCCATAATCCACTCCCTTGCAGTATCGGAACGAGCACGCCCTCTTACCACCCTCTTTGACAGGCTTAATGTGATTCGCCTAGCGGACACTTATTCCATTCCAGCACACACGTCATCTAGTCGATCAACTCGATCTGCTCGCCGAGCAAGTCAGTCCAAAACCAGATCACACGACCCATCGAAACACCATACCAATAGCTTGACGCTGGCTGTCGCAAAGTGCGCTTGCATCAGAAGTAAACTCTTTTGGCGGACACGCTCAGTATCTAGCACCGGCGGCTCCGCTCAAAGGCCCTTTTTTGGTTGACCTATGAATGTCGTGATGATTGCCGACACACTCCCGCTAGAGTTAGCTTTCTCCAGATCATCACATGGCGCAGCATGGTACTCCTTGTGCTGCTAGCTTGATCGACAGGGCAGACGCGTCCACACCCCGTATTCCTAGGATACCCACGATCAAATGTTATGCGTGTTTTCGGAAGGGTAAGCGACTGCCCATGCTTGGATCAGGTTGAGCTTTGAAGGGGGATAGCAATACGTTGCTGTAAACTTTGAACCGGTTCTCATGGCCGAAGTGAGCGCGGGCTTCAATATTTGGAAGCTGCGGCGCAGAGCATGGCACATGGAACAGCCCAGTGCTGGACATGGATTGCTGTTGGTAGCTTTTTGAGCTTTAAAGAGAAAGCAGTGTGGGGGAAGATTACCGATGGCACTGCGACTCGCTGTGTATAAACGCGGTAGACGGTGCCACATCAACCTGGGAAAAGACTAAACAGGTCTGCAGCCTACAATAACATAGAAATATGCACAATAGGTAACCTAACAATGATGTAGGCTCTAGACGAGTTTAGCTTTTTTCTTGTATATGGTAGTGCACTAATGCCGACTGCCAGAGCAGAACTCAACATGGAAATGGTCCATCTCAATTTTGATACGACGCCACTCAACGTGCTCCACATGAAAAGTCCTGCTCGGTTTTTTTGTTTCTTCCACTTGCTCTCACAGCCCGCGAACATGTATTCGAGCCATATCTTTTTGGTAAATTAGACCACAGGAGAATATAGAGCAGAGCTGATGGGGGGCTCTCAGGGACATTCGAGTAGGGTGTTTCGCTTTTGAAGCGCATTGCTGACCCACAGACAACATCAATATATTGCATCGAGATTTTGGTAATTACTCATTCGTGTGCTCACTGAAGGAGTAAGAGCCATGGAAATGATCTTCATACAGATGGAAGATAGCCTGCGCGAGGAGATCTCGGTAATATGGACGCTACTGTCAACAATCCAAACATGTTACGTGAATGCGCAGTTTTGACGGTGCCATATTTCCATCGATATGCGCACCATGCATTTGTTTCTGGATAAACCGGTTGTTTGGATGCAGGTATCCAGGGTCGCCAGGCCGCACATGAAACTTTTGCTGTGACGTTTTGAAAGAAGAGGAACAAGCGAAGAGCCATCAGAGCTGCTTGTCGGCTTTTTGAAGTTGTAAAAAATGGTATTGTTGTTGAGGACTAAGAGGTAGAATTGCCATGGGGGCTTTTATATGCCTTGCCTACAGCACGAACACGCACGCGCGGGGTGGCTGTGGGTCTATATGCTAAATGCTCCGACCGCGGTGGTCGATGGTCTAAAGAGTCCGTCTCTCCCGCACTACGGTATCTTCTAGCAAACATTCACCAGAATGACGTTCGAAAGTACTCGATATCACCTTCATGGTGAATAGGAGACTACATATCGGCAGCAGTTTATTTTCGCAGGCCATTCAGTAACGAACACCAAACACTAGTAACAGCTCTGGTCGCTTGACCAATTGTTTTCACCTCATACACTGAAGGCTTTCTCGTGCAGAGTTAGAATCTTTGCCCGTTCCTCTATCTGACCGTCCTGAGCCCAATCCCCCATCTCCATCAGCCTGTCTCTTTGAACCTCAAGCTCCCTGTTCATGACATCACTGTTTGCGTTTCCTATACTCCTCTTGAGCTCTTCTGTCATCTCTTCCGCTTTGGCCTTCACGCTCTTTGTGAATGCACTAGCCGGCCCATGACTCAGGTGCGCTACATTCAACACCTGCTTTACCAGCATCATCGCAATGAGACCCATGTTAACCTCCGGTGCACCTACACCCTCTGGAGTACTTGCTAGGTACGCGGCCAACATCGCCATCTGCCATGTTTGTACTACCCGGACTGGGTGGAACGAGACTGGGTAGAGCTTGGGAATAATGTACTTGTACCGCTTTGCACATTGCGCCCATGCGTCCTGATAACGTCCCTCGGAAAGCAAGTTCACAATCAAGTCGTCGCGGAGTGCAGCATATGGTTGTCGATAAATCGGCAGAAACATTGCCTCATGGCATATCTTGAGTGCTTGCCTGATCGCTGCTCTAACAAGCAGGGGGTTCTCTGTTGCTTGGAGTTCCGCATAGAGACCAAACAACTTCTCCTGAGTTTCTGCCATGGACGCAACTTCGGCTCCCAAGACCCATCCAGGCCTTGATGGTACCAGCCAGTTGTCTTCCTGGAGAGTCGCCTTTTCCTGACATTGGGCGCAGCGGCAAGTAAAGAACCAGCGGGATTGGAGCTCTTCTTGTCGCCTGTGGTAGGGATTCGTAGCATCAATGTACGAAATGTAGATTTCTTTGTCTTTCTTGATGGGTCGGAGTGTACGAATGCTTACTCGCGGACCGTCCATCATGATGTATGCGTTCGGGTTACAGGAGTGATTCATATGGCAGAGTGTAGGGTCGATCATGATACCCAAAGGATCTAACGTAGGTGTGATCAGTGTCAGAGCATTTGACATTACCTTTATACATGTCAGTGAGAGAGTTAGGAGAGTCCATCACAGACTTACTCGACCATACATCGCTGCAACAAAGTCCTTGTCGAAAAGGTTTTGCAACGACGAGAACTGACCGACACCCATAGCCATGAGTTCGATATTCTCGTAGGTTCCGTTCCGCTTGAAATCGTCAATGTGCGAAGGTAAGCGACAAAGCAGCTCCCATTCTTCATCGGAAATCAAACCATGCTTTCGCCTAATGAAGAGTTCCATACATGCAAGTAAGGCTTTGGGGAGGGGTCTACCAGCCGTTGGCTTCAGCATCTTGCACTCATGCTTATGTCCCCGGTTCCATGCGTCCTTTTGGCATGCCTGATGCATATTAGTTTACGAACATACCCGCAGATAACTCGACGTACCTTGCTGCAGTAGCGGAATATCTGGCATGCAGCACACTTGTTCACTTTTGCGCCTTCCGGTACATACAACCTTGTTCCAGTCGATGAACCTTCAGTCCAGAGGTAGCAATTCGCACAGGTATCGAGCAGCCGTTCCGTCTCCAATGAAGCAACAAGAGGCCTCGTGAAGCTTGCGATCTCTTCGCCTGAACCAAACCTTCGGTTAGCAAAAAGACCATTACCAATGCTCTCGCCTTTGCTGTTGGTACAGATAGCCGACTTCGAAATGTAGTAAGCTGCCGGTGCTACCACGGAAGACTTAGGTTCGCCTGACATGACGCAAGGTAGTAGGTAGGTATTTAGTTGGTGTTGTTAGAATGATGGGGTTCAAGTCAAAGGGTTCAGACGCGTAGCGTGCGACGTCATGCGTCTCAAAACGGCGGTTATCTCGCGTGAAAACGTGAGTTTCGCGACTGACTAGCTCGATTAGGCTAAGGCCAACAAGCTTCCCATCCATGGATGCTCCTACCCCTCATCTTCTCATCACACTTCCAACACGAGAACATTGCGTCTACACACATTCCTTAGGCTTCAACGTCTCACTTTGATTGAACAGAAGATCAAAGTCGAGCATTGCGACAAGCACGCATTCTGAAGTCGATGACCGGGCGCCTAAACACCGGTGGTAACTGCCATGATCGAAGAAAGCTCGCATTCACCCCATTCAAAAGGCAATCTTAACAGGCACCATAAAGTCTACATTGCTATAAAAACCTGAGTTTGTAGATTGTTGAAGGCATCGTGGCCCTCTAAGCTTCCTTTGAAATAATTGCACTTCGCCGAGCTAGGTGTATACCTTTTCCCTCAAATGGGGTGCACTTGTCGTTTTGTTAAGAATGAACATCTAGGATCTCGATCTCTTATCGAGTGTAAGAATTCATGGTTTATGCCTCTAACGAACGTCGCGATATGCCTCCCGCTTCCTGATTGTCACGGCGATGGCTGCTGACCTCCGCATTTCCTATGGATCGGAAAGATGCTTCGTGATCAGAGAGACAGGTCGCTGATTAGCCAGACGCATCCAAGTTATAGGCACGATGCGAAACAAAGAAACTACAGATAGCATTCTTGTCGATCTCACAACCAATTTGATGTATACAGCTGTCGAGTGTCCAATTGCAGCATCGGCGACGAACCAGGGGTACGTCACAGCCAGGGTTTCGCGTGGCGGCACAGTTCCGTCCCGCGGTCGCGTCGCAGACTCAACAATCATAAACCTCGTAACTGTCTTCAACTCGACCGCTTTCATTCAATTCATTGACACACGCTCTGAGCAGTAAGTATACTATTACCCGTGTACACCTTGTGGAAAGCTGGTACGATGACATAGTTAGGTTGATCTTACCAGCACGGCCAAAGCCCCACTATAGCCGACGCCTCTGCATTAGCCCCCGTATCGTACCCGCTGTGTTGCGCGACCGAAGATGCCACCCTACCGAACACCGAAGAAGGCGTGGGGCAATTCATCAAACCCAAACAAGAACAGCTTCGTTCCTGCCAACGAGACCCTCGAAAACGAAGCCGATGAGGAGTACCGCAATCGAGCGGTGAACGACCCATATACACACTACATCCTTAAGACTGGAAAGCACAGGGGAAAGACTTTGAAGCAGGTCCATGAAGAAGGCCGCAATGAGGGCTACCTTAATTGGATGCTCAGAACACCAAAGGCATGCAAGGACCTGGACGGTGAGCATATCGTGAAGAAGGGATTGTTACATTGGAAAGAGCACGCATCCAGCACCGAGCCGGTGAAAACGCCGACAAACACCTCTTCAAGGAGGGACAGTGCAGCTTCTGATACGGAAAGCTCCCGATTCAAAGATACTCAAGGGAAGCAGATAACGATTAGTGGTGGCGATGTCGCAGGTCTTTTTCACATGAGGGAGAATCAGCTCAAGACAGCTGGGGTGAAAAGAAAGTCCAACTACGTCATGTACAGCAAGCAATACTGGAGCAACGTTTACTCCTTGAAAGATGTATACGACGCAGCTGTCCGTACACCAAACTGCCCTAGGGACGAAACTCCTGATCAGGCTCTGGAGCGGTACTTCGAGAAGGTGAAGAGGTGCGGTCACGGAACTATGTTCTTTATGCCAGAGTGTTGCGAGTGCTTTGAATGCGAGAACCTTCGCGCTGGTCCGACACAAGGAGGCCTACGTTTTGTTTCGGAGTTGCAGATGGAGCGGCTCAAGCAGATGCAAAAGGAGCAGGAGAGAGAGGATAGTAGATGGATCGGCATCGAGCCTTGGATGGGCGATTATGATTAGTGAAAATGCTAATAGAAAGACCATGGGCAGCTGACGTGCGAGATGCGGGATATGTTCGTTGTTTGAAACTACGTATAACCTTCAATGACCGAAGAGGTGGCTCACAGGGTGTCATGAGGCCGACATGCAATTTTCAGTGATTGGACAGGTGGACCAGAATGTGGTGTTGCAAGACTGAACGACTTGTAGAGTGTTCGTCAAACAATGGCCGCAATCTGCATTCGTTGCTCGACGCCTGGAGTGCATCGCGACCTAGAATCTGTATGCATGAATGGAAGCTAGTAACGCGTATATGTGATCGAAGTACAGATGTAGCATCGCCTTCATATGCTCTCCTTTCTGCCAGTCATCATGTCAGGTGTGTAGCCTTCCTCTAAAATCATTTAGAAGATGGCTATGTCTGGGCCTCGCCCTCTTCTTACACACCACATTGGTGTGAAGAGGGATGTTTGGATTACAATAAGATGATCCGAACTTCTATTGCATCGGCACACGTACTTGCTCCGTTTCACCTCGTTATAACGCCATGCACCAGAGTTTCTCACCAGCTTACTCTGATGTAGACAGTCACCTAAATGGCTAGGATAGAGGTAGGCTACATTATCCTACTTTCGCGTGGCCTAGGAAAGCGCGGTCTTTCTCCAGCTTCTGGTTTGATATGGGCTTACCTTGTCTAGGTGAAGGTGAGTGGTGAGCCTGTCCAAAGGTCCACAAGCTCTCACCGTCACCACCGCTTTGCTTAGACAGCGACTTCTCTCGCTACGCCAGCGCAGTAGTAAGGTGCTTGCCTATTTCAGCTCTTCCTCAGGCTTTCTACTCTCTTCTCTTGACACCACACTTCGAGTTCAATCTTCCTACCTTGCAGACGACCATCGCTCTCCAGCATCATCTCTTCAAGCCACATCACAACATTCCCTTACACGACACCACCATCATCAACATGCCTCCCAAAGCTTCCACCGAAAGTGGCCAGAAGGTGGTACCAGCAGATTGCGTCTCTGTCCTCCTGATGGCTATAGGTAGCACCACCATCTCCAAGGCACAGTATGAGATGATGTCAGCCCTCGACGGCACCCGAACTGCGAGCTCGTTCGAACATCAGTTCCGCACGATCACGGCTAAGGCCAAGGAGCTGAAAGCTCGCGCTGAACAAGGCGAGACTTTCCAGCCCGTGGCACCGGCCAAGAAGGGTGGTAAGTATTTACAGCCCTGGAGTCCTTCACTACACGCTGGTCAGGCTTCTACCGACGCAACACTAACACTGTACAGGGCAGACTACCCCAGCAACCGCCAAGGCAACCCCTAAGAAGAGAAAGGACATGTCTTCCGGCTCCGAGGACGCTACACCGTTTAAGAAGAAGGCGACCCCCAAGTCCCGTGGCAAGAAAGCTCAGACCCCGGTGGAGGACACCATGGAAGAGGACTTCCCCGATGATGCTGAGGAGTTCATCAAGAGAGAGAAGAAGTGGGAAGAGGATGTATTCACCTGAAGCATCCGGCCTTGTGTTTGAGCAGACGGATGGGATATGACATGGCATGCTCAAGTTCGTGGATATGGTGGATTTGCGTCTATGACCACGTGGGTCATCTTCATGCTTGAAAAGTGCGGTGAAGCCAGATGCACCACACGTATCTGAAGAGGGTTATGAGGATCATCAACGATCTTCCTTAGTAAATGGAGTTCTTCTCTACGTCTACATTATTCATGACTTGTGTCGTGTGCTCGCTCCAGCTTTCACAACCACACTAGCACCTTATTCAAGAAGAAATTCAAACACCCTGGAGCCTACATTGACTTTGAATTATCTACTTTACACGTTTTTATGTTGATGTAGGCTGCAGATCTGTTCAGCTTTTTTTTGTATAAGGTGCCAGCCCTTTAGATGCACAAGCAGCGTATTACACAAGTAAGGAGCCTGCAGCACGATGAGATAACCCTATTCAAGGAAAACACTTAACGCCCTGGAGCCTACGTCGACGTTAGTTCACCGACTTTGCATGTTTTCATCTTCATGTAGGCTGCAGACCTGTTCAGCATGCGTGCTGCTTCCCTGTCTCTAGCACAACCTCATTCAAGTTTTCCCTTGTATGTAGTGAGATCGATGCCGCAGGTTGCTGTCAGCGACATGTACGCCCTACAGGATACTCTCTACATCCATACACATATGACATCGTCCAATTAATGCCGGTCATTTGCGTTTCAGTAACTTTCTTGTCGTCCTTGGTCCCAACATTGCCGATGCTGGGCGTGCATGCGATTGTCTAGAAGAATGTAATAATAACATGATCCAGCTTACCATAAGCAATAGGCGCATGCTGCTAAGATGTGCGCAGACGGCATGATCCTGCTCGAAATGCCGCTCTGACATGTCCAATGCGCATATGCATCTACCAGCTGCGATATGATTTTTTGCACGATAGTCACCGCTTCATTCTCCAACTTTGCATCTTGCTGCCGGCCGTTTTCGTCAAGGCCAGCCCACAGTCAAATCTCCTTTGGGTGGGGCCCAAATCTCGGGCCGTCTGCAGACCCATCGGCTCCGTGCTAAAACCGTAGGCTCATCACCGGTGTCGCACCGACCAAGTCTCGCCCCTAGGCTGGCAAAGTCTTCCAGGGAAGGTCGTAGATCGCAGTCATGTCGGCGCATATCGATAGGGGGAGATCAAGGCGTCGATTGGAGTCGCCCTGGTAGAGGATGACGTCGCCCCCGGCGGTTAAGGTCATGTGCGAGACCGGCGTTCGCATGAGGTGGTGGTGGAGCTGACATGTTAGGCGAGCAAAGTTACAGAAGATGGCAGGTGCCGGGGGTGGCCGAGTAAGCAGGGGAGACCTTGGCGCCAATGCAGGTACAGCTTCGACGCCTGTAGTTTGCGCCGGCAACTTTACTCAACATCCAAATCTCGAGCGACAGTCTGTCACCATCTTTTTGTAGTCTACGTCGACACCTCGTGTTCCTGCGCGGTTATGCGGCAGCAGGATGGCAGCAAGGCCCCTGAATTTTCCCCGGATTATTGGGTGGCTGCCTTCTAACCTCCAAACAGCTTAGCATCGTGGCACGGCGGCCGTTGGTGTGCTCCTCATGCGCCGGGATGCATCGTCGGTGAGTGGCTCCTGGGCTAGACGCTCGCTATGATCCTAGGCGAGATGCCTCGAGGGCTGTGCGAACAGAGGGAAAAGGGGGCTCCTGGCCAAGCGTCTCACTGGCGAACGGCCGATTGGGCGCATGAGCATCCTCATCCATTAGCTCCAGAGCGAGCTATACTGCTTTCGTCCGGCAATTTTGCATCTTCTGCCGTTGCTTTGGCGTCTCGATCCGGTCCAGGTAGCCGTTGGGTGTCAGCGTATTCTTTATTACACCCCGTCGCCCACCGTCGTCTTTCCTTCTTCACTCCCACGTCGCACTATCGCTGTACACAGTCACTCGTTCTTTATCCAACTACATATACCCATACAGCTACTACAGTTCTAATACCCTAATCACCAATCCAACTACCGTCACCATGCGCTTCTTCGAGACCATCCTTTCCGCCGCGGCCTTCGCTGCCGCCGTCGCTGCCCTCGAGATCAACGACTTCCCTGCTGAGGGTGTTGTTGCTGGCCAGACCTACACCATCACCTACTCCCCCGCGGACGACACCCCCACCACCTTCATCCTCCGCCAGGGACAGTCCACTGACCTCGACACCGTTGCCACTCTTACCAGTATGTACCCAATTTGACTATGATATGATTTTTCAATTCTAACAGAACTCTAGCTTCCGCTACCGGTGGAAAGTTCGAGTGGACCCCAACCAAGTCTCTCGTCAACGAGCCCGACTACGCTCTCCAGATCCAGCAGGGAACCACCATCAACTACTCCGCCCAGTTCCCCCTCTCTGGTGGTGCTGAGGAGGATGACTCCCCTGTCTCCTCTGCCGTCTCCTCCGCCATGGCCTCTGCTTCGTCCGCTACCGCATCTGCCGCTTCTTCCGCCTCTGCTGCCCTCAGCAGCGCTATTGAGAGCGCCAAGTCCAGCATGATCACCAGCGCTGCCTCTGCTTCCGCCACCATCAGCCCCTCCGCTGGCGTCAACTCCACCGTCACCTCTGCCACTCTTACCCGCTCTTCTTCCGGCTCTGCCACTGGCAGCGCCAGTCTCCCTGAGGTCACTGACTCTGGTGCCAATATCCGCAGCCCCGTCGCTGCCATGCTCGGTGCCGCCGCCGCTTTCGCTTACTTCGCATAAGCGTTTCCCTTCACGACCTTATACTATAATTGTCCTTTTACGACATGTTAGCATTAGAATCTGTGGGAATCCCCTCTAGCATCTATTGTCAATTTGAGTCACGCGAGTATTGGCATCCGTGATTGGTGTATCCGATGGGAACGCTATGCAAAGAGCTTGTATAGACGTAGCAGAAAATGATAATATGGAAGCATTTGCCTACTCATCCATGATCTTGCAAGTGATGCGCGCAATGACACCATGCCTCTCGTCTCATGATGAATCGGATGTAGTTTTGCTTGTGCGAGCATAGGTGCTTCGACCTATGCGCACTTACCGTGAAACATCCGTTCCGCTTCCCTGCTTCTTTTGTTACTTCCGCAATGCTTGGAAGATCTCTATCATCGTAGCACAGACGTCACAATCAATCATCCGCGTGGTACCGCATCCATCATGTCTCAACGGTACCGTGGTACGAAGCTGTCATTATGCGTCGCATGCGCGCTATCCCCGCATGTCTATCACAGCAACCTGGTAGTACACAGTAGGTACTGGGGTCAATCACTCTTTGGCGTGTGCGTAACATGACGTCGCGTTTGGCGCGTGTCAAGAACCTGAAACGCGGAGTTGACGATCGCATCTTGTCGTTCGTCGCGCCAGGAAAAACTGTGGTTGACTGACCAGGTGACCCCACAGCGGGATTGTTCCCCACCTCTCCACAGATGCATCAAGCAAGTTGCAAGAACCCGCTGCTCATTGCCACACCGTAACTACACCTCAGCATTTCTCTCTTCTCCGTCGCATATATCGCGCGAAGGGTTCAGCATTCTGTTGCGTCTTGACAAGCACACAACCCCAAGGACGCGAACAGCAGCAGCAGCACCCGCATCGCCACCATCAGCTAGTTTCTAACCAGCCGGCGTACACCGAGTTCCACCATCACTAACTACAAGTACTGCGCAAGCCTACCAAGCAAGCCACCCGCCTACCAACCCAAAAGAGAGTAGACATGTAGCACTGCCTGCTGCCGTGTGTTGCGCGTCAAATGTCTTGTATCACGCGGCCAACAGCATTTTGATCGAACCAGGACTTGCCACGGCTTGCACACGCTAGCGCCGAGTAGTGGCGGCCAGGCCGAGGCTGATATGCTATTAGCTTTGGAAGAGATGGATTGATACCTTGCATACCGAAAATTTCAAAGGTCCTTCTTGCCAATACGGCGGCGCTGAAAGATATATTTAGCTTGTAATCACAAGAGAGACTAACCAAAAAGGCTTGAATCGATCGTAGAGCGGTCGCGAACTGGGAACTAATGAAGCGCAGCTGAAGCCGAGCCTTGAACAGTATGGTGAGTCTTCGCCTTTGCTTAGGCTCACCGTTCAAAGTACTCTTGATCCTGCAAGCCTTTCGCCATTCCTCAGTCCGCGCCATACGCGGAGGCTGCAGTCTAATGTTGGGCATCATTAAATGCCTCAATGCTTACGTAGCCGTTTCTCTCGCTTGGGATAACCGACATTGTTGCATTCGCTCGTACTTCGGTATTATGACCAGGTTGTCAACATATCGTTAACCTTCGCTTTTACCTAACACGTTGACTCTAGCTTGACTTGGATATCAGGACCGTTGCTGCAACGACGATCACGAGAACGCCAGGGAGAGCTGAGTTGAGTTGAACAAACTCCATCACATCATATTTCTTGTAAAGAAACTAGTCAGCTCTTTCATGCTCGTAGCTAGAATCGTGTAGCCACATAGCTGGTGCCATGTCATGGTATCCGCAAACTCGACCTTTTTTCTATCTTTGCGTAATACCGTCATTTAACCTCCCATTAATCGTTAAGGTCCTACCGCTCTCTTCCTTCACTCTGGTAGCTCTTTCTCAGTCCAAGTGTTGGCCCAAAACGTCCCGTGTCTGTACCCAAACACCTGGTGTCGACTTTCCAACACTCTTTCTATCCAAGAAAATTCGCCCGCTGAGCACATTACCCCTCCTCACAATGTCCCCCCCTCTTCTCTTCACTTTACATAAATAGCACTCCCGCAGCCCCAGCCATCGCCCCCGCAAAACCCATCTTCTTAAGACCTCTCACGTGAACCGCAGCACCGGTAGCCTCCACAAGGCTTGATGCACCCGTAGCGCTCTCTGTACTGCCTCCTACACTCCCCGTGCCCGTTACACTCTGCGAACTAGCACTTTCATCAAAGCTCGCAGTCCTCGAACCAACAGCACTTTGAATACCAGTGATCACTGTAACATCTTCGGTCACTGTGTTAGAAGGTACAGGTGATGCTGTATCGACTGCTAGACCCGGTGCTCCAGCTAATGATGTTGGGAGCGAGCTCGCTGGTGTACTGACGCTGTTGTCGACGGTAAAGGCGTCACCCCATGACGGAGTTGGAGACGCGGATGGGAGCAGGTTCTCTGTTGATGTTTCCGCTGCGGGTTTGACGGCGAAGGGCTCGCCCCATGACTGTGTTGTCGCGGACGAGATGCCGAGGAGGGAGAGGAGAGTCGTCTTTCGGAGGGAGGATTTGCGCATATTGGCGGTGTTTGCTCGGTATGTCTTGAAACTCGTTGCTGTCTTTCCTCGACGCTTGAAGCTTGTGTAGGTTGTTTCTTGAGATGCGTAAACTGAGTGACAGGGTTTCAAGCTTCACGGCGATGGCTTCTTTTTACTTGGATGCCAGGGGACCCTGCGCTCATCCCGATACTCCGGATCATCACTATCCACCCAGAAATTGCCGTATTGAGCGTGTAGTACTCACAAGTCTGACGTAAGTTTCCAGCACAAACAGCGATGCGTATCGCGTTAACGTGGTGAGACAGCCAGCCTCCTGGTTTCTGATAGGCTATCAGTCCGGACGGGAGGTGTCTGATTGGTCGGGAAGGCTTAGTGCTGTCTCGTTCGGGTCTCCGCAATGCTGCCGCACGCGAACCACTGCCGGACCCCGACATTGCGATGCCGAAAAGACGCGCAACATTCTGCAGTGTGATATGCACTCATTTCTATTGTGGGAGAAGTGTATGTTACGAAGATGCTGGTGGCTTGCTGTGGCGTTGAGATCTACCATCGGAAACCAAGACACCAACCAGTCATCAGAATCTTACGACAACAGTTGCAATTGCACTACGGACAGCTTACTAGGAGTCAAATCCATCTCTATTCATCAAAACTTCTGCCAGGAAAGAGCTCAACTACCATTTGACAAGATCCTGCACTTGAACAGGCATGCCGGTCTCCATGGAGCGATTTGCACCAACACCGACAAGGACAGCATTACCGCCATCACGGATGTACGCAGCTCGTTTGAAGCTGTCTTCACCATCACTGGTAGCGATTACATCTCGAAGAAGCAGGGGGTCGCCTCCTCCGTGGCCGCCTTCGCTCTTGACAACATCAACGACATAAGGCTGTCCCCACAAGGGATACACCACAATGTTTGTCTTCTCCACGCCACCCTGGATGTAGTTTGCTTCAAGCTCACCCAGCCCTTCGTTGGTGACAGTTTCTCCACCCGCTGAGTATCCGCCCTCAACGACATTTATCTCGATGCGGCCCTTGCTACCATTGAACACGCAGCGATATCCCTCCCACGGCGCATATGCATATGTGTTGTAGGTCATGACGGCTTTATTCTTGTATTTGATAATCATGGAGAGATTGTCTTCGATGGTGATGCCGTCAGCGAAGCAGTTGCGGTCACGGATGTAGCCGTCCTCGTGCTCAGCTTCGAGATATAACTTCTTCAGTTGGGCGTTTTGGTCGATATGAATGGCAAACGGGTCGTGTTTCGCAGCCTCGTTGTTGAGATAGCGTTCGCCTAGGTTCTTCTCTCCACGTCGCTCAGCGTTTTCTCTACCGTAGAAACGTAAGCTACCGACGCAGTAGACCATCTCGGGTTCCGTATTCAGCCAGTAATGTACCAGGTCGAAGTGATGAATGGACTTGTGCATCTGGATACCACCACTGGTGTCTTTGTTTCGATGCCATCGTCGCATGAAGTCAGATCCATGTGTGCAATCCAGAATCCAGTCCATGTGTACTGTCGAGATTTCACCAATGACTCCGGAATCGACAAGCTCGCGTAGCTTCGTGTGGTGAGGTGCGTATCGATAGTTGAAGAGAACACGAACTTGCTTGCCTGTCCTCTTCTCGGCATCGATCATCGCTTGCAGTTTCTCTTCGTCGATAGTCATCGGTTTCTCGGTAATCGCGTCGCAACCCAGCTCCATTGCGCGGATGCAATATACGTGGTGGAACTTGTCGATGGTGGTGACGATGACGACGTCGGCCTTTTGCTCTTTAACCATCTTGTCGAAGTCTTCTGCCTTGTACATCGGGACGCGTGCGCCGCCAATCTCAGCAATGCGATCATTTGCAGCCTTCATACGAGTCTCATTGGTATCGCATATACCAACGACTGCAGCACTCGATTTGAAGTCTTGGATGATGCTTTGGTAGTAGAACGCGGATCTAACGCCCATGCCCACAATGACATAGCGCTTGATCTGTGGAGAAGTCATGGCTTCAGGGAAGAGGCTTGAATACCTAGAAGTAGAATATAATGGTGCTTGGATATGGAACTGGCGACAGCAAGAGTGGCCCTACACCCATCTTTATACGACATCTTCCTTGAGTCTGCATGATTCAAGGTGAATTGGTACTATGCATCGTTAACAGTAGAGCATCAAATCAGAGGTCTTCGTAGAGAAACAAGTTGATGGTGTCCAGTAATCGGGTCTTTCGTTGCAGGTGTTTATGTGGAGCAGCGGAGTGTGGAGAGTGTAGGTAGCACATTGACACTGCTCCCGCTTGTCACACACTTCGATCGGCTCATGGCTCTGGAATCCTGCTGCAAACATGGAGATTGTATGGCACTCGGGAGGGAAAGCACCGAGGAAACGGACGGCTGCAGCATGCTCCACTTGTCGGTCACGCAAGAAACGATGTTACCATTTTGAGGACCGCGGATATCGAAGGAAGGAGCGAACTTGCGGAATAGGAAGTCGAGTGCAAGAGCCCTACCTATATACTGACAGCGGCGATTCGATCCCAAGCCCCGGTCGCGTGAGCGAATACAACCCTGAATCCGTCCTCGCAGCTCTATCAGAAGATGCTGAGCCAAGATCAAGCGCCTTAACTCAGACAACACATGCGACATCATCTCAACCTACGCCACAAGCTATGGTACTCACTTCTTCCGCCGCATTCGAAGCACAGCGCCGACTGAAGTGGTACGAGCAACATAAGATCCGGACCACCACGCCGAGCCTATCCGAGTCGTATCGAAAATATCTCGAGGAAGAAGGAGCTTTCACATCACTACCTAAAACCACAACGGACGCCCTCTTGCCCTTATACATTTCCACGTTAAATGATCTCACTCCCATTACGGATGGCGCTGCTGTCTTCCGCGACCACAGCAACGGACAAGCATCCATCTACTTAGTCCGGGCAATATGCCTTGTCGTCTGCAAAACAAAACACGCTGCTCCTTTCCTACAACTGACTGACTCCGGGCCTCTACTCAGACCTCTAGACTTTGCATCAAAGCTTCTAGCTGGACTAGATGCTGCCATTAAAGCAGACTTGGAACCTAATCGCATCGTCAAGATCCAGATCCTAGCACTGATGCACCTACATAACGATGGATTAGCCGGCGTGGACCGTGCCTCTAGTTACCTGTCACAGGCTATCTGCGAAGCGTGGTCAATGTGCATACACCTGAAGATATCTGGCAACCCTGACAACGACGAATGCAAGTATTTGTGGTGGTCACTGCGGAACTTTGACCGCCTTGGTAAACCCATCATGGCAGCAGCACCCTTCTTCATCGATGATGCAGATATTGGTGTTGAACGTATAATACCGAAGAGAGATGACTATCGCTCTCAAATCATGTCTGTCGCCCTTGCTCTCGGAGACCTCATGACTACTGCGACTAGAGCTTACAAAGCTGGCACCACAGCGGCGGTCGATAGTTGCTAGGATTTCCCTTCGCTGTCAGAAATTACGGGTGGGAGTAATTTCGATCAGTTCCACATGTCGCATCGAGGTAAGATACTTATCAATTTGGCTCTTCAATCAACTTAAAGCAGCAGTATATCTGGAGACATGGTATCATGTTGCCGCCATGCTATCCTGTCGCTATAGCGGACCCGACACCGAACAGTACAATAGGCGCCTCAAATCCGCGGATAGAGTTCTCGAGATAGTCTCTCGTGAAGGATGCGAAGGCCTTCCTCCGCTTCCGCTAGTTCCTTATGCCATGTCCATGTCCACAACGGTCATCTACCGCGCTTTGCACGATCGTGTAAGAGACATTGGCAAAGCAAGAGAGGACCTTCGCCAATGCTGCGACGCCCTCGATGACCTCAGTGAGCGATGGACTAGTGTGAGAGGCGTGGCCAAGCTTGCAAAGCGGCTTTGCAGACTGATAAGCGATGGTGCACACGATAGCTTGCGAGACGCGCATCGAGGTGGTACTACCATATCCAACAGCACAGTCTCAACTCTGGCCATACCCGCCAACACTGATGCTGTCACGGACCAGATAGGAGTTCTATATAGCGATGAGGCTTTCCAAAGGTATCTCACCGACATCTGGCCAAGCTTCGATGCATCGTACTCTCAGTTAGATTGGGCATTTCAGGACTATGGCTTGGACATGGAATTCCCCAGTTCGTACGATGACTTGTAATCTTGATAGGTTCAAAATTCGACAAAAGACTCGTCGACAGCATAGTCGGAATGAGAACTCCAAAGTATTGCATAAGAAACTCATAAATTCGTTGTGCAATCAACCTACTCAAAGAGCCTGACCAACCGGTCTATTGCCTAAAAACTCGCCATTCTGCGCATGCTCCACGCGAGGTGGACTATACGCAACATACTCTTGTTGCTGAACCCGTCCTTGTCCCTGTGTATTACTGCCTACATCGCCCAAGTTTAACCCATCTCTCTTCCCCGCATCCAACTCGCTGGGCGGCGGCATCTCTCTGCCGTCGATTTCCCAGACGTTGGCACTGGTCGGCATCTCGTTGCTTTCTGGTATCTTTGAATCGATATATTGGTGTTGTTGTGCTGGTTTCTCGTCGGAGTATCTGGGTGCTGGGGTAGAGCTAGATAGAGAGTGACGTGCAGCGACGGCGCCGGCACCGGCTCCCATTGCTGCTGTGCCTCCAAAGGTTGATGTTGATGCCCATGGTGCCTGGCTTCCAGACTCCATAGGGGATACGGGAGACATCATTGTTGTTGGTTGTGTTGAAGACCTGTCGGTTTGCGTAGGAAGGGTAGTAGTGGTAGAATACGTGTTTGGGTGCGGAATATGGGTGTATGCGCTGTTCGTTGGTGGGGAGTGGTCAGACGAAGAAGATGCTGCTGGGCTGGCCTCTTTGTCGTTCAAAACCGCGCTTCTGGATTTCTTCTTCCGGTGACGGAGGAGAAGGAGGACGAATATGCCAATTAGGGCCAGAGCTGCGACCCCTCCTACTACCACGCCAGCGATTAGACCTGTTGAGGGACCGGAACTTGAATCTGAGGATGATGCGCCTGCGGCAGCTGCACTCGACGACGTTGGCTCTTCCGATGCGGTGCTTAAAGCTGCGCCCGCAGTTGACGATGCCTCTGTTGTTGTCGGTCCGGTGCTCCTCGCTGTACTGCTTGCCTCCTCTGTTGCACTCGTTGCCGTGATTTCAGCCGCAATGCTCGTAGGATTCGCAGGTGTTGGTAAAGCATTCACCACACTGCCCGCTACGCTCTCAATGACAGCTGTAGGCACCGTAACGCCATTGCTCGACAGCACTGAGGAGACATCGCCAACAATGCTGGACAACAGGTCGCCAATCTGCCTCCGTTGGCGTTGATGGTTCCTCCGTACTTCCTCCGCGCCAATGCTACCTGCCGCAAGACAATACTCGCTCGTATAACTCTCGGCGATCGAACGATCCGGGTGCGATATTGGATGCGACGCGTGGTTGTCGAAGCATGAGACGCGCCATAGGTACTGTTCGCACAGGCACGTATAGTCGGGAATCGGGGTGGTATTGCAGGGAAAGTAGCCCTTAACGGCGGATATGCAGGAAGTTATTGCACTAGATTGGTCAATGTCAGTAAACTTCGCTCCTGTTGACCAATTCGCGGTTGAGAATGCATAATTACATCTGTTCATGGTTCGCGCCCTGACCAGCCGAAACAATGGGCCATCGCAACGCCGGCACAAGCTTGAGCAGGACACCAAGCATCGTCAGAAGCGTGGTTGACGGATGAACGGACCCGGTTGAAGCGACAGCACCATCAGCGCTTTAACGTACTAGCCAGACCTACTTTCATCAGGCTTGCGAAGTGGCGGTAACAGGGCGTTCCATTCGTTGATCCTGCACCGGCAGAAGCGGGGACACCGACCCATCTATGCAATGCTCTGTTCCGAGCACCCGTCTCGCGATAGGAAACCTGTTGGCCATCGATGATGTAGGTGTGGAGGTGCGGCTTACCTGTGGCTGGGTAAACCAGGGGATCCGTGAGTTTTAACTGGTGGGGAGAACTTTAGCCTCGTGCGCTAACGGGCTGCCCTGATGAAATCGCAACGTGGAGACCATAAGTTTGGGCATGATCACCGTTTGTGAGACGAGAACGCGTCGAGCTAGGATAATTGACGTGCGCAATAGTGCTACGAGCGTCGATGCACCGCCACACCTGTAGTGTTCTGGGCCCGTGTACTCTGTATAGAATGTGGATTTGTGATGCTTGGGGTATGGTAGAAAGTGAACTGCCGACTCCAGAATGATGCTCCGCTGAAAAGAAATGGGTATTGAAGCACTGCCACAACCGTCCTCCAGGCCCTGGAAGTGTCCATTGAGAGACATTCAATAGAATCTTACTTCCCGTTGGTACCATCACCGTGACCTTCCAACCGGTTTACCAACCTCTTGACGCCACTCCACTCCTCGCTACGTGTCTGGACACCTCCAAGATCATCGCCCACTTCGAAGATGGTGACGACGCCGTCCATGCCTCCCACTGCAACTCTGCGCCCTTCGTTCCTCTCCCATGCCAACTTGTTCAGACTCCTGTTCATGTAGCCAAGACCAGTTGGCATGTTCGTAAACGCGCCACGCTTACCGTCACTGGGCTTGACCGATTGAACAGGAACCTCGACATCTACGTTGATATCCCAGACTTCGAGACTTCCCGCTCCGTCGACAAGCGCGAAGACGGAGGGTTTGACAGGCGACCATCGAACGTCATAAACGAGATCTTCGCGTGCAATGTCGAGAACGGGTGTTACTTGTTGCGTTGCACCAGGAAGTGTCGGGTTGGTAGCGCCTGTAGCGGCCGGCGGGCGGACCTTCCAAAGCTTGACGCTCCAGTCGACACTCGACGAGAGAACAAGGTCCCCTAGATCGATCTGACCCTTGGCGGGATGGAAGTCTAGACTCATAACGGGCGCAGCATGGCCAGCGTACTTTACGCGGCCGTCTACACCTGCTTTCGCACCGGCTCGGTCATAGCGATGGCATGGGTAAATGGTACCCTCTTCTGTGCCTGCGAGGAAGTAAGTTGGATCCGATTGCGGGAAGGCTATGCTGGTCACTGCCATATCGTCTGTCTTGGCTGGCGGTGGTGATGTCAATTCAAGGAACTCTTGGGGTTGTGAAAGCATGTCAACAGTCCATCCACACACAACACCATCCGTCGAACACGAGATGATGTTGTTTGCGTTCTGCGTTCCGACAATGTCTAACGAGTAGACGGGATGTGTGTGACCCGAGCCAGTGAGCGGTGTCTTCTGCACTGGTGCTGACTTCGCGCGAGTGTCCCATAGCAGCACTTGCCCTGAGTAGGCGCCCCCAACGATGAGATTTGGGTGAAACGGGGAGAACTTGGCGGTAAGGATATCGGACTGCGCATGGAAGATGTACTCGGGTCGATCGTGCATGTGCAGGTTCCATACTTGTACGAGACCGTCAGGATCGTGTGGAGCGGACGGGTTCTTGGTGTACGAGGCAAGGACGAGTTCTGGGAACTGTGAAGCATGTCAGTGTCACAATCGCCAGACGTCACTGCACTCCATACCTTTGTTGAGAAGCCCAGATCTGAAATCATCCTCTTCTTGCTCCAACGCTCATCCCAGAACTGTGCAATCTCCTTGATGCGGCGACCCTTCTTGCCTCCACTTGAACCGTAACCCTCATCGTCATCGTCGACGTCTACACCACCATTTGCGTAGTCTGCCAAAATGTCGTAGCCAAGTTGTTGGTCAAGCGCTCGCTCCAGCACTTTCGTGCTGCGCTCGACGAAGCCGATGAACTCCTCCGAGTTCTCGACAGCCGTCAATTCTTCATTTGTGAGGGTCTTGAACGGGAAGTTCTCTTCTGACCCTGGTTGTTGTGCACCCTCTTCGGGCGCTTGCTGCAGGACCTTGAGCTCCTCCTCGATTTCCTTGCGCAGCTGCGCTCGGATCTCCTCGTCCCTCTCCTTCTGTCTCCGGCTCAGCCTCTTGCTCTTGGGTGACCGCGTAGGGCTCTCGTCGCGCTCCGTGTCGCTTCCCCCAATGCCTCGGTCTTTCGACGGGGTCCACTCTATGCTTGCTTGTACACCTTTGCTGTATGTGATGATCTCCTTCTCCTTCTTGACCTCGTTGGTGACCTGGCCGTCGGCCTCGTAGACTGTCGCTAGCGGAGCAAGCGAGAGAGTCTGCATCTCTCGGTCAACCATGCCAGTAAGGGATGGGAAGCCCGTGGATCCTTCATTGTCGCTGCTCAGTTGGCCTGCGCTGACTACCGATGTCGGGCGGGTTGGTCGTCCTGCGCCTGCCGGGGAGCCAGGCTGTGTAGAACCGGGTCTACTCTCCCCAAGGATGCTATTGATGAGGTTGGTGACGTCGGTTCTGCGGTCAAGGTCTTCGCTGCGTCGTGGTGTTGGCGAGAGAACCTGGAATGTTAGTCAGTCACTGATTAGATGCAATTGGATATGTAGCCTACTTCTCCTAGAGGACTACCAGTTGCAGATTGCCTGCTGGCTGACTCGGCCTTCCTCAGTTCTCGCTGGCGCTTGAGCTCGGCCAACTTGGCCTTCTTTGCGAGAATCTCATCGCGCCGCTGCTGCATTGTCGACTCCATGGCGGAGGCGTGCGAGGTGGGATGCTTGGTCGGGTATGTGTCGGCGCTGTGGTAGAAGACCTGAGCTGCGTCGTGTGTCCAGGGGCTGTTTCCTCCCCGCCGTCAACTATCCACAGACAAAGGCAGGTGCAATGTACACAAAGGCAGGCGCGTCGGGTGATGCTGTCGCGCCAAGCGGTGGTGGTTCAGGGACGCACTAGCTCGCAGCCAGCGATCCCGACCAAATCTTGCGCCAGCCAACCTCAACTTTCACAGCTCAACGCCCAACATCTCGCATCCGCCCCGACGCCCTCGTCCCGACTCTCCGGATCCCCTGCAGCGGTGCCTTTTCATCGCTCGTCCGGAATACCTGCCATTGGACATATACGAGCTCGATAACGCCTATCGCAAGTCCTCGCACGACCCTCACCATGTCCACTTCCGTCGGTGTCAACGTACGCTCTGCCCCTCGAAGCGCTTGCCAAGGTCTCTAGCACGACCGTTTGGGCCTTCCGCTAGCTCTAGAGATGGAACAACCAGGCTAATAGTGGTATTTACAGGTCCTCCGATGGTCCGCCCTCGGATTCGGCGTCTTCTACGGTGCCTACCACCAGCTCTCATTATCCGCCGCCGATAGGGCAAAGGCCGCACAGAAGGACTGGGAGCACAAGGAGTCGTTGATCAGGCAAGCAAAGCAACAATGGGCACGGGACCACCCCTCAGAACAGCCAAAGTCATCAGGCGGTACGTCAGACCGACGACACATGTCAAAATTCCCAACTTGGCCATGTGTATGATAGAGCGGAACATTTACTGACAACCAAACAGCCATCGCAGACCCGAAAGACCCCAACGCCGACCTCAACACACTCCTCGGCATAACCGACAAATAAGCGCACACCCAGAGTGATTCCGTTTCCTACGTTAGCATGGGCATAATGCGGCCGGATCCCATCGAGCCGAGAAGCGGCTGGGTGGGGAGAGCAGTCAATAGTGGTACGACATCTACGAGATACCAATCTCTTGTACTATGTACCTTTTGTACAACATAGACGTCGAGTTGGTCACGTTTTCAATATACATGCTTCAGTTCGATCCTTCAATGCTCGTTCATATCTGAACCCTGTGCAACCTCGTCGAAACTTGGCGTACAATAAAGCTGGTTTGCATGATCATACAAGGGCTGAGACTAATTCGGAAAATACACCATAAGCGGGGTTGTTGCAATCCACGTGTAGACGTAGAACAGGCACGGAATTCCTGGAGAACCAGTTTGCACAGAAGCCGGCATTGGTGATGATACGCCTTGAGCTATAGAAGTCATTGTTGTCACTGCACATTCAAGACATTGCCTACGCCTCAAAATCATGATTGTTGCCAATGATATATTCTATACATGTATCATCTCCACCCCCGACCCGCCATGGGCAGGTACTATGCTACACAGGACATCAAAACGCGCAGAAAAGATGAAAAGCGGAGCCGCGGAAAACGCCCTGCAACCCTTGGAAAACAGCAGGGCAACAGAAGAGTAGAAATGAAAAGCGCAGAGGAGCGGCCAAGGACAATATTAACAGACGGCGGCCAGCCTCCATAACGCTTTGTCAACCTTGGCCCCAGCCCGACCGTTTGCCACGACCATCCTACGACGCCAGTCGGAAGAAGGGCCAAGGTCGTATAATCGCACATTTTCAAAACCTACAAGGAACCCGTGACGATTCGTTTCATTATCCAAACACCTATCTCTTACAATACCTCGCCCACAATCTTGGCTGCCTCCTTGTATGTCTTGAGCAGCTTCTCGCACTTCTCGCGCTCGGCCTTGATTGTGTCGTCCTCGTACAGGAGCTCCTGGAAGAGATCCTCCTTGTACAGCGTTGACACGAGCCTATTTTGTACCACGTCCTTGGAGTGGTTGACGAGAAGATGCATAATCGCCTTGGGTACCTGGTCGGCGACGGTTTCCCGGACGATGTTGAAGTACGATGAGATGAGGCGGCGGATGAGCTCGGTCTCAAGGGCCTCGCGTTCCGTAAGCGCAGGTGCTTGCTCGGGGTTTGATGGCTGTTGGACATTAGCATACAGTCAGGGCAACATGTGTTGGAGAAACTTACAAAGCCGCCTTCGAAGTTGTCTCCTCCCATACTTGGACTTCGGGGAGGGGCACTCATGGCAGCGCTCAATGGCGCGTCATAGTCATCGGTGTCTGGTGGCATCATGGCCAATACATGAGCAGGCTGCTTGTTGTCGCCTCTCCGGATGCTCTGCGCAAAGCTGGGCTCGCTGTTTTGGCTGACGTGGCGGCTACCAGGCCTGTTGTCAAGCGCTGCTTGTGCTGCTTGTTGTGGGTTGGCGTATGCGTTGTTGCTATCTTTGCTGAAGAAGTAGTTCAGGAAGCTGTCGCGTGCAGTACCAGGAGGTGACCGGTTGCGATTGTTGAGCGCGGCCGTGGTGCTCTGCGAGCCGTTCATCATCCGCCCGACGGCAGGCGACATGCTGCGGCTGGTTTGTGACTGGTGTTTCCGAAGAGGGAGAGCTTTGAGAGTTCCACCCTCGCCACCTTCGCCCTCTTCGGCTTCTTCGCCATTAGCACCGTTCTGAAGTTCCTTCATCCTCCTCTGTTCCCGCCTCTTCTTCTCGGCCTCCATGGCAATCTTCTTTTCCCGCTGCTCCTTGTCGTTGATAACAGATGACATGGCGGCAGCAGCTCCGAGGAAGTTGGGGTGGTTTGTGTTGATGTATGCCCTTTGGATATCGATGAGAGAAGCGACGTAACCTGAGCAAGGGCCAAGTTGCTCTCGCAGAAGGTCAGAGACGACCTCAATGAGCTTTCCTTGTAGCCTGGGGTACCTCGTCAATTCGGTAGAGCCGCAAGTGTGGCAGATCTTGATGAGTTCCTCGTATACAAGCTCCACGCAACGCTGACTGGGTATTTCCAAAAGCTTGATTTGAGGCTTTACGAGAAGGTCAAAAGCCAGCTCGGGTACGAACAGACTAGGCCTTGGACCAGTCGAGTTACGGATAGCCGTCCGGATGTCCAACACAGAGAGGTTCTGGGTTGGGTCCACCTGCTCAAGGGAGTTACCGAAGACGGAGTTGAAGATGTAGTAGATGCGGGCACCACCGCACAACTCCTTGGTAGAGATCTCGGTGGAAGTACCGTCAATGGATGAGATGAAGGATGAGGCAAAGCGAGTCATGAGCTGCAGGATGAGCGAGCCGCGGTGCTCCTTTCCAGTGAAAGCGACGTCGCCGTAGCTCGCAAGCTCTTGTTGTGTCTGGCCCATGAGCGTGTTGAGGCGTGCCTTGATGTCTGGTAACCGGTCGCGAATGTGGGCCATGAGGGTCTGGTTGAGGCTCTTCGCAAGCAGCTGGGTACCGCATCGGTTGGCCATATTCCGGTAGGCAGGGTGGTGTCGGAAGAAGTCCCGCTCGGCTTGCAGGGCATCAGAGAGCGACTTGTTGCCCTGGATGTCTTGTTGTGACCGGTTGACAATACCAATGAAGCCGAGCTTGAGAGGGTAGACGCGGCCAGAGAGAATATCCATGGCGTTTGTACCGTGATCCATAAGATCCAGCTTTGTGAGGACACCGATGGTCCTCTTGCCCATGGGGTCGACATGGCGGGCCAGCTTCAAAGCTTCCGAGTTGACGAGATCGACGTTGGCGGGGGAGACGGCAAGGATGACACTGTTGGGCTTCGCAATGTACTCAGTGATGAGGTTTCGCGTCTGCTTCTCGATATCGGAGGGCTGATCGCCAATGGGCACCTGTGGGAGTTAGCTCCGGGTCCTGGCAGAAAAAAGTTGCCTGACTAACCTTTGTCAGACCAGGCAAGTCGACGAGCGTCAAGCTGAGGACGTGCGGGGAGTAGATCTTCAGGTTGATGGGCTGCCTGTTGATGCCCTTGTTGTTTCCTGCTATCCTCGACGTCTCGTTCTCGATCTCGCGTTTGACGTCGGCAAAGTCGTAGAAGCGCTGGCCCGGGATGTGGAGAAACTCTCCCCATTCTTGCTGGCCGGCTACACTGGCGGGTGTGTGTGGTACGTGGACCTCATCATCGTCGTCTTCGTCGCGTTCGCTCGGGAGGTTGATGAGCTGGAGGATGAGCGGCCGGCGTGTGACGATACCGCTGCCACGGGGAAGGAAGTCCTTGCCGACGATGTTCTCGAGTACCGACGACTTTCCGGATGATTGTGATCCCACGACGACCTGAGGCAGTTAGCAGGATTCCTGATAGATTGTGCAGAGCTGCGTAGAATGTGCTCTGCGCTCACCGCATTCTCTTCTCGGGCTGGGGCGCACATACAATCTGGGGTAGATCTAGGGAATCATTTCCAATTGTGTTGAAGACCAGATCCTGCAGCCTGTTGACAATGTTGAGGAGCTCCTCGCCCAGCGACGCCATTGCGCTGGTGGTTATGTGCGGTTTCTCTGCTCCTTAAGGGTCCGGTTGTTGGTAGAACAGCCAAACAACACGGCGGAATCGTGTGTGAGCCCGATGTCGTCCTGCGGCGTGGAGATAGTGTTGCACGGTGCAGATGCGGGATCGGCGAAGTGATCGTGGCTGATGGCGGCTTCGTCGGGTCAGAGGCTCGTGATGGAGTGCCTTTGCTGCAGCTCCGTCGTCACTTCGCTTGAAAGTTCCAAGGTTTGATGATGGTGCACGTGACGGCCAGCATGGCAATCCACCTGGCAGCCACCCCACATTCAACATTCACATGTCTCCTTAATCTTAGGTCATATTGTTCATTCCTTTCGCATAAAGGAGGCAACACCCTCGGCCATGTGGCCACGCGCACCCGTGTTGTTAAAGCAAGCACACGGCTGCTGAAACCTCCTCTTCTGCTGGTCGCGAGCCCTGCGAACGCCACCACACGCGAGGCAGCATGCGGCTCGGCTCCAAGGCCGGACATGGTGTACAGGCTGCAGCAAACCGTATGTAGAGTGTGCACACGAGCAAATGGGTAACAGGACAAGACTTTTCCACCACATGAGCAGCATCAGCAGTGCCTGTGATGCACGACCCGTGGTCAGCATTGGATATGGACAACATAAGACTGGCTGGCTTCGCAACACAGCTGGCGCACGAGTCGCCTAGGATTTCTCGAGGATATGTGGATTACACTCCCCTAGTCCGGCCACGTAGTATCGCATTACCTCTCTGGTCGCTGAGAAAGTACCATGGACACGCTGGCGTACGCTGGCTCGCGCTCGGGTATTGTCGGACCCCGGGATTTCCCTTGTACTAGGCGACGGCTATCTATCAAGCCCTCCAGCCTTATCTCGCTGCGAGACGCGGCCAGACGCGACAACACCAAATTATCAAAGAAGATCTCCAGCTCCTATCTCCGCATCTTGGGGAATGCACTGTGATCGTCAGGTCGCTTCGACGTACTCTACTGCTAATTGGGAAAGGCTCATGTAGCCTCCAAGTCCCTGCGGAAGTCCGTCTCCGCATAAGCTGATAGGGTCTACACTGCTATGACTGATTCATTGTCTTACGACCAAGCTTCCTCCCGAGGGAAGCCTATCATTGTGATAAGCACTGTTATCATATTCACCGCAAACAAACCTTGGAACGCAGTAGGAGCGTTCGCACACCGACTACAAAGGTAGCGTGCCTTCTTCTCGTTTGTTCTCCCCCTTCCTGATCATCCTCACACCTCCACACCAACTTTCAGCCCTAAATCTATCCTGGGTTTCTGCCGCTTTCAGCTTTCGCCTACCTCGCTCTCATCATCTCCGACGCCTCCATGGCCCCGGAGTCACTCACACTTACTACCACCGAAGAACAGCAGAACGACGTTACAGTGGGGACTATCACTTGCACTGCACCTATCCCGTTTGGAGGGGATGAACAATGGCTTTACCTACCCGCAACCAAGAAGTTCGATCTGTCTCGCGGTTCACAGCAGAAGATGGTCTTCGAGTGCGATGAGGAAGATCGCAACCACACCGGCTTCATGATCGACCCTGGCAACTCGGTTCTGATTGTTGTCGATATGCAAAACTACTTTGTTCACCCACTCTATCGGGATCACGCCGCAGGCATCGCCGCTATCGAGCCGACTCTGAAAGTCATCGAGAGATGCCGTAAAGAGGGCATCCAAATCGCCTGGCTGAACTGGGGAATCAGCGACCATGACTTGAAAAAGATGGCACCTGCTATCCAGCGAGGCTTCAGCAAGACTCTGGGATGGCACGTCGGACTTGGCGCACAGCTACCCGATGGTCAGGGAAGGTGCCTGTTCAAGCGGACCTGGAACGCCGAACTTTACGATCCATTCAAGGCAGTCGCTCAGCCTGGCGACTTATTCTTCGACAAGACGCGCATGTCGGGACTTTGGTCTGAAAAGGAGCCTCTTCACGAGTATCTCCGCGCATCTGGCAAGCAAACACTACTTTTCGCCGGTGTCAACACGGACCAATGTGTTTTTGGCACCGTGTCAGACGCCTACTCTTATGGATGGGATTGTGTCCTGCTTCGCGACTGCACAGGCACCATGACAGGCCGAGGAGCTCAGGAGCTTGCCGAGTATCAAGTCTCGCAGAACATGGGTTTTGTGATGGACAGCAGTGCATTCTGCGAGGCACAGATTTGTGAACATTTTGAGGGTTGCTGATTCAGCGACACATGTCTTCTACGTTGGCGGTTTCCTGTCTTTTTCTTTGTTTTTGAGCGTGCTATCCGAATACCCGTAGAGCTACACCAGCCTAGCAGAAATACAATCTAAATATGACATCTGTATGACTCGCGCTATCCGAGGGTTGCAAGATCGACGTTGCCCAATCATGTTGTAGCTTCCCCGAACGTTTGTGGATCTGCATAAGTTGAGGTACGAATGACGCACGACCAGGTTAGGTGGAGACTCCTCCCCATAAGGGCCTACCTCACGCGATAACGTTCCTGAGGTCATCTCAGCGCTCTGGTGCACACATCCCGGACAACGACGAGGCTTGAAGCTATTTTGACACTGAAAGATCATCCCCAAATCGACAAGCCGCTATTTCGCCAGCACGATGTTTTCCCAAGTCTCGATTGGGCTGACGTGCCTGCTGCCGCTCTGCGCCGTTGCGCTACCAACTGAGCAGAGGCCATTGATACTCAACGGCCCGAAGAACGTTCAGGCTGTTCGGACCAAGTAAGGAATTTCATCAAAACTACGAGCACCGTACTAAAACTCCACAGACTTCAACACGCCGAGATCATTCCCACTGTCATTGATGACTTCCTGCCTAGTCTCACAGTGTCCGTTCTCTGGTCAGATGCCAAGGCCAAACTTGGCAACACCATCGAGCCAGACTATCTGGGAGAACAACCCACCATTGTTCTGCATGATGACACAAGCCCGGACGGAATGCACAGTATCTCCGACATGAGCTACGTCGTCACACTCACCGACCCCGACGCGCCATCTCGCGATAATCCAGCATGGTCAGAAATGTGTCATTGGATTGCGGCAAACGTCACCACAGCGCCGAACACGTTCTCGATCCTACCACTACCAGAGTTTGGTCTTACGGAAGAGACCAAGTCAACAGACGGCGGTCCGGAAGACGTGATGGAGTACAAGCCTCCTGGCCCACCACCAAAGACAGGCAAGCATCGCTACGTGTTCCTCGTCTTTGCGCCAAAGAACGGAACGACTGAGCCGCTCCATGTGAGTAAGCCAGAGGATCGCCAGCATTGGGGTACTGGGAAGGAGGGTGGTGGTGTGCGAGAGTGGGCTGAGCACAATGGCCTCATGCCTGTTGCTGCCAACTTCATCTACTCGCAAAATGATAAGCAGTAGATACACATCAGCCTGTTCATTGTGTGCATGGAATGCCGAGGGCACATGCATATCTAATGGCTGTTTTTCTTTTCGAAATCTCTCTGCAAACGGCGGAGGCGTACTGTCAGTAGCGTACACATAGCATTGATACCAATAATCTCGTAACGAATGCACGTAATCAGGCTCTCTTCAGAGCGAGCGCTCTCATCGTATCATCCCATCGTTCCTCGTGCCGTGCGTCGAACGAGTAGCCCTACGCCGCCCCGATCGCGAATTTTGTGGGGCAACAGCTCCCGGGCCGAGCTGGTTGCGCGCACCCCGCGCGCGTCTTCAGCTACTACCAACAACCCGCAACCACAGCTTCCGGCAACTTGTCTCTGTGCCGTCCATGCATTGCAGTATCGCGCCACTTAGGTTTCCGGTCAAGACTCAGCAGCCGTCGACTGCATCTCTGATTATCCGGACGAGGGTGTGATGACTGAAAGCGCTTGTATCAACCGGCTACGCAACCAATACCAGCACCGCGAACAGAGGCCTGCGCGTCCGAGGCGAATCAATACGAAGATAATCTGAGCCTCACAATCTCTCTACACCCCTCGTTCAAATCTGCGTATCGACGCGCCTGGCCGGTCGACGACAATGAAGTCTATACCACGGGGAAAAACATGCGATGCGACGTCGTCTTCGCACGTTCACTGCGATGATTACACCTTCGTCGAGTCCTTCTCGTGGTAGATTTCAACAAGATTCCGAGCCTCACTTCCTGATGAGCGACATTCCATAAGCGATCGAGATTGCGGCGATGACGGTCGGGCTCTGACCGATTTGATATGAGGCTCAACACCGACAAATCACGACGAGATTACTGAGGTGATCCTCGTTCGCACCGTGACGGAAAACATGCACTGCATTGCCCCACAATGCATTTTCACCGTGCGAACAGTATGCGCGGCCCACTGGACGGCGCCGTGGACGATCGTTGGTCGGCTGCATACAGCAATCACAAGGGTCAGAGTAAACGTCGTCTGGCTCCTATCAGCGGCACACAGCGCCCTTCAATGGTCAGTAAGCAGTGATGATCGAACGAAACAGGATGCTGCAAGACCTATGCCACCCCTGTACCGCTCAGCTCTTGCGAACCCGGGACGGCTATGCATACGCGCTCGTCAAATCATCTAGGCGCTTCGGCTTGCGATCATACGCCCATCGTGATACAAGTCAGGGTGTTGATGTGCCATTGTGGTACACCAATCTTACATACATACAGGGCTGAGCATCCCGAACAAGTGAAGCCAGTCAGTATGTTTTCTCACCGGTGAACGCCATTCCAAAGCCGCCATAGCTGTGCTCTGCATGCTACCAGTAAGTGATATGGATGTCAACGTGCTTGGCAAAGGCCAAGGGCACGATCGCATCACCATTGGACTCTATGCCCGGTTGACATTTGTTTCGACCCTCTGCTGTCCGACTTGGAGGCTGCATAGTGCTACCTATTTAAATGGCGTTGATGGCCCTGTGCCATGATCACAAGCCAGTCATCCACTGCGACGACTGACCGGTGCTACAGCTTTTGAAATTTACTGCATTACTTCGTTGTACACTTCTGCACTGCCTTCCGCACTGCTCTAGGGCTGCGTCTCACTACGTCACTTCATTCCGACGCGACGACCAATCAATGATAAAGCGCCAAGATCAGCCATGCCCGCCGCAGAACAACACTCTTTGCCTCTCCGATCACAGCAGGATCCCAACGACGTTGAGCCAATATCCCCTGGCTGGGACGACGACATGGCACCAAACCAGCAGCCAGGTCTTTACGATGCGATTTACGAAAAGCTAGTCCGCAGCGAATTTTCACGGGCGAAGTTCCTTCCTCAGGACGACTTTGACGAATTGCTGACCGAGGAGGCGATCAAAGAGGAACTGGACAAATTTGCTCCTGGCTGTGCTCGCCGATCACTGATTGAGTACATTTCGAAGTACGCCAGGAAGACATTTGCCATATTAGTGATCCAAGCCAAAGTTCAGAAGGCTGTTCACCTTGAGACATCGACCTTCAAAGATGAATACCTCCCTATCGCCAACGAAGATTCATGTCTCACTTCCCTCAGCGGCGTTTCAAAAGATTTGCCCGGCTGGCGGTGGTTTCGCAGTTGGACAAAGCAGGAGAAGAACGATTTCTGTGACCAGCAATGGCTTTACCTGGCCCCGGTCTTCGGGGATGATAGCAAGATGGAAGAGTTACATCCAGACTGCCGACTGCCCTTTCTCACAAGTCAGTCCAAAGGTGAGGGGGGCAGTTTCAGCTTTCTGCACAAAGCTACCATACACCATGCTCATCATGCGGTCAACTCGGTGAGTATGTCCATCTTATGTTTCCAAATATTTCGCTAATCTCAACAGGATGATCTGATAATTGCAATCAAAGAGCTACGTGAAAAGGAAGCCGGCGCCGACCAAAGGGAACTCGATGCCCTGGCTCTCGCGCGGCAACTGGAACATCCACATATTGTGAGATTCGTCGGTGGTTTCAGGCAAAATTCCACAAGCTACCTGCTGTTCCAATGGGCAGAGGGAGGCAGCCTCCGGTCGTATTGGAACGACGAAGAGAATTGGTCTGCGGATGGGGATCTCATTAGCTGGACTATTGGACAGATCAAGGGGCTCGTTGGAGCGATTGGGTGCTGGCACGAAAACCCGAACAGCCAAGAGTTGAACGGGCGACATGGGGATCTCAAGCCGGAAAATATCCTGATGTCTTCCGCATTGCAGCGGGGAATCTTCCAAATCGCAGACCTAGGGCTGGCGAAGATACATTCACTGCCGACACACGCCCGAAACAAACCCTCATCAACTCCAAGGGGGACACTCCGATACAGACCACCTGAGGCCGACCCAAAGATCTCCAGATCTTATGACATGTGGGGTATGGGATGCATCATCCTGGAATGGATAATCTGGCTAGTCTACGGAAATGAAGGTCTCACCAAATTCTCGCAGCAGGCGTTCCCAGAAGACTTCGACGCATTCTGGTTGAGTGGGAGCGACGACCGTCCACTTCGCCCAGTAGTAGTATCCTGGATGAAGCACATGACTGATACATGTCTGGTGGACGGGGAGCAGTGTTACAGCATTGCTCTACGTAGACTTCTCATGTTTGTGAGAGAAAGACTTCTGGTGCCGGATGCAACAGACCGCGACATAGGCGACACATCTCAGCAGCCCGTCGGTGACGACAGAGTACCCATATACGTCACGCCTGCTTCAGATGTTACGCTGGTATCCTCCATTTCAGGTAGAGCAAGGAGCAAGGAGTCGTGTATCGAGCTTGAGAAGATTAGCTCGATACCTCTTGACATCCCAAACTATATGCATAACCCGAAGATCGACATGAGAGGGCCCATCGGCCGACTTCCGATTATATCGAACAAGTTGTTGATGCCTTCCTCGACATCCAACAGTCGCCTAGAGGTGAATGGCTCCCTTGGAAATCGATGAGCAAGTTTCTGATGTCATATCATCAGCAGAATCCGCGTGATCTGATCCGTTTCGATCATCAGCGACAGCAGAACGGCGGGGTAGCCAACACAAAGAATCCTTACGCAATCCCCGAGCCATTGGATGCATGGACAACACACCTCGACAACCTCTTCGCGAAGACCGTCTTCGGAATTCTGGAAAAGAACGAAATCTTCAAGCTCGCGCCAGCATATCCGATTTTGACATCATTGTGTCAGCACTGCTCGAGCACTGAAACAGGCCTCTTCTCTAGAGGCTCTTTCTTGGTACTGTACGAGAAAACCAAAGCATCTCAGTCGATCTGTTCTCTCTGTGCTATCATATTTCAGAAAATGAGCAATACGACAGGAGACAAGAAACCCAGAATGATGCTGCGAGAAGGTTCATCCTTGACCACTGCAAGAGGAGATCCCCCTCTTCTCTCTCTGGTAGTAGGGCCCAGCCCAGGTAGGTGACGCGATTCATCTTGTGAGAGATGATATTAACTGCGCAAACAGGCTCTAACCATTTCCCGGACACGTATCAGCGAGGATTTCCGATTCTACCGACCCCTGGAAGTTCTGTTCAGGTTAAACTTCTGAAGAGATGGATTAAATGGTGTGATCTACATCACGAGTGTAAGCCCACAGAGGTAGTCATGCCTCGCAGACTGGTCGATGTATACCCAAGAGGTGACTGCGACAATCGTGATCGCAGCACGTCAAATTCACTTCGTCTGGACTGCAACATAGTTAGGGATAACAACAGATATGTCGCTTTAACGCATCGATGGGGTGATCCTGCACTGCGCGAAAGTTTACATTTCTTAAGTCGTGCAACACTCGAGCGATGGCAGAAACACCTTGATCTAAGGATGCTACCGCAGACCTTCAAAGACGCAGTATTGATTACCAGGAGCCTCGGTCTTCGGTACTTGTGGGTTGATGCACTCTGCATAGTTCAAGATGATGAAAGGGATTTGCAAGCGGAAATCAGGATGATGGAAGATGTCTTCAGATGTGCGTATGTTACACTATCGGCAACATGTGCGACTGGGAGCCATGATGGCTTCCTAAAAACGGACCGTGATGTGAGAAATCACTATCCTCTTTCTTATACCAATTACTCGGGTAAACTAGACATGATCTATCTATGCGACCCGATCGATAATTTCAAACACGACGTAGAGCAATCCGCTTTGAGTAGAAGAGGATGGGTCTTTCAAGAACGCGCGCTATCTCGGCGTATCATTCACTTCACGAAAGCTCAGACCTACTGGGAATGTGGGGCGGGCATCAGGTGTGAAACCCTAACGACGCTGTACAAGTAAGTGACACCAAGTCCATGTTACCACAGTAAAACTTACCATCACATCAGCCATCAAACCTCTTTTCTCTCCGACCCTCAGTTCCCTGACGCTATGTTGAAACGATACAAAGGCATGCGCATCGCGTTCTTTGAAGAGATTTACGAAAAGTACTCGCAACTTGATTTCACACATTACACAGACAGGCCATCAGGCATGGCTGGAATTGAAACACGATTCGCGAGATTGTTCGGCAGAGCACGGTACGGCATCCTCGATCATCCCGATGAACCCAGTTATCTACGTCGCAGTCTTCTTTGGCGACGCGCAGATATGAAGAAAGAGCTGACCAAGATCGAATATCCACCTGAGCGGCAGGTGTTTTCATGGTCGTGGATGGCGGTAATGGGCCCTATATGCTTCATGGAAATTCCCTTCGGTGTTGTTCACTGGACCGAAAAGGTTGGCTCACCTTTCAACGAACATGAATACATGGGTGAAGCTCCTGGGGCACTTCGTGGCGACGCAAGGAAGTTTCTCAGGGAGCATGATGACTGTCTTTTCTTCGATCGCAGCACAGACGGAGACACATATGGCAAGCTTCAGTGTGTGGTCTTGGGAACGCAATATAAGTCGAATAGTCGCCTGGTGACTCATTATGGTCTAATAGTCGCTACTGCAGGAGATGGTGGTAGTTTCTTTGAGCGAGTAGGAGTCGCTACGTTTGAACGAGATCAGACATGGATGGATCAAGAAACTCCCCAGTGGATACGTATTATGTAGAGTAGATCAAGCTTGACACTAATCTAGTCTCCTGGAAACATGGTCTACTTTTGATTATGACAAGTGGTCGTCTCAGTCCCGTCGCCCGAGCGCTTCAAAACTGCTAGTGGAAAAACCATCTGGATCTGTGGATTCGACATCATGGGCCTCTTCCATATGCAACGCCACCAGTTGAATCGCTTCGGTGTGAAAGACATTCAAGAATACCGCGGTTATGATAAACGGTTCGGCATGTTGAAGTACTCGCTCGAACAAGTGTGGGAGGTCGCGAAGCGTACGCCTAAATGCCCGCTCGATCAAACGCCTGATGAGGCTGTCGATCGGTACCTCCTTAAGGTCCAGAAATGCGGAAATGGTGGAATTGGATCTCTTCGTATCGTCTGCGAGCACAAAGACTGTCAAGAGATGCGAACTGGTGGGCCCAGCGAGGCGGGGCAGAAGTTTTGGGTGGATATGTATAAGGATTTGTTTTAGAGCTATGAATTACAACAAGATTATGCTAAAGAAACTGAGAGCCTCCGATAAGGTGTTTCTTTAGGAAGCATGAGCTGCAACACTGTAGATTTAAAATCTAAAGGCATCCTTTAAGTCTCGGCATCTCGTTCATAGCACATATGAAGCCTGACCGAGGCCATTGTTTCTTTCCGTATTGTTTATCTTGTCTTCTTTGACATGATGCATGAACCCTCCCTGGTTGTCGCGTACTAGCCGAGCTGGGACTAAGACAGAAACACCGGAACTTTTCACGTAGCCTGACCAGCCCTTTGTAACCTCCTTTTGCAAATCTTACGCTCTTGATCATCGGAATGCTCGTGATAATCGCAGCCCTTCAAATCCGCATCCCACCCAATCTCGGTTGCTTCCGCGGCCCTTGAAGAATATCGCGCGATCATGCGAATCAGTAGAGTATGTGGCAGGTCCCTTCCGATCAATTCAGTTATTGCAGCCTCCACATCATCTGCCCCATTTCCTGTCACATCCCAGTGTCGACAGTGGAAATCCAAGAATAGTTTCAGTATGCTATGATCCGATGGTAAGTTCTCGTAAGCGTATTTCGTTGCGGTGAAACAAGTCGGCTCGCGAGGGCCACCGTCTTCGTCATAAAGCAATGTTTCTACTATGCAATTGTGAATAGCTTTGCGAAAGACAGGCACTAGAAATCTGTCACCGAACACTAGTGCCTTCGTATAAGCGGTCATCGGATCGTCGTCATCTTTGGTGTCTGGGGAACTCTCTGACATTTTCAGTGTGGCGTCGTTGTCTGGAATCTGTTGTGTATACAGCCAGTGGACAAATATGTCTACAGCAATAATATCGACATCTTCCAAAATGACGACTTTGTCCTCGGCCTCCTTCCATGGGCCGTTTAGGGCATTGTTGAAGTATTCCGAATGGTGTGTGAGGAGGGCTTTGTGCAAGTGGTAGCGCTGTTTCTGTGGGCCGATCTCGAGGACGACGAACCCATCCTTCGTAGCCGTACTGCGAGTCGTTAGTGGATCTCTACAGTATGCGTGTGTCAATCATAAGCTTACCTGATGGGTAGCCGGGTCTTGTATTTTGGAGGTTTCGTCTGCGTGGTGAGGTTCGTGTCGGTGGAAGCCATGTTTGATCTGGTTGGCAAGAGGAATATTGTCGCAGCTATTATGGCGCTGTTGATTCAGTATGTATGTAGAGTGGATAAGGTTAGAAGCAGGAAGGCGCGGCATTTAGAAGGCCACAATAGGAAAGTACGCTAGCGCGCTCACGGCAAGGTGAAGGCGAGAGGGCTCAGATGAGCAAATATACGCTTGTCAAGTCAAATGTGACAGAGAACGGTTGCAATTAGTTTTCAATACCCAGCAAACTCAAAGCCCCTTCACTAGCTCGCTACTTGAACTCAGAGCTTGCAGATCATATACAGCACCTTCCCCGTCATACCCTTCTGGATGTCGTCTACTACAACGCTTCCGCCCGGAACACTACCGCCCGCCACTTCCCTCGCAACGGATAATGCAGGAGTCTCCAGAAACTTATACGTAGTGCACTGCGACATTCTGAGCCTATCAATATATGTCTTGTCTACTAGGCAAACGAAACTTACATGGTAAAGAGGCATACTGCTGGCCACTGAACAGTCACCTTACGTACGGTTGCACCACTGTATATGTTAGAGGTTTCCCAAAGCCGCTGGTAGTTGCTGTCCGCTGGTAGTCGTGACTTACAGAGTTGTGGTGAGTAGCCGACACTCATGGGGAAGCAATGCGACGTCTTCGCACTTATCGTCCGTTGAGCAGATCTGAGCGTGGAGCATTGAAGGCGAAGGGTTTGCTGGGGAGGTGGGGGATGAGGATGGTGTGGGCACAACAGGCACTGCTGAGCTGGAAGGTGCAGCCGGGACAGTATGCGTGGTCGCCACTGGGGCTCCCGGTGTCGCAATGTTACTTGATGGTGTGAATGTGGAGGCAAGCACAAATGAAGGTAAGGTTGGAGATATATGGCTTGTTGGCGCAGGAGGAGGGAGCGGCTGACCCACCGGTTTCGAGGAAGGAGCAGCCGGCGGTACGACTGGCGTAGTCGCGCTGGGAGGCAGCAATATGGTCATCCATGCAGACTCCGGAGGTAGGCTTCTGGCCGTGATAAAAGGGTGTGCGCTTGTGCTGAGCGCCAGCGATACTGTAAAGAGAGTGTACATGAAGTGCATACTTGCGGATGGCTGTGGGGATATCACGTAGTGGTGGTAGCTAGGTTATATAGACCATGTTTGCACGAGCACTGGAATGATGGCGACGTGTACAAGAGCTGTTTCCATCAAAAGAAGAGTAGGGGCAGACAGTTATATTTGAGAGTAGCGACCGAACAGGGCCGATGCCAGCGTTTAATACCAAACCTCGTTCCAGCCGCGTCGTACCTGCGTTGTAGAACCAGCACATTCAACAAACAATGCCCGACCCTATTTCATGAATACTGAAAGCGGATTCCTAACTGGAGGTTGCAGAAACCACATACAGCCTTGCCGCATGAAAAGCACGGACATCATCACCACTCACACTCCACGGTACTGGGCTCGCAATCCCATGTGTATACCACACCCCAATCTTCATCATCTTCATCCAGAATATTCTCCATATACGAGGTCCATGGAGTGTTATTCTTGATAGCACTCCCACTCCAGTGTTCGTCGTCCGCGTCCCATGAGTCCAGACTCTCATCGTCGCTCTGAGATAGAGTGTCGTCATCAGTGTGCTGTTCTTCCAAGATCTCTAGGTACTCGATGACCTCGCTCTCCTCCTGACCGTTGGCCACAGACCAGTTGTCCTCATCCCACTCTTTAAGTTCCTCGGTCTCAGCGTTGGTCATCTCCCACATCTGCTTGTAAGGCATGCCACTAGGGTCCGTGGGCGCGTGGATGAACCACTCTGGCATTTCTTCCTCGCTATCTTCGTCGAGTTCGTATACTGTGGCGTCGTCTTCGCTGTCTCCGTCGAGAGTCCACAGGCGGTATCCTTCTGGTTCGTACCCCTCGTAGTCCTCCTCCTCTTCGTCTGTGATGCTCTCACTCGTTTCACTAGCCGCCTCAATCATCTCGCCCGGGATGAAGTTCCATTCCCGCTCTTCAGCCTCTCGGTCTAAGGTCTCGATCTTCTCCATGTAGGCTGCGGCGCGATCAACCATGATCTCGAGATCTATGGCAAGGCACCCATTCTCCTGCTTGCATTCTGCAAGCTCGCCCTCTAATTCGTCGACGCGAGATTGCATGGCACGAATAGTGCCAGCGTTGTTCTTGGCCCAAGATTCGTTCGCGATGCGTAGCTGCTTGTTCTCTTCTTCGAGAGCTTTCTTCACGCGCCAGGATTCGTCACACCTCGATGTCCATCCTAGATGCAAGCTTCGAATTTGGGATTTCAAGGCATTGCAGTCCCTGGTCAGCTTCTCGATCTGTGTAGATACACGTTTGGCGCTTTCTTCGTTTGACATGATTGTCGCGTGTTGTTCGTGAATCTTATCTTGCGCCTCCTGGCTAAACTTGTTTGCACGCTCCCACTCCTTCTTGGTGTTGTGCAGAGAATGTGTCATGGCCTGGAGATGTGTGGTAACACGTTTGGCGCTTTCTTCGTTGAACATGATCGTCGCATGTTGTTCGTCAATCTTATCTTGCGCCTCCTGGCCAAACTTGTTTGCACGCTCCAACTCCTTCATGGTGTTGTGCAGAGAAAGTGTCATGGACTGGAGCTCTTTGGCTTTGAACTGAATCTGGCTCTGTAGTTCATAGCACTCATCTTCGTTGGAGGCATTCTTGCATTTAGACTCTTCGAGCGCGTGGGTGAGGTACACCATTGCGCCTTCTGCACGGTCGCGTTCGCGGCGCGCTTGGGACAGCTCCCTACCGAGTCCATCACGGAATTCGAGGTGGGCGACGACTTCCTTTTCGCTCTGTTTGAGCGCAATTTCGGTGTTGGCGAGAATGGATTTGGTATCGACGAGGCAGAGGTCAGTACTAGTAGGCTTGGTTTGGGAGGCGTGGAGGTCGTCTTTGACTTCAGACAGCTCGGCTTGAGTAGCCTTGAGTACTTCCTCCTGAATCTTCGCTCGACAGATCGCTTCGTTGAGTTTCTCTTCGTAGTGGACCAGGCCGATAAGAGCAGCGAGGAGAACCACTCCGGCTGCAATGAGCCAGGCCAAAGAGACCATTGTAGTTGCCAGATGGAAATGTAAGATGCACTCTCTGTTATGCTGTAAGTGGTTGTGGTAATTTGTGTTCGTCGTGAAAATCAGGTATCTTGGAGAGAAAGGTTGTGAAGTAAATCAGCAGTGGTGCAGCGTACTACATAGTTTTATACTTGAGTGGGAATTTCCTTGCCCAGATGCGCGTATTTTGGTATCCATGGTTCAGATGATCATAAGGCTGCTGCGGACATATATCGTGGGTGCGCAGTCACCTCAGTCCGTGGGACGTATGGGCACTCCCATCGTAATCCTGTGACGGTTATAGGCAAACCATGGCATCAATAGTGGAGACCCAAATGAATAGTGGTTTTTAGAAATAGCCAATTTGGTCCACGTGTAGTGAACATCAAAACGGCCGTTGGAACATCGTAGAATAAGATACTCGTAGGCTTAAGCATATGCATTGACTGGTACCATGTACCAGCGCAGGATGACACTGGACGCTGGGTCGCAGAATCAATGAGTGCTCACTCTTGATGATCTCGTTTAGCGTATGACCAATACTGGAGCCATGGTAATCGCTTTTGAAATTTTGATATGTACAAGAAGATGCTGGTTGACCCAGTGAATCTTTATCGGTGTAGGTCCTATCAATGTAAATCGTTTGGAAATGCGACTGGAGTGGTAGGGCCGTATGCCGCAACTTTAGTACCAGGATTTCGTCCTGCGACTACTGAGCCAGTCGAGTGCGTGACAATGCAACAACAAAATCGCCGACGCGAGCTGACTCCAAATCGCTCAGGTTAAATTCATGGAAACAAGCAAGCCTACTCGTTCAACTCAACATAGTTGGCGGGGAAGAGACCCGATTGGCCATTGTAGCTACCGAGCCACCAGTCTTCGTCGGGGAATTGCTACAAGAGTATTAGCATCGGTTTTAGCAGTGGTGCAGGTAGCCTTACAAGTTCAGTTACTGTGGCTCCTTCAGGGAAGCTCAGTTCGTTGTCCTCAGCTGCTTCGTAATCGTACAGAGCGGTGGCTGTAGGACCAGCAGACTGTGACGGTGCCGCAGCAGGTTCGGGCTCTTGCGGCGCCGAGGGGTGTGCGGGCAGTGCTGGTGCAGCGGTGGCATCGTCGCCCTCGACCAGCTCAACATAGTTGGCCGGGAAGAGACCACGCTCGCCCTGGGAGTTTGTGCCCATCCACCAGTCGTCGTCTACCATGTCGATGTCTGTGACATACTCGCCTTCACGGAGCTCGACTTCGTTGTCCTCCGCCTTCTCGTAATCATATTGGATGACTGCGCGCTTGCCGGAGCCACCGGCATCGTCATCGTCATGAGAAGCGACCGCTGCGCCGACGGCAGCACCGCCTACTGCGGCAGCACCAAAAGTGGCAGCAGCAACGGCAGCGCCAGCTCCACGAGCAGGGTCCTTGGCCTCGACTTGTGGCTCTGGAGACATGTCACGATTTTGCCTGGCTGCTTGATCAAGTGATCGCGCGGGCATAGGCGGTGCGTGTTCCTCGGCAGGAGACATCTCCTCTGGTTCGCGCCCACGAGCAACGGGCATGGCAATACGAACAGGAGAGCCGGAAGGCTCGGGAGACGGGCTGCGAGGTGGTTGAGGTGGTGGAGATGGCATACGCTGGTGTTGAGTGGCAGGCACATCCTCTTCGTCTGATTCCGGCTCTTTGGGTCGGGTAGGCAGGCCTGGCATCGGAACGCCCCTCGGGCCAGCATTGGGCTTGCTCGAGGTATCGAGAGGCGGTGGGCTGGAAGCCTGCGGCTCTGGTACAGGGCGTGAAGTTGGCGCTCCCATAGGGGCGGCACCTGTGAAGCGGTCCTTGAGCGAGCTTACGCCACCAGCTGCAGGAGAGGCTGGCTCTTCTTGTTGAGGTGCCCCACCCGTGCGTTGTTCGCTGAGGTTGCTAGTCGCAGACTGACCTGTTCGGGTAGTCTGCACCGGAGCCCATGATTTGCCGGAGTAGCCACTTTGCCAGCCACCACCTCCACTCTGTTGGCTTTGTAGGGGAGTTGGGCGGCTTCCAGCATCGGCAGTAGAAGAAGGAACGGCTTCTCCACGGGCCGCCTTCTTCTCCGCCCAGATCTGAGCAGGAGTCTTTCCTCCTTGGTCAGCAAACGTCTTGCTCGCGGCGCCGACGATTGGTGCCGGAGGAGCGGGCTTTGCACCAAAACCTCCTGGAGTAGGAGCTTTGGTGCCGGTGAATGTGCTCGCACCAGCGAACTTGTTGGCAACCTTGGGCTTCGGCAAGCTGGTAAGGCGCTCGGGCTGCGCGCTGAAAGCTGCTGATCTCTCTGCGAGAGACTTCGGCTTCTCTTCCTCTTCTTCGTTGTTCGACGCTCCCGTTGGGGCTGGGGACATGCCAGCGGATGGTGGACCGGCTTGGGCTTTTGCGCGGATAGCCGCGATATCGACCTTTCCGACGGGCTCGTACGCGCCTTTGACGACAGTGGGCCGGTCGTCTTTGGCATCGCGCGCCTGGGCCCGGATGGCTGCAATGTCGACTTTGCCAACTGGCTGGTATGCGCCCCTGACGACTTCAGGGCGGTCGTTCTGCGAGCCCGAGGGCTGGGAACCGGTGGATTCGTCTTTTCTCGCGGTGAGCTCGGCCATGTTGACCTTGGTGGGAGTGTAAGCAGTTCCGACCTTCTCCAGCTGGGATCTGGAGACCTGCGGGGCATCAGCACCCCAGCCATCCGCATCTTCATCGCCCTTTGGCGCAGGTGCACGCGAGCGGCCGAGAGGGTTGAAGCCAGCGCCTCCGCCGCCTATCGAGGTAGGTGTAAAGACGGGCTTCTTCGCGGCAACGGGAGGAGGGCCGCGCGGGGCAGGGACATCGGCACCGCCGCCGTACTTGGCGCCTGATGCGTCTGCAACTTTCTGGACAATCTTCTCTGGGCTGAGGTCGTCCTCGGAACGGGCGGTAACTTGGACATGGTATCCCTATGGAAATTAGCTTGTGCGTAGAGGGGCCGTGGGAGTACGCACATGTAGCAGCTTGGAGACAACCGTGAGATGGCTGCCAAAGTAGCCCTTAGTCCGCTCTGGAACACCTGCGCCGCACTGCGTGTGAATTAGCATTGTGTCTCTGAGAGCTGCAGCGGAGAGCTTACCCAGGCTATCAGGACGTTCTTGGGCAGCGATGTGTTGGGGTCCTTGACTTTGACGAATGCAAACTGGATGCGGCCGTCTGAGAACTCGTCTATCAGATCGAGCAGCTCGCCCTCTGCAGGATGTTAGCACTGTGCTGCGCTTCGTGATGTGCCGACACCCGAGCTTGGGCAGCCACATTGCCATAGCCCAAGCTCTCGAGTGCGAAGTGATGGCCATTGGAAGTGTGCCGCGCTGTTCCACGTACCTCCGGTGCTCTGCACTTTCAGCACGCTCTCTTTTCCGCCGTCCTGCTGGAATGCGCTGACAAGCGGGGCAGCGACTGTGAAGACGGCCCATTGGCCGTATGTGGGCGAGCTGGCCTGGGGACCAGAGGGCGCCGGGGCATTGACGACATTCTGGTAGCTGCGGGTGATGTTGGGGCCGTTGCTGGAGGTGTTGAGCGTGGCCATGGTGGGCGGGCGTGGAGGGGAAGCTGTCGTGGGAGACGAAGCTTGGGGGAGTGGTGGAGAAGAGGAGGTGGAGGAAAAGCAGCACTCGGAATTGACAGCTAGCACGATGCGTGGTGGGACAGGCAGCGTACGCGTATCCCGTATGTGTGTCTGTGTAATTGGGCGTGAATTAACCTAGTCGGGTCGGGCTGGTCAGCACAGGCGGGCCACAAGTTCGGTGTGCAGAGCTGGCAGCTATGTCATGCTTGGCCCGCGCCCTCGAGCGGCTGGCGCTGGCGCTGGTGGCAGGCAAGCGGTGCCGACGGCGCGCCCAACGACCTTCAAGGAGACCCTCGTCCGCTTCACCGTGAATAATTGGACATAGCTCCTCGCACTGCCTGCCCTCGCTGCATGCCAAAGCAGCTTTCTGCATCCTTCAAACCGCCGCCTAGACCCCAGGCTCCATCCTTCTAGCCCTCTAGCCCTCTTCACCTCCACTCTGCCACGACAAACACTAGCATCGCCAACACACGCAGCGCACCGCCTTTTCCGCGCTCCATCTCATCGCGCGCTGCTCCATCGCATCGTCATCCATCGCATGTCGCTGTCTCTGTGTCTCTAGCCTGCGCATGCCGACAATGAGTCTGTTGTGAACGCTGCCCCAGCACGGCTGCGCCGCCATGGAGGACCGCGAATCAAGCCCAGCGTCGTCGGTCGACTTCTACGGCTCTGACGCGAATCCTCCCCAGGCGACGGCTGCGCAAAGCGACGCGCCTGTCGCAAAGCGCAAGGCAGAGGATGCGCCCCATGAGCGTGAAAAGAAGCGCAAGCTCAGCAGCGCGAAGCCGCTCGTGAAGCTACCACCCGAGTTGTGGCAGCATGTTTTCTCTTTTTGTTCGCTTGCAGATCTCGGTCGATTGATCCAGGTCAATCGATCTTTCCTATCCTATCTCACAGACGTGCGCAGTCTGTCGACTTCAAAGTCGCATCCTGGCCGTCTGCATCTCCTAAAGTCCGAGTCGTTGTGGGCCTCTGCCCGCAACGCAATGTGTACCAAGCCCCCGAAGCCGCTCCCAGGCTTCAGCGAGCTGCGCATGTGGCAGCTGGCTTGGTCCAGGAGATGTCAGTTCTGCAATAAGCTTGATTCTCTGACTCCAGGCGAGCGCGTATGGCAAAAGGGCCCCGGCAAAGAAGGCGTCCGCGTCATTTGGCCCTTCGCCATCAGAGCCTGCGGGCCGTGCCTGCTCAAACAATGCCAGACGGTGAGTTGCACCTTCCGCTTCCTGGATCGCGACTGACATGTATAGGACGCGAGCCTTCTCTTCTCCGCTGCCTCCGCCCTGCGGCCCGCCCTCCCGTTCGCCCTCCTTACCAGCGACCAGCACTACATTCCGGCATACACCCTGCAATCTGCGAATACGCCGGCCGACGTCGACATTGCCAAGTTCTACTACAAGAAGCATGTCGACGAGATCACGCAGGAGATGAACGAGGCCATCAGCCGTGGCCCTGCAGCAGCTGAGGAGTGGTCCAAAGGACTAGATGCTCGCGGAAAAGAACGCATGAAAGTCGCCGAGAACTGGGAACGCTGGGAGGTCAAGAACCTATGGCAGGAGGAGCACGAGCGTGTGAAGCGCGCTCCGTCTGCAGCTCCCTCGCATGCCGCCACGTCACACAAGGACCCGTCTAAATCACCCCCTCGTCGAACTCCCTCTCCCATAATTCATGCTCCGGTTCCAGCGAGTAAGTATACCTCTGCTGTCTCATTTGCTGCCACACATGGCGATGCCTCTCGATATGTCAACAACACCTCTCCAGTCCCCTCCCTAACAGGTGTAGCACCATCGTCGCAGCATGCGCAAGCGCGACCGCCTACTGTTCCACCACAGGCTTTCACCCCTTCTGGCCAGAGAAACCTACACGATGCAAACGAGGCCAAGGCGACCCGGAAGACCGACATAGAACGCCGGTGTCAGCAAATGGACCCTCCTATCGCTTCCAACGTCTTGCGCCACATGGACTCGTTCAAAGCGGCTATCCAGATTTCACAACCAATGAACGACTACGCATGGAGTGTGCTCCAACCCCGCTTGATCGCTCAGCTCCCTGCTGCCCAACAAGCAGAAGCCGACCACGTGGCTCGGGCTGCTTCGTTTCCCACAAAAGCTGCCGACCGCCGCCACACGGACGCCAATTCCAAGGAGGCCAGAGAAGTCATGGACCGAGAGTGGGAAGAGTCGCAACGACCCATCCGCGACAGACTCGAAGCCATCGCCGACGACTTCATTAATCAGAGTTGGGACCATGGCAGCGCCGTCACTTACGACAACAGCCCAAAGTTTGCGGCCGACCTCCTTGCTCACGTGCGCCGCACATACTATGCCGAGGAACCCGAACAGGACTCTGATCATCCCGGACAACATACGCAGCCTTCTACTGACAATATGACTACTAGGCCCAGGCTCGTCCTGGATAACATGAAATGGGTGTACGACAATAAGATCAAGCCTTTGACAGAACCATTCCGGAAGGACATCTTCCTGTGCCATGGCGGCGGATGCGAGTACAACAACAAGTACTATGGTTTTGAGGGCGTCACGCAGCACTACGGAGCCAAACATACTGCTGCCTTCAGTTCAGGAAACGTGGTTGTTGCATGGAGAGAAGCCGAGTGGCCGGAGGAGACTCCCTTCCACCCAGATCCTCTCTCTGTGAAGCAACCTCAACATGGTCATCATCCCTCTTCTAGTACGAACGGGTTTGGTGGCTATTTTGGCGGATACTCACGCGCAGGGACATCAACACCTCACATGCCAACTCACCATCCACAGGCGAGCCCTGGTCCTTACAACTATGGAGGCCAGTACAATGGACCATTCGCTCCACCACAGGTTCCTTCTGGCTTCGAGTACCCCCAGCCATATGCGACACCCGTGGATATGTATGCACATCAAGCAATGGGTCCTCCAGGTTATGGTGCTCATGCGGCCCAGAACCCTTACCTGACTTCTCCAGCGATGATCAACAATGCCATAGCTCCACCACCACCCAACATGCCACCACCTAGCCAAGGAATTCCTGAGATCGCTCCTAGCGGTACAGAAGATACTGGCCAAAGTACTAGCTCGTTTGACAAGCAAGTAAGTACCGTCATCGACATGACCCAGGACATCTGGAAACGCACCTCAGGGATCAAAGACATGCCGAATAGCCTCCGGATCTATGTGTTGCTGCATCGCGTCATCTCCAAGTTTCATGTAGAGTTCAATCATGAACCGAACCTGAACCACTTCATTGATGCTCTGTCTAATCATGAGATGCCAAAGGCCTTGAAGAATGCACCAGGTCTCTCATGCAAAGCTTGTCAGACGGGCGCTTCTCATAACTTGGGAGGTTCCTTTTACTCCAAGTCGGAGGAAAGAACAACCTATACTGTTCTCGGCCTGTTATCGCACTTCAGGAGCCAGCATCTGCCTTTTCAGCAACCAATGCCTGGCCACGGAATGCCTATTGCCCCTCTGGACTGGAAGGAACACATGATCGAGCTTCCAAGCGAACGGTTCATTTCTGGTCTCATACACGCCCCAGGCATGGATGACGAGAAGCTGCTAATGATAGCGACCGTCTTTCCCAGCTTGTTCCCTATGCCACTGCCTAAGATCGGCGTGATTGATAGCCATGGATTAGCTTCCCCAGCCTCGTCAGGACCGAAGGATTCAGACAAAACGACTGGCCCAGCCGATGTTGCTGGTGAGGGAATAGCACGCCCCAAATCTGTTATGAAAGCAGCAGAAGCAAATTCGGCGCTACCACCTAAACCGCTGGAGGCTGGTTATGAGCCTGTTCGACCAAGCCTTGCTGGCGAATCGAATGAGGCGTCGGGCTCCATGAACAGGAAACGTTCATATCGAGAGAGCTCCCCCGCAGAGCGTAGGCAGCACCATTATGCTGAGCCGCGATACTATGTACGTGATCTACAAAACTCCGCAGAAACATTAGTGAAACTAACATCTTTGTCTGCCAGCTGCCGAGGGATCACCTTGATGACGGCTATCACCGCCCCCGGGAGTATGTGGAGTACGCCCCCAGCCCAAGGATCATCCATGCAGGTCCTACATATGAGGATTACACCGGCCGCCGAACAGCGTTCCGCGAGCAAGAGCGATTCTATGGACCACCCGAGGACGTGGTCTACGCACATCCGCGGGAAGGAAGCCACGGCAGTCGGGAATACAGTGCCTATCCCCGCCAGGCTCGATACTATGAAGAAGATGATCATCGGCCCGAATACCGGTTCATGAACGAGCGTCAGTCAAGGGATGCCAGTCCACCTCAAGGGCAATCTGCAGCAGATCGGTTCCTAGCAGAGAACGAACCCCCACAACCACAACCACAGTCCGAAGTAGACGCTGCTGCACCAGCGCAGGAAAACGGGGATGGGCCTCGTTACACGCCTCCGCCTCCAGAAGCTCCTGCACCAGCAGATGCAACAGCACCTGTTCGCCCACTTGCGCCCCCACATCCTCGAGCTCCTTCCACTGTTTCCAACAACTCCCGATATGACGACTATCAACCTAACGGGTATCGGATGCCAATGTCTGGACCAAGCGGTCCGCCACGAAGGGCTGGACCTCAACGCCGAAGAGATCGGCCTAACGATAACCGGGGACCGTCTCGATATCAGCGATACATGAGTGTTGCGCGGGAAGATCCCTATGGACGTGGTTCCAGCATGAGCCGATCGCAAAGCCGGAGATATGAAGAACAAAAGCGTCGCATCGATCAACAAGAAACACCGCAGCCCAATGCTGAGCCTGACTACGAGCCTGCGTATTCTCGAGAGCACAGCCTTGATCAGTCTGTACAAGATGAAGGGTTCTATCCACCTGCCCGCCGTCATCCCCGCGGGTACGTCTCTGTGCAAGACCGTCTGCATCCACATGCACACGGGTACTCACCACCACGATATCGTTACGATGAACCACGCGGTCCACAACCAGTTTATGTTGATGAGTACGGGCATCCCATGCATGACTACGAGGTCATTCGTGTACGTGGTGACACCAGGTATCGGGCCCCGTATATGCCACATCAGCCTCACCGATATGAACATGACTCATATGGATACGTCCCAGTCCAATACGAGAGGCCTGCACCACAGAGATACAATAGTCGCCCTGACGACTATATGTACTACGAAGAAAGGGAGAGACCCTTGCCTAGGCGAGCGGCGCCGGAGGCAGAGAGTGATGTATACGAGCCGCCGCAACCAGAAATCAAGGTGGAAAGCGTGCCTGTGCCCATGCCGCCGGAGGCGTCTTGATTTCACATTTAGCGTGGCGTTCAATCAAGTAACGAATTTCGCATCTTGTTTATACCTTTACTTTTCTACATGTGGTTTTCTCCTGGCCGGGTCATGTGGACTTAATGGGTTAATTCTATCTATCACGATCAAATGGTTGGTACTATTCAGTCACAAATTCTTGTGCAATCTCTTGCTCGACTTTAATATGATGGTTTTACTTCTACGAGACTGTGTGCTCTGGGTGACAGTCAAGTCAATTTCATGATGCGTGACGTCGATCAGACACAGGCTCAGATTGCGAAAAGCTGGATGACGAGCGAGTTTTGTTATGGCACGCGTGCCTTCTATAGGGTATCAAAATGAGGACACGATGCAGAATGATAAACAGGTCTATGCGGTCGACTGAATCACTGGCTCAACCGAGGACTTCTCATCCACGCCCTGAGCAGCAGCATCAATCTTGTTTTGAGCGAGGCGCTGCAACACTGTCAGTGTAGTCCCGTAGGTAGACGCATGATTACGTACCAACAGATTCCTCAAGAGCACCGCAATAGTGACTTTGCCGATGGCAGGAACGTAGATGGAGGCTTTCTCCTTGACCTCGGGTGTGAAGTTCCTCTCACTGGAAAAGTTGATGCATGCGGCTCCGTCCCTCATCAACTCGAGTGGCACCTTGTACTTGTCTCCAGGGACACCGCTGATGACTACATCGCTAAGTGGGAGGCAGTCGTTGAGGGTCCAGCCAGGTTTCTCCACTACCTCGTGTCTTCGCTTTCGTAGACCAACGCCTCGTGTGAATTCCTGCACATCGCCGATATCCACGCTGTAGACATGGGCACCGTCGTTGGCAAGTAGTGCTGCAAGCGGTCTGCCTACCACTTCGCTTCTGTTGATGACGGTAATGGTGCGTCCGTGCAGTCTGTTACCGTATGGCAGGATGGTGTTGTAGATTCTCAGGTACTCCAGGATCTTGATCACGGCCAGGGGTGTGCAAGGCAAGATGCTCTTCTTGGTGTTGGCAGGGTCAAGGAAGCGAATGTTTTGGTACATGTTGAAAATGTAACGATGCGACAGTCCTTCCACGTCCTTGTCGATGGAGACAATCTGCTGGAGATATTGGTCCTGGCGGTTACCGAAGATGGGGTAGTAGACAATGATGCCGTCCACGGCAGCGTCGTTGTTCGCTTCGATGAGGCGGTCCTCAAGGAGCTCGCGGTCGACTTCGCGCAGGTCAAATGCGAAGCCACTACAATGAGGTTAGTAGGCGGCTTTCACCCAACTTCCAGCCAAAGCCTCAGCCATGGAAGAAGTGAGTATTGACTAGTGGACGCGCTCACTTTTCAACACAAGTTTTGCCTGTCCATTCTGCGTATACCCTGGCGGCAGGATCTGCGCTGGAGAGGAAGCCAACGAGTAGCGGCTTGCGCGGAATCTTACTTAGACCATCGCGCACTTCGTCCAAAAGACCCTTGGCGATGTTGTTCGCAAGGATGACTTTGCAGTTAGGTTTATCGTCGGCCATGGCGGGGTAACTTTGCTGTTCTGGGGATGATGGGCAGCGGAATAGTCGACGATTGGAATAGTAGATCCAAGATATGAGTCGGTCCAGAGAAGACGATTTATTTCACAGCACGGGGCCACAGGGACCAGTCAAGCCTCTCCCATCGGGTCAATTAACCACACTTTCCTCACTGCCGACACTTCCCATTAACTTTTTTTGCGCGACCCGCCCCACCCTTCCGATACCGGCCAATCAGCAGCACCGCAACTCCGTAACGTCATTGCCGCGACTGTGCAACTTTCTGAATCGCGTGCTTCGAGGAATACGGCAACACATTGCAGCATACCGCACCCGCGACGATCAACATGTCAGATGCTCAGCAGTATCTGCTGGACTTTGATAGGAACAAGAAAGAAGCCACGGCGACTGCTCAGCGGAGCGCGACGCGTATGTACGAGGTTCCGGCGGGGCATCTGGCGGGACGAGGGCTGATTGTGGACAGGACTGAAGAATGGCGAATTGAAGCTTATCAGCCTGGTCACTGACCTTGGGGAATACTTGAACAGTGAAGATGGAGCCACACGGTCGAAGAGTACGTATCGCTCTGGAATCTAGGAGGAGCTGGGCTAATTCATCGTAGCGATGTCGTACCTCGCGGAGGTACTCGCAGCCGTCCCACAGAAGGTTCTTTCCCTCCAACAACGTACGTGAACCCGCGACCGCTCAGCCCATACTACATTGTTCCCCGTACACATCCATCGCATATCGCAGACCAAAACGATCCTTGGTACTGGGGCGGAGCATTAGCTATGGATTACATTTCCATGGCGAGAGCATCGTGTCATGAGATACAATCGGGCTAACGGGAAGCTTAGGGAACCTGCTCTGCGATTTCACCCTTTCCCGAACCGAAGACAACGAAGGCCTCGGGTCATGCGCAAAGGCACTCCTGGCGCTGGAAGAGCTGGGGAAGTGGGACGACCAGCGGGTAGTCAGCATCGTTGAGGCACTTCTCAATAACACACATCCGCTACGGCAATACAAGCAGCAGAGCGAACGTTACCCCGTGCTGCGTCTGATCGATACGCTCATGGCGAAATACCGCGACGCCCTCCGAGCCCACCACGCTGCGACACCAGACTTCTTGGGACGCTTCATATCATACTTTGACGGAGAGAAAGATCCTCGGAACTTGATGGTCGTCTTCTCGATACTCAGGGTTCCGATGACGGAATGGAACATCGGCGGAGATGCACAGGACCTGTTTGACGCAGTCTTCAACTACTTCCCAATTACCTTCAGGCCGCCACCTGATGATCCGTATGGCATCACGGCGCAAGACCTGAAGGATCGCTTGCGAGATTGCATTTCATCCACGGCCGACTTTGCGCCATATGCGTTCCCTGCGCTTCTGGACAAGCTCGATTCCACATCGATGAACACCAAGCGAGACGTTCTATCAACGATTACAGCCTCAGTGACCGAGTACGGACCAAGGACAGTATCTTTATACGCGGTTACGCTATGGGACGCACTGAAGTTTGAAGTCTTGAATGTACAAGAGGAAGACCTCGCGAAGGAAGCGCTTGCAGGCCTAGCCGCAATTGCAAGGACACTATCGAAGGGTACCCCAGGATCACTCAATGCGTATCTCAAACCTGTTATCAAGGAGTGCAACGAACACCTCGAAGATGCACCCACGAAGCAATCTCAAGCTTCCGCAAGGTTCCTCGAAAGCATCGCCAATGTGTCTCCTGAAGTCACTAGCCTCGTACTGGCCGGTGTGCTACCGAACCTATTCTTACTATTCCAGACAGCTGACACCATGGCAAAGCGCCGAGGTTTACTGGAAGTTCTCGTCCAACTAATAAAAGCCAACATCGACGTGTATGGGGACTGGAGAAAGATGGGCCCTGGTGGAGAAGAAATCAGCAACAACGCGCTCGCTCAATTCCGAGACCAAGCGCTAGAAGTCATGTTGAATGGTCTCGAGACAGCCCCGGCCAAAGAAGTGTCGTTCAGACTAGTCTGTCTTGATGGACTTATCCAGCTATCGAAAGCGCGAGGACTACTCAGCGATGACGATATCGGCAGAATCATTCAGCTTCTGCATTCCATCGTCATCCACGAAGAATCACATGGAAAGGACGAGGTCAAGGAAGCAGCCATCAACGGTATCGTTGAGATTGCACACCAGAAACCACAGGTCGTAGTCGAGAAAGCATTCCCGGCTTTCCTTGCGCAACTACCAGACACCGACGCGGACGGGTCGAAAAGCTACTCGACTGTTCTCGAAGCTTTCGCCAAGCTGGCCAGCGAGGAGCAGGTGTTTGACACGGTCATACTGCGACTCAAGAACAAGTTCAGCGCCGCAGTCCAACAGGGTGCCTCTTCAACATACATTGTCGCGCTACTTTCCGCAATGTTGTATGCCCTCAAGAAGGGCGAGAACAAACTGTCGCAGGGTTCAGACAGCTCCACTTACTACAAGGACATCGCGTTGCCACTCATCGAACGCGCATCAAGTTCTGATGAAACACATCCAGCGGCTTTTGACGATGAGACCACACTTGATCTTGTCGGCCGCATATGCAACCTGATCATCAGGTACCTTCCTACCGAACAGCAGAATAATGTTGCTGCGGAGCTGTACACCTTATTCCGCGGCAAGCCACAGACTGAACTTCCACCCTTTAGTCTGGATGCCAGTGTGGAAGCGAACAAGACGATGATCGTCTCTACACATCTCCTCGCTTCCCTTCGCAGGGACGCGACGCTGCCTTGCGAATTACAACTTTTGATTTCTTCTCTAGCAAACTACGCTCAGCAGCCCTCATTATCCCTACCAGTCCGATCAGCATCCCTTCGGCAGATGTCTCTCATCATCAACAAGTACTATACCAGCGCTGCACTTAAGACATGCATGGACCCTCTCGTCGCGGACTTTGATCTGCTCAACCCGGAGAAGCTTGATCCGCCACGAATACGCATTATCTTCGCGTGTCTCAAGGGCATTGTATTGCGGAGCAGCCCTGCGCTGAACACGTTGTATCCTACGCTCTTGTCATTGCTATCACATCCGAAGTATGGCAGTACCGTCGCGCAAGGTTTCACAACACTTCTGCAACCCGACGACCTTCTCACCAAGGAAAACCACTGCCAGATCCTTGGTCTACATAAGCATAAGAGCTTTGCGTTACTGGTGCCGAACATCACAAAATCATTCCGAGAAGCGGATGCCCAGACGAAGCCCAATTATCTCATCGCACTGAGCGGAGCACTGCGATGGATGCCATTTGAGATAGTAGTCGAGGAAGTTGGACAGCTCGTTACCCTGCTGCTCCAATCTTTGGACCTCAAGGGCGTGGACGTTGTCAAGGAGGCTGCCATCGGCACTCTCACTTCAACTCTCACGGAGAAGCCGGAAGTGCTCGAGGAGCATGCTGGTGCACTCATCTCTCGTCTCCTGAACAACGCTACCGTTACGAAGGAAAACAAGGCTACGCCACCACCGCCAGCAGTGAGGGTAGCAGCTTTGAAATGTCTGCACCTGGTTGCAGAGAAGTTCAAGGAAGAGAGAATACTAGGCTACCGGAGAGAGGTCGTTCGGAGACTCATTGCTGCTCTGGATGATGGGAAGAGAGATGTCAGAAGTGCGGCTGTGAAATGCCGGGCCAAGTGGTTACTGGCTGATGAACCGGACGATGATTAGACAGTAGACAGGGCATTATTAGATTATAAAGTCTGAACATCACTCGAATCGATTTGACTTTTGAGACGCCTATGACTTGCTACAAACGTGCAGATTGGTATAGTCTCGCCCAACAGTTGAACGCCAGAGGCACCCTTAACGCCGCCCATGCAGTTACATCTCATGTCTTGATCCATTTCATACTCTGGCCTTCTTGGGCGTCTTCTCCTCCTCCTCGGCTTCACTCGCCGTGTCCTCGACACCGACCTCTTCGTCATCCTCGTTCCTTCCTCGCTTGAGACCCTTCATCTTCCTCGTCTGCAGGTTGCCAAAGTCCTGCTTGCCAAGATGCACCTTGGCCACCTTGTCACCCATCATATCAGTGTCAAAGTTCTTCTTGGTGCGCGGCTCAGCACCCTTGGGCTTCTTCAGCGCCTGCTTCATCATGTCCGGGTCAGGGAACATTTCGCGGCCGAGGGTAAAGTCCATGCGCGGGCCCATCTCCTCGACTTCGATGCGCGGTAGCTTTTGGCCCGAGCGCTTGGTGCGGAGGAGGTAGAAGCGGAGTTTTATTTGCGGGTTGGGGAGTGCGTCGGTGGGTTCTTCGGCGGAGACGGAGATGAGGTATTGGAGGCCTTCGACGTCGACTTCGGTTGCGTCTTGGCCCTTGAACAGGTCAATGAACAGGCTCTTGGCTAGTGTGTATTTGGTTTGGTTGGGGTCCTCGAAGACGGTGCCGTGGAAGCTGATTAGTGGCTTGAGGCCGATGGAAGGCTTCTTGTTCTTGAATTGCTGCAGCGTCCGGAAAGTCTCTGCGTTGATGTACAGCTCCAGCATGTCCAGCATCTTGTATGAGAATGTTCTTGCCAGTGTCAGGCAGTGTGGCCGCTTCTTTGAGTGGAGAGAGAGGACGAGGAGCGAGGTGTCGTTCTTCTGGGAGAAGAACTCGAGCGAAGTTGCATCGTCGAAGGGGTGGATGTCGTTCTTCTTGGTGAAGCGCTCGATGAAGGGTCGCTTGATTGTGCAGAGGTCGGCGACGGCGAGCTTGAGGATCTGAGACGTCTTCTGGCCAGAGACGAAGAGCGTCGTCTTGGGGTTCTCGTTCTGTTGCGGCTCGCGCTTTGCCATTGCGCGCTTGGCGCGGGCATTCTTGGGTTTGCTGGAGTGTCATGTTAGAGTCGCTCATACGTGCAGAAGCGATAGTCGCCTTTACGTACACCGTCTTCAACATCTTGTCGTTGTTATCTGGGTTGGTTGCGGGTGCCGAAATCTTGGCTAACAAAAAAGTTCCCGGGATCAACGGCGCCGGAGACACGTTTCGCCGATCTGATAACGGAGAAGCAGGCCATGGCGGGGTGATTCCGCAATTCGGCCTCTGACGTGATTTCATAGGCGCTTTGCTTCGGGCGGCAACTAAATATTAATCAGATCATACCATCATTCCAGACTTCTTGCCAGCACTCTTGCCGCATACAACCCCCACAATCACGACGACGACACCACGCCCATAGACCAGCCAGGCAACTAAACGTCCGCTACAACCGATCGACCGCCCCTCCCTCGACATACGATTAGTATCATGGCTACCATGCAGGAGATGCCCGATGAGTCGGCTTTCCAGTCGACCGTATCCGCGCTACCACCTTCCACCCTCGCCATCATCTACTTCCATGCGCCATGGGCCAAGCCATGCGAGCAGATGGGCGTCATCCTGAAGACGCTGGCCAGCACATACCCCGCCGATGCGCCGATAAAGTTCCTCTCCCTCAACGCCGAAGAGCTGCCCGAGGTTTCTGAACAATACGACGTCACAGCGGTCCCATACATCGTCCTACAGAAAGACGGCAAGACCCTGGAGACAGTGTCGGGCTCAGATGCATCCAAAGTACGAGCCGCAGTCGAGAAATACGCCGGCGCAGGCAGCGGTCAATCCTCCAGTCTACCGCCCGCGCAAACCGTCACACGACCACAGGAGAACGGGGATAGCACAGGCAAGAACCTCGCTGGGTACGCGCCTGGCTCCCAGGACCCCAAGACGGCACCCGACTACAGCGCAGGCGAGCACCGAGAAGGCGAACAACAGACAAACAAGGATGAACTACACAGGAGGCTAGGCGAATTGGTCAAGGCAGCGCCAGTTATGCTGTTTATGAAGGGCACACCAAGCTCGCCGCAGTGTGGCTTCAGTCGGCAGACAGTGGCAATCCTGCGTGAGAAGGGCATACGGTACGGCTTCTTCAACATCTTGGCCGACGACGAGGTTCGCCAAGGACTGAAGGAGTTTGCCGACTGGCCAACTTTCCCACAACTGTGGGCGGATGGTGAGCTAGTAGGCGGTCTTGATATCGTAAGTCGATCATCGTGAATAACTTCGCGTGTGTACAGACGCTAACAACTCGCAGGTCAAGGAAGAGTTCGAGAACGATCCCGATTTCCTCTCCCAGCACGCCGCAGGTGCCCCCAAGACGGCAGCTTAGAGAGATGCATCTACCTCATCTAAGTAAGGATTTGAACACGCGAACTCGACGGAACGAGGGGAATGTAAATATTAGGAGCACCAGGTGAATCTGAACAGGGGATCAAACCTACGGAATACTAGGAATCTTGCAGCCAGACACGCGAAAGGCGGATCTTGGAGGCAATAATGATGATGGCAATCATGCAAGCAGATATGCCAAGGGGGTACTGATTCTGTACACACCTGGACCGATACCGTGGTTGTTCTCGTTGGCGCAAGTAGAGCGTTGGATTGAAAAGGGGACTGTTCGGTAGTCTTCTCGAATCTTAAACTTCTTTCATTCTGCCCACAACTCTAGGCAACTCTTGGCTTGTTTGACCTTACCTTGTGTCGTTGATAGGCCTAACATCATCTTAGTACTCTTATGGTTGGGTTCTATTCTGTCCGAAAAAGTAAAACGATGTTTCAAGACATTCTCGAAACACTGGTAGTGCGTTTTGGTGCCTCACTGCAGTCACACTCTGCTGGCCAAGTCAGATGGAGAACGTTACCATTATGCCTTCGGCAGCGCTCATTCGAAGTATACTCTGCACGAGAAAAGCGATAAGTCTGATAGGTGAGCGTTGGTGCCAGAAATGTGTAATCGATGTGTTGACATGGAGCAAGATCGATCGCGAATTGTATGATGAGCGTTTAGCGCGTTGTTGTTCCGATACGGTTCCCCGCCCGTCGCTGCCCATTCCACCTCACCGCAACACTCTTTTTTCATCATAGATCATGAATTCTTGGGAAGAAACTCTAGTCTGGACATCCACAGGCTCTGGAGAGCACTGCACACCATATGTGTCTCACATAGTAGCATGGCTGTATGCAGGGGCAGCGGTAGGACGTCTTCAACCACGCTTCGGACTCCGACCCCTAAGCACGGCAAGTCAGTCGCATGCCGCCAAAACTGCTTTATCTGGGTGTCAGCCTTGTTGGAGCATGACCTGCTCGCCCCCACGTTAGATTCTGATCAGTTCACGGTACTAATCTCTAACCATTACCCTCCAAGGCTCCGGCTCGGCCGTTTATCGATTGATCGCGAACACGTCAAGTAAAAAGAACAGATAACAGCAAACATGCCCTCAACATACTCACAGCCAGTTTCCAAAATACCGCCAACGAAGCCCGACACGAGATCTCTCCCTCGAATCCTCTGCCTGCACGGCGGCGGTGTCAACGCCGCCATATTCAAAGCGCAGTCGCGATCTCTCATCCGCCACCTTCAACACTCCTTCCGCCTCGTATGGGCCGACGGCCCTTTTTTCTGCGATCCGCACTCAGACATCATCGGCGTGTACAGCGACTACGCGCCTTTCCGACGCTGGCTGCGATGGCTTCCCGAACACCCTGAGATCGATGCGGACACATGTATTGAAGAGATCGGATACGCGATGCGCACAGCAATGGAAGATGACGATCGGGAAGGCGGCACAGGCGAGTGGGTAGGCTTAATGGGCTTCAGCCAAGGGGCGAAGCTATCCGCAAGCCTACTTCTCGAACAACAAGCGAGGGAAACGCAGGCGCGCAAAGAAGGCACGAAGATCGCTACTGGTATCACGGGGATCTCAGGCATAAGGTGGAGGTTCGGAATACTACTGGCTGGCCGGGCGCCTCTGAGCAATCTGAACCCTGAGCTTATGAAGAGCGAGGCTCTTGTGAGTGCGGGTGACATATCGGAAGGGTTTCAATTCTGCAGAGAGGTGGACGAGGAGGCTACACTGCATAAACCCACACTGCACGTCCACGGCATGGCGGATCCAGGACTACACCTTCATCGGAAATTACTACACGAGTATTGTGAAGACTGTACGGTGACGTTGGTGGAATGGGAAGGTGCACATCGGATACCGCTCAAGAGCATGGACGTTGATCGCGTAGTTGACGCGATATATGATATTGCTGAGATGACGGGGGTGAAAGTCTTGAGAACTGTTTGAGATGATGAGATGGCAGCTGAAATGAATGATTTTGATGAGGATGAGTCACGCTGCCAGCAACGTTCCGGTCAAAGAGACCTTCAAGTGATGGTTCTCTTCACGCCGTTCGATGAGACTGTTAGAATTATGTGCGTGTGAGGAAAACGCCGTCTTGGCTTCACGCTGTTCCATCACGAACCGGAGATTTCCAACTGTTCAATGAAACACTCTGATACTTGCAGGTATACAGGTTTTGCATTTTCATCAATAACGGTTCAGTCCAACTCCTTAATCATGGATAACAACACAACTGAGGCGGCTACTGTCATGGCGGACTCGTCCAACACTGCGCCGACACAATCACAGCCTTTATGCGCGATGTGCAGCTGTGCCACTACCATCTTTTGCGAAGCCCGTCAGTGCATTCGGTACTGTTCCAAGTTCTGTCAGGAACATGACTGGCCCGTTCATGAGCTACTGTATGGGACCTTCCACTGAGTTCAAGAACGAGAATAGGCCAGGACCCAACTACTATCGAGCGATCTATTTTCCTGTCGACGAAAGCAAACCTCGGTTAGTCTAGCTTAATATGAAGCTTGCGGATGTCCTAGTAGACGGGAAACACTACTGTGCCCTGAGTACAAGTCAGTCGGATCTTGCTAGCTTGCAGGATGCTCGGCCTTTGGAGTTCATACAATGTCGAGAGCGAAACGCTGTACTAAAGCGATTACACAAGCGCATTTACCATCTGGGTGGCCTCGGACCCAAGAACGGTATTCTCGTACACGTTGGCAAGCATAACAAGAGCCTCTGCGGACCGCTACACGTTGCGCACGTGCATGCGTTGAAACCATACTGCGTGGAACTGGAACTAGGCCATCGCTGGGGTGGTATGCTTCCAAACTGTAACGACATAAATCCACTGCGTAATATAGTATCTGAGGTAGATCTACTGATGCAAGCAAAAGCAGACTATATGTTGGAGAAGGCGAACAAGCAAGACTTTCTGGTAGCGGAGGACGAATACATGCGAGATTTTGGAAGGGAGAAGTACGGCGATGTAGCTTCGCCGTGCGATGTTTGAGCCTCTGTCTGGTCATTCATTGACTACTCGTGTAATGTATTCAACGTATAGCATTTCAAGAAAAGTATCAAGAAGAAAATTGATAAACAATTATAGTCACGTCACGCCGTATTCTTCTCCTGTTTTGCCCTTTTCTCTTGTTCCTCGCTCTTGAGCCTCCTCTTCTCCGCCAGCTCTTGTCTCCATTTCATTCCGTTCTTCATGACCCAGAACACAACAATTAATAATACCGCCATGATCAGCGCTATGAATGTAAATGCCCACCCCGGGTTCATAGCATGACACATGGGAATAATCGCCGCAGTACCGCCAGCACTCATGAGACACCTGGCAAAGTTGACGGCAGCAGTCGCAGCTGCAGGCTTATCGCGGTGCAAATCAATGAGCAAGCCGTTGGTGATGTTGAAAGCACCAGTGACACCAAAGCCCATGATGAACAGAGCGACTTCAGGACCCGCAATGTGTGTTCTGAATTTGAGAGTCCATCCGAAGATGATGAGTCCAAACATGCCAATGATGTGGCACGGAATTAAGATCTGCAGGCGAACACGCTCGATGGGGAAGTTGCTGAGATCTTGTTGTTTGCCCTTGGAGATGGTCATACCAACAGCTTTGGCATAGCGGCGGAAGTTCCAGTCGACAACTCGACCCATGGTGAGCGAGGCGATAAGGGAAGCTACACCGTTGGAGATGTAGCAAAGGCCGACATGCAATTCGTTGAGGCCATATGCGGCATAGAATAGTTCTGGGATGGCGGAGACAGTGACCATCATACCGGTGAAGAAAAGGCCATTGTAGAGCAAAAGAATCCCAGACTCCTTCTCGGCTAAAATTCGGAACGTCGCAAGCGGGTTCGGCCAGGCGACCTTTTTCTTCTCGGGCTTAGGGGTGACCTCGTCAGGTGACAGCTTTGCAAGCTTGCGAGCTTGTATGCAACTGATGACTGAGCGATTGACACCCTGAGGAGATATAGAGCCATTGCCAACGACTTTCCGGCAGGTCTCAGGGAACAAGAACACGAACAACACAAGCAGCACGCCGGAAAAGATGGCGAGGAACCAGAATATGGATCGCCAGCCCAGGTACTGCGCCAGCAGACCGCCTATCGTCGGACCGAAAGCAGGACCCATCAATACACCGGCTTGTGCGTAACCCATGTAGGTGCCTCGCTCAGCCGACGTGGAGATATCCGCGACAACCGCCATTGTCAACGCAATAGCAGCCGTGCCACCAACGGCTTGTACCATGCGCAGGATGAGAAGGGCGATGTAGTTTGTTTGGAGTGCGAGGCCGATGTTGCCGATGCTATAGATGATGAAGCATATGATGAAGGTCAACCTTCGCCCGCTGTTGTCCGATAGAGTCCCAAGGAAAGCGGGAGCAATAGCTTGTGCGATCTATAATAGTCAGTTGTGGTCAAGATCATCGACTGAGTATACAGCGTCAGCGGTAGCTGGGTTGTGGGAGGCCTTCGGGGTAACAAAAGCGTTCCCTGTCTCGTTGAATATGAAGAAGAAATTCTTAGACATACCATGTACGTTGTAATTGAGATATTGACCTGCGTAGGTGTAATATCCAGGACGTCGGAGAGCACATTAAGCGCCGGAAGGAACATGGACGCGCCAAACGGGGATATCAGAGCTGAGATAGACACCAAGAAGATAATCCATGTCTTCGTGCCTTTACTGAAGACAGAGTAGGGAGGCTCAGAGGCCTGTCGTTCCAGGTCGTCTTGCAGTCCATCTTTCTCGATATCCACCTCTTGGCTCCTTCTCTCTTTGTCACTAGCAACATCGAGGTTATCGTCGCTTGCTGTATCTCTGGGGGTGGCCATGGCGATGCTGTTATGACCTTAGCATGAGGGGCGGTGTGAGTTTGAGTAGTATGTTAACGCTAGCAGATGCCTCAACAAGCTGCCAGTGCAGAGTGGCGTGGGAATTGTTTCGAGGTCTAGGGAAGGCGAGGCTGGAAGAGTTATCGACCCAGGTCATGGGGATGTGCCCACCCTTAATCCGTCTGGTCGCCTGTCGAACATGACGCTAGCGCCGGGACGTGGAGAGCATGCCGTGCCCCGTTGAATCTCGCTCCGCAACATTCTTAATTCCAGGGTTTGGATGCGTGTGAACGAAGTGCTGTATGCACGCCGGGGAGCAGCCGGCCGATGTTGACCGACCATTGTGCATGCAGGGTGTGAGTATCGAATGGCACCCGATGTAGACAGCTGGGGTATGAAGGCGTTGCTGCTGTATCTCTGTCCCTACGGTACGCCTCTGTGGAGCGATGACGCACTTGCAGACGCCTTCAAAGAGGCAGGTGGATTGGTGGCCGGGTCGCATCCGGGTATAAGATATCGGAACCTCTTATCCGCGCGCCATCGGGCGTTTTAATGCCGAAGGCCATCACCCACCCGATGTTTAGCCTGCTCTAGCAGGATCGACTTCGATCGAGGTTGAGACAAGCTTTTGCAACGAGGCCCTGTGTGGTCGTAAATTACTTCATTCGACTGGTGCGTTTTGCCCTCTGAGACGTTGCAAACGGTCCTACTCAGCGCTTCAAAGCCGAAGCGGCGTACGTCACTACAACGACGCAAAGAACGCTCCCAACAATAAATAAACATCTATAACGGCATTCAGTGAATACCACGTGCTCCTAGTCCCATGCTTCATAAAGTTTCCAGTTCAACTAACGCCGATAACATGCTCTTTCTCGTAAGGTCGTGGGGGACTCGCTTGGAACCTAGCCCGATGATGGTTCCTACGTGTATATGTCGTCGTCACCGTGGAAGAATCTCAAAACTGCCTGGGCAACGAGAAGGCCATCATGCGTCCAATCTGCTCTCTCAGCGGCTTCGTTCGCATTCTCTTTGCTGACACTTCCACTCTCGACCCTCATCTCCAGCTGTCTCTTAACAAGGGCTTCATCAAACTCCATATGGCCCTGTGTAGTGAACAGCCTCTTGTGGATATACACGCCCTGCACACCTGTATGCTCGCTGGTACCCCAGACATGTACCGTGGTGTCCTTAGGTATCAAATCAGTTGTCTCAGTAGACGGAGGGTTGACGACGTGGTCGAGATGCATTTGGTGAAGATGGATCTTGGACTCCGTCTCGGGCAGATTGAAGAGGTTGCGGCCAAGTTCAGACAATTGGATGGGTTGATGGGAAAGTTCCCATTCACCGTCCTTCTGGGGTTTGACGGTTGCGCCGAGAGTCCTGCAAAGGATTTGATGTCCGAAACAAATTCCTGTGAAGCGGATATCGGGGCGATGTTGCCACACGTCTGTTCTGTGTTTAGCTACTGCGTTTTCCCTCAACTCAAGACTAATCTGGGACACATACCTTTGATGAACTGCATGAGCTTGAGGATCCAAGGGTCGTTACCGTGCGCGTCCCAGCAGCTACCCGTGATAAGAATGGCATGGACATCGTCGCCAATCTCCTCCAACTTTGGTATGGCGCCACCTTCCGGTTCGACCACATATTGCATGGCAGTCTCGATACCTAGACTGGGCTTGTGCGCGTCTCCGGCTTTCTTGAGAAGCTGGCCCAAAACCACTCCAAAGGATCCTGTCTCTTTTTGCGTATCGGGATGTGTCTCATCAGTCTCAAGCACCAGCATGCGGACTTTATCCGGATGATTGGACAGCAGTGTCCGGTTTTGTGCAATCGGTGGTACCATCTTTGCTGTTGTCGTGTGAAATTGGCGTGGTGTGGAGACAAGAAAGTTGTGTGAATTGCCAGGTCTGCAGGCCGTAGGTCTATGTACACAGGGTCCAGCAGCTCTTTTCGGCGAAAGTGACGTCTGTCGTAGAAAGTTTTGCCCAGAGGTGACGACGCGTGCAGGTTTGTACATAATCAGAGCAAGTCCGAGGAGTCAAATGCGAATACCCAGCGCCGCCGCGCCGTCCAGAGCAGTCTCATGTAGTATTCTTCGGCCTCCATCTTGGCGCTGTCGTGTTTGAGGGTTCGATGACGACTTTGCTCTGACGTCGGGTAGCGGTGGACAGAGTCTTTGGCCTAAAGTTGAAAGTTTAACGTAATAGCGAGGTCTTGGAAGCTCTGGTGGATTCCGATGTCCCGGCGAATTCGGAACATGACAGACGCTACCACGCTAGACATGCAGGTACTGAAGATTCATGTGGCTGCGTGGCTGAGTGCACTGGTTTGATTCGTTCCAAGGTTTATTCATTTACCCACTAATCTCATGCTGTGGCTGCTGCATCTACTCCACGCCCTTTCCCTTCATCTTGAGGTCTTCGGGGTCATGCGGGGCTTCGGCTTTCTTCCCTGCCGATTCCTTACCAGTCAACACTTCGGTGAATACCTTTCGCAGCGCTTCGATCGCTTCCTCGCCAATCTGGTAATGCACAACAAATCGACCACCGCGCACCCTTACGCCGTACTTCTCCGCTAGCTCGATAAAGTTGTTGATGTCAACATGATGCGCGTCCAGATCTAGCCAAACCATGTTGGTGTCTACGGGGTATTGCAGCTTGCCTCCAAGATCTGTCCAAATGCTCGCAATCTTCTTCGCGTTCTCGTGAGATTGAGTGAGCTTGCCGCCGAGGAAGGTCTCCTCAATGGCAACGCGCATCGGAGCCGCAACAACACCAGCTTGTCGCAAACCTCCACCAATGGACTTGCGGATCCAGCGGCTCCGCTTGATGAACTCCTTCGTACCGACGAGGATGCTACCAATCGGCGCGCCGAGGCCCTTGCTTATGCACAGGCTTATGCTATCGAACTCGGCGCAGTAGTCTTTGAGAGAACCGGCACCTGCAGCTACAGCTTCCCACAGACGCGCACCGTCCAAGTGCATTATGATGTCGTGCTCGCGCGCCCAAGCTGATATGCGCTTGACCTCGGACAGAGGCATAATCGCGCCATTGAGCGTGTTTTCGAGCGATATGAGGCGTGTAGGGCAGGCATGGACGTCATCGGAGATGACAGCGTACTTTTGGATATCCTCCAATGTGAGGTAAGTCCCGTTCTTCGCATCCAGCGGTTGCACCATGGCCTGGCTCAGTGTCGCTACACCGCCCGCCTCGTAGTTGATGATATGGCCACGTCGATCGACGATGACGGCGTGTGGAGGGGTGGTAAGGTGTGCTCGGAATGCGACCTGGTTGCCCATGGTGCCAGAGAGCACCAGGAGTGCCTCCTCCTTCCCGCTGAGATCGGCAACGAATCGCTCGAGCGACAGTGTGGTCGGGTCTTCCATGGTGACGTCGTCGAGCAGGGTGCACTCCTGGATGGCTTTCAGCATCGACATGGTCGGTGTGGTGTGCACATCGGAGCGGAAGTCAAAGGCCGCTGGGTTGTGCTCGCCGCCCCAGGCATTGCCATTGTGGCTTGTGCCATTGGTTGTGCTTTTGCTGCTCTTAGCAGTGTACTGGGAGAGCTCCGACATAGCTGAGTATGGCCGTGACGGGTGTAGCTGGCGCAGGGGGTGCAACGCGGGGTGGACGAGGGGTGCGGTGAAGGCTCGATCAGCCGCTTTCAGGGTGTTTGCTGGCTGGAGGTGAGGTCAATCGCACAGTCTGTGGACGGGACCACGTACTGCAGAGGCGAGTGAGGGGATATAAACGCGGTGGCGGCATTGCGGCGGCATGTTGAGAGGAAGGGCGCAAGGCGTGAAGCAAGCCGAAGATAGGCGATTACGGCGGGCGAGGCTGCTGCCAACGCGGAAACCCCACCACTCCGATTCGCCCAACCTTACCTCTACAACCATCGCAACAGGAAGGCGACTAACCCGAGTACCACAGTAACTCCTGCATTACGAACCATTCCCGACGGAAACCATCACCGCCCAAGCTGCGGCGTCGGTGGGAGAGGGTTCGACAGTACGTGTGACCTGGCGCACGCCTTGTGAACATATTCTGGCTATGTATTTCATTCACGAGTAGCCATACTTTTGTATGATAACCGTGCTGCAGCTTGCATTCAAACCTGAAGTCAAAATGCCCTGAGACTTCCGCTTCCGCTTCCTCCCTGAAGGCAGGCGCAGGACTGAGCGGCTCCGCAGAACAATCTTGCCACGAGTTGTGGAAGTAGTAACCATGAACAGAACAACAACGACGACCGAACATTCGGTATCTAGGATCCAGCCTTTGACGTCAAGACACCTCTGTAGGAAAAGGTTCTGATTTGGCTCTAGCGAAGGATTATTGCGACATCTCCGTGATTGTAACAAGAGCCTTGGTCTAAAGGCGACACGAATTCCCGTCATCCCTGGCGTCGTGAATTTGAGCCACTCTACCCCACTCAACTACTCCCATCAACCGCCTTCACCAGATCTCCAAACATCGCACTAAAGGTGTGATAATAGTCGTCCGCACTATCCGTCAAGAATACCCAATCCGCCGTGTTCTCAACTTGCTGCACCATGAACCCCAGCACCTCTTCAGTCAGACTAGGCAAAGAATGCAGTATGACAGCCAGCTTCGAACGCCGAATCTTGTGTGCTTGCAATGGCACCATGACGTCTCTATCCAGCCACTTATCGAACGTCTCTTCGAATACGACGGTGAGATCCGTGAGGTTGAGGTAGGACTCTTGGAGCACCGTAGGCGAGGTGAGGATGGACGTGGGTATCAGACCGGGGTTGTGAGCTATGAAGCGATCGCTGAATGCTGTGTTGTTTTTGATCGCTTGATTTGCTGTCTTCAAGTATTCGTAATCGTCTTCATCGAAAGTACTTGGCGTCTCGTCCAAGAAGATTCCATCAACGCGCATCTTGGAAATGTTTGTCACTTTGGGCCAACGCGCGTAGGTGTCGATTTCTGCCAATAAGCTTTCGATAGGCTTGTCTGCGTAGTCCGTTGCAACATATCCTAATGTGCGAATGTTTGGGTAGGCTCGGAGTTTTGGGACTTCGTCTAGGTACACTTGATCGGGGAGTGATCCCATGCAAGGGCCGGAGCAGGGGTTGATGATGACGTTAAAGTCCACATTCTTGTGCGCTTTTGCTCTAGGGTTTTGTTAGTATGTAACGACGCTCGAGATGGATGTGCCTACGCTGTGTACAGCGGTTCCCAGGCGCCCGCGCTTGGGTACACGTAAAGCGGCAGAAGTATGGACATATCGAAGCGGTATCTTGAGCGACGGCAATGGGGGATCAGAACACTGAAATTGCAAGGCCTTCCGGAATTGAGACGGTCTTCTAGAAGCCAGGCTGCGTTGCGTCATGACCGCATTAGCCCGGCACGTGTTGTACCTGACAGCGGGTGGTGGCACCATCCGCGTCTCCGGCCACGATCTCCAAATAACATGCCAGATTGCATATAAAGCAGTCTTCGCGACGTGTGCCATCCAGAGGTTTGAGGTACTGCGTTCGGTCCAATGGCAGTCGGTTACGGCAGATACGCTGGCTGAATTGGACATCCATATTGCTGACCAGGATCGCCAAATAACCGGGCATATGAGAACCATAAGGGTGAGGAGATTCGCAGCGAGCCAACCAGCTGTGGAAAGAGTCCCTATTTCAGGATATACGGACAATGTATGAAATCAAGCCTCGACGCAAGCCCGCACGAATGTTGATCTCGACAAGAACTCCACAAGGAAGTTGCAGCTCTTGCGATGTATCTGGGGAATTGGACTCTTCATACCGTCTAGAAATCTCCATATCTGAGATTGCAGTGTGCCATTCGATCTCGCGCAGGGTATAATCGGAGCTCAACAGCTTGGTCCACAATCGTCCGGTTACAACATGGTATGCGAAAAATATCGAGAATGGAAGTGTGAAGCCGGGTTTGTGGCAAGTCATCCAGACCATGCCATAAAAGGTGTCGTAGGGGGGTGAATCGTTTCCACCAGGCGCAATCTCGATGGAGAGTTCTTGGCGATCTTGATCCCATAGTCCCCGAGGTCGGGCGCTTGAAATCGAGTATTCTGATTGATCGAACTCAAAATGGAAGCAGTACATTGCACAGCTCATGAGCTTCCTTGGGATTCGTGGCGGATCTTCGAAATAGAGTGTCTCGAGCTTCAGCTTTGACATCTTTGAATGTTCGAATATGTTTGGTGCAACTCTAGCGTAGAAATCGGCTTCGAGTCTTCGGACAAACAAACCAATCGATCTCCCATATTGTTCTGCATCTAGTAGAAGCAAGCGAATAGGGTCGCTGCCCTTATGTCCTGGCACACGCCAGTTGCGAAGTTGCTCCGGACTGACGATTTCCAGAGATAATGGCGCATCAATCTTGAGACCCATATTCGACATAGCAAACGTGCTGCGGCCTCGACCAACGCTCTGCGATTGTTCGAACACATCTGGCGACTTTGCAAGTAATCCGCAATAGCTAGAAGTCAACCCCCAGGTCGCTCTCCAGGCAAAGATCGAGTCGTCAGGAGTAGTTCTGATGATTTCTTCTTGCAATCGACTGAACGCATTTTCACCCTCGCCATACAACATCGGAATTTGAACTCCGAATAAGCCCATCAAACTATACGCGCGGTCTTCGATTCGAGTCGTCTTGCGAGTAGCCGCCCATGACATCTTTTGAGCGACAGACGACCGGCTCAGATCCCCGGTCCTCAATACGTATTCTGAGACCCCGGTAGCTCTTTCCAACCCATTATACATTCTCCAGGCTTCGATGCAAGTGAAGATTCCATCGTAGAATGCGAGGTTTCTTGGTGCGATAAGCTCCTGTAAGGTCCAACCTCTGGTGATCCATTTGCAGGGTTGCAATATCGTGGCAAGGTCAATCATCTCCCCCCAACTTTTATAATGCGTGATGTCAACACCCTCCAGGTGTACAGCACAGAAGCTTGAATGCTGGTACCATCGGTACATGGAATTGATTGCCTCCTGCAGCTCCGCGCTGCTGCTCTTATCAATACAACAAGTATCTATCCAGAAATAGTCCATTCCCTTCTCCCTTGCGATGTTAGCCGTTTCCTGAATTTTGCTGTAACCAGTGCGACTCTCGATCGCCCTACTGTCCAATAGAATGTCCAATCCAACCGACATCTTTATCGCGGCTACGAAGATTATGTCTTCCTCTAGTTCGGCTGGCAAAGCGTTGTATTGTTGCAGGAAGCGCATTTCCTGGTAGCTGACCTCTTCGTCTCCCCAAGTGTGGGAAAGTATTACGTATCGCGGAATTTGATCATCGTGGAAGACTTCGAACTCAAGAGTTCTAGCGTGTAGGAGGCGCATGATCCCTTCAACTCAAAGACCAATCATGCCTTGGAGGAGAGGAACGTCGGTTTCTGTCCACCAACACCTCGTAGGTTGCGGTTGCTGAGAGCTGTCGGACGTGTGGAGGACCTGTGCGGGGCCACAGATTGGATCGCGCAAGCTGCTGCGTATTGTAATACAGCAGCAGGCTGTTGACGGATGCCGCAGATATCACTGTGGGCAGGAAATTTTCAGTTCGTTCCAAGGGAAGTATCTGTATCCGCTCGTTATCTCCTTCGACATGAGTAGGGGCAAGGCAGAAATGGTACAGCTGCGTTAACCGCCCGAGGTGCAGATGACAGTGGCTGTGTGCATCGGCTCAACCCCCCGCCCACTGCAACTGCCCTTATATTCTGCCCGCAATGCCAGCCTTCCCGGTACCATACACTGTAAGGCGATTCTGACAACCTTGGGATTCAACTTTGCCGAATACACCCAAAGGGCGATGGCAGACCCGGTGGCGGAAGCATGACGAAGAGGACCTCGGGGCGATACAATGAGTCTCGATCGCCGCGAGAGACGTGTCTTTGACGATTGTGGTTGCGGGTTGCAAACATGTAACCACAGTTAGGGAAACAAAGATTCACTGTCTACTGCTAACGGAAGCGTCTTTAGAGAGTATTGCCACCACTTTGATGAACAAAAGGATCCATGGATGCGACTCCTTTGTAATAGATCCTGCGCCAAGGAACTAACCCCACTTGGGCCGAGCCTCAGGGATGGACGCGCAGCGATCCATGGATGCCAAACATCGTCTTTCCCAATAAACACTGCGTACCCGATACATAGTCGTGGGCCGCCGCCTCCGTGAGAACCTATCTTCTAATCAACTCAATCTTCTTACGATCAATATGGGCGACTCAGAAGCCCTGGAGCCATACCGCCTTACCGGTCCTAAGAGAGACATATTGGACCAATGCTTCACAAACGCCCCCGCACCAAATGAGATGTTACAGACACATCAAAGACGACCCATGCCGTCCAAGCTGCGTGGCAAACTTGATGAGATGTTAATTCCATCAGAAGAAATGAAAGAAGCCACATACCGGAGCATCAGTCGCGCGTGGGAGGAGTACGCAGCCGGCGGCGAGAACCCTAGCGCTTTCATGCGATCACCGACTGGAGCGCCTTACAAGATAGTCTCCATCGAAGGCAAAGGCCGCGGTGTCGTTGCAACCCGCGAAATCAAAGCTGGCGAGATCGTCTTGCAGGAGTCGCCTGTCCTGGTGATGCCATACGGCGAGTTCATGCCTCCACTCTTACTCCTCTTGCCCAAGGGAGCCTTGGAGGCTATCTTGCTCTTGCACAACGCTCAACCTGATGAGACACCGTTCACAAAGACGATGGATATTGCTCATCATCGTCTTCTTGATGCAGTCGTGGGTTGCGTAAACTCTAATGCATTCGAAGGTGAGGCTTCATTTGGCCAAATTGGAATGGTTCTTTTGACTGGGTCCATGTTCAATCACGAAAGCCACTCAAACGTCAGGAGGCATTGGGATCAACAGCTGGAGCAGATGGTGTTCAAGACCGTTCGAGATGTCAAGGAGGGCGAGGAGTTCACGGTCTATTACTCCGGCTCTGCAGAGAATCTGAGGAAGTACGGCATCTGATACAAACAGCGACCGGTACAACACCGAGGAGACCGCATCTGCTTACATGGTCGCAAAATACCAATGTTGACATGTACCATACATCACGTTCTGGGTCTTTAAGAGCCGCACTGCCGAGCGTTGAGAAAGGAATTAGGGTATCTTTAATAAGTGGTATCTAGAAACTCGAAATGCTGGTGCTGCTACTCGTATTTTTCGGCTTATGTGGTCCAAACTGGTCCATCTCCATTTGCACAAGTGATTGCTCATCATGATCGGCATGCCGTATTTCGAAAGTCTTGGTGTATGTGATAGCGTTTGGGTCTCGCGCGCCGTTCGAGACTGCCGATCGTCCTGGACCACTGGCCAGCGCACTGCCGCCCTTCTTCATGCCATGACTTTGGCTACCGTATGCGTAGTAAGGTCGTTCGGTGGCTTTGGTTGTGCCGAGGATCTTGGGGAATAAGTGTACGAGTATCACGCGTAGCGCAGGCAGGCAAGCGCAGATAATGCCGACATTGATCTCGATGTTAGACCAATTGATAACATCCGCTTGATCCCATGTTGGATTGGATGAGGCCGCGAAGTTGACGAGAGAGGATAGACGAAGGATTGAAATGATGGTCACACTGAGGTTTGAGTCAGTAATTATCGTCGGTAGACCGTTGGAAGCAAAACTTACAATGTACCGACGCAGAACATAACAGCGACGCTAAGCTTCTTGCGCCAGGAGAGCTGCAGGTGGAACACCTCATACAAGGGCAAAGCGAGCATCCAGATGTCCAAGACAATGCTGATGATGGCATTTGTCCACGCTAACCCATTGATGTCGATACATTGGCCGGATCCTTCTCCATCCCATTTGGTCCAGTAAAAAGAGATCGGTCGGCATTGAAAGATAGCCACCAACGTGAAGGCAAGACCGTTGAGGCAGTTGAAGGCGATGGTTGCCCATAGTAGTCGCCTGATGCTGGGTTTCGGGAATATTCGCAGGAAGAAGAATAATAGCGTAAGCTTCAGAAGCGCAACCTGAATGAAATAGAGGACTTCCAGAGCGTAAAGATATCTGACGAAGTCGGTGATTTGTTGGAAGCTGACGGTCCATACGTCTCGTCCTAGACCGTTTGGAACAATAGCCCTATCGATGATGACCACAGATGGAACACCAGCTATTAGTGCGGCCAAGACACTGTAGTCGTCGTAGCCAAGTTCACCGACGGAGAAAACGGCTTTGTATATGATCCTGGAGAGCGCACAAACGGCGGTGACGATCGAAAGAATCAAGTTGGATACACGAATTGAATCGCCGGAGTAACGGATCGGAGCGTGACAACTTGTTGTAGTAACATTTTTGGTTGCTAAGAATCGTAATCAGCAACAGTAAGCATGCTGACATAGCCTGGAGCACTCACTCAAACTCTGTCTCAGTGTGCATGACTTCATGACACATGCCTCTACCTCGCCTTGCAGTTTGGCATCTGCACATACAGAGGCCTGGTCTGTATGCTGTACTGGCGATTGGGCAACTGCAGTGGCAAGACACACTTGCTGGAAAACAGTCAATAAATGCTGGGGATATTACTCCGTTTGAACGTACCGCGCATTGAGGAAGTTGCTCAATCACTGCCAGTAGAGCCGATTCCTGAGCGACTACCAGCTGTACCCATGCCAGCAATGGGAAGAGCAAATGAAGGGGCCTCATCCTTCTTCGTACTCGCACACGACCTTCGTGTACGATCGAACGGCCAGGAAGTGTGAGGCGGAATGGAAAAGACTGCGATGGACCGGTTCAGACCCTTACTATAAACTCCGTGGGAGGTCGGAGAACATCAAGAGCTGTCAAGAGTGCCAGACCCGGTCGCTTAGTTTCCGGGGCCTGCTCTATATGAGACCATAAGGGAAGGGAATAACTGCAGGTACATTTAACCATTGGGCCTGGGGGACGGCAAGTGCAGATTGAGGTACACAGTGGGGCTGGACCACCTCTAGTGCTGCTCTTCGAGGGTCATGCATCTTCCGTACCAGAGGTGTATGTCTCGCCGTAGAGATGATCCCTGCCATATGCACGGAATGACTTGCACTAGATTCCATGATTATTGAATACAACCAATGGGTCGGCTGAAACCCAGGGCGAATGGAGGTGTTGCCCCAGACCAGTCGAAGTGGGCCCTTGCTGACGCTTCGCAGGGCAGACGCTACCGACGACGGAGGTTATACTTTTCAGGAACAGTGGTTTGTCGACGCTAAGTGGACTTCGCCTAATATGCAGGTCGCTCATGAGGTCCAGGAAAGGAGACACGTCCTTCGTATGCACCCTGGCTACCAGCAACCTTATCTATCTGCCTGGTTAGCACAGAACATACGAAACTCATGTGAGAATTCCCCGATCATTGCCATTCAATTGCATACCCTGCCATAGCGTGTTTACTTCCGCGTGTGTTGAAGCCTTCGAGAGCCCGGAAGGTTGACCAAAGATGGTGGTTCGTTCCGCAACGCCACAGACGAGCGATTTTGCGCACAGGTAAACAGCTTGGCGTACGTACGCCACTAACACGCGTGCATGCCGTTTGCTCCACCTCGCGTCCGCTCAACCGCCGCCGAGCTTCGACCGCTACCGCTGCACTCTTCGCGGCTCAGAAAAATCACATGGGGGCCCATTTGCTTTTCGAAGATCATGTTCACTGACTCTCACAACGTCGACGATCGACTTGTGGAGACCGATGCGGTATTCGCGATACGCGAGGCAGGAATGCAGCCTTTCCATGTGTTTCACGACATTCGTCTTACTACTCATCATCAGAGCTGCATACAAACGTGCCGCTTTTGTTCACATGTCATTTGGACGCTGGTCTGAGTGTCACTGACGGGAGAGACTGCGGAGTGCAGGAATCTGATGGCCTGGAAACGGCCATTTCTTCGGCTAACGTTCCAAACCACTGTGTCGCAGCAAGGTGTGGCACGCATTCTTTAGCATACCCAAGGTCTGTGGTAGCCTCGAGGACCCAGCCGTTTTGTTGAGCATCAGCAACTTCCTGGTACGGTTCCAATCTCGCCGTCTCTGAGCTAAGAAGCGAGGCCCTCAATCATGTCGAGCATCCGGAAAAATCGAAATGATCTAGGAGCTATACCCCCGAAATCTTTCAGCCGCGTCCGAAGCATCATGTCTTTCGCGGTCATTGATTGGTGTGAGAAATTTTGTGCACCAGCGTTACTCAACAGCATTGCCACGGGAAAAGTTCTCGAAGTCGTCGACGTTCCATGACATGGCTGCAAAACGTATCCCGGCTGATACCTCAGCCCTACAAGGTATACCTGATGCACGCTCGAAACAGACCCATGCGATTGCGTGAAACTCCGTCGCTATCGCGTCCAATGTCCCCTTTCTTCGTGAGAATCGTCACTATCCGAGTCGGTATGAGTGGGGCAATTTAGCGATGGCATGAGATTTGACTCGCAGCGTCTTCCTCGATTCAAGCAAAACATGCGTGCGCATCCCTCAGGATCACGATACTTTGCGAATGATGTGTGGCGCGCTTCAGGTTTCGCTGGTTCGTTGTCGGTCCGAAGTCGAAATCCCCAGATCACGAGCGCGGAACCCTGCGGTTTTGCTTTTCTGTTCCAGCCATGATGGCGCAAATCTTCGGGATTGCGTATACTAGACGCAAGCATCCCGACGCACATCCAAAGGTTTCTTCACAATCCAGCGCAATGGCACCCTTACGATTGACTAACGCGTTAGCAGATGGCAACTTCCGTGCACGTGTCGTCGTCCAGTTACGCGAGGTCGACGATCTCCACGTAGCAAAGACCAGCGAAACCATCGAGTGCTGCAAATTCAGGAGAACAATCCTTACAGATCCCACCCTCTATGACACTCAGGCAACCTACTATCGAGAAGGTCATACAAGCTGAGTCCCCACTCTGCTCAGCCGCAAGTCAGCTCCAGCTGTCACTTTCGGGCCGCGCCCTCTGCAACGAGCCAACGTTTCGGTAACCAAACTTTGTATCTCCAGAGCCACGCGTGACGACATGCGGCCAAGGCAGGCATCGGCAATTGCCTTTACGCAAACATAGGTAACTCACTCGCGTGGTCTTCGTTTACCACCCTCGGATCTACGCGGGTCGATCTCTCGGTTGCCTGTACCAAACGGTCAGTCACCGGCATCACGCATCGGCATCTGCCAGGGGCCGACGATCAAAACGTGGGCTTGACGAAAACGACCACCACTCTCGGGTGACTAGCCAAAGCCGTTTCTATATGCAAGGGCATTATCGACTACGCTGCAAGGAGCTGCCATTGGTACTTCCTAATTGAGAGTCATCCAATTGATTTTTCAACCCCTTTGGTCTTGCAGCCCTCATAGGCCACCCTTTTTCGAGACTCCATGTCTATATGTGACTGCGCTTAGGGATCAAAACTTCAACATCCAGCTGCCTCTACACCACATGTGTACTTACTCCTACCACCGGCAAAAAGAGACTCCCTATCAACATGAGTCCAAGACGATACCAAGACTACCAACCTCTTCAGTAACACTGGCCGTCTCGCCTCGACTCTGGGTTCCCACTTGTCCTAGTGGTGACTATCTTCACGCGTTTGGCGAGCAAAATCGCAAGCAGCCGTTCTTCATGATCGACAAAGCTCGAGCTTCGCCGGTAGTTTCGAGCGTATACCGAAGTTATGTGCCGAAAGCCCATCCTCTCATGTGGCTGATACATTCCACGATGACGTAGAAACCTGCATCCTACATTCTCTTTTCCCCTCCTCTTACAATCAAACTTTCACTTGGATCAGAAGAAAACGTGAACATACCGACGCTGTCGTGGTTCAACATTGTCTCCCTTCCGTGTAGTTGGCAGATCTCCGAAGGGTATGTATGTAATTGACAACACGTGAGCCTCATGACACTTCACTACGAGCCGCATCTCCAGTCACACATCTATCACTGCATATCCGAAAAGCTAATTTGACAAAACTGCTACGAACCGACACATGCAGGTTGCCGCTGGAGCTCTCCAGGTTGTCACATGGGATCTCCACTTTGACGCATGTGCCTCGTGGCCATATCGCAACGTGATCACGACGATCAAGCGCCTTGACTCACTCTATTTTCCTCTTCGCTTCGCGGTAGAGTTTTCAATACGAATTTGATCCGCTACTGTACTGCATTCCACAGCACAGTGGACCCACCGTGGCAACATGACTTTTGTTCCTTGTCGATTCGAAATACGCAGATCGATCAGTCAAATCCTGACGACTAAGCCGGCGGGCATGCTCTACCACGGCCTGGTAGCCAACTACCTCTCGGTCAACGCTCCCAGAACAGTATATAAGACATCATGTCGCTCTATCTCTCCCAGCACAACACAGCATCCAATTCTCATTTCCAAAAAGCCAGATATCGTCCACATGGGCGACAATTTTCCAAAACCATTTACCGCAATGACGATGGGGCTAAGAAGGATTCAAATGTACAAGCCTGCGCCTGACTTTACGATATTCTTATCACTAGAGTCATGTTCTGTAAGAGCAAAACGCGTGCCGAAGTATGTCATGTCTCGCTTCCTCTTTCTCAAAAGTCAAAAGTGACTGTTCCCATGGACGTGTGCAAGACGCACCGCCAGCTTTAAAAATTTTGCGATACCAAAATTATGTGTATGCCTGGCATCTCCAAAAGAATATTGCCATCTTCGATGAGTAAGACTGCGTTTCTGGGAATCTATAAAGCTGTGCCTTCCGTGTTTTCTGGTCTTCTCTTCTGATTTACCCTTCAGACCCTCTCACTAAAAAGCACATTTCATCGGGTGGATGGCTTTCTGCTATTCCACTTTTAAGATTGACAAACACCTCCCCATGACTTTGTCGCACTTCCGCCGAGTCTCATGGACAGAGCATATCACTTGAATTCCTGCTGCTTTGGAGTCTCTGTGGTGTCTGTACAGAGTCAAAATACAAGCTCGACAACTGATGCAGCGTTTGGAGCGAGGGGAAACACATACGAAAACGTCAACCCAGTTCGATGCATAAAATATCATTGATTACGCTCAAGGCGACTCTCAAAAGGTATCATCTCCGTCATTCCCTAAAACCATACCCACTCATTGCACAGCCCGCTCACCAAGAGTCTAAGTATGAACTCGAACATAACGGAAATAAAAGGGGACATGGACATAGCCTCCATGGGAGGTAAAACATGGAAGCGGAGATAAGGACTGCCTGCCTGCCTGCCTGCGAGGTAACGCCAAAGGGATTATACCTCCCATCATGTCATGCTCATGTTACCTGGCCAGCCCGCTATGGATGCAAAACCCCCAAGTCTAACGCAAGGAAAACGCCGCCCAATGAAACTTTGCTGGTATGACGCAACAGATAGTAAAACAGATATGAGAACAATGGTTCAGTGAGGCTTATTCGAGTCACCGTCCGAATAAGCCGCTGCCAACGCTGATCGTGCCGAGACCACTGCGTTGTGGGAGAGGTGCTCGCGCCGCATCTGGTCGGGCTGCACCTAGTGGTCCTGGCGCAGTGTTTGGCTCTGCGTTCATGGGTCGCATGCTGCCAACCCAGCGTGGCCCAACCTGCTCGTGGGGTATCTCCATGTGCTGTGCCGCGGGGCTCGACATCATCCCGTACGTTTCCCTACTGAGAACACCCATGTTGTTGCGAGGATCTGAGCCAGGTGTCTCGGCGTATGTGATGTGGTCGACTGGTGCGCGTTTCATGTGTAGGACCGGTGATTCTGCTTCGCCTAGCAGACCGTTGGCGTTGTGAGCATTCGACGACGGAGGGTTGGAATTCGCTTCGATGGTGGAGGCAGATCCGTTGGGAGCTGAGAGGTCGACCATTCGACGCTGACCAGCTGGTGTCTGGTAGCTAGGTACTCGTGACGGCCCTGGAGGGTACCGACTCTCTTGATGTGAAGGATGTCGTGGATTGGCCCATGGCGTGCTTTCTAGGAATTGTTCTTCTGCAGCTGCCTCGTCCGCTGTTGTCGTTCTGTTGTAGGTGCGGAACGAGGGGGGCGGCACTGGAGCACGCGTTGCAATCTAACGCGCCGAATCAGCTGCTAGTTCTCTAGCAGATGCGTTCAGCCACTTACCTTCATTGCTCGAAGATCCTCGTCGATCTCGGTTGGTCGCGCAGCGCTGATGTCCGGGGCGGCTGGGAACCCAACGTACTTGGCGACACCTGAAAGAATGGAGACCTCGAGGTTGTATGCTGTTTGGTGTCGGATCTGGTCGGATCGCTTCTCAGGTAATCGCGCCATGTACTCAGTGTCATCGCAGCCAAGCTGACGTCGTCCGCGTTGTAGTTCGAATACCCGCTGGTTGCACTCTTCGAGAATGTCCTCGCGGATGTGGCGCACAGTCTGGAAGTACTGGCTGTGCATCTGATGCCGCTCTGCTGCTGTGATTATCTCGAGGTTCTTCTGTTTGTATTCCAAAAGCCTCGTCTCGTATGCGATCTTGTCGGCGCGTCGATCGTCTACGCATTTGATCATAGCAACGTACTCAGGGTGGACACAGTTTGGCTGCTTGAGCATGTCGAGCTCTCGTTCGAGTTGCGCTATTTGCTCGTCGCATAGCCTGGTAACGGTTAGTAGCTGATCCTTCTGATCATGCCCTGAGTGAATTGCTTACTTCTCTCGGAAAAGCTTGAACTTCTTCTCAATCTTTGCAAGCTCATCGATCGCCTGCTTCTTCTTGGTGACCTCCTCATCGAGCACGGCGCTGTCTTCATCGTCATGCTCGCCCTCAGCTTCAGCCTCGTGGGCTTCAGCAGCTGCAAACGGCTCGGCGTAGGCATAGCTAGCGTCTTCCGTCTTCCGTTTCCCTCTTCTGCCGCCTTTCCTTGGTTTTGTGTGCTTCGCGACGGTGGCCATTTCACTGACAGTCTGGGCAGCAATGTTGGCTTGTCGCTCCTCGAGCTCTAGCTCCTCGCGAGCCAGTGCCGACAGGTGCTCTTCGGCGTTCTCGAGCTCTTCGTCTGCGTCCATCTGCCCCTGCCTGTCTGCTGCGGCATCAGCCAGGCCATCGAGCGCCGAACCCTTCGCGTTTACGCTTCGTTTCCGTAATGGTTCCTCTTCACGCTCGTCCACTGGGCTTCCCTCGGCACTGCTGCGCTTTCTTTTCATGCCCACGTGTTCGAGATTTGCCGCCTCTGATGCTGCGATCAGCGAAAGAGAATGCAGAGGGTTTTCAGTTGTAGGTGCTTCGCCCATGGTAACATCGTCTGTAATCGCAGATGGTGTGGGTGGGGCAGATTCGTCGTGCTCGATGGTCTTGGAATGCGCGAGCTTGCTCGGTGTTCTTGTGTGGATGGGCTCAGAGAGTAATGACGTCTCCGTCGCTGTGCGCGCGAACTTTCGAGGCGTGTTGTCCAGTCGCTCGGTCTCGGCCTCTGAATCATCCTCGTCCATATCGGCTACTGCAGCTGGCCGTGGTGTTGACTCTGACTGATCGTCCGATGCGTCTCCGAGCTCGCTCAAGCTGCTAGAGCCGTTGTCGGCAACATCATCGAAGCCATTAGGAGCTTGTTCTGTAGGTAGCGACTCGGTGAGCACTGTGGTCGGAGCTGCCATGGTGGACAGCATCGCAGCAGCGATCGCGGTGGGGTCCTGGTCAGCTGGTGTGGGTATCTGCGCTGGCGCAGAGTGGTTGGAGGGAGAGGTGGTGGAGGTGGGGTCAGGTAGTTCTGTGGTGAGGGTCGAAGTCGGACCTGGGAGGGGCTGTTAGATCTGGTGCAGGTTCGGACGGCGTGGGTAATAGACGCGGTGAGAGAGGCAGGTTCGCGACGCTGTCGTCGCCTCGTTTGTTGACGCAAAGATCGACAGTCTCTCCAGCGGCGACTCAAGGCGCAGCGTCGCCCTTTGGAAAGCCGAAAAAGCGCATCGGGGTCGGGATAGAAGAGTTGACAACGTACTTTGAGTGTGCGCGACGTCCTCGCTGGGGCCGGCAGCTGTTCTCGAGGTGCTCCGTCTGGTCTGTTCGGGCGCGCTCATAGTGCGCCCACGCCGAAGACAGCCTCACCGCGTGCCCAATGTCGTAAAAATATGCCGTGGACGGTGTCGTGGGCCTTCGCGATGCGATATGGGCGTTCTTGGGGGTGGAGGATGCAGGGCCCGGCGAGCGGTCAAAAACAGAGCTGCGGGTGTGAGGGACGCGGGCGTCGAGGGAGCGTGTGGGGATGTCTCAGGCAGGAGCGACCGGGTGGCAGATCTGCGATGTTTGTACGGGAGGGGGTGCAAACGCGGGACAGCGACGGGCATTCCTGTGTGCGTGGTGAATGCGGAGGGCAGCTCGGTCGGGATGGTGTAAACTGCGCTCTGAAGCGGGTCGACGGCCGGGAGAGGCCCTGAGGCTTGCAAATGACCGCACTGCCCTGCCCCGGGCGGTGTCGTTCTGCCGCCTGCACCACCCAGCTGGGCCTAGTGCACATCCGTCGTGAAGCGTCTCCACCAAAACTTTTTGACGAGCTTGCTGTCGCCAACACCAACATCTCCATTGTCGCCATGGCCAAGTCAAAGGACAAACGCTCGGCTAAGACTGACACGCCCAAGAAGAGCCACAAGCCAGACAAGCCAGACAAGTCCCTCATCAAAGTCGACAAAAAGGCGTTTGACCCGGCGCTAGCATCGCTGTTTGCTGCCAGTGTACGTTGATCGCATGTCTGTGCTAGAGAGTGATTGCTAATAATTCTCAGGCCGGACCTGTGCAAGCGCCTTCAAAGTCACGGTACCAAGCGCGCGAACAAGCGAAAGCGACCAAAAAACCCAGCGAAGATGAAGACGAAGGCGATGCGAACGATGCGGAACTGAGCTCGGCATCCGAAAGCCTGCCTTCCGACGATGAGGACGAAGAGGAAGACGAAGATGAGGACATGTCGGATGCCAGCGACGACGCTGAATCTGAAGACGAGGCCGCCCTAGCAAAACTGGGTGAAGCCGTACTGCACGGCGCAAAGGAAAAGCCAAAGAAGCGCAAGCGCGGCGACAAGGAGGAGATCGAGGATGCTTATATGCGCAAAGTAGCGCGCGAGGAGGAGAAGGAGGAGGAGCAAAGACAGAAGAAGCGCAAGACCGAGGAAGAGGAGGACGAGGATTCTTCAGACGAGGACGACGAGGACGAGTCTGAGGATGAGGCAGATGAGGGCAAAGAGACCAAGGACGCGGACAAGGCCGAAGACATCGCAATTCCCAAGCATGAGTCACTTATGGAGAAGACCGACGAGAGCGCATCCGAGGTGGAGAAGGCGTCCCGCACTGTCTTCCTGAGCAACGTCTCAGTCGAGTGCATAAGCTCAAAGCCCGCAGAAAAGGCTCTCAAGAAGCACTTGGAGTCCTTCATACCTGACCTCGCCGATAACAAGCCCCCGCACAAGATCGAGTCGATACGTTTCCGATCAACGGCTCTCGACCCCTCGCTTCCCAAACGCGCTGCCTTTGCAACCAAGGATATCATAGACGCGACTACCAAGAGCACGAACGCATATGCTGTCTACACGACCAAGGTAGCCGCAAGAGAAGCTGTCAAGAAACTAAACGGCTCTATGCTGCTCAACCGTCATCTCCACGTCGATTCACTAGCCCATCCAATGAAGGTCGACCACCGCCGCTGTGTCTTTGTCGGCAACCTTCCCTTCGTAGACGAAGAGTCCCAAACACCCGTGGCAGAAGGCGAGAAGCCCAAGAAGAAGAAGGCCGCCTCCGACATCGAAGAGGGTCTCTGGGTACACTTTGGCAAATGCGGCAAAATCGAGAGCGTGCGCGTAGTCCGCGATGCCAAGACAAGAGTCGGAAAGGGCTTTGCCTACGTTCAGTTCGTCGATGAGAACGGCGTCGAAGCCGCGCTGCAACTCAACGAAAAGATGTACCCACCTATGCTCCCTCGCAAACTCCGTATTACACGTTGCAAAGCGGAGAAGAAGAACAAGGAGAAGCCAAGAGGTCCACCGCCATCCAAGGCACCCAGACCGGGCGGCAACCCTGGTGCCGGTTACAAGCAGAAGTTGACTGAGGAGCAAAAGTCGATGCAAGGACGTGCTAGATCGATGCTGGGCAAGGTCGCCAAGGCACAAACAAAAGAGGGTTTCGTGTTTGAAGGCCACAGGGCGAGTGAGAGGCAGGGCAAGAGTGGGCTCAAGTTCAAGGGCAGCGGCGGCCAAAAGAAGGGTGCCAACGGACGAAAGAGCAGAAGTGCGGGCTGGAAAAAGAACGGTGGCAAGAAATAGTCTGGCCTGCGTTGGGCATACATTCTACTATTCACGAGATTCAGCCGGCGAGCATCGGAGCTGTCTAGTTCAGACAGCTAGCGTCGCGTTCAATCGATATATTACATGCGCATCTTTACCTCGGAGCTTGCGTGCCTCAATCTAATCTGCGGACCTGCTGACCGGCGAAGATGCTACTTGAGAACTTGGGAGGATACCAATATGGGTGTCACGAAGCTGTTGTGTGAAGATGCTAAGCTAAAGATGTGTTAACTTGCGGACGTGCTGACATAGGGTTCGCAAAGCTCGCGCGTAAAGAAGCTCACGTTTGAACTAGTGGCTAAGCAAACAAGTACGTGAACTTAGTCTCGCGACGCAGAAGGGTGTAGAGAAAGAAGAGAAGGACAGGTGGTGGCGTGATCTGACACGACCAGAGCGGATTGCGAGTTATAGAAATTCGGGCATAGTCACTTAGACAACGCAAGACATATACTAACATCTACATTTGCAGGCACACAACACAGACTGTTCGACGAGGAGAAGCGACTCATACCCCCATTGAGACAACCGTACTATCATACAGAAACGGGAATGGAATTTCTGATGAGTATGAGTACCCGTTCAACATAATACTCGTTGAGTGTGATCTTCTCTTAGCCAGCTTGCCTTGCTAATACTATGTCGGATCAACATTCAAGATTTATCCAAACTCGAGTACACAAATTTCTCAAACTCGGTCAAGAGCTCGATAGCCTTCTCATCTCCGGTTGGTACAAGCTGAGAGAGATACACCCCGGCGACACCGTTGCTGAGGTCGATCCACTATAGTTTGATGATGAGCCAGAGTCCACATCCACAGTTTGAAGACTTACCCAGTAGCAATTCGGCATGCCCGACCAGGTGAGTGAGTTCACTCCGCGTCGTTTCGGTACTGCAGCGAGGTTGATCAAGCCTCCAATTCCAAAGCTGACAGGGACGTCGTCTGGGATAGTATTCCAGATAGCGTTACGGGACGGCAACGAGTACTCGGCTGGATCGAGGCCTCTGGATGTCTCGATCTGAGGCTGGAACATCTCCTTGACAGACTCGGGCCGGAGCAAGTCCCCTGTCAGGACACCTTGGTATATTTTGAGCAAGTCGTCCACAGTTGCGAACAGACCTCCCCCTCCAAAATCTGCCTCAACCCTGTCCGGCCAGTAAGGCTGCTTCTGTTCCTGCAACCTCTCACCCACTCGCTCCCAGACTTTGGCCTTTCGAGCTCGCGTCTCTTCTCGCTGGTCGGGATGGAAAGTAGCGTCATTGGCAGACACGACGTCGAAAATATGGCGTTGCATGTACTCGCCAAGCTTCATGGAGGTGATTCGTTCGACCAAAACTCCAGCCCAGTCAATGCCAGGCGAATACATCCATCGTTCACCGGATTCAAACACGAGAAAGTGGTGGGGAAACTTTTCTGCCTATAGCGCTTGGTGGTAAGCTAATGGTATTGGCGAGCGGGGTGAGCCAGCTTACGACAGATGTGGGAGGGCCAGGCAGTGGCTTACCCTGAAGCTCTTCGTAGCGGGTCAGGAGCGGATCCATGAATGTATAAGCCATGCCGCTGGAGTGCGTCAACAGTTGCCTGGTCACCAACATAATATGTTAGCAAAACGTGGAAAGCCCTTGGACATATCAAGACTTACCGGAGGGTGATAGCCTTCGTTGCCGGCCTGAAGAGGGCTTCATTCTCTCCATTGAAACCGGTCAGAATCTTCGGATCTTTCCACTCGGGCAGCACTTTGGCGATATCGTCATTCAGGTTTAGTAATCCTCTCTCGACGCATTGCATTACAGCAATCGTAGTCACCAGCTTGGTGGAAGAGGCGAGCCAATGCACACCATTGGACTCAGCGTCGTCGGATTCCTTTTCAAACGCCTTCATGTAGCGGAAAGAACCTTTTGATCACGTCTGGTCAGCAAAGCAGAAACAAAACAAGAGACAGGGAAAGGTGGACTCCTAGGTACCATACCATTTTTGCTGATGGCGCCAAGTGTAACTGGAGGGATAGGCTGCTTGTTTTCCTCAAATCGATGACGAAGAGAATTGAAGGTTTCATCGAAAGAGGTCATGGTTGGAGGATGTTCTCGTGGTAAGAAGAGGGTTTGATTTCTCTTTATCTTCATAAAAAACCGCGTAGTGCTGTCCCGTCTTATACTGTACGTGAACATTATTGGCTTGGCTTCTTGCGCACAGCCCTGGGCGCTGCATAAGTGGCTATTGAATCATTGTGCGGAAGTATGCTAGTAATATTGGCCCGATTACTGATCTAGAGCGGAACAAACCCACGGTCGGCGACATGGGAAGCATGAAATCCATATCAACTTCAGATACACCAGTCCTGACGGACATTGTATTGGTTCTTTGTCCTGACAGCACTAAACGGCGAAACGATCAAGCGGGGCAGAAGGATCACTTCGGTCTAATGACTCACTCCGGAGCTTCTCATGAATCGGGTCAACACACATAACGGCATGATGCTTACGAACCACCTTGGCAGATCGCCACCGCTCATGTCATAGCCGACTTGATGGACAGCATGAACCTAGACCGCGGCTATCTCTTCAATGGTTTCGGGGTTGGAAGAGGTGAACTTGGACTTGTGCCTAGAGACAAACCGGGTTTCGTTAAGGGCGTAATGGTCTGACACAATCAGAGGAGCTGCAAGAGATAGTATTGTTTAGGAATGTGCTCGCTAAGTCTGGCCGTATCTTGGTCTCTACCTCCTGTTCAGCTTCCAGCCTGTATTTACTCTAGACTCATTAGGCAGCAGCCACATCGCTTGCCATCTTCAAGATGGCGTCCTTTTCGCAGAACTCAACCACCTTTTTGATCTTAGATCCATCCTCATTAAAGTACAAGAACCAAGCACCCTCAAAAGGGTACGTCTCTCCACTGCTCCTAACATACACGTCGGATTTAGCTGTGAAGGCCGCGCTGCGCGCCTCCGTGTCGACGATCAAATTCGACATGATGTTATCCTTGAACAACAATACTTTGATGTCATTCCCGAAGAGGTCCTGGAAACTGGTCGTGTCGAAGAACGAGTCTGTTGCAAGACCGAAAGCTTTGGGTACGGATGCGGGAAGTAGGTGACGTGTGCAGTCGGCTGTAACGTCGCGATTGATAATAGAAGGGTTGCTCTGAGCTGCGCCTTCTTCGAATGCTGATAAGAAGGCCCGAGCTGTTGCCTCAATTTGTTCTCTGAGGTTCGGTGTGGAAGGAGTTGAGGCCATGTTGGAGGACTGTGGTAGAGTTTCGTGCGAACTGAAGATGGAGGTGTAGATAGTGGAAAGTATTGGAGATATTGACTGCATATTGGGTTGCACTTGACGCCTACTTATGTTTCGCGCGTACCTAGGTAGCATCAGCGACTGTCTACCTCAAATTCCCGAGGTCGCCAACAGTCCTTCGCGGCGGTACACGTAAGTCCATGACTTAACGCCGTCCTTTGGATGATGCTTATTTAACAAGAATAGATCATATCATCTTGAGTACTGCCTTCCAAGACCTCCGTTGAGGGTCGACATCAGAGTGCGATGACATTTTCTCCCGTTTTGGCCTAGTGCGTTTGAGCCACGGAGGATCTTCGGCCGTACCTGCAGTCTAGCTCTAGCTCCACCCGATGACATTATCACCCTCTTCAGCCTAGCTCGCAGCTTGGGGCCGAAGCATCCACACAGCCCGAATGATGCGTCTCCTTTCAAATTTGCAATTCGAAGGTACCGCACCTGTAAACTAAGCCCAGATTTCGATATGAAGCGGCGGTGTGAGCCTTCACTCAAGCTTATCGCCGAGAAAGCATGTTAAAGCGTACGGTGATTTCTAAGTCGTGTCTTTCTTGAGTAACGCTGTCTACGAATGAGTCCAAGGTGTCGTGTATAGAGGTAGGGTGAGTTGAGTACATAAATGATTCACTTACCTCTCCTTCCGTCCAAACTCAGAACCCAATCCCTCAAGATTTTTTTATATCCAGCTTACGGCATCTACTCAAGTCATATCCACTACCTTTGTCCCTCCCAGCATCCCGCCAACACAAGAATGCCTCGTTACGATGAAGCTCATGCTAAGCCGAATGGCCCTGGCGATGCGCGCCCAACAGCCTTGCAGATCATCAAAGACGAGAACCTTGAGAACAAACTCAAAGGTGAAGTCATTGTCATCACTGGTACCTCCTCTGGCATCGGCATTGAAACCACTCGTGCCCTGGCCACCACTGGCGCCATTCTCTTTCTCACGGCCCGAGACACAAGCAAAGCCCAATCTGCCCTTGCTGGTATCTTCGAACCTTCGCGTATGCACATTGTCGAGATGGACCAGGCAAACCTCTCTTCCGTACGTGCCGCCGCCGCCGCCATTCTTACCAGGACTTCTAAAGTCCATCTACTCGTGAACAATGCCGGCATTATGGCAATTCCCGACTATCGCCTTACGGAAGATGGCCACGAACTTCAATTCGGCACCAACCACCTGTCGCATTTTCTTTTCTACAAGCTTCTAGAGCCCGCTCTTATCGCAGCCGCCTGCTCCAGCCGCCCATCTCGCGTCGTCAGTCTCGCTTCCTCAGCGCACAACGTCTGCGGGATCAACGACTCCAACAACTACAACTTCCAGAAAGACGGTTACGACCCCAGCGTAGCGTATGCCCAGTCAAAAACAGCAAACATATACATGGCCAACGAGATTGAGCGCCGCTATGGCTCGCGCCATCTACACGCCACTAGCGTCCATCCCGGCCTCGTTCAGACGGGGCTGACGCAGCATATGCCCCCGGACGCATTCAAAGGTATGGAACATTTGTATCCAACCATGAAGAGCGTCGAACAGGGTGCTGCAACATCGGTATGGGCAGCGATCAGCGAAACATGGAAGCACAAGGGCGGCAAGTACCTCGTCGACTGCGCTGTTGCGGAGCCATACAAAGAAGGCGATGACAAGTACACTGCGCTTGGTTATGCTCCGCATGCTTACGATGTGGAAAAGGCGGAGAGGCTGTGGAACGACTCGCTCAAGCTTGTGGGATTGCCGAGTGACGAGTGAGCGTTCAGAAAGGGACAGCAGTGATAACCCAGTGTACAATTAGACACATGATACAAGTTCTATGAATACATCCATACGCATTAGCACACCGTACTTGATCTTATCACCGGCCATAGTTCTTATCGTGAAATCGTGATATCGGATATTGTACTGGTAGATCATGCTCGATTCGCGTTGGGCGTGTTCGACGTATCGACTAATTTTCCATTAGAGGAATGCGCAAAGGTTCCTCTCCCCTCATCAACCTCCAGCGGTTACTAGAAACAAGCAGGTCGTCGCATCCCTGTACAGCCCACGACCACTTAGCCAGAAAGCCAGGGGTAGCCTCCCAGCTCTTCATGTCGTACGGCTCACCCCAAACAATGAGTCCCTTGCGACCTGCAGTAACCTCATCCTCATCACGTCCCACTACTGCGGTCGGCGGTGTCGACACAACCTTAGGGTCAGACACAGTGATAGCAAGAGGCGTACCTCGTCGCTCTTGCATTGGCGTAGCACCCATGAGCTCGCCAATGAGATCCTGCAGTAGCTCCCAGTGATCGAAGAGGCCCTCATGCCTGATGAGGTTGTCGCGCACTGAAGGAAAAGGAAAGAGGTTGATCCAGAAAGAGTGCAAACGCTCTTGCTGGATGCGAGTCGGGAAGAGTGAAGGAGGTATATTGGGATTCAAGGGATAGATGTTTGTGTCGTCGATGTAGGGAAGGCTGATGGGACAAGTGGTTGGGGAAGGAGGCATCTCGTATGTCCACCCTGTAAGAAGCGCGTTTAGAGTACGCTTGTTTGAGACAAAGGCTCGGAAGACGTTGTATTGTACTAGGTGAAGGAGGTGGTCCGTAGAGAGGGGAAAGACCATGGACGGGGGTGTTAGCGTAGTGGGAGCTTGACCCGGGGTGTATGGAGGCGGCGTCCGGAGGACTACAGAGCGATCAGGAATGGATATCGATGCGTTGATCGTCACATCTTGAGCAGTGGGCTCTGTGGAATGGGATGGGCTTTCTTCAACTTCATCCAGGCGCCAGCGCTCAATTTGGAACGGGCGCGACGTCTGAACAGAAACTGGGTCTTGCTTTTTGTTTCGCAGTCCTTTATCGAGATGAGCTCAGCAAGGGCGAGATGCTTAAGACCAAACTCACGATGTGCCCTTTGGTTCTTTCGGTTCTGAACTTTCCTGCGCTGCTTGTTGGCCTCGGCTTCGATGTTGGTGGGTTGATACTCGACCCTGTTCGCTTCGCTTTCGGCTGGAGGAAGTAGGGTGACGAAGTGGTCCATGATTAAGCGTTAAGAACAGCCCGTCTTCTGTTGATGGTCGGTTGGTTGATTCCTACACGGTTACAGCCGCGAATTCCGCAGCTATGCCCTGTTGACAGGCGTGGCGGTGCGGAGATTGATCCGCGCCGCCCCACTTCATTCGGGCAGCCTCAACCTCGAGAGAGGAGATCGGTTCAACAGCTTCCACTTTGAGCAGGACACTCTTATGTTGAGACGCGCCGCCAGATCATCAAGGATGACCCCAACGTCAATACACCAAAGAAGCCACCATAGATCAAGATCACAAGAGCCGTATTCGTTGTTGCGTATGTGATAAACGACAAAGGCATCGAGGAGATGGACCTCGACATGGAGCAACTGTGGGAGGAACTGTTGGTCCAATGTTCACCACGCAAATTTCTGACTGCGCGTATGCGATCTGCTCTACGTTCGTAGAAATCTTTTGAATTAAGATGTCTAGCGCATATACACTTAGCAAACGGGAGAGACTTCAGACGAAACATAACCTTGTCAAGAATTACCGACGGACCGCAGATGCATGAAGCATGACATCAGAATTGTGATAAATGGCCACATATTTGCCAGGTTGGTCACCTCAACACAGTTTGTGTGGTAATCGTCGAATATTGTGCTTTTTGTAACCCTTGTAGGATTTGGCAATCAAAGGTGCCCGTGACACCTTGATAAGTTTATCGCACACCGGCAGCCATGAAATGCCGTGTTCAGTGGCGGTTCACGTGCAGGAGCAACTAGATTACAGGCCGGTAAGCCCCCATCTCCTGGTAACGACCATGACTGGTGTTGCCACGGTGCGGGAACGCGGGCGCAATGTCGAACGTCTGGGGGATCTGCGATGGGGCAGATGCTAATCGCACATCAACGACTGCAAGAGCCGCACTGTGTAGCAAGATTAAGATGAAACGAGTGTAGTGACGCATGCGACAGGCACTTCACCGATGTTCCCTTGCCAACTCGCATTGGTTTCATCCGGGGTGTGCTGACGATAAATGCCTGATCCGAAGAGGAACGCGAAACGGACGGCTACGGGTGTCCGGATAAGCCCATGTGGAGCAGTTGAACTGGATTCTAGCAAGAACCCAAGATCACACCACTGGTTATTTCGCTATCGAGGCAAAGATTCGGTATTCATGCTGTAAAGAGTGGAACGAAGCGTGGTGCGGTAACGATGAGTTCTGCAAATGCCGACTTCCTGTAAAAGCCCTCGTGTGTTGCACACCAAACTTGTGGTAAACGAAGGATGAACGCGTGGAGGGGATCATGCACGTCAGCGGAAGATGTAACCTGATTAGATTAACATGATGAGCAATCGAAACTGATACGCTGCGGTTTAGGGCTGGCAGATACGTAGCCGAGCTGGATCGGTACGGTTCTGGTACTTGGGATCACACCTCGCGTAAATGCGACGGCATGAGTGAGGCTTTTGATTGACTGTCGTGGAACATGGACAAATGAAATCACATCATCGCGGTCAGAGTCCAGAACAAAAGCAACCAACAACGGCTGATACTACCCAAACTACCCCCAACATGCCGGCAGAGGTAGGGTTGGGTGTCATTAGAGTTGACGGGTTTGCCGAAGCAGCACGAAGCAAAGATCCGGGCAAGGAGTTAGTGCCCCTTACGTATGAGTAGTGGTTGCATTATAGATGACATCCGTCTTCAGCCGCGGACGAGAGCACATGTTAGGGATGGGCCGAAGTATCAACAAAGTGGTGTGACTTGGCAGAGCGGCCGAGCCACTGTCGCGGGCCCGAGGCGTGGAGGTTAGGATGACGCAGCGATGTGCGACACAGGAGAAATCGGTGGCTGGTTTTCAGGCTTACCGGTCTTGAGACCAGGGACGATATGCGTCTCGGCTCGAAGAGCCAGGTTCCCAGTCCAGCTTGAGCATTTCCTTTGTTTTGTACAGTTTTTCCCGTGCGAAGCAGGGTCTGACGATCACAAGCTTGGACGTCGAAGTGGAGGCTGGGTCTGACTTTGGCCCACTTGCATCTGCATTCTGTTATGCTTACGCTACAGCTGATGTGACGGCGGTGCACATATGCAGGTCTGAAGAGAAGGGAAGAAATGAGGTTCGCTCACCTGGTACTCCATGACATTGAGCTATCCAGATCATGCTGGATGGGTTGAGACGGAGGCGAGACAGGAACTGGGCCAATAGACGTAGGAGGCGGCTTTTAGTCGAGCGCGTCCAGACGTTGAAGGCTATGGAAGGTAGCTGCGCAAACGACTCCTTGTTCGATGCGGAGCGTTCTGCTGGGAATTGCTGGGAATCGCTGTGGTGGGTTCAGAAGCTAGAGCTCGTTCAGAGTTTGGCGCCTACAGCCCCGACGGATCATCCGTCTGGGGGCACTGGGCGCAATTTCGACGGGGCGCCAATCACCCGCGATATGCCAGCTTAGCTGACGCCTGCAGTTGGCTATACACCAAATTGTCCGATTGTTTTTTAGATCGCGTGAATTGTGATTTGTCTGAACCAGGAAATTCGATATCGCAGCGCGTGTGAGGAGAAGATGGATAGTCCCGGGCGGCGCGGAGGCTGGAAATGCACGTGCCTTCTCCACGAGCGTCACGGGTCGGGTTAGCCTCGGGCTCTTGCATCTCAACCCCGCTCGAGTGGCCTACACTCTGCCATCATTCAGTATCAACGTGAAAACTCGAGAATGAAATGGGGAGAGACAGATACGCGCACTCATCTGTGTCGTTCCGTCTGGGAAGCGGCATACCGTCTCGTCGTGACGTAGAGAGATGCCGTGTGTGGCTGCCTTAGACTCACCAGGTATTAAGCGGGTCCCTGCTCGCTTAGCGCGTTGGGCAGGCACGAATAGAAAGCGTCCTCAGCGCCTGCCCTCGTTCCTTCCTCGACGAATCATTTTTCCCTCACTAAAGTTCGCCATCTTCATCTCACTCAAGACGTGTTTGCGCGGACTGGCGCGCGGAACACCACAAGAATACACCCTAGCTTCTCCGCCGCTCCCAAGGTTGCTTTGCCTCCAAAAGGCACCGCCTGCTCTCGGCTCTCAGCAATTCGTCAGGCCGGACTCAAGACCTGTCTGCATCTCCCACCTGGGCAGCCATAGAACGGCAAGCAGATCACGGGATCCAATCTTCCTGCAAGACGCAAGCACCTGTAAGTCTACTCCGTCGCGCTATGCAACTCGTTATCACCATGCCCGACGATCAAGTCCTTTCAAGCGACGGCGCATCGCTTCAGACACTCCCGTCGCCGTCGCAAGACTGTATTACCGTCCCTCGCTATGCTTCTCATTTTCCTTTTCGGCTTACAGGCATGCCGCATGCTCTGGTGCTACACATTCGCGCGCCTTGCCTCCACTTCACATGCTAGAGGCTGACGTCGCATTCAAGGCAACACAAAGCTCACCAAGCCTTTTGTATCCCGCGTTCTGTCCGCTACTTGGACCACGCCGCTGCTAAAGCTGTCATTGCGCAACGACAATATACATTTGTCCGCTCGCTGGTCGCCCTAGACTTCAAACCCGAAGAGCATTCAGACCGGCAATACGACCTTGACGCCCGCCAACTGACGAAACAAGGTAAGCGCACTAGCTCACCGCGCATGCATATGCCAGCGCATCATCCCTTCCAATCGCCCACCCCGCCAGCACAGCGTCCAATGCTCTCTTGATTTGGCTGACAATCATTGTAGGCGACTCTCATCTTCCTCTCGTGACTGGTGAATACCTGCAACGGCTCTTCCCCACTACTACGGCGCGGGCCTCTAGAGTGCAGCTTCATCCTCGACAAATCGCTCCATCATTTGTAAACGCGCACTGCCCCTCGACGTCCAATCACCACTGCTGCGCCTCAAACCTGGAAGCTAAAGCCGTGCGCTCTAGCGAATTCGCCTCAAGCACGCCTGGCCATTGACAGCGCATCAAGTATCGGCCCTGCCGCGACGTGACCGCCTGCCTGTATTACGCGCCTCAACTGCGAGCCTCTCGCTACCTCGTCTTCACGCAAATAGGCCCACAATCTACGCATTGTAGACAGCCATGACCGACTACGCACAATTCCACGGGCATGCGCCCGCGCCCAACCCGCAGCAAATGCAGTTCGGACAGCAGCAGTCGTCCCCAATCCTTCCATCGAATGGAAACTTCGCGCATAACGGCCAACCACATCCCCAGCACCACCCGCAGATGGGCTTCCCTCAGCATCAGGCCTACATGGCTGGTATGCAAAATCCATACATGCCCTCTCAACAGCAACAACATCAACAGGCTGCTGCGTTAGCTACGGCTGCAGCAGCAGGACCAGCCGGATACTACGATCAAACCGCCATCTCAGGTCAGCTAGCACAAGACCCACGCGCATCTCCACGCATGTCAGTATCCCAGATGAAGGGGGATGGACGCGCTCCACGATCGCCGACAAACGTTTCCAATGCGATGAACAACGCGCTCCCATCTCAAGTTCAGATGACCCCGACTCAGATGCAACAAAGGCGAATGAGCACTCAAATCAGTAGTCCTGCGATGCAGCAGCCACAGCCTGTCATGAACCATGGCGGCCCCAGACCCTCCGTCCCTCCGATGCCCCAGCAATCGCAGCACCAACAATCGCCTGAGCTTGTCGCTGGAGGTGCACAACCAGAAGAGGCGCCACTCTATGTCAACGCGAAACAATTCCATCGCATCTTGAAAAGGCGTCTCGCGCGACAGAAACTCGAGGATGCACTGAGGCTGACATCCAAGGGTCGAAAGCCATACCTACACGAGTCTAGGCACAATCACGCCATGCGCCGTCCCCGTGGTCCTGGCGGTCGCTTCTTGACCGCAGAAGAGGTGGCTGCGATGGACAACGCAGCCGGAAAAGGCGAGGGTGAAGACGGCAACAAGGAAAACGCGTCCATGCCTCCCAAGCCTGCCAGCTCTGGCCCCAAGCGCAAGGCATCATCTACACAACTCAAGGGAACACCTACCATCAAGAAGAACAAGGCAGGTGCCGTGCAGCGTCACAGCACGAGCGAAGAGGATGAAGATGAGGACGAAGACGATGGTGAGGATGAAGGCTAAGCTCTCCTCCCGCCCGGGCCTCTGCCCACTCCCGTCGATCTGATTTCTATACCCTTTTAATTTCGACACCTGATCTTCTTGAGAGTTCCTCCAAGGAGCTCCCCTTCATTTCACGACTTACGAAGCGAGTGCTTTTGGGACACCCGGTTGGTTTATGCATTTTACCCCTGTTGTCAGATTAATGACACTTTCACACACAAATTGTCTTATCAATGGACTGGGTCGGATTCGGGTCACACATAAGGCAGGGCGGTCGGAGCATACGGCACTCACTCGGATGTTGGGAGTTCTGTTGTTACTTCCTATTTCTCGTCTGCTGAATTGTGGACTATCCTTTGTATCTTTTCATTATCTTTTTTTCTTCTTCTTGTCTTGTCTGTTACGATCAATACCCACACTCGCTATCTAGCTTGGCGAAGATACCCAAACCACTGGCCAGGAGAGTCAGTGGCTATACTAGAAAGGGTCTTCCTTCATCGGAGAAAATCAATATCATCCCGTTCCCCCAGATTGGATTTTACGAATGCAAACTGATGTCGCATCCTTGAAGTTCAAGTTGTACGTGACAGGCCACCTCACCAATTCCATGTATGACTTTGTGGTATATCACATTGTGCGTGAAACCGACCTGTCAGGATCGAGTTGTGTTCTCGGGAGGTGTGTGATGTGTATCACAGTCGCATGGCAAGGTCCGATGTTCGCTCAGAGACTGCAGGCGTCTTCTTGTTTACGGCATCTGGACAGCATATACCGGCTTACCCAAGACTAGGGCTCTGTCTTGCTCACTGCACATGTGGAGCTACGCCACTAGCGGTGTCTACAACTTGTGTGACATTCAGGAAGATGGCTGACTGAAAGTATACAATATCTGGGAAACAACTTACTTACTAAAAACATAACAGTGTGCATGCAGCAAGCCTTGGAATTGCGACACAAATCCTGGCCACCCCCGATGATGCCTGCTTTTCTGCATGTCAAGTCCATCTATTCGCAACGTCAGCCTCTCGCCAGACTCGGACGGCGCTTTAACATGCCTGACGACATGTGCGACAAGTAAGTCTATGATAGCCGCATGCAGATCTCCACATCAGCGGCTTGGTCATTGCTAAGTAATCTGCTGCGGAATTATCGTGCGGAACCGCGCCTCGGTAAGCCACGGAGCCCTGGAGATCTGCACCTGGGAAAGTGCGGAGCTTCTGCAGCCGGATATGTACACCAATTTGGATTGTGCTACGATAAGCACGTTCTGGCTCTTTCCACAGGCGACCTACATGATGAGCTTTTCGTCGCAGACTCCTGCTACCCCTCATCCCTCCCAATCGCGAGAACATGAAGAAGAGTGCATCCAGCCAACAGTCAGCGGACGAGTCCATCCGAGAATTACACGACCAACAGCATGATGAGCTTGACGATGGAGAAAGAGATAGGATTGAAGAAGAGTGGCGCAACAGTATCCGCCTAAAGGTCGACCTTCGACTTTGCAGCATTGCTGGTATCTTGTGCTCGCTCAATCTACTTGACAGCGGCGTCATCTCTAGCGCATCTGTCACCTCCATGCTCAGCGATCTGGAACTAAATGTCGGCAACCGATACTCTGTTTCCATATTTATCTTCACGATCGCGAGCATTGCCTTCCAGCTACCATCGACAATCGCTGTGCGCACCTTCGGACCGCGTATCTGGTTTGCCTTCATCACCTTCTGCTTCGGTATCATCACACTGTGCACAGCTTTCGTGCAGACATGGCGACAGATGATCGCGCTTCGCATTTTGCTTGGAATAGCTATGTCGGGAATTTATCCCGGCTTGACGTATCTCATCTCAACATGGTATACACGGAAAGAGCAACAGCTTCGCTTTGCTCTGATGCAGAGTGGCGAAGTCATTGTCTTGGCAACAGGTGGCATCGTTAATTTTGGACTCAACCAGCTTGACGGCACATATCTCAAGGGTTGGCAGTGGATGTTCGTTGTGCAAGGGAGCATTACTGCGTTCTTCGGAATTCTGACATATTGGTGGATGGTCGACTTCCCGGAGCATGCCCAAAACTCCTTCTACTTCCTCACGCCTCACGAAAGTGCGTTGGCGTCTTCTCGAATCGACAACGACAGGGGCGATGTCAAACCCGACGACTTCGCATGGTCCAAAGTCTTCGTTCACGCCAAGGATCTGAAGGTGTACGGTTTCTGCACCCTTTACTTCCTGCAGAACCTCGTCTCGACATCGCTATCTTACTTCCTACCTATCATTTTGCAAACCGGCATGGGCTTTTCTTCAAACAAGGCGATTTTGCTATCCGCACCACCTTACTACTACGCTGTTATTCCAGCTATCCTGTCCTCGATCGTCGGCGACAAGTTCCAGTTGAGAGGGCCTATTATAGTCTTCAATTGCGTGTCTTTGATCGTGGGTTTCTGTATGCTGGGTTTCTCGGACCAGGTCACCGTCAGGTACATTGGCACCTACCTTGCTACCGGAGCGTACGTGGCGAATTGGGCGGCCATGGCAACTTATCAGGCGAACAACATTGTCGGCCAGTGGAAGAGGGTTTTTACTGCTGCCATGGTCACAGCCTTCAACGGCGCTGGCGGTATTGCTGGAAGCTTCATTGTGAGAGCACCAGAAAGTCCGAGGTATATGACGGCCATCTGGGTCAGCATAGGAAGTCACATGTTGATCATTGGATTGGTGGGAGTGTTCTCGGTGTTTTTCTACATGGCGAACAAGCGGCAGACTAGGGGGAAGCGTCTCCTAGAGGGAACAGAAGGTTTCCGGTTTACGTACTGAGTGAAGGGCGGAATGTGGTTGAGCTAAGGCAGACGCTAAGAAATATCTACTCTACCAATACCTCGTGATGCCTGGTTCTGGTTGAGTTCATGTAGTCTTTTGAACTTGTCATGCAGGTAGTCGTCCGCCGGCATGCTTGACAAGTCGCAGGAACATGGTATGAAAGCGGGTTGACGTCGTCGGTGGGGACGACCGTATGGGACAGTTGGCTCGTGCTGAGTCCTCACTTGCATCGTCGACCCAACTCGCAGCTGCCTCACCACTTCCGCTGCTACAGCACGAGCGATCCCGCAGTCCCGGCCTACCGCCCTAAGCAACCCGTTCTATTCTAATCTCGCTGTTTTCTGCTTCTCCAGCTGCTGGCGCCGACCTGGTAGCGTCACGCAGCTTCCCCCTGTCCAGCTGGCCCCTCGACCGGGCAACAGCACCCCCGTGGCCCTCCGCCGAGCTTATGCGCATCGACGCCGGCCGTACACACATTCAGTAATCTACTTCACCACACCATACACGCTTTTTGAGACTGCGCCGCACGTGTAGCCGCCACAATGGTGTTCCTCGGCATATATCGCGCCATCTACGACTATGAGCCCCAGAGCGACAATGAGATCGCCCTGAACGAGGGCGACATCTTGATGGTGCTGGAGAAGTCGACCATCGACGCCTGGTGGAAAGCAAAGAAGAAGGGGCGCGATGGCGACGAGGAAGAGCCCGAGGGCTTGATCCCGAACAATTACATTGAAGAGGTATGCTGCGCCTCACCCCGATGACAGCCCAATCCGCGTCGCAAACCATGCCCAACGCTGCACCAGGCATTGTGTGGAATGCTGCAGCATAGAGACTGATGATACCTATAGGCCGCCCCAGTCGCGCAAGCCAAAGCCCTCTTCGATTACGACCGCCAGACGGACGAGGAGCTCTCGTTCAAAGAGGACGCCGTCCTAGACGTTTACGATACCACCGACCCGGACTGGACACTGGTGGGAGTCGCAGACGACTATGGCTTTGCGCCCGCGAACTACATCGAGCTCACTGAAGAGGGAGCAGCAGGAGGAGCACCAGCTGCGCCATCTCCCGCGCTGCCTAGTCGCCCGCCCATGCCACCAGCGACCGACTCTTTCGATGACGATCAGCCGCCTACTCCAGACACTCCTCCACAACCGAGTCCCGCTGCGGCTCTGGCTGGCATCATACAGAAGAAGTCGCAAGAGGCAGCACCGCGATCGACTATTTCTCCTCCGCCCAACGTAAGCGCGCCTCCACGACAGCAACGACGCGTGCAATTTACCCCGGAAGAGTCGGACGAAGAAGCGCCAGCACCTCGTCTTCCCCAGCGGCCCGAGTCCGAAGTCTACTCACCTCCGCCTACCCAATACGCACACGCGCGATCCCCATCTCCCCCAGTCAGATCGCCACCGCCCCGAAGCGTCACGTTCGACCAATATGATCCTCCGAGCAGGGACGAGCAGCCCGCGACACCCATGTCGGGGTCGGGATACCATCTGTACAACATCTACGAGTACATTACACAGCCGGGCAAGAATAAGAAAATGCCAATCACCTTGGGTGTCAACATCCCGAAAGGAATGATCATGATTGCACCCGAGAAGTCGCGCGACGGGCCGCAACAGGAATGGAGCGCTGACAAGATGGAGTACTACTCGCAAGAAGGCAAACACATATTCATGGAGCTGAAGCAGCCAAGCAAGAGTGTCGACTTCCACTGTGGTGCTAAAGACACCGCATCAGAGATCATGCTCGCCCTTGGTGAGCTTGCAGGAGCGGCCAAGAGCGCAGGACTCCGCGAGGTACTCGCTGCTGGCTCCGGAAACTCTAACGTGCAGAAGAAGGGAGTTATGCTTTTTGACTTCATGGCACAGGGTGATGACGAAGTTACCGTTGGTCTCGGCGACGAGATCTTAGTCCTCGACGATTCCGCAAGTGACGAGTGGTGGAAAGTCAGGCGGCTGAAGAACGGCAAAGAGGGTGTGGTACCAGCTAATTACGTCGAGGTCACAGAAACCGTCCCCATACACGCTCCCGCAGCTGCCATCGCTCGATCGGGAACCAACGCTGGCCGATCCGTCGTCGAACAGAATAGGCGGGAGGAGGAAGAGCTTGCTCGTCAGGCTGCGAGACGGAAGAAGCCAGAAAGTGAGGCAAGGAACGATCAGGTAGGCCCTGGCCTGCACTTGCCTTCGCGTAACTCTAGTCTTATGCAAACAAACGTTGACCATCGTCGTACTTCACAGAGATCAAGCAAGCGCGAAAGCTCCGCAAAGGACTCGAGCTCAAAGTCCGGCTCCAAACCAAGTCAGTATACAGCAATTTCACTACTTGAGTTTCTTGATCTGTCTACTGAAAAGGGTTCTGCGCCGTTCGTGGGCGCCGAACATCTACCTAGTGGGACAACAGAACACGTATTGTGTACAAAGATGCTGACCAAATTTTTTAGATTCCGCCAAGGTACGCACTTGGACCGACCGATCCGGATCGTTCAAGGTCGAGGCAGAGTTCATTCTCATCAAGGATGGCAAGATCCACCTCCACAAAGTCAATGGCGTCAAGATCGCTGTACCTGTCACAAAGATGTCAGTAGAAGACCTCGAGTACGTCGAACGCGTCACAGGCGAGTCTCTAGATGACGACAAACCCCTATCGGATTTGAAGAGGAGGAGCATGCAACAGCCTCGCGGGAAGGACTCCGGTCCAACCGGTATTTCCGTCGAAAAGAAGCCAGAGTACGACTGGTTCGACTTCTTCCTCAAGTGTGGTGTCAACCCACAGATCTGCGAACGATACGCCAGGGCATTTACTAAGGACGAAATGACGGAAGAAAATATCCCAGACATCACTCCTGGGCTTCTACGTACATTGGGTCTCAAGGAAGGTGACATTCTCCGTGTGACCAAGCACTTGGACGCGCAGTTCGGAAGAGACAAGCGAAGTGTTAGCTTCGCTGAGGAAGGAGGAGAGGGAGCTTCTGGTGGACTGTTCTCAGGTCCCGGAGGTGCACTGAGAAACAACACCCGGAAGGGACGTCCTGCACCACCGGTTGAGACAAACGATGTCGTTGATCCAAAGGCGTTTGAACCGAAGTCCGACGACACCGTTAAGAAGCCCGCAGACGGGACGTCAGCAGCGACATCTGACAAGACAGCGAATGGGTTTGACGACAATGCGTGGGATGTCAAGCCGTCCAAGTCAACATCTGACAAGCCTGCATCTCCACCTGCAGCACAAGCCCCTGCTGCAAAACCACCCCAGCTGACTGGATCCATGAACGATTTGTCTCTTCTAGACATGCCTGCACTCAAGCCTGACGAGATCGCGCAGCCAACGCCTCCTGCTCCGGCACCTCAGCCAGCACAAGCACCTGCTCAACAGCCTCCAGCACCCGCTCAGCAACCACAGCCAACAGGCGCTACTCCTACCCTTTTCGAGCAGGTTGCAGCTATCAAGGCCCTTACCCAACCTCACAACATGGCTCCACCGCGCATGCGCCCACAAGCTCCCCAGCAGCAGGGTCCTGGAGGTCTCATCGCCCCACCGCCGCAGCGTTCTTCCTCTGCCCCTATGAACCCACAACAAAGTGCTTTCGGTCCCCCACCACCCCTACAACCTCAGCTCACAGGTTACAACCCCAACCTCATGGGTCAAAACTCTGGACAAGGCCAAGGCATGCAGGGTATGCCACCAATGCAACAGCAAATGACAGGCTTCCCACAGCAAAATGGCGGTTTCGGATTCCAGCAGAACGGCATGATGCCTCAACCTACAGGCTACAACCCCATGTCCCCACCCCAGCAGCAGCCAATGCAGACTGGCTTCGCCCAATACCAACAACAGCAGCCGACTGGCTTCCAGCAGCCCATGCAGACAGGTTTCCAGCAGCAACAGCAGCCACACTTCACACAAGGCTTCGGGAATGGCAGCCCTTTTGCCGACCCACCACGGGCACCTTTCCAGCCACTACAGGCTCAGCCTACGGGGTACAACTCGTTCCAACCATCGCCGCTTAACCCCCAGGCGACTGGCGTCAACCGCTTCCTGCCCCCGGCCCTTGCGCCACAGCCGACTGGCTACATGTCGAACCAAAGCCCGCCGCCTGTCCCTCCCATGCCGCCAATGCCCCAGGCGCAGCCTTTGGTGCCCCAGAAGACGGGGCCACCACCGACCATCAAGTTTGGTGTACAGCCCGCGAAGAAGCTAACGCCCCAGCCGACGGGGAGGGCAAACCTTGCCAACGCTAGTAAGTGTTCGAAAACATATCTATGCAAGACCTCTCTAACCGTTGACCAGCACCCCAAAACCCGTTCGGCTTCTAACCTCGCTCGCGGTGGCTGTTTGTTCTTTCGCACCCCTTTGCTTACCTATGGGGCATCCACTTAATTACCCTGATACTGTATATGTACATAAGTTCTACCGTGCCTGTTTGTTGTTTGGCGGAGTGGGTTCGTAAGGCTCGATAGCATTCTTCATCAAGCCACATAGCATTTGCTTGCACTTAGTACTCCCAATTACCTGCTTCGCATTGCCCTCATTGCTAGCATTTTGCCCTCTGTAGCCATTTCTTCAAATTGAGTGAACCTTTAGTTCAGATGTTGACGTGGTACTATCGGTCCGGTAATGGTGTGGTCTAGACTGCGGCTGACATGCGTGGCGTGATGGCTGAGTTACTCAGTGAGGATTGGCTGGGAGATGATGTCTCGAAAATACGTGAACTTTTGGACGTCAACCAACCTTGGAGTACCTCTAACGAGGCACTGCGATAACGGACATTGCACGTGTTACATATGCAGGACGAATTACCCCTGTTCTCGAGCTGTCGTTCACCCTTGGCGCGAGGCAGATGCGAGACCAAGCCTTTGCCAAGTAAAGCTTAGCCTGACACATCAGGTGGCACGATATCCCTGCGATGCATGTGTGGCTGGCTAGCCAGCAGGCCGATTCGATGTCGTATCCACGCAAAACCGCGCACGCGTCTGTGGCTCTGCTCATCGAGTGATGCCAGACCTTGCACCCACCGTAAAGTACGTGGATAGACCTCGGCCAACTACATTATCATCGCAGCTTCGGCCATAACTCAGCCACGCCTTGAAATCCCCCGACATCGCGTTGGCACTGTCAAAAAGCATGACAAGCATCTGTGGCGATGACGAAAGCCCACAGCATGTCTCGCGCCCCCGGCTTATTTGCGCCAATAGCCTGGCGCACAGCCGGGCAGCGAATGTGGCTCAGGCTAACTAGCCCAATAGACCGGCCGAGTGATGCGTTGCCCTGTCCGCGTGAGAAAGAGGGCGCGAACGAGCGCGCTGCAGATTAAAGGCGGCGCATCCCCTCCCCGGACTGTAAGAAGGGTCCACTGTATTTCCTCCAGCCGTATACTCAACCTACTCCTGACTCTACTTTGATCGTTGCGCAGCGACTCTGAACGGTGACGCGGGTTTTTCACAAGCGAGAAATTAAGATTCGGACGGCTTCTCGGCGAAAGCTTGGTTTGGGGATACGAGACTCGGTTGCGCGACTGCTGCTTGCCTGATTCACCATTACCGGCTGCCTTTGTCTTACCTCCATCATCGACGAACGAACGAGCAATTTTGCGAGCACGCATCGAATCAATCACGAGCGCGACTCTTGATCCGCACTTCCCATTCTTACAAACATCTCAAAGGCCGTTTTAAATCAACATGTCGAACCAAGGCTACTACCAAGGCGGGCCTCAGCCTCAGTACCCACAGCAAAGGTACGCTTCCCACGACCGTCTACAAGCACGAGCGATATCGCGCAAAGCCGCGCGCACACCCAATCTCCCCTGCGATCGCAAAAGACACATACGTAGTGGTAGAGTGAACAAGTGCTAACTTCATCACAGCTACGGTCCCCCAGGCGGCGGCTACGGCCAACCCCAACAATACGGCGCTCCACCACCACAACAGCAGATGTACTACGGTCCCCCGCAAGGACAATACCAACAGGCGCCACCACAACCAAAGCAGAAGAAGGACAGAGGATGCTTGGCCGCTTGGTAAGTGGGCACGATATACTCGGGGCTTGTACTTTGGCTAACGGAAGACTAGTCTGGCGACACTGTGCTGTTGTTTCGTGTGCGAAGAGGGTTGCGAGTGCTGCGCTGATTGCTGCGAGTGTGCGGCGGAGTGCTGTTAGATGGATAATGGGGAGTAGCTGGATGGGCCAGACGGGGTGTTGGCCGGCACCGGTATTGAGTTGAAGGTGCGCATGGGGAATATGCGAGTGGGTTGTGATGGCATGGGTATGAACTCTTGTCGTTTTCCTTCTGTTTTTGAGTATACCTGACCACTTCTGGTCTTTCTTATGATATTCAGTGTACGGCTTGTCTGGTTTGTGGAGGCAGGTCCAATTCGAACCCGTTTATGTATGATGGCAGAAGTCGGTCGTGTCTGTGTCTTCTGATGGAATAACTCTGCATGACGAGAGATAAGCCCAGGGTTTTGTTAGGTGCATCTCGTTCGTAGTCATCGGGAGCTCCAGATCTCATTGCCGGTCGAGGTTCGGTGAATCATATGCGACAGCGCAAGCACCTTCGTGTTGAGAGATTCTAATTTCTTGTAGCCACTCCACCCTCCTCAAAGTCCTGACATCATGTTCTACCCTCTTTCTCGCCACTCGACAACCTTTCTCCCGATCTATAGCCAGAGACTTACCTCTGCCTGAAGATTTGTGCCCTCCACGAAAAACACAAGATCGGATCGTATGAGATTGGGTGAACGCCCCAAATGAAACAAACGCTAGAACAAACGCTGAAGAAAACGCTGCAACAAATGCTGATAAATGGAAGAAGATACTTACCCATTCGGTTTTCTCATTCCGTCTGGCTGCAGTCGTGCCTTGATGGTCGTCTCTTTTCGAATGGGTGTTTGGCACCAGGAACCTGAGCAAAAAATGGCCAGGTAAACCGTGCGTCCCCAAATGCCAAACAGGTGTGGTTGATATGCAAGTTCTGCCGGACATTGGTCGTGAAAGGTCGTGTGCTCTAAGTGCAGGTCTACCTAGTCAGTGTACATGTCGTAGGCAATTCATACAAGGATCCTTACCGCAAAGTGTCGTATAACGGCTCCTAGCAAAGGCCTCGTTCCTCAATATCCCCAACAACCTCTTGAACAGCGGCTGGCTGCATACGAAGTCGCCACAACCGAACCTCCTCAATAGTGGAGGTAGACCAAAGAGTTGGCGGATCCACTGTACCAGTCGACCTCAATTCCATCACCCTCCTTCTTCTTGACTTGGTCAACGAACCTCTGCTTAGTGTCGTTGAGAGGCTCCCTGGTAGGTACTGTGTGAAACCAAGTGCTAGTAACGATACGTTGGCTCATCTCTGCCATTTTGGTATGCAGGTATACTTTCATAATCCCCGGGAATGTCTGTCGCAGGAGTTTGCGGAACCCGTCCTTATAGAGGCTGTAGTACCCGAATGGCATGTCCACCGAGACGATGAGACGTCTCTGACCGAGCGGGCGGCCCAAGATCCATCGGTCGCATGTGTCCAGATTATCGAATCCGAAGTTGTTCAAGCTGTAGACCATTGCCGATGACTCAACGTACATTTGGCGGCATACTTTGGGGACCGCAAAAGTGGGTTGGACAAAGCTGGACGAAGTGTTCGGGCCTTGGGTCAAAGGGTGCGTAACATGCGTGAGCCTGATATCCCATCTTCGAACGCATGAGTAATCATGGATGTCGACTTGATGATAGCCAACAGCATACTGCCAGATCTTGTTGCGGATTTCTGCCGGAAGACTGAGAAGCGGAGACTGGATGGAGTTGGCTTTGGCGCTGTTGTGCGTCAGCTTTCATAGGAGGCAGATCGTGGAGTCGCATCTACATCTTCATCAATTCTGAGCGAGCAGGAATCTCGGCTTTCATCAACCCGTTCATGTACCTGCGACCAGGTTGTTTGGGCTTGCGGACTGTGGGATCTTTCTTCTTGACGACCTTTGTACGTTTCGAGGAAAGCGTGTGATCTTTCGGCGCCGCAGAGCGGGTGGGCAGTTCGGGTGAGCCCATACTTGAAACTCGATATGGTCTTGCTGGGTGTGAAGAGAGCGTGTGGTTGAAGGAGAGCAGACTCAAGAGAGCTCGATAACTGCAAGATCGGAGACGTCCGCATAATGGGCGATGAAATGAGCGATGAAAAATGAGACATGTGCGAAGATTGGTCGAGATGAATTATCTGCTTTGAGACTGGTGAAGCCAGTACATGACCATTATGAAAAGTGATGGTGAGAGGAACGACGGGCTGCCGGCGCCGATGACTAACGCTTATCTAGGAACCTCACCGCGTCTCGAAGGTATCTGGCACGGTGATTGCTGGTGATGCAACTGCCTGCTCTTGTATCAAGAGATGATGCAACTCACCATGCGTACATGTAGTGTCGGCATCCTCATCTGCGACCTATGAATGTAACGGACACCACGAGTCTTCGCGCTAAGGTCAATGAGAGACAGTTCATCCATCGTGCCGTGAAACTCTCTGCGATGAAGTCCTTGGGTACCTAAGCGGGATGTCATGCAGGGCTTGAGATTGGAGAACCATAATTGAGCGGTTGAAAAGACTTCGGTGGAGGCATCTTCAGATATAGTCTAGCCATTTCTGTATCAAGATGACGTCAGAGAACTTGCTGTCTCCCACCTCTGCACCTGGGCAGAATCCGGCCATGTCCATAAAATACAGTAACGACAAATATGTTGTGCTGTCACCACATCTCATTTGTAACCCCCTTTTGGCAGTCATCGCCGTATCCAATTCTTTCAGACCCCCCGGAGGATATTTGTCCCAGCAACACCGACATGTGTGTACTCCGTAACGACAATCTTCAGGCCACTCCTCTCCCTTTGCAACAGTACTTTAGTCCTCTCCTGAATATCCTGCTCAATCTGGTCGGCCGACCAACCATTCATTTCGCAAGAAAACCGGGCGTTCCATAGGTCGACGTAAAGCACTTCAAGGTGTGGGAATAGGTCTGTGAATCTGCAGGATGACTGCTCGAAGTATGCTCGTTCAAAAGAAATTGGAGTCTTTAGCACCTTGATTTGCCGTAACTGTATGGGGAGGCGGCTTGATGTCCAGATTCTCAGGGCGTTCATTGACGTGAAGCCGAAGGAGTTCAGGGCGTATGGTAACAAACAAGTCTCGTCGTACATCTGTCTGCAGACAAGCGATAGTAACGGGTACGATTCCGCTTCTTCATCTTCTACAAGCGCCTTGTTCAGTCCCCCGTAGCAGACTTTTGTTCTCAAGATGATATCCGCAGTCAGGGTGAGGACAACAAAATCGCGTATCTGCAGACATGGCTTCTGCAGAATCATGGTGAAGACAGTATTTCGCAGTTCTGCCGGCAAACGAAGGAGTGGCGACGCGCTCCTGTTTCTCTCAGCACTTCCGTGAGTTAGCTTGTGTCACCGTGGGTGCATCGTTCGTAGCTCACATAAGGCAGACAGCCAATTTGCTTGTGTTGAGGAGACCATGTTCTGTGAGACCCAGCCGTACATGGCTCTCGACTGTGTCTCCCTCTTTACAGAGGCGCATAACGGGCGGAAGTGGACTCATAAGGGGCGTGGTTGTGTCGGAAAACGGGGAGAGCGGTGTTCTTAGGTAGAAGCTCCGCAAGGAGGGTACGTCGGACGCTGAGAGTGCTACGGGGTTAGGCGAGTAGGAAGCCAGCGACCCATAGATGTGAGTGTTCGGAAGGCACGCTAACGACACGCTAGGCCTTTACACTCTGGCGTACTTTCTCCGCTCGTATTTGGGTAGCTATTTGCAGTGAAGCCATTGTCCAATACAGTCGTAACAGCACAAGATATTGCCAAATTGTTGGTATCAAGAAGATCCTCCACCTCCAGTCATTAGCGATTGCATAGGGTGCAGGTGACATATACCATATACTAATGTGCCCGATGTTCCAATGGCGTAGTCGGATGTAGCCGGACTCGTAGGTACGTACTACACCACCTAATAGTTTCCTACTTCTAGATCTCATTACCCTAGGTGCTCGATGACTGCTGCATCAGTGAAGCCTAAAGCACGTGCGAGGGGTTAAGTCAGCCGTTGCCCAGGTGACCCACACTGGTCCACTGCACCTGCCTTGAGCTGAAGGCCTGCTCAAGCTATTACTCGCTCTTTCCCACACTCAACACGTCAGCGAGACAAATCCCCAGCATCACCATGGTTCGCCGCTCTGTTCGCCTTGCGAAACCCGAAGACCGACCCCAAGACCAAATTTTCCATGATCTAGATACCGCTGCGGTCAGCGCCAAAAGCCAGAAACTCGAAGAAGCCGCGCGTGCGCGAAAGAGGCAGCGAGTAGAGCATGGAGAATCCACCTCTTCGGCAGATACCATGATCAAGGACGCTATGGCTAGGTCGGATAATCTCCGAGACGGACATGAGCCCACCCTCTACCGGGGAAGTCAGCTCAACGCACAACTCTCGGCGGATGATCCTCGCAGTGCGATGTATGTATCCAATTCACGCAGATCTCCTCTTTAGCTAATGAGATCGCAGCGTGGAACGTAATAGCTTGCAGTCTCCTCTGCTATCTCTCCCAGCAGAAGTCCGTTGCGTCATCTTCGAATATGCTCTTGGTCACCAACACGTACACATCCTCACTGACGACTACGACACGAACATCTCTGTGGATCTTCCCGGTCCAGCTCGTTTCGGTGTGGATCCGCCTCATAGACGCGAGGCGATATCCCTGATACAAGCGCGGCAGTTCCACAACTGCGTCTTTCCAATTGACTGGAAGGCCTACTATCGTACTCAGCCGTACAAATCTCGTCCATATCTTGTGTCTCCTACTATGCGGCATCAGCCGCAGCAGCAGCGATTTGAACATGAACGAGTGATCACCGCGACCAACGATCGCATGGCGCTATTCCAAGCCGTCTGTCGACAAATCTATCATGAGACTCGGTTCATTCCGTACGAGTTGAACGAATTCTCTTTCCAGGACGAGATGACGATGAAAGATTGGTTCGGCAATAGAGCGGCTGCTCAAAAGCGAGTTATCCATACGGTGTGGTTTGACCAGGAATGGCAGCGCAGTGACGCACTCTTCCCCTGGACCTACCTAGGCGCCCTTATTCATATTGGAAAGATCCATGGTGTCAAGAAAGTGTACGTGTCTGTGGCGGCTGTCGAGCATTTGTGGTCCACACAAAATCGTGGAAACTTTTCCAAGGCCAGATTCGCGGAAAATGTCCGTTCCCTTTTCAGCAGACGAGACGAACTTCAGGTAGAGTTTGTCAAGTAGATTGGTTTAGTGTGGCGTGGTGTGGTTTCTGTGCACGCACCTCATCTATCTGCTTGGCTCAATCTGGGGTTGCATGATAGCAATCTAGAGGCACCTCGCCTGTGCATCCTCAGTTGCCGAGAACAATATAAAGATCTTTGTGCATATTTAAGAAGCGATGCGTGACCAGAGTGCCTTGCTGCATATATTATTCGGGTTGCTAAGTTGCTTTGGGTGGGTGTTCACAGAATAGCTTCTCGACTGGCCAGCCTAAAATGCATCTCCTGCTAGCCCTCTCCGCCCTCGCTGCAACGGCGCAAGCTCATTGCAAGTTCACTACAGTGTAATCGGAAGAGTTGAACTGACTCTCAAAAGACCGCTTCTCCAAGCTCATCCTGAATGGCGTGCCCGAATCGGCGGAGTGGACTTCAATCCGACAAACGAAGAACTACCAAACCAACTCGGGTGTTACTTCCGTTACTAGTCCCGACATGCGCTGTTTCCAAAACCGTCCTGGAACGGGTACTGCCGTTGTCGCTGCTGGTGATAACCTCGGCTTCGTCGCTGAGACATCGATCACGCACTTCGGACCAGTGCAGTTCTATATGGCGAAAGTACCAGATAGTGCGAATGTCAATACGTGGGAGCCGGCGGGGAACGTTTGGTTCAAGGCGGCGAGTATCAGCGCGGTGGGAAGCCCATTGACAAGTGGGGAGAGCACATGGCCTGCGTATGGTACGTCTTCATCTCCCCTCCCGGTGGTTTCCTTCCGCCTTCAGTTGCTAACCCTGGGGCAGGAAAGTCGCAAGTACAGTTCCAGCTCCCTAAGAACGTGCCGAGTGGGAAGTATCTTGTTCGTGTAGAATCCATCGCCCTCCACCAAGCTCAGTCAGTCGGTGGCGCACAGATGTATCTGTCTTGTGCGCAAGTCGAGATTACCGGCGGTGGTAGTGGACAGCCTGGGCCTGTGGTTGCCTTTCCTGGAGCATACAATGCAAATGATCCTGGCCTGAGGTGGTCGTACTATCCGATCGCTACGAGCTACACTGCGCCTGGACCTGCTGTGTGGCAAGGCAATTGAGCTGCTCCGGAACTGGTCGAAACGATGGGTTGCGCGGGCGATGCTGATGCGGAAGGTGTGAGAACATGTGCTGTGGGATCCTCCCTTTCGACAGAATCTTTCCTCCATGAGTGGCCTTCTGCCTGAACCTCTTCTTCTCCCGAGCTTTTTGAGATCGTCATGCCGTACATTCTTTTCATACCAGATATCGCTCCTGTCTCCGCTTCTCTGCCTCCTCTTTCTTAGCCAGCACAAAGGCAACCTCAGACCCAATAGCAACTACAACTGTTGCTGCAATCCCAATGCCAGTTCCAATAGCCGCAAAGCCCAGAATGGTAAAACACGTGAACCCTGTGAAGATAGTGAGGTACATGACACGAAAGAAAAGTAGGAAGAGGCCGTCGGGTCTGCGCTTCATCGCGTGTGAGTGAGATGATTTTCGATGCCTCAGGGCGTTCAAGATATGATACTTCTGAGGTGCTGCTATTTTGATCGTCTCGAGGCTGGGCTTCCGTTTTGGGATACGAGGTGATGTTTGATGCTGATCTTAGCTGGGCAGCACGGCCATTGAATTGTGGGGATGCGATTCCGCGCCAACCGAGCGATTGTGCACACGAAGGGAATAGCATCGTACCACAACGATCAAGTTGTTGATAACGCCTATGACGAGGTGAAGCGCAGTCATCGCGGGGGCGTCAAAGCCACGTGACATGGCGTTCAGCAGCTTGCAGTGGCCGCGTCAGCTTGTCGACAATTGGCCCACGAGGGCGTGTCCTCATGCCAATACTAGGCCGAATGAGCGTGCCATCCTACTACCTATCTGTTTATAGCAGTGGCTATGCAGGCGAGAGGCCCGTTCAGGAAGAACAGACATGATGAAAAGACCCCTGAGGATTTTAGACCGGCCATGGACAGTGAGGGTACAATGCGTTGAACAGTGCGAGTCGAATCGGAGATGAAGTTTCAGTGCTTACAGCATGAGAATTGAGAAGCTTAGTTGCTCGCAGTCAACTGCTCGTGGATGTCGGTTTGCTGGAAGACAATGCGGCGGGCACAAGCGCATTCGCTGACGTAATCGCTCTCCGAATTCGCCAGCAACCTTAACAGGTTCACAGGCTGTAGGGCGCATACACTAGAGAGTACGCCAGATGCATGACGATGGGCATCAAAGTGTTATGGCTCGTGAAAGACACGAGGAACTTTGTGACCGCAAGAAGATGCCGTAATTGAGCAGCTGGCACTTTGAGATCGCGTGTCCGCACGTGTCGACGCGTTTGTCTTGGCGCGCGTGAAGCCGCTCGGTCGCCACTGGTTCACTCGCACATTGCACAGCACACGAGCACCATAACACTACTCAGCCATGCGCAATTGCTTCTTCAATGTTTAGGAATCCTCGAGAAAACCGCTCTTTGCCCGAATCGTCCCGATTAACACCCTCAACCGGGCGGGCTCCATCGCCACCCCGCTCATCGTCTCGAGTAGCAGACATGGCTGCCAAAACCGCAACGAAGAAGGCTGCGCCCAAGCCGAGCACGAAAGCGCCCCCACCGAAGAAAACCAGCGTTCAGACCACTTTGACGCCAGCCGACTTTGCTAAGAAGTCGCCTGCTGGCAATGGCAAGAAGCAGAAGCCGGCTGGCACACCGAACGGCAACATCATGGCATTCTTCAAGAAAGCCGAGGAGATCAACAGCCGTATATTCCTACAAGAACGAGGGTCAAATCCAACGATAGTGCTCGATGGCGACGAGGACGACGTGGGCTGGAGCGACGAGAAGAGCAATGGCGTCATGACTACAGACAACAGCGATGAGCGGTACAACGAGAATGGTGGGAGCAACAAGAGGCGCAAAGTCAGCGAAGAGGCGGTAGCGCCTGTGCCGGCCTGTTCACCACCCCCGCCGGCTGATGTTGAGAGCAATGCTCTGGATGCATTGGCAGCCGACGTTTCTAAGCAAGCGCCTAAACTGCGGAAGAAGTCCGGACCCTTCGTGGACGACTCAGACTCCGAAGACGACGAAGTTGAAATGCCTGCTACAACTCCAGGTATGACCATACGAAGCCATAATGAGGAATCGCCAATGACTAAACCAACGGAGGACCTGTCACCCCCGGATAGTGCCGAACACTCCAAATCCCACGAAACCACACCCATAAAGTCCGAATCGACATCGCAACACGGGGCCGAAGACTCGGAGGAATACGAAGATCTGGAAGACGATGATCTGCTCGAAGGCGAAGAATACGATGAAAGGCGATGGATGAAGGAACAACAGAAGCTCGAGATGGAAGAGGCAGGCTTTGAGGGCGACCCGGACGATTTCGACGCGCCACCTCTATTCCCTGAAGGCGATGATACCGAAGTCAAACACGAAGAGCCACGTACCAATGATATACCTTCCTGTCCGATATGCGGCAACAATCTTCCAGGCCTGTCAGAACAAGACGTATCCGTACACGTCAACGCGTGCCTAGATGGCAACCCACTCCCCTTACCTGTAGTGAAGTCCGAGGATGACAGCAAGGCGACCGTGACGAGCAAAGCGAAGGTTTTCAAAAAGCCAGACAGGCCAGCTAAACCTGGCCAAGCCAATCCGTTCCAGCTTGCGAAGCCCAGCGCCCAGCCAAGTTCAGCCTTTTCGAAGCTTATGGCCGGCCATGCTGAAGATGCTGCGTGGGCATCTGCTGCAGCCGAGAACAACAAGTCTCGCGGCAAGCCTGCATACCAACGCACCTGCCCATTCTACAAAATCATGCCAGGCTTGTTTATCGCTGTAGATGCGTTTCGATATGGAGCCGTCAAAGGTCAGAATGCCTACTTCCTGAGTCATTTCCATAGCGATCATTACATCGGGCTTACTTCCTCATGGAAGCATGGACCGATATACTGTAGCAAAGTCACTGGCAACTTGGTACGACAACAGCTTCGTGTGGACCCCAAGTGGGTGGTCGATCTGGATTTTGAGAAAAAGACAGAAGTACCAGGAACGGAAGGCGTCCACGTCACAATGATCTCTGCGAATCATTGCCCTGGCAGCTCTCTGTTCCTGTTCGAAAAGGAACTTAGCAAGGGCAAGAACCCGAAGTTACAAAGAGTGCTACACTGCGGAGACTTCCGTGCGTGTCAAGCGCACATCGAACACCCGCTATTACGCCCAGACGTCCTCGATGCTGTGAGTGGAAAGAATCGGCAACAAAAGCTAGACGCTTGCTACCTTGACACCACCTACCTGAACCCCAAATACGCTTTTCCGCCTCAGAAGCAGGTCATCCAAGCTTGCGCGGACATGTGCGTAAGTCTCAGCAAAGTCCGCGCGGACGACTCCGATGGATGGGAGCAGATGAAGCGAGACCGCGCAGGCCAAGGTATGGTCAAGTTCGTTCGGAAAGACTCTAATACCGACGCTACCGGCGAGCCCAAAAGCCCTGCACGAGGCCGACTTCTGGTTGTGGTGGGCACATACAGCATCGGGAAGGAGCGTATCTGCACTGGGATTGCGAAGGCGCTGGGAAGCAAGATCTTCGCCCCTGCCAACAAACAGCGCATATGCAAAGCTCTCGAGGACCCCGAACTGGATGCACTACTCACGACAGATCCCCGGGCAGCCCAAGTGCATATGACACCGCTGTTTGAAATCCGAGCGGAGACATTGGACGACTACCTACGCGATTATGCCGACACGTTTACGCGCGTTGTCGGCTTTAGACCCTCAGGCTGGAACTATCGTCCACCAAAGGGTCGCTTTACCGAGTCACCCCAAGTACAAACCGTCTTGCATTCCGACAATTGGAGAAGTACCTTCTCTATGAAAGAACTGACGCCGCAAGCCGGGAGTGGAAGTCGGGCAAGCTGCTTCGGTGTGCCGTACAGTGAGCATAGCAGCTTCAGAGAGCTGACCATGTTTTGCTGCGCTTTGCGCATCGACAAGATCATCCCGACGGTCAATGTAGGCAGCGCAAAGAGTAGAGAGAAGATGAAGGCCTGGTGCGACCGATGGGCGGCGGACAAGAAAAAGAACGGGCTGTTCAAACTGGGTGAAGACGGAGAGGGTTGGTCATAGTGAGATTTGATTGGCATGCGCATTGCAATAGTGGACCCAAGTCTATGATTTGGTAGCGATTCTACCAACCTTGGCTTCACGCCAATGCCAATGATCTTTCAACATGACTCAGTCTCACTACATATTGATATCAGTCCTCTAATCGACACACTCATCTACGATATCCCCAAGTTCGCTTCCGCCATGTCGTCAATCATCCGCCTCCTCGTCATTTCCGACACTCACTCCGCTTGGCCCTACACCCCAGACTACCCTGCACCTCCATGCGACATCCTCATCCACTGTGGTGATCTCACACAAGTCGGCGGTCTTCCCGCATACAAAAAGGCTATGCAAGACATTCAGACCGTCGACGCAGAGCTCAAGCTCGTCATCGCCGGCAACCATGACCTCGATCTCGATGAAGAGTGGGTGTGCAAGAACGCTGAAGATGGAGAAGAGGAAGAAGATATAGAGGACAGTAGGAAATGTGTCAGTTTCATGAAGTCGCACGAGAAAGAGGGTGTATACTACCTGGAAGAGGGTAGACATGAGTTCAAGCTGAAGGATGGGAGAAGCTTCATTGTCTGGGCGAGTCCGTTTACGCCGGAGTTTAATGGGTATGCGTTTGCGTACGGAAAAGACGAAGATCAATTCACCAACATACCCGAAGACATCGATGTCTTGATGACACATGGACCGCCTTCATTCACCGACGAACTCGGTTACGGTCTCGATGTCAATGTGAAAGGAGAGAGCTGCGGATGCAAAATGCTAGGCGATGCAGTAAAGAGGGTGAAACCAAGACTGCACTGTTTCGGGCACGTACACGAAGGGAGAGGTGCTGTGAAGATACAGTGGTCTGAGATGGGAAATGGGGATGAAAGAGTGAAGATGCTGCCAGATGACGGCAAACCCATTAGCATCAACAAGAAAAATGGAAAGATGAGTCCTGTGCTAGTGAACGCGGCGATATGGGGTGAAACAAAAGGCTGGACTATCGACCTCGACATATAAAATTCCCACTGGCTTCCACCATACCCGAGCAACTCCTGCCACCGCAACCAACACCAAGATGTATCAATCAATGGCCAGCCCCTACTCAGACAGTACCAGCGCACACGAGACTCACGGACCCGCCGACCGCCTCGAGCATCTTGTACACAACCATGGAGTCGACCTTGTTCGCCACTCCCCAATCTTCAAACTCCAAAGGCGATTCGGACTTCCAGGCGCAGCTCTTCTTGTATGCCTTGCACTCATCATTTCGGTCTACGTCGACGTAACATTCGGCTACGGCGTATACACCTACGGCTTCTTGGGCAATAAAGCAGCCGATAATGTCATGGTTCTTCTGTTGATCGTGGTGGTCGCTTTTCTGTGGGTGATGGCTCGAATTTTCTGGGTAACGAAGTCGCAGAGGGAAGTTTCAGGACTAAGGAGGCATTCGTACATGTTGGGTAGGCAGCATGTTGCGAGGGGAAATGAGGGCGCGGATGAAGCGGTGATTGTCGTGGAGAGACAGGATACGGTTTGAGTTCCCCATGTGCTGTGTCAGATGTCACTTATAGCCATGTTATCTTTCAACGACATGGATTTCTGTACAATGGAATTGAGATCTTGATAATTTTGATTAACTACATTTGCATGTGTACCAGGGTATACAAGCCACCTCACCATCTGCGCACCTTTCATGGAGCTACTCTGAGACATGATCGAAGTTCTCAGCAGCTTCGCTCTCCCATTTCCGTTCACTCATCGCGGCCCGACTGTCCTTCAGGATGTTTGAGCCAGTACCGTTCTAGTGCAACTTGGAACGAAGGTGGATGAAATTTGACTGTTTTCGCAAGCTTTTTCGGGAACTCCTCAAGATCTAACGTCTCTGAATCTTCCGATTCGTAACCCGCTTCTTCGCTGTTGATCGACTTCCAGAAGGCCTCCTCCCCGTAACGATGCTCAATCTCAAGTGTCTCGACGTGAAGATTGCGCACGGACTCCAACGCGGAGCGGTATTCGCAATCTGCCGGGCTCTCGAATGAGATGCACCGAGCCTGCTGCCCATAACATTGTAGAAATGAGTGCAAGTTCTCGGCATTCATCCTAGTATTCCTCACAGTCAATTTGTCAAGAGTAGGCGTGTCAGAAGGCGAAGGAAGCGGGATGATCGGCCGAGGATTGATGAATTCGTTATGTTGGCTATGATCGACCACCAACGAGCGAAGGCGAGGAAAGAGACTTGTCGTGATCGACAGTCTGCCCTATCAAGCTGTTAGCACGAATAATAGGATATCTCAGAACCGCGTTGCCAAAGCATAGCATAGGAGATATATACTAGTAACAAGTTAGTAAGATATCTTTAGAGCTATTCGTAGCGGCTACTTTACCCTTCTTTTTATATAATGGTGTTTGGTAGTAGGGGCAATACATGTCTCTTAGAACAAGCGTTTCTACCTTTTGACTGGCTTTCGCGAAGATTACAGAGGGGATGTTGGTGATGAACGCGTGATGTTCATCGAGATCGACGGCCAGAGTCATCGTGCGGACTGTGATCTTCGATGCTACCATGGCTTGAACGAGGATTTGAAGGCCAAGATGAGCTATATTACCAGCATTTCTCATATCCTCTTCTTCGCGGTAGCGTGGGATATTTCGAAACTTCTGGAATAGGTTATGATATCGCCCGGGTCGGGTACGAGGCTGGTGATAGAATTCGATATTTTCGATGTTCTTGAAGCAGAAAAAAACCTGGGCTAAGACCTCTTGAAGGGCCCTCATCCCGGCCTCCTGGATGATGCTCATAGAGGTGGAGGCTCTAGCAAGACGTGGAGGCGATGCGGAAGTAGGAATGCCGCTACCCGTCATTGGAGATCCGTAGCCCTTCTGCTTCCAAATGCGGGGGTACCAAGAGTCTTCAGCCAATTTGATTTGAAGTAGATCTGAGTAAGAGTCTTGGCGTAGTTGATCCCACTCTGCCTGCTCCATCCGCATCGGCATTGCCCCATGATCGAGTGGGTACCCCGGGGGCACTTCAGCGCAGGCTATGATAAGCTTTGTAACCCAAGGAGCCAGATGCTCGCACGTAGACGCTGCGGTAAGGTTGGATATACTTTGACGCGATCTAAGATCGAATATCGTTTCGCCCAGATAAGCACCGAAAGCCTTCCATGAACAATTACGGAAGCGACGGCTCGTGAGGCGAAATGCGAGCGAACACGCTTGCTCCTCTTCCTGGGTGTATCGATAGACAACAGATTCACTGTCTTCGTCTTCGGTAACTGGCGGTACAGCATGCTTCGCAACTTCCAGCAATATGCACTCTAGTAACTCGGCGGGCAGCTTCTCGATGGGCGAAGGATCTGCCAAGGGCAGAGTCACTGAAACCATTGGTATTGTGCTTGTCGTGTTGCTTGTGGGGTTTAAACGGTCGAACTTGGTTTCAAGAATAGAAGGCTGAATGTCAGGGCAGGTGAGAGAAATAAGCGGGTCGACTAGGCATCCGCGCTAGTGAGAACCCACGGAAATGAAAGAACGCGAAGACCCTGAAGTCACAATCGAGATTGCATCATTCTGCACTCCAGGGCTATGTCCGATTGATGAAATATCTTAGTGGATACTTGAAGAAATCGATTACTATTCCAGAGACAGACTTCACGTAGCACTTACCTCAGCTACCGTCGCGCTCACTTCGACAACCGCTACCGCCGGCTCCTTCTCCTTCTTTAGTTTATCTTGTATAGCCTGATAATTCCGGCTCATGGCATTTCTCGTAAACTCCTCACCCGTCACCATTGGATACTTCTTCAGTGGGCCCTGGATCTTGGCGTCTTTGCATGGCTGATTGAAGAAGGCGATGCTGTAGCGCTCGCCGTAGAAGTCATCAGGCTCACATGGAGCCTTGACACGATGAAAAGTCGACTTGAAGCGGTCATCTGACCACGACATAAGGAGGTCACCGACGTTGCAGACTGTGGAGCATGAGTAGAGGTTTCAGGTCGACAGAGCGCATCAACATACCGATTGCGTTCTTGTCTGCGTCCGGCTCAACCTTGGTCCACGCATCCCCGTACCCGAACGAAGTTGATACTTCTCGCCCCGGACAGATCTCAAGACCAGACTGCCCTGCTTTCTGGAACAGCAGAGTCAAGAAGTCCCAGTCGGCGTGTGCGCCCGCTCGATGATGTACCTCTCCTGTTGGATTCGGCACCTGTGGAGTCTCAAAGTAATGTAATAATCGGCAAACAGTCTGAGACTCTGGTCGGCTGACATCGTGAGCTTTGACGAAGTAATCTTCCTCGAAGTTCAACCCTCGCGCGAAGCACCTCATGAGCCTCTCGCTGACTGCCTGTACTCTGTGCATGAACTCCAAAGCCTCCGCTCGGAACCCCGGAAGGGTCTGGTCACTCAGCCATCGACCTATCCAACGATCAGCACGGCCATACACATAAGACGAATAAAAACAGCTCACCGTTCATGCCTTCGCCGAATTGCATTTGATAAGACTCTTTGCGGTCGACTGCACCAGTAGATGGCCGGATTTGAGCATTCTTCTCCCATCCGGCGTTGTGTTGAGGGGAGAATGGCACTTGCGATTTCACGGGATCGGGCTGATTGAAGAATCGCGCTGACTGATTGAAGATGCCGTCGACAGCGTCGCGTGTTATGCCGTGGTCCACGATGCAGAAGAAACCGTGGTTCTCTGCAGCATCGACAAGTTCCTGGGTAATCACATCGATGCGCGCATCGAAGTCGCGGAGGGAGATTGTCGGCACAGGGCGATCAACATACTTCGTCGGTGCCATAATGAGATGGTTGATGTTCGAGCTGATTGACGTTGGTGAGTTTGATATATGACCGTAGTGTCTTGAGGGCAAACTGTATCCATTCTTATGTTCGGTCATCTTTGCTTCTACGCATGTAGTGTCGCAATATGCGTTCAGGCGTGCCAAAGCCGACGCGGCCAGGGCGGCCGCTCACATCGGCCGTCATCACCAACACGTGTGTCGTGCTGCTTAGATAGACACCCGCAGCCTGCGAGACGGAAGTCGCGGTCCAGATGAAGTGGGGCCGAGGCCAGATTGTGGAAGGTTCCGCGTTGTCGGCCGCACCCTGTTCATCTTCCTTCCCCACCAAAATTGTCCGCCGATAGCCAACTGATAGCCAACGCGCCTTGCCAACCACCGGGATCGCGATGCTGAGAAAGACGGTCTCATCGCATCGAGATGTCCTCGATCGCGACTCCTAGTCCACGACCGACACAGTCAACCTTACCATGGACGACAGCAGCACCTCGAAAGGGCCGAGACCCCGTCTGACATGTACAGAGTGCTATAGAAGGAAGATCAAATGTGATAAGAATGTGCCTTGCAGCACATGCATTCGAAGGTCAGCTCATCCGTTTCCAAGGTAGTCTAGTACCCGCGAGTCTTCGACAAAGTGTGATCCTGTGCGACTGTAAATTGCTTTTCGCTGGGAACCCAGAGCTTCTTGGTACTGCGCACGCTGCCCGAACCATCTCATGCTAAGTAAAGTAGGGGATATGCAAGCTTCTGTACGAGAGAAGACGCGGCTGTGACATCCTCAGTACCACCACCACCCGCCTACCAAGCTCAAGGTGCAGCGACAGCACCTGACGATCTAGTGCGCGCTCTACTCGACCGCGTAAGTCAGCTTGAAGCCAAGTTACAGGAACAATGTGATATGGCCTCGAGCGAAGCACCCTTGCCTCTGGAAATCTCTGATACACCAGCGAGTCCAGTTCATAATCCAGCGACCACTTCACCTCTTAACAATAACGTGTCACAACCTGCGGACACTGATGATGCAGCTACCGTGTTGGAGTTTCTAGCATGGGGCCGTAAGAAAGACATCGACTATGGGACATCACCAGAGCAGAACAGCGGGCCACGGCGACTGAGTATCAGGGATGAGGATGAAGCGGTTGCATCCAGTATGCTATATGAAACCAGCAAAGATGCACAGCTTGACGTACTTGAAGCGCTTCTTCCGAACAAGACTCATATCGTCCAGCTTGTGGAGTACCACAGTACCACCATCCTATGGTACCATGGGTCTTACTCCTCAGCAATATTCAAGGACGACCTGGATATCTTTCTTGGAGACTACGAAGGCGACGTCCGGCACCAAGGCTTGAATCTGCAATGGCTTAGTTTACTGTTCGCCATCATAACAGGCAGTATCACATGTGCGCCACCATCTGTCTATCAGTCTTGGGGTTTCTCATCAGAAGAGAGGAAGGTCTTGTCACAAAGATGGTACGAAGCGACTGTGACGTGTCTCGAAATCGCTGGCTACATCGAGGCTCATACCATCTACTCTGTTCAAGCCATCGCAACATTGACCATCGCGGCTCATATCCTTGGCAAGTCGAACAGCCAGTCGATACTGCTTGCCTCAGCTGGTCGTATTGCCCAGAGTCTTGGGCTGCACCGACTTGGACCAGAAAGCGCAACCTCTGCCACCTCGAAGGAGCAGCTACGCCAGCGTGAAGCCGGTCGACGAGTCTTCAATCAGCTTTGCACGCAAGATTGGTTCCAGATTCCGTTCTCCGAGTCATATTCGCTCAATCCTCGCTTCTTCACTACCGCAAAGCCGCTGAACTGCAATGACGACGACATGGTACCGCATCCATTGAGCATACCCACCCAAGCGAGCTATTGCAACTATCGCTATGACATTGCAGCGCTTATGCCGCAACTCCTAGATGCGATGACAGGCTGTAACACGCTTTTCACGAAATATGAACAGGTGCTACATTACGACGAGAAGATGCGCAAGCTTGCGACTGCATGTATACCTACATTTCTATCAACGAATGCGCCGGTGGCGACCGATTGGCCTATCTATGTTGGCTGGGCTAGACGCTCGCTGACTATATGTGCTTCACACAAGATCATCATGATACATCGAAAATTCATCGGTCTCTCCTTCACCAATTCCGCGTTTCAATTCACTCGGCGTACCTGTATCGCGGCGTCGAAGACCATATTGAAAGAGGCACTATCAGGCAGTGATGAGCAGGGCCCAATACTATGGATCGAGCAAGCCTTTTCAGTAGCAGCGGGGATCATCCTCAGTCTCGATACCCTTCATCGATCGGCTAGTGACAGGGAGTTCGACGAGCACACCAGACTTGTTGCAGACACAATCGGTTATTTGAGTAGATTCGAACATAGCAAGATTGCCTCGCGCGGCGTGCGATTGCTGTCGGGATTGCAGCGCGAGCTCCAGGGTGGAGGCGTGAACAGCAAGAAGCGTGCACGACCTGCGGACAGTCTTGGAATCCCGTCGCCGTTGGGCAAGCGAACCCGCAGATTTAACGTGGAGACCTTTATCAGCGATGTAGCCCAAGACTTGCAGGTAACAACCCCCACGTCATCATCGACCGAAGATGTTCCTATAGGCGTGGGAGATACTTCATGGAACTCTTTCATGAACTTGCTACCGCCACAAACAGGCTTTGGAGGGCAAAGCCTGTTCGATGACTTGCTGTCATTTCAATTCTGAATTCATATATACTTCAACGACATGTGGTTTCGTGCACCTACATCGCTCCTTTTCCGTATGTCTGCCACTGACTTCTTTGCTTTCTGTATGATCGTCTCCTCATCAATGTGCAACAGCTTGCCGTTACTGACAAGCAACTGACCATCTACAAGAACTGTATCGACATCGGCACCAGAGGAATGGATTAGCACTGTGATTGGATCAATGCCACCGGAAGCCTGCTCGTTCGGGTCCCAGGGAGCACAAGATGCGCTTTTTGGCTCAACAACGACGATGTCCGCTTTCTTCCCAACCTCCAGGCTTCCGATTCCATCTTCTAATCCTAGCGCTCTTGCGCCGTTGATCGTCGCGAACTCCAAGACATCATACGCGCTGAGAACCCCAGCATTTTGTCGGACGCCGCCATGTAGAATGGATGCTAGATGCATCTCCCGAAACATGTCATACGTATTATTACACGGTGCGCCGTCCGTCCCCAGAGCTACATTCACACCGCTGGCCACCATGTCTGGTATCGGTGCCACGCCAGACCCAAGCTTGAGGTTACTTGTAGGGTTATGCGAGACAGTACTTTTACTTTTGCGCAAGATATCGAAATCTCCAGCGGCTGGATCCGGATGTACGCAGTGGGCAAATACCGACTTGGATCCCGTCAGCTGCGTATCTCGGCAGAACTCGAAAGGGCTGCATTGGTAATACTGTCGGTAGATGGGTAGGTCTTTAGGAGCCTCCGCGCAGTGCATAGTGAGACCGATGTCGTGTGCTCGCGCTGCTTCGCCGATCGTAGCATGGACCGCCATTGGTGAGCCTCGAGGTGTGCCCGCTGCAAACCACATGTGTAGACGGTCGTCGGAAGAGCCATGATACTTCTTGTGCGCTGATAGTGCAACTTCCACAGACATTGAGTCCACGTCCCGATCTCTGGCATCTTTCATGTTGAGATCTGAGTTTGTCTCGCCGACTTTGATCAATTTGCCCTAGCAGCTAAGTCAGCTCCATTACATCGACAGTGCTTCGAAGAACTCACTAAGCACGCACGAATGCCAGTTTCTTCTACTGCTCTGACGACGTTCTCAAGGCCGCTCCTATGCGTAAGCATAGCCTCGAGAAAACATGTCGTCCCCGTCTTCAGCATCTCCGCGATCGTCAGCATTGAAGCCACATAGCCATCCTCTTCGGCGTAGTTGGCCTCCAATGGCCAGATTGCATCACATAACCAGTTGTGCAATGGGAGATCTTCGGCTAGTCCACGGAGCAGTGATTGCGCAAGATGGGCGTGTGTGTTAACCAAGCCTGGTATGATGATCTTGTTCTTGCAGTCGACGATGTCAAGATCTCTGTTCTCGCTGTGGTTGACTTGATCGATGAGATCAGAGGTCTTTCCGATTGCTGTGATACGGCCGTTTTCAACGAGGATCGCACCATCGAGTATGATTTCGCGACTCTTATTGACAGTGACGATGGTCGCATTCGTCAAAAGGCGCAGTGGCTTCTGATTTGATCTTGCCATGTTCATTCGAAGTGATGTTAACGTCGCTGGCTAAGATTCACGGGGATGCTAGGTGCGGCGTTGGAGGGCTTTGTGAAGGTGTAGGTTCAAGTTTCTAGGAGATGTCATCCGTCCCTATTTTCATCAACGAACTTAGCAATCCAGGCGAACAATTACTTCAGTCGATTACTCTCAAGATCCTATTTGCATAATCGCGACTTCCCATAGGCGTGCGCTGACAGCCGCCTCCGCCGCTCTCCGCTTTCGCGCCTTCGCTAAGGTGGCATGGGGCGGCCGACGCTAGTGATATCTCCCCTCTTATCTAGCTCACGTACTCTGTCACCCGTCGCACATCTCACGGCATACGCACAAGTATCATCGCAGTGTTATCAGGTACAAACAATAGCCGGATCCCGATGGGCTGGTTATCGCGGGGTTTACAAGCGCAGAAACGCCTATCGTGGGAAAGGCTCCTGCCGATCTAGAACCACGAGTCAACAATGGCTAACAGGTTGATATATAACCATGCAGCTGAAATACATTTGCCGCGGGAACTCAGTCAGCATACTGGATTCCCACTGGGCTGAGTAGGAGTAATCATGGTCACCGACTCCCGGAGCGAGATGGAGCCGAAGTCCAAGTACGCTGAAGAAACGGGTCAATACTCGTCCGCCGAGAGTCAAGAGATAGGTACAGTGACCACGAAGTGGCAGGATACGCTCGCAGAGATCAATTATGCTTTTACGACGAAAGATGGATGGATCGGCGACTACGTATGTCAATACTTAACCTACCCGACTATCTGCCATAGGTAGCTGACAACCCCAGGACTACGTCTACTTGATCACTCCCAACATCTGGCCCTTGAACAGAAAGTACAAAAACTATCAAGCGCCATTCTACGGACTCAACGACCGCGTGCCCATTCTCTTGACACTACTCCTCGGCCTTCAGCATGCACTCACCATGATCGGATCCATTGTGTCACCACCACTCGCAATCGCCTCCGGAGCGTTCAACTTCGAGCCAGCTATGACGACGTACCTAGTCTCGACAGCCTTCATCACCACAGGTATCGCGACAGCCCTGCAAGTTACTCGGCTGCATATTATGAAGACGCCCTTCTTCATCGGCACAGGACTCTTGAGCGTCGTGGGACCGACATTCGACATCCTACCCATCGTCTTCAACTACGCCGCTTTACGATACAAGTCCGGCTCTTGCCCAGTTCTCGAAGACGGAACTCAAGGGCCATGCCCTGATGCGTGGGGTGCATGCCTAGGCACTATGCTGTGCTGTGTCTGGATTCAGATAGCCATGGCTTTCGTACCGCCCAAGATGCTCAACAAGATCTTTCCCAAGCTCATTACCGGGTCACTCCTTACCCTCATCGGAGTCTACCTTGTCGGCAACGGACTGCAGAACTGGGGCGGATCCTCGAATTGCCACGGAGGAGAGGGTTTCTACGCTCTTTGTCCGGATATCACTGCGCCGCGACCGCTCATATGGGGACATCCGAAGTTGATCGGCTTGGGGTTCAGTGTGTTTGCTACTATCATCTTGGTCGAAGCCATCGGTGCGCCGCTCATGCGTTCGGCTTCGGTCATCATCGGTCTAGCTGTAGGATGTGCCATCTCAGGCGCAACAGGCTACTGGTCGACGGAACAGCTCAACCAAGCACCCGGCGGAACCTTTCTTTGGGTGCACACGTTCAAGCTCTCCGTTGATGGCGCGCTAGTATTGCCTATGATAATCATGTTTGCTTGTCAGGCCGTGTCTTGCATTCCCGATATTCTGGCCACTGCAGAACTGTCAGGTGTTGACATTGAAGGAACGGAGTTCAACAGCAGGATCCAAGGCGGCATTCTGTGCGACGGACTTGGAAGCTTCTTCAGTGCACTGGCTACGGGCCCACCGATGGTTAGCCAGGCAGGCAACAACGGCGTTATTGTTCTCACCGGTTGTGCATCTCGCCGTGCAGGATGGGCAGCAAGTGGCTTCCTGATCCTTATGGGGGTCATTGCGAAGTTCGGTGCTGTCTTCGCTTCTATGCCGCCGTCTGTCCTCGGCGGTATGCAAGTCTTCCTTTACAGCACCATTGCTGTGGCTGGTATCCGTGTCCTCGCACTCATCCCATGGACCCGCCGCGATCGCTTCATCCTCGCAGTCTCCCTGGGCATTGGGTTCATGGATATATGTCAGCCCGACTGGTTTTCACAGGTTTTATCGTACGATGGGCCAAATGAGAATCTGGTGGGATTCGAGCAGGGCATCAACCTTGCTGTGGAGACTCCGTTTGTCATTGCTGCTATTGTTGGTATATTCTTGAACGCTGTACTGCCGAAGGACAAAAGCGCGGCGCCGATGGTAAGATACGGTGATGAACAGAAACATCCTAGGATAGGGCAACGTGAGGATTAGACATATATCACAGATATTAAGAGGCTTTTTCCCGAGTCATGGCGTGATGGTCTTGTTTGTGTATTCATCTTTATGTGATAGATCTTGTATGCATACGGCGGTGTCTCGGTACCGCTGCTATCGCACCATGATTTTCATCGCTTATTGAAGCGACGTCTATCTCTGGAGATGATAACTTGCTACCTGCGGAGAGGACTTCCAGATTCCATCCTGCCACCAGCCTCGCTCTACCTTCTGCCTAACCATCCAGGCATCCAATATATGCCTTAACATCCCACTTAACACGCGACCAACATGCCACTCTATTCGGTCCTTTTCCACATTCCTCGTCGGCCTCCCGACCCCACAACCGCCCCATCACAAAGCACATCCAAGTTTCATAGTGGCCTCGCGTGGAAGTGGTATGTGGTTTCGAATAGTCTTCGGCGCGCGGCAGAAATGCGGATACCAACGACGATGCGGTGTGGGTAAGGGCTTAGCCGAATCGAACATCATTTGCAAGAATGGGGGAGGTTGGTCTGTGAAGATCTTCAAGGCTAGGAATTCTCGGCTGCCCTGCCGAGTTACATCGGCGGACGGCAGGTAAAATATCGCAGCAAGGCGAAAGTGGAGATAATGAAGCGGAGAGTGGAAATGCGAGTTTTCCCTCGAAGTGGGTTTTGACCTGCCATGGCCAACGATAGGAGTTTTGGAGATTACGATGGTGATTCATGGCATTGATGATGATATTTTTGAAAACGAGGCTGTGCCAAAATTATCATTACCCAGGTACCTCCACCTCGGAGTAGACCGACCGAGAAAGAATACATAGTAACAATACACGCAGTACTCGCCAAACCGGTCCTTTCCTAGTCCCCAACGACCAATTCTCCCGCTTCTTCTCCCGCTGCCCCTGCCCTCTTGGTTCTCACGACCCTGTTCCCGAACGCTGATCATCAATGCATTGCATGCGTACCTAGGTATCAAACAACGCGCGCTCGCGCAATCGTTCAGATCGGTGAGTGACCTCGTACAATCCACTTTTTAGCATTGTAGCAAAGCATGACTCGCCAAGCAAGTTGACGAGTCGGATGCATTAGTCAGGGAGGGTAGACGTTGGAAACTTGCTTGGCCAAGACACATGGGACAGCAACTGGGTGATGGGTGGGTTCGTTCACTGGGATTGGGAACAAAACGCACTGTGGGTAAGTCGCTTGGGGGAACATTACGATGAAACCAGGGGTCAGGGGGCGGTTTGCTGGGATTCTGGTGGTCGGCGACTATTCCGCCCGGGTTAGTGTTAGTCTGCTGTCGTCGTCGTAGTGGTGGCTGATGGAAAGTGCCGTAAAGTGTGCGTGGTAGTCTTGTTTAGAGCACGCACACGCGGCAGAGAAAGTGTGACATCTGGAAAGAAGGTTTGATGTATCTGCGGTATGCAAAAGCTGCATGTTCACGTTACATATTGCCCGCCGCGTTGTGACATGATGCAGTAGCGTACGTTTTTTCCACGCTTATCCCCCTTCCTTCGCTCCCATGTCAGATCCTATTGATCTCTAGCGTCTTCTCCACAATCATGAAAAGCGTTCCATTCGAGCCAGGCTGGCAGGGCGGCTTACTGCAGGGGCCCGTGCGCTGCAAGGTTGGCTTTTATTTTTTTCACATGCCGAAAAGTTCAGGGGACGAGGACGCTCGAGCGGTTTTTACCTCGGGATCTTTCCAGGCTGGCGGGTGGGAGGGCGTGTGCCTCGATATTGACCCTTGGAGCCGCGAAACCCGGATTGAAAAGACCGTTGGATTTATTGTCTATACTATTGACAAACCAGGTTGGAAGGGACCCTGTTGCATCTGTGTACTAAAGTTGCACGCATGGTGCGGTCCGGTTACCCAAACTGTTACGAGATCAACGTCGTCAACGTCGCATCGCATTGACTTGCTCGACGATCAGGAACAACGGCTAACTGCTTTTTACAAACGGTACGAGAAGCGGGTAGAAGGATGGAAGGTCGAGACGGACGGTAGGCCATCCCCACGTGCGACATGGCGATTGGTGCTTTTGCTAAACCGGCCCGTTTGAACGTTCTGGCTTCATCGAATTAGTAAAGCCTGGTGGCTGGGATGCTTTTGAGTGGTGATCTCAAGAAAGATGCATATGACGCGTGTATGTTAATGTACGATCACTTTCTGTTTTGGTATTATCTAAGGCGTCGGACGGCACCGGTGGGACTGAAGCAGGGTGAATAGATTGAGTGGGGATAGCTGGCGCGCTTATGATGTAACTTCAAGATGCCAATGTTGAAACTCAAGACTGTTCTTGGAACAACTGGGCCTTCGAACGTTTGATGGAGCGGCTGGGTACATTGGCTTTGTTGTTGAGGTTATCATTCGTAGGCTGGCACACGAGAAGTGGGTACCGTGCTTCGTATCATCATGAATGAGGAAGGTCAATAATATACGTCGCGATAGTGAGGGTACAGTGTCTTTGTTCAGAGTATTATTACAGTGATGGTGTTTACGCTAGATAATATCGCTAGCGGCGCGTAATCGTCATTGCGGTCGTGCTTGCAGGTATCGCAAGATCAGCGTATTGTACAGGCGCGCTTGTTGCAGCGCTTTTTGGGGGACTCCCGTCTCACGGTGGTGGTACAGCTGAACTGTCTTCTCAATCGACCTTCTTTTCCAAGCGGGCGCACCTTCATCCATCAAAGAGTGGTTTGGACAGCAATGTGAATGACGCCGAAGCGTGTCATGCCGTCATCTCGCCGTGACCAAGGTCAGACAATGTGATGGTCATGCGCTTGCCACTCTCCACACTTCTCCGCTCACTGTGGTTCCTGCGAAGTGCATTGCACAAGCGGTGTAATCTTGATCAGGGTTGACGTCATGCCTCAACGCGCGCGTTTGTACATTGACTGGTCCCCCATGGAAGCGTTGTCGTCCCACCGGCGCTTGAGCCCGTCCGGTAAAGAGCTGGCGACTGCTTCCTGCCACATCGAAGGGGTAACGTATACGGGTGCAGTGTTTCCATATGTCGAGGCCGGTGGCATCTGGCCTGGGACTGCATGGACGTTGCTGGACTGGGGCGATGTGTTCGACATTTGGTAGCCTGGTTGCATAGCCTCCTGCGCTGGCCGCATATCGTAATTGGTTCCTGGAGGATGGGGTCTTAGCGGCGGAGAAGCCTGAGAGGACGCGCTAGTAGGAGGGGGCGTACCAAAGGCTACATTCCATTGACTGTATTGTATTAGTTTGTTGTTTCAGTGAGAACATGATGATTGAACTTACTCAAAGATGCGTTGTGGGTTCCATTGGGCGTTCTCCGGCATTTGCATACCAGAAGGTGGCTGAGCTGTACGGTGACCAGACGCCATCATGACCAAAGACTGAGCTACGGGAGAGTCAGCCTTGGATCCGCGGTCGGATGCCGAAATTGGTGGAGTAATGGGGAGTGCATGGTAGTTGACCTGACCTGGTTGTTCCAAGGGCGAGGGATGGCTCGGATGACGAGGTCGGTACGATCCCTGGTGACCCATAGGGCTTGTTTGTGGAGCTACTTGTGGGCTTCCGAATGGGAATGTCGGTTTCAGTTCAAAGGCTTTTGAGCAATCGGCCGAGAACGCTTGACGTAGGCTGTTGACTTGCTGTTGCATCTCAGGCATCGGGAACGAGGGAGACATGGTTTCCAGGACACGCATGTGGCGTACGAAGAAGTTCCTGGCATCATGGTTGATATCTGGGTCCGGGCATGTCACAGCAACCTACGGCTGTTAGTCAGATGCTTTACTGTACAATGAATATGACATACCAGGTGCAGCATGGTGCAGGTCAACACGGCGTAGATGTGGAAACTTATGCCTCGCATCATGCAAAGCAATCCAGGCATGCCGTAGGTCTTGAGAATCGCCTCTTGAAGTTTGCATAGGTTCTTGGCGGCCGAGTAGCATGTGAGCATATGCTGCTTCCATATACCATCATATGACTCTGATACGGCATGCAGTTGCGGGCGGAAGTGCATAATGATAGCCAAACAGTGATAGGCGTGCATATTCGCCAGCTGATGGGATGGGATCCAAGGAGCAGAGCCGTCCTGCGGGTAGACAATCTGCATGTCCTCGGGAAGCTCTCGTAACCAGAGGGAAAAGTCGGTGTTATGGCCAACAAAGGCTGGATCCAGTGCCCAGTCCGGGTTCTTCTTCCTGAGTCTTCCGTACACGAGGGCCGAATGGTGAACGTTCTTAACAATACGGGCGTATTGTACGAACTGACGCGCAATCTGAAGCTCGGAAGGATCCTGTCCTGCGATGTGTCTGGGCATCTCCAAGTCTACGGTATCAGTGGTAACACCAAAGTCATAGCGTCCTATAGAAGTCAGCATCTCCAAGTACCTTCTTCAAAACCAACGTACCTTGAGGACCGCCAATCATGACCTCGAAGACCATGCACATCTGCCATACCCTCGTTTTGGCAACACAGTCGTGTACTGTCGATCCGCATGATTTGCCCATCTGATGGGTGTCGTAATGTTCGTGTAATTCGAGGTCCTTCGCCATGGCTACAAGGCTGACAGTCGCCATCCAAGAACGCCAGAAGTATCCTCGCTTTGGTGAAGCTTCACGAGCTTTCAGCAATAGAATCATTGCCTGCATCGTACTCAGGCGGGACACGTCTTTGAAGCTCTCCTCGTGCTCTGTAACTTGTCAGTAATCATTTTTACGTCAATACAGGGCGCTACTGACTTGTGGCGAGGGCCAGCCATTTGTTGCCCTCCTCTGAGTCACCCAGCATCAACGAAGAACAAGCAAAGATGGACTCTAGCATGAGTGGAGAGATGGAGTCCGGAGCGCTGTGCCATTGCTGGTAGAAGTAGGCCTTGTTGATGACGGGGCAATATGGGTGAACGTTGGCGAAAAAGTAGTCAAAGTAATGCATTGCCCGATCATCATCAGGCATCATCTCCGGTGGTATGCGGACCGTATGATCGAGGCTAACAGAAGCTGGTAGTACGACCTCGTACTCCTCTTGTGCGGGTGTTTCGGCCAGTGCCTTCTTCATGTTAGTGATGTATGGGGCTAGACTAGTTAGCTTGATGTTTTTGCAGCAAGATGCCATGAAGCTCACCAATGGCTGTATGGTCGATCTTGAGTTCACCCAGTGCCTCTGATAGACTAGATACAGAGTCACTTCGCCAATGGGGTTCCGATTCCGGTGGAGTCAGGATCGCAGGCGGGCCAGAGGATTGTTGTGAGTAGCCATGCTGAGGCGCGTAGCTCATGGTTTGCTGGATGACCTGGGGCTGAGACATGGGTTGGTAATGGCACGACTCCTGAGACTGTTGATCCACGTAGGGCGAAGGTTGGTACATGCCTTGGGTAGTCGGCATGGAAGGCGGCATTTGGTGAGACATGGCCTGCGACATGGATGGATGGCGCTGATAGTCATGTTGAGGAGATGGGTCCGGGGCATACTCGAGCGGTTTGGGCTCCAGGTCAAAGGTTTGCGAACCGTTGTAGTCCTTGTCATAGCTGACTGTAGGCGGCACACAGTTAAGCTTCAGACGAATGCAAGCAGCACAGGGCCATGCATTCGTTGTTGCCGCGTCGCACTTGATTTTGCGTCTACGACATCCTTCGCATGCTCTCATTACTGCTCTGCATTAGCATCTGCATGTCAAGTCAAAATGTGCCTTCATACCTTTCAGTCGTTTGTGTCTATTGTGTTCGTCTACGAATACATAATCTGGAGATGTTGTCAGCTGCCTTGTCCCCAAGACGCTGAGCGGCGTGTGGACTCACTGCGCTGGTTTTCGCGCGGTGCCAGCGTGGGCGGCGCAAAGGTGAAGCTCTGCATTTGCGCCGTTTGTGGCAGCAGTGGCCGTCCAGTGGTCTCCGGGGGCATAACGTTAATAGCTACCACGAGCCGGTCCGGAGTGACAGCGCAAGGCCTTGCGCAATGGTTGCAAGCAGCGGGGTTGTCGGCTATCCACTAAGTCGATGAGGTTGTGTGCGGTGGTCGGTGTGCAGCCAATGGTAGCGGCGCGCGATGACGGTCCAGAATGTCCTGAGGGTCGGCGGACGGAAGAAATCGCGGAATGGCCAAAACTATACACAAAGAAAGCGAAATCGAGAATAGATGCACTGTAGAATGCTATAGCGCAAGGGAAATCTCCGCGACGCCGCGGCGTCGTTAGGTTATACGGCAGATCAGGGCAGAAGGCGCATAGGGATGGTAGGTGGAGACGATGTCTGGCATACCGGGGTTTCGAAGACGCACTGGCAGCGGGCTCGCAGCGTGGCTCACGCGCACAATAGTGGCGTCGCAGTGTATGGATCTCCTGAAAAGCGAGAGTATTGTGGTCCTAGGCGGTTGGCCGTGTATGAAGGGGTCGATAGGCGGGCGAGGGGTAGACGATATGCGACTTAAGCGTGCAGGATCCAGGAGCCGCACTGCTGCACAAGTAGCGCCTTTGGTATGGGCGCCCAAGCTGCACGCGCGTGAGCGCAAGCGTCCGCTACCAAGATGCTGCGGGCACAGGGAACTGCCGTGCTGTGGGGGTGTGAGGCAATGGGCAGCAGGGATTGTGGTGCCCGTTGGAGACGGCCTGAATCGTAACACGTAGAACGACGGGTAGTGTGGACCTCCTCGAAGCACTGCCATGGGCCGGGAACGATTGCTATAAAATCAGCGGGGGCAAAGTCTGACAGCTGAGAAGACGGTGGTACATGGCGGCATTCTCACTCAGCAGACTTCAAGGCAAAGTAAAAAACTTCAGCGGACCGAGTACGCAAGCTGTTGCGAGGCTCTGGTGGCGGCTGCATTTGCTGGATTGCCCAGAAAAAGAAGATCAGACGTGACCAGTAGACTGCAGCAGCCCGGACCTGGCCGTGATAGGGCTGGACAATGTCGAAAACCTTGCGCATGCATTTAGTCGGTTCATAGTCGTACCTAGTTTCTCATCTCGCACAGCCTTAGGTGCCTGAATGTTTGAGACATGGTCTGGCAGTGTCACCGCAATGACAGGTGGGCCTTCTAGAAAGTGATCTCCGGCTGCTAGCCTCGATGACGAATATTATGCTTTAGCCGACATATAATACAGCAGGTGTACGACTATAGCTGGCTAGATAGGGGTACACAGATGGCTCTGGTAGGACGCTGCACGACCTGCCAGGAGCTAAAGCGAAACAAGTCTTGTCCACATAGTTGCGGAAGAGACTTGGCTGGAGGCAGCATGAGGATAGGCGTCCACTACTCGACGCCGCGCTTTGGCCTCGTTGATGTGCCGCTCTGATCGGTGGCATCTCCATGGCCGCAGACTCGACGTTCACTCGAGACTTTGCATGGGTTGGGCAGACGGGATCCCGTCGCATGCCGCAAAGGCTACGGCAGAACCGGTGTGTGTCGTTGAGCACGACACATCGGCGAATTGATTCGTGCGGAAGCTTGGTAGGGCCATGTGCAGGCAAGGTTCTAACGGCAGACGCATCACCATCAGCGTAGCCCGCATGAAACAATATTACTCCAGATGCTACCCTCAGTTGGGCTAACAAGATTCTCGAATATGTAGGTAGCATGCACAGACAGACGGCATAGCATTTGCATGAGCCGAATACGAGATATTGCGGCCGCGAAGCGAAACGTAGCTGAGGAGACTTGTCGAGGGCTTCGATCCGGCGCATGGATCGTATTTTCGTCCGCCACTGGCGATTGCATGACATGAAGAACGACCGAAGATTGCATGGAGAGCTAAAGTTAGGGTCGAAAATCCCTTTCTTTAAGGGCTGTTGTAATCTGTCAACCATGTTGCCGGGTCGCGTTCTCTCTCGCGCGGCAGGCGACAAGGCAGCTGAAAGATTAGTTCCCCACCACGCAGGTGGTATGATGGTGATGGCGATGGCAGTCAAGGCGCAGTCAGGTTACGAGTGCTAGCTTCGATCACGCAGAGACACGACGGGCGTTGCCAAGGGGTGCTTTGTATGGAGCAAGACGGGATGGTGCCATGACTGACAGGTGCTGGCGCCAGGCTACCGTCGACCTTTGGAAGGTCGATAGAAGCAGTGGTTTCCGTGGCGCGTGGTAAGATAACACGATACTGACCTCATCAGTCATGCTGCGCTGATCACTGCCGTTGATCTCCCTGCAGCTCAGGAACACGGCAAGCAAAGCAGGGACAATCCAGCAGCGCGGTCAGTCGTACGCCGGATGAGGCAGCACTTCCGTTATGAAGGCACAAGTGCGGGAGGAGCCGACACAGGTCGTTGGGACGAGACTGCCATTGGGAGTGATTAGTGAGAAACATGTCGTCAACACGATCACCATGGGCGCGCGAGCTTGGGAGGTGAGCAGGTGGTGGATCAGCCGGAAGCGTCGGCTGCCGATGGGGTTGAAGCCCAAGGGCAGTCGCCAGCCGCGCTGTTTCTCACCTTCTGGATGCGCACTGGGGATTTGCCGAGGCTGGCCGAGCAGAACGGCAGCAGGCAGGAGGCCACGAACTGTATACCCCGGCGGCGTGATGGAATGACACGAAGCTGCAGACACTAGTCAAACACACGGGTGCCCTGGTGCTGTGGTGTGAACGGTGCACCCCACACAAGTGTCCCCTGTATGTCGCGGATAATCTGCGGGAAATTGAGGGCTTACAGAGCAATTGCTAAGACGGCGGGCATGGCCGGGGGCAGCGGCGGTGGTGGAGGTGGTGGTGAGGGTGAAGGTGCAGGCGGGTGACATGTTCCGAGTGTCTGGCTGGCTAGCACATGCTAGATGACGAACACCGAGGAGGGGCTGCTGGTGGCCCGGGCGCGCCTTCCTCGCAGATTTGCTGGAGAGGCAGGAGCCCACGACGGCTCCTTCCCTCCGCCACCATCACACCACGACGCCGCAACCCCTGCCAACCGCCGCCATGGAGCTCGACAAGGACAACGCCAACCCGACCATCCTGAATCCCTCGGATCTGCCCTCCCGCCGCAGCGACGCGACGGCAAAGAGGCGCGATGACGGCGGGACCGGCCTGTTCGACAACCTGATACCGCGCTACAACTACCTCAGCGACCCCTTCGACGACAGCGTCTCAGCCGGCGACTCAGACAGCGACGACGCACGTGAGGACATTGACGAGCAGGAAATCTACGGTAGGCGCGCCCGCGGGCCCTCGATGGCGTTAACGTTTGGCTGACCCCGCGCATGACAGACCTCATTTCCACCATCTGCGACCCTGAACACCCGCTGTCCCTCGGCTCGCTGTCCGTCGTCAACCTGCCAGACATCCACATTCTGCCCCCCTCCTCACCGCTCTCGAGCATCAGCACCGTCGTCGTCGAGATCACGCCGACCATCACCCACTGCTCGCTGGCCACCGTCATCGGCCTGGGCGTGCGCGTCCGTCTCGAACAGGCACTACCTCCGCGCTTCCGCGTCGATGTCCGCATCAAGAAGGGCACCCACAGCACCGACGAGCAGGTCAACAAGCAGCTGGGCGACAAGGAGCGCGTCGCCGCTGCCCTCGAGAACGGCACCCTGATGGGCGTGCTGAAGAAGATGCTTTCGACTTGCGAGTAGATTCCCCGCCATGATTTGTCTGGACGAAAGCCATATCACGATATCGGCTCTTCTTTCATCGGCGTCACCAAGACATCATCTCCGCCACACCCGCACACCGTGCACCATACACCGTACACCGTATTCCTACGAACATGGCATCATCCGTCCGACAGACACCGGGATGAGTAGTCGCCCAAGGAGGAAAGCCTCGGCTGTTCACAATATTGATGTTGTCCGGCAATATGCAAACCGCACATGCATGCGGCGCGTACCCCATCCCTGCGTCGATCATTAGCGTCGTGTTGGATATAGCATGTTCCTGCAGGCTAATGTCGTACACAAAGTCAATTCCGACCTCACCACAGGTGCATCGCTGGTGGAGGGTGTGATTTCGCTGTCCGTCCAGGCGAAAACAAGTTTCGATGGCCAAGATGCCCGAATGGGTACGCAGGATGATTGCTTTCACAGTAACATCCCGGTGATTTAGCCGCGAGCACATCTGCAGCCTTGGAAGTTATGAGGCGAGTAGGATTATGGGCAGACACAGATGTGTAGAAGTCTTATGAACAGTCTGAGATTGCGTATGCATTTCTTGAGATGACGTGGCTCATGGTACCACATATGTCTCTGGTCCTCAAGTGATACTTTCAGGTGCAGATAGCAATCAATGCAGTATACGCAAAGCGTCTACAGATTTGAACTGGCATTATAGAAATCTGCTCCATGGATAATGTGATGTCTCTGCGCCCTTTCCCACCCCCAACCATTTTTCCCAACTGCCCGCCCTCCTTTCTAGTCCTCCAATATTCCAGTCCTCTCTGCAAATTCCTGCAGCATCTTAATCGTCTCTTCGATCGCCAAAATCTTCGCCTCGTTATCCAGGTCGTCAAATCCGTCGCATAATTCCTCCATTGCAATATCCAATGCGATCTTCTGCGCTTTGTAACGTCTGTTCTTTGCCCTCAGCTCCTCTGTTTGTCTTTGCAACTCTCGGAGTTGTGCGTATTCGTAGAGTACATGGAGAAGTAGTACCGCTGGACTCGCGAGAAGAGTGAGAATGCGTGGAACTTTCGTGATACCGCTGTAATTGAGGGCCGAGATGGCGATGGAGGCCGTGAGAGTAAGGGAGTATTTTGAGACCGTGATTGGCATGTGAAGTTCCATGATGGTAGCTATTGGGCGGCTGGCACGAATCTTTGAGTAGAGATGGGATGGTGTGAGTCTTGTCCTGACCAGGTACGAAGAAGTAGACGACGACTTTGTTAGTGGGCAGGCGCAGTGTGTACGCACTTGCCGCTGCCCTCACTTCAGCTCAGCAACATAAATTATACAGGCAACCGCTGTATGCTCCATAGTACCGCGTTGGTGTAATCACAACCAATAATTTCACAGTGTAGTCTTCATATACAACCACCCTAAAAACCAGCTTTCTTACACGCGACTCCTGGTAAACCCCAAAAAACTCAACATGCTCGTACCAGCTCTAAGTGAGATACTCTACTGGCTCATCCATGCTATAATATCGGTGAACTTGTGGTTCATCGTATGGCAATTACACCGAGGTCACAAACGTCTCCACCCTCTTTTTTGCGGCAGCCCTGGAGGCTTCGAGGCAAACGGTAACCGCGCGTCTACTCCATCCAGCGACGTCATAATTCACGTATGGCGCTTAGCAGAAAGCTGGAAGGCTTGGAACAGAATAGGTGCGAAGTAACAGATGGAACAGATGAGATGGATGGAAATTTGAAAAGTACCTAGTTAACTTGCCTAATTGCAAAAGAAGTTTCAAGCGAAGTGTGAGAGAAACCAGCAACATGTGAAAAGTGTTTGAGCGTTTTCAATTCCCTAGATACCAAAGTAGTCGATACTAAGAAGTGAATGAACCAGAAGCCAAACACTCCCGCCGTTAGCCCCGCCCAATCCGATTTCTACCAACCCGCAAGACTAACGCAGTGACCTTGGAGCTTATGAGCCTTCTCATACGCCAACTCTCGATTCAGGTGCCTTGTTGCTGCACACCAACACCTCACTTCTCTCCACCATGTCGCAACCCCAGCCTCCATCCGTATGGCTCATACTCCCATGCATGCTCCTCTCCCTCCTCATCACCCGCTTCCTCACCGCACTCTTCACATCACACAACGAGCGCGGCCTGAGCATAGTCGCCAAAGCAGCGCTTATCTTCGTCGCGACACTCGTCCTCACCACAACAGTAGCGACCTCACTGTTCCAATCTCTAGAGACCACGCAGCCGCATACCAGGAACGTTCTGCGAAAGAGACGCAATGTCTCACCCTTAAGCGAAGAGCGCATTCAGGCATGGCGTGTCAACACTGCGCCGACTCTCCACTGGAGCTCTTCCTCGTCTGATGAGGATGTGAAGGCAGTGAAGCAGAAGCTTATTCAAGAGAAGAAGGAGAGGCGTGATGAGAAGTCGTTGAGGAAGCGGTTGATGCGGAAGTTCAAATCAAGGCGGAGTGAAATGCTTGGGGGTAGGAAAGAGACTATTGAGGTTGTTGTGCGGGAAGATCCTTGGGCCTAGATAGCGAGGGATGGAAAAGGCACGATGGATCTTCTGAGTGTGTACAAGAAGGCAGGGCTGTAGACGATATCTGGGTGTGGCACCTGTTACCGGCTACTTCCCCCGTCTGCCTCTTCACATCTCATCGTAATTCCCCATTTGATAGACACCAGATGTACAAAAAGTAGCGAGCAGAAACTTTTGAACACTCGAGCAACGTACATCCAAGCACAACTCCAACCCCCGTTGATTAAATACCAACGCATGACACAACTACCTCAACACTCACATCTTCACGCTCGTGCCCATCATCCCCAAAACTACCCAGCACACTCACATCACCAACACTCCCCTCACCACCCCCTCAATACCTCACCACAACCCTCGACATAGCCCTAACCTCCGCCTCCGCCTCCAGAATCTCCAAAATCTCCCTCTCCAGCCCAGCATTCACCGCAACACCCTCAGAAGGATACGCATCACCAAACGCCGAATTTGCCGTCGTAGTAACACCACTTCGATCATACAGCGGTACACCTCGCTCCCAGATGGATATGGCTGTCTTCTTGCCGTCTGTATTGCTCTCTTCGTCGGTGTGCGCGCCCTTGCGGAATAGTCTGGGCAGGCTGATTGGTTTGGTGCGGAAATAGATGATGGCGCTGATGATGTAGATGGTGATGCCGATGGTGCCGACTACGCAGATGAGGCCGATGGCTGTTGGGGTGAGGGTTTCGGAGGACAAGGCTTCGAGTGCGGAGCGGGTGTGTAGGTAAGGCGCTGGGGCGGCTGTGGGAGTGGAAGAAGGGTTGGAGATGGGCGCCATGATTGTTGAGGGCGTCGTCGCTTTTGCGAGTATACTCGTTGTGTGGTGTGTCGTTTTGAAGGGACTGAACTGAAGACTTTTGAAAGTGTGTGCGTGGACTCGTCGCTTTTGCGAGTATACTCGTTGCGTGGTGTGTGGTTTCGAAGGGACTGATTTGAAAACTTTTGAAAGTGTGTGCGTGGACGTCGTCAACCAACGGAAGAGCGGTTGTGGTGTTGGTGTTGTTTGGGGATAGACGGAGTCATATAGTTGCGCAATCTGCCAGTTGGGAGGACTGTGGGCGAGCGTAATTTCTACGCGACATGTTCCGTTTGCTACGAAAAAAAGGTGAAAGGGAGGGGGACACGTGCGGATTCGTCTCTTGGGGTCGGATAATTGCGATCTCTCTCATTTGAGGAAAACCTTTGTGTATGGGATGGTGATGTATTGCGGGGGTCGTGAGTGGCTCGTTGTCGCCCTGCGTTATCACGGTACCAGTGGATGGAGTGGATGACAACCAAAATATCGAATCGCACACACAGCAGTGATCCGTCTGTTGGAGATAGACACTGTACGGGAAACAATGTACAGGGGAAGCGACATGGACGACAATAGAGATCGCAAGTTTGATGCCATAGTTGTGGGTAGGCAAAACGAAGGAGGAACGCACGTGTGTGGAAAAGCAAGTTGACGTCGATGGCCATGTCAAATATGACGCTGAAGAGGCAACATCCATGTCCCGTGAACTAGGGAGGAATTGAAGCAGGGCGTGTAAAGGACTCGAGTCGGACAGAGAGTAGAAAAGTAGGACAAGAACAAAGATGGGCGAGGATATCACCTCGTACTCATCAAAGGGTATATTCACATCACCAGCTCTGCAAGCGCTCTTCGTGCTTGCGCAAGCTCTGCGCTTATTCCCGGTCCAGAATTCCAGCTCTTGCGCTTGGCCACGCTCTTATATACCGTGGGTTGTCATATCACATTGCGTCCGCCCACGCGCGTCTTTGCCTCCTCATGTTGCCGCACGAACGGTCACTTCATCACGCGTTATCCTAGCACCTGATGTCCATCCTTTCTCATTTCGCCTTGTTCTTCGCCGCCTCAGCCTCTCTCCTTGTCGCGTCCTCGAGTAGTGCGGTGTCGACAGCGCCGGAAGGAAGGTGTACGTATCGAACGACGGAACCGCGAATGAACATGTCTTTTGTCGAGCACTATTGTAAAGTTAGCTTCAATTTCTTCCCATAGTTTATGTTGCCATCTCTCTGGTGCGCTGTCTGGTCCGTACGCAGAAGAGAGTCGCGGTGGACAAACGCACCAAATGCGGCCACCTCAACTCGTCCACCGCCTCTGCATTGTCCAGCTTGATGTTCAGATACTGGTCGACGCTCTTAAGTGTTCCGCGGATCTGGACTTCGTTCTTGAGTTCGACGGTGATTTCGTGCTCGACGAGCGTTTTGAAGAAGCTATTGCGTTGTCAGTTGCTGTTGCGTCATTGTCGACGTGGACCGGGGACTCACCTGAAGAAGAGCATTGTGTATATGTGAGAAGAAGGATTGGGGTAGAGACGTCGGAGATACAGCCAAGCGCAAGTTGGGTCGAGTGGTCGCGACTTGCGGTGCACATGGCACAGTGACGAGGTTATGCGCTGCGCATGGGCCGCGTGGGGTTCGCGCCGCTGCGAGCGAGGCTGATCCGCCGCCTCGCCATGTCTCTCACTCCACCATCACCATCACATTGATAGGCAGACACTCAGACAACCAAATGGGACGACTGTGATAGACACTGTCTTCAATTCATCTACAAAAGAAATTCGCTATTGTGGTATCAACCTAGTCCAGTCCAGTCCAGTCCAGTCCAGCCTATCCAACACCGTCTACCCAAAACCATCGTAACTGTATCACATCATGTTCAATCCCGTTGCCATTACTTCCTCGCCCAGCCGGACAAAGTCCTCCATCCAGCGTGGCCTGTCGCGCCCTCCTCTAGCACGTTGACGACTCCCTCCAATAGCTTCTCCTCGTCCTTGCCCATCTCCATTTGCAATCGAAGCAGCCACCTCTCCCATGCCCAGCTTCCAACTACACCTGTCAACATCGCCGCGTCCATGGTGGTGCCGAAGACTGGCGCGTCCTCGAGCTCAATCTCGCCGTCTTCTGTGATGCGACGCTCCTGGTGCTTTGGCTCGGCGCCAACGGCAAGTGTGTCCTTCCAGTTCGCTGCCGTCTTCCCCATGGGAAGGAGCATCCACGCCCTTTGAACGTCCTTGAAGCCCGCCTTGGAGACGCGCGGGAGGAATGTCTTGGTAGGCTGCGCATCGTAGCCGCGGGTCTTGAGGTTGAAGCCGAACTCGACACCCATGGCCTGAGCGTTGCGGCCAGCATGGACGACATCGGCATCCATGAGGCTGAAGTCAAGAATACCACCGGGCTTGAGGCAGCGGTAGCACTCCTTCAAGCACAGGTCGTACTCGTCTGATGACTTGCCGACAGGCTTGCTTGTCTTGAGGAGCTCGTAAAGTGTGCGTGCCGAAACGACGTCAAAGTGACCAGATGGGAAGGGAAGAGTCCACAGGTTGGGAACGCTAAGGTGCTTGTGGTTGTCGGGGCCCTTGACGTTAGATGACATGTTGTTACCCGCAGTGTAGACAGTAGTCACTGTAGCGTATGGGTAGTCGTAGGCAACGTCCCACGCCCAATCGTTGGTAGCGACACCACCAACGTCGAGGATGCGTGGAGCACTAGCGCGTGTGATGCATCGCGCGGCAGGTTTGCTGAGAAGCTTGCCACCGTTGAGTTGCTTCTGAGCTTGCAAGACCCAGTGGATGGGCAGCATCTGGTCGAGCGCTTGACGCTCCGTCTGTGCGCGCGCAATCCTCTCCTTTAGTACAGTTGGATCATTGACGAAGAACTCAGACACTGGTCGCGGTGGCGCTGGGCGCTCTGGCTGGCAAAGCTCGAACTTTCCCAGGAGCTGATCGCGATGTGCGAGAGGATTGCAGCGTCGCTGTACGTGCATAGCCTCAGCGCGAGTCTGACGGTGGATGAACGTATCCTTCTTTTGGCACCGAGAGTGAAGGTACTCAAGGCCTTGGACGTAGGTGGTGACGGGCTCATCCACCGACTCCTTGACTGGAGACTTGGCCGGCTCATCCGCGAACTTCACCGACTTCTTGACCACAGTCTTCTCGATCGAGTTGCCGCGGCTGTGGGTTCCGCTGGAGAGGCTGGGAGAGGTAATGTCGCTCATGTCACGAAGAGCGGCCTGTAGCTCATCTTGTTCCTCCAACCATCGGCCAGTCATCTCGAGGTTAGCAGTAGACACCTTTTGAAGTCCGGCGTTGTAGTTCTCGTCATACTGAAAGATGGTCTTGCTAGGGTTGATCTCCTTGATCTCCACGTTCTCATCGGTTGGGCTGCTAAGGAGGACTGGGCGCGATGTCGCCAGAGGCTCATCGTGTCCATCGAGAGTGGACCCGGCAAGAGTCGAGTTTCGTACCGGGAGAACTGGCACAGCTGGTACAGCTGGCACGGGGTGTGGGGAAGTGTTCCTTCGGTTCTCCTTCTGCCATGGAAGGTTGTAAAACCTCTCAGCAGTTGAAGTGTTTGGGATTGACTCATCGCGCTTGGGGATACTCCAGGTGTGACGAGCAGTCGATTGAAGCGATGAGAAGAAACCACCGGGAGAAGGGACAGAGAGCGCGGAAATCGGTGTGCTACCAGAGGAACCGTTTCCGAATACTGTTGAAGGAATGCTTAAGCCGAGACTTGGTCGGGAGACTTCTTGCATCTCGCCTCTAGCCTCAACCACTTGAAACTCCTGTTGCTCTGGTTCCTCGTACTGCTCAGCAGATGGCGAGTTTCCGAGATGCTGAAGAGTCTCCATAGCTTGTAGGTCCAATTGCACAGGTCCCCACGAGTCAACGCTGGACATGGATCCGCGTCTACGTTGCGAGACTGGGGTGGCAGGGCAACTGAGCTTATCCATCTCTTCTGATGTGAGGCTGCCGTCCAGGGAAGGGGCTGCTGAGTGCTCAGGCACATGCAGGTTGTGAGAGTCGATCATCTCAAGGAAGCGACGCGATGGGGTCAGTAGCAACGATGGAGTAACGGGCATCGCCGAGTTTGCACTCTTCAACTTCTCAATGGTTGGCCATGCGGAAGGCGAAGGGATGACGATGGATGGGTAGCGTCTCTGTCTAGGCTGGGTCGCAAGCTTCTTGACTGATGCGGATGCATGGAGGGGTACCTCAGCCTCATCGTCGGTGATGTCGTAGAGGGAGTCGAAGTCGCTGTCAGCACGACTCGCCCGGTTTACTGGGGGATATGTAGCCGAGTGAACAGGAAAGCGCGGCGACGGCTGCGGGGTCATATCGAATAAGCGTGCCTTGGGGGTAGGGAAGTCGTCGTCGATACTGGCTGGTGACGCGGGACTGGGTAGGTATATCGACGAGGTGGAATATCTTGCTCCGAAGTAGTAAGTGGGAATTGAGGACTCGTCGTCGGTGGCATTAAGTGCCTGTCTCTGATCCAGCGGAGACATGGCTTGATGAGAGTTGGCCATGGGGCCGAAGGTCGCAGGATGGTATACTGCAGGCTCCAGCATCTCAGGCATGTTGTATATTGCGGTGACGTGAGCACCGCCTTGTGCTAATATTACTAAAGATACCTATGAAAATCCGAGTAGGCGGGAGTGCGGCGAGGGTGGTAGGGGTCCAAATACAGAAGTACAGGGGACCAAACAGAGGCGATATTAAGATGAGCTATAGCCCAAAACTGCGCTGGTCAACAGCTTACTGGTAAAAATGGAATTGCTTCGATCAACGAAGACTTGACGGAAGAAGGGGCTCGGAAGAGGACTAGAAGTGAATGGCAAAAGAGAGTCGATGCGGCGCGAGCGCGATGGTCAGAGGATATATCGCGCGTAGACGCCTACTCGTCGAGTGACTGTGGGCTAGTGTTACTGTGGCATTCGTCCGAGCTACACTGCCAGTTGGCCGTCCACTCGCATAGAGGGCCGAGTCTGGGTGGAGAGGCAGTAGCGGCTCAAGGTCGGCCACGACATGGCAAAGAGGGTGAAGCCAGCATGATTGGCCAGTGTAAGTTTATGGCGAGCAAGGTCAATACCATGCGCTAGAAACTTTGGGCTAGAGGAGCGTTGCGCTGCACGGCGTGGTTGGGTGTTTGGTTGTAAGCGCCGGGCTGTGCTATTTGCAGCGCTCGCGTTCTGCACGCCTGTCCAATGACGAGACGCAGCGGCGTTGGACAGCATACTCGCCCAATAGTGCCTCGTCGAAATCGATTCTTGCTGCGGGGCTGGATATTGTCTCACGGCCTCGAGTTGGACGCGAGGCGGTGGTTGTGGCTGTCCCCATGGCTGTCATGTAGTCATCCCGTGCCATGTGAGAGGAAAGACCAGGTGCCGAGACCCGTCGCAGCCATCTCGGCAGTACAAACACGCGACCAGCCACGCGGTTGCCGATCACCAAGATATAACAATAGAGGAGGTTTCAGTCGATTTAGAGCATTGACGGCCCCGTTCAGCAAACATAGTTGATTCGAAACGTGAGGTGGTGAGCTGCGCGGTCTGCATGGTCTGCATGAACAAGAACAGAGGTGAGGCGTGCCAAGACCTGCAGCGGGGCATGTATGGAGGGGCAGGCGTGACGCTGATGCCGTCAACACCAAAAAGCTATCGTGAGCTCTGTCACACTAGCAATTTCCACAATCTCCCCATACCTCCCATTGGCGCTTCTTCATATCACCTATACACACCGAAACCGCACTAGAACCGCCCGTCATGTCACCGCCTGCCATCATCGCGCCGTCGATTCTGTCGGCAGACTTCGGAGCGCTGGGCAAGGCCTGTTCAGACACAATCTCCCAGGGCGCCGACTGGCTCCATGTACGCGATGCTGAGTTTCGGGCTGTAGGGCACGCGACTGACACGTGCAGGTCGACATCATGGACGGCCACTTCGTGCCCAACATGACCTTTGGCGCGCCCGTTGTCACCAAGATCCGCTCACACGTCGACCGACCGACCACCGCACACGGCAAGGGAACATTCGACTGTCACATGATGATCGCCGAGCCCAAGCGATGGGTGCGCGACTTCAAGAAAGCTGGCTGCGACCTGTACTGCTTCCACTACGAAGCCGCCGTCTCGTCAACCGCGGCAGACTCACCTAGTGGGAAGTCGGACCAGAAGACATCTCCCAAAGAGCTGGTCAAGTTCATACATGGCGAGGGTATGCAGGCTGGTATCGCAATCAAGCCGAGCACACCGGTCGATGTGCTGTGGGAGATACTGGAGAACCCAAACAAGGACGAGGTTCCGGATGTGAGTTCATCACCCCTGCACCGCCATGCTTTCCATCATCACAATCGATATCACGAAAGGGCCGCACGCGCTATATGGTGGTTAGAGAGGCCTCGGAAGTGGTCGAGCAAAGCGAGGCTGGGTAGGGCTGACCCTGTTGGGGCGTGGGCGGCACGCGCTGGCGCTTAGGCATACCAGCCTGCGTAAGCCCACTGTCAATCAGTCTTGACCTGTGCGTTCTTTCGAGAAGCCTGCCGCATGCTGCCCAACCGACTGTCCATCTATTGGCCACCTGTCAATTCAGTAATCCCCAAAGTTGACATCGGTACCTACCCGCCCACGCCGCTGGCTGCTCCCGCAGGATCAATAACCTCAATTCAAGGCCCGCGTTAGGCCACGTCACGTTCGGTACAGATTTCATGCTAACATCCACAGATGATATTGATCATGACTGTAGAGCCCGGCTTCGGTGGCCAGTCGTTCATGGCGTCCGAGCTTCCCAAAGTCACCGCGCTTCGACAAAAGTACCCAGAGCTACAGATCGAGGTCGACGGAGGTCTAAGCGAGAAGACCATTGACCAAGCTGCTGATGCTGGCGCTAATGTCATCGTTGCTGGCAGTGCTGTATTCGGCGCTTCGGACCCTGGAGACGTTATCAAGAAGCTTAGGGAAGCGGTCGATAGCAGGAGAGGAAAACTATAGAATGGATAACGATACAGACCGACGAATTACGACAATGACTGTAGATGAGCGTATGTACAAATAGAAATGCGAAGAAGCTTACCATGTAGATGCTGACATGCGTCGATGCAATGTTACACAACCTGCCGGCTAAATTCTACGCCCATGGCCACCTGTTGGTCTTCATATCCACAAAGATAGCAGACCCGGCAGATGTTATCGACAGGGCTGTTGATCTTTCCACATGATATCACAAAGAGGGCCGTGGAGGCTACATCACTTTCGGAACCTAGCTTATCACTTGCAATAGGAGAGTGTAGAGGCTACATTTCTCTCGGGACCCAGCAATTGCCTCACAAAAAGTTATCCTGGCTACTACATATCCTCTGGCTCAAGTCGAGTGCCACACAAAACCGTACCGTGGTACCTACATCGACGCCAAATTACTCCTCACATTCATCGGCTGGGTCGTTGTCCTCCTCTGGCTCGTACTCAGATCCAGACCAGTCTGCATCTGTCTCTACATCAGAAGCTTCAATCTGATTGTAGGTGCGTGTACGTCCGGGTAGCTTCGGGACGGTTGCCCTGCCCCCATCCAGCCCCCGCCCAGCATGCAGTCTGAACTCCCGCTGGCGATTGAGGCGCTCCCTCCTTGTCATGGCGATGGTCTCAGCGTGAAGTGCACTGGGTGCTAGACCATATGTCTCTTCCCCTGAGTCCGTAAGCATCTCCAGATCTGAGGAGGCGAAGTGTGCCATACCTGGCTCACTGTCATGAAGAAGCCCAGCGAGGGTCTCCTGATACCTCTCTTCATCGAACTCCCATTCTTCCTCCTCGTTTTCGTCATCGGCATCGTCAAGTTCCGACTCGTCACTGACGTATACATGTGTATTTTCCTGGTGGAAAAGCTCTTGGCGGCATAGCGGACATCGATTGTTGTTGGGCATTTCAGCCTCGACTTGCTTGACGATGCAGTGGTCTCCGAAGATGTGACCACACCGAAGTTGCACAGGGACGTGCCTGATAGAGGGTATCCAAGTCAGTGTGCCGTTGCAGTAGAGACCATCAAGTGCTACTTACTCGGTACTGTAGTCGTCCAGACAGATGCTACACTTGAGCGGCTCTAGCCCCTGAACGAACTGGTCTTTGGTCAGCATTCTTGCTGTAGGATAGCGCTGAAATAGGTGCAGATGTAGACAGAGGTTCGACGGTGAGGTAGAGTCTAAGGAAAAGGTCTTGTGCAGTTGAAAGAAGGAGTATCATAGTATGCGTGGAGCCGGCATGGGATCGCATCACTTTCATCACTCGAATATCCACTCTTGGATTCACTTCACCGTTCACCCTCTCCGCGATTCGTATGTTGCTGAAGAAATTCGACATACATTCCACTGCTGAGTTTCCGGTTCAGTCTAGCTGCATTTCCGGGACCGACCATCTCTTGCTTCTTGCGATGCTTCCTCCATGATAGACTCTTAGGCAGCCCCACATTGTAGAATGGGTGTGAATGCATCTTCTCGTGATGTTTTCACTTGGTTCGTGTATGATCGCAGCTGTGACGATGATGACGTCGGCGGGTATGTATACAGTGAACTATGCAGCGAAGACCACAAAGACGACGAAGACTATTAAGACTGGATTCTTCGAGATTGTAACGCGACCCTCATTGTAGAATAACGAATTTAGTGCGTCTTGCGAAGTGAAATGGATACAGACGTATGACAAGAGTAGTGGATTCCTGTGGGCCATGGCTAGCGCGTACCCATGCGCCGGAACCCCGAACATTTTCTTGAGCTTCTCCACAACAACACCTCGCGCCCACCAAATCGACTCACGCCGGTCGCATGAGCTCTGATATGGCGAAACGAAAGCGCGGCGCTCGCGACGAGCCACCTCCTGCCGATATGGGACTCGGTGCGACACTGGCGCACATGCGCGGCGAAGCGCAATCTGACAATGCGGCAACCACCACGGCTAACGGAGACGAAGAGGGCTGGACAGTAGTCAGCGGCTCGAAAAGGAGACGGAAGGAACGCGGATCGCACTCTGAGCACAACGGGCGCCGCTCCTCGAACTCGCCTTCGCCAGCTCGCAGTCCTGGCCATTCGCGCGACACAGATGGGCAGGGCAAGCGCAAGGCACGATCGCCACCGCCGCAGCAAGATGCAACTCCCGACAACCCATTCGCGGGCAAGGACACCCAACTAGGAAATCGCCTTTCCTCCACCGACAACCCATTCGTCACATACAAAGCTGGCTCTGAGCAGTCAAGCGAGAACATGACCAGAGAGGAGCGCAGGAAAGAGCGCAAGCTGCAGAGGAGCTACCCAGCCATTGAGCATTCACATCATGCCCGCCTGAACTCGCACGTGAAGATCACAGACCTCCAGTCACTGGTGCTCTACTTGCTTGCTGACGGTAATGCGCCGCAGTGGGTTTCTGTACGCAGTCGTGCCAATATCCAACAGGTCGTCATGCTTATGGTTCCGGGATTGGACCTGGGTATGTTCAACGGCGATGTTGCTCTAGACGCCGCGCCTCAGTCGAACCCTTCTGTTGGAACAGAGACAACAGATGCGCAGACTGATGCTGCGCTCACGGCTGCAAAGGCTGTAAAGGATGCACAGGCAGCAAAGCCCAAGCGGTTAAACATTTCGCGTGATGACTTTTATCCGGCTAGTCTCAAGGCCGAAAAACTACCTGCATCGCTGAAACCCCTCGCTGAAATTTTTGAGCATGTCTGGCCCATCAAGGCTATAGGCGAACATCGCAACAACCAATATATGAGGGTGCATTCGCCCATTCATACGATGCTAACCTCACAAATACCCAAGACGCAAGAAGAGAAGCAGATGAAGAAGACGGGGAACCACAAAGGCCCCTTGCCGCAGAACTCGAAGAACTGGGAAAACAAGCGCACACGCATCACCGAATACATCGCCAGTCTAATGGAACAGCAAGAGAACGAATATGTGCTACATCCAGCTATGTTCACCACTTCGGAATCCAAGGAGGCCAATAACGAGAGAAGGAAGCTTGCTCATCAGAGTGCTGATGGCGGTTGGGTCGACACCAATGTCGCTACCTTGGAAGATGCAGAAGTACCCGAGATGGAGATTGAACAAGGCAGTCTGACTGCTGGAAGACACATTATATCCGTCGACTGTGAGATGTGCAAAGCTGAGAATGACCAGCTTGTACTCACTCGCATCAGTCTATTGAACTGGGACGGCACTACGGCCCTCGACAAGCTTGTCAAGCCGGATGTCGCCATCAAGGACTACCTGACCCAATGGTCCGGTATTACAGCGGCCATGCTCCAAGACGTCACAACTACTCTAGCAGACATACAGAAGGAGCTATTGGAACTCATCACACCGCGTACAATCCTTGTGGGACACTCGCTAAACTCTGATCTCAACGCACTCAAGTTGACCCACCCCTTTATCATCGACACTGGTATCCTCTACCCGCACCCTCGTGGGCCACCATACAAGCAGTCGCTGAAGTGGCTTGCGCAGAAATATCTCAAGCGCGAAGTGCAAAAGGGCTCAGCAGGTCACGACAGTGTGGAAGATGCTCGGACATGTCTCGATCTAGTCAAACAAAAGTGTGAAAAGGGCCCGCGCTGGGGGTCGGGCGACACAAACGCGGAGTCTATTTTCAAGAGAATGGATCGGTCTGTACGACCAAAATCAAACGAAGTGCATCGTGCCGGAGCTGTCATCGACTGGGGCGACCCGAACAGAGGTCACGGTGGCCAAGCTCGAGTCTCCATAGGCTGCAAGACCGATGAGGAAGTAGTGGAAGCTATTGAGCGTACAGTAAAGGGTCAAGCTGAAGGCAAGGATGGCACTACTGACAAGATCGACTTTGTCTGGGGACGTTTGCGCGAGTTGGAGCTTGCAAGAGGCTGGTGGGACGACGCCAAGACGGCCGACGTCGAGCTCATTCGACAGAATGCCTTGCAACGACTGGGTCTTCTGAAGGACGGCGAGGATACAGATGTTGAGGTTCACGGACCTGAGCTCGGCGATGCCGTCTCCAAGACCATTGAACGCATCGGGCAGATATACGACGCTTTGCCACGCTGCACGGCCTTCATTGTGTACAGTGGGACAGGCGACCCTCGAGAAATCCGTCGCTTGCAAGCAATGCAACAGCAGTATCGCCGTGAATACGCTACCAAGAATTGGGACAACCTCAGTGTCAAATGGACGGATACGGAGGTGCAGGCTCTTTCGAAAGCCTGTCAAGAGGCTCGCAACGGCGTTGGCTTTATTGTTGTCAAGTAAAGTACGAGTATTCGTACCTCGCGCGTACTACGTGCAACGCAACGTGTCGTAGTACGAGGTGTCCAAGCGCATATCGCTTGACTGACACTCTCGGTCGTGGCGTATAAACGGATAATCGGGATGCATAGGCTGAGAGGCTGAATGCTTTCTAGAACATGCGTTGTGTTTTGCAATTATCGGTAGAAAGGATTAAACGCGAATAACTATCGTGCCAAGGGCACAAGTACTGCATGACATCAATCAACATCCCTGTCCACTTTCCCCTTACTTGGAGTTAAATTAGCGCAAAGCTTTTCGCCGCCTCACAGTGGGCGAAGATTGCGCAAATTCAACTCTGTAAAACCATAATCCCATCTTTGCCTGTGTGAGATCGCTGCCACGGTACAGCAGTGCCCTCAGCGGCGATCATTTCGTCATGATGGGAGGCGGGTACCAGTTGGGACAATGCTGCTGACGACGACATGGAGAATGGCATGGATAAAAGCCAGAAACGAGTAGTCTGGCCCAGATATAGCTGCAAATGTAAATTCGGACATATAGCTATCATCCTGCATCGACATGTTATGCTAATTGGCCCATGTCGCGGATCAAACTTGGCAACCTGTAATCGTCGCAATTTGATGGTAATAAAGATAGCCGGCGCTTGGTCCCGGGATGAGTAAACTGCCCCATAACGATAGTGACTACCGATCAGGTGTTGGGATGCTGTGACACGAGTTCCTACCTGTGCACGTCGACACATGCGTACATCGGACGGTAGGGAACTGCTCGCATTCGATAGACGGACGAAATTACAGCTGAAGAGATCCGGCTGTTGCGCGAGATGGAACAGCTAGCGTGTTGCGCTTGCGACACGAGACGGCTTCAGGGCTTTTTCGCAATAGAGCGCATCTAAATTGATAGCGAGGCGCGCTAACCCCACTCGGACTCATGCATGGCTAATCATGGAATAACTCCTGCTAATTATTTCACTTGCCCTTTCCCTCCTCTGAATTAGCTCTCGTCTTTCAGGGTTCCTTCCAGTCTCCGCCGCAACCGCCTATTCTTGTTGGGGCCTACCATTTTTTCCTCTTCGCTTCCAATCTCACTGCGCTTGCTGAAACGCTATCCTGGACTGAGACGCGTCGTCGCGTACCCGAGACCGGTAGTTCAGCTTGCTTAGGCCCACCCTCTTTCATCCAACTTTTATTTGTTGCTATCTAGCACTTTTCGTGCAGCCTCTCCGCTCACTTGCAGCTATCGCCTAGGCACTGTTGTGTCAATGGGCTGCATCAATGGCGGGCTCCAGGCGATCCGGAATTGGCGAGGTGGAGTCAGACATGAATACACATGAACTTCAGCCATCACCACCAGAGGTTGTGGAGAGTGCTGATGAGGCCTCTCCACCTTCCCCGCCCACCAACCGTGCAACTAAAGCATACTGCAAGAATTGTCAGAAGTGCATTGGAGATTTCTACAACTCCTGGTACAAGGTCACCGGCAGCTACTTCATTCCCGCCATGCTCGGCTCTTACAGTTCTACCTTACAGCCCATGGGCAAACTAAAAGCGGCGTCAAAAGGCACCGAATTAGCAGGATGGTAAGCTGAACCCAGACATGACATTGGTCCCTTCTCCCTTTACAATTGTTTGTCGCACCTTTCCCTCTTATAGCCTTGGCTGGCTATCAACAAACCCCAACACACGAGTTGGCGTATCCCGGCTGCCGATGGTTACATGGTATTTTAAGTTTCTTCCTCTAGACGCACCGACGCTAGCCTGCACCAAATCTTTCCACACTATAGATTAACATCTATTAGACGTGTACGCCCGCATTTTACGTCCCGCATTCCTTATTGCTATCCTTTCGTTCGCACAGTACCCTTGGGACTAACTCAACACCAGTACCATTCAGCCTTTATCGTGCCCCGATCCGGCTTGCGTAAAGACAGCTATCGGATTCACTGTTGTCACCGCACCTGCAGGAAAGGGATCCTTTCGGTAAGTAACTTCTCCAATGCCCTTTCAAAGTCCTTGCATGATGGCTGACCTGTGACAGTGGTCGAGATTTCTTCAAGCTGGGTCGCATAGAACTGCAATGCGAGACAGCACCAAATCATACCATTGTAGTCGAACCTGAAGTGGATGCCTCACAAGACCTGCTAGCGAACGAAGACACCCCAAGTCCTCCCTCGTCGAGAGCAACACCAAAAGCGTCCTCGGCTGAAGCTATGGAGATTGACTCACGTGCGCCATCTGTAGATCACCCAGATCACACTCGCGGGCGGTACGAGCCATCCCAAGACCGTAACTTACAACAGCAGCAGCAGTCGTTGCAACCTGTCGGAGACAACACACCGTTGTTGACAGCGCCATCATCGAAGCAGTCTTCGATACGGAACTCCCCACACGCTTTTGCTCAAGACGCGCTGAGCACTGCACCGCAGTCAAATTCTCCCTATCTTCAAGAACCTCCTCAGTCTCACCAAGGGCCTGGCATTGAGTCAATGAGCGGTCCACCTGAAGTGCCAACAATGGTCCCCCAGACCAATGGCCATCACTATCCTCGTTCGCCAGAAGACGTTGGCATAGACGCTATGGCGCGTATACAGACGCAAATGTCCCACAACAGTGGCGCCTTAGCTGCGCATACCCGCGACATTAGGCTTCACCAGGAGAAGATGGACCAAACAGCAGAGACACTGCGTCAAGAATACCAGTTCAAGTTTCTTCAGCAAAATGAGTATATCAAAAAGGTGGAGGCGCTGGCCGAAAGATTACAAAATGATATGCAAGGCATGCACCATGCCATGGAAAATATGAATCGTGAGTTATATGCGATTAGAATGGAGAGGCAATCAGGAGCTTCGGCTACGCCTCATGCCGCCCCATCTTTCGCAGCTCAGAATGCAGCATTAGAGCAAATGGCGCAGCAGATGAATGTTTTGTCGCATAAGGCGAGCGATGTAGATCTTCTCAGTACTACTATCGAGATCATGAAGGGTAAAATTTATCGACTCGAAGAGCGCGCCGGACCTGAGCCCTCGCAAGCACCGCCATATACGTATCAGGCACCGCAAGCATCGATGGCACGCCCGCCTCATTCGCATCAGAGTACACCAACGATGACGCCGAGCAATAGAGCACCCCAACCAGTAACCAATGGCCAGCCACAGCAATCGTCGTTCGCCGCTCCTTCCACCACGGCGACACCTATGAACGCGCCGAATCCCACGAGCGTCGGTCCCACTGGAAGTCAGGCTGGCGGATGGGCTACCATCAACGCGGGAGTGAAACGAACACATCAGAACGGCGTTGAGAATCCACAGGAGGCCAACACTCAAACACCCGGTTCGCCCAAGAGACCGAGGCTTGTTGATGCTGGCCCTTCAGGTTACACGGCCTCGCAACAAACTCCCATGACAGACCATCGCTTTCAAACGCCCACGATACCGTCCCAACAAAGTGTACCTGAATCTGTTCTCGGATCGCAATCTCAACAGTCTTCCTACGTCCCTTACGCCACACAAGATGGCCCTTCAGACGCCAGCTGGCAACCCGAGTCCCAGCGTATGATCGAGCATCGACCGCGTGGGCGTCGGGGTGGGGGTCCTGGAAGTCGTGGTGGCAGAGTTAGGAAGAGCATGCCAGCCCACGGTACACTCGGAACCCCTGATTGGGAAAGGCCTGATTGGCAAGGTGTTCCCGATTCTCAGATCAGTCCGTCCGGATACTACCAACACGTCCCACAGCCAGGACGAGGAGGCATTGCGCGGCGAGGCAGTGGCGGTGGAGGCGGTCGTGGCGGTTATGCAACCAGCGACCGTGCTAGCAGTCTAGGTCTACAAGGTGTGACCGCTGCCATGAGCTTCGGATCACCGGGCGATATGTTTGGGTCGGCAAAAAAGACGCGCACCAAACCTATTAGGAATGCAGATGGAGTCTTGATTCGCAAAGACGGGCGTCCCGACATGCGCTCACAATCCTCAGCGGCTAACCTCCGCAAGGTGCATTCACGCAATGAGGGCGAAGCAAGCCACTCACCCACTGGCTTCACACCTACCAACCAGCAATATGCGGCCTCAGCCAATGCACCGGACACGCCGAGTCCAAGCGGTTACGCAGCGGATCCAAGCGCTTCCGACAAACACAATGCGATAATGGGCAAGATGTTCCCCGCTGGTGTTGACGCGGCACGGAAACAACAAGACTACACTCGTCAAGTCTTTGAAGAAAACACCGATCATACCGTCCACCCACGGTCGCAGAACCACGCTCCCGCAACAAAGGCGGCAGTCCAGATCAAGAGAGAGCAGATTGAGCGGAACCGCATCTCCGAAACACAGAGTCCACGAGTCCAGGAAACAGATGTGGACATGGATACAGGGGAAGATCACGCAGACGACGAGCGTCAGACGCCTGAAGAAGGGAGCAGTCATCAGGAAGGTGGTGTAGATCCCGAAGACCAGACTCAGGATACGAATATGCAGGAAGAACGCGGCACAAGAGCTGCCTCACAGACTAGTCCGGACGATGAGACAGCTGGAAAGCCGCGTAAATTTAACTAGGAGAGCAGAATCAATCCGAAGACTGGGGTGCAGAAGTTTGTGAGGGTAAAGAACAAGTAAACCCTTTGTTTTGTATTAGTACTTGATAGACTATCAATAGTGTCAGTTGGTACGAATAGATCTCGTATGTCTGCACTGATCAACTTAAGTGCCAGTGACGCCTAAATTAATGTTTCAACTCAAAGTAACGCCTTGAAGGGCTATATATCTAGGCGTAACGTGCTGCAAGGACATCACTTGAGGGGAAACGGCGGATGCACCTCATTTTAGGGAAAAACCTGAACACCCTGGAGCCTACGTTAACGTTAGGTTACTTACTTTGCATCTTTCTATGTTAATGCAGGCTCTACGTTAACGCTAGGTTACATACTTTGCATCCTTGTACGTTGATGTAAGCTCTAAGTTAACGTTAAGTTACACACTTTGTATCTTGCTATATTAATGTAGGCTCTACGTTAACATTAGATTACATACTCTGCATCTTGCTATGTTGATATAGGCTCTAGGGCGTTCAGTTTTTTCCTGAACAAGGTGGATGTGAAGAGTAACTTCGTCTGCGTTCACGAAGTGATTGATATTGATCATTACAATACATTCGAAACGCAACTGTGTCTTCCTAAAACGGAACAGTGGGAGCCTTCTCCGACCCATTGGTCCTCTCCGGATAGTGAATAGCGCCCTCGGAAGTAGCACAATTGGTGAGGTAGGTAGCCGAAGCATTGACGGGAATGGCATTGCCTTCTTGAGGACGGCCGTAGACCTAGTAACATGTTAGCATTCATCGAACCACCATTTCGCACGCTCAATGGATACTTACGTGCTCGTAGTACCAAACCTCGCTCAAGATAGTGTAGCCTCGGTCAGTGGTGTTCTTCCCAGCATCAGTAGCATTGAACCTGGGTCCCGAGCAACCCAAGAAAGGAATACCGCCGTGCTGCTCGTACAGAACATCCACGAGATCGGAGTACGAGTACGTGGTTGAGTTGGAGGGTGTGATGCCCTCAGCAGCGAGCCAATCGAAGGTGGGGAACCTCTTGTAGTACTTGACAGCTGTCTCGAAGAAGTCGACAACGTCCTCGTGCTCACGGTACTGCGGGCCGTAGCAAGGGACGTTGAAGGTGGAGAAGCAGGTGGCGTGCTTGGAGAACTCGTGGCCCCAGAAACCGGGGTTATCTTGTTGCCATGCGATCCAGTAGGTATTCATGTACTCCAAGAGGTCGTAGCGGCCAAATGGCTCGAGGAAGGTGCCGATGTTGGAGCCGTTGTAGGGTGGGACGAATGTGCCATTTGGTAGCCCGTTTGTCGTGTTCGGTCCTGGGATGGGGTCGTATTGACGGCTCAAGTCGCAGTACTGTGTGTAGCTACCGTTACAGAAGTCGGGCCAGAGGCCGTGGAGAGTCCATGTGTCGGTGGGGAGAAGCTGGCCTTCAGACTCGCGACCGGTGTATGTGTTCCAGAATTGAGTGCTTAGGACAAGTCCACCGAATGTCTCGACGCAGCAGGAGTCGACTTTGGAGGGATCTTGCGATGGGCACGACAGAAGTGGTTCTTGTAACTGGCAGGTGTGGTTTAATGGGCTCTGGTTCGGGTAGAGTTGTGCATTTGCCGTTGTGGCCAGTAGAGCCGCAGTGCCGGCTTTGGAAAAGGTACCCTTCATCTTGTCTTGACTGTAAAGATGAAAGATTGATTGACGCAAAGGTATACTACGAGTTCAACAACGCTGAGGATCCGACATCTATAAAGCTCACGAAATTTTGGCCATGGCGTACCCAGCCCGCTGCAGCCCCAGTCGGTGCTTACCACATATAGAAGGTACATCTTCCAGACTCCTGGTTAGAGCTCCGGCGGCGGCGATGAGCGACAGACGAACAGTACCTGCAGTGAGCTAGACGGGCTCACGTGTCGGTCCTATTGGATGATAAGAGAACAAGGCTACGCAAGCCGCGCCTTGGTGCTTGTACCCACTTTCCCTGTCTCCGAGGCCATGATGCTCGAGATGCGCCTTGGGATGTGAGATTGGTGGGTAGTGCCAGCCACAATTACGGCTTTTACTCTCTGTGCAAAAAGAGTTGGGGATTACGTCTCGAAGGATGGCTGGGGCAGAACGTGGGTTGCGCGATAGGTGACAGGGTATGGCTGGGTCGGACCTGCTCGATGACGCTCCACGACCAGACGCACAAACTCAACAGCTGCATCGACATTGCGACAAGGGCAGTGAAGTCATAGATGGACGTCTCGAAGGTTTCCTAGCCCTACGCGACCCTCGAATCCCAAACGCGCCTCCAACGGTAAACCGGACGAACGTGGCCTCCGACGAGCGCTGCCTATCGCCGCCTCCACACCCGCCATTCGTCGTCATAGTCTCATCCAGACGACAGCCAGCCATGCGCGCCCACATCAAGCCCTTTGCATCCTCGCGCTGTTTTTTAGGCACTACCAAACATCGAGAATGCCTCCTTCATCCTCCGTAACGCCGCTACCCCCGCACAAGCCAGACACATTCACGACCGCCCATCACATCGGCAAGCCACCCACAAGCTTCAAGAACCCATGGCCCTCCTATAAGAACGACGGCATAATCGCCGCCGTCCGAACGCGGTTCAGCACACCCAAGAACTTCGTCCCCATTCCCGCCGATCGATTAGGCCTGGTCGACGTGCGCAAGCCCAACTTCAGCAATGCGCAGAACGGGTTAAAGGCAACATGGATAGGACACGCGAGTTTCTTGATCGAAACAACAGCTTCAGAGGGAAACGAGCGGGGAATGCGCATCCTCCTCGATCCCGTATGGAGTGAGCGCGTAGGACCCTATGGCATGGTCGGTCCTGTGCGCTTCACACCTCCACCATGCACCATCGACGAGCTCCCAGAAATCGACGCTGTGTGCATCAGCCACGACCACTACGATCACCTCGACTCGGATACGCTGAAGAAGCTGAATGCGAAACAAGGCGGCGACTTGCGCTTCTTCTGCGGATTAGGCGTCAAGTCTGTTCTGACGGGGCTAGGCGCAGGCATCAAGGCCGATCAAGTCGAAGAGATGGACTGGTGGGGTGGCATAACTGTGTTCAAAAAGGGTGCTGGAGGCGTAGAGTTGATATGCACGCCCGCGCAACATCGGTCCGGACGCTCGCCTTGGAACTTCGATGGTACACTGTGGTGTAGTTGGATCGTCAAGGAACCGTCTTCATCTGGCAAGAAGCTCTTCTTCGCGGGAGACACAGGATACTGCCACGTTCTTTCCGACGACCAATTCTCCCACCACGACGCGCCGCACCCGCCTTGTCCGGCATTCAAAGAAATCGGCGAGTTATACGGACCTTTTGATCTAGCGCTTGTGCCTGTCGGTTGCTTCAAGCCGAGGTCTGTCTTATCTGGTCAGCATTCTAGTCCTGAGGATTCTTTGGCTATACATAGGGATGTGAGGAGTAAGAAGAGTATAGGTATGCACTTTGGTACGTTTCGTGGTGCCTATTCGGCTAGCTATGAACCGGTTACTGAGCCGCCTGAAAGATGGCGGAAGGGTGCGGAGGCAGCTGGGTTGAAGTGGGGTGTTGATGTTGATTTGTGCGATATTGGCGGGACAGTTGTCGTTTAATGGCATATTCACCTCACACAAGAAAGAAACTGAACAGGTCTGCAGATTACAACAAGATGAGAACATGCAAAGCAGGTGAGCTAACGTCAATGTAGGCTCTAAGGTGTCTAGTTTCTTTCTGGGTTGACGTGTGCTAAAGAAGATGGCTGTTTAGTTTGAATAGTGATGCAACATATACCATTCTTATATCAATCACAAACAATGTCGACTGAGTTATGCTTCGTCAAAACTCCATTGCAGAGCACAGGATGATTCGAATAATGCATTATGTCCTATCCATCTAAGTGGAAGAAAAGCACCATCGTGAGTACTCATACAAAACCAGTGCTGCCTTCTAATGTAAATACATAAGCTACTTTCAACGCAACGCACGTGGCGCCGTCTAGTTGTATTGCATGTAGGTAGCGGTCGAGTTGAACTTGAGGTTGCCCTTGATGACCTTGTCCACGGCAGCCAGGAAGTCCTTCTCGGTGGCAACCTTCCGTCTAGCCCTAATTGCGAACATGCTTCAGAGGTAGTCAGTATATGTCTCATATGCAGTTCGCTCAACTTGAACTTACCCTGCTTCAGTAGCTACACTCCTCAGTTCGGCACCTGTGCTGTTGGGGCAGAGACGAGAGATGAGCTCCCAACGGATGTCGCGCTCTACACTCATGCTCTTGGCGTGGATACGGAGAATGTTAGCACGGCCTTCCATGTCTGGTAGCGAGAACTCGATCTTTCGGTCGATACGGCCGGGACGCATGAGGGCTGGGTCCAGAGTCGAAGGCCTGTTGGTCGCGAACATGACCTTGATGTTACCGCGAGCATCAAAACCGTCTAGTTGTGTAATAAGCTCCAACATGGTACGCTGTACTTCGTTGTCGCCCCCAGCACCGTCATCGAAACGAGCGCCACCGACAGCATCGATTTCGTCGAAGAAGATAATACACGCCTTCTTTGTTCGTGCCATCTCAAACAGCTCGCGCACCATCCTCGCTCCCTCTCCGACGTATTTCTGGACAAGCTCTGAACCGATAACTCGGATGAAGGTGGCGTCGGTTCGGTTGGCAACAGCTCGGGCGCAAAGGGTCTTTCCGGTTCCTGGAGGGCCGTAGAGAAGAGCACCCTTAGGGGGGTCGATACCCAGGTTGACAAAGCGCTCCGGTGATAGTAGTGGCATCTCGACGACCTCTCGTAGCTTCTCAATCTGCTCTTTGCAACCTCCAACATCTCCGTATGTGACGTCAGGCTTGTCCTCGACCGTCATCATGGTGACCGAGGGGTCGATCTTTGGTGGTAGGGGAAGCAGGATCTGGTACTTGTTGCGGTCGACACCCACGCGCATGCCCTCCTCGATATCGGTGGGTGAGACGCGCTCTCCGAGGTTGACGACGAACTTGGCGATTTGCTTGACGTTGATGACATATTTGCTCTTCTCCGAGTCCTTCTCGTCTTGTATTATCTTGGTGCATCGTGCGACCTGGAGGGGCTGCTCTTCTTGCATTCGTTGGCGGTCGGCGGCGATATCCCAGAGATGTGGAGGTGCGAGTCCGGTATCTGATTCCTGAGGGCGTTAGTCGAGCATGGGTGGAGGGTGAAGGAGTCTGTACTTTGACGCCAATCTTCTCGTTTATCGTCTGCTGCTTGTCCTTGATCTCCTTCTCAAGCTTCTTGAGTTCGGCGCCATAGGGTGCCGCGCCGTATGTTTTCAACACCTGGATGTCCCTGTGATATCATTAGCCCAGGTCCGCTCTGACCGTGACGTGCCATCTCTTACTCATCCGTCAGAGGTGTGATCTTCTTCTCCTCGACCTCGTCGTCGGCGAAGTTCTTCTGGTACTTCTCCCAGGACTGGCCTGTGGCTGAAGGCATGCTTGCGGAGTGGGCGGCGACTGTCGTGTGGCCGAGATGGGGTTTGGGCTATGCGTGCAGTCGAGTTGTGGATGAGTCCGGTTAGGAGCGACAGTGGGAGCAGATGCGGCGGCGCGGCGAGTGTATGGGGTTGGTTGTTGTGGACTGGGTGAAGGTGTAGCTGTGATGCGGCAATGGCCCGGCGAGTCGGAGCTTGGGGATTGGCCGTGCGCTACGTCTATCGCGTTCTCGAAATATTGTCAGTTCGCGTCCAGGCACCACAACTTCCCCGCCAAACTCCCACGATACCCCTCTTTTAGCTTTGTTCTCCTGTATACTGAAAGATGGCTGCTCAAGTTGCAAATGGCGGTACCGGTGGCGGCAACACTGCCTTCAAGGTGCGCTTCATCACTAAGCTCTGAAAACATTGACTGACATTGCCCCAGGACAAGGAGAAGCCCAGAGCTGTTCGCAGCGCCAACATCATTGCCGCAAGAGGTACAGAACCTATTTATTCTCATTTGGAAGCATCTCGCTAACTCGAAATGTGCAGCTGTGGCAGATGCGATCCGAACTGTATGTCCCACCACGAGGTGCGGGGAAGAGATGAATACTAACTTTTTGGCAGTCTTTGGGACCAAAGGGCATGGACAAGATGGTACGACACAGGCGCAAACTCTCAGCCATCAAAACTGACCCGTCCAGATCCAAACCAGCAAAGGCCAGACCATCATCACGAACGACGGAGCCACCATGTTGAACCAGATGAGCGTTATGCACCCCTCCGCGAAGATGCTCGTCGACCTCGCACACGCCCAAGATATCGAAGCTGGAGATGGCACAACCTCGGTCGTAGTCATTGCTGGAAGTCTGTTGGGCGCAGCTGAGAGGTTATTGGGTAAGGGCATCCACCCCACAGTCATATCAGAGGCTTTCCAACGGGCAGCGCAGGAGGCGATATCCATATTGACCGAGATGGCCATCCCCATCTCGCTCACGGACAGGCAAACGCTCCTCAAGACCGCCACGACCGCACTCTCTTCTAAGATCGTCGCTCAGGAGCCCAAGCTACCCATTATGGCTGTGGATTCAGTCCTCAAGGTCATCGACCCCAAGACCGCCGACAACGTAGACCTGAAGAACATCCGGATGATCAAGAAGTCAGGCGGTACCATCGAAGACAGCGAGATGATCGACGGACTGGTTCTCAACCAGCCTGTAGTCAAGAGCGCTGGTGGTCCCACATTGAAGGAGAAGGCACGGATAGGTCTCATCCAGTTCCAGTTGAGCCCACCGAAACCGGACATGGAGAACCAGATTGTCGTCAACGACTACAGGCAAATGGACAAGATCCTCAAGGAGGAGCGAACATATCTGCTGAACATGGTCAAGAAGATCCAGAAAGCCAAGTGCAACGTTCTCTTCATCCAAAAGTCTATCCTCCGAGATGCAGTCAACGACCTCAGTCTGCACTTCTTGTCTAAGCTGAAGATCCTGGTCATCAAGGACATTGAGCGCGACGAGATTGAGTTCATTTGCAAGGTGCGTATGAGAAGTGATTCACATGTAACGAAGCTAATGCACAGTAGAGCACTGGCTGCAAGCCTATTGCCGATATCGACTCATTCACAGAAGACAAGCTCGGTTCGGCAGACCTTGTCGAGGAGGTACAGGCATCAGGTGCACGATACGTCAAGGTTTCGGGCGTCAAGTCAGCAGCCAACACTGTCTCCATCGTCTGCCGCGGTGCTAACAACCTTATTCTGGATGAGACCGAGCGATCTCTACACGACGCTCACTGCGCCATCCGCTCGTTGGTCAAGAAGAAGGCGCTACTTGCTGGTGGCGGTGCCCCGGAGATTGAGATTGCGCATCAGCTGTCACTCAAAGCTCGTGAGCTCTCTGGCACTGAGTCCATTTGCTGGAAAGCTTTCGCCGATGCCATGGAGGTCATTCCGACAACACTGGCGGAAAACGCCGGTTTGAACAGCATCAAGGTTGTCACAGAGCTAAGGCATAGGCACGCACAGGAGCAGAAGAATGCTGGTATCAGCATCAAGAGTGGGGGTGTCAAGAACGACATCAGCGAGGAGAACGTACTGCAGCCACTGCTGGTCAGCACCAGCGCTATCGAGCTTGCAGCCGAGACCGTCAAGATGATTCTGCGAATCGACGACATCGCCTTGTCGAGGTAAAGAACTGCAAATGGATTGACTTGGCAGCAAAAGACGCAGGATACCACGAGTAATGAAAAATTCGAACAACTGTTGATGCCAAATAAGTGTTTGGAATGTCATGACATTGCATGTGAAGGTTACGCGTATATTGCGTTGAATGCATGAACGGTGCAATTAAAACCTGCACGTGGGGGAGCATGGGACTGCAGTAGCGGGACACGTCGTTCTCTGCAGACTGTCGAGAAAGGATAAGCCGTGGATCACTTTTCTTCTTCCAGATGCCGAATTCGGACCACTTTGATCCTGGGGTATGCACCTGAAATGAGCAATGTTTTCAACTTGACTCGTTTTTGGTAAATGGAGAAATGCGAATGCGACTATCCGCGCGCGTGACGAAGCAATTGCTTTTCGGGCTGATCTTTCGCCCGCATAGGTTATCCGGCCGTCAGCATGTAGACGCAGTGTTTCCGTGCCGTGTTCATGAGTAGTGTATGTGTGTGATGCCTCACCACGATAACGCGAGCACCCTGGCCTAACGACTTTGTCGTGCACCTAACATTGCAGAATATCACAACATGAAAAACCGTTTCAATGCAAGCAGACGATCGTTTTTGTAATCTTGCTGTAGCCGCTTATCACCCGGCCAAGATGTAAGTCCTGACCTCGGGAACGCCGACGGACATCGTGTTTGCAGCAACATCACTTTTTAGCTGCGGCCACGGAACTCATACACAGGTATGCTGACTAGAAAGACATCCATCATCAGCACCTTCAATAAATCTTAAATACGACTCCGGCTACACTACGCGCGTGTGATAAACAAAGGCGCAAAAAAAGTAAAGAACCCCCGGAAGAAACCACCTCCCAGCCGCCGTATGCAATCTAACGGCATTCTTCTCACTTTCGCATCACCGGACAATGACATGCATATGCCGTACCTTTTTCCCTAACTTTCTTTTCCCGTCGATCAGCCAACGCCACAACAACGACCTGCAGTGCCACACGAGCAAAACTCAGCGTACAATGTAAACAACATCGTCACCTCACGCAAATGCGTCACCGACCCAAGAAAAACCACTCAGTCGATCCAGGCCCCCGCCACACACATGACCCGAATGACTGTACGCGCGCGCTATCCGCTGCGAACGCAAGATCGAGCCCTGTGAGAGTGAAGAAAAATCTAGCGCAAGCTGAAACGTAGCGTACCGTGAAGATTGGAGCAGTTCGGTTCGGCATCTAGTGGGTTAGTGTACCAGGAACCGCGTATAGGTAAGTCAGACTTGTTCGGCAAGGGAACCCATTAGGAATCTAGAGCCGGTGGGCAGGTGGAGCTTCACCGGAATGCGGTGGTGGAGTTGGGGGAGCTGGTGGAGGATAAGAGTGAGTGGGTGTTTCATGTTGCAGTGGCTGATGGGATGTTCGTTGTATCTTTTGCGGAAAGTGTAGTGGGCACGTCATTGTTGACTGCAAGTGGAGGGTTGGAGGAGTGAAGAGGGAAGATGGAGATGATGGTTGGTGCAATATGTTGTGCGATATGTTGATGCGTTGGATCGACCAATGCTTTCACATATACTCAACCTCAACCTAGCTGCCCAATAAACCTCTTTCTCATGCATCTTACCTCGCCACCGAAACACATCCTCCCAGCACCACGAAACGCATACAACGCCCAGTATCAACTACTGCATGCAAACTGTACGAGTACTGTAATGTAGATCTTTGCCTAGCCACTGGATGAAAACGGCAACGTCATACAGCCATCCCTGCCCTTAACATCTATGCGATATAGATCTCTCCGCTGCGGATAATATGGTTAGTGTGGTTCTTTGGCGAAACATGTGGAGAGATAAGACGGGTAGTGTGAACGGGTAGGTAAAGCTCCGGTAGAGAGTACGAGGACCTAGTCATGATCGCTGGGGGCGATCACTCCTTCGGCAAAAGTCAGGTGCTGTGAGTTGAGACGCTGGACTGTATCGGCAATTGCGATGAGTAACCGTTGTTGCCTGATGTAATAGGAAATACGCGGAAACAATGCTATCGACAAGGATGAGGCGAAGGTGGTGGTATCAAAGCGACAGACCAGTTTTGGTTGCTGCCGACTGGGTATCATTCTCGATGAAGTTCTTGGCTAGCTAAGTATGAAGAAATACCAGCAGGGTAGCTGGACATGGGAGATGAAAGGAAAACGCCTCATTCATGCATCTGAATCGTTCGGTTCGTGCATCGTGATAATCGTACAGTCTGATGAGCTTTCGTAACCCCCCGTAAATGTCTAGAAAATGGTTGGACAAGGAAATAAAAGTCGCTCGCTGAAACGCAGCAGACCTGTTGTTGGTCTTTATTAAGAAAGACAGGCAAAAAGTACAATGTGAGAAGTGAATTAATAGATGCTGGCTGAAATGGGGATCAGCGAGTGGTGGCCTTGAGGCTGGCACGCTTCAGTAGGCGGCTCACGAGGTTTCCGCGCGGTTTAGGCTTGACGTAGAAGGCGCCCTTGGTACCGGTCATGTCGTCGGTGAAGACAAGGTCTTCCAGTGCCAGAGGATCGTCTTTCGAGGTTTTGGGACTTGAGCTTGAGCCTGAGCCTTGCCAGCCATACAGTTGATCTTCGTCAGCTCGTAAATCGGGCCGGGTCAAGGTCATACGGAGCGTCATCTCGCGATTAAAATGCCCATTGGCGGAGTGGACAGGCGACGGAGCCGGCGAATCGACCGAGAACTTGCGGTGCGAGATTTGTCGGGAGTGCATGCGGAAAGACAGGCCGGTGCTAGAGGGCGTGGCAGGTGAGTCCATGTCGGCTACAGAGCCGGCATCAGATTCCAGTCCCTGGTTCTCCTTTGGATGGTCTTCGAAGAACGACAGCTGTCCATCCCTAAGGAAGGTGTGCATGTCTCGGCTGAACTTGCGAGCATGATTGTCGATCTGTGGCAGCTGGAAGTGGGGTGTAGCGGCGTCGCTTCCAGCGGACGATGGGAAGCCGAATTCAATCGCTTCGTCGAACTTTTGAGGAGATGCAAGATACATGCGCAGCTTTTTCCTCGCCTCGGGATCCTGGTAGTGTGTCGCTTCGGGGTCGATCATGAGAGTTGGCGGCGTAGACGGCGATATGTGGCCTGTAAGAGAAGAAGAGTGGGCACGCTGGTGAAGTCGATTCGGCCGAGCATTGAAGAGTGGAGGATCCGCCATGTATGAAGATCCAAGGCGGACAGGGTGCGACGTGAGGGACATGGTTCGTCTCATGTCTGCCGTTGAGGTTTCCCTCCGATGGAAGATGGGCGTGGCCATTGTGTCGAGATATAGCAAATGGGTGTTTCGGTCCTTGTCCGTGTTTGATGTACAAGAAGGCCCGAAAGTAGGGCGGGAAGGGCTGACGGTCGAAGAGGCCGAAGATGAACGACGTCGTGAACGGCCGCGTTCCGGAAGGTCGAGCGTGGAGTGGGAGAAGTCGAAGTGAAAATCGTTGAAGCGTTGTTGTGCCCACTCGGGATCCTGGTCGTCGGGAAGGAACGCCTGTTCGTGCCTGCCTTGGAGGAGGGCCTGCTCTTCGCGGGAAAAATGCTGCTTGCGTACCTTTTCAGGCAAGGAGAGAAAGAAGTCAAGGTCAATGTGGGAAATGTCGTGAGCGTGCACAGCCTTTTCGGATTTGCGTCTGCGTCGTCCGGTGCCGAGAGATAGCGAGGGCCGGTGGGATTTGGAAGCGGTGCTGGCCTGGGACGAGCGGCCTGATGTAGTAGGCTCGTCGGAGGCGTGCTGGGCGATCTGCAAACGCTCCAGGGATGAAAAGTACTTTCTCCTGTAGCGGGACGAATTAGCATTGGCATCATGGCATAATTGACAGGCCCTTCATCTACTGCAAGGTACACAAAAAGTCATGGTGGGGGATTCGGTATATGCACGCGCATAACGCGCCCTTATCACACGTGCCGACCACTCAGGAGCGCGGAATATTACTTACTGGACTGAATACGGCAGGGCGTCGAATTCGGCCTGCCGCAGAGGCAGAATAGTCCCTTTGGCTTTGCTCTTCATGGCTTCGGCTCGGATCTCGACGTCGGCGATGGCGCAACGTTTGGCTTCAGGCACATGGGGGCGTGGTTTGCGCGGACGACGCTGCGAATGGCGGCCCTGACGCCGTGGCCGGGCGGTGCGGCGGGCACTTGGTCGTGAACGTTTGGTTGAGCAATGCTGGTGTACTTTGTTCTCGAGGATCGACCGGAGGGCTATCCGAACAGCAGCAAGCGAAAGTCCGAAGAAGAAGGAATTATATGAGGTCCAACAGGACGGCCGCTGGGGGATAGAAACAATCAGTGGGCTCAGCAGCGTACGACTGTCGCTCGCACTTGGGGCGGCTGCATATTCGTGTCGCGGGATGCTGCAGCTGCAGGCTAACGCGCCGCCAGCGACGCACTCTCTGCTCTCCACCTCACACCTGGGCCCTAGTAGAACCGTGGCTGATGTATCCGAGAGCACGCCAGGCCCGCGTGCGGTCGTTGGTTGAGTCAGGTAGTGCAGACAGGCCTCCTCCCCGCTTCTCTCCACCTTGCCGTCCGCTGTTTCAGGCCCGTGGCCGCCAGGAACACACCGTCAGCGGAGCCACGATGCTTAGCGTGCGACACACCGCTGGCCAACGTGCCCGGCTCGCGGAGTCGACAGATGCTCTCCATCACATTTGCCTGATTAAGCCTCCGCATCAAATATACTTGCTTCTGGAATATGCGTTATGGCGTTACTACCAGGCCGCCCGACTGGCCGGCTCAATGGCTGCGCCAGCGTGTCACGGGTTAATATCGCACAGATCACCGTCGATTGCCAGACGCCTTGTACAACGTCGAGCATGCGCTGCGTAACGGCGACAGGCTGACAACACGCACGCACGCTCCAAACAATCTGTCTAATTGCAGCATATTGCACAGGTACAAGCAAGGGTATCTCAAGAGAAGCGCATCCAGCTCCCGCGCCAACACAAATGTTACCGCCCCCTGCACAGTTCCTAATATGGTTCCCAGAGAGCGGTACCTGGTTCCCAATTTGAACGTCGACAGACGTCTATTCACAAGACGGCGAACGTCTTCCACCCCGCCGTTGCCTAGTTCCGCATCGAGAAAGATTAGGCTTTCGGAAGCGTAGGCTTAGGCTTCCCAACATCATGCAGCTTGTACGTTGGCGGCCCCATTAATTTCACTATTACCTGCACAAGATCGATGTTTGTTGTCCAGGACTCCTGTCCGTGAACAAGCATTTTCTAGATCTTCAGGCACCCGCAATGTCATCTGCATTAAGGTATCAAGTCAGTACTGAGCCCGTGCCACGGTGTAAAGGAGAAGCACGTACAGTAGTATTCGTCATCCAGTCCTTCACGACTGGGGAGCACTGGTTCCTCCAGCCCGACATCTTCGTAGCGAACGTTGAGCAGACGGATCTTGAGCCCGTAACCGCCGATGAAGGTTACCAACTTATTGGTGTCAGCGGTAATTGGCTGTTGGTTCAGTAGCATCAGCAGTCCATCAAGCCACTCGGAAGCAAGGGTATGGCTCTGGGGATGCAGATGCAGTAGGACGGATTCTTTTCGCCCTGCACCTGAGCCGCTGGACGCCTGCCGCGCGTGATTGGACGGGGGCAGGTAACCGTGGATCGTGATCTTGGTCGACGTCGAAGCCCGCTCGTGGCCTGGCAGGGTTGTGACCGTACTGTCTGACGATGCGGTCGATGGCGCCGAAGCCGAGACATTGCTCACCACCGAAGAGACAATGGATAGATCGACTGTACATGCGGGTCAGCCACTGCGATAACGCAAACCACAAACGACGCGTGGACGCGTTACACTTACTCTTCTCCTGCAGGGTGTCTAACCTCGGCTCAGTCGCCGTCTTCTCGTCAAAGTCAGCGTAATGCAGATATCGCCGGTTGTGCGACAATCGGACAAAACGCCATGATGAGGGCACAGAACGATTCAGGGTCTTGCTGGTTACCGGACCCGCACTCGTGCCGTAGTCGATACCCATTGGAAACCACGCGCCCTGTAGCAGGCATCTTATACGCTGCTCCTTTACAAACTGCAGAGCCTCGTGGTTGAGCTCGTCACGGACCTGACTGTAGAGAGTTAGCTGAGCACAGACCACATCGATGCAAACTGCATACCGGAGATGATGGCCCCATGCATCCTCGTAGGTCAGCTCCAGTACTTCCATTTGAAGTTCTCTCAGGCGTTTCAGCTCAAATTCAGCCAGATCTTCCTCCACGTCCTTGACATCCCTCATGCGTGGCGCCTGGCCCACAACCTGCTCGATCAAGATGCGGATAAGCTCTTCGATCTTCTCAAAGTCCTCGGTTTGTGCGCCGGCTACCTTCCATAGTCGGATGAAGGCACTCAGGCCACTCGTATGTAACCTGGACCAGTGAAGCAGGAGGGGCTTGAACGAGCGGTCGAAGTTAGCCCGCGAGTCGGTAGGTCGGTGGGAGTCCACATCGTCGAGCTTGTCTATTTCAAAATGTTCGTATAGAGTCTGGGTGACCGACAGACTTGCGCGAGCGATTGGGCATCGCTGCTCGAGTGGCTCTGCCGACTGCTCCAGCAAGAGCTTCTGAAACCCGTCTTCGTTCTTGTAGACAAAGTCTGTAATGTCCATGAGGCCTAGGAAGCCAGTCGCATCGAACTCCCACGCGGGTGATTCCGTCTCGAAGCCCAGACGCTTCCATTTATCCGGGTTGTGCTTCTTGCTTCCTTTGGGGTCTGATGCTGACTTTTCTGGATTACTCGCCGTGTGTAGACCCCGGATCGCCCTCCTGTGATCGGGGTTCTCCAGGTCGACCTTCTCTTCCCTCCAGTTCCTGAGCAGTATCTTGGTCAAGGACTGGAAGTCGAGTAGTGGATGTGCCAGATCCTGTATCGCAGAGCTCTGCATAAGCCCGTACACGCTCTTAATCACGCCCAGCTCCTGCAGCTGCTTGATAAACTTGGGCCATTCAAAGGCCGCGTCGTTTGCGATGGCGTCTCGCATGAGCGCGTTGATGAGCTGTAGGGAGTTTGCGCATAGGGCGTGGTCGGCCGAGGTGATCTTTTCGACGAGGGAGGGTAGGAAGTCGGGCTGAGAGTCGACGGCGGGCTTCAAGCGCTGGAAGCCCGTGGTCCCGTCCTGGGAGTTACGGTGTGAGGGGTGGCCGACAATGGCAGCGAGGACCGACATGGCACCGCGGTTGACGTTGACGAGAGGTTGCGCGACAACGAGGTCGACGATCTGGAGCATAATTGTTAGACCTCTTCAGGTAATCCCTCCTTCCAAGAGTCGTCGTCGACTTACCCTCGCGACCAGATCGTCCGTGACATGGTCCCATCCCTTGTCCAACTCCAGCAGGCGTGCCAGAGAGGTCAGACAGTAGGCCAGGGTGTTGCCGGTCGAGTGCAGGGCCAGGAAGCGCAGCTTGGGCAGGCCGCCTTCGTATATGAAGACGTCGGCGAAGGAGGGGTCGCCAATGGCATTCTGCAGCTTGAAGACCGCCATCTTCCGCACCGACTCCTCCTCCGCGCCGAGGCGCGCAACCAGTTCCGACACATTGACGCTATCCATGGCTCAAGCTTCTTCGCAGGGTGGGAGGATGTGGGGTAGGTGAGAATAATGTGGAGATGGTTCGTTCGCCCCAAGTCACGCAGGAAGGGCAGACATGGCACACGTGCCAGAGACCGAGGCGGCGGAGTTGGCGGGCGGGATGCTCGTCGCTGCTGTCGACGATGTTTCACCCTGTCCTGCGCCGTCGCGCGTTAGCTGAGTCGCGCGACCCTTTGCTTGGCGACACGCTTCACGTGCGCCGGCCCACATGCTGTTGGCTGCCTGGGCCGGCTAGTCAGGTACGTCGCCGAGCCGACAACATCCAAAGCGCCGTCCGGTCCGTCCTGAGCACCATCGCGACCCTCCAGCAGCGCTCCTTTCGGCCCATTCGCGACCCTTTGCCTTAGCGCGCCGTCCTCGATACCCTTCCTTTGTCCTGTTTTGCAAGCCGCTTTCTGTTCTGTGTTGACGCCGCCGCTGCACGTTCCAGCTCCTTCCGCCTTTGAGGCCGACAACAGCTTCTCCGCTTCACCCTCACCATCACCGCGAAGTCGCCGCCACTATGGTCTACATCACCTCTGACTTGTTCGGTCCCAATACACCGCACGAGCGCCAATACGACACCACCACCAGCTACTGGCACACCATGGCCCACGATCAACACGCCGCCGGCCTGGGCAAGAGAAAGAGAATGGTTGGCGACGACGGACCCCAACCGTATGCACCATCACCCTATCCAAAATGAAGCTCCGATTCTAACAGCTCTACAGCACGTCACGCCAGCACCGCTCGTCACCCAGTCGCGACTCCAACCGCCTCCATCTCCACAATACCCCGCCTTTCGAGAGCAACAACAACAACCTACCATACGCCCTCTTCCCCTCAAAGCCACACGAATACACATCAGAACGCCGGCCGGTCAAGCAACTCAAACGCCTGAGTCCGAAAGCGTCTCTCGTCAAGTCAACATCACACCTAATGGACGTTGATCTCGACGCTCCATCACCCTGCCAAACCCAATCACACGCCGTTTCCGACCTGCGATCCTGTCACGCATGCAACAAGGCACCCAAGCGACGGAAAGATCTGGAAAATTACCTCGATTGCACGAGATGCGAAGGCCGGACCTGTTTCATCTGTGCGAGGCAATGCGTAGGCTGCAGCAAGGCGACGTGCAAGAAGTGCATAGTAGAAGTCGGAGAAGAGGGGGACGCATGGTGTCTCGACTGTTATTCACGGAACCTCAACTCATGAGCGGTAGAAGAGAAGGTAGATTGTTTGTTTTGGTTCATTCTAGCAAAGCGGGCGTCCTTGTGTTACTAGCAGCTGCATTGAGCGAGACTCTATCGAGCATCATAATGAAGAGAAGATTCCATCATAAACCAGACCATGTGTCATTCGTGATTCTAGTCCCATTGTTAAACATACAAAGTATCCAATAACCGGTGACGTGTTCTAATCCTCATCGTCTGTATCCCGTTCCTCCACAACACTCTCCTGGTCACCCGTACGGAACCTCAAACGCGAACTTGTCATATCACCATCCTCGGCCTGACTAGTCCTAGTGCTCCGTCTCCTGCTCCTGCTGCTGACAATACCGGGGAACAGTCTAGGCTCCCCATCCAATGTAATAGTGCTTGTTGAGCGCGTCAGTCCCTGATCAGGCTCTTCGGGTTCTGTCGGCTGAACGACAGACATCGTGCTAGGGTTGACAGTCATGTTAGAGCTGGCACCGTCCTTCGTACCCGAAGGCGAAGCCGGTTGGCCTTGCAAACTACCCATGTCGGTTGTCGAGGCAGAGGGCTTGAGCCGAGCGACTTGGGCTGGAGGTAGCTTGGAGAACACTTGGTTGCCACCAGCAGATGCATGTGTGGGAGAAGTGGGATGTGTTCCTTGGAGAGACTTTGGCGTCTGTGGCACTTCCGACTGCAAGTTAGAGCTAGTGAGATCGTGACTACCAGCTTGCGCAGCGCGCGTGTAGCGGTCGATCCTATACAGTGTTAGTACTGCCATATGAATATGTGAATGTCTGTTTGAAACTTACATAGCTAATTCGCCCATGAGCGTCTCGTGTCGGAACGCCTCACGAATACTGGGCACGTTGGATCTCGCCATGTCGTTGCCTGCAACGCCAGGGAGATGGTAATTGCTACCCAACCACTTCTGCTTGACGACATGCTCAAAACCGCTCTGCTCGACAGAATGTTTGGCTAGCTCACACATATCCACAGCACTCAGTTTGTAGATCTGCGCTGCTACTGAGTATTCCTCGATAAGGGGCTCCTTCGTGAAAGCAAATTGTAGAGGGTCGTCTGTCGATAGCGAGACGTTGAGGCCACGTCTAAAGTAGCTCAGGAACGGGTTGCGTTCGTACGCCAGGAACAGTGCGTTGTTGCTGAGAGGTGACATAGCGACACCAATCTGTTCAAGGTAGAAGATGTACTGCAGAAGAGGCACCTTACGGAGCAAGAGACCGTGACTGATGCTGTGACAGCATAGTACTGCAGCAGCCAAATGATCGGTGTCACCAGCCTCTCCGCAGTGAGGACGCAGGAGGAACGTGTTGAAGCCGCGCTGCTTTCTCCATACGTTGAGTGACGAGATGTTGGCGAAAAGGTAGTACATCCAGTAGCTGTACGGCGGATTCTGCTTCGTAGCCCATTCATTCGGGAATGGGAACTTCCTGTACACGCGTCGCTCGACTTTACTCTCATCGTCGACGCTATCGAATCCAATGACCCTCTGCAGGAAAACGTGAAGCTTAGGATGACTGGACGGATCTTTGGTGACCTCGAACAATGGCTGAAATACGTTTACGATGACTTGCTGGAAGTTGTCCATGAGTCCGGTTGCTTTATAGACGTCGAACAGACGAGGTACTTGGATCAACCAGCGGACGTTGGGTGAGAACAGCTTGTTGTCAATGACCCAAGCCGCCAGCTTATCCCACTCTTCAATGTCTCTACCGTAGATGGAGATGCGCCATTCAACGAACTGGTACTTGCTCGCTTCAAGGTCAGAGATGACTTCCTTGGTAATTTCTGCTAGGTATCGGCCCTTGACAAAGTTGTCTGTCTTCAAGAAGATGGTTCGCAGGCGTGATTCACCAATTGGGTTATACTTCAAGTTGAACTTGTCGAATCGGTGGAACGAATCCGTATGAGCCTAAAATATTAGCGAAGTAACGTGGTGCCAGATGTTTGTACTCACATGCATATCTAAGGTATCAATACTTAGATCGTACGCTGTCAAATTAATCGACTCGAAGACCTCCCTTAATGTGAGATGTTTGCCATCACGGAACAGGACCACTTCATCTGGAGACTTCTTCATCTTGGACTTGATGAAGCGCAGCAAATGCTTCTGGTTCATACATGCTGAGTGATGAACGTGGGTGTCGACCTTTCGGACGTTGTAGAAATCTCTGTGCGGCACTTTCTTGGTATCGGCTGTCTCTTGGTATTCATTCAACAAGTAGTAAAGATTGAATTTGCCTTCGAGGTACTGAAGCCGACGGAAAGCAAAGCTCTTGCTCGGTCCATCGGAGGATATATCAAGGATGGAATCGAGATCGATGTAGAACTCGCGCAATGTAGGGATTGATACGATGGGCGTGTCCAGCTCAGCGGACTTGGCGGTCTCGTACACTTGGTAGACACCGCTGCTGTCCAGGCGGAACGACATCTCTCCGGGACCCGGTACGGGAAGACAGTCTTCTAGATGGAAGTCCTCGCCGATGTTTGTTCCCATCTTGCGAGGTGGCTTGGCTGGTTCATTAGGCTCAAGGATTCCGCTGTTCTGCAAGCTGCTGCCGCCTGCGTTGCGACGCTGTTTGGAAGAGTCGTTCCATACTGGTTCAGGAGGGGTAGGGTAGATGCGCCAAGCTGGATCATCTTTGGGATTATCGAAGTTGCGCTGCAAAGACAAGCGGATGTACTTGTGACGTAAATCTAGCACTTTCTGGATATTCGTATAGATGGAGCTAAGCTCAGTGGTGATACTGGAATCGTTCATTGCGAAGCCTCCTGCTCCTGTGCCAACACCAATGCCTGCGCCCGCACCGTGGATGCCTTCTTCAGCCAGAAGTGGCTTTTCTTCGTGAGGGAGACCGGGGTGTTGCGCGTGTGATCGGGCTTGTTGGTCGGCTTGGAGAAAGGCGTCGCCTTCGTTGCCGGTACCTGCAGTGTTGGCTCCGTGTTGAGTCATGTGCCTGCGCGGATCCTGTGACTGCTCTGTGTGTGACAACCCGATGGGCAGGTTGGACCGATGGCCTTGATTTGCGAGCGTGACATTGCTCTTCCTAGAGCGAATGCTTTCTGCCTTGCCATGAAAGTCCACACCGTCTGTGTTGCCAAAGTTGGCGGGGAATGTCTTTGCGCGCATGGCAGGGCTGTATGTCTCTCCCGCCTGTGAGCCTCCATATTGTGTCTCTAGCTGGTGACGCTGGTAGAACTGTTTGGCTTCTGTGTGGCTCATCTGCTTCTCCGCAGTATAATCGTAGAAGGCGGTTCGTCGCTGCTTGTCGCGGGGCAGCATGCCATTGTCGTCCTCTTCCTCGTCGCTGGTACCAGCATTCTCCTGTGCGGTTGCAGTCGCACCGTTGTCTAGTCGTGTGCGCCCGCTACCGCCAGCTTCAGTTTCGGAGAAGTCATGGCTCAGCTCTTCCTCTTCCGACGAGGGTATCTGGTCGTCGTGGGCAGGGCCAAAGTCGGGCGACGCGTCCGCATCAGCAGAAAAGGCTCCTATTCCTCAGATCAGTCTCCGCTTGTATTTGTATGGAGGAATTGGTTTGCGCTACCTTTCAGCATGGTGCTATGGAGAGATGGTAGTTGTGGTTGCTAGAGCGAACACAAACTTTAAGACGAGCCTCACCAGGAACGCGCCTCGGAGGCGGCCGGCCTGCCGCCTGACCCCGTGCCATTTTGTGAATTATGGATTCGATGACTCCATGGCATACTTATCCTGGATACCCTTCCAGCAGGAGTACGTAACCATAGCGAGCAAGACTTCGAGGCTACAAGCAATCACGTTTCATTCGGGCAAGTTACCAGGCTAGCCCCTCCATCCTCGGCTGGTGATGTTATCGGCAGGGTCAAGGGATCCTTTCCGAGAGTCATTCGGGCTACCAACAACATTCACTTGCATGTGAGGCGCGCTACATGCACTCTGATGTTCCAATGCGTTTCTTGAGATATCCCCATGAACTGGAGTGGGCGAATAGTCGGGATCATTCCCTCACAGGGCACAGGATTGCCCCTCATGAATACCCCACAAAGTCACCAATCAACCTGTCCTAGGATTGACATCTTGGCGAAGGATGTCCGACGTTGAATGCAATGACCTGTATTATGCGGGATAAAAACCGGCAAATAATTACTTTCTTGCTGCCCAAAATGTGCAATGCGTCACCAAGAAGTGCAATACACATGTCGAGAGCGTCCAGGGCTTGAGAACGCCGCTCACGTGCTAGGAGCTTAGCGCGGATCAATGATCCATGCCCAAAAATTTACGGTATTCCGACTTTTAGCAACGCATCCACATTTGCCAACTTCACCCATATCGCCAAAATGTAAGAATCGCCTCGTCTGCAATTGGAATCGTGATACTGATATGGCCATGCAGGTTTCTCCTCCGCCGCACTGCCGTCCGCGCCATCACCGCGTCGCCTTCGAAGGCGTTCCTTGCGAAGCCGCGATCCATCAACACCATAACCCCCTCGGCTTTCCGTCTGAGGCAACAGCAATGGTCAATCTCGTCCTTCCAGCGACGATTCGCTAGCGACGATGCCACCAAGGGGGACGAGAACTTTGCGCAGACAGCGGCTGAGGCACCTGTCGAAGAGAACCTGACGCCGGCGCAGCAGGAGGTGCAGGCCGAGCCTACCGACGCCTCTGCTACTGTTGGCGTGGATGCATTGGAGGCTGCCGCTGAGACGGCAGACAATGCCCAGAGGTCATCAAAGCCCAGGGCCCCAAGGAACACTACCCCGAACAACATGCTGTACATTGGCAACCTGTACTACGAGGTTTCCGCAGAGCAGCTGAAGCGTGTCTTCTCCAAGTTCGGTGAGCTTGAGAGCACCAAGATTGTCTACGACAACCGGGGTTTGAGCAGAGGGTATGTTAGATGGCCCAGTCTCGGAAAGCAAACACTAACCTTCGTGCAGTTTCGGATACGTTGAATTCAAGAATGTCGCGGACGCCCAAGCTGCCATTGACAACCTCGACATGCAGGTCTTCGAAGGCCGCAACCTCGTTGTCCAATTCCACGCGCCTAAGCCCAACTCCAGGACCCGCAGCGGCACCTCTGGCAACTTTGAGCAAAACCCTCCCTCCAAGACCCTCTTCATCGGCAACATGTCGTTCGAGATGTCTGACAAGGACCTCAACGACCTCTTCCGTGATATTCGCAACGTCATGGATGTCCGTGTCGCCATTGACAGGAGGACTGGTCAGCCCAGAGGCTTTGCTCACGCAGACTTCATCGATGTCGCTAGCGCCACCAAGGCAAGGGAAGTCCTGAAGGAGAAGACCATCTACGGCAGGCAACTCCGCGTCGACTTCAGCAAGTCTGGCACACAGAACCAGCGCGACAACAAGCGCTCGGATTCCACCCAAGAGGATTAAGTGATGATGATGAAAGGAGGCCAGGGACATTGATTACTTGCAACGGGACGGCCGCCCCACGCTTCTACAACGAATGATGTATGGAGGAAATGGTCGACGTATCTGTACGACTGCATGACTGGGACGTGTGTCCTGTTGGCTGCATGCTGTGTTGATAGATGGGTCTTGTGTATCATAGTGGAAGAGCGTCCGGCGTTGTTATATTCCCCTCTTCTTTTGTACATGGTATAGGGTCTAGGTCTAGAAAAGTAAATCGATCTAATGAACTCTTGCAATGTGTATAACCCATCAGTATCGTGGTGCGTGCTGTTCGTCAAAGTTTAGTCATGTGCTGCTGCCGAGCTCTACAGGACAAGCTCGGATTCACTCGCTCTGTGTGGCGGTTATTTGCGACCTCGGCCGCCCCGCGTAGCTTCTCCACATGCTGATCAATTAGACCGGCCGACGCGCCTCTGGCACCCGCTCGCCGCCCGACTTGTACATACACCTCCTCCTCGCTGTTAACCGCGTCATACTCGCTGCTTCACCCTACATAATTCTCTACCTTTCGCCATGTCTTTTCTCGGCGGCGCAGAATGCTCGACGGGCGCCAACCCGCTCAGCCAGTTCACCAAACATGTGCAGGATGACAAGTCGCTACAGAGAGACCGCTTGGTCGGGCGGGGGCCCGGAGGAATGCAAGAGGGCATGCGAAGCCAGCAGATGGGCGGCCCCTCAGATGGCGTAAGTCGGGAACAGGAGTACGAGAGCGAACAAATGGGAATCATGGCTAACTCTGCGATCCATAGATGATGAATGAGTTCATGAACCAGAATGTACAACTCCCACAAGGGCCCGGTCCCGCGTCTCCGTTCGCCATGGAGCAAATGCGACGCGAGTTGGAACGGACACAGCACAGCGGATCACCAGCGTGGGCAGCAGAGTTCGATCCAGGCATGCAGGCGCCACAGATGGGAGGGCCAGCCATGCAAGAAAGACCCGCCGGATTTAACCCTGCCGAATTCGCAAAGTTCCAGCAGATGAACCCGAACGCGCGGACAGCGAGCCCAACTACCGCTTCTCAACCTTCGATGACGGGATACCAGCGGCCCATGTACGGAATGGGCATGGGCATGGGCGGCATGGGAATGGGAATGGGCGGTATGGGCATGCAGCAGCCATTCGCACCACAAAACTTCCAGCAGCCCATGCAGAACTCTGGCAAAGGCAAGGAGCGCATGGTAGAACTCGACGATCAGGATTGGGAGGCCCAGTTCGCACAACTCGAACAGACAGACCAGCAGGACCTGAGCGCTCTTGACGCCGAGGCGAACAAGGCCATGGAGGCAGAGCTGAACGAAATGGACAGGTCAGTAGAGAAAGATGCCGTTGATTTCGACGATTTCGAGTCCATTTGGAAGGGTATCCAAGCTGAGACTGAATACGCTAGGCAACTTGCCAACGAGGAGAACTTCGTCGAAGGACATATGGGCGACATGGATCAATGGGAAGGCTTCGACGGGCTCAACACACACTCGGTCCGCGATCCGGCCATGGGCGACTACCTATTCGAGCAAGAGAATCTCTTCAAGAACGTCACGAATCCGTTTGAAGAAGGTGTCAAGATAATGGAAGATGGTGGAAACCTCTCACTGGCGGCCCTAGCATTCGAGGCAGCTGTTCAGAAAGACCCGAATCACATTGCAGCTTGGGTAAGGTTAGGAGAGTCGCAAGCGCAGAACGAGAAGGAAACACCGGCTATAAGAGCGTTGGAACATGCCCTGAAGCAGGACCCGTCGAATCTGGAGGCGCTGATGGGTCTGGCTGTATCATACACCAACGAAGGCTACGAAAGCACCGCATACCGGACACTGGAACGCTGGCTGGCCACCAAGTACCCATCACTCATCAAAGAGCCACTCTCTTCAGACGCCGAGATGGGCTTCACAGACCGCCACGTACTCCACGAGAAAGTCACCAACCTCTTCATCCAAGCCGCACAACTCTCACCAACCGGCGAGCAAATGGACCCCGATGTGCAAGTAGGGTTAGGCGTACTTTTCTACGGCGTAGAAGAATACGACAAAGCCGTCGATTGTTTCGGCGCCGCCCTCGCATCCACTGAATCCGGCGTCTCAAACTCCTCATCACAAGTCCACCTCCTCTGGAACCGTCTCGGCGCCACCCTCGCAAACTCCGGCCGCAGCGAAGAAGCCATCGACGCTTACTCGCGCGCCCTCGCTCTCCGTCCAAACTTTGTCCGCGCACGCTACAACCTTGGTGTGTCGTGTATCAACATCGGCTGCTACACAGAAGCCGCACAGCACTTGCTCGGCGCGCTAGCCATGCACAAAGTCGTTGAGCGCGAAGGCAAGGAGAAGGCTAGAGAAGTCGTTGGCGAGGGTGTTTCGGACAGCCAACTAGACAACATGATCCACCAGAACCAAAGCACAAACTTGTACGATACGTTACGGAGGGTGTTTGGCCAGATGGGCCGTAGGGATCTCTCCGATATCGTGGGTCCCGGTATGGATGTTGAGCGTTTTCGAGGCGAGTTTGAGTTTTGAGCAACGGGAGGATAGCGGAGTTGGTATCACGGAGAAAGTAGAGGTTGAACGCCATGATGATGAGAGTTACGATGATTGGCTTTTGCAGCGGAAAGTTAAGACGCCGCGCAAAGATGAATGGGATGAGGGTGAATTGGGCGATAGCTGTTGCTTTGGCACACGCACTGTGGAGATGGGCATGGATTGCGTTTGGAAGCTGCATGGAGGCATTTAGATCATGGGGAATGCATAGCCAATCGCTACGATGTAGATTTCATCTTTTCCTATACTGGCTCGCATGAGCACAACGATATATCCCTAGTTGCATGCAATCATCTTTTGCCTAGGCTCTTTCAAGAGTATTAGAGATGCACTGCAAAGGGGATATCATGGATCTGTGAACTCATAAATTGATGGCCGAACCATGAACTGTTCACCACCGTATTTATATCTATTACATAGGAAATATTTGCGTGCTCAAAGGCGTAACCTCTACTCGGCCCCGTCAAAAGTGACCACACTAAAATATATAGAAGACCCTAATCCACACGATCAGCACTCCGCGCTGTGCATTTTACCCTAGTTAATCCAATAGAAGACACCCCAACCCCAATTCGAAGCGAATCCTTCACTCATGCTCCATCTATTTGGCAAAGTGGAGGTCGTATCCGAGCCACTTCCTCGACTGAACTTGGGGAACAGTAAGGCCGGGGCTACCGTATGTAAGTGGTGCGAAGAAGAGGAAGCACCAGAAGGCGGCGGCGAGAATGACACCCATAGCGATCCAGCTGCCCATCAGGCTAGAAGAGGCAACACGCTCGCGAACAGGCTTCGAGTGAGTGCGGCGGTGGCCCTTGGCGGAGGCTGGCATCTCGGGGTCCTGAGGTTCAATGCAGAACACGAATTCTACCAGAGCACCAGTGACTAGACAAGACGCAAGATGCGCGGGAAGGTAGTGATGCAAGAAGAGCTGACGACCCATGATGTAGAAGGGGATGTAATGGGCAGCCCAGGTGAGGAAGAAGAATCCAGTGGAGTTGTAAAGACGGGAGCGAGTGCCTGCAGACATGAATGTTAGAACCTCCCCTTCAAATACAAATGCCAACACAAAAGCGAATAACCTGGGTTTCGTGTACGAGAGAGGTAACTTACGCTCATCGAGGGCATCCATGCCACGGCGGAGAGCCAGCTGGTCGGCACCAATGATACCGGCAAATACAGCAAGAAGCGAGGAAGCGAGCCACCATCCAATGGGGTTACCCAGGAAGTAGATCTGCTGGCGAGTGTCGTTGTGAGTCCAAAAAGACACACCGCGAAGGAGGAAAGGCCAGGAGATAGGCTGGGATGCATAAGGATGCGAGCTGGTCAAGGCATTGTTGTGGTAGAACATGGCACGCTGCAGCTCAACCCACTTCCTGAGGAAGCCCAAGTGCTTGACCTGCTTCGGTTCCTTCTTGTTGCGCTCATCTTCAACAGGAAGCGAAGGAATGTCATCGACATACCAGACATTGCTGGACTGCTGGACTGCCTTGTTACCGTTGATCTCAGCCTGCTTGTAGGCCCAATCTGGCAGAGGCTTGGTATGGGTCCACATGGCGACCTTCGTTGGCACGTGAACAAGCTTGAAGTGAGTAGACATGGTCTTGAAGTCGCCCTTGCCCTTGTCGACCTTGAGCTCAAAGAGAGTGTCGTTGTAGCGTGCACCGGTTGCTTCGTCCTTGGTCACAGTGGTGAATTCCTGGTTGGTAGGGTAGTAAGGAGAAGCAACATCGTGTGTTAGAAGAACAGTGTCCGTGATCAAATGGCGAAGACGAATGACATCGCCGACCTTAACGCGTTGACCGATCTCACTGTCCAGGGGCTTTGAAGGAAGGACCTGCCAGTGGTTGTTGGTGTCGTTGTGGGGGTATCCAGTAACCTGCTGTCCCTGGGAAGAAACACGTCCATCATCGTAACGCAGAGGGTAGCGGTCAGGGTGACTGTGAAGGTAGACTTTGGTCTCCTTGTGACGGATGGTGATGGAATCATAGTAGTTGATACCGACGGATTGAAGGCTCATGACGTTGTCGCTCAGAGTCTCCTGGAACTCTGGCGTCATGAAATCGTCACCAGGGCCGGATCGTGTGAGGATGGAGAAGTGGACCTGGAACCAGAAAAGGTACAAGAAGAACGGAACAATGACCAAGCCCACAGCGCGAGCAGCAAAGTGCTTGCCAAATTCGGCCAAAGTCAAGGCACCCTGTCGTCGGTTGACATCCATCAAGTCCCAGAGGTCAATCATGACCGGTACACCAATTGAGAAGAAGGTGAAGACACCGACGTACTTGATGGAGATAACGCAGCTCAGACTGATACCAGTCAGAAGGAGCCACTTCCACCATTTCCGACCGAAAGCATTGTGACGTTCCTTGTAGAAGCGAATGTAGGATAGCACGGAGAGCGCCATGAAGAAGATAAGCGAAGCATCGAGGAGGATCAGACGCGTCTGGCCAATGTGGGCGTTGTCGAAAAGCATCAGACCGGCGGCGGTGATGCAAGCAGGTAGCGAGTAGCCAGACTCCCACATGATCATGAAGACGATGGGAACGGTAAGAGCACCGAGCGAGGCGGGCATGGCGCGGTATGCGACGTATGGGACCTTGTTGGTAATGTAGGAATCGCCAATGTTCTCGAACAGGAAGTCGCCCTTGTATCCGACGAGCCAGCCAGCGAAGGCAAAGAGGAGCTTTCCGAGGGGAGGATGGACATCGAAGAAGTAGGTTCGTTGCAGGTAGTAGGAAGCGAACTATGTGCGATTAGCGATCTGGACGTGCATCGTGTCTCTTTCTGTCTTCAATGGCATACACACCTTTCCAAAGTGCACCTCGTCGAACACAACCTGATCAGGATGTCTGATGCCCCAGAACCGCGTAATGAAGGCCAGAACGGTCATTACGGCGATAGCGAGCTTGTAGTCCCATTCTCCGCCCTGCTGGACCGGCTTGTATGGTTTGGCCTTCTCGACGACATTGGCGACTTTCTCCTGGACCTTCTCGGCGAGGGCTTCGGGATTCGGTGAGGTTCCTCGCTTCTTGTCCTTGCCTGCGCGCTGGCGGACGCTACCAGCTGGTGAAGACATGGTGGGTTATAGCTCGATGAAGCTACCTGTGGACTCTGATGTTAGCTTCCAATGCCGCAACACGTTGAGGGCTCCGAGCATGCGCCTACCTCCCATAAACAAAGGAACGAATTTGATGGAATTGGAAAGAGAGTTGGAGTTCCGCTCTGAGAACACGACACCTAATCGCGAGTTCAGGGTCCGGAGGAGCCAATCCCTAATGGGCTCTCTCGCTTGCACTTGGCCCCTGCATTAGCGGTCATTGGTCCACCATCATCACAGCCCCCCAGCGAGGGGTAACAGAAGTCTGGTCAAGTATATTCGTCTATATGCTCTTGGCATTGGCATCTTCATGATCTTCGCATGCTCTACATGTTCCCGAGATACCGCCGTAGCCTATCTCATTGCAACCTTGCAAACCCTGCCGGCAAGCAGGACAAAGTCATGTTCGCACCTCATATAAGGACAAGCCGAGCAGATCTAAAGACTACACTATGATAATAGAGGCAAATCAGGAGATCTAGCGTTTGTGTAGCCTCTGGGGTATTCAGATTCTCCTTGATTGAGGTGTTGCCTTCACTCTAGAAAGCGGATCGAGTGGTAACACTCTGGAATCATTGACCCTTCTTTCCCTTTTCAGCTTCCAACTTCTTCTGCTGCGGGATGCGGTATGATGTTTCCCACCCATACAAAGCACCCGCACCAAACACCATGGCAGCGCCGACTTTCATCAAACCGGTCATCTGGTTTCCGAATATCCAGATACTGAGCAAGAAGCTCACCAGCTTTCTGATATTCAGAACAATCGTAACAGTAACGGCGGAAGTGTTGGCGCTAAGCATATTGACGCCGGTGATGCAGAGTAGTTGGGTAAGGGCATTGGCAGTAAGATAGATGACATGCTGTGATGTTGAGGCTAGGATACTGTTGACGATCGGCGGGAGATTTTCTGCGACTTTCGGTGGTACTTCGAATGATTGCGAGGCCTGCAGGCGCTTGAATTGTTGCGTTAAGACCGGTGCAAATCCTGCAAAGAACGGGATGGACAGCAAGTGGGAGTAGAAGAGGTTGGCCTGCCAGTCCTTGCCATGTTCGCGATAGACATCCTCGACGTAGGCACCCATCCATGCGGAGAGTAGTTGCGCGATGAGCAGGATAAGAAGACCAGCCTGGAGAGAAGAATTTGACTCATCGGAGCTCGAAGCATCCATGTTCTTGCCCTGGTTCCATGGTCAGCGTCTATGGATAAGTCGTTCATCGATCCACTGTACCTTTGACTGTGCATCTGCCCATGCTGACACCATAACACCTAGCGTCAGAATTGCAACGGAGAAGACCTGGAGAGGTGTGTATCTCTTGCCACGGAACCAGCCAGCCGCCATAGTAGTCACACTACCAAAGCTTCTGAGGATGATGTGAACAGGGACTGAGATGTTGAATGCGAAAGCCCAGTTGTTCAGCATGTTGACCGTGAAGAACAACGCAGCGCTGACACACCATTTCCGAAATGGTACGGGCGAACTCCGCATGAAGTAACGACCGTTCGGATCGAACTGGTAGTGCAATGTCGAGAGACATGTAAACACGAATTGGAAGAGCGTAATGAGTAGGCCACTGTCAGGCTCTTGCCTGGGCTGTGTCAGATTTCGTGCTGTTACTAGGGACTACACATTGTTTACTTTACTATTGCTTCCAGACAATACACCTTTCAGACTTTAGTAATGGCATCATAACAGTTCTGAATCTCTTACATTTGCGCAACACCCTCCGAAGATGAGCGAAAAGCTGCTGATAACGGGCGCAAGAGCGGCCATGATAGCAGTCGCGTGGCGTGAGGAGTGGCACAGATTACCTAGGCAGTTGTTCGGGAATTCGGCCGTGTACACTTTTCGAAGCGAAAGTTGGTGGAGCTGTTGCTTGTCAGAAAGGTGACGTAGGTGAGCGTTAGATGACAGTAAGTTGGCAAGTGCAGAATCGCATAGCGCAATCTGCGGAAACCATGTCCCATTGCACAAGCAACATACGGAAAACACTCAAGAGAGTACGATTGCACACAAACCTTATGTACTGAGCATGGCTTGTATTATGGTGAACGTTGCGAGAAATCTAGAGAAATGAAACGCAACGTGGAAGTCTGGGATGTCATGAGCCTCACGGCGGGCGCTAACGGGATCAACCTAGGTACTGCCGAATCAAGCAAACTTCTAGAACAGAGCCTCGTCAGGCATCTTTGCGTACAATTTACGAAAGATGTCAACAAATTTGAGCATATGACTGCTTCACGTCCATCATGACAGTGCAAAGCACATACGATATTGTCATGTGCTTGTCGCAGTCTTTTAGCATATGCGACATGTCCTGGGCTGTTTTACGCAGAGGTGGGACCAAGACCTGTTGATGAGAGTTTCTTTTGTTCTTTCTCTGCACCACTCAGAGTCATTATAGTGGTGTTGCAATCTACACTGCTCTGCGGCTACCCGATCGTTAAACCACATTGCGTCGTTCCTCATCTGCATTCCCACGCCGATTCGCCAAGAATGCTCCTGTTCTATCATCCTAGCGCCGCCTGGCAGGCTGCTGCCAACATCGAAAGGAAGATGGAAGAGTAAAGATGACCAGAAACCCAACAAGCTGATGCTCCTGTTTACATGTATTCTGTGGCGATGTTCGCGAATCAAGGATGCCCCTACAATGCGGAGAAGACGAAAAGCTGTAGGATGTTAGATTTTGATCACATGAAGAGAATCAGCCTGCTTACGTTGTTTGTTGCTGCTATAGCGATGCTGTCTTCGAATGGATGCCAGCTCATGTGTAAGATCTTCTTGTTGAAGTCGATCTGATCTGCGTCCGTCTCCTTCCTCATGCGTTGGCCCTGTCCAACTGCACCAGCAGCAGGGCTGCCGGCCCTCGAGCCACCTTTCTTACTTGTGTTGCTGCCTGTCGGGCTTGTCGATGAGTTCATGGGTGTTGGAATTCCGACCTTCTTCGCCTTGAATGCAGACTTGTCGGCCTGTAAAACTACCTCGGTGTCTTTGTCGTTATCGGATGGGTATATCATGAAGTTGTTGTTGTAGCTACCAGTCATGACATTCTTCGCATCCCCAGAGAAAACAACCTCAAACTTGTCGAAAATGCTGTCGTTTTCGTAGGTGTCGCAGAGCCTCGGTCGTAGATGTTCATGGATCGGGATGGTCTTGACCGGAGTCTTTTCCATGTTTACATCCCAGATCTTGACAGTCAAGTAGTCGCGTGACAGAATGTATCTTCCGTCATGTGAAAACCGGACGTCGGAGATGGATGAGATGATCTCAGAGAAGAACGATCGCGAAGATGGATCTTCTTCTTGCTCGAATTCTGTAGAGTGAGGTTAGTATTAGCTGAGATGGAAAGACGGACGGCTTACGCTTTGCATGCTGGTCGCACAGAGCACTCTCGCGCATGTCGGCCAGCTTGATGGTGCCCTTAGAGCTTGCGTACATGAACCAGTTGCAGCTGATAGGGTGGAACTCGGCAGCGGTGATGACCTCCGTCAGCTCCTCCATATTGGCGGGCTTGATGTCGACGATGTTGAAGCTCTGGTCCTGGATGTTCAGGTTCCACAGGTTGATTCGCAAATCATCGCTACTAATGAACGTCTCGCCATCGCTGTTGACTGATATGCTGTTGATGTGGTAGGCGTGTGCGTTGGCATACGTCTTTCGCGGTACTGCGGCAACAACTGTGTCGTGATGTGTGAGCCGTGGGAGCTTCAGATCGGTGGCGCTGCGGAACTGTGCATTCGGGTTCCTGACGGGACCGCCTCCACCAGCAACCCCACCTCCAGGTGTCAACTCGTGTGACAAGTTGTTCTCCGCCACCACTTTCAGCGACTTTTCAAATACCTTCCATAGCTTGATTGTCTTGTCGTTTGTGGAGAGCAGATAGTGTGAAGCGTTTTGCCGGCGGCACCACTTGATCTTGTTGATCTTCTCTTCGATCTCGAGAGATTTCAGGTAATCGAATTCAGGCTCGTGCGATTGGAACTCGGTGTGGAACTTGTATTCGCAGGTTTTTTTCTGCATCTTGTCAGTCTTGAACCAGCGCGAGGTCATAGCAGAGAAGTGCATACCGTCTCGTTCCTCTCGAACAAAACCACACGACCGCCCTTGTCACCGGTTGCAAGGTAGTTGCCCGTCTGGTCGAACTCGACGGTTGAGATGATGTCGGCTGCGCTCGCTGTCAGCAATTGCATGCAGGTATTAATGAATGTACAGAGAGCGCAACGGTAAGAAACGGTACGTACCTTCGGTTATGTCTTCAACATCGCCTTTGTCGCCGAAGCACCTGCTCCTGTCAGTGGCGTTTCCAGTGCGATTTGAGCTAGTGGCGAGCACAGCAGCAACCGAGTTGAGCTGAGGGGCCTAAAGGAGATGTGTAGCATGCGGTACGTACTGGGTGAATTTCCACGTCGTGGGATTGCCTTCGGCTTCTACCATGATTCTGGACAAGGATTGCGGGACACCAGCGGCGTGCGGTCAAGGGTAGCGAGTGCTCTGTCGTGTTCGTACGCAGTGTACTATGGGTGTTCAGTGTGCGAGCTGTTGAGCTTGTCGTGGGGCCCGGATGAGGTAGCGCCGCCAAGGTCGAGGGTGGTGGGTGAGTGAGTGCTGGGAATGATGTAGTGGGAGCGGTGTCTGCTGGCCGTGGCCGATGGCGGGGTTGGCGGTTGGGCGGGCTGATCGTTGAAGCTCCGGCGGAATCGAGTCGACGGCGGAATGACGAGGGCGGGCGACGACGTAGGGAGCAACAGCGCACGTTACAGAGATCAAGTGTGTTGTTGCTACCTTCACTGCCTCTAACGTGGGGCAACTGCGATCCGTGGACGTGTCTTGGCAAGCAAGGTCGGAAGGCGCGCTAACTTGTACTAGCGCCGTCCGCTCGCACTTTCCTCCGTCAACCTCAATATTCAAGAGGACTTTTCCCTGACGACTCCTCCAACTCCTCCAACTAACCACAGGAATCGAACCATGTCACACAGGAAGTTCGAAGCCCCCCGCCACGGGTCTCTGGCATTCTTGCCGCGAAAGCGCGCCGCCCGTCACCGGGGTAAGGTGAAGAGGTAAATTTCCATGTCACCACCGCCCACTGTCGGACAGCCTGCTCACTGCAATTGCCAGCTTCCCTAAGGATGACCCCAAGAAGCCCGTCCACCTGACGGCCGCCATGGGCTACAAGGCCGGTATGACCACAATCGTCCGCGATCTCGACCGACCAGGTGCCAAGCTGCACAAGAAGGAGATTGTCGAGGCCTGCACCGTCATCGAGACTCCTCCCGTACGCACAGCCAATTCCGAGCAATTTTGGCGCACTACTAACACGGCCGCAGATGATCGCTGTCGGTCTTGTCGGCTACATCGAGACTCCCCGTGGTCTCCGCTCGCTCACCACCGTCTGGGCTGAGCACTTGAGCGACGAGGTCAAGCGCCGCTTCTACCGCAACTGGTACAAGAGCAAGAAGAAGGCCTTCACCAAGTACGCCAAGAAGCACTCCGAGGAGAACGGCCAGTCCATCACCAAGGAGCTCGAGCGCATGAAGAAGTACTGCACCGTCATCCGCGTTCTCGCCCACACCCAGATCCACAAGACCCCGCTCAAGCAGAAGAAGGCCCATCTCATGGAGATCCAGGTCAACGGTGGCAGCATCGCCGACAAGGTCTCGTACGCCCACGGTCTGTTCGAGAAGCCCATCGAGATCGGCTCCATCTTCGAGGACAACGAGATGATCGACGTTATCGCCGTCACCAAGGGTCACGGATACAACGGTGTCACCTCCCGATGGGGCACCAAGAAGCTCCCGCGTAAGACACACAAGGGTCTCCGCAAGGTCGCCTGTATCGGTGCCTGGCACCCGGCCCACGTCCAATGGACTGTTGCCCGTGCTGGTCAGATGGGTTACCACCACCGTACCTCTGTCAACCACAAGATCTACCGTCTCGGCAAGGGCGAGGATGAGGGTAACGCCTCCACCGAGTTCGACGTCTCCAAGAAGCGCATCACACCGTAAGTCACATGTCACACTGGCCGGTAATCACTACTAACACAAATCAGAATGGGTGGCTTCGTCCGCTACGGTGAGGTTAAGAACGACTTCCTCCTCCTCAAGGGTAACTGCCCTGGTGTCAAGAAGCGCGTCATGACCCTGCGCAAGTCCATGTTCACCCACACCAGCAGGAGGGCGCTGGAGAAGGTCGAGCTCAAGTGGATCGACACCTCTTCCAAGTTCGGTCACGGTGCTTACCAGACACCGGCGGAGAAGAGGCAATACGAGGGTGTCCTCAAGAAGGACCTCCAGACTTCGTCCTAGAAGTCTCGAGATGGTGCTACGGAGTGCATGCTTTCTTCTCACGGGCTTGGGCGCAGAGGATAGGTTTACTATATGGATGCCAGTCATGAGCGATTGAACAAAAATTCAACGATTCCCCAATTCAAACATGTGTTATCAATGTGTGATGCGTGAAAACCGTCTGTCCCAGTGGCGCTCGCTGGTCAACCTTGGAGAAAACTAAACAGGTCCGCAGTCTACATCAGCATGAAAACTTGCAAAGTGGGAGATCTAACGCTGATGTAGGCTCCAGACCCATTCCGTTTTCTTGTGTGAGGCGCTCGCTGGAATTTAATCACGGTGCGTGCCCGTGTGCGACTTGGTTCGGTAGTGAGAGTCCTGCCCAGCATGTTGCGCTATGCTGTGAGGGCATCAAAAACATGGAAACAACTATGAACACGTGCTCTGCCGTCTATATCAGTATAAAGGTTGAAGTATATATATTCCCTACGGCAATGTAGACTTCTAGGGGGGTACATGTTGATTTTCTTCCCTTGTACGAAGTGGTATAATAAAGCCGACACAATGTCGAACTGCGAGCGTCACCCCATGTGCACTAGGGTTCAAGAATTTCGTATGCATATGCGCAATCCAGACGTTGATGCGGTTGACAAAAAGGGTCTTGGAGTAAATAAGAACGGTATACTAACGGTAGTAGCGACACCTATATTAGCAACGTAACGTGCGGAGAAAATTCCCTGGTACAACGACTGGGGAACAGCCTTGTGATCGTGTGAGAAGGTCTATGACGACGACGAATGAGGCTCGACATCTTGAGCGCCAGCGGCAACAACTGTCGGCCCAGACAAGGTGCATGAGTCAGCCCAAGTGACAGCAGTTGCCATGTGCTTCGCAAGTACCATTATTGTTCCGAACGTCCAAAGCCGAAAGTTGGCTGTCAAGCATGTACCGATTTTGTGTGGGATGAGTTTGTTAGCTAGAATGATGTCTATAACCGCGAAGATTCTTGCAGCGCAAAGTGCAATCAGATCAATAGCCTCTATGTTGATAGCCTATATGGACTGCGTGACCCTGCAATAGAGGCAAAGATGCATCACGTTCATCAAGAAGAAAAGCCGGAATGAAGGGCAGGTACTTGGGAGGCAATGCAGCCGAGGCCTACCGACCCAATTAGCGCGCTCCGATTTTAGTTGGTAAGTAACGCCGTCGGTCGCAACTGCCATCATTGACCTCCAACTTCAAATCCACCAGGACCTTTCGCACTCCCGTCGTATACTCTCCGCTCTTCGGCTACCGCCAAAATGAGTTGTCTCAGGATGCGTCGTACGCAGCTTGCAAGCCAGGTGAGTTTTGACAGCCCTCCCACACCACGCAGTCGCAGTCGACGGTCGACAAGCCCGGCATCCGCCGCACCGAGGCGTGTGCCACATCCCACATGGCGTTGGCAGAATGTCGCATGTCGACACGACACTTTCGCAGTGCTGGACAATGTCCTTGGATATGCCACGTCTTCTTACGAGTCTTTACTGTTCAATGGCTAATGTTCGCCTCATAGCTCGCGAGGAGCTTCCGCCCAACTACACGAGCCTTCTCTTCCACCCGGCCAGCGCAGCGCATATTCGCTACCGAGAACCTGAGGGCGAAGGAAGCGTCAGGCTTCATTTCGAGCAAATACCCCGTCATCGACCACGAATACGATGCCATTGTTGTCGGCGCTGGAGGAGCTGGTCTCCGCGCGGCATTCGGTCTCGCTGAGGCTGGTTTCAACACAGCCTGTATATCCAAGCTTTTCCCCACTCGATCGCACACAGTCGCAGCACAGGGCGGTATCAACGCCGCGCTCGGAAAGTAGGTGGACTGGACAAACATGCGATGGGTATAACAGCAGCTGACGGATATGTGTAGCATGCACGAGGATGACTGGCGGTGGCATATGTACGACACTGTCAAGGGATCAGATTGGCTTGGAGACCAGGACGCCATTCACTACATGACAAGAGAGGCGCCTCAATCCGTCATCGAACTTGAGAACTACGGCTGCCCCTTCTCGCGAACTGACGATGGCAAAATGTAGGGTCAGACCAGCTCTAGTTTGTGCAGAGTACTAACATCATTCAGCTACCAGCGTGCTTTCGGTGGACAGTCCCAGAAGTACGGCAAGGGTGGCCAGGCATACCGATGCTGTGCTGCTGCCGACCGTACTGGTCACGCTCTCCTCCACACTCTCTACGGACAATCGCTACGACACAACACCAAGTACTTCATCGAGTTCTTCGCCACTGATCTGATCATGGAGGACGGCGTCTGCAAGGGTGTTGTCGCATACAACCAGGAAGACGGAACCATCCACCGATTCATCGCAAAGAACACCGTCTTGGCCACTGGTGGTTACGGACGTGCCTACTTCAGCTGCACATCCGCCCACACCTGCACTGGTGACGGTATGGCTATGGTCGCTCGCGCAGGTCTTCCCAACCAGGATCTGGAATTCGTCCAGTTCCACCCCACTGGTATCTACGGCGCCGGCTGCTTGATCACTGAAGGATCCCGTGGAGAGGGTGGTTACCTTCTCAACTCCGAGGGTGAACGATTCATGGAGCGTTACGCACCAACTGCCAAGGATCTTGCCTCCCGCGATGTCGTATCCCGATCGATGACCCTGGAAATCCGCGAGGGCCGTGGTGTCGGACCGGAGAAGGACCACATCTACCTCCAGCTCAGCCATCTGCCCGCCGAGGTCCTTCACGAGCGTCTACCCGGTATCTCTGAGACTGCCGCCATTTTCGCTGGTGTCGATGTCACCAAGCAGCCCATCCCTGTTCTTCCTACCGTGCACTACAACATGGGTGGTATCCCCACCAAGTACACTGGCGAGGTCATCACCCAAGACGCTCAGGGTAACGACCAGGTCGTCCCAGGTCTGTTCGCTTGCGGAGAGGCTGCCTCTGTCTCTGTCCACGGAGCCAACCGTCTCGGTGCCAACTCCCTCCTCGACCTCATCGTTTTCGGTCGTGCTGTTTCTCACACCATCCGCGACAACTTCAGCCCCGGCCAGAAGGCTGACCCCGTCTCCGCCGATGCCGGTGCCGATTCCATCTCCGTCCTCGACCAGATCCGCACATCTGACGGCGCCAAGTCGACTGCCGAGGTCCGTCTCCAGATGCAGAAGGTCATGCAGACCGACGTCGCCGTCTTCCGAACCCAAGAATCGCTCGACGAGGGTGTCAAGAAAATCCATGACGTCGACGCCGACTTCGCCAACGTTGGTATCAAGGACCGCAGCATGATCTGGAACTCCGACCTTGTCGAGACCCTTGAGCTACGCAACCTCCTCACCTGCGCCGTACAGACCGCCGAATCCGCCGCCAACCGTAAAGAGTCACGAGGTGCTCACGCCCGTGAGGACTTCCCCGACCGTGACGATGACCAGTGGATGAAGCACACACTGTCGTGGCAGAAGAAGCCGCACGGCGAGACTCAATTAGGTTACAGGAAGGTTGTTGGTACCACTCTGGACGAGGCTGAGTGCAAGGCTGTACCACCATTCAAGCGTACATACTAGAGGATTGGTAATTTGGAAAGGAAATGAGGGATGTATTTTGTATTCTATGTACATCGGATGATGGATTGCATGTTTTAGCATGTTTACGAGCGAAAGCCGTTTAGGATTGAGAATCGAATCATTCAAGTTCATATTGGTACATCTTGTCCATTGTATCAACATGTGCAAGCGCTGGCTGGTGTTGTGCTTCAAAACACTGCTCTCAGTGGATGATGTAGCTGTCCTGGCGTGTAGAGTACTCCTTCCCTGCCTGACTGTGTTGTTGTGGTGCGGGCTGTTGTTCTCGGCAAGTGCGATACTCACCCGCGCAGCACGACAACATCAGCTTTTCGACCACAACACGCGCGTCGCTACCTTCAACCGGGCAATGAATACTTTTCCAATCAAACAGGGAACAGGGATTTCGCTTCGACGTTCGTGCACCCACACTCATCGCGAACCGAACATGGCTCCTGCCGTGTATAAGCAAGGCTGGCTTCTAGCCTGGTCTATCGTTACCCGAGGGCTGAAGTGGCTGAAGTGGCTGTCACCACGCCAGATGGGGATCCGCTCATGGCAATAACAAGACTTTTCAGGCTTTCTCGCTCTCTGGCACATCACCATGGTGGAGCCTGTGTCAGAAACCGTGTTTTTACACCTTGTGATATCCAAGGCGGAATGCGCGAAGAATGCTTGCACGTAGGCACACCTATTTTGGTCACGCATCGTCCCGGGAGGCCGCAGCTAGGCCCTCAGCTCCCTGCAAGAACCCATTTGACCATAGGAAGATCGGTTCGATTCCATGCACGTTCATCAGCCCCCATCTGCACAGGAGGTCTATCACAGCCACCACCAAGCCGAGTTCGGGCGGCACAATGCTTCTAAGTCTGGCATGCTTCAGCCTTCTCGATAAGAAATTTTTGGGCGTCTTGGACTTATTGGAGGCTACTTCTCAGCCTTCTCCGGTGAAACTGTTGCTCGAGTTCAACGTCAAGAAGCGAACACAGTTTCTGTCTCCCATTTTATTCTCAACGCTGAGTGCGATACCCTCATTATAGTATCAATACTTGAACCTTGTGGAACCTGGCATACACTTCTAGGCAAGAAATCGAAAGCTTTTGAGCTATTATGGATCCATTCCAAGACCACCAGATAGCCTCTTTTACTTCTGGGTCAGCAGGGCGTCGATTATCGTTGTCCCAGACATCTCCCTCTTGGTCAACTTCATCATCGACAAGATCACATCTGCCAGACGATGATCAAAACTTTGAACCCGAAAGATTGCCCTGTTCCTTTGGTGCAGAGGCGTTCGATGGAGGAACGGAACTGACATATTATCCGTAAGTGCTATTTCATACCATGATCATCTTCCGACGGAGCTTACAGGCAGACAGATCACACCGAACAAGCAGTCCAGATACTCAGACCTTGCTCAAATTCCAGAATGCCAGATCTTCATTTCCATCAGTCACGTCTTCATCCTCTTCAGAAGCGGGCGATGATCGGCCCACACAAAGAATGCATCAGATCAACGGGGTCGTCAAAGCTTTCTGGAAACTACCAGTCATTCGTGGCATAACCTGGCCGTTTCAGTGGCTCACCCGCCGATTCAAAGGCATCTCTTCGAACAGCCGGTTCCATGGTTGGCGCATGGGTGTTCTGTTAGGCTCCTTCGCTTCGTCGCTTGTTCTTTGCTGCAACATAGGCATCCTAGTATTCGGCTCACTACGACACGGCTCCGCGGACAACTTTACCGTGCTATCGACTGGAAAAGCCAAAGACATGTCTTGGTGGTCTAGCGCTATTCACATCGTGATCAATGCGCTCAGTACAGTTCTTTTAGCTGCCTCCAATTATACCATGCAGGTACTGAGTTCGCCAACAAGAAGAGATATTGATCGAGCTCACTCTGCACGCCATTGGCTTGATATCGGGATCCTCAGCGTTCATAACTTCGGCTACATCCCAAACCGACGAAGGCTTTTGTGCGTCATCATGGTATTGTCTTCGATACCTATACACTTATTGTAGGTTTTTATCGTCTTTTTGTCAACCCAGATTGGTGGCTTACGAGTGTCAGCTACAACTCCGCAGTCTTTTACATCGGTGCAGACAACAGGTCGAACATCTCCGTGCTGCTCAAAGATTCTGCTGAGTACGAGACGATTTTACGTCAGGCAGAAGCAGCCATCAACGACGATCGCAATATAACACTCGATAATGGCAGTATAAATAGCGCGTACGGACGGTTCAACAGTTTCCATGAGTATGGAGACCTATATCTTGCGATCGATGGCTACTTTGGTAGAAATGAGTCGAGATTTCTACCAAATGGCTGGCCAGATAGCGGTCCTGAATTGGAATGGAACCCGAACATATCCTGGCCCCTCGAAATAATACCCGACAATACCCTCAACTGGACTATCATCAACGGAACATGGGCTTATATCTTGGTCGATTCGAATATCACCACTTCTCTGGAGAACGACACCCAGGTATGGGCTCGTTGCGCCCATGGCTTTGCAGGATATCACGTCAAAACATCCAGTCGCATCGAGCTAAGTCTCACCTTCATGGCGATTGTGATCGTCTGTAACGTCGTGAAGCTATTTACGATGTTGTGGGTGGTTTTCATGGAAAATCTGGACTACATCGTTACGGTCGGAGATGGAGCAGCCTCGTTTCTAGCGTATCCCGACTCAACGACCAGGGGCATGTGTGTATCAACCAAACATGAAGTCATCGCCAAAGTTGGGGCTGTCACAGACACAAAAGAAGATCAAGATCTACTTGCAATTATAGTCCGTAAATGTGGCAACCTTTGGGCCAAGCGACGCAGTCAATACTCCACTGCCCTCGACAGAGATCGAGTATATACCTCGTATGCCATGTAAGTCCGCCTGAAACTGTGAAGTCAAAAAGGCGAGGTTAACATCGTACTAGCTATGCAATTGGCTGTGCACTCTTCTACGGTCTAGTGATACTACTCTCGACTATAGGACTCACAGGTCCTAGATGGGGATCCTCAAGCCTTACCGCGTTCCGCAAAACTGAAACGTCCGCTCAGGCCACACTCCTGAACGCGTGGCTTGCCAATATCGCCCAATTGGTGCTGTCCTACTTTTATCTCGCGATCAATAGCGAGTGTACCGCTATGGCTGGAGCTGCGGAGTGGAATAACTTGGCCGTGTCGCGCAAAGGCCTACGTGTAACTCGTCCCGTTGGGGACCAACGCGAGAAGTACATTCTCCAGCTGCCATATCGTTGGTCCCTTCCTCTAGCTGCAGTGAGCGGTGGTTTACATTGGCTCTTGTCCCAGAGCATCTTTATTGTCCGTATCGACGCTTATGACCGGGAGGGAAAGATCATGCAAGAAGATTCTCAGTCCGCAATTGGGTTCTCGGCAATAAGCTTCATAACTTTGATTCTTTGCTTTTACGCCCTTGTAGGATCTGTGGCGTGGATAGGGCGAAGACAGATGAGGATTCGAATACCCTTCGCGGCATCCTGTAGTCTAGTCATGAGTGCGGCATGTCATCCACCACCAGACGACGTCGATCCTCACTTGCGACCTGTCCAGTGGGGTGTTACGCAGGGTAGTATGTTTGAAGGGGAAAAACATTGTTCACTTTCATCGAAATCTGTAACGAAACCGAAGGTTGGAGCGAAGTATCTTTGAGTAATTAGCTAGATGATGTCGAATTTGACTATGAATTCATAATGAACCTCGGGCGCTTGCATCCAAATCACAAGTATTAACGTCGCGCAAAGCTAAACCAGCCCCTCCGCGGCTCAGTGACAACCGGCGCGGTCTCTACATCCTCCGCCGCTAACTCGCTTACTGACTGCTGCTCCGATACTATCGAATTCGTCGAAGCGAACGAAGACGTCTGCGCCATCATCGGACTCTTGCCAGGCCGCCACATGATCGGTAGATCCTTGAGCTTATGACCCTTCTCCATGAGCGGGATTTCGCTTTCCAGATCAGTCCAATTCCGGTGACCTTCGCCCTCGTAGGCTCGGCGTTGCAGTTGCCATACTCCATCTTGTGTCCAGCGTGCGATGCGTGGGCCGAGTGCGCGGCGGAAGCGAGTGAGGTAGACGAGGAATTTGAGGAGTGTGATGTCGATGATTGCGACGAGGACGGAGAAGGCTATGATGAACGAGAGACCGAAGACGTTGATGTTACTGTCAGGAGTTAGCACAAGTCTCGGGTGCTGCAGAAGCAAGTGAGTGTACTTACACAAATCCACCTGACTTTCTCATCTTCTGAGCTCCACAAAGAGCTTTTTCGCCTTCTGTCTCTGGTTTGAGAAAGACGTCGTCTTTGAACGGGTCGCCAAATTTAGGTCCACTCGCATGCTGTGAGACTTGGATTTGCATCGCCGCCCAGACCTCTTGTTCCCATCCCAACACTTCCTGTTTCCAGAAACCATTGGGTACAGATGGAATATCGAAATCTCCTCTAGACATCATGGTGGTTACTTTACACGACATGACGTTGACGGTAGCATGTAACCAGACCGCTTTAACGATCAGTTGCAGCACCGCTCGTTGCACACTGTTCGCTTCGGGAAAATCGAAATCGCGGAACGTGTGGTAGGGAACACCTTCGAACGGGGTACACCAGTCTTCTTGACCGCCTCTAGCATGGCAATATTGAAGCTCGATGATACTTAGCATTCGCTTCCACCTGACTCTGAATGATTGACTCACATGCTGCGTACACCCCACACCCTTGATTGGATGATCCGCTAAATATTGCGAGAATGGTTTGCCGTTTGCTTCGTCAATCTTCTTCACTTCTTTATGTGCTGAATAAAGGGGATCGTCGACAGGTTCCCCAAACTCTAGAGAGTTGGGCAAGAAAGGCTTCCAGAACACATCGCCTTCTGGCCCTTCAGCACTCAAAGGGTAGAAGCTTTCCTTCGGAAACCAGGTAGGAAGGACTGTGTTGTTTGGTCCGGCATAGAACATGCCGCCTCTTTGGTAGACGAGTTAGTAAGCAGTATAATTGGCGTGTTGTTGCGGTGGCTTACCGTGGAACCTTTGGATTGCCACTAACGTTGGAGGCGACCAGGTAGGCAAGGAAGCTCTCGCCAGTATCAAATGGGGGCGTGGGTCCATAGAAGATAGCTGCAACTTGCTCGCCTGGGAAGATCTCTCGGAAGTCCGGTTTCCACATAGGCATGTATTTCAGGTCAATGACATCGTAGTATCCTTCGACCGGTAAGACAGTGCATTCGATCTTCTTTCGAAAGGTAACGCGATCCTTGGAGGGTAAGTTTAAACCGAAGGCTTTGCCTACGTCGACCAGGCCAGAATCGACACTAACGGCGTCCTCGGTATCGCACATGGTATCGTTGAATGGGCAAGGCACATTTTCGACTGTGAGTGGGACATTGGGCTTCGTGAAGACGTTACACATCACAGGAAGTGATCCGTTACTGTAACAGTCCTGTGTATACGCTGGAGCAATTATATCGAGTTCGTTCGCATGTGTCCGCCATGCCGTTCCGATAAGGTTCGTGCTTCCACAGAAGGGGGAGTCGACCAGTACCTCAATAGCTCCAGTATCGACTATGAGCGAGGAGAACACTGAGGCTGCGATTGTCATAGTCGTGAAAACAACTGCAATGAGTACCAAGAACACTGATCGAAGGAACGGCCGGTCTGCTTTTCTTCTCCAAGCCCACCATAGCTTTAGTGCTTCCGCAACTACAGAGCTAGGTGTTGGGAGCGTTCGCAGTAACGCTTGCTGCTGTCTGAAGAGGGGATCTGCTTCCTGGCCATTGGCTCGGATTTGATGGATCGCGAAGGCGATCAGATGCCACAGGTGTGCGGTACCTGTCACTATCAGAACCTGAATTTGGTGTGAACTGATTGTCTTACCTAGTGTTGAAAGTATAGCTAGTAAGGCAACTACGAGGTTACCTGTCTGAGTATCGGTTGTGATAGTTCTTCCTAGAATGGGCCCGCCATCCACATTTGTCCTGTAGTGTTCTGTCAGTGGCTATGGAAACATGATGTAAAGTGATATAACTGAGACACCTACCATGCACCTGTCTTGACGTATTGCGAATCTAGCTCAAAAGACATGTCTGATCAAGAAACACTAATGAAGATTACGAGTAGATGTGCTTGCTCGCAATATTCTACAGCGAGTAACGCCATCTCTTTAATACTATGGAGTCTGCTACGAAGCGCAGTAAAGTCTCTTCAAGGCTCAACCTGAAGGTGGCACAGTTGATCTACGATGCTTGGCGAGCGGTGCAACGAATAACGGATATCGAGGAAACGACGAACGGTGTTCCTGGCGCCTGGATCTCGACACACTGGGTGTTGAGACCCGAGCTTGTAACTAGTGCACCATTTTTAGCTCTCCACGTTGTCCGGGGATGCTTGGCATGGTGTTTTGAGGAAGTTCGGCGCCTAGAAGACTGCAAGCGCGATGTCGGCGCTAACGTGCATGTACACTCAGGCGCAGCTGTGCCATCTTCAGGGTCTCCGAGAACCACATCACGGATAGGCGTGATAATTCACCTGAGAGGCTTACTTGCCGCATGAACAGTTGAGTTGCGATAGACAAGCGCAATCGAAGTGGGCAGGACTCCACTAGCCATTTCGGGCCGTTGCGACGTCGCGAGATCGGGAGAAAGTCAGACCATCGACATGGCATGTTGATACGAAAAACGGAACGGAGGAGTGACTCCCTCTCTATTCAGAGCTGAGACATCTATGGTTGTGTTCAAATCAAGACCGTGATGTTGTAGACAGGTTGGATTCGGTCACAAGGAGTTGCGAGAGGTGGGTACCGCCCGCCCTCAAATGATGCGCTAGTCCACTTTGAGACCCCCTGGGCCTGATCTAGAAGTCGCTCGATCTCGACCCGATTTTGCTGGTCACTGATGTTTCAGAGCACTCTCTATATGCTTCCAGAAAAACTTCGGAATTGTCTGGGCCACGTCCGCTCCCGTCTTTCGACTCTCTAAGTAAGCGACTGTCTGATTGACCGCACACAGCCGCATGGACCAGCATCGCTTGCATTTGCCGCACTGACTTGGCCAAGACACTATCAGAATCTGCCGTATGATCAACGTCCAGCATCGGGGATGTCAGACAGGCCGCCTGGTAGGCGAGCATTTTATCTGCAGCCTGTAACGCTTTCCGCCAGCTTGGCAGAGTGGCGGTGCATAAATGCTTCAGATGGCTGTGGAGTCAATGTCTACAGGCATCGACACGAGTTCGCCTTGTAATGCTAAAGTGCGCTTGTCGTTGTCCGCGCGATGAGCGCGAAGTACTATGTTAGATCATGGTAGTCACAGCCACATGCGCTATTCTTCACAGATTTGTCAGATGCAAAGTTGGGAAAGCTGCAAAAGTTGGTATATACAATGACTAGATTCGTCTATGTAGTACATACTGTTAGAAGCCCACCGGTGCGGCTGCGCATGAAATCGTTCATAGCAGGATCACTTCATACACAGCCAATACCCAATGCCCTTCTTCACCCCAGCCGGTCAATGCGATGAATAAAAGTATTGACAGCGAAATTAAGATCCGACACACTCCCCACTTGATGACAAAAAAAGAGACCAGTCCGTGCTGAAGCAGGTACATTGGATTATTATGGGGCAGCTAGAAGAGCCCAAAGATGAGACAGAAATGCCGCGGTAACTTTTCTCAAGAAGTACCAACGATGAGGGGTATCATGCAATCGCTATGCTCTCATGTGATGCTCTCTTGCTTGCTCTAGAATCGAAGCTTGGCTTCCCGGGAGTGAAGCTGGAAGCGCTTGTCGAGGGTGATGTCCTTAGCGATGACAGCAGCGGCGGCGCGGGCAGCTGGGCTACCGTTCAGACCGCTGTGGTCTGGCACGACATAGTTCTTGGTAAGACGCCTGGCAACGTTGCCATCAACACCGTTGCTGAGGAGTAGGTTTGCGCTTCCTGCAGTGTTACCCTTGACGTCACCCTGGCGGGCAGTCTCGAGGAGCTTGGCCTTGAGCGCAGCAGGGTTCTGACCAAGTCCAGCAACATCTTTGGTCATGAGAGTGGCCATGACACCAGTGACGTGAGGGCAAGCCATGGAGGTACCAGAGAGGAAGTTGATGACAGCGTCGCCAGTGGCCCATGAGCTGAGAATCTGCTCACCGGGAGCGTAGATGTCTACGCACTGACCGATGTTGGAAAAGGTGGAGATCTCGTTATCGATGTTGACAGAGCCGACAGTGACGACGTTGGAGTTCTTGCCACCAAGGTGAGCAGGAGTGCTGCCGCAAGCGTCAATACCGTCGTTACCAGCGGCAACTGAAACGTGAATGCCAGCGTCTGAAGCACCTTGGATAATCTCATCGACTGAGTTGGCGGTACCCTGAAGACCCCAGGACATGCTCATGATGGAGCCGACGAAGCCTGGCTGTGCCTTGCGCTTGTTGTGGTTGGCAATGACCCAGTCCATACCCTTGATGGTGTCAGAAGACGCACCAGAGCCGTCGTCTCCAAGAACCTTGACTTCGATGATGTTGGCGCCTTGAGCAACACCGAACTTAGCGCCACCGGCGGTACCAGCAACGTGAGTGCCGTGACCATCACCGTCAACGAAAGAACCAGTAGCGGTGAAACCTTCAGAAGCGCGTCCGGTGAACACAGCGTGGGAAGTGCGCACACCAGTGTCAATGACATAAATATCGACTCCGGCACCGAGGGCTGAATCGTCGAAAGAGTAGACAAAATCTTGGTCCTGAGGGGATCCCTTAGCACCGGCTGCGCTCGAGACTCGCTGCAGACCCCAGGGAGCGCCTTGTTGTTCCGCGAAGGACTTAACGTCGGCCTTCTCTTCGACGACGTTGATCTCCGCCATGTCGGCGAAGATCTTGGCGTGCTCGGCGCACATTATGATAACGGCCCACTGGGGGTTGACACTCTCTGAAGATACAGCCTGAACACTGTCCGTCTTGCTGAGCTGCAGGGCGTCCACATAGTCCTCGATCTGCCTGGCTTCCGTGTCGTTACGCCACCAAGTGACGATGTACTCCTTCGTCTCCGTGGAGTGGTTTGCGGGGAGAGTGTACTTGTTGATAAAGCCATCAGAACCAATCTCAAGTGCGGAGGCACTGGCGGCCAGGAGCCCGACGGCGATAGCGAAGAAAGACTTCATGTTGATTACGGTGAGGATCCGGTCCGGTAAAAAGTTGTTGGAGGAGTAGAAACGAAGGTGGGGCGAGCCTGGTAGTCACTGGCAATGAATGTGGAAGGAACGCTACGGAGTGCAAGTCAGTGACAGGCCTGCTGTGAACAAACGACTAGTGAAGCGGTAGACCAGCGACCTTCTTTGTCGGTTTATAACCGTGAACATAAGCGATGTTGGTGCTACACCTTTTGAGACAAGCATACAAAAAGGCTATAATAGCGCTGTGTGGGGTCGAGGTACATGGCAGAATGGGGTAGGGCAGGCACACAATGTGCGGCAGCCTTGGGTTGGCAAAAGCTAGGGTACTCACATCAACGTGCAGGTGCGACGGAGTCGTGTATCAGGCAGGACGTGTCTGAGGAGGAAGGCGTATCGGCCAAGACGTGCCAGCACGCGAAAAGAAGAAAGGGAGGGTGGTGAAGGGAAGCAAAGTGAGTGAGGGACGAAAAAAGTGAGTGTTGAAGAGAGAGACAGAGCACTCCTAATGAATGGAAGCGAATGTGGGGTTGTAGGAGCAAAGAAGGACCAAGACCGTTGGGAAGGAGTGATGGGAACCTGCCCAGGCGGACGAGACGGCCTCATGTACTCGCTTCGCAAGTGTCCAGGCCATAATCACCAAGCTCATCGTTGGAGCCTCCGCATGTGAAACGGCTTGGCTGTGGGCTTGTTCCCGCGAGCTACCAGGCCCAATTCACTACTGCGCGCCGGTAGCCAAGCCGCGACGGTCTGCATCAAATCGCTAACCAGGGGTAGGGCGGGCCCTAGGGACCCTCGACGCACGATTGGGGCGCCTCGGGAGATTGTTCGTGGTAGAGCGACAACTGGCCAATAGCCAACATTGTATTGCACGGCCAACAATCATTTATTTGGGCGCACCAATCCGTTGTTGGTCGCACAATACCGTTCCCGGGCTTTCGAGTTCCTGAAATGGGAGATGCGGAAATTGAATGCAAACACTCGCCCCTGCCGCGTTGGTAGTTTGACTGACACAGAGGGAAGGAGCAGCCTTAGCCGACTCGAGCTTGATTGGCTGTCCGCTTCTGAAACAGCGTGGGCCTGCGTCACAACCCAAACCAGGCAAGCGCCCAGGGCCAATCCCCACATGATGCATGAACCTGCACTCAACGCAAGAAAATCCAGACAACAGTCCGCACGGCCAAGGGGCCCGTCTGCGCGTCCAAAGATCATGCACGACCGCCAGCAGAGCCGTGGCGTCCTATGAACGCGTCAATGCCTGAGCCACTCGGCACCGCAACGGCTTTTCCTCTCTGTGCATCCAGTCGCCACCGTGGAGAGTGCATAGTTTGACGCGATACAATGGTCTCTCTCCGCAATGTGTCAAGCCGTCCACCATCCGGAAACTAAACACCCAGAGCCACACATCCGAATGGGGCGTTTCAATGTTTATTAAGGGGACTCGTACGAACTGATGGCGTTACACACCCGGTGACTGGGAACAGACGAATCTTCACACTGCACATTGTACCGCATCTGTGTGCATAACTAATTCCCATGCAGTAGCCACACACCCCGAGTACTGGCAGAAGCGTCTTCACGACGTGCGCCCTTGCCGTAGTGCCTTGAACACAGCGTCCAGTTCCCCAACGTTTCGTCCTCGACTCGTACCACCCGAGGGTCCGTTTCGAGATGTCAGATATAGCACGCATAAGAAACACCACCCGCGCACCACCAATTACAAGACCACTTCAGCCTGAACAACAAGAACTGCGGCATAAACAACCATGACCTGTAAAGAGCAGTCTCACCTGTCAAAGAAAGAGGCATAAAGCTGTCAGAAACAAACAAGATGACAATGTTTGATCCGCGGCCTACTTTTGGCCCATCGACAACAATTGCGCTTCACGTCCAGCAAGGCCCAGCAGATTGGTTTGGATGCCCTGGTCGCAGGACGACGACCACTGAGACCCTCAATCTATGTGCGCCGCATCGTGGCTTGGTCTCCGAATCATGGCCACACAAGTCGGGATTAGGCGCGGCGCTTGAAACCACACTACCAATCCCTCGCTTGGAGATGGATGGGGAAGTTTCCATCGCGCCACTAGATGGAGATCTACAGGATCCAATCTACCTCAGCCAACGATGCAGAAACCATGTGGAGTTATGGCGAACACTGGTAGGGAATGTCAAATTTTCCGATCTTTACTGTGGAGCAGCATGGTCGTGGTTGGGGTCGCTCTATGTCGGACTTTAGATTGTCGATGCACCACGCAAGACCGTACCGTTACTCTATCTGCCCAACGGCTGGGGTAGAGAATTCTACGCGATGCACACTAAACTCTCTTCATGACGCACAGCATCTTGACAGACACGAAAGCGATAAGCTTTAGCCACCCGTGAACCCGCCAAAGCAGGGTATGCAGTTGTGCCTGTGCAGGAGTCTCTGCGCACTCTCCAGCTGACACTGCAACAACATGCGTAGTCTTTTCAGAAAGAGGATATCGCGTTACATTTACATAGCCATCAAACAGCTCGATTGATACAAAGAATGTACAAACTCGATCCTATCGTACCCTGCGACCCCCAAAACCCATCGTTTCAACCAACTAGCATAACCATGACCATGACCAATGCCAAGTCTCCCATGTCCATCTGAATCATCTAATAACAGGACCTCTATACTTCCTCGTCACTCTCATCGCCCAGCAGCTCTCCTTCGTCGGGATCGACAACCGCGTAGTCACCCCTGCCACGCGCAAAACTGCTTCTAGAAGTATACGTCCTGCCGTATCCCCCGTAGCCACCTCCGCCACCCATTCTGCCAGCCGCCCATCGCCACACACTGCCCACGAGTAGGGGTAGTGCACTGATGACAGCCACAAGGCCTGATACAGCGACGATGGGATACTTGACCCATGGTTGGTCCGAGTCGAACGCTCCACCTCCATTGCCATCGCCGAGGCGGATGCGACCGAACTTGCCGTCCCAGTGCTTCCACACATAATATCCGATACCACCTGCGGCAGCAAAAGGAAGGACGATAGCCAAGAAGAGCGAGAAGCCACCGATGCCGTGCTTCTTCTGGAAGTCCTCTTCGAAGCCAGGGCAAGGCTGCACGTCACCCGTCTTGTCGAGCTCTCGACCGCCTTCGCAGGTAGAGAGGGGAATCTTGCGGAATCGGACGTCCGTGTAGTACTCTTTCACGTTCTTGTCTTTGCATACCGCTGAGGCTTCAGGGAGTTCAAGACCGGCAACAGGCTTGCAGTCGCCGCTTGCATCGCGTTCGTAGTTGTATGCACTGTTGAATGTTAACTTATGTCGCCTGCCAAAAGTGAGAAGTGGGTGTTACCATTCAAAGTCCCGTCTGGTGCAGGAGCAGTTTCGGGCGATCTTGTGCATCTTGTCGATACGCTGGCCGTTCTTGCATTTGGCGTCCCTCTTCTTGCGGTGGTATTGCGCTACGTGGCCGAAAAGACATTGTGGCTCCTCTTGCTGTAGAGGATGTTGTGGGGTCCAGAGGTCATAATCACCGCTTGTGGGATGCTCTTCGTCGAGCTCGCAAGGCTTGCTGAACTCTGGTAGACCGGAGAAGTCAAGGTTGACAGCAACAAGTTCCTTGCTATCCTTGCCCCAAAGGAGGAAGTTCAGAGAAGTGTCGCTGGGCACGGTGGTAATGGCTTCGACGCGCATCTTGTGATCAGAGAACTGGTATAGGTTCCACTTTGCACCGCTGTCAAGCGAGTAGTAGACGTGATCGGTGTCTTCTCCACGGCGTACAATGACGATTACGGAACCTTGGTCGCCAAACTCCCAGGCGTAGGTGCCCTTCTTGATCTCTGTCCAGGTAATGCCTGCGTCGGTCGTCATGAACGTATTGGCTTCGCCAAAGGTGGTCAGCTCTGAGCCCACGTTACCGACAGCAAGCATCAATCCAACTGCTGTCGGGGAAGAGTACATCTCCCGAGCATCGGCGCGTTCGGTGTATCCATGGATGTGTAGACCGCACTTGTTCTTATCCGAAACGTCGCAGTCATATGCCTTGCCTTCCGAGTCCTTCTCGGGTGCTTGCAGAGCTTCCCAGTCCGCGCCGTCGTTGTGTGTGATACGACTTTGCTTCTTCTTCTTGGATCCCTTGTTGACTTCATCGACGTTGACAATGACGTTGGCGACAGCAACTCCCTCGAGACCTTGCATCTTCTCAAAATCGACATAGCCTTCTGTGTTCCGGTTGACGGCGCTCAGGCTCATCACGTAAGACGTGCCGTTGCTGTTGCTCTTGATGATAGAGCCATACTCCTGGTCCTGTGCTGGGTTGACTGTCACGTGGAGGAAGACTGCATGAGTGGAGCTATCGAGAACTGTGTAGGCAGTCTGGTGGACGTCGAAGAACTTGGGAGGGAACTTGGCATCGGCGAAGGTGTTGGCGTCGAGACTGGCATCCAGGTGGAGGGTGCCATCATCGGCTTTTGTTGCGACAACGATGAACTCGGACATGGTCGCGAATTCTACAACAGACTTGAACTTGACATCCTTCTTCTTGAACCAGTCTTCGCTGGAAATGAGTTCGAGTGGAGCGCTCATCTCCTCGTTTGTGTGTTGCTCGCAGAAAACCTGCTCCTCCTTGACACTTCGACCTGCCTCGCGCCATACGAAGGCACACTTCTTGACATAAGGTACAAGCGGGTCCCAGCTTTCCTCTTCACCATTCTTCTGTGAGACGTAGGCTACAGTATGACAGTCTTTGTCACCAAGCTTGTCGCAGTTCTTTCCGCCCATCCAGATGATCCAATCCTGCTGTTTGGGATGGAATTGCATGATCTGCAGCCTTTCCTTGTTGGGCATAACGGGTGCCTGGTGAGAGCGGATGCTGTCATGACGTCCACGATCTGTAGAGTAGTAAAACTTCTTGCCGGCGGTTAGGAAGTAGACCCTGTTGTTGTCGTACTGATGAGGATAGATCCGAACGACCTCATCATCGACGGCCTTCTTCCACTTCTTTCCATGGTCGTGAGTGATGTAAGCCGTTCGCTCGTCGGTCAACATAACGACTGTTTCGTCCTTGTCCCGGTCATTACCCTCAGGGTCACTCTGGGTGTTACCCTCGAGGTAGTATTGCTCCAAGAATTCGCCTCCCTTGAACCTGGTGATCTCGCTGGTAATCTTATCACTCTTTGGTGGTGGCTTCTCTGCGTCGTCGCATTCGCGCTCAACTTCCTTGTCTCTGTCCGTTTCGCCCTTGCATTGGTCGCCGGGTATCTTCCTCCACCCCGACTTACCCTTGTATGTCTTCGCGTCACCCTCACAAGCGCCGCTCGGTAGGCGGAATGTGTTGTCAGGCTCGCACTTTTTCTCCTTGCCTTCTCCAGTGGGTGTGAAACCGAAATCGCATTCGTAGTCTCTGTACTGATCACAATCGCATGGCTTGAAGCTTGGTGTAGGGTCTTTGAAGACCTCACCAACGAAGCACTCGGCGTCCCACTTGCGCCTGCGGAATAACTGCTTGTGGCCCATGACACAGCTCGGGTCACCGTCCGCATCTTTGCGCACAGACCATTCGTCATCAAAGTCGCTGTCGCCGCACTTCTTCATCATATCAGTAAAGTCGAGGTGGATAATGACATGTTCTCGGCCGCCACCTTCCTTCTTCTTCTTGGATGCGTACAGCATGAACTTCAAGCTCGTCGAGTCAGGTAGGGTCGTGAGTTCGCGTGCGCGGATCTTGTAGTCAAGCTTGATCTTCTGCCAGGTATCCTTTCGTCCGTGCTTGAATGAGTACCTGATCTCGTCGGTGTCGCCCTCGTCAAATACGGCTACTAGAACGGAGCCCTGGTCGCCGAACTCGTACTTGTGCGCCTCCTCGAGTGCCAACTCCCAAGTAAGACCCGCATCGTCGGAGACATAAAGATCGCCGTCGGTGTACTTGCCCAGGTATTCTCCGGTGTTTCCAACACCCATGACGATACCGGGTGCTGGGCTCGAAAAGACCCTCCCGCTGTTGTGCAGGTTGGTTACAGAGTGTAGGTGCAACTCGGTGTCCTTGCCCTTGACTGTGAGCTTCTCGAACGACCTGCCGTCATCGAAACTGATGCGCGACTTGAGCTTCTTGCCCCGGCCTGACCTTTCCACCTCCTTCCAGTTGTCCACAGTGTTGACCAGAACGACACCCTGTATGTTGGCGATCTTCTCGAAATCGACGTAGCCACCCTCGTTGCGGTTCGTGTGTTCGACGTTTTTGGTGAAGTGTGTTCCGTTTGAGTTACTTGTGTAGAGGTTGCCCATGTCGACGAACTTGGAAGTCGTGACGTCGACCTGTATGCTGTAGTTGGTTGATTCGAGGATGGTGTATGCGTTTTCCTCAATCTTGTGGTCTCCAAACTGGGCATGGTGCCATGTCTCGGTGTCCTGGGTTACGTATAGGGCGAGTTCGCTCGAGTGCTCGGCTTTGGCGGCGGCGACGATGTAGCCCTTGACAGCAGCCATGTTGGCCATGCCCTGAACGGTCCGGCCGGAGGACATGACGGGCTCCTCCTCGTTCTTGAAGTAACTGCGCCTGTTAGCTGTTGCCTGCGGTTCTAGGCCGTCGCCACTCACTCGTCGGATATCAGGAGCCTGAAGTCCTTTGACCTATCCGAATATTTGCCTCTTGTGATGCACAGTATCCGGTCGTCGTGCTTGTCCTTGCCTTCGAGGAAGCGCTCGGCGCCCTTGGCCCACTGGCACATGCGGCGGTCGTCAACGAGGACCTTGGGCTCTGACTTGAAGCCATCGGTTGTGTAGTATGTCTGGTTGGGGTCAGTCGCTGAGTTGCTACAAAGTGTATAGAACACATACTCGCCCAAGACATGGCGCAGTGAAGCAGTTCTCAATCTCGTGGATCATGATCTTCTTGTTGTCCTGCGCATGCCAGTTGACCGGTACTTGCGGCGATGGCGGAAGCTCCGTCTCAAAGCTGTCCCAGTTGTCTCCCCGGTCGTACGTGATCCAATGCTTCTTCTCGCCCAGGACCAGCGCGACCTTGTTGTCATACGGGCTCTTGATTATGCCCAGTCCGCGCAACTCGTCAATCTTGCCCCAGCCCTTGCCGGCATCCTGTGACCGCCAGATGCTCCCCGTCTCGAGTTCCTGGAGTAAGGCGACGCCGGAATCGTCAAAGTACATGAGGTTGACGAGGTCATTTTTGAATGGCGTCACCGCAACGAGCGGGTCCTCTTTCTTCGCGGCGGCGGTGGATGCTAGTGCCAGCAGGGCGGGCAGCAGGAGGCCCTTGTTGTATTTCATGGTTGCATAGAGGCGAGCGTAAACGTGTGTGATGGGGTCTGGTGAATGCGCAAAGCGAAAGAACAGCTGGCTGCGGGAACAATCACAGCCTCGAAGCTATGCAATGGCAGCCCCGATGACGCTTGGCAGTCTGAAACAGTCGATGCGCCGTGGTGGCGTAGGCGTAACCGGCGCGCAAACGTTGCAGTGAAAGCGTAGAAATGGCTAGGAAACAATGCAGGGGAATGCAACAAATTCCTGGTTGTGAGGCGCAGTTGCGCGATGATGGGCTGCCAACTGGACAGATACGTACACAAGCAGCCCTCCCGCGCGTCGTGACGGCTTCCGCGGCTTCTCGCCGCACCCACCATCCCTGTCACTGTTATTGCCGGAAACAGCACGCGACTGGCGCCTTCACCCACGTCTCAGTCGTGGAACACTGCACTACCACAAACTTCATCATCAATCGTCTTCGAAACATAAACTCCGCTTCGGTGACTACAACTACGACTACGACTATATGAGCCTGATCTCCGCGCTCACTCGCCGTGGATCTACGAGCCCCACCTGATCGATCAACTCCGCCACTCAACACGCCCAGAAGCAGTCTGCTTGACGATTCTACACATAATCAGTACACTTTCGCGATCAACTCATGCACGAGATCTCGTTGATGAACTTACGGGCGCTTTGAGACTAAAAAGACTGCGATCCCACCCTCCAACATTGCAGTGTGGGTACTTCGATGCATCCTGATCTCGGAAAGACACGGTCGCGACATCGCCAAAAGTGATGACAATGTTAAGAGAGTCATACACATCCTCAAACCATTCCGGTTCGCCCAAGTGGACCTCAATTGGATAGCCTAATATCGTTTTACTGCCTTCGATCACGGCAATATCACCGAAACGCATAGCATCGTGATGACTGGAAGAAAGTGGAGCATGGCCGCTGTTGTCGAACACAGCCAGAGTCAACTCAGCAGGCCCACGCCTTCTAGTCGACTCTTTGATATGCAGCCTGCAAATACCCTGTTCATAAAGTGGACTAGGCGTTGGAGACGGTGTTGTAAGCGATGCAGACGTAGACTTTGGCGACGCCGTTGGGTCGCCTGGACAGCGGTTCCAGCCTGGTTGGGTTGAGTATTCGCAGTTGAGTTCCAGGGTACTGCCTACGGTCATGGTCAACAAGGGAGCCACGGTACCTCCGCAGTTGCAATAATCCTCGACACAGCGTTGTCCATTCTGTGCAATCACGTAGGCGCACCCTGGGATCCCACTGATACCGGGTCTCGGTACACCTGAAGCTAGCGGAGTCGCGATCGTTGTGAAAGAAGACGAGTCGGTTGTATAAACGTCGCTCGGCGTAGTTGTTGGTGGGCTTGTAGTTGTGATGCTCACAGTCTGTGAGAATGACCATTGAGTAGAGAAAACGGGCTGCGAACTCTGTTCGGCCCATAACTCCAATGCAGCCCTGTCTGACTCATGTTGTGGATCGAACTGTAGCATGAATTTGCCATCCAGCCACGAATACTTTTCTGGATCGCCTCCTTCATGGGGTGGGTTCGCGTTTGGATCCTCACCCATTCCGCGATCATAAGCCACAATTACCACATGGTTATCATCATATTCACTAACGTCTTTGAAGACGTTGTCTCTCAGGACGCTTCGGATGGCGTTGATATGATTCGGGTACGCTAGCTCCGAACCGTGTAAAGACCTAGGGGTGATAACGATGACTCGTGGCTCTTCGCCTTCCGCGAAGGCTTTGTCGACGTGGCATGCCAGACTCAAAAAGCTCTTGGGCTCCTCGTTGATAGAGCAGCTCTTCGTTGACTCCAAAACGTCGAGCACGTAGGTTCGAAAGATACTCGATTTGCCTTCTTCCTCATCCTCTAATGGTTCATCCCAGGTATTGTACCATCCATCGCTCGGGGATTCCTCGTCATACAAGGCTAGAAAGCCAGGAAGCTCCCAAAAGTGGGACCACCAGATTGCAGATTTTGACACGACCAACACAGACGTGCATCCGTACAAATTTACCAAGCCCAGTACCATTTTTGCGTGGTCGTATCTGCGAAATAGCGCAGACGGAACGCCTTTCCCAGTCTCCGTGCCCATGTGGCCATGGGGAACGAAGACTCGCTCTTCGTTATTTGTTTCCAATGCATGCTTTGCATCAGCAAATCTGGAACGCATAAAAGCGCTGATGCCTTCTTCCGTAGCACTCTCCGGACGATCGAGCTGTGCCAAAATCGCTGAGTCGAGGGTATCCGACCTGTTGTATGCGACATCGGCCATACCTCCGCCAGATCCTTCCATACTCTCCACATAGATATCCTGGAGGCATGTTTTACAGGAAACACCGCATGGCTGAAATTGAGGACACAAGGGCTTCTTAGCATACAATTCCCTTGGAAAAGCGCCGATAACTGGAGTTGGCACAGCACAAGCCATGGAGCTAGAGACACTAGATGATACCGAAGTGCTGGAACGGGAAGTATCAGTCGAGATTTCGGAGTTCGATAGCGGCATTGAGGTGGATGCGTGTGCAGACTCAGGAGCATGTGGCCCATTGCTTGTAGAAGGAAGCGAAAGTGGTGGTGTGACTGGTGGTGTGTTCAAGGATGGATTCGCCATGAACTTGATCACATCAACAATAGCCGCCATCTGGACAGCGGATGTCGAAATTGCTGTATGAACGTCCATTGCCCCCTTGATCAACATACCAAACGTATGACTAATGTCTGACGCCATGCCAACAACGCACGAAATCGTTTTGAAGATATCCCCAATGAACGGAAGCCCACTGTTAGACCGTGTGCATGAGCCATCTCTCTTGTGGTGATCGTCGTCGTCATCCTCGCCGTCTGGGGATGTTCGACCCATGAGCGAGCCCATCTCTTCCATGAACACGCTAACACCCTCTGCAACCACGGTTTGCTTTGCTGGATCCATACTACTCTGGCTCCATTCTTGCACAGCTAGCGCCACACCCATCCATCGCAGTGACGCCATCGTCAATGCAGAAGATATCTCGAAACCAATGGGGTTCAATGTCGGCATAGTAGGTGCATTTGAAATGTGTATCGGGATAGGTGTGACTATTGCGCCCCCGGAGAGAAACTGCAGAACTGCAGTCTGCCCCAAGGTCACGGTCGTAATCATCACTAGCGTTGGTGCTGCGAATGGAGCTGTAATGATCGTAGAGAAGACCTGACCACCGATAGTGTATGAGACGATAGGTGCGATTGGGGCCTGCATCGATGTCATGGTAATTCGGGGAGTGGCGGGTGTCGTGGATATCGTGGACTCGCCAGCATGCGACGTCCCCGAAGCCAAAGAGGAGTGCTCATCAAGTGTAGTAGAGTTCAGACTTCCTGAGAGCACCACTGATTCGGTAGACGATGAACCTGATGTTTCTTGTTGTGTGGTTCTAGTCGTCAAGAGTGTTTCCAAGCTGGGCGTGTTGGACAAATTGAGATTCAACGTGCTGGTAGCTGTAATAGCCGGTGGCGAAGATACCAGGCTTAGTGTTTCATTCCTGGAATGTACTGAAGAAATAGAGCTCATGCTTGCATGTCCAATGATGGTGCTAGTGTTGACGTAGCCAGATGCAGTAGCATTCGTCCATTGTGGCGACCCTGATAGAGTGGTCGAGGTGGCCTGTTCCAAGAGGAACGTCCCCGTGATTGTTTTCTGGCCCTTTATTGAAGTCAGCGTTGTGTTAGCGATGGAGTGATTCTCTGTCGCGTGTGTAGGGTCCGTGAACGAGCTCGCGGTAGAGGCATTTGACCAGGATACAGAGTCAGACACTGTAGTGGTCTCGGACAGAGTAGACGTGACAGCAATTGGGGGTACGAAGACCGAAATGGCGGAGGGCGACATCGCCAAGATCAGCAATCCTGCTATGATCGTTAAAGAAGACATTGTCAGTACTGTCGCAAAGTGCCCGAAGATGTGAGAAGCCTGGATAACGAGTCTTTGTCCTGTGAAGCCAACGGTTCCTACCGCAGTTCCAGGAAGCTTTTATAATCTGATAGCATCCCTATTGCAGCTCACCGGAACAGTCGACGAAGACGGTAAGAATGACCAGGTCCGCAATGATGTTACACTGCTGCTTTCCAGCAAAGGCCGTATCTGACATGAAGTGACAGTGATACCACTTCACAGTGATCGTGTATTCCTGAAATTGCTATGCTCCCATTGCTCATAATCGTCAACTTAGCGATGTTGCTACGCAGGCATGAATCTCTTCTTTACGACAGAATCGGCTTCGTGTGTTGCCTGTTCAGTCTTCCTTGAGATGATTCGATGGTGTTCGTCATGACGATGGTGTTCGGATACATCTGTGATATCAGCCGAGAAGGTCGCCATGGTATTACAACAACTGTGACCCGATGTAGTCACCCGAACGCGTGCTCTGAGTTGCCGGTCACTCCATCCCCCTTCGCAAGAGGAAAAGGTGAGCCGAATCGAACGGCCTTAATGAGCCGTTGCGCAAGGTATGTGCTAAGTCGGTGAAATACCCATCCTGTCGCGAGAATCTGCTGCGGATGATAGTCTCCACTGATCTGAGGACAGCTTCCGCGGCACGGCACGCGGGATCGAAAGCTTTGGCTGTGGATAGCTCGTCGCATGGCGCACTCAGCTGTTGGAGTGGTCGCGTGGATGTATTACTCATGCATGTTAGATGCAGGCATGCCTCACAAAGGAAGGAACCTTGGAAGATGACTTGTCGCGACGCGTGCCAAGATTGAAGTTGGCGTGTTACTGGGGAAGCAGCGCGTCGGTGTCAGCGCTACCTCCAAACTTGAGTGGCTTTAGCGTGCCAAGAAAGCCTTCCCGGGCCCGGGGGTGTCTCCACTGCTGCTTCCGCATCCCAACTCTTCTCAGTCACGGCGGCCTTGCGCCTGGCCCAGGTGTGCAGCAAGCTCTGAGAAACAGGTCGATCGCGGCGCCTGAATTTCTCACTGCGAGGATGCATTAATGCGTCTATCTTCCAACGACACTTAAACCACACTTCCTCGGAAAGGCCCTTCAGCTGCCCAGGTGCATGGCCATACATCTCGCAGGCGCCACCGATGACTGGAAGCTCCCACCTTGTGCTGGATGTCCTATGAGCTTCGTCTACAGCCACTCCGTACTCGACTCCGGCTGTTCCGGCGGCTTTCCTTGTGCACTCAACTAGCAATATTGATGAAGCCGGTAAGACGTCTGCTGCATACAGTGCGTCAGGTCATACTTAAGGCCTACCTTGAGCCTTCCTTAAGTCTGCTACCTATCAGCCCATCCTCGCCATGACTCTATTGATCAATATATTGGTGCGCTCTCTGTATTCGTACGTCACGTTGGCAACTGCCGAGGGCAAAATTACCCCAAATCATATCGAGCTGATCAGAGATGTTGCAATCATCGGCGGAGGCGCATCGGGGACGTACGCCGCCGTTCGACTTCGCGAAGACCTAAACACGAGCATAGTGCTCATCGAGCCCAGACCAAATCTGGGTGGTCACACTAGCACCTACCACATTCCCGAAACAAACATTTCGATTGATTACGGAGTCCAAAGCTACATACCTTACGGACCGGCTACCGATTTCTTTACACGCTTTGAGATTGATACGGTGATCCCCACTAATCAGAGGTTGACGGCACTCAATATCGACGTCGAGACGGGTGAGGAACTGGAGGACTACAGCGCCCCGAGTGCAAATGCAACCAACGAAGCGTTGCAGCGATGGCTTGCGATCACGTCGAAATACAGAGATATGTTGGAGCCCGGCCTCTGGCAATTTCCATCTCCAGCAGATATCCCTGAAGAACTTCTTACGCCATTCGGTGATTTTGCTAAGCTCCATCAGTTGGAAGCCGCTGTTCCACGGATAGTCGTAATATCTGGTGTGGGCTATGGAGGCATTCGCAATCTTTTGACGCTCACCGTCTTACAGGCTTTTGGGGCCTCACTTACGGAAGGTCAGTCGATGTTGCAGGCCTGTTCACAAATTGAGACTCTCTTTCGCTGGGGGTCTTAGCTTACTGTTCTTAGGTCTATTGAGCGGCACACTTTTCAGACCTGTTGGCAATAACGGTGTCCTCTACGAACGCGCGCTCGAGCTCCTTAAGCCGGACGTACTATTATCGAGCACCGTTCACGATGTAAAGCGAACCAGGAACGGGGTGAGGCTATTAATAAAGCAGGGTGATACCAGCTACATCATCAAGGCACGTCGCATTCTGTATACCGCAGGCCCGAGCCTGGAAAATCTGGCTCCTTTTCATCTCAACAATAAGGAAACGGCTGCTTTCTCGAACTGGATCGAAGAGGCCAACTTCGTAGGAATTCTGAAGGCGCCTTGCTTACCAGAAAACTACTCCATCACGTATTTGCCTTCGGCAGCGGTACCGGCTGACCAACTTGCGATCAAAGACTGGCCATACAGTCTGCGTCTAGACTCGACAGGGCCTGCAGGCCAAGGTCTCTTCCGAGTCGTCTTCGGCGCCAACTATACGATATCTCCGTACGCCTTCACAAACATAGTCTTGAAAAGCGTCAAAGGAATACAGGATGCTGGAACTGTCCCCGCGGATTGCGAAGCGGAATTTGAAGCGCTTTCGGATCATAGCCGCCCTTGGTGGCCGCGGTCTGCTGAGCGGTTTCGAGCAGGTTTTGTTCAAGACTTATATGCCCTGCAGGGATATAGAAATATGTGGTATACTGGATACGCTTGGGGAGCGCAATACAGCTCAACTGTTTGGGCATTTACCGACACAGTTCTCGAGAGACTCATAAAGGATATGAAGAGCGGGACCTGATCCATTGCTTCGGTGCGTATGCAATTGGATAAGGATCAAAAATCTCTGCTGTGGCTTGTCGTCTCGGTGAAGGTCAAGAAATCTTATGGTCTTGAATGCTGAGCGCGCTAGAAATTTACACAAGCCTTGTAAATACGACAATGCCATTGTTGTCCTAGCACACTTGGTCTGCTCTCTACTGCAGCGTTTATTAGAGCCCTTTAGGTTTGGGAAGAGGTTAATCAATGCCAACGCGCTATCCTAATGCCACTATGTATGATGAATGACCACGACGCGAACATTCATGTGTCTTAGTGCTAAAGCTCTGCGTATACCCGCGATCATGTGGTGTCCCAGCGACGATCGGCGCGTGTAGTCACAGAAGCAAGCGGATACAGCGCCCTGCCAGCAAAAGCGCCGAACCCCAATTCCTTTAATCGCCAAACTCCAGTCGTGTCCGCGATATCTGGAACAGCGTACGCTATTTTGAGCACGACGAACACGTAAAATGTGCTGAACAGTCACGTTGAAGACGGAGACGGAACACGATCACTGCCGCCGCCAAATTGGCGTCGTCATTATACACCCAGCCAAAGTACGCCCCAAAATCATTGGTACCGGATTATTACAAGACGAGTGCGAATGGGCCAGCGCTACAACTCAAACGCGCAGACACTGGAGAAACAAGGAAATTGATGACGCTGGGGTCGGTCACCACCGGCAGTTCGGTGCGTGATTGGATGGACCCGCCGGGTTCCTGCAGCAGTCCCCGCCGGCTTCGGGCTGGCCCACCTTGCTCTTTGTGCTCTCCTGTTTGCATCAACACCAACGTGTTATCACCACTGACCTCAATTCCACTGGAAATACATCATCCCAATATCGTTTGCATCTAACTCGTGCACATCGTCATTCACCCTGCCTTCCCTGCCAACGCAAGTCACATGCGAGATGGTCAGCCCCCGGAATCGCCGGATTGTTCGTGAGGAGTCCGAGAGCGAGAAGGAGAGTGTTGAAGCTCCTCAAATATCTCCTCGCAAACGACCGCTAGTTGTGGACGACTCAGATTCGGGATCTGACGATGTTTCACCCACAACAACACACAAAAGAGTGCGTCGCGTGGTCCTGGACGACGACGACGATGAAGAAGACAACGAGAGCGATCCGTCCAATCTTCCAGCTACATCTCAGCCACCAGAGAAGGGCAGAGATCACGAGTTACTTTTGAGCAGCCTTGCAGCAAGCCAGAAAGCATCCCCATCTCAGCTACCGACTCTACCTGCCGAAGTCCTTTTGACCGTCCTTGACAACGCCGACCCAGCGGACATCTTGGACCACCGGCTCGTATGCAAAGCCTTCAAAGAAGTGATTGACACGTCTGTGCTTTATTATCACATCCAACGTGTGGAGTTGATCGGCTATCTCGGACCGAAAGAAGGTGAACTCATGGAGCAACTCAATGCGCAAGATTACTGGGACTTGGCATTTGTCCACGCGACTTTCGAACGTCTAGACGAGCGCGTGGGCAACCAAGCCGTATGGGATCCACAAAATGCGTACTTTCGCATCAAGGAGTCCTGGTATGACACGTTTGCCCGCAGTGTCGGCGAGATTGAACCCGACAATCCGTGGTGGCACCATACCGTACAATGTCTTGATTTACGGAAGCCATCTTCAGTGCACGGGCAGCTACGTTGGTGTGTCAAAGTAGGCCCAACGGTTGTGGATTTTGGCATGGCAGACGAGCAAGACGTGGATATTGAACTGGAGGAGCGCGAAGACGAAGACACCATCATTGTCCGGGTTACGAATTGGAAGCGTATGCTGAAGAATGTCTTTCGAGAAGAACGAGCTCTGAACCTGTTACTCAAAGACACCGAAGAGGACGAATTTACATACAGCCATCTAGAGGACGGCCTTCGAGACATGCGACGTAAGCGCTATCGTTCGAAGTTGAATCCACGTAACAATAAGCACGGTAGAGACATTTGGAAGGTGGACAACATGACCCCATTATGGGGCAAATACTCTTCGATGACCGTTATCCGGGACTACGAAGATGTGGAACTTGCCGAGCGCAATGCCGCTCAAACCCTCATGCTCTTGCGAAGAGAAGCTTCAATGTCATCTCGGGAACGAGATGCATTGTACACAATGAAAGAGGAAAGAGCTATAATGCACAGGGAAGTGGCGGAGGTCGACGAGCAATTCAAGAAATGGCAAGAGAGCTTGCTGGGGTTACCAAATCTAAGCCTAGGTCGTATGGAAATCGATCATGACGTTGATCCCAATCCGATGACTTGGTCCAAGGAAGTCGTGGATCGCGAGAGCCAGAATCTGATAAGGTGGAAGGCTCAGAAGCAAACCATCGCGCATATCAAAGCCTACCTGGATGCTACGAACGCCGCAGCCACCTTAGCCGAGGACGACTTCGATGACGAAGACGAAGACTTCTGAGCATTCGCCATGCTTTGACGAAGCAACCATACCTCTGTACACGGCAATGCCACCCTGTCGCTCTGCGTCCACAACCCCCCACTGGAATCTGTGCGGCTTAGCCTGTTCTGTATAGTCGCGTACATCGACAAAAGTGCAGAATGGGTTGTCTGTTGGTGCTGATCGTATGTCTGCGCCAAGCCGGCTCAAGTGTCCAGGTGGTGTTCGGCCCCACCTCTCGACAGCCACCAGGGAGGCCCTTTCCACCATGATGTGCACGGCAATCCTTCCTAGACATTGCGCGAGCCCCGCGCGATAAGACCTGTTCGCATACCATGTACCATCAAATGGTGCTCTAGCGCATTTCTGCAGGTATATCTTGCCAAGATCGCAAACGCCGGATGAAGCTATGTCGACCGAGGATGGGGCGGAAAGTGCGGGCATCGCAGTAGCTTCTCTATATATAGTGAGGATGCTTGCTGATGAGCATCAAAGCTATCGCAATCATACCGTATACCAAAGTACCATCTCAAAGACCCAGCCCAACCAAGGACCAGACCGCAGTCTGAGTCAAAGGCGCACTCTATTCTTTCTTTCTTTGCTGATGATGCGGATCAGGCTCGGAGTATGGATACCGAGAGGTGAATGCAATCTAGAGCTTCTGCATGGTCTTGCCGATCATATACTACGCTTGCTCCACGAGGCACTCTTGGCCGATCTGCCATGAACATACTGCGCCGCCACCTTGCTTATCGCCAACATCCTCCATTGTTTCCAAGACAATCAATGCCTAATACAAGGGCCGCGCATGTGGCAGGTAATCTTTGCAGCGTGACTGGCGAATAAGAACCAGTACGCCTGCACCACAAAGCTGCATCGATGTGGCACTGTGTGAGCTGAACCCCAAACGTGGGCATGGCGGCATAAGCTTACCATTTCTTGAGAGCGGGTTGTCTGTGCTTATCACGCTTGGAAGGAGCGGCATTATACAGCGGCTGACCAAAGCGGAAATCCCTTATATATTCATAGATATCTAGGTTACTCAGACCTGAGCATTTCGCCGCATTGTGAAACACTGCAATTAGGGCTCATCTTCGGGTACTACCTGCTTCAGCCTCAGCCCCAGCCTCGCGATGGCGTACCAACAACTACCCAAATTACAGCACAACGTGGAAGTGACGCCGGTCAACGAGGACTACACTCCGCCTTCGTCCACCCTGCAAAACTATGAAGAGATACGAGACTTCGATTTCAGCCCCACGAGTCCACGTTCGACTGTTAAATCACCCTCTATCAAGAAGCATGTAACGCATTGGAGTTCGTCTACCAACAGCACGGCTGTAACGTCTTCGGAGGTATGTAGCACAAAGTCTGACAGCAAGGCTGGCGCGTCCCGTGCGCGGTCTTGGGCTTTCGAGATCATGGCTGTCGCAATTGGACTGGGTGCTGTCGCCGCCATTGTCGGCGTGGTAGCCAAATACAATGGACACGCGTTGCCAGACTGGCCTTACAGCATAACTTTGAACGCTCTCATTGCCCTGTTGGCTACTTTTGCAAACGCTGCAATGTCGGTTTGCCTGTCGAGTGGACTATCGCAGGCGAAATGGATCCGTTTCAAGCAGACATCGGCTCCATTGTCTGACATGGAGGCCTTCGATGACGCTAGTCGTGGTTCGTGGGGCTCTATCAAACTGCTGGCGACTGCCAGAGGAGGGTACGTTTCTCAGCTCAAGACATGGTTGACAGATGACTGACGAATGCTTGATCAGATTTCTCGGGTCTTTTGGCGCTATCGTCGCTGTTATAGGTCTCGCCCTTGGACCTTTCGCGCAGCAGATCGCAACTTACAAAATCCGTAACGTGGAAAGTGACTTTGGCGCCATCATGCCTAGAGCCCTCAACTTCACCCCTGCGTTACCGGGTAACACCAGCACGAGTAAGTAGCATCAAGCGCATTTCGATATCATTCGTTGACGTAGGTTTCTAGCGGGTTTCGTGCCGATTCTCCCACTTAAAGCCGCAGTCTACAACGGCTTATTCGCGGAGAACAATAGACCTGCTGCGTCACTACCATTCAAGTGCCAGAGTGGTACTTGCACCTGGGAACCCTTCGAGACGCTGGCTATTTGCCATGATTGCACAGACATCACTCCGCTCATGACACGCTACTGTCCACCTGAATTGGGTGCATCGCCAAACATGTCCTCATGCGGATGGCAAGTACCGCAAGGAGCTCATCGTAAGTTTCGCATGTGCAAATTGTAAATTGGCGGGTACTTATTGCTTACACTTTTTTTTAGTCAACACGAGCTCCGATGTATTCAGTATGACATCCTTCATCCCGTCGGCGTATGGCGACATGCCCCACTCCACGATAATCCGACTCATCTTCATGGGTACAGAGCTTCAAGATACACCCAACGCTCTGAACCCTTGGGCATCACAATGCAGCCTGCAAGCATGTGCAAATACGCTGTCCGCATCGGTCACAAACGGTACGCACCAAGAGAATGTCACGCACTCTGTTCTCAACCACACTGTCATCGACATGAGCTCCCCCGATCCTGCCGTCGACTATGGTGTTTATATCACTGGCAAGTCCGATGACACTGCGTACTTGCTTGGCATGGAAGCGCTTTTGAGCATACGCGGATGGTTTAGTGCAATCTTTACCAACGGTTCCGCCACCCGTACGACTAGCGACTTCACCCGAAGTGTCACAGACCCAGACCGTGCCGTAGTTGTCAATCTCACAGTCGGTATCTCATCAGGCGAGACTTTCTTCGACACGGATATTGTCACCGCGTTCTACTGGAACTACTACGAGTACGCTGATGGACTCAATATGCTAATGAGCGACTTGGCCGTATCGATGACAACCGCTTTTCGCGGCTTTAATGGCGCTGTTGATACGAACGGCAAGTCGATAACGGTAGAGTCCTATGTCCACATCCGGTGGGGTTTTGCTGTCTTACCGATCGCGGCTGTGGTGGCCACTCTGGTCTTCTTGCTCGCGACGATGACGATGACGCATACGTCTGGTACGCAAGTGTGGAAAAGCAGTGCGCTTGTGCCGTTGTTACACGGCTTGGATCATCATACTAAGGAGAGGTTCGGTACTAAAGACAGTTTGCCAGCTCAAAAGAGGCAGGCAAGAGCGGTGAAGGTCAAACTGTTTACTGATAATCGGGATAGCACAATGCTTGGAGCAGAGAAGGCTGCATGCTAGTCTGAAAGGCGATGGTGATCATGCTTCGATAGGCAAAACAACACCTCACTCAATACAATCTTTGGGTTATACCCTACTTTCGCGATCAATATCCTTGCTCTTTCTCCCCTCGCTACTGATGTCACTTTCCGTGTCGCTGAGCAATCCGTTCCAAGCATCATCATCGACGCTATCCCTATCGTCTTCTCTTCCAACGTCCTTCTCTACCTTGACGTTTACGAACAACATCCACAATCCAATGTCGTATGTGATCCTACAAATACTCGTAGCCACGAATGCCACCCAGAAGTTATCGCTACCGGAGAGGAAGCCTGTTATTGATGGCCCAACGCTCATGGCTAACGTGCGCAGCATACTAGTGATGCCCATGACACCCGTACGCTCTTCAGGCTTCACGACTGCTGCAATGAAAGCTGTACGCGGTGCTTGATCCATGCTATTGAGGGAAGCTCGGAATAGCAGCAGGCCCACCGTCCAACCGACTTTTGAAGGTAATGGGATGAAGCCGCTGGCGATCGATGATGGGAGGTGGGTGAAGACCATGGTGTTGATGAGACCTATGCGTTTGGCCAATGGTCCGGCGAAGATAGCTCCAACTGCGCAAAGAAACTGCGAAGCCGAGGTAATATCCCCAAGCGTAGACTTTGAGACGTGGAACTTTTGGTCGACGTAGTAGTTCATCAACGAGTAAGGTGTCATGCCGTCTGCTAGACTGTCAACAGCCAAGAGAATCCAGAGCTTGTACATGACGGATCGTGTACTCTGCGAGATCTGACTAAAGTAGCTTGCTTTCTTTTGCGATGGCGGATTCCTGACACCCGCTGATCTTCCTACGTGCTCGCGGTCTTGGTCGAAACCGTCCGTGGTGCTGGGTGTCATCGCCTCCAGTAGCACTTCTTCCTCTTCGCCATGGCCCCCACCACGTCCTCGCTCTTGCATCTCCGCCCGCTTCTCACCTGCAGCCTCGCATCTGCTACTCAAACCCAGACAAAGGATGCTCCCAAGCACTCCGAAGGCTGCATAGCCCCAGAACAGGGCATGGTATGCCTTGGTCACATTACCGCTGCTCTTCTCGAGAGCATTTACCGTTCTCCCTGCGACTTCTGCGCCAATGGCCCCTGCCAATGTTGTCGCTGTGACATACCACGAGAGTACATCGCTTCTTGTTGTCTCGTCCGTTAGGCCACTCAACATGCTCTCTTCGACAGCCCTAAAAGGACCACAGTCAGCGCCGGTGACAGAAATGATGCCGAACACCGCCGCAACCAAAAGAATGAAGAAGTTTTCTGACAGGGCAAATGCGACGCCTGAACAAGCCATCATCACACTGCCCATGAAAAGAATCTTTCTCCTGCCTATTTTGTCCGCCACGAGAGTAAGCAGCAATGACAGTAGAACATCTCCGAGCAATGTCAATGTCATGAAGACCCCAATCCTCGAATCCGGAAATTTGAGCGAGGAGAAGAAGAGAGCGAGAATCAGCGACGGAATGCCGGCCGTGAACATTCTCAACGATCGCAGTGTGATGATGATGTATGCATCTCGTCCAGTCGCGTTGAGTGATGTGATGCCGAGAAATCCAGCGATCCGCGATATCGCCGTGGGGGCCATGGTGGCAATGTTGGACTGTGCCGCGTGTTGGATCAGAGAACGCGAGTTGACCTTTCGTAAGAGTGCAAACTCAACGTCGACTGCTTTTAGATGTCGAGAAGAAAAGATGAAGAGAAACGGAAAAGCACGGAAAAGATCTCATCCTACAAAAGACTGGTGACCACCCGCGTTGCTAGTGTGGGCGTTAAACCCGAGACGGGTTTAAGCTGGGAGGTTGCATCTTGCCTGACTCACCTGTGGCGCTGCCTGCATACGCGCGACTCCATCAAACCGCGTTCTAGATCATCTTTGAGCGACCTTAACGGCGTTACTACCGACGTTCGCTGTGCTGGTTTGGAGATGCTGCGCGGCCGAGGCTGCCCCGCGGTAAAAGTGGGGCCAGGTTTCGTCATCGCCCGGCTCCTGCGCTTTCGAGGGCGCGTCGCGTGCCTTGAACAGCTTCATTACCAGCGCGACACTTTACGTGAACGAGTCTTGAACGATAACTGTAACACTAACAAAAGATCTTATGAATCTACGTGGGCTTGTGTCTTGGTACACGCAGTTGAGGGAATGGCTCTATGGCAAGGTTACGTTTCCGTATTGTTGTCGTGAGCAGTTGTTTCTTACGCGATTAGATACTCACCTTCGTCAAGTGAGATGGCATGATGAAGGTGACTAGTAAAGGTGAGAATGTACGGTGACCGCCGAAGGTGAAGGTACAGGTTGAGTATAACAACAGGATATCTGCCGGCACAACGAGACTTTATGGTCGAGCTATTTGAGAGACATTCTGACACACAGGGCTCTCTTCCTATCCTCCACCTGACGATTCCATAGCTACTGCAAATCATAAAGTTTGTCGATTTCGATTTCGGAAACCAGCAACAATACGCACGATCAGACTACCACAAGCACAACTCGTACCCGACATGTCTTCCAAGAATATCTCCTTCTCAAAAGCATTTGACGAACTTTTACCACTAGAGATCAAACATATGATCTTCAAGTGGGCAGCAAGCGACGGCAGCAGCGATGTAAAGATCAAGCTGTTCCCCAATGACCAAGATCGACTCGATGCACCAGCTGTCGACTTCCTCGCGAAGTTGAAAGATCAGTACTCAGCCGACGCATATCATCAAGCCTTGCAGTATCTTACAGGACCGACTTTTTGGTGGACCTTCGTCAGCGATGCACAGCCACATCGATTCCTCTTCCGTACCTTCCGACGTTTGGTTCCAATGGAAATTCGACAGCGAATCGAGAATGGTTACCTACCTCGGGTCACTGTGAATGGTCTGATGAACCCAAACATCTTATCCGTAAGCCTTGAGAACCTTCGAATGGTGAAGCCAAACTTACCGAGGGACTAGTCTGATTACCTTATACGACTGGGTGCGAGAGCAACCTCTGATCACAACTTGATTCTTATGCAGATCAAGCGGGATGTTGTAGGGGGGATATCATTGCTACCTCTCGTGCTACCTTCGTTGAAGAGCCTGTATTTGGGTCTCGAAACCATCGACTGCTCGCAAACGGATGAAATGTCACTCGCGAAGTGTCGTCAGCTTAATGTTGCGAGTTTCCCTTGCTTGGGATCGCTTACAGATGTATTGAGCGCACTTGCGAACCTCAAAAAGCCTACGAGCCTCGATATTCACGTTATCTGGAATGACTCCCCGGAAAGAGAATAGACGTATGGGAGCGCCTTTGATAGGGATTACGAAGACCGAGGCCGAGACCGCATCATCAAGGCGTTTTGTCTAGCTCTTCCTGCTGTGAAGAGCATAGTCGGTCTTCCGAAGGATCCGCTTGTCTGATTGGTAGCCTCGTCTATACTAGCCCATTCATTGGCATGATGGGATGCTGCAGAGATCGATAATGTGCTTCACAGCATTGAAGGGCTTTCTTTTTTCACACGTCACATGTAAAAAGCGGAATGGGTCATTTGGATGGCCGTCTCGGAACGACTTCACGGACTGCAGGGCGAGATGCGAATGCTTTACTAGCTTGACGACCGAGCCAGGCGGTATGTTCCTCAAGTTTTGGGCCAGCATCCAGTGCCATCTAGAGCACAGTGGATACATCCCCGACGGTTTGCAGTTTCATCCATGTGTAGAGAAGAATGGCAGAGCGGGTATATAGTTGAATTTCGAACATTTGTACTTATCGAATCGTGACGCGATCCGTGATATGCCAAATCGTCCCATCATATGCGAGCCAACTTCCGGTCTGTGACTTCCCCTCAACTCAGCTACCCGTCTAGTATCCGTACAAGTTGACCCGCTCATTCGTCGACGCCTTGAGCCTCTGGTTCTCCTTGATGAGCATCACGCGAATCGCCCAGGCACAAGCGATCGACAGCAGCGCGAATCCAGCAGATGCACCAAACCCAATTCCGTATCGAGGCTTGTCGGTGTCTGGCCAGAGGTAAGCGCCGTAGATGTATCCAATCTGGCCTCCGACGTTCGTCATCGCCAACACGACAGCTTTCTTCTCTTTCGTTTGACTGAGGGTCGAAGATGCCCAACCGATGATGACGGAGTTGACGGAATAGGCGCCCATGGGGAAGATGAAGCAGGCAACGTATCGACCCGCTGTGTTCATCGTACTGGCAGCGATGACGAATCCGACAATGGCGACTAGCAGCCCACCAGTGATATGCCAGGTGCGCTCATGCATACGTCCTGAACTCCAGCCTGTAGCGATACCTGCCGCGCCGGCAAGCAGGAAGGGAGGGCAGGTCAGTAGGAGAGTAATCGTTGTATTGAAACCGAGGGTCTTGATGACACTAACATCATTGTCAGCGAACTTTCTCGTGAGTATACGAATGTACTTACGTTGGGAAGAAAGAGTTGAACGAGCAAGCACTGAGATGGAAGTTCTGCATGAGACAGAACAGCCACGTCCTCTTGTCACGGCATGCCTGCCTCAGTCCCTCCATCATGCTGACAGGCTCGGTGGAATCGCCGACTCGGTCACGCTCCATACGTGCATGAGCGAGTTCGCGCTCCCGTGGGTTAAGCCAGCTCGTGGTAAGTGGGGTGTTCGGAAGCATGAAGAAACCCCAGATGGCGACCAACGCGGTCACGGCTCCTTCGCTATTAATAAGTTAGCGCGATGTATGTTCAAGCAAGAGAAGGTAGATTAACATAATAAATAGCCAGCGCCAGCCTGAGATGCCTCGGGCGCCATCCAGTTGGAAAACGCCGGCCGCGATCAATCCACTGAAGCCTGTAGCCAGAATCTGCGCACAGTATAGCAATGCGATACGTGTCGCCACTTCCTTCCTGGTGTAGAAGATCGAGAGCATATATGTAGCTCCGGGGTAGAAGGGTGCTTCAGTAATACCTAAGAAAAATCGACATGCGACCAGTCCGCCGAAGTTCTGAACCAGCGCTGTGCAAGCTGATACGATGGCCCAGATGAACATCCAGCTGCTCATGTAGATACCGGGACGAATTCTAGTAATAAGCATGTTGCTAGGAATTTGCATCAACACATATCCCACAAAGAGACTACAATACGGTTAGCCTATTCATCAATATTGCTCATTGACTTCGAGCGAGTCTCAGATAATACTAACATGCTAACACAAGTGTTGAACTGGACGCCAGACATTCCCAAGTCCTCTTCCAGATTGTTCAACCGTGCTTGAGCGATGGCATTACGATCAACGTAATTGAGGAAGTACATGACACATAATGTCGGCTACGATCACATTAGCAGCTGTGTCTACATCTCCGATCGCAATACGTACCATCAGTCTCCAGTCGATCTTCCTTACGAGCGCAATCTCTTCTGGGTCTGTCTTCGCCTCTGCGCCGGTGTAGTCCACAGCACCAACATGCTTATCTGGACCAAGCTCACTCTTGTCTTCCAAGTGCGCCACGATCGTGGGCTTCTCGTCTGTCGGCTCGACTACGGGTTGGCGTTTTGTATCCATTTTGGCTGAAACTTTCGAGCGTCTCTCTCGAAGAGGTCAACAGGTAGAACGTACCGGCATGCAGAGGGCATGCGCACTGCTTTTGAATGCATGATGGGTGGCATGGTATGTTCACACGCATGTTCCAATCAACCGCTTGGCGTGGTATTGGCACAGGATCTCACCAAGACTTTTCCCCGCACCGTGCTACAATATAGCAAACATGCGCGCTCCGCTTGTTCAGCCACTAAGCTTGGCCTGCAGATCTTATCGTAATATACGGTCAGAATGAACACTATCCAAGACTTCTCGGTCGCATTTTTGACGCCGATCAGCAGATTGTGTGTGGGATTCCTGGTTCTGGGTTCGCAAGCGGCGCCCTTTGGCTGGGAATCTGGGGAAGAACTGGAGCCGACAACGTGCTTTTTGTGGAGAGATAGCAAACTATTGGCGGCGTTGTTGTGCGCTGTCGCATAATGTGTTCCGTTGGCGGCTGGCGGTAAGTTCTCCAGCTGGGAGGTCATACCGGTCGGAAGCGGTGCAACGGTTGGCGGACGTCACGCGATCGCATGTCCCGGTGGTTCGCGCGACTTGCTTTTCTCACGTTGCAGAATGCCTGAGCTCCAAATGCGCGCAAATGTAAGATTCTGGTATATAGCCCACCAACCAACTGAACAATGTGCGTTGCCTTACTCGTGTATATGGCCCCTTCTATCCAGGACTCTAGGTGTCCGCCCAATTACCCGGAGGTTGATAAATCACCGTCCCATTCCGCTCCTAACAAATACGGGCGAACTTATACTCTACCTGCCCGTTTCTAATTGCCGGAAAGACGCCAGCGTCGATAAGTCGGAATGCGTCCCATTCAGCCGCACCCTCCGTCTTGAAGTTCCACCAGAACCAGCCCTGAGTCTTGCTCTCGAAAGCGGCGATCTGGGCCTCAATGTAACGTCGGCTGTCGTCCTTGTAGGAGGCTGACCACCGTGATAGGTCGTTTTGCCAATCGCAAGATCCAATCCTGGAGCTGCCTGGGAGGGTTCCATCGTAGCGGGCGCCACGGTCGAAGCCGTTGAGGTACTTTGCGCAATCCCTAGTACACGTTAGTAAACGTCTCATAAACTGTAAGAATGCGGACTGCTCACGTCATAGCCGATGTCCACTCGCCAACAAACGTCCATTTGTCCGCACCGCCGATAGTCTGAGAGTTGCTGCAAGCGTAGCGTGCGTGGTCCGCGGGTGACATGCGGAGGAGATTGCTGTCAAACACTTGATATTCGTGGTGGTCAACCGCGACGTTCACCGCGTTCGCATCCGAAGGAGTAAGGAAGCCATTCCACGTGTTCGGAGGCTTGAACCCGTCGTGAATGATCACTGGGGTGTCGGAAACCTCACGAACCTGACCGTACCCATCGCGGTAGAACTGCCTGGTCACGTCTTCGCTGATGCCGGTGTACAACGCGGGCTCGTTGAGCAGTTGGATACCGACAACGACGTCCTGGTACTCTGTCCGAGCATACTTTTGCGAGATTGTCCGTAGAACTTGGACAGTCTGCTTTACGGTGTCGCCACGTTGCCATCCAGGGTAGTCCATTCGTTGGCCGGAGTTGTCGAATCCGTTTTGAGAGCCTGGTGCACCATGGAGGTCGATGATGATCTTCAGCCCTAGACTTCGAGACCAGTCGATAGCAGCGTCGATGTAGACACTCGCACCGCTGACGTAAGGTGTACCAAAAGTGTCGTATGCCCAGAACCCGATGGGGATACGAACGACATTGAAGCCTGACTGCTTGATCTTGTTGAAGTCGTGCCATGATACGAACGAGTCCCAGTGCTTGCGTAGGATACTTCCCGCCGCATCTCTACCAAGCTTCTCGCCCAATGTGTATTCGTCAACGATGTCCCTCTGCGGACGGCCTTGGTTCGCTCCATCAAAGATAGAAGGCGTAATCCAACTGCGTAAGGATGGTCAGCAACGCAACTGGATGGCAGTTGGTGGTGAGGACTCTCGGGAATACGTACGGTTCCAAGACCAACCATCCACCGATGTTAACACCACGGATCTTGTCAGACCCCCACTTGAAGTCGACACCGCGCTTCTCTCTTTAGACGGGTTAGCGTTTGCGTCATAAGTGCGTTGGGACGAAAGGAGTGTCGAATGCGGAAGTGACTGCTCTATCACCGGAAAGGGAAAGACGTTCTCTTCCGCATGGTGCGCGTGACTTACGTTGGAGCTGCAATCGCGGCGGCGCATAGCGATAACGCAGTAAGTGCACGACTGATAATCATGTTGTCGGGTAGTATTGTTGGAAATCAAGGGTAGCAGTACGGGCTCTGAAGATGCGGTGGCGCTCAATCCAAATAAGATGTGATGGTATGTCTGTAGATGGGACCAAGTGAGTGCATTTAACAAGTTGCCGAGCGAACACTGTGGATGCGGCCAAGGTGGAGTTTGCGCGCTTTCCTGGAGGCAGCGAACTCGATGGAGTCGCGACTGCTGTGTTATGGCCATGTGACGGATATCCTCTAGTCCGAACTGGGCATCTAAGTTGGTAAGCCCACGGGTCTCCTGGGTTGTGATTGGTGTTGGACCCTTCGATCTAACTGGAAACGCAATCTGGGGGATTGTAGTGAACGTCTTCCCCCGGAGACGCGGATCGGGACAGAAAGCTACATGGATGACGACGCGGTCAGGAGGCGGGTTTGCTCAGCACGCCGAGGCGCATGTGACCCGTTCACACGAATGAACGACCTACATCGCTCTCGGATTCTGGTAGCGATGAGCATTCTAAACTAGACATCTTGTAGTGCATACTCGCACATGAAATGTGACTGCCGTGGAGAAGCCTGAAGTAGAAAAATTTGCCGCGGAGTGATCATCAGCCATGGTGAAATTTGTAGCGGTGTGGGTAGTTGCTTGAATCTGAAACACCTGATCAAGTTGGACCCCTTCTAACGCACCAAGCGGCTTGTGGGATGCGAGCCTAAAGCGTTCGGAGTAAAGTTAGCACCGTGTGTTAGTACTCAGAGAGGCTGTTCCTGACGATCTTGGAACCTAAGATGCGTGGCATGGACCATCTGACCCCAGATCTGCAGACTAATCTTTTGACAACCTATTACATCGTCGAAGGGGAATCGCAACACGCTCGCCTATCTCCATGCGTTGTTCCAGGCCGTCAGAGGGAACTTGTTGTCAAGCGGGGTTGCGGTGTTTGCTCCGCGCCTCCTATGTCTACTTCTCGGTGCATGACGTAGTGATGGCATTGTATAAGGCTCTCATTAGTGTTCTGGTGCCAATGAACTCTGTTGCTGCAACTGCACTGGCGGTGCAAATCTTGGAAAGAGAGTTGTAAAAGGGGTTTGATTGCACGCAGCATGCATCTCCCGGGTGAAGTGGCGATTGGACCTGGACGTGCAGTGATAGATTGGGGTGAGCGCCGGGTATGATGCAGGAGCGAATGCCATCGCCACATAGGAGAGATGAAACCCTGTTTCGAAGACCCAATGAGGCGCTTGACAGCGAGATGCCGATGTAGCGATGCAAGCGGTGGCGAGCGGAGATGGACGTGTGGTGGAAGACAGAAGGGAGAGTGCGATCAAGGTGTGGCGTGGCGCCTCCCGGCCAGTTGCAGGGTCCAGGCGTCGGGCAACAACGGCAGTGGGGGCGAAGCCGAGGCAATGACGCCATGTATCACAACTCACAACATGCAGAGTGCAACCGACTAGATGTCTTTGTATGCGGCCGATATTCGGAGACACTATCCTATCGACCGTGCCTAGTTCTTTGCTAGCACCCATCCACCTAGCCAGAGAAAACCCGGGACGGCAGTGACAGCAGACAGCGCGCCCAAGACGGCCGCCATAGTCCCCCAGCCGCTGTCCTCCGCAAGAAACCCGGCCAGCAGAGGTCCCGCCATGCAGCCGGCAGCGAACGCGGAGTTGTATAGTGCGTAAGCCTGCGCAAATGCACCGCCTTTGCCGAATCCTGGGCGTCCATCTGCGATCATCTTTCTTTCCTTGGCCTCAGCGACAGCCGATACCTCTGCCATGACCGGCGCGAACGTCATGCCCACAAAGAGCCCCGTGACCGCCAGTAACGCGCATAGCAGCACCTTGTCCTTCATCGTGTTCTCATCGACAAACCGGAGGCAGACGAGGGGAGGGCATCCCCCAAGAAAGCCCACGACAACCACATAGCGCCCTCCATATGTGTCACTCAACCAGCCCCACAACGGCGAGAGGAAGCTCGGTATGACGATGGGAAGGAAAAGAAGCGCAGCGCCTGTCGAGGACCAGTTGAATGTGCTGGCGGCGTGGATGGCGAGGACAGAGTCGAAGGCCGTCAACAATGTTGCTTGAATGAGCGCACAGAATAGCGAGGCAAGCAGGCGTCGGGAATACAGGAGTGAAAGCACGGGAGGAAGGCGATCGCGCACACGTTGCCGAGGCGGACTTTCTTGTTGCGCTTCAGCAGACTCCGCGTCTTGCTGAGTTGTCGTCCTGGTGAGACCTAAGCTGTCGCTTCGACTTGCGATGGCGATGGAGCCTAGTTCTTTATCCTCTGAGGATACGTCTCCCTCGCCAGATGAGCGTCCCATGACTGTTGCGTTCCATCTCGCAGCCACCTTCTTCTCCACGAGCAACAGTCTGAGAATCACATCCAAGCCGACTAATGCATAGCACATGCCGAAGACGGCATTATAACCAGCCTTGTCGTAGACTATGCCACCGAGTAGAGGCGATATGAGCATTCCGATCGACATGCCTATGGTCAGCCACCCAGCAGCAGTTGCGAGTCGTTCCTGAGGCACCGTATCAGCCAACAGGGCCAGACCAACAACCCATACCACGGCTGCCGAAGCCCCCTGTAGGAGCCTTCCGACAATCAAAGCCCCAATCGATTTGCCAAGGTTCAGCAGGATCGTAGCTCCTAGGAGAACGAACAAGCCGATCAGAAGCGGAAAGCGACGCGTCGACCCGCGGTCCGCAAGCCATCCGCATATGGGCGAGAATGCAAGAAGAGCGGCGCCATATACGGCAACCAGTACCGAGACCCAGTATTGAACTTGGTCCTCTTCAATATGACTACGCGAACGTATTGCGAATGGGATGACGGGTACAATGACGCCGTACAGAAACATGTCCTTCTTGAATCAGCTCTTGTTCTGCACCTAGCTACACCTGCATTGAGAACTTACTGTAAAGACGGCCAAAGACACAGTCCCGATGATGAATGCATCCGAGCTTCTAGCTTTGAGCATGACTGGTGGCTTGGATCCATGCTGCGTCAATGACGACAGCCATGAGGAAGTCGACATGCTGTTCTGTATTGCTCTTACTTGAGGCGCCGCGGAATCTATTTGTACAACAGTTCCCCTATGAGGACCCGGAGCAGTACCACGGTTCTCATGCGGCCCCTCATCTAAACGATCGTCCATAGATGCGAAGATTGTGGTACGACGATCACGTCCACACCATGCGTATCTATCCTCTCTGCTCTATCACTGACTATCAGCAATGCATGTTGCTGCAATTCAAAAGACTGCAGGTCGATGATGGACGATGCGATGCGATGCGATGCAGTATTCGTGGCGTGTGTGTTGGTGCTCATGCAACGGCTCTCTTCGTGGCGTGATCCCAGCCTCGTTTTTGCCGCGGCCTTGACTAGCGTATTGCCTGCATGGGACCCCCCACCTCGACACCTCTTCTCTACAAGCAGGACTCCAACTGTCTCGTCGCCCATATGGTGTCATTCAATTGCACCACCGACTGGCCTTTACTTTTCCATGAACGAGTAATGTCCGGCCATGTGTCGAATATCGTGGCAGCCACGGGAGAGCCATATCGCGCCACGTGCCTCAGCTGTACGGAAGATAGATCATGCCGATAGAGAACGGACTACAAGGTCATTTGCTCCGGACCAATCTACGCATGATTGCGATGCTTTTGCTGGTAGAGTGCCGACTCGTCTTTGAGCACGTGTGAGCAGCCATGATGAACTGACCAGACTAGTCAGCGATGCAAGCGCATGTTCATCGTATTGCCAGCTGGCACGTAGCGTATCTGTTGCGATGTGCGATACAAAACCTGCTTCTTTTGTCTTCATACTGGAAGACATGTGCTGGAAGAGCTTGAATCCCGTGGAATGCTGGGGTGGACGTACCGCGACATTTCGCTCTCAGCCTCGCCAAGTGGGCATCTCTTGCCATTATATATCGATTTCCCACACTCGGCATTGTCGGCATACTAAGCCTGGCGATATGATTCATGACATCACCGTTAGTCGGTTTCTTTGCTTCTTTCTGATCTCCTATCTGTATTGCCATCACAAGTCGCCGAACCTTTCCACCAACAGTCTTGCTTATTCCATCGGCACATCTTGGAAGCATGTACTTTGGCCGTGCCTTTGTGAATATCTACCTGTGTTCTGTGAACTTCAAGTAGGGGCGGTAACCAGACAGAATGCATTCACGGTGATTAAAATGATGCGTCGCGATGAAAGCTGATCATCTCTCGGATTGGCTGGTCAAGCACTCCTATTCTTTCCTTAGCTGTCTCATACACATCGGACGTTTCCAGAAAGAAATATGGAAAGCGGCGCTCTGAAGTCGGGCGGTTTCATGTAGTAACTACCGACTTCACTTTCTACCGGTTCCATCTGCACCTGGCATTACCACCAGATCTCATGTACGCTCGAGGATCAAATGCCCATTCCCGTCAACGAAGTACGAAAACGAATGACTGGTAAGACTACATTGTCGTAAGAACTTGCAGACTTGCGTTTTGAGAATAACGTCGACTTCAGCGCGTATGTTCAGTTTACGCTTAAATGAGGTGCGTCTCCGTGAAGACCGGCCGAATTTGGTTACCATGCTGATGGACCCAGCTTCTATCCATCTTAACAAGCCATGCGATAGCTCTGCTACTCTACTTCACACCTCTTCCTTTGGGGCCCCTCGTGGGAAGGGGGCTTACCACCGTTATCTCATTGGCATTATGGGGGTTGTGAGTGACTCGTCGTTTGCAGGTCATCGCAGTACCGTGGTTATTCACTTGAAACTCCACTATTACGTCATATTGTGGCAGCCTGGACCTCAACTCGCTTCTCCTATCTGAGACAAGAAGAACATTAACGCACAGACACAGGTGACCCTTGCTCACGCAGAGCCGCAGCAAACTGTCGCATACAGCAACTCTTCCACTAAACCCCAACGCTCAACCCCCACGGTTCCTCCAAGATGGTACGATTCAACCCTACCACGCCTGTTCCGAGCACATGCGCACACCCCGTACCGATGACTCTTGCTTCCAGGCTCCCCTTACCGCAGCTCTGCCCATCATGCATGATAATTTCACAAGCCCGAGACATCGAGGCTGTACAGGAAAAGTTTGAATTGCGCGGTGGTCTTTTCCAGTCCAAAGAAGGCGGGAAAGGCGACCATGCCAGCCCTGGCCACAAGGCCGTCAGAAGGAACTGGCGCAGGGCAAAGATTGCACTGACAAATACTGTGGAATTATTCGAAGACTTACTCAACGACACAAGTGTGCCAGTCCAGGACCTAAACAAGCTGAGAGAAGCGCTCAATATTTGGAACTGCAAGAAGGTCTTGCTGGGTAGAGTGCCGGGTCTAAGATATGTTGACGGTGCAGAAGAGGGAGAGCCGACTGAGTTGGAGAAGGAGGGCGCGCGTTTGTTGATGAAATGGTTGAGAATGGTGATCGAGAAAGAGATGGAAGAAGAGTGGAGAGACGAGGTAACATCCGTATCCGCAACAGGATTGAACGAACCGCAGCAGGTGCTCACGATGCCGGAGTCAACTGTATTGGATCCGTTAGTGGAAGCTTTGCGCAGTCAGCCACCGGAGTCTCAGTGGGTTTCAGCACCAGAACCGGAACCGAAAGAAAGCTTGGATGCATATCCCACAGCCACAGCAATGACTGCGACCCCGCTGGCATCCCAGCATAACTCCGCGGTCCCCAAATCGATCCTCAAGCGCCTACGCACTCGCAACATTCCAGGCAGCCAATCCGCCTCGCCATCGCCTAAACGGGTGCGCACAGCAGATTCGGTGACTATATCACCCGAGCATCATTACGTCGTCAATCCTTCGCCCTTCCAGCCGCTCTCTCGCACTGTAGTTGTGCTGCCCCACGCCGACCACACACTTGCCGAATCTCATCGCCCGCGACCTAAGTTCCATCGTACAACTGCAGCCTACACACCCGGCGTATGGGCATCAGATGCTTTCAGCGAAAAGGTGAATACTAGCTTCCTTAGCATGTCGCGCGAGGATATGGAGAAGCAGTACGATGATGAGTCAGCAGAACAAGAGCAGGAGCAGATGTTGGCGGATAAGCTGAAGGAGACGAGCAGAGGCTGGGTGGCGCTTTGGTGGGCGAACAAGGTTGCTCCGCACTTGGACCTGGAGAAGCTGAAGATGGAAATGCTAGCACGAAGTGGGGAGACGGAAGTGAGGTAGACCACCGCACTTGGTGTGCGAGAGTGTGCGAAGCTCTAGGCCGTGATTGCCGCTACGAAATCGAGGATTCGACCTTAAGCATAACACTAGGGTGTCAGACTAATTGGGTCGGAGTGAACATTCTGGGAATTGTTTGAGACGCTTGTATACCCCTAGACATGATGAGTACGGGCGCGCGGTATTGACCGGTTTCTGGGGATCCGGTGCGCCTTCCAAGTTCTGCTTTCTTTTCGTTTAGATGACCTGGGGAGCGAAGCCGCCTAGCATTCGTTTCACATGCGAAAGCTCATAAAGCTGTCGAAGGATCGCTGGTGATGGAAGCGACATTTGATTCCAAGCATGAGCGAGGGAGCGCCATAGCGCCGTGTTGGACGCAAAGCTGGGGCGAGGAGATGGGGCAACGCGTCGTCGCGTCAGGCGTTCCTGCCGTAGCGCGAACACCCCAGTCGGGAAGATCTCCGCAGCTACGTCACAATGGCTTTTCTAGAAACCTTAAATGTAAACACTTCCTCTCCATAACACATGCATCTCTATTGTAGCGGAGGCCACGACACGAATCAAAATCAATATGCCTGCTACACAACCCAGCGCGGATACAGGTGAGTTCATGGACGCCTCCAGCTAGCTTATTGTGACGCTCTAACCGATTCACTAGCGCAGGAACGGAACCGAGAGGAGAACAGCGAAGTGGAACTGGGAACAGAATCGGAAGCTGAGAGCTCAGGCGCAGAGGACACCGACGAAGAAGACCCTGAAGCGATGCTCGAAGCAGTGAAAGCAGATCAAGCCAAAGAAGAAGAAGTAGTCAAGGCCGCCGCCGAAAAGCTTGGGGACACAGAGCGCAAAGTAGGTGACATTCGCGGAAAGTGGCATCTCTACTCCGCGCAATGGGTGGAAGACTATGCAAGCAAGGAGGACCAAGACCTCGAAGACAACGACTGGACCGACGGTGTGGGAAGCATCGAGTTTGGAAAGCACCTTATCGTCGAAGATTTTGGTCCCTATGCTGGTAATATGGGCATGCAACTCGAGATCTGGGGTGGGCCTGTAGACGCCCAGGCGACCACGTTCAACAAACCAAAATATACATCCACGCGTCCCGAAAGCGTCCAGCTCTTCGATGAAGGTGAAGAAGACCAGATCTACGTCGAACTCAACTTTCTCGGCGATGGCTACTTGGAGTTGCGCATGGATGGCATCTACTTTGCTGGGATTCTGGTCCAAGATCGGAAAGCTGTGAAGCGCGCAGCCGAGGAATTTGATGACGAGTGGCGGAATTGCAAGTATACCAGGCATACGCACCCGTCGAATATGCTGGCGGGGTTTGGACTGCCCGATGGCTTGGAAGACTCTGATTCTGGGAGCTTTGACGAGAGCGACGATGAGGACGATGACGAAGATGGAGAATGAGAAAACATGCGATCTCCGAATTTGTATACACTTCAATCTTGTCATTTACGACTTTGTAATATATCCTTTTGGTTTTGTAGTGCGAGGATCTCTGATCGTGAATTCGACGTGTGATGACGACGTGGCTTCGGGCCGAACCCAATGCACTACTCTTGGTAGACCGAAAACAATGCAACGCGTCTCGGCGCGACCCTCAACCCGACCTTGAGCATCACAGATTATCTCTCTCCACCAACGAATCTACTTCTTCCGTCTGCGCACAGACCTGCATAGGCGAAGAATCGAACCGTAATCCTCTCCCTGGAGTGTTCAAATCAGAAGAGCTTTGTTCCGTTTCGGTATGGCGACGCAGCATAATCACGACGGTCCGAGAGGGTTTGGCCTGCATACTGGTATGATGCCATGACGCTTATTGAGATAAAAGCTTACATACTCTCAAAGAGATGCCGATTGTAAAGAACGAAGAAGAGTACGAAGATGAAGAAACGGAAACGGACGAGGAAGAGGAATACTACGTAAATCATCAAGAAGTTGCTGCCGAACACAAGACCGAAGCAACCCGTTTCGAAGATCAAGCACAAGCTCTCAAGGAAAGACTACAAAATGGCGAGAAGATACCTCTGGGAGACATCAGCGGCAACTATACGCTTTACTCGTCTCAACATTTGGACATATATGCTCAGAATCCAGACCAGTGGTGGGAAAGGAGAAATAACATCGAAGACTGGGAAGCCGGAAGCCTGAAAATCGGTAGGCAATACTTAGAGCCACTGTTGCCTAAAGGTGATGAAGAAATTGGAGTCAAGCTCGATCTCATGGACGAACCGGAAGACGGGTTTTGGATGGACATCAGGAGCCCTCCGCAGTTCGCGTCACAAGACCCAGCTGCAACGTTTGCCTATGGCACTGTGGAAGAGGCTGCCTTTGATTGTCAACTCATGTTCTTGGGTGAGGGTGTTTTGGAGCTCTGCTTTCCAGGCAACAAATTGAGGTGCAAAGGATTGCCTGACTCTGTGCGTTACGTTGGTGTCTGGGATGGAATGGACGACTCAGATGACGATTTTGATTATGATTCGGAACCTTTTGGATACTGAGCAAGAATGATGATAAGCCGGGAATTTGTTGCTGTGCTATTGGCAACTGCAAGAGCGAACAAGACCTTGCCGAAACGTGTGGTTACCAGCATAGCGAAGTCGCGAATTGAGTGGCTAAACGATGAGCCTTCAATGGAGTAAATTCATTAGCAACGAAGATCTTCTCATCGCGACGTATCCAAATCATTATGCCGCCCCCGTTCTCAACGGCATCCCAGCGCCTATCTCAGCGGCCGTCCGTCTGTGACCTCTCCGTACGTCGGATCGTCGTACTCTCCAAAGCAAGCGAAATCGTAATCCGCAAGCTCAATCTGTTTTTGCTGGACCTTCAGGAATGTCTCCATCTCGCACCACCCGTCGTCTCTATCACCACATTCCTTGTGACTACGACCCAGTGGAATAGTCCTCTGGTTGAGAATGAAATGAACGTAGCTCGTCGGCGGCCCATCAAGGTAGATCTTCTCGTCTGTCCGGTTAGGATTGACGGGCGCAGGTGCCTTTATGACTTCGATATCGAGGCGACCAGCGAACGGTTGGAGGTGCGAGAGGATGAATTCGCGGGGCGTCTTAATGTGGGTTGTGGGAAGTACCTCGCTAAACTGCGTGATGCCGAATGCGACGAGAATACTGATGATGCCGGCGTCGTGGCTAAAGTCCAGGTTGAGGTTCTGGTCGATGGGAAAGGTGGCCGTGTTATTGTCAAGGGTTACGTTGATTTGGGCGGAAGGGGAGGTGATAACGTGGTGCTGCATACGGGCAAGGACTTCCTCCACGTAGCCTATGCAGTATTAGTATAGTGAGGTAGAAGAGACATTGTCAATCCTTACCAATTCCAATAGCACGACCGACTGAAGAGCCAAATCCTGTGCCTGCCTGGAATGAAAGATCAAGGGCGTACTCGTAGCCTTCCCACTCCTCGTAGGTAAACAGGCCGCACCAGTGAGAGAAGCCAAGCGAAATTGTCTCGTATGAACACAAAGCTTGAGCGTTGTACGTATCGGTGATTGTCCAGTCAAGGTCACCGGTGATGTTGCTTCTGAACCTCTGATGAGCATCATGAAGGTATACGCCAATCCATTCCATGAGCCCTTGTCGCGCCGTCGGCCAACTCGAATGGTTGCACTGCTTGTAGCCAGCAAGCGTATTGTTGAAGCCAGGCGCCTCAATTGCCAGCTCAAGCGTCGCATTTTGCGCCCAGCCTAGACCGAAAAAGCCGGCAAGGAAGTACTCCGCCGACTCGGTCATGCGTCGTTGGGTTGTACTCCGGACGATAACCTTGCTTCCATTGTTGGGATATAAGTGGCCATACTGGTAGTAGTGCAGAGTACCAGAAGTGAAAAGCTCTTGCTTGCCATTGGGAACAAGGATCTCAGCACCCAGTAGGAACTGCCAATCGTTGAGGAACGAAAGGGGTCCGTGACCTGTGAACTTGCCAGCCGCGTCCGTGAGCTTCTTCCCTAAAGTCCGCTCTGCAGCTTCACCACTGACTTCTGGGTACCGACTTCCATGGCGATGGACCATGTTGAGCCATGTTACGTTGGTGCCAGGCGGTATCGAGTACTCGTTTACTCCGAAGCCTCGAGGATTAGGAAAGTAAGGGCTGATGTTTGCCATACTTTGGAATATGTTCTTGTTTTCCGCATTGCCAGCAATGGGGATTTGTGTTTCCAGAGGCGTATTTGGAATGTATGACACGCCGGCAAAAGGTGCTAGGTTTGTCTGCGCCATGAACGGTGCAGCGCCCGTCTTGGTAGGACCTTGGAAGTGTCCATCGTCCGTGACAAAGTAGTCTGGAACAGATGACTTTGTTGGTATTGCTGTGCGATTGTTAGTTGCTGCTCCAATCTGATGGCCTAACCAGTAAGATTAGGGAGTACCGACACTTCACATCCTGTTCGCCTTGAAGAGGTACTTGAGCCCCAGATCGACCTGTTCATAATTAGTGACTGTTAATTTAAGCCACAGCAACAGTAGGTGGCTAGTGGATGAGGCGTACGCACCGAGATTGGCCGGGCTAAACGAGTTGAGGAGCTGCAGCGACAGCTCGAGGATGCCGTGCATGGTGGGGTAGCTGCGAGCTCTTACTCAGCAACGTGCAAAGTCCAGGTCTAATGAGGTAGGTGCGATGGACGTTCTGCAAACAAATCACCGCTTCACTACACGTCGCTGTCGCTACACTGGAGTTTTCGCGTCCAGATCGTTAAGAGACAGCTTGAGCTTGGGCCAGGAGTTGGAGTTGGCAGTGACGCAATGCCGAGGGCTGTCCAACACGGTATCCTGGACCATATCGCCCACATGGGCGTTTCGCATTCCGCTCACGCTCGAGAGCTGAGAAATGTGTACTGCGGACGAACCGTTTTTCGTGCACCATGGTCATGTTTTGACTCATCACGCATGGGATACAAATAGATGAATGCATGCGCCGTCGAGTACAACAGCATAGCTGCGAACAGCTGGAACGCATGGCAACTAACTGTTCCTGACTTTCAATCGCATTTACATGGTTGATGTACCTTCAGGGCTTGATATGAGGCGGGAAGGCTAGATGAGGGTGAGGCTAAATGCCTCGACACCGGATTGTCTCCACGAACCCTTATCTGGAGATTGCGGTCAACTACATTCACGCAACTGCAGATCGATCGCCGATTTCTCAGACCAATGTTCTCCGAAGATCGTTGATAAATGGCGATCAATAAGAGAATCTAAAGAGTTTGTCGGGACCTCGCGTCCGCGCTTTAGTTGCCTCATTAAGTTCTGATATGGGCTTGACTCCTCGGCCACGGAGATGGGCAACGATGATCTTCAGAAAACTATGTTTGTGGCCGCAGGGGATCCGGGGAATCCCCAACTGTCTGGTCTGGAACTGCCACATCCGAATCAAGTGGGGAAAGACTGCTAATCGATATGGCAGCGCTTCATACACATATCTGGTATCGGTGTGTTCAATGATCTACCTACACCTCGTGTGATGACTGTCTCTTCGAACGACGGTCACCTCTTACATCCAGTGAAGGGAAATTGGCGGCGTTTCCAAGGTAGATATATATAGACCTCGCACACCGGAGTTGAAAGCAGTTTTCGTCCAGTGCACAGAGGCATCTGGATACTGTTTCTTCCAGAGGCCAGGTCTAATAGGTATATATCGCATGTTATAGGGACGCGTGGTTGTCGGAATCCACCACCGGCGAATTTGTCGGTGCCTCGCGTCCAGCTCTTCATGCCCCGTGATGCATACCAGGCGTCCTTTGCGAGTTACATCACCACATCCCAGCGGCGTCACTCTGCAACACAAATCGCCGCACTGTCTCCGAATGCAGCCCTACCGGACATATAAACCGCAGCTCCACAATTGCTCGCACGCCGGCGCAACAGCGGCATGTTGTGACTTGGTTCGGCAGCGATTGATTACTGGGTTCGGCAACCTTCCATGATCGAAGAGTCGTGATTGATGTCGCCTTGTTCTGAAATATCAAGTGAGGTGTCGGACCGATACAAGTGTATTGGTTGCGTGTACCAGGTGGACCCTGGATAGCAGGAGCATGACTCAGGTACCATCTGCTGGAGAACCACCGAAGAACGAAAAGTGGACACCCTACAGCGAATTGCCGGACCAGCGATGATGCAGAGACAACGGGAAGAGTGCTAGCAGCATGCAAACCGATTGATTGAGTGAAATAAGCGAGCTGTGGTGACCGTTTTGTTGAGTTGGAGATGTCGGAGATGTTGGAGACGTTGGAGTAGAAAGTTTTGCAGAAGGAAGTCAAAGCAAAGCAAAGCAAACGGTATCCCAGTGGAAGGACAGTGTGATGCAGTCACACTCCCAGGCGGGTCGCGCAGAAATGTTAATTGTCATGATGTCTTGCAGGCGCGTCGGCCTGTCGCTCTCACGTTACAGAGCATGTGTGTCGCCTTGAAACCCCGTGCGGATCGTCGCCGACTGAAAACAGCAGTGGCACGCTGGCAAGGTATGTAGACGCGTGGTGAAGCATGCTGCGCAAGGCCGGACCGAATAAAGCAAAGATAGTAGTTGCAAGGCCGGCATCAGCCGGTCCTACTCGAATACCCGCGGGAAAATGACACTCGTTCCTCAGTCTTGCCCCAAGCAGCCGTGCTCCCGAAGGATCGTCGCGAGGCAGAACAGCGGTGACCTTTGGATGCTTCAGAAAGCTCACCCAGCGCAAGTCGCAACCTAGCGAGATGCGGATCGTACCGGCGAGGTGGAGCTATGCGCGCTGAAACAACTTATTGATAATGGGGAAGCGGTAGGCCACTCAGACGAGTATGTTTTCTCACGTTGGAACGTTCAACGTCATGATCCTGGAGATCGCCGTTGTCCAATGCAGGAGAAGTACGGATTGGACAAAGTGCGACAGAGTCGCGGCGGAGGCGGGAAATGTTCCATGCACTTATGACAGAATCACGGCTGTCATATTGCACGAAAAGAAGCTCTTGGCCCGGCGCGCAAAGGTCGAATAGAAGCACCGTGAGCGGTTGCTCAGCGGCCAGGGTGACGTGCTGATCAAACGAGAATTTCGTCATTGGTCATGGCATAGTGCGGAGTCAACGCACACGAGATCTAGGGGTCGCTGGCGCTCGCGAGGGAGTGTGAGGGGCTGGAGACGAGGCTCGAAAAGGGCTTTTGTGTGTGCCGGGCGCTGGCTGTGTGCGTGCTGGTGGTGCCAACGGGCGAGGATTGGTGGCAACGGCAATCTACAAAATACCATGCAAGCCAAAATGGCAGGCCAACGCCGCCGCCGCAGGGTCCCCTTAGCCGATCTTATATATTCCTGGTGCGCAAGCTCGACGAAACGGATGGCTCACAAAGAGGGATCAGCAACCACGCCCAACACGAGCGGCTGGTGATGTGCGCATGGACAGCATGACCCGCAGTCAGTCGGTCTGTAACGCGTCGCTGTGCGCTGTGGGTACAATACCTAGGTAGTTTGGGCGGAGACAGCGTGGTGGTGATGCACTGCTGGCTGGGTGCACGCAGCGATGAGGCTGCCCGCTCGCATCGTGACTTTCAACGTTGGACGCAGGCACCGTCGTCGCCGCCCGCAGCACACGCGCAGAGACGTCAGCGACGACGCCATTGGCGGTTGACGGAACCCACGGCAGTGTTCAGTGATGTCAGCCGCCCGCAACGCGCAGCCGTGCTCAGTGTGCGGTGGGACGTGGCGGAATGGGGCAAGTGATCAGCTCTCCCATGTCTCACAGCGGCCGGCGACGTCATGCACCGCTTTCGGCCTTCATCATGACCTCTGCAGTCGCAGCGCCGCAGCGACGTCTTCAACCCCCTCGCCCGCGCGCACGCCCTGAATCACGCCGACGACACGGTCCACGCTGCGCTCATCCACTGCCCGCACCACATTCGCCAACACGCCCCAGTTGCCCTCTCGCAGGCCTGGCAATAGCTGTTCGGCCATCGCAGCGCTAATTGACCGCTTCTAATCATCCGCGCCTCTGGTGGGTGCTTTTGCCCTTGCCGATCAGCAACGCAAACCTTGCCTGCGTGTCGACAACAAAACACAGTCACAGTCGTCTCGTGAGTAGACGCCGCTGGTAGCCATACGAGAGCGCTATTGCCTGCTGCCGCCGCCGCCACCCCGAGCTGTCTGCTAGGAGCGCTCGCTGCGTGCACATTCGACGCCCGCGCGCAGGGATCCTCGTCTCGGGAGACCCTGAAGCATTATCTGGCTTAGCGCGGACAGGGGCCCACCCACTCTAACATCCTTCCACATCAACCGTGTGGCTTTATCTTGGCCTGAATCCACCCACGGCATACTCTTGCCGACGCTCGCCCACCTGGCTCCATCCCTAACCTACACTCTGAGAGCCGCACTATACTGTCTCGTGCCATGAACCCGCACATTTCCATCACCTCCTACCCGTCTACTTCAACGCCAGACGACCGCCGCCCCTCCTACCCCGACGACATGTCGACTTCCTCCTCCAACTCTTCCATCAGCGACCAGGAGATGAAGAACGACCCCACACTACAGGCCCGGCCCCGGCTAGGGAGCAGAAAGTCGAGCGGCACCATCATAATACCCCGCGACAGCCCCAATGTCGAGATGAAGGAGGAAGAGGAGGAGTACGACGACGGCGATGCGCGCACCATGAGCCCTCGCCGGAGTAGCGAAGAGATTGAGAAGATGGGCCAGGATGCTCGCCAAGCTCTGATAGAGTAAGTAACTCAACCCTGCATCTCCACGTACGTGGCATGCAACGCTGCGACCCCCTCGGTGTCGCTGTCGCCCACTGTGCTACCTCTCTCGTTTGTGTGCGCGTTTTTGACTTTCGTCCCAGCCCTTACCAGACTAACCGTTTCGCTAGACAAGCAAAAGCCCTCCAAGCCAGCCTCATGCAGATTGTCGACCGCGTCGAAGTCGTCAAGAACGAACACGAGAAGCTCGAGGGCGGCAACAAGTTTCTCCAATCGTATGTACCTCCCGCATCTCCATTGTGACGACTGGCTAACGGCTCGCAGATATATTGGCGAGCTGATGCAGACCAGCAAGCTCACCTCCACGGGCGCTGGCAAAGCGTCCAAAGTCAAGGGCAAGGGCAGGGTTATCAAATAACAATCAGTCCTCGTACTCCTACCCACAGGCGCTGTGAGCCTCCACTACGTCGGCATTCCTCCCAGGCCCCGACTCATCATGGACGCCACTCGGCTCTCGAACCCCTACTACCACGCAATCATGATGGTCTACTGTCTCACATACTGATCATCACCACCTCCTTCCAATACACGAAACACGCACGTTGATACCGCGTTTATGAGCATCTGCATAGCGGCACAGGATTGGGGAACCGGCGTTCGTCATTACACTTCGATTCAGCATACAGCTTCTGTCTTACCACCCTTCCGACAACCATTTGAACTCGGCACCGCTGGCTCAGTGTTGTCGCACTCGATTTTGCGATTATACCACGGCACATTGCGCCCTTGACCATTGGGTTTTACATTACAATAACTTTACACTTTCACCCGACCACTTTACTGGGCCATGGCGACTACGGTGTTATAGGAGTTCCTGTTTGTTTCCATTCTATACCATGGCAGGATTCTGTACGGTACCCAAGCCCCCTTTGTTTTTGCTACCAATGGAAGAGTTGAATCAACCTCTTCCAGCCTATAGCTGAAGTATCGGTGCTTTGTCTGATACTCGGCGCTATGTAAGGCTTCATCTTATTTGAGAGAAAATTAGAAGTAACATGGTTTGCACGAGCGAATAAGCACAATGGTTATTCATGCACAGAACCACCGCACAACCGTTTTGTTCCTGCCGCCCAACATTGCCATCACGATTCTTCAATGTAGATGACAACTCCATGACTGCATGTGTGCCAGTGCATGTATGCCCAATCTAGCATCGAAACAGGCAGGACCCTGCATGCCCATGCCAGATACGGTGAGTTGCGTAGCAGATGACCCGTCCAAGGCTCCACGAAGGAACATGACAAGGCTGCCGCAACGCAAGAAAAACTGTTCGAGCAGACCCGCACCGCTGCCCCTCTCTTTGTCGGACCATGCTCCAACCCAAAGCACGCAAGACAAGGAAAACTGACAGCCGCCACACTAAGCTTGACTGAACTAAGAAAACCACGCAGACAACACCCACCTCCCTGGTAACGCACGCCCGTCTCCGCTCTCCGTTGTTCCTATTTCACGCTTTCTTGTTTCTCTCCGCTTGCATCCAAGCGAAAGCGATCGGAATGCCCACGATGGACTAAAGCACCAAAGAACTCTATTCCATCACGCGCAAATCTAACGACTCATGGTGTTTTTTCTTCTCTTGCGCCGCCCGCTTGCTTGCCTACGTTCCGCTTTAGCGCGTGGGCGCCCACGCGATGCAATCATCAATCATACACAAGCCTCTAGTGTGCGATTCGCCGTTGCAACGTCGTGTCACAGATCTCATGTGTCTGACTTGTGCGCTAAGCCCACGCTGCGGTAATGCAGGTGCACTCCACTCTGCTCTGCCGTGGGAAGGCTCACATGTGCAGGAGGTCATCGCACTTGCCGAGTTGTTACCGGAAGGAAAGAAGCAAGGCAAGTGCAAGGTGGAGGAAGGTTATGGGAATAAATCTTGAAACTCTCTACCATGCTCGACTCGGGTGTTGGTCCGCAGCGTCTTGCATGCCATGATTGGTGCGGAACCCGTCGAGGGAAATGGGAGATTAAGGTGCGGATATTATGATTCGTGGGGGCGAAATTGGCCGCCTTGCGCTTGGGGAGGGGGTTCCGCGACATCAACTTAGCAAGCGAGATGGGTGGGAGTGCTAGTTGCTATCGATAATATTGGGATTGACAAGCTCATGAGCTCAAGCCAAAGGCAGGCCATCGCGCTCGGTGGGCACGTTGTATTGTTGTTGTTGTTCATCTTCGGTATCGGTGCGGTGAGGGGAACACGCCGACGATCTTTATCAGCCTTGCATCACGACTTCCCCATCTTGCCCTGGTGCTCCGACGACACGCAAATACCACGATAACAACCGCTCACATGCGCCGGCATTCATGTCAATCTCGGTACTGTGCTTGCGGAGCTGAACACGTATGCTTCCATGGAGCTCTCGAAACTTTCCACTTTGGTCTCGTCGACTTCCTCTTCTGTAGATCTGAGGAAGGCGCTACTGACCCGCAGTTGACACGGTCTTCTGCAGTCGCCAACGGGTTGTTGCAGATGAAGTGTGGTGACTAGGTGTACGTGTCCGCACATGAGCTTGTCTGGTCATCGTCTGATCCACGATGCTGTGTGTGCATGGAGCGAGTCATTTCCCTCCGATCCGGGCATTGGAGACTTGTACCTACGTTTGACTGATGTAAAAAGGTGGTAATGGAGTATGCCACATCGTCGATGCCTTGGATGCTACACCCACACCGAAGCCGGAAAGTTTACGCATAGATTGCGGCAAGATATCGTTTGACCATGTATCGGACTGAAAGATCTTCTTGACCCTTCCGTCCACCAGAGACTTCTTGACTGCTGAGTATCAAGGTAGTATGGATTCATATCTGTATTCCAGTATACCAAGCATCCACACCGGCTATTGAAACCAGACGTGTTGGATAGTCATAACCATTCGCTGGATCAGTGAGATAGAGTACCGTCAGAACCGGTGTTTATTCATAATCTAGAGTCGACTCGCTCTACTTAGCTTTCATGACGTCCACCCATCCTTCTGGCATGACCTTCCCACCCTTATATCCATCAAGCAGCCACTGCTCTCCATCAAACCCAAACTCAATCAGCGCATCTTCACTTCCCCACTCTCCGTTCCCACTCAGCCCGATCGGGACCTTGCCAGTACCCTTTACGCCGTCTACATATGCAATAGGGAATTGTATGCAGGGGATTCCTGTGAAGTTCGCCAGCCAAACATACTCCATGTTCCTGATTTGCATATTGCCGTTCGTCACCCCATGTGAAAGTTCAGCTTCATCAATAGGCCAGCCCGCATTTGGCGTCGTAGGCGTGACGATGATGAGACCAGGATACTTGCGGAAAAGGTCGGCAAGATGTTCCATGAGAACGTTGCGCAGACGCTGCGCAAGCAGAAAGTCAGTTGCTGGGGTCTGTTTCGCCACACTCATGAGAATCCTGTTGGCAGGTGTGAGGTCGTATATGGACGTCCTGTGTCCTGCTGCGCCTTCGGCCATGATAGTCATTGCGTGGGCCAGTTGACCCTCTGTCAGCAGCGGGATGCTGATATCGACAATTTGGTATCCCAGTTCTGATTCAAAGTATCGCAGGGCTGATTGACAGGCCTCCTGTACTGGAGGGTCTGCGCGGTCGATCCAGGCTTTGTATACACCTAGTACTTTGTTCCGAGGCCCGGTGTGCTTCTTGGGTGGGTTGAATAGCGATGAGGGATATGTTGTTGGGTCGGGCTGAGCGAGCACGCGGTATGCGATCTCGAGATCTGACATGTTGCTTGCGAGGGGCCCGCGAACGGTGACGGACTTCCCAGCGTCTGGCATGGGTGCGACGGAGACACGGGAGTGCGATGGCTTCAGACCATATAGACCACAATAGTTGCTGGGAATTCGGACTGAGCCACCTCCATCTGATCCAATAGCAAAGGATATAAGGCCATGTCCTACTGCAGACGCAGCGCCTCCGGATGAGCCTCCCGGATAATATGAACTGTTGTAGGGGTTCCGGGGTGTGCCCCAGTTAGGGTTATTGTTTGTGGTATCTGGATCAGTCAGTATCTTCCATGAAACCACAGAACCGACGCTTCCACTCACCCATTCCCATCTCATGCATAGTCAGCGTGCCGACCAAGACCGCGCCTTCCTTCTCAAGCATCTTCGCACACCAGCTCGTTTCCTTGTTTCCTCCATGGCTGTAGTCGTAAGTGGTGCCGACATAATGCTTGTATCCCGTGACCTTAAGGTCGTCCTTGACTCCGAACGGCACGCCATCCAGTATACCCAATGGCTGCCCCTGCTTGTACCGTTGCGTGGAGGCTTCAGCAGCTTGTCTAACCATGTCTACTTTGCTGTCCATGAAGGCTGTCGAATAGGGCGAGCGCTGTGCAACATCTCTGCGTATGAGGGGCAGGAGGTGTTCTACTACGTCGGTCGGTGTGAGTGTGCCGCTCGAGTAGGCATCGTGGAAGTCTTTGATCGAGTAGAATCGGTTGGAGGGCGTGTGCGGGTACGATGCGCGAAAGTTGGATTTGTCGGTGTAGTTGAGGGGAGCATCGTCGGATTCAGGCAGCGGGATTACGGTGGGATCATAGCGCGGGTCGATGCCGTCGAGTTGCCTGCATTCTCGCAAGGAGCTGAAGCCGGCATTGCTCCACAGGATGCCAGGGACTAGCGGTACAGTCGCGACTCTGGAGCTGTTAGCTTGGTGACGAAAGAATGTTGAATTGACTAACAGATTGGAAAGATAGTGCAGCAAGGCGCCCTTGACTACGGGGTTCTTTCCGGGCGGCGGGGCCTTGTATGGCGCGTCGTGAGGTTTGGGGCGCGGATAATTGAAGAAGCGCGGGGATGTCTGGCTGCTTCCCGACATCTTGGCTGTGGCTGCACGGAACCAATGGCAAGTGAAGCTGAAGGGATATGCAATTGGGCCTTTGGTAAGACTGGTAAACGCTTGTATGCTCCTCCACTGCCTTTATGCGAGATCTTGATAAGCCTCAAGTGCCCGGGATACCTGAAGCACTGCGCTAGCTTTCACATGCTACTAGTTGGGGTGTTTTGTCATCGTGCAAGCTCCCGAGGTCCAAGACGTCCGAAGGTCCCAACGTAAGCAACAACAGAAGAAGCTTTCCGAATAAGGTCCGATACTGATCAAGGAGCACATGAATTCAATCGTGTTTACTGTCTATTGCTGCTGAGCCATGTGCGAAAGTTACGTCAGCACTGTAGCTCTCCTTCCCCCTCAAAACTAGTTACCACACCGCAACACCCAGAGGACAAAGATAAAATAGTCGTATGCGTGGCATCCACCAGCATAGAGCCCTTGAAACTTCAACTTTGAAAGTATAATTGTAGTGACGACCTCTCCCGGGCGTGCGCCTGCCGTCCTACAGGATAGCCGTAGCCTGCATTCCGTGTCCGTTCGAAGCCATTCGTACGCGTCTACTGCTTGCCAGAGACCTGGTCGCCCATGCGGTTGTACTCCTTCTGCATGTTCTCAACCTGCTTCTTCAGGTTCGCCATGTCGCGGTCCTTGGCAGCAAGCTCCTCCTTGAGAGCTCCAACCTCGCCAGCACCACCAACGTTCTTCAGCGAAGAGCCCTTCTTGGTGCTGGGGTCGCCCTTGAGGGTCTTGACCTCCTCCTCGAGACGGAGAACATCGAGGATCATGACGTAGGTACGGTTGAGGATGAGCGACAGGAAGAGGGTGAAACCGCAAAGGTACATGTTGCGCTGCGAGTAGAACTTGCGGGCCTGGACCTCCATGCGCTCGATGCCTCCAGCAGCAACGCTTCTTGTGTCGTTAGTACAGCACTTTGTAGGTGGGATGCTTTAACTTACGATCCACGGCCCTGGTCGTCTGAGCCAGAGAGCTCAATCTGCACGCGGTATACGCGGTTGACACTGTCAATGAACAGGATCAGGATGAAGATGAATGTAATCTACGCATGTCAGACGGGTCCTCCTCGTGAATACATTGACTCCCATACCTTCATGCCATATTGCAGCTTTGCTATTATAGGGCTCTCCGAAATGAAGGTGAAGAGCTTGCGGCGCCATGTGAAGGGCAGAGGGACGATGAGGGCGCAGAAGATGAGCATCTCCGTCACCAGGAGGAGGAAGACCTAGAAGATGAAGAGTTAGCACAAAGGCCACATACGCGGTTGTAACGTAAGGCGCGTAGGCGAGCACGCGAGCAGTGACGAGACGACACCATTGGCATCTCTCTCGATCGCTGCTTTCCTGCAAGGAGAGGGGCTGCTTACCAGACTGTAGTAGAGCGTCATGATGGCTACGTGGTATTATTGTCTGGTGTGTGTGTGTTTGTGTGGGAGCGGGGTTGAGCTGGATCAACAATGGATCTGGGAGGAGCTGGCTTGCGTGTGCGTGCAAAGGACCAGCAGGAAGATGAGAATCGTGCGGAGGGCCGGAAAGGATTGCAGGAGGGTTGATGTGAAAGTGGGAACGGGAAACGCGATGTGATGTAGGGGAGCCGCAAGTGCCTGGCTGTGACGTATGATCGCAGCTTTCCCAACTTGCTCACTAGCGCATGGGCCGCCGGTCTAGCCTCTTCTAGCCGCATTTGCCCTCACAATTTGAGCGAGTGCTTTTCTCTTTTGAGCAGCAACGCCAACCACGCACGCCTATTCTCAGCCTGGCCACCTTTCATGCATAAGATGACGACAGGTGAAGGAACCAAGCTCGAGCCCGACCATTCGGCCCCAGACGGTGCTGTCTCCAATGGCATCAATGGCGGCAGCGGTACAGTCGATGTGCAGTCCGAACCACCTGCGAGCCCCAAGAAGAGGAACAGGACTAGCAGTCAAGACATTGAGGATGCGGATACTTCTGTGAAGCGAGTCAAGGGTGTCGCACCCATCAAGGCAGAGTACATGCGCCACCCGCTTGAAGTAATTCGCATGCTAAGAACATCAGATTCCTGATACGACTGGATAACAACAAGGCCGCCACCAAGGACAGAGTCATTGACGACGATGCAGCTGAGGGCGCCGATGCTGAGCACAAATCTGAAGGCCTACCAAAGACTGATGCTCGCGATGGCCCCAGAAAGGGCAAGAACAACAAGAAAGACAAAAAGCAAAAGGGCCAAAACACCAGCCGCACTTTCGGCAGCTCGCGCGACAAGATACCGCTCTGTGGTACTCGCGCAGCCTACAATGAATTCTCACCCAAGGAGTGTCCGTTTGGCGAGAAGTGCAAGTTCGAACACGATATCCGCAAGTACCTGAAGGAAGGCCGACGAGAAGATCTTACTACCTTCGATGGCCAATGTCCAGTCTATGCCGTCAAGGGGTTCTGTCACTTTGGCTGGAAGTGTCGATTCGTCGGTAGCCATTCCGAAGAGCGCACCCTAGAAGACGGCCGGAAAGAATTAGTCCTGAAAGAAGATGCCGACCGGAAATCCAAGTTCTCCAGCTTCGACGATGAAGCAGAGGCTGAAGTGGTCAACATCGTGCCAAAGGATATCAAGATTGGTTTATCGAGACGGAAGATTGGAACCCCGCGCTCTGACCAGTACCTGCAATGGATCGAGACCAATGCTCGCAACGAAAGAGAAATGTTCGATGCAGCTCAGATGGACATGGACGTTCTCAAGGAGGAGAAGGAGGCGCGCAGAGCGGAGTTTGTCGAGGCGCCCTTCAGGCCATCAGAGAAGCGCAGGCTCTACTACGGACCCGAGACACCAATGCTCGCACCCCTCACCACTCAAGGCAACATGCCGTACCGCCGGCTCTGCGTGGATTTTGGCTGCCAAGTGACTTGGAGTGAGATGGCCATGGGTATGCCATTGATCCAAGGTGACAAGGGCGAATGGCCACTTCTCAAAGCCCACGAATCTGAGGTAACCCCTCCAAAGTTCTTGGGCAAGAACACTGTTGTCCAGGGCTACGACAACTCGACTGATCTCAAGTTCGGCGCACAAATCGCGGCGAACAAGCCATGGCTGGCCACCAAGACGGTTGAAGTACTGACTGAATACTGCCCGAAGCTGCGCGCTATCGATCTCAACTGCGGATGCCCCATCAACCTCGTCTGTGAGAAGGGAAGTGGTTCCGCACTACTCGATAGCGAGGCAAAACTGGAGAGTATCCTCCGTGGAATGACCTATGTATCAAAGGAGGTCCCCATCACCGTCAAGATCCGCATGGGTACGAAGGACAACCACCCGACCGCGCAAAAGCTCATCAAGCGTCTCGTACTTGGTGGCCACGAAGCCGTAGAGTCCGGAAAGGGTCTCTCGGGTATCGCAGCCATTACCCTCCACGGCAGGAGTAAGCAGCAGCGATACTCTCGAAGCGCAGACTGGTCCTACATCGCCGAATGCTCCGCCCTCATCAACCGACTCCGTAAAGAACAGGCGGCCAAAACGGACACCGCCGCCGAAGCTGATCCCCGTGACCTCGCAAACGGCGGCCATGTCTACTTTGTCGGCAACGGCGACTGCTACTCGCACGAGGACTACTACAACCATCTGGAAAACGCCAAGGTTGACACCGTCATGGTCGGTCGTGGCGCACTCATCAAGCCCTGGCTCTTCGAAGAGATTGAAAAGGGCCAGTACCTTGACAAGTCTGCATCGGAGCGCCTTTCCTATATCGAGAAGTTTACCAAGTACGGTCTGCAGACTTGGGGTTCTGATGAGATGGGCATTGGCACGACTCGTCGTTTCCTCCTTGAATGGCTGAGCTTTGCGCATCGCTATGTGCCGGTTGGTCTCTTGGAACACTTGCCCCCGAACATCCAGGATCGTCCCCCGAGGTTCAAGGGTAGGAATGACCTGGAGACGTTGATGGCTAGCGAGCACTACACGGACTGGATCAAGCTCAGGTATGTTCTACTTACGACGTGGGAAGGTATTTTGGCTAACGTGTTTGCAGTGAGATGTTCTTGGGTCCTGCTCACCCTAACTTCAAATTTGAGCCTAAACACAAGTCCAATGCTTATGAGATTGAGGCGGAGGGTTAGAGCATGGGTGAAATGAAGGAATCATATTATTATGGGGAGCTTCTGCGTACATGCATTGGTTGAGGAGCAGAAAAGCGTGGCGACAGCGATGCATTTGCATGAAGATATTTCAAGTCTTCAGGTCTCGGTAGGTGCCTCCATAGGGCTTCGCATGGAAAAGTCATATTTGAATACCAGAAACATTCATCCCGTGCGTTTGCTCATGGCATTTGCTTCCGTAATATATCTACACCAAAAATCCCACAAGTGTCTCCAACATTTCCCTCTCAGCTGGCTCAACAGCCATCACGCCATCAAGCTGCGCCTGCAACGTCCTTTTAACGTCTCCCAATCCTTCATCCCTCTCTGCCAGTGCCTTCTCAATAGCCACCTTGGCACCCCCGTCCTCAGCAACCAACCAGGCCAACACAGCATCGATCCTCTCCAGACAATACAGCCCCTCACTCAACCGGTCTGGAATATTTTCCAGCTCAAAAGCCTCGAGTTCGTCTTTCCCGCTTATCCGCAACGCCTTCTTCTTCTCTGCTAACTTGCTATCGAAAGCAGATAACCGGGTAACGTAGCCTCTGCGCAATTCAACCAGTTTGTGTATCTTGTCGTAGTCCTTCTCGAGGAACTTCGCTAGGAGGCGGAAACGAGTATCGGAGTTTCCGGGTAGTGAGCGGAGGAGGGAAGCGAAGATGCCGAGTATATGTTCGGTTTGCTGAGGGTCGTGAGATTTTTTCGTTTTGGAAAAGGTGCTAAAGAGAGGTTTCAGGCCGCGGCTGTCGACGAGTTTGGTGCAGACGGCTGTGGCGCTGTTTGTGGCTTCGGCAACTTCTGCTGCGGCTTCTTTGCCTTTTGCGCTTGTGTTGCCGTTGGTTTGTGGTGGAGTTGTTTCTTCTGCGTAGCCGCAGGCGTGGTCTAGTACTTTCAGGGCGCGGCTCTTGCTGGTCTTGCCGTCGCGGACGAAGAGGAGACAGAGCTCTACACCTTCTGCTTCTAGGAATTTAGCTTTTCCGAGAGGCTCTTCTGCCACTGACGAGAGGCAGTTGAACAGGTTCTCCATGTATTCCTCCTCGTTGCTGTCCTTTTCTGGGTCGTCTCTTCGGTACGGCGCGAGGTTTGTGAGGAAGATTTCGACACCGTTTGCGTCGGCTACGTGGTTTCGGTTCGGTCGCGAGGACTGTGTGAGGATGGAGAGGATCTCGGAGGCGTATTGTTTGTTCTGTGTTGTGGGTTTCTCGGGCTTCTGTATCCTGTCCAGCAGCCACTTTAGCAGAGCCGTCTCCCTCCCTATTATGTCTGTGTATGTGGGTTGTGATAGGAGGTTCTCGATGACGCTGAGGGAGTTGTAGACGCCCGATGCGTCGGCTTCGTCGGTCTCATCGAAGCGGGAGAAGTTGGATACGAGCAGGCTCAGCAGGTCGGCCTCCATGAAGGCGGTGACGAGCGCATCCCATTGTTCTTGCTCCCCTCCAACGTCTTCGTCTGTGAGCTCCGAGACCATCTCGATCGCTGCGATTGCGATGTCTGTGTTCTCATGCGCCAGTAGTTCCACCAACTTGGACGCGGCTGTGCTTTTCGCAAACTCTTCGTATAGCTCCGGGTGCTCCGACAGTATGCTGAGTGCCTTTATGCCTTCGTCCAGATCGCCTTCCGACTCCATGAACTTGGTGGGGTCGTCCTCGTACTTTGCGCGCAGCGATGCGTTCTTGTTGACCTTCTTCTCAAAGTTGAGCGCCAGCTTGCGCACCCACGGCACGTCGTATTTCTCTTCGCCTATAGCTCCATCGCCGTCTTGCGCATCGATGTACTCCATGGCGTCCCGCGCATTCTCGTCCAGGCCATCGCCAAAGAAGCGTCCTTCGTCGTCGTCGCCGGGCCCGTCCTCGAAGTCGGGCGGTAACGAGGGGCCAGCCTCTTCGTCGTCATCTTCGTCAGCTACCGAGGCTTGCGCTGGGGCTTTGACATCGCCATCTGCGTCCAGCTTTGCAGATTTGTATGATTGGGTCGGGTCGGCTTCGTTTGGGTTCTCGAACTTGCGCTTTGCCGAACCGTTTGCGCTTTTGAAGAGGTCGTCGATGCTCGTCATGTTGCGTGATGCGACGTAAGCAGACGCAGAAGAAAGGCGAGTACAGCGAAGCGGAATTGGTCGACTTGTCGCGTCTTTACGAGTCGCTGAACATTGGGAATCCGGCTGGTCCCAGCTCGGCACTAGCGCGTTTTCTCCGCCGCAACGCTCACCTTGTGTCGGATCCACTTCTCGTCTGCACGAACGCGTTGCCTCTGCTCACCCAGAAAGTGTGGCAGACACCCACGAACCGATTTCACTTCTTATATCTGACCAAACATATCTTTCCTTTCGCACGGTCTCCTGCTTTACTCAAGCGTTGCTATGGCACGTCATGAAGTGTCACTGATAGGGATGAAGTGGAATGCTGCTTCCTCCTCCCCGGTACCAACATCTGGGCTGCTAGATACTCTTGAAGGTTATAACGCATGTACTGTTGCAGGGTGCAAAGCCCATTTGCGCATATCACGATCTGCATTCCAGTTGCCATCCATAAGGAGGCCCGTTAACTCTTTACGAGGATAGCATAGTTCAAGCGCGTAATCAAACAGTTCCCTATAAAAGTCACTGTATAACTAAGCGTATTGGTGATGTCAGCCACGATGATGTTCAGATTGGTGAGTCTATCTACTGAGTTGAGCGGTTCATGCAGGTACTACAGCATAGTCATCATGGTGCTCCGGACACGGCCCAGCAGCCCCAAGCCACGTTAAGTCCCCGCGGAAAAGACGTCATGTCTAGTAACGCCTTCCATACCCCTCCTCACCATAACCACCGGAGCCATACTCCTGCCTTCGCTGGCCATATTCGTCTTCATCGTCACGGCGGCGGCCATAGCCTTGAGTCTCTTCACCGAAACCACCGGGAACACCAGAAGCGCCGTAAGATTGATCCGGACGCTCACCACCGTATTCCAGGCCCTCCGAACGACCGTATCCGCTGGATCTGTAAGGGTTAGTACCATAGCCCCAGTGAGAAGATTCGCCAACGTACTCTTGACGACCGTAGCTCGACTCTTCCTGGCGACGGCCATATCCAGACTCCTCTTGGCGACCGTATCCGCCAGTGCTATAAGAGTCAGCACCATACTGCGGTTGCTGACGGCCGTAGCCTCCAGCGTCTCCGACGTACTCCTGGCGTCCATACCTGGATGGCTCTTCACGACCGTAGCCTGACTGCTCGCCGTAGCGCTGCTCTTGGCCGTAGCCTTGCGAGTATCCTCCGGACTGGCGTTGGGGCGAGCGGCTGCCGCTCTTCTTGCGACGGTGTTCATGCTCACGGGAGCGAGAGCGACGCCTATGTTCACCAGATCCTGATCGACGCTTGTCAGCATCGTCCGAATCGTCATCGCCACTGCCGTGTTTCTTGTGCTTATTGCGCTTCTTCTCCTCCTTCTCACGCTTCTTGCGCTCCTTCTTCATCCGCTTCTCGTATGAATCTTCGCCGCCCGAATCGTTCGAATCGTCGTCATCGGAGTGTTTCTTGGACTTACCACGTCGTCTGCACAATTGTTAGCCTATCATCGTCATGAATTGAGGATTTCGCTTACTCTCTCTCCTCGGAGTAGTATTCTCCAGACCGATCGATCCCTTCGCGTGTCTCTTCAGAGCGCCATTGATCGCCATGCTGGACGCGACGCTCCTCGCGACGCTCATATCCACCGGTGTTGCTGTAGCTCGAAGTCTCGACACGCTGTTCGTAGCTGTAGGATCCGCCACGGTCGTCCCGTTCCTGACGAGAGTATTCCTCGCGACGCCCACCACTCGGGTATTGTGTCTGCTCGTACTCGGCGCGGCCATAGCGATCGTTGTCGCCATACGAAGATGCCTGGTGATGACCAGTTTCCGAGTAGGACTGAGTGTAAGAGCCGTCTTGACCGTAGCTCTCCTCCTTGTGGCTCTTCTTTTCCTTTCCACCAAAAGCGTCACCAAGCAGAGAGCCACCGATGCCGCCAACAAGACCACCGACAAGGCCGCCTAGGGCGCCACCACCAACGGCTTCGCCTGCGAGCTTGCCAACATGGTCAGAGGCCTGCTGGATCTGTGGGTTGACACCACCTTGTCCGCCGGAAGAGCCAAAGTTGTTGGCCATACCCAGAGGTTTGCCACAACCATGGCCCTTGTCGTGCACGTTCTCCTTGTGGTTGCGGAGATTCTGTACGCCGTCCCGACTGAGCTGATCACGGAACTCCTCCTGTGCGCGCCTGTCCTTGGAGCTCCACCACTTTCCAACTGTGTCAAACATGATTTGGTGGCATTCCTGGACCCCGCGATCACCCCGTCCTCCATGGTTTCTCTCTGCCGCAGCAACCGCAGGGTGGTGGAACACGCCCTTGATGATGCGGTCAATGGTTTCCTCAGGGTCGGCCTCACCGTCCCAGCACTGGACGACTTGCGGAACAGCCCAGCTCAGCACGGCAGATGCTACGCGACCAGCAGGCTCGTTGAGCACGTTGGAGAAATGGTCCTTGGAAAGCATGCTGTGGGTCGGGTCGGTACAGTCATCGTCATTGAAGACGATGTGTTGCTTCTCACGAGAGCTTGCAATGACTTCGCTGGATCCCGTCTCAAGCTCAGACTTGACTTGGCTAAGAATGGGCAGAACGTAGGGAGCAAGAAGACTGAAGACGAAGATAGTGACCTGGCTCTGGACCTCCTCGATCAGATCTGGCAGAATTGGGATCTTCTCAATGAATTCGGTGATGGACTGCATGATTTCATCGTGGAACTCCATGATGGGGTAGATCTGCTTGACTAGCTCTCCAATCTGCTCAGTAAATGCCTCAGGCTCCTTAGGGGTGATCTGGATGTTGCCCATCGCAGCAGCGTTGGAGTTGTCGGCAAGCTCCTCGGCCTTACCAGCTTCGTCTTTGCCACCAAAGATGCCGTCTGGGAGCTTAGCAAGGAGCTCTTGGATCTTGCTCTTGTTCTCGTTCCTGTCGGCATTGGCAATTGCGCCTTCAAGTTCCTGCAGCTCGGACTGTGTAGCCTTGTCGGTAATCTCACCGCAGACCGAGTGCAAAAAGTCGACGCCACCGAATGTGCCTGTGATGATGGGGTATACCTGCTTTCCAGCGGCGCGGACATCGAACAGGGCGTTCCTTCCGACGTGGGGGAAAATGCCCCGGTTGTCTTCGTCGAGTTCAATCAAGGCAAGCTCGACATAGTTGGAGTGGGCAGAGTAGTCTTCTAGACAGTGGGTCGCAGTACCAAGCAGCCTCAAGGCTTCGTAGAAGTCGGGACCCTTTCCTCGTGAGCGACGTCCCAGGTCGATGCAACGCCGAAGCAGGTCACGGACCATGCCAGCCGATGTTGTAATACCCAAGTCTTCGGAAGCGATGTAGTTCTTCAGGCCGGTTCGCTCGTCGACGCTGAGCTCGCGTCTCTCGTCAACGGGGCCTCGCAGGCGGCGGTCGTAGTCGCGGGCATCGAGGTTGTCGGCGTAGTCCTGAATAGTCAGTATCAGGCATTGGGCAATAAAGCGGTGTACTGACCTTGGGATTGTCAATGTGCTCTTCAGGTCTGTAGCAACCAAGGCGATCGCGGGTGACCTCGAACTCCTTGGTTCCGTAGCCGAAGCTCATGAAGCCGAGCACCCAGAGGAGAATGCGGATAGCCTCTGCAGAGACCATCTTGACAGTGCCGACATCGACGGCCTGGGAGTAGTCGCGTAGCCAGTTGCCAAAGTAGACACGCTTGACATCCATCTTGCTGAACTTCTTGCCCGTCTGGCCGCTGATAAGCAGGGTGAGTAGGGTATCCTCGATATCTCCATGGCGCCAGTTCTGTCCCTCAATGGCGCTCAGGCTTGCAATGTTGCCCGCACCGAAAGCTGCCGTGGGGCGCGCCCACAACACCATTACGATTAGGCATGGCAGCCAGATGTCGCTGATTTGCGGCATCGTGCTCGTGATTTCGTATACTCTTGTTGATATGCACGGAAGAGTCTAGGAAGAGATTGTAGGTCGAGGAGAGAGGGGTGCGTTGTGTACACCGGTGTCTATGTGAATGTTGCTAGTGGCATGTTTCAGTGGCTGGTCTTGCTTGAGCTTACCCCACCACAGCTGACGTAGAGGGGCCACAGCCCACCCACACGCCCAACAGATCGCCAGCGAGCGCTGTTCGACCAAACTACCTCTTACACCCGTCAAACACGCGTATCCCTCGTTTCGCGCAAACCTCGCCCTTGCCCTGACGTGCGCGATACCACAGTTACGCGTGTCATTGGATGTCCGCTTCCTACTGCATGAAATTGCCGTGCATCCTCAGCTGGCATGTAGCCCCAGGCGGCTACCTAGTAAGCGCACCAGGCCATGATAGAATCTGTGTCGCATGAGGTAGATCTCTACAGAACCGCCATCTCCACAACTCATAATGTATACCCCGTACCGATGTATGCATCGGCTTGTTTACTAGCTGTTCAATACCATAGTCGCATTATGCGGATGTCCCTTCAGATGTTTTCGCATTGCTGCATGCAAAGTTCTCCCACTCTCAACGAAGTGCGCTGAGACGGGCGCGGCAGAAAACGCCGTCGCTGAAGAGACTGCACATATCGTCGATGTGCACGCCGACCGTAGCATCTAGATCCATGGCGAGGTGTGATGGGCTATCATCTGAATGGTGCTGCCTCAACTGGCCAGGTAGGAAAGCGCAAGCCGCGACGGGAACCCTGGTCAGAGCGCAGCTGTGTCGAGACGATCGACTTCATGCTGATTGGGGTTTCGCGATGGGCTGAAATCTGTTCGGTTATGTGGTGTTGTGAATGGCTAGGAATGGCCATGTGGTGACGGTAGTGAGTTGTGGCTTGATGGCCTGGTGCGCGGTCCAAGTTGCGCCGTGTTACGCTTTCCACCGCCAGCCCGCCCGCGACTGCCGTATGAAGAGCACACAGCTGCCATCACGCCCCCAGGTAACACCACACCTCCGCAACTCCTTCCATCTCATCGCCATCGCCTCTCACACGACCTCAACTCGGCGAAATCATGCGGAACCAATGCGACTCCCCCATGCATATCGCTGGGGGCATAGTCATCAAGCGGTGAGCATGTGTAGGTGGAAGAACTGTCATTTTTGTAACGAGATTAGAAATTAACCTGTAAAGTAGGTCATACAACTCTAGAACCAACGCCGACAAGGGAATGGTGCCCTCCATGATGCGATGACCCGCTCTATGTATCCCGATCCATGGTGCCAACTGGCTTCCAATTCCCAACGCCGCAACAGGTGAATCGAACAAAAGAAAATACATCCAGTCATGACCCAACTAGTAGTTGAACACCGTCAATGACGGGTTCAGTACGATGGGCAACAGGCAGTGCATGATAACCGTTACGGCCCAACTAGGTATTGTTAGCGAGATGTCAATGATATGAGAGTAGGAGGGTACTTACGGCAGAACGGCAGTCAGACCGGTAATCTCCCAGCCGTGGGGAGCGAAGCATCCGAGGTAGATCATACCTCCGATCATGAGGATCATGATCATGTACATCCACTTGAAGCGCTTCCAGATCTTGGGCAGCTCGGCGAAGAAGTTGGAGTTGTCCTTTTCCTTGGCTGTGGCACCCCAGCTCATGTCGATACAGAACATGTGCGAGCAAATGGCGAGGAGGATGTGGAACGAGACACCACCGAAGAAGATCATGAAGAAGGGCATCCACTTGAGGTTCTCGAAGAAGGCACCCAGTAGACTGGCCTCACCGATACGGTAGCGCATGATGGCGAAGCAGACGTTGGACATTCCGTTGAACACGATGAGCAGGACGATGAAGATCTTCCACGATTCGACATAGTACTTGTCGAGATCACCGTTGAGCCATCCGACCAGGAAGTAGTTGAGGCAACCGAGGGGAACGGCCGATCCGAGAGCGTAGTAGGAGAAGATGTAACCGCAGATGGAGATCTTGGACGACAGCTGGATGTTGGAGAAGATGAAGGTGCGGAAGAGCTTGGTGAAGGGGGACTTCCACAACCAGGTGTGCACAGGGTTGAAGACCAGTTCGTTGCAACCGTACGCGTACTTCTCCCATCGGTCCAACTCGTCGAAGATGGAAAGAGACACACCCTCCTTGAAACCACGACCGTGGTAACTGGCCAAGCGGACAATGTTACCCTTGATCTGGAGACGAAGCGCGATATCGAAATCCTCGGACACGTGGCTCTCGGACCAGAAGCAGACGTAGCCGTCATCTTCCGGAGGGTTGCCGACGGACTGGACAGCTTGCCATCGCAAGAAAGCGTTGTGACCGACGAAGGGTGCGACTTCACCGCTACCAACTGAGAAGCGAATGGCGGTGTAGACAAGGTTAGTGAAATAGGTGATACCGTTCTCGAAGTAATCCCAAGAGACTTGCATGACACCAGTAGCGTGCTGAACAATGGCGACTTCGGGCGACAGGTACATTTCGGCTGCACCGTACATGAGGCAGTCTTCAGGAACGATGGTATCGGAGTCGACAATGAGAATGATTTCACCCATACGGATGTTACCGCCAGCCTTCGCGCGGGGGTCCGCGGTGAGAACCTGTTCGAGAGCCTCGTGATAGAGGGCGAGCTCCTCCTCCTCGGAGATCGAAGCATCACCATCAGCCTTGTCGAAACGGTTGTCGACCATGCTTTGAAGTACATCCTCGACCTTGTTGGAGGTGTTGAGAGCGAAGTTCATGTTCGAGGCCTTCTTGAACTTTCCGCGGCGAACGAAGCCTTCGTGGTTGTGCTTGGGGCGCGAGACCCATCCAATGTTGTTGTTCTCGTAGAATCGCAGGAACTTCTCGTTATCCTCAGCCGATCGGACGGCCATACCATCATCGTTGATGAAGATGCGTGCAGTTCCACCACGGGACTCGTAGTAGGAGATGGCGGCTTGCAAACTGGCGACGGTGGGCTTGACGACACCCTCAAGGGACTCAGTGTAGATGGGCATCTGGATGGTGATGGTCGACGGCGTGAATCCCGTGGCGCGTGCCTGGGCAAGGTTGGGCTTGACGGCGGAGTGGAAGCGGCTGTTAGACTTGACACCAGTGACGGGTCCGAACACCTCGAAGATGTTACCCAGGACGACAACGACGAAGAAGAGACCAAGGGCGATCCACAGTGGCTCGGTTAGGACGAGAAGGATACGGGGGTAGAAGTGATCGGTCATAGTCTGGAGAATGATGGCCTTGTTTCCGAGACCGATGACGAGGACGATGATCAAAACCATGGCAAGACCGACGAAGATGGAACTTGTGAAGATGAGAGGACGTGCGAGCGACTCCTTAGGACCTTCGGCCTTCTCGAGGTCACCATCAACCTCCTCAGCGTTGACCTCAACATCGTCCTTCTTGCTGTCGATAGCGAAGTCGACGGTTGATCCTCCAAGGGTGGAGTTGGCACTGGACTGGATGGCGCTGTCGAAACCACTGAAGGGGTTCTTTGATGTACCCCAAACCAAGGCCAGGATCCTTGATTCGATCTCCATCGCCTGGGAAAGGATCGCACCGAGGTCATCGTGCCATACAAGGAGGAGCCTCTCCTGGCGGATAAGAGCTGCGTATTGGAACTTGCGGATGGTACTCGAGGTAGCGACCTCTGCCATTGACTCGAAGATCTGGATCTGGGAGCCGTTCTGGAACATCAACTCCGTCTCAAAGGGCTCGAGAACATCAAAGATGGCCTGGGTACCATCGGTGCTCATGGTGAGGGCGACACCAGGGTTGATCCTCTTTACTGCCGAGAGAAGGTCCTTGTTGGCCGCGACGGGTTCTGTGACGTATTCTCTTTGACCCTTTCGGATCAGGACACCTTCGCAGGAGCCAGGTGTCAGGGCACTGGATGTCATCCATCGCATGGAGCATGCCTTAGCGTAAAGGTGCTTGATGATCTAGGTGGTGTGAGACATTGTTATGCAATCTTGAGGTTGTTTGTACTTACGGCACGGTATCTTGAGTCTTCGTCGATCTTCATGGTCAACGGCCGCGACAGGGCCGGACGACTCGTCGGTGTCTGGGGTACGGAGTAGCGGGAGGAGTCATTGACACTGCCACTGAACGATTGCCTGCTGGAGGGGATGAAGGGCCTGTCCCCATCGTGGGAAGGCGTGGCGGAAGACATGCCGAGGGGATGTCAAAAGAATTAAGAGGAGTGGTAGGGGTAGTAAGCGATTGTAAGGAGCAGACGAGTCTGTTAAAGACAGGTGCTGTGGTCGGAGCCAAGAAACGAGAGAATGGGCAAGGAGCCCTGCGAAGATCAGTAAAGCGCGAGTGTGTAGAGACTGGAAAGAGAACGGAAGCGGTCGACGAGCAGAGGTTATCAACGCGGCACAGTTGGTAGTGTCTACACAATTCTCTCCGACTACGCGAAACAGGGCCCCGCCACAATCCTTAGCGACTAGGTCAAAGATACACTCATGCTACACACTATCGAATGTTCGGCAGACCCCTTGTCTAGCACGTTCGAGTCTCAAGAAGACCTGCTACGCGAATGTCCCGATTAAGGTCACTGCGTCTGTCACAAACGCTATCTCGCATTCACCACCATCCAGAATCGGCGGCAGCGCAGACCGCCAACTGCACCTAGCAATCCTTCCATCTATCGATTATTTCGCCAGCGCACGCCCCGGTCGCTCTCCCGTCAGCTGGGCCATGGTGGTCCTCAATGTTGGGACAGTGGCTCCCTTACTAGCATCGACGAACATATGTTTCGCCGGTGCAACACCATCAAGCTATGGGTCATCATCGAGATCTGAAGCAAAAGGGGATGTGCAATTGTTTGTCGCATTCGGGTACCTTGCACGCCCACGCTTGTGCCTGAGCTAAGTGGAACGGTTTAGCCTAGCGGCTGCTATACTGGGCGTGCGCCACCACTTTTTGACGTTCCGCCGGAGGAGAATTTACTTTTCTCGACGTTCGGTCAGCTCCTCGGCGTCACGTAGCGGACCTGTCCAGCCAGCCTCCTACGTTGCGATTAAGAGTCAGGTCGGAAGTGGAGACAGCTGGCCGCCTAGCTCAGCGCCGAACCGGGCATCTGGAGCGCTGGGCCGCTCAGTCTTGCCGGCACCCTACGCCGCAAATACAGTGACGTCCTGCAAGCCAAGATGAGGTCCTGGCCCACGCGTGCGCCATCCCGACAACCTCTGGGCGAGCGGTACACATCCTCAGAAGGGGGACAAGACCCTGCAAATTGCTTTTACAGGATGCCCACGTTCCGGGAGCGGATGAATCCCACGTCGCAAACAAGCCAATGATCAATGCGCAGCTTACTGCATGTTGCCCTTGATAAGCACCCTTGCTGACTCTCCCGTGGTTAAGATTAGGACTTTGTTCCGCCTCTATTGATCCTGTACCCCCGTCTACATATCGAACAACACACAAAGCAGCTCGCCACCATCAGCCACACGTCACAGATTTTCTGCCTCAACTCTTTAACTTTGCATGACGCGATGCTCAGCTGGGTTAATTCGAGTCAGCACAATTGCTAGTCAACAGAGTTCGATTGCAGCAGCGGAGCTACTGGATATGCGACACCCGTCGTGGTTAGTGCGTTTAGCCGGCTCGCCGATAAGTCAATCAACAGCTTCTGGTCAGCAAGCCGAGGTGCAGGATTTAGCCACCAACGTGCAGATACGGAGGGGAGAATACAACATCAGAAGCTTGCATACTGGCAAGCCGCGTCTAGGCTGACCCGCCAATGCATAGACGGCTGCATCAAGGGCTACGGAGGCGTATCTACAGGTCCACACTTTTCTGGGTACAAGCGTGGAAAACCCAAGTGTAGATCGCGCGGGTTTTGAAAAGCGATCGACCGGGCGCTAGACAAAACATGAACCATGGATTGATGTGCCGTGGCGCCCGAGATCCAAGTCAACTCTCCAACGTCAAGCCTCAAGCACAAGCCTAGCACCGGCCGGTCAAATCCTTCCGTATCCTTAGCGGTGTGTGGCTTTACCCCCTGGCACGTTGACTGCAAGGCTGTCACACTAGTTCTGCGCCTATCTCATCTTTCCTGACGTACCTGCGTCTAAACGAACGCTAGAAACAGCCACGCTACTGTGCACTATTTCCAAGACCGTAACAAGCGACTGGGATGAAACTGCCATGGGCACTGCCCGCCCCTTGCACTTGCAGAAGCCATCACGTCGAGAACGGCAGATACGCCTAGAGCCTGTTGAATGTTCTAAATCTAGGCTTTTGGAATCCGTGAACCTCGCTCTTTCCGACGCCGCTTGAGGCTACTATCGATTTATCGGTGCCGCATACTCAGCGCGGCGCTCGCTCGGCTTGTGGTATCGATACTTCAGCTCCCAACAACGTCCCCTGCGTCGTTTTGTGTATTCTTCTAATCTCCTTAGACGAGGTCGCATACGGCAATAAACTACCTTGCCCATCGCTAATACTTTGGCATTTCGATTCCGCTTTTGATACTTTCATTCTACAGTACGACAATGCCTTCCTTCTTCAAGCGCAACAAGAAGGCCAGCCCTGAGGAGGACGCACCGCCTCAGGCCCACTCCCAAGATGTCCCAGACCTTCCTGCCGGCATGTCACAAAGGATGCGTCCCGAGTCCTCAAACCAGGGAGCATACATTCCCAGAAACCCTTCCAACCTGTCATTCGGTCCTATATATGGGAGCCAGATCAGCGCTTCCGAGATACGGAAACAACCGCGACCCTTCAGAAGCTACAGGCTACGGGGCGAGTATGTAGTACCCATTCCACCCGCTGTCAACTTTGATCTAATATCCATGTTAGGCGTGAGCAGCCATGGGTCGACGACCCAAGGATGAAGAAGACCAAGGTCGGCAACTGGATCACCCTTGGCTTCATCATCATCGGCTTCTGTGTCAGTGGATACATCATGTACACTGGTGTGCAAGAGGCCCAGATACCTGAGCAATGTCTTATCATGGAAGACAACTTCGAGAAGATCGACCCCGCCAACTGGGGCTACGAGATCCAGACTGGCGGCTACGGAAACGGAGAGTTTGACTGGACTACCAACGACCCCAAGAACAGCTTCGTCGACGCAGAAGGTCTTCACATTGTCCCAACCCTCACCACCGAATCGACCAGTATTACCGAGGAGCAGATTGTCAATGGCTACACACTGAACATCACCAAGGCAGACGGTGACGGCTCTTGCACATCCAGCGACTACAAGTCTTGCGGTATCCGCTCCAACTCGACCACTGGAACTATCATTCCTCCTGTTCGATCCGCACGCATGACCACCAAGGGCAAGAAGTCGATCAAGTACGGCCGCGTCGAGGTTGTGGCAAAGACAGCCAAGGGTGACTGGCTCTGGCCCGCCATCTGGATGATGCCCGAAGAGGACAAGTACGGTGAATGGCCTCGCAGTGGAGAAATCGACATTGCTGAGTTCCGCGGTAACTCGTACAAGTACCCTGAGGGTCGTGACTTCGTTTCTTCTACGCTTCACTGGGGTCCCGACTACAAGCACGACGGCTACATCAACACCCACGGTACTGCCTTCTTCCGCCGCACAGACTTCGCTTCCAGCTGGCACACATTCGGTATGGAATGGACTGAGAACTACCTCATGCTGTACCTCGACAGCCGTCTCAAGCAGGTCATGTACTTCAAGTTCAATGAGAAGAACAAGCTGTGGAACAAGGGTGGCTTCAACGGTCTGACCACCAGCAACGGTACTCTCTTCGAGGACCCCTGGAAGCAGGGCGGTAAGAACGCGCCTTTCGACGAGAAGTTCTACCTCATTCTCAACGTCGCCGTCGGTGCGCAAAACGGATGGTTCTTTGATGGCGAGGGTAACAAGCCCTGGGTTGATGGCAGTGACTTTGCTGTCCGCGACTTCTGGAATGGTATGTTCACACCCACTTCGCAACACTATGATCACTATACTAACTCTCCAATAGCCAAGGATGACTGGCTCCCAACCTGGGGCGAGGGCACCGAGCGCGGCATGACTGTCAAGTCTGTCAAGATGTGGCAGGCCGGCAAGTGCTAGACCACCAGCGTCTGACTGCCGAACGCTCCTTCCTTTTTCTATCCGATAACCCCACGGGTCCACTTCACACTATAAACCGGGTTCACGATCACGGACGTATCACATTTCTTTTTCACAACGTCAGTCAGGGCACAAGGGCACATTAGATGAACGTTTCCCATTTCTTTTCCTCCCTGGCATGGTAGAGGCGCCGAGGCGTCTTGGGCATCTAACGTCCGCATCGAACATTTTACAGATAAGGACAAAACAATACTGTAGTATCTAATAGATTTTTTTCTCACCAATCGCTTCTATGCAATCACACCATTCCCATGCAGCTTACGTGCAGCGGAAGTTGACAGCCTAGCGACAGGCCTCCAGCGACACGACATAAACGAATTCACCGTCGTGCATAATCGCCGTATGTACGACGCATCTCGTATCCGCAATCATGGTCCCACAAGCCTTGCGAAGCATCCACTCCAGCCTCGCATCGAAGACACTCGCAGCTTCGCGTCCATCACTTGCATGTCGCGTCAGCACTCGTGTCTCACCTTCCTTCCCTGACCCAGCGAACACGCAAACAATGCACCCCCGCGCATCTCCATGTCCACCGCCCGTTCTCGCCTTTGCGCAGCTATGCATCGCACCCCTGAGAAAAGCACGTACGGTGTCGATGCCAAAGCGCGATAAACTTTCTGTTGAACATACGCACTAATCTCCACACGACTTAGACTGCGACTCAGTCTCCTAATCCAAATGCAGTAGTCGCAACGCTAATGCTGGCGAATCAGAGGCCTTGGGCACGAGCACGACTCCCACCTGTTTAAGTTGCTGCAGGGGCTCACCGGCGGAGGCGCTTCCGCTTATCTGTACACGGGAGCGCACGAACTGCGCCGCATCATCCCGATTTTGATTGTCTCGTCCCACTTGTCCCACAGTTGGCGGGCCTGGTACCCAGTTCAGTTGGCAACTGGGAGGGTGTTTACTTTTTTGGGACCTTCTGGGGTTGGCCGTTTCAGTCACCGCAGGAGGTTTTGTTTGCTTTTCCGAACTTCCAAGTCCGCAGGCGTGGGATCAGGGGCGTGGCTAGGGTACCGAGATTCACCCATGGTTCATCACAGGTATGATGCAAGAGGGGTTGCCTACTTGGACTACATGCCGCAGAGGAGGGGCAGCGACTAGCCAACACCCTCTCATCTCTCGTGCATATTCCAACATCATGGTGTGCTTACAATCAAGGCATCATCCACTCTGGTCCCCAACACCAATCTCCCTACTTTCAGGTTTTTTCTTGTCGCTCATCAACCGCGGCAACAGCCTTGCTAGGCAGCCACGCGAGGGATTTACCGGTGGCAACTTGTCTGCTCCATCGCCTTGCATACTGCAAGCCAGAACCCATGATGAGGCGGGCTGAGGACAACGTGGGACGGCACAATCCGCGGAGGCTTCGGCTGGGCGCCACGGTATTCCAGAAGGTGTAGATTGCAACTCGGAGCGCCACCAAGGCTTCTCACAATATACAATACTTCGTCTATGCATTGCGATGCTCGCTAGCCCTAGCAGTTGCAGCAACAGGGTAAGTACTTTTTACTTTGCGATTGGGCTGTTATCTGCCAGCTCACATCGGGCCTATGATACCTTGCAGTTCCACTCCGCTACTGCACGTTACCATGTCAATCTCGTCCTCGATTGCTCAACTACTCTATCTGTCATTCCAAGTATAGCAACCGACAATCACAGTCGCACCCAGAACCGGGTACTCAGCTACCCGACGGGCCGTCGCTGCTGCGATACGTTCCTCAACATCAGAGACCCTGTCGCCTTACCATGACCTTGACTTGGAAATCCCTCGGCTTGACGAACCAGTAATTCGTCGTTTCCCAATCTGCAGCCTGCAGGTGGGGGGCGAGCGAAAAATCAAAGTCGCGCACCAGCATGGGGATTAGCTTGGACATTTCCAAGTGCGAGATATGTCTTCCGATGCACGTTCGTGAGCCTAGACCAAACTGTTGCCACTTTTGTTAGCCGCTGTCCATCGTGAGAGAAAAGAGATGAAGGATTTGGTGAGGCTGGCTGAGATGGCGCAAGAGGCAATGGTGAACGAGTGGCGTTATGTTTGTGGAAACGACGACACAGCGGTCGGCAGAAGCCGAGCAAGGTGACATTCGGGTGCTAGGACTTACCGGCATCCAGTTGCGGTCCATGAGACTAAGCTTTTCTTTATCGGAGCTGAGCCAGCGCTCAGGTCGGAACACGTCTGCGTCAGTGCCGAAAACAGATGTGTTGCGGTGAGCCACCCAGGAGTTGATTCCGACGATAGTCTACACAAGCAGTCAGCCTAGAGAACGCGATTTGACATGCACGGCAACTTACGCCCTCGGGAAAGAACTGATCACATATGTTCGCTCCTCCAGCGGGTACCACGCGCTCGAGTGGTAGGCCAGTAGCCGGGTGCATACGCAGCGCCTCTTTCATGACGGCTTGAAGATACGGCATTTCCTGGCTTTCCTTGAATGTGATGTAGTGGCCAATCCTGCCTTCGCGCTTCCGCTCGTCGATCTCTTGACGCAGAGTCTCGAATGTTTGCGGGAATTTGAGTAGGTAGTACAGGATTGCGGAGAGACTGATTGCTGTAGTATCCGAACCAGCGACCATGTTCGACACGCAGCCCATGCTCAGATGGTACATTGTAAACGCCTTGGGGTTATCTGCATTCTTCTTGAAGAATTTGGAAAGGAAGTCCATGCTCGTCTTGCCTTCCTCGATGCCATCGACAGGAATGGCTTTGGTCTGCGCCTTCTCGTGTTCCGCAATGCGCTCTTGCGTGAACTTCATGACATACGCCCTCCCAGTGCCTGTCGGACCAGCCAGCCAATTTCGGATGGGAAAGAGATATTTGTGCAGCCAGGAGAAGATGCCCGTAAAGGTAGCGTACCACAGGTGATCTTCGAGAGCCGCGATCACGCCACGAATGTCCTCACCCCTATCCAAAAAGCCCAGTCGCTTCGAGTATGTGATCAATCCAATAACATCGAAGGCATAGCATTGCAGCCAATGCCCCATGTCGGCATACGCACCCGCACTCGCTACCTCCTGGAGGCGCTGGCTGAACAGGTCTGTGCATTCGTCGACGTACGGCTCGTAGCTGACGAGCGATGACATTGTGTATGCGCTCTGATATTGCCTCCGGTTCTCGCTGTGTCTTGGTATAGTTTGGTCGGCGAAGAGGGACCACTGCGAAGGCGACGGGTTCTGCCAGGTTGCGTACCACGAAGACTTTGGAAATTTGGCGCCGTGCCCGTAGACAGTTTTCTGAGCATCGGGAGAGGAGAGGGAGTATCGATTCGGACCGTAGCGGACTATTTCGCCTGTGGTAGTAGTGTAAGTATGGTATCGGGACAGATCAGGAACAGGCCGGCAGGGTCCAACTCACCATGCTTTCGATGCAGCTCAATGTTGTCCTGTTCAAAGCCTCCTCTTCTCACTCTCCAAAGATACCACAGGTCTGTAAATCGCGTTGGGGCTGGTCCAGGTACATTTCGCAATGGTGAAGATACATTTTTGAAGAACGGAAAGAGGATGCGCGCGACAACTGCTACGACAGCTGCGAAAGCAAGGACTTCGGAATGCATTTTGACAACCTCAGTCACAGATACAACAGCAGTCTAATCGCGATGTGCTCTTATAGCTTTCGCGACGCATTTCGCGCGATTTGCTACATGTTTAGGCTCGTCCGAAGGTTCGCTGTGCGGGGAAGCGATGACGCGCGGAGAAGGGCGGATGGCGGGAGCGGGATGTGGAGCGGAGTCTAGCATGCTCGTACGAACATTGGAGGGATTCTGGAGACTTCACATCATTTGCGTTCGGCATATACTGGCCATTTCGCGGTTGAGAGATGATACAGCGGACCGCGTTGTTGGGTGAATGGGATCGATGTGCAGACATCAAAGTCGCGTATAGCCGAGGTAAACGCGTACTTAACACGAACTGCATCCGATGAAGAAGCACCACCATTCCACCATGTCAACACTAAAAGTATGCCTACGGATTCTTCTATTTTCATATGATCTGACTGTTCAACAGAAAGCTGGGGAACAATTAGGATAATCAAGGTTCTCAAACTCACCAACCATCTGAGCCATTGCTACATGCATCCTGCCCACTGTGATCGCATCAAAGAAATTTTCGCGTTGCGTATCTACAAGTATCCAAAGCTCCATTCTAGGTACACGGCGTCATCGTATGTAACAGCATTTGTGTATTAGCCCAGACGAGCAGAATAGATACCACGGGGAGTACTCTACACTCTCCTCCACATCCCGACTAGAAACCAGATTAGTTAAAGGTCTTGGGGAAAACGCTCATCTATCGTGAGCACCGGGTCATTTGGGACCGAACAAGTTGAGATCCCTACTTTGGCGGTCGCACTATCGGGAAGGTGCGACCGCGCAGCTTTCAATTTCAAAGCTCAGGTGGCTTCTCCACGACTACAGAGCCGGACTGGGTTTTCTTATCACAACCCTGAGCTTTCATGCCGCAGCAGCGATGACATTACCTAGTTAGATTCTATACCAGTAGCACATTCTACCTCATGTAAAGCTGACATGTTAGTCTAATTGCTGCGTTCTTATGTTTTGGTATTATCTAGATGAGAGCCACTTCCCAAGTGTGAGCACAAGCACGGAATTTACCACCACGCGAACTTTTGGAATCGCGGGCATCAGCTCAGCTCGAAATACAAGAGTCGTTAAACGCGATCCAGAAAGGGCAACATTTTGTAAAAGAACGGATTGGCATGATCATTGAGCTGCGATCTCAGCGTTTGGGCATCACTGCTACGATGAGCAATTCATGACCGACTAACAGATCAAGGCGGAAAATGAATTTGTGATCGCAAACGCAGTGAAAGGTATCCATTTTGTATCACGCACATATCTAGAAGGCGAGCTGCCACATGTCGGTCAGACGCTCGTTGTTCTCACCAAGCCCACCATGGATGATGACGCTGTCGTTGCCGCTCTCAGCCTTGACCACATCAGCATCAAACCAACCACGGGGGTCTGGAGTACCATCGCTGCCCTCGGGGTGTAGTTGAGTCCACCATTTCTCGCTGATGTCATAGATCCAGACGTCTTTCAACATCTTGCCTGCACCGGCATGACCGAGCGATGAAGGGTCATGTTCACCAAAGAGTGTAAGGAGCTTGTCTTTTCGAGCCAGCTTGACTGGTAGAAGAACACAGACACTGCGAGCCTCAGGCCCATCGTTGCCATCCGCTTTGAATGTATCGGTTGACCAAGTATTGTTGGCAAGGTCGAAGACGTCGATACTACCACCCTGCTCCGTGGTTCCATCAAATCCATTCATCCTGTAAAGCTTGCCACCACTGTAAGCGATAGAAGTTCCTCCTCGATGCGGCGCCGGAGCGTCGGGGGCTTGTTTCCATGTACGTTCGTTGATGTTGAACATCCACAGATCTGAGAGACGGCCACTTGCGGGACATCCAGCATGGAGGAAGAAGTTGTCTTTGCCATCACTAGTAGAGCAGTGATAACTGCGAGCTGGTGGATATGGCGCAGATGAATCAGCAGGCATGATCTTGGACCAGGCTGAGCTTGAAGGATCGAAGCACCATACTGCACCATCTTCCTCTATTGGGGCCATGTCGATGCCACCCCGACCAGAGAAAAGGTACATTTTCCCTATCAGTACAGCTGATGCACTTCCAACGCGGGGACTGGGCGCCGAAGAGACATCCTTCGTTTCCAAACGCTTTGCATCTGTGGCGTCGTTAGTGCCGTACCTTGATGGCCTACTACGATGAGGGGAAGTACTACCAGACTTGAGCGAGACAATATCGACTTTATCATCCAGCGGCTCCCTTGGCTTCACTTCACCACCGAAGATGCAGACATGATCGTCGATAACGGAAAGGACTTGGGAAGATCGGCGCAGACGTTCGTCGTCGAGAAGACGCTTCCAGGAACCTTTGAGCGTACTGATGGGCATCATGGGCATCGTTGCAGTTTGTGAAATCTGAACTGGAACGGACAGCAAGTGACTATGTCAAACTTGTAGTCCTAGATTAGTGATATATAGCTCAGATCCAAATCGAGGATTGCGTCATGTGCGGGTGGTAATACACCTGCTGTTTGCAGTGACATGCTGGTGAATCTAGAAGTGGAGAAGGGGCTAAGCAAATAGGGTTAGGCTCGAATGCAGGGATCGTCATCGCCCTAGCTCCTTCCAAAAGTTCGCGACCATCGCATTTCACGCGCGAACACATGCGTTTCAACACGCCATCATGAGGCTTCGACTGACGGTCCAGCGGAATGGCCTGCCTGCCGCCAACATACTCTGGAGCGTGCCTGAGACGAACAGCACGCAGGCATACACCATTACGCGTCTGCTCGAGGATGTCAACCACATTATCCCGCTAGAGGCCGAGCACTGGGGCCTGGAGCACTATGTCGTCGAGGTGGGCGGCTTCGAGTGCCTGCACTTTATGCCCGTCACGAATGCGCTCAAAGAAGACGACCATGTTTCGTATGTGATTCCTAAATCTCTACACTAACATCTGCTAACAGCCTCCCAGCATCCGCCCACTCATGACTGCCGAAGTGCGCGCGCGCACCCTCACGGGCCGTGATCAAATATCAGACGGAGGCCAACATCTCGTCGACGGCGTTCCCTTCGGTCGACCCTACCTGCGCCAACCTAATCGACCTGCTGTTCGCATACCTCCGCGCAAACGACGCCGACTGGACGATGGGCAGTCCGACGACGATACTGAAGCTTTGGGACTTCTAACGGAGCATGGAGAACCATCCGAAGCGCGCGACGATAATGCGACGCTGAGCGGTCACAAAGGGTCGGGAAATCAAGCATCAAGAGCGAAACGGGTAGTCAAGTCGGTGCAGTTCGAGCAGCCCGAAATTGATGATTCGGACGACAGCGAGGAAGATGATGATGACTTTGCACCCGAAGAAGCAGAGCAGGAGGCGTCCTCTTCAGACGACTCGGACTCGGACTCAGACTCAGACTCAGATTCAGAGGCAGACGCAGACGCAACGGCAAAGGCAAAGTCGGACGCGTCGTCTAGCGCCTCAGATACCTCAGGTTCAGATTCAGAGACAGACACCTCGAGCGATTCCGACTCCGACTCCGACGATAGCGACGCAAGCTCCCCGCCCGATGTCTTGTCTTCCAAAGACGGTCGCAAGACCAAAGCAGCCACAACGCATGTACCCCCCGGAGATGGACTCAAAGCTACAAAGCTGAGGAACTCGCGACGTACAAGAGCTAATCGTCTGCGTAGTCTCAAGGCGTCGGGCAAGCTTCCCGAAACCGCTACGTTCAGCGACCTGGCCGCCTACGAAGACGGCAGGTATGGTCTGGATGAGGAGGAACCTCGACACACACAACCTTTTGCCAAATCCCAAGGCAAGAGAAAACGATTAGACGAAGATGAGCCGGCAGAGGAGGTCGCGGAAGACACAACAGAGCTGGAGCGAAGGAAACGGGACCTGATGGCGAGGTTCGGAGAAAGCACAGAAGCGACGGCACGAGCGGACGAGGCCATACAGCCAACGACTCCGGTCGTTGAGAGAGCCACTACTACCCTAGTGGAAGAAGAGCCACCGGCGAAGAAAGAGCCTACCTCCAGAAGACTGCGACCAGACACCCGCGCCATCGGTCGGATACTTGCGCGACAGGCTGGGCCTGTTCGGAAGACAAAAGCGAAGGCACCGACACCTGAGCCTGAAGAGTGGTCAAACCCCGATTTCTGGAAAACCCGAATCAACCTCTCGGCGTTTGAATGCTGGGAAGAGGACTTTGAGCTCAGCGCTCCGCCCTTCCCGTTTCAGCAGCACTGGGACCCAGCCAGCAAGCTTATGCATGACAAAGCTAAGAAGAAGAAGCAAAAGAGGCGGAGTAACGTGCAGCAGAAGGCAACGCCAGTAGAAGAGGAGGAGGAGGAAGAGAAGATCATCTTAGACTACGACGATGCTCCCACAACGAACCCCGACTCTGAGTCCATCAACGCAGCCGTCGAGGACCAGCTGCGTCAAGATCTTGCAATGGCTGCGCAGTCTGATCTGCCACCACTTCCTGAAGACATGAGCACCCTGCCAGATCTCACGTCGTCCGACATGAAGGCTGGTGCTGTCATCGCCTGCAAATTCTTTACTGTGAATCCCGTCACTGTTACACCCGAGATTAGCGGATACAAGACAGCTACTGTAGAGCAAGAAGGCGACTCAGGCCCTGGCGCTGGTACGATCCAGCTCAAGATTGCTTTGCGCGATCTCCCAAAGAGGGAGAAGAAGTTTGACAGCAAAGGCAATCGCATCTACAACGCGGCCGACGCTCTCCTCATGGAAGAGGACGACGAGGATGAGGGCTTGTGGGAAGGCTCATTTGGCGAGCTACTTGAAGCGAAGCTTGTAAAGGCTGCATAAGTGATACCACGAGGTATGCGTCGTTGCTTGGTCGACCGTTCGTATGGTTATCGGCAACATGTAACACCCTCTATCTTGCTTCATCGTACATCTTTCAATATACCCAATTTCATCTACTTTTGACCTTTGTGCATGTGCACGGTCCGTGAATCCGAGTGTGGTGTCGCGAACTGGAGTTTGGTGAGGTTACCCCGCCGAACGTCATGCAAACCCCTCCAGGTCCAGAAGCTGCAGAGCTGACAGCCACCGGCACTACTCATTACCACGGGATAAGTTTCCCATGGCGAGCGTCTCATGTACACAGGGTCTTTGCCTGCGTTTGATGTTTCCTACAAGCCTTCGCCGGCGGTGTGACTTCCCTTCGGAGCAAGTTGCCCGCGCCCGCTATTCCTCGGCGTCCCCAATTCAGGGTCTTAGCCCCAAAATTGTAACTGCCGTGGCCCACTAGCTTCATGATTAGACGTGGACGGGTCGTTATGCGATGGAGAACCGACGAGGCCGTGTACGAATTTTCGGCAGATGCGTCCCGTCTCGTCATCTTATTGCTAAGCCTCTAGCCAAACTACAGCACCATTGTGTCTGACGGACAAACTATTGCATAGCAAAAACCACAACATCTCATGTAAGTGTTGATGCTGCGATAGTGCCACAGCATGCTAACCGTCGTACAGAACTAGACACAATGCCTCTTCCCACTGGTGTATATCGGGCCGACCACGTCGGCTCCTTCCTCCGCCCCAAAGCCGTCCTCGAAGCGCGTACAAAGGCAGCCAACGGTGAGATCACCGCCGACGAGCTCCGCAATGTCGAAGACGAACACATCAAATACGTCGCAAAGAAGCAGATAGAGAACGGTCTCCGATCCATAACCGACGGCGAGTTCCGCCGCGCATACTTCCATCTCGACTTCCTCAAGCACGTCGAAGGTATCGAGGAGAAGGGTCAAGTGGGAAACATCAGGCACAAGGATGGCTTCTCGCCACCAACGCTGGTCGTAAAGGGAAAGCTGGCCCACCCCGAGGCCATTCAGGTCAAGGATTTCCAGTTCCTTGAGCAAGCGATCAAAGAGAATGGCGGCAAGGCGAGCACAAAAGTCGCCATCCCATCGCCGACAATGGTGCACTTCCGTGGTGGACGCGCCTCGATCGACATCTCCGCATACCCCGACCTTGATGTCTTCTTCGAGGACCTCGCGCGCGTATACCAAGAGGAACTAGACAGCCTGTACAAGGCTGGCTGCCGCTTCGTCCAACTCGACGACACCAACCTGGCCTACCTATGCGACCCCGACATGCGCAAAGCCGCCGAGCAAGAACGCAACGAAGACCTCAGCACCCTCCCCCGCAAATACGCCGAGCTCATCAACAAGGCCATCGAGAAGCGACCTGCAGACATGAAGATCGGCATCCACCTCTGCCGCGGCAACTACCGCTCCAAGTGGTTCGCCTCTGGCGGCTACGAGCCCGTCTCAGAAGTTCTCTTCAAGGAGCTCAACGTTGATGCCTACTTCCTCGAGTACGACGATGCGCGATCTGGCGACTTCTCCCCGCTGCGCCATCTGCCCGAGCACAAGGTCGTTGTGCTCGGTGTCATGAGCAGCAAGAAGAACACCCTAGACGACAAGGAGGAGATCATCAAGAGGCTACATGAGGCGGCTAAGATTGCCCCCAAGGGTCTCGATCAGCTTTGCGTGAGCCACCAGTGTGGATTCAGCTCCACAGCTGAGGGTAACGAGTTGACGGAGGAGGAGCAATGGGCTAAGGTGAAGCTGAGTGTAGAGATTGCCAAGCAGGTCTGGGGCGATGATATTAGCAAGTAAGAAGAGTCTTGTGTCGGTTGGGGGAGTTTGAGGCGCTGGTACTGAGATGAAAGCATGAGTACGGTGTTGTGTAAAAGTGGTCTGATCAGGTCTCAACGACTGATCCATGTATGTATTATGAAGTGACGGTTCAACCCCAGTGAGATCAAATGTATCAAATATAACAACATTGCCGTGTCATCGCATGCTAGTGGCATAACGAACAGCTGAAACCAGGCGGCCTTTTGCTCTGCAGTTCACAGATCTCATGTTGAGCGTTTTACTCAACAGGGTGGTCTTGCTACCCAAACCACAAGCTGTCATGGATGTTGCCTCTGATGTTTCAGTTCCCTTCTACGTCTACAGCATACTTCTGTATGTCGCTCTTGTAAACATCTCTGAACAACCCCGGAATATCAAAGAAACAGACCTCGAAGTATTTCGGACCACGATAATCCTGTTCTCGGTGCACGCGACAAACGTGAAAGTGCGTTATCATAGCATCGAGTAGCACGTTGATATTGTCATGGTAGGCGTTTTTCCTGCTCTTGTTTGCATGGCCGTCACGGCAAGCGTGAGGAAGTACGGCTGGTGTAAGAGGTCCGCGTTTCTGGTAATTTCGACCGAGGTAGACATGCCAGAGCGGTAGCTTCCTCAATCTCTGGTATATCGACTTCCACGATCCGTCCGTTAAGGTCACATCCGTGGCCTCGAACCATACCAAATTCTCGGCGCGCTTGAGGAATCCTCGGAGTCGGCTACCACTTAGGTACAGATCGGAGAGCTCTAGTGACTGCAAATGCTCGTACGAGCGGGCCATCATGTGTGTAGAGAATAGACTTTCGCAGCCATGGCATATCCTAAGCTCTGGAACCCCGTTGCATCCCAGGAGTTGTAGGCGCTCAACACCAGTAGTGGCAGCAACAACTTTTAATACATCCGGATGGACCGGGCGCACATTCTTGATGTGAGCTCCAACTTCGCGACTCTTCGCAACATCTTTGCCGTGTGCATTTGGTGTTAAGAAGACAGCTTTCATGATCCAAGGTCGAAACTCCGACAACGAGTCTGCAAACAGCCCCCATCCGGACTTCTGAGAGTTCTCCAACCAGAGGTAAACATAGGCGATCTTCTCTGGAAACTGCGACAGCTGCAGTGCTCGCAGCACAGTTGTCTGTTCACTGAAAATATGAGTCCCAAAGGGTAGCTCTAGCTCGAAGAAAGAGTCCGCGTCTTGATGTTGTCGGAAACATTGGGCGAGCACATGGGCGGCTTCACCAGACCTCACAAAGCTGTACTCGTCCTCGTGTAGCAGATACCACTCGTAGTCGCTTATTGTCTTGGGTTTTTTGGGCGGGCATACAGTTATGCGCACCATTGGATTGCGGAAGGCGGAGATACGGGACAAGTGTAGGAAGAGAGCAAGCGACGACGACTCGAGATAAAAGCGGCATTCCTGGAGGCCGTACCGAATGCTTGCGTCGAACTCGGTCCTGGCGTAGATGGCTTTGCATGTCGATCGCAGCGATCCAAAGTCTCTGTTCTTGTATGAATACTTGTTGTTGTTGGTACCCGACGCTCGTCCGAGGAAGCGACATACTCGGCTGAGGAGCTCTACTGGAAGCTCGATCAAGTCCATTTTGTCTTTTCGCTGGTGGTCTGATCAGAACGACTGCCCTATATGGTCTCCAGAGGGTCAGTCAAATGATGCTAGGTTGAGGGATTGGTTTATGTTGACCGAACGTAGAGAGCGAGAATTGCTGTAGCCCCGAGGTCAAAAGCTGCCCCTGCCTAGGTGATAAAACCTGTCCGTGCACCAACGATGACTACATGATTTGGTCAGACCACCAGTGAATATTGTCGACTATTCTGGAGTTGCTCTACGAGCTACGGTCATGAGAATGTAGCCTGCGCTCTCATATCTGTCTGCCAGCCGCACACTGGTAACAGTACGTGACCGAGGATTGAAAGAATCCGACTGAACCTAGAGAACACGCATTGTGTTCTTTGGGTGAATGTACAGAGGAATGAAGAGGGAAGGAGCAGTCAAGGAGACAATAAGGGATGATGTCACCACGCTAGGCCAGAAGAGAGTGTCGCTCTTTCTTCAATTGCACTTGAGCAGGCATTCCACCCACAAACTACTCCAAACATCACCGAGACTAGATATAAAGACTTTGTTTATCGGTGCTTGTTTCGCTGGCTTCTCTTCAAGGACCCATGGCCCGAAGGATGTGTCCACCCGTCTCCCGGCGCTTCTATCGACGTCAGCAGCCAGATGTCCCGCAAGCGCACTGACGCTTGCTGAGTAACAAACATAGAGAGATGTACCCGAGATGAGAGGTGTTAGGAGAGCGCTAGTGACAAGTTCCTACGACTTATACGCAGAGGCAAGGGATAGATGCAAAACACTCACATCGTGATGGTGGACTCTTGGACGAAAGTGACTTTACATTAACTATACAATCGACCGTAAAGCGCAGCTGTCAAACAGAAACATGGCCAACCATGTGGTAATGACTGTCCTGAGACCTTCTAAGGTTTTACAAATACTGCCCATCGTCCTCGACACTCCTCCCCCACTCCATCCACAGACATCGTTCAGCTCCGAGAGCTTTCCGCCTGGTGATCTTTGGGCTGAAAGCCTATCTAAGCAGCAGCAACCATCTCGCGGCGCGCGAACCTGAGGTTCCTCTTGGTGATACCGGTGGCAATGCCTTGGTACTGGTTGATGCAAACAGTAAGAGTTCCGGAAAGGGCACCTGCTTCATCCTTGAAGTCTGCGGCGCGGGCCTCGAAGGTATCAATCAACATGAAGGCAATCGTCTGCGAAAGGCTGTTAGCGAGCAGACTCAAGGAATTACGTTCGAGTTCAACAGATAGTATCGGAGCGGGCGCTGGGCGTGAAAACTACAAGAGAAGAAAGACTTACATCAACGACCTTCTCGATCTGCCTGAGTACAGCCGCAACGGGCGCACCGACGAAAGGGACAGTACTGAACAAACCGGCCTTGCCAATGAGGATGTTGAGCAGCGCTTGATGAACTCGGACAAACTGTTTCTCGTCGTAAGCAACATGAATATCTGTGGAACAGATGGTACTCACTTCGCGGAAGGCTTCGAAGACGGCATCAGTAGAAGCGCCTGCGGGCTCTTTGGGCATGCCCTGCATCTGAGCGATGGCGGTGGTGGCGGTAGTTACAATGTCTGCGAAGCCCCTAATGATCTCGGGGAATGGTCCCTGACCGACGAGGAGCAGTTGTCCACTGATAATGGTGACGCTTTTGGCCGGCGCCTGAAGCGCCATGCTCTTCGTCGTAATAGATTTAATGTTGGTGACAACCTCAGCAGGCGTGATTGCAGCGGAGATGGGCACGGAGAAGGCCAAGGCGGCGGTGAAGAAGTTGCGGAATGAGACCATGATTGCGGTGGGAAGAAGCTGTGAAAGCGGTTGTTGGTGGTAGATGGTAGAAGTGAGGAGTGATGATTGCAGATGAAGGTGTGCGATACCTTCTTTTCATGGGAGACTGCGGTGTCTTTATACCCGACGTGCGATGTAGCCAAGCTCGAGTCAACAGAGCAAATGCCTCCCGTAGTCCTGAACGACAACTAGGTTCGCTGATCCTCCTGGACACCGCGTTGAAATGCCAATCAAGCCCATAACCCAGAAGGTGGGTGGTGTAGCGTACGCTACTATCGAAAGAACAAAGTTCAATGACAGGTGAGGCTATGCACTACAACCCACTTTGCCTTGACCGAACACACGCAGATGTTTGCATGTAGGCCTCTGAATCAGTTGACAAAACGTTCTTGGACGTTGATCCTAAAAGATCATTGATCGGAGTATGGCATGAGTTGACATGTTTTATCGCATCATATTGAAGCAGCTTTCAACTATCGTCGGTAACCACTCTGCTCTCAGTATTGTGGTTGATGTTACCTCACAGTGATTATCGACAGGGTCTACCAAACTCGTCTCTGGCAGAGAGATCTGCCATAATCCATCGCCGAGTGGGGCTTTTGCGGCTGAATCTGCACATGGCATTGCGATCATCGATTCCCACTACTCTCGTCTAATACATGATCAACAATTTACTCCCAGTGAATCAAGAGACGCCGTATTGGGTAGAGAGCACTAACCGATCTCAGGGCTAAGGGGCTCAAGTCACTTCCCAACTTGTAGGGTGAGCTCAGACTACCCCGATCGCTTCACCGCGCCAAGATTAGCCTTGCAGTAGCATAGTAGATCGCTACCTTCTGTGAACAAGGCTTCTTGTCGACGTGCCCGAGTTCAGCTGAGGTTGTTCAGTTAGTAGCTCTTTGTTGGCAAGCGGCGCCCCACTGGAAAGGGTGTAGTGTAGTAGCGGTATCTACGGGTCGGCGATCCTTCTGCGGGCGTAGCCGTCGAACGTCAGTGCGATGATGCAGCCGCCCGAACATGCAAAAGCAGGCACCTACGATCGTCCAGTCAGAAATCCCAGCAACGAAGTAGGGTCGCCGAGCCTTATGCAGATCTGCTTTTTCCGTGTCCGGAGCGGCCGCAACCAATGCCAAGTCACGTGGAGGCCTTTGTTGCCCCTCGTGTAGATGGCAATCTAGTCTCATAATGTACAACGGCATGCAGGTGACTACCTGGAAAAGGGAAATGCGACATGTTCGCTGCGTGGCGCGGTCCGCCAAAAGCAACACAAAGGGTCCGGCTGATGTGTTGTTGTTTCTTTTGTCCAAGTCAGGGCTCGGAATAATGCCGAGCCCGCTGAGTCGCGGACGCTCGCCGACACTAGCCGTACAGACAGCTCCTATACTTTGGCGAGGAGCTAGCTCCTGTGCTCTCATGGTAGCTCAACTTCGGCGACTTCGCTGCACAATTTCTGCTGATTTGTAGCGACCGGAATACTCAACACATGTCGATTAGGAAATGAGAGACATGGTATTAAGAGTGAATGTCCAGATAGGTATAAATCGGCCGATCCTTCCCAGATAGCTACGTCAGCTCAAAGTTTAGTGAGATCGTACCTTAGGCCAACACCATTAGCCGCAAAAACCACCGGTATATTGCCGGCGTACTTGATGTGATGCCAGCTTGTGCTTAACCACCAACTAATTGCAGAGGCGCATTTGCTGCGGGTATTCACTCGCGACCGTTGTGACCAACCCTGTAAGCTACCAAACTCCTAAATAGCCTCCATGAACAAAGCAACGAAAACGAAAAAGCACGTTGGCAATTTACACCAGTAGAAAGCACGATGCCGGGTGTTCCGTACTGTCTGCACTGCCATGTAACTTGCGCGTGCCTAGGCGAAAGGCTTTGGCACAGAACGCTAAACTCCACATCCTGACGCCACTGGGCAGCACTCACTTTGATGTTGTACCGAGTCGGGCTCAATACGCTGTTTGATTCTTACTGGCTTCTTTCATGTACGAGCCAGTCTTTTGTGAAGTCGGCCGTACTTCTACAGACCTCCAGACAGACTACGGCTACGTACAGCAGTGAGTAGAAGACTCGCCATGAACCTCAATTACAAGTGCGTGTGCATATAACATGCCTGGGTAGTCCTCAACTAGGCGCTCAGACTCCAACCCCATCATTAACGCACCAACAAACGTCAAGCAAAGACCATAGACGAGACAGTCCTCATCCATGTGACGGCGCCACAACGTCACCTCAATATCGAGCTCCGCCAACAAGAATGCGATCCAGCTCTCTATCCCTAAGGCGTCACGAAATCGTGAGGCGCCTCCGCATGACAGCATCTACCATTATAGATGTTTGGTCGAGGCTAAGCTCCTAGTCTTCCGAGCAGAACGGCACCTTCTACTTTGAGCCTTCAGTCCGTGTTTCCTTACTTTTTCGTTCTTTGCAATTATAGAGCGGGCTTTCGTAGCTCCTCTCGCTGCCGTCGGAGGGGTTGAACCGACTTGGAAGCGCCTTGCTATAAGATATAGAAAAGCAAACACTGACAGACATGATGAAGGCTAGCCAAGACAACACCGGTTACCCTTAAGTCACTGCAAGACAGCCGTCAGTGAGTAGCGCATACATACGATGTTATCACTGTTCTGAAATTGTTCGTATGTTGAGCAAGCAGTGCTACCGGAAGCCTCATCCCCAAGATCGTTATTACATCCATAAGCTCTGAGTAGAGCTTCCCCAGAATCTGAACGCCAGCATATTACATAGACTAAATGAAACCAACGCCCCCATAACGAAGTCTGCATTCAATGCGACAGATGACCCATAGCCCTCATGCAGTCGGCAGACGTGCCAACAACGGTAGGACGTCTTTGAACCTCACTGGCTTGAGAAGGAACTCGTCAAAACCGCTATTCTTCGCTTGCTTTCGCGCTTTCTCGCTACCAAGACCCGTTAATGCGAAGATGTACGCCCGGGTACCTCTCTCATCCTCTAGAGTACCATCTAGACCATGTCTCGCAGCGTCATCGGACTGTCTTGGTATGCCTTTTTCCATCAAACCGTGTTCGATTCCACGAATCTTGGATACGGCCTGGAAGCCATCCATAATTGGCATGCTGATGTCCATGAAGATGCAGTCATAATTTGCTTTTGGGTCCCTTTGCTCAGTGGCGGTTTGATAGAGACGCACCGCTTCTGCGCCGTCGGTGGCACTCGAATACGGTACGCCGAGGCGTTTTGCAAAGGCGCAAAGCATTTTTAGATTTATGGGGTTATCGTCTACCAAGAGCAGACGGCGGAATCGGCATGTTGGGCTGCCTGTAAGCGGGGTAGGTGGTTGTATTGGTAATGGTGCTTGTAGAGCAGGACTTGTGGCGGCGTCGGCTAGTGTCACACGCTGCAACGACAAGCTGCGGTGTGGAAGTACTTTGGTTTGCGGGTCTGGCTCTAGCATTGTTTTGGCATGTTCTAATTGCTCTGTTGGCTCCATGTCAGGTCTGCTTCTGACTTCTATAGACGGCACTGCGTCGGCCATCTCCTTGGTAGTGGCATCCTTCATAGCCGAGATGAGTGCAGGTCCGAGCGAGTTTGCAGTGACTAGTACTGTGTGCATGGGTTTGCTAGTGCCAGATTCTGGAGGTGCGCCTTTAATATTGCGCAGGTCGACCATGACCGGGTAAGTCCCTCCCGTATACGTAGGGAACAAAGCTTTCAAGTCGTACGTGAGTGTCGAAGAGAGGGCATGGTGATCAATGAGGAGTACATCCAGAACCGGGAGTATGTCTGTGGAAACAGTGGTGAACCTCATGCCGAAGCGATCCTCGCAGATATTTTGAACGGCCCGCTCCAGCGCTTCGGGAGGCGAATCGATAGAGGGTGCAAACCCTTTGCCTTGCTCTTCGGGTAGAGAGAGACTGAGCATACCGATTGCCTTTCCGCTTAGGCATTCGTGAGAGGAAACGCTCTCGCCACGTGGCGCATTTGGTATCTGCGCCGTTTGACTAGCCGGAATGTTGATGATAATCTTCGTTCCCTTGCCCAAACGACTAGAGACTGATATAGTTCCGTGTAGTGACTCCACGATGCTTTTCACTAAGCTCAAACCTAGCCCAGTTCCTGGACTTAGTAAATTCTCCTGAGTAAAGGGTGTAAAGAGATGATATTTGAGGAAATCCTCACTCATGCCTACACCCGTGTCGGTCACAGAAAGACTGATGTGTGACTGACTGTCATCGGCAGCCTCCACGAATGCTAGACCTACGTGAATGTAACCCGACTTGGTATACTTCAATGCGTTGCTGACGACATTAAGTAAAATGCGCTTCCAAGCACCCTTGTCGATGACAAAGGTCCAATCACGGGCCTTTTCAATGTGTGTGGTGACGACGACAGGCTCGGATTGTGCCGTTGCGGGCGATCCAGCCAACGAATCTTGACGCTCTTTATTGAGTCCAGAAGAGAGGCGCGAAGAATGGTCATGACCTACGGAAACAGTCCCAATGACATCTTCGACCATAGAAGCCAAGTCGACAGCTACTGCACCGTGATGAACGTGGGTGGTGGAACGAGGATGTCCATTTCCGCCTCTTTGTCCAACGCTGGCGCGGCTATTCACTTTGGAATATTCCAAAAGATGGTCAAATGTATCGAGAAGAGTAACCGCACAAGACTCAATCATGGAGATCTCCGACATCAAACCAGATCCCTGGCAGTTTTCTTGGATCAGCTCAATGCTGGCCAAAATGCCATGCAAGGGACTTCGTAACTCGTGACTGATGGTCGAAACAAAATCCGACTTGGAAAGTGTATTCTCGCATGCTTCTAAGCGAAAGACCTCAGCCATCAGCGAGTTACCGAAAGCTGTCAATGAATTGACATCGCCAGTGTCAAGTGTTTTGCCTGTGTCAGATACCCAAGCTAGGCAGGTAGAGTAGCAAGCTTCTCTTGAGTAGTGAAACATAGGCAAGAATATTACGTAGCGGGTCTTTGGCAATAAACTGAAGAGGTCATTCCATCTGTCATCCGCAGCAGAGTCAAGTTCGTCATCGCAATCGTGTTGGAAGACCCCATGTTCATCGACAGCGAAGACATGCCCTCGAGGGTACTTGGCAGTCAAGCGCTGGATTAGCGACTGACGCAATTTCAGCTTTCCGAGGGCGTTATCTCTGTGGTAATAGGACAGAGGTACCGCAAAGAGTTCGCATGTTGGCGAAGATGTATTGTCAGGAGACATGTCTCGTACCTGGCAACCTTTGTTTCGGGCGCAAGTTGAAACAGTGTCAAAGAATACTAGGCCATCCAGGCCCATAGCATCGGCAATACTATCTGCGGCTCTCATGAAGAGAGTGTCGACTTGAGTAGCAAAGTCAGATTTGACCCGTTTCGAGACATTATCTTGGGGCGAAACGATAACAGATGTATCGCAAACAGGCAATGACTGGACATGGTCTGACATGGTGACGCTTGCATTCGTGCCGTCGGATAGCTTCTTGTCAGGTTTTCTTCGCGAGGCGGCGCCAAAAACATCTAGGTCGAATTGGCTTGTGTGAGCTCCAGAGCGCACAGGGGCCACAGACCTTGGAACCATGTCATCTGAAGCCACAAAGCGGCGAAGACCTTGCATCATCTCAGCAGATCGAGACTTACAAGCTTCGGCGCGTCGCATATCGAGGTATGCACTGATAGCCGAGGTAGTTTCGCGAAGAGTGCTCAGAGACTTGGGATGCAGAAAGTCCCGTTCTTTAGTGTCAACAACACAGTAGCTGCCCAATATGTGCCCAGACATTGCAAACAGCGGTATCTCGAGGTATGAAACCATGTGCGGGTAGCCAGCCACGAACGGGCGCTCGGCAAATGTGGGAACCTGGCGAAAGTCTTTTATGCAGAAATACGACTTGTCGGCAATGATATAGGGACTTTCCGGCATAGGCACTGGTTTGCCCTGGAAGATGCACATGGTGAATGGGCAGACGCCCCATTCGAGGGCGATTCGGGAAGTACCCAGCAAGAGCGGCTCGGCCGGGTCTGCACTCGAAAGCGACTGGTGCCTCGTCATCTCTGCGCATATGAATTGATTTCGATTATCAATGAGCGAAAGGAATGCGCGATCGCAATCCATCCTGTGCACGCCATGCTGGACGAGGGCGTTGAGGGTTATGTCGCTGCTGGGGACTGGTTCGGACGGCGGTCCTTCTGGGATGTGGAAGGGGAACGACGCGGCAGAGAGATATCTAGGGCCGTGTTAGCAACAGGAATCGGCAATGTGACGTCGGCTGGCAATTCTCACGCGGCGATCTCGTATGCGCGTACCCGTTCGTGGTTATCGATAGCTGCGGGTGGCGTCGTGGTCGAGATGGGCGTGGTCGTAGCCATGGTCCATTACGTCACTCACAGGAATTGAAGACTGCTGGTGCTGCGTGCGACGTTTGCGCGGGCCCCAGCAGTCTTCTGGGCTTTAGCAAGCAGTCTTGGCGTTAGTCAGCCAACACATAAACGGCCCGCAAAACCAAAGCTGTGATGCTCAAGTACGGCTTAATTTTCCGTCAAATTCATCGGATCGTGATGTCTCACAATAACGCTAGCCTAACACGGGTTCCGCGGCTGCATAGGGCTAGACGCTCAGAGACGCGTATTCGTCGCACACTTCAGTCAACTTCCTTCTCGTCCCGGGCTCCATAACACTGTGCCCAGCGTCGTCTATGAAGTGCAATTTGCTCTCCGGCCACTGCTTGTACAACTCCCACGCTGTAACCGGTGGGCAGACAATATCGTACCTGCCCTGCACGATGGTCGTCGGAATGTTCCGGATCCGGTCCACGTTCTCCTTCCTCAACCTGCAGGACGAAGTCAGTAATCATCTGCATTCCGTACAGCCAAGACTTACAGCTGCCCGTCTTCCATCCATGCTTTGTTGATGAAGTAGTGAATCTCCATCCTAGCATGTGCGAGCAGATAGGCTGGTTCTTTCAGTTTCTTGTACGCGTGTGGGTCAGGATACAGGGTGCTGATTGATAGCTCCCACGTGTTCCACGCCTCAGCCGCGGGATGACTGATAGACGAGTCCGAAGACATGAGGCGTTTGTGGTAGTTGCCGATATGATCGGAACGTTCTTCCTCTGGTAAGAACTTGATAAAGTCCTCCCAGCGGTCGGGAAACAGCATTTGCGCGCCGCCTGCATGGTTGGTCCACTTGAGTTCGATGTCTCGCACGGTGAAGATGCCGCGCAGGACTAGAGTACCTACACTATCGGGGTGTGTTTGCGCATATGCTAGAGCGAGTGTGGATCCCCAGGAGCCACCAAAGACCATGTGCCATTTGGAAAACTTCAGATGCTTGCGCAGCTTTTCGATGTCTTCGACGAGATGCCAAGTAGTGTTGTCTGTTGTGTTGGCATTGGGGCGCGATTGACCACAGCCTCGCTGGTCGAGCAGAACCACTCGGTATTCAGAGGGGTTGAAGAAGACGGTGTTGGTTTTGGAGCAGTTCCCGCCAGGCCCACCATGGAGGTAGATGACTGTAAAGCGTTAACTATCAGGAAAATTCGACAACATGGCTGGCACTTTTACCAGGCTTTCCGTCCTTCTTGCCGAACTGTTGATAGTAAAGTTCATGGGTGTCATCCACGCGCAGCCAATTCACGTCCCAGGCATCTTCATGCTCGTAGCTGGTGAACTGGAGTGTTTGAGCCATCATGCGTTGGTAGTAGATACGAAATTTGCGGCGAGACAAGAAGATGAAGGAGCTTTTGTAGTCGACGTGTATGCAAGACAGTCATACTGGTAGTGATGGAGTCAGACACCCGGGTACTACTACCCCGCTTTCAGTATAGTGGCCCCCGCTGCTTCAAGAACACCTTCCTATTCTGCTCCCAGGATGCGACTGACTAACGGCAGCAAGCGTGCGAAAGATGCAATTGACACGATGGTATTTAAAACACACATTATTGTATGTACTAGATAATAATGACGTTGGCGACAAGGACCTAATACTTAAAGCCACCTGCCCTGGTGCTCCACAAGCCCTTTGGGTCAACACTCTTCTGCAATGCCTTAAACTTGTTGTAATCCTTGTAGCTCTGGAAAACTGGCTGGTCCCACATGGCATCGTTGATGAACAAAGGCATGTACATGTCGCTTGGCATGCCCGCTTCTGCTATCCATTGAGGCACGACTTTGTCTAACCAAGACGTCAATTCCCTGGCGATGCCAAACGCAAGAGCGTCGTCTGTGGGCAAGTTCCACGCTCCTTGGTAAATTAGGATGATGCGATCAGGGTCGGAGGACGAAAGTCCCATGGCATTTCCGCCCTTAGACTCGGACATCTTTCCAAAGCGGGATGGAAGAGGTTGGAAGTCAACGCTGAATTGGATGGCGCGAACGACAGGTAGGGTGTTGAGGAAGATACCAGTGAGTTCAGCAAGCTTGTCGCGAATCTCCTTGTACATCTGAGGCCGGGATGCAATGTATGGAACAGTGTAAGTGCGGAAGAATGCGCGGGCGTTCAACAGTCGGACTGGCTCGCCGTTTGCCTTCAGCTGGAAACTGTTAGTTGCTATACAGCACATTGAAGTTAGATTATAGACTTACTAGCTCGGAGTACTTTTGTGTCTTGGGTAGACACAAAGGGTTGACGATCTTGAAGAAATCGGCGAACGGACCCGATGTAGGTGGCTTAGGGTTGTCGTAAAAGGAGAAGAGGATTTTCGTCTTGATTCCAGCTGCGACTACGAGGTCCGTAAGAATGATGGCCGCCTTGGGGTCTTCGGCACCGTGTGCCATGAAGTTGTGCAAAGCAGCGTATAGTGCGTCGGATTTTGAGTCGTCGAAGACACACGAGCCACCCCAGACGTCGCCCATGTGATGGACTTTAGTCTTGAACTGGGTGACAATACCGAACTGGCTACCGGAACCACGCATAGCTTGCGCAAGGTCGGGATGCTTTGCGGCATTGACGTTGACGACAGACCCGTTCGCCATAACAGTCTCCCATTCGATGATGTTCTATCGCTTGTTAGCATAGCTGCCTTTTGCATATAGCGGAAAACTGACATCGGCTGCAAGACCCTCTTGAGCACCGAGGAATGAAAGACCTCCACCCAGCAGCAGACCAGCGACACCGACGAGACCGAGTCGTCCTCCAGCGATTGCCACGCCGCTCTTCTCAAGGTCGCCAATGACGTCGTTCCATTCACCTCCTGGTCGGACGTAGGCAACATCTTCTGCTGCGTCGTACGTCGCTCCGACTAGATTGGTCATGGCGATGAGAACACCGTCTTGGACTGCAGCATGTTGCTTGTTTGGATCGTGACCTCCGCTCCGTGTAGCAAGCTTGACAGTCGGGTACTTGTTCAAGATCTTGATAGCAATGGACACATCTTGGGCAGAGTCTGGTTGAACAATGCATGCAGGATCAACTTCGCGGAGATTGGTAGCCCAGTATTGCTGCGTCTCATGTGCGTATTCGAGCTTGAGAAGTCCCGGAGTGAGGACTTTTCCTGGAAGAGCATTGTTGATTTCGTTACACGCTTTGGTAGTGGCCTCTGTGGGAATAGCAAAGGCGGATTGGGCTCCTAACAGGAGAGTCGCAAGAGCGAGAGAGGTGAACTTGTCCATGTCTGGAAGTGAATGAGTGTAAGGAACGAGCGAAAGATGGACGAAAGCGCAGAAGAACGAACGCAGCCTACAGACCACCTCTTGATGAGCGATGTGCCTTAAGTACTACAATGTGGGCTTCTTCGACGTTAGGTTTAGCTGTCTCCGGTCTTGGTTCCGGACGCCATGGCAGCCATGCAAAGAGCAGCACATGTACACAAGCTGGGGAGAACCATGGCTAGGGCAGGTCGCGTGGAAGAATCGTAAAATACGGCAAACCCCCTCCAATGGCGACGCATGAAATAAGGAATTGAGTGCAGATCATGTGAGAGTCCCTGCGAAGCTTACGGCAATGGGCCCGACATTTGAGGGGAATCGACGCACACCGTCGTAAAACTATATGGTTTGCTGGAATGGGTATTTAGCCTGGATAGGATAAGGCGAGCCCAGTATTGGAAACGGTACTTGAGTGCCGAATTGCAGGACTGGCAGTCTCGGAACCCGAAGGTTTGTCAGACAAGCAGTGCGTATAATTGTCATCGACGGTCATGGTGGGGTGCGCTGATGGTGGGACCGAGTCCGAGTCCGATCTCAGGGGAAAAACACGTCTGTGGCATTAAACTTCTGGGCCATGCGAAACGAGAGTCACGCACAGATACGCTAGAGAAGTATATGTATGTCGTTGGTAATCACGATAATTGCTGAAGCGGGAGTGGTGGTGAAGCCGGGTGCAGGCGGATGCAACGATGGTGATGATGCGAGAAGGACACGAAGAGGCTGCATGCACGGCTGTGACGGGCTGGCTGAAGGTGGACGTCGTCGTATCACGTCAACGTTGCATGGAGTCGTGGCGGAAGGATCGGAACGCGTGGGTCCGTGCTTGTTCGGTTGCTCCTTCTACCTCCTACCTGGGCATCGGAACCCAGGGATAAACAAACAGTGGCCGACAAGCTCACAACGCCGCCACATCCGACGACGCCGCCGGTAGCCGACCACGACGGCTGCACTCACCATGGACTCGTACAATCTCAAGACGGCGTCGACGTACATCAACAACCTGCTGCTTGCGCGGGGGTTGTTGCGCAATGGCACGCCCATTGAGTTTGCGCATCCGTCGAGGGGAGAAGGGGGGAAAGAGGCCACCATGGCCCAGATCATCAACCTGGTGCACGACCTGATATTGAAGCGCGATGTAGGCACATGCACGTTCACGTTCTGGTGGAGAGGGTCCTAATGAGCAGATAGCGCGACCAGGAATACCGCGAATCCAGCGCCGACACGCTGCGAAGCCTGCGCGCCGAGTCGACGCGCCAGACGGCCGCCCTCGAGAAGCAGCACAACCGCAACGCCGACCTATCGCGACAGCTCTCGCTCGCCCAGGCACAAGAGCAGTCGGCGCGCAAAGCCCTGCACACGGCCGAGTCGTCGGCGCGGAAGCTGCGCGCCGAGATGCAGCGCCTCAAGACGACGGTCGACCAAGTGCGCACCAGCTGCACCAACGACGTGCGCAAGCGCGACAAGGAGATTGCACGGCTCAAGAGCCACCTGACGAGCCAGCAGCGCGGCAACAAGACGGGCCTCGTCGGCGCAAGCATCACCATCAACCCCGGCAGCACGGGCTTGGGCGCCGCTACTGGCCATGCGCGCGACGAGTCGCCCAATGTCGACGACCCCGAATACAGCCTGAAGCAGGAGACTACCGAGTTCTTGACACAGCTGAGCCAGAGCTTGAGCGACGAGAACGACAACCTCATCGGCCTCGTGCGGAGCGCCCTGGTGACGCTGCGAGAGCTACAAGGCATGCCCGAAGTCAATCGCAAACAAGACGCAGACGACGCCTCGGTCGCGGGCGACGAGCAAGACGACACGCAACAGGACATGCTGCACACGCTGCCTACCGACTACGAGACTCTCGCCGACGACATGGACACGGTCTTGGACAACCTGAAGAACCTCCTCACAAATCCAAACTTTGTAGCAGTGGATGAGGTCGAGATGCGCGAGGAGGAGATACACAGGCTGCGGGCGGGCTGGGAGAAGATGGAGGCTCGGCTGCGCGAGTCGTTCCTCCTCATGGACTCCTGGCGAAAGCGCATGACCAATGGGGACACCATCAATCTCGAGGAGCTTAGGATGGGACTCGGATTTGGCGAAGGATTTGAGACGGTCGACAGGGAAGGATTCTCCGTGATCGATGAAGAAAGCGAGGCCGAGGAAGCTGCAAGCTCAGCCTTAGAAGAAGACGTGGATAATACTGAAGAGCAAGAGGAGGCGGTCTACCTGCCCTCACCCAATCCACACGCGAGACCAGACGAGACAACTGGGCCCGACGTCTTCAGCATCAAGTTGCAACCCAGCCAGCCAGCGCTGAGGGAGACCAACGGCAACAAGTCGCCCAGTCGATCGCCCCGCAAAGTCGCCTTCTCAGCGTCCATACCGAATACACCGTCTCAGGTGGACGGGGAGAACGCAGACACGTCTGGGATAGATCTAGTCGATGCAGAGAAGGCTAGTCGGCCGACCTCTGCAGCCAAACTACCTCGTTCTGAAGAACGAGTGTCAAGACCAACGAGTCAAGACAGACCACGCCATGTACGTTGTGACATCTTTCCCTCTACGTCCACTCTCTCCACAATCTCCAGCCCAGCAGCACCACACCCATCCCTCAACAGATCTGACAATCTACGACAGACCAAGAAGCGCTTGTCGAGCCCACGTGCGCATCCCGACGAGCGATCGCCGAAGCTATCGGTCCAAGACAAGTTACGAGAGGCCGCGGAAGCAGCCGCTGTAACCGACGGAGACATCTCCACCAAGAAGACGGACGAAAGCACCGAAGTGTCCGAGGAAAACCCTAAGAAGCGGGCACCTAGATCTCCCGTCAAGACACGAATCAGTGGGAGGCCAAAGAGGAGAAAAAGCACCTTGACGCCAGAGGAGCTGGCAAATCTTCTAGGCTGCTAGACTAGGTTGGAGCATGTGCGATCCTCACGATGGCACCGTGGACTTGGACTTGATAGCGACTCAGGGCTGCATCGGCGGCTGGTCATGCAAGATCATGCCATCAACTGGCCTCCAGTTATATGCGAGGCTTGCATGTTGAGGAGTCGGTCGGTGGAGTGAATGATGGGCGTGACCCATGCTCTCCTCTATTGGGTAGGTCATAGATGCCAGTGCGTTTGTGGCCCTCATGCACTGGGTAACGGCGCGTATCCTGAGGCCCTCCTCGGCTGGACTATCAAATCTCGCCAGGCCCACTCATGAGCTCGCACAGGTTCGGTCAATGCGCGACTGTGAACGGTCTTGATTTTGAAGGACGTCCATGAGAAATGACCTACCTCATCGTGCGAATGGGCCATGGCACAGCAGCAACACAGCATCTCCCCTGCTTCTTGTGTGCCCAAGGGGCTGCGTATCCGACGCAGTGACATGCCTTGGTGGAAGTGCTCATAGTCGGGCATCGATAATGTTATCGTCCTCGGTCGCTTCGCGTACCTGAATCCTCCCGCCCGCCCATCATTCCTCCTGACAACTCTGCACTCGTTCAATCTCTAGTCTTCACATGCACCTCTGCACATCATCACGAGAGACACCGGTTTTCCTCCACATGGCGCACATTGTGACCGCAGTGTGGCCGTAGAAATCGCTCGCTCCGCCTCCAGCATTCCTGAGGTTGGTGAAGTGGTGTTGTGGTTGGACGGCGTTGCAAGCCACTAAGTTTATTAGCCGCCCATTGTCCTCATTCGGGACATTGGGTGATGGATGATATGAGCACAGCTCCAGTGATTGGGCAGAGGCCGAGAAGTGGATGCAGAATGGCTGTAAATAGGTCTCTATGCGGCAGGGAGGATAGCTGCAGCGCGACCAAGGTAGCAGCCTTGGAAAGCAAATTTCTCTGCATCTGTCGTCAGCCCTCGAGCCACAGTTCCCCCGTCGAAAATGCACTGTTATGCAGTGTGACAGGCGATTATCTGCACCTTGCACATCCCGGCATCACATGGCTCACCTGTTCTCTGCTGCTCATTGGTGTGGTGTTTTCACCCCAAGCCCGTGCGCTACGTGACGGCCCACTTATGTATTCCCCGCCCGCGTTGGCGAATGAGGGCGCAGAAGCAAGACGCCCGGCTACACACGTCAAGCCCGCCCACCACTCCCGCTTCACCATCAAGCGCTCGCCGTACATTCGATAGACTGCTCTCCACACCCGCTACCAGCTTACACCCTGCGAACATGGCGTGTCTACGCAGCGCAGGTAATCAATCGCTACCGGGTGCAGCGAGACCTGGCCCATAGTTGGCGTAGTGCAATGTGCCGGCCTGCCAGCCCCTCGCTAACGCCCAATGGTCGCTCAGCAGCTGTGCGATGCTGTGTCTATAGATAAGTAGGCCTGGCGCCGCTCACATCTCGTCTTTTTTTCTTCAGCAAGTGTGTCAAGTTCAGAGCTGTTGTGTTCGTCTTTTGTCTATTCTTTTTACCCCTCCCCTTCTCCCTCTCTACTCTCCAGGCCTGGTGCCATTTAATTCCCACTACCTCACCGTCGACCTTTATACCCACCCTTTTACAATAATCCAATTCTTTGTGGCCGGTCCACTTTCACGTAATACACAGTTCTACTTGCTCGAAACGAAATCTCAAACTCACAACGACAACGCAATACTCGCAAACCTTTACGAAACTCTCAACACACAGCTTCTTCAGCAATCTTGACGTCTATCCATTAGTTTGGCATCGGACGAATTCGAAAGAAACGATTACATCATAATACCAATCTTTACAACAGAAAGAACGAAACAACATCACAATGGCCGCTATCCAGCTTAACTTCACTCTCCGCACTTCCTCCAACTGCAAGACCGTGCACTTGCTCGGTTCCTGGGACGGCTACCAGGGTCAGCTCCCGCTCTCCAAGGACCCCAAGAAGTCCGGAGGCTGGGTCGGATGCTTCAAGTTCCAAGGACAGACCTTGAAGCAGGGACAGCGCTACTGGTACTACGTATGTCTCTTCTCTAGCACTGCATGGTGAACTAGAAGCTAACATCTGCCCAGTACATCATCGACGGCTACCACGTCTCGCACGACCCCGCTAAGGACCACACCACCGAACCCACCACTGGCCGCAAGCTTAACATCATCGACATCCCCGCTGCCAAGTCGAGCTCCAAGACAACCACCTCCAGCTCAGACCGCAAGTCCCGCCGCGTCTCGACCGCCACCATCCCCAAGGGCCGTGGCCTCAGCCCAGAGCGCATCGTCGCGCCCAAGCCCCAGCGCCCACACGAGACCCGCCAGGTCATCAACACCCAGTACGACAAGACCACTCTTGAGGATCTCAACCGCCGCTTTGCCAAGCAGCAAATCGAGGAGTCGTCCGACGACTCAGACTACGACTCCGACGAGGGCTCCGACGTTCCCTCGCTCACCAGCCGCTCCACCAACAGCTCCAGCCCGTCCAGTGTCAGCTCTGGTAGCTCATGCTGCACATGCGAACGCTACGGAATCACCCGCGCTGGTGACCGCGTCAAGCTCGACTGCGGTGGTGCTCGCTGCGGATACTCTGATGACTCATCTGACTGCTCCTCCGAGGACGAGTACGTGTACGAGGAGAAGACCACCCGCCGCCAGGGTGTCGTCATCCGCTCCTAAGTGCATCACTACCTTCCTGGATACCATTGTTCCGTCATCGACACCTGCATCCTTGCATCTTCTATCGCAGTGTGCCGATGCGCCTTTTCAACCTCTTTCTTCTGTGCATATTATGATTACGAATCTTCTTTCTTATCTTGTTCTATCAACTACAACCGGCCTCGTGTTCAGAGGCTGGCTTCCGCTCTTTGGGATATTATGACGGGTATTATTGCTGCTGGTATGGGAGCTGCCCATGGGTTTTATGCTGGGGGATAACGAGGCAACTGCCTGCACCTTACGACAATGGCTTAACAAGCCATCCAGAGAACACGCTAGATGTTCTCATCGTGCCAATGCACGCTCATGTAGTCTATAGTTTACTAAATCTACGGATCCGCATGCGCTCGTGCGCGGAAAGATACATCGCTTTTCAAAAATGCACTCTGAGTGACTTCGAGCCGTTGTAAGCGGCAGGGTGCATGGTGACCTCGTCAGGCCCGGCTGTCGCAACTTCCCCACGATTGTTGAGGGGTAACTGCCTAGCTCAACAGATCCAGGCCACCACTCCGACGCGACGCCATCATCTTCATTGCCTCTCTCATCCGCCCACCCCATTTGTCTTGCCATTTTTAAGACCCCTCGTCTGGAATCCTCGTCTTTGCCCTTGTGCTCACCATCATGGAAGCCGCTGAGAACGACGCCAATTGTCAAAAATGTCAGTTGGATGGGATTCGCCTAAGGACAAAAGGCATGGATACTGAAGGCTTTTTTCGATGGGACGACGCTTCTCTATTTCTCCATGAGCCCTGTCCAAAATGCAACAATACGGAGCTGGATCCCTCGTTACGCTTGTGCGAGGCCTGTCGTCACTTCCGTATCTGGCATTTGCTTACCTGCCGTGGCCAGATGGAATGGGATGGTCTCCTCAAACACTGTCACAAAAGCCAGGGGCATTGCGATTTCTGCCATTCCGTCATCTCAGCGGCGCAAGACTCTAGTAGAGGATATGGAGGAACACTGGACCTCCAAGATGCCGACAGCGTCAAATTCGCGATCCGTAGTGACAGTGGCGACGGACTCGTGCGCTGCATCCTCTACATGTTATCCGTCGTCATCAATGGCAAAGAAGAGCCTTTTGCGGGCGACCACGAATATATCGTAGACACCATAGACCGACCTATTGATCGTGCCTTTTTCGATGCAGGAATGTCATCATCCTCTGAGCCAGAGAAAAACACCAAAGCATTAATGTCGCGTCTCCATCCTTGTATTGACTGGAGCCAACACCGGACTTGGTTTGGAAGCCTACCATTACTGAGATCATCGGAGGAGAAGCCTGGAGGATTATTCTTACGACAAACACTCCAAGACGTTCGTGTGGTAGATGTTGTGGATGCGTGCATCGTACATTTACCTCGAGACGCCGAGTACGTTGCCCTGTCGTATGTATGGGGACCAGACTCCGCCGAAGACTTTCGGACCTTGCGCACCAATTTGCGCGACCTTGAGACCCCCGGTAGCCTGGATAAGATTGACCTGCCCTCGACAATATCAGATGCTATCACAGTATGCAGACAGCTAAAACGTCGATTCCTATGGATAGACCGACTTTGCATTATACAAGACGAACTGTACGCGGAAGCAATTCAGTTAGAGCAGATGGCAAGTCTATACCACCAAGCAGCCTTGACAATTGTTGCAGCTGCAGGTTCCAATGCAGCACATGGGTTGCTGGGAGTGAGCTGCGCGAGGAAAGAGCAAAAACAGCTGAAGTTTCACAGTCGCCTCCAGCTGGTAAAACCCGCACCAGATCTCGGACAAGTCTTAGGCAAGACTACATGGAGCAGTCGTGCCTGGACATTTCAGGAGTACCTGTCGTCAACGACCATGATGTTCTTCACCGAACATGGACTTTACGTTGGCCACAGATCGGAACCCGGCTCGATCGATGTATACACCGAAGCACCCGCGGTACACCAATCCACATATGATCGACTACACAATCCGTTCGACGCATGTGAAACATACACGTCCAAGTCGCTTACGCACTCATCGGATAGACTGCGCGGTTTTTCCGGAATACTGTATGCGACCCATGGTAATAGGACAACGTACGGAGTGCCCATTGACGACTTCGATCGCAGTGTTCTGTGGCGACGACGAGGATCGAAAATTGAACCAAGAACCCAGGAACAAGAGAATACCATACCCACATGGTCTTGGACATCGGTTGGAGGACCCATAGAGTTTTACCAGAAGTACTGTTATTCGTATAGCCTTGCTTACTGGGGCAGGTTCGTCTACGAAGAAGACAGGGTGGTGAAGGTCGTCATTGGACCACCGAACCGAACATGTCAAGATAGACGAGAGAGAAGCGATCATATCACAGCCGCACTTGCATGGTTGGCTGGCTGCGTGCGCTCAAAACCACCAGCCTATCTCAAGATCGACTGCTCGAGTGCGGAGTACGAGAAACGTCTCGAGGAGAGATGGTCCGATAATGATCCCACCGAATACTGGAGAGATGCTTTTCGCGAGTATACAACGGATGAGCTATTTGAGAGCGTCCCTGGTAATCTCTCAGATAACACTAGACGCATCATAGTGCACACACAAAAGGCTTCCTTCACCCTGGATCGAAGTAGCCGAATTGGAAAGGACATGTCGCGAGCATGGCAACACCCAGGAAATGCCACGATCCTGATTCGCAGCAAGGGCTTGGTAGCAGGTGCTGTAGAGCTTGACGAAGATCTCCTCGATAGCACCGGAAGCCGAAAGATGGACCATTGTGACGTAGACCTGATTGCACTCTCAGTAGACCCTGAGAGTCATAGATTCCCGCCAGTTATGACGTGCTTCGATTCGCCATCTGACAGCTCGTCGATCAGCAAGTTCTTTGGATGTATGTGCTCGTCAAATGGGACCATCGATTTAGAACCGGAAGCGCATCTGGTAGAGTGTCCCAAACACGTGGATTTCAACACACCCAGCCCTTACTGTGAACTATTGTCTCACAACGACAAATTTGCTCCTGAGCAGAGACAGACCGAGAAAGCAAGGGCATTTGTCAAGCACTGGGAAGGATTGAGCTATTTTGGCATCGACGGCAATCCTATTCACAATTTGAAGTACATACCTGAGTTGTATGTAATGGTAGTTGCGCCGGTTCCAGTTCAAGAAGAAGGCGTCGTCATATATCGGAGACTGGGCATTGGAAGGGTGTATCTGAAGAGATGGGTTGAAGCATCGCCGAAGTTCGAAACAATTGTCCTGGAATGAGGTGACTCGGATGTAGTAGCTTGGTGTCTACTAGTACCTTCAAGTTACCCTAGTAGATGGGTCATCAAAGACGCTGCTTTGGGCAAGCTTCGATTGGATGCGCTGCTATAGCACCTTGGCTCAGTTCTGGAGCGCAGCTAAGCGGAGAGAACAAGAGATTGCGGGAAAAATGCTGACTGCCATCGAGAAGAGTTGTATCTTAGAAGAATACGCTAATTGGTATTGGGTCCATATATTACGAGTATTGTCACCTAACGAATGAATCGTCACTTGGTCCCTCAATAACACATGACCACGCCTTGCTGCAAGGCCGCCTGCATCCCTAGCAAGATGCTCCAGCCCCATAATCAGCCTCCGTTCTACTGCGCCGCTGGCTTAGAATGAATACTACGCGAGAGCGTTTGCCCCTGGCCGGATCCCGCTCGCCACGATGGAAACGCCCACTAAGCCTTATCATGGGTTTCCCAGAAGAGGCTCATGTGGAGGCAGTGACTGATTAAAGTGGGGCATGGAGTGGTTGGTGGGTATGCGAATATGTGCCAGTGTACGCTAGTGCAGCGCTTGTAGGGGCAGGCTCACGTAAGGCGGGATTTGGTGCCAAGGCGATTGGGTTTGAAGAATATGATTGGTGCGCGGTGTGGATGCCGAGGTTACCAATATCTTTTCGATGGGTTGATGAAGCCAGTCGGTACGTTTAATCCTTCGATCATCTGGGGTATGATACTTGTTTGACGCTGGAAGGCCCTAACGTATGCAGAGCTGGGGGCTGAGTACTTGCTGGTCGGTGAACATGGGCGTAATGATTGTCTGGACTTCCAGAACAGTGCGATGGTGAGTAGGTCTATGAGTATTGGAGCCAACCTGGACGAATGAGGACATTAGGATGCCTCATGACCAGATTAGGCAAAACAAGCAGTGCCAATGCATCTCGAAGTATTAGCCTCGTCTCCAATCATATGTACAACATCGAGCTTCCAATCGTAACATGTTCTGTAGACTTTGAGCTAATGCAGGGGTCTTTCGTGACACCAGCGTGTTGGTGACGGTAGATTCGGGATGGCAATGGATCCACGACCCGTCTTGCCGCAGTGGATCAACAGCCGACTACCCAGCGTCCTCGCGAGCAGTCCACAAGGCTGAATCGATGTCTCGGCAGCGTCCGTTCGGGAGCCTCTCGGCTAGGACGCATCTTATACCCGATCTAGTGCACAACGGCTCAAGGTCGATTGTCGGAGATGACCAACAGGGGAAGGGTTGCGCCAAACGCGCCTAAGGGGTAATGCAACCTGGCTTGAAATGTTAGCTCATGAGAAAGATCTGGGTCTATGAAGCTGGGCAAGCTGATAGGCGGAGCACTAGGAAGCTTTAGAGATACGATACCATGTTGGCTCGAATCTGGAGAATGGGCTTCCTCGACCCCAACTAGCAGCACTAGCATGCCGGAAATATTGGATACCGCACAAGAATATAGCATTGTCATGTTGAGAGCAAGGCGAGCAGATGAAGGCATCGAGAAAATCCAGCCAACCGGTGGTGAGAAGCAATGGATGCCTAGCTTTCAAGCTATGACTGTAGAGTTGCCACGCAAGCCTCAATCCACGGATACGAGGATGGGAGACTTGGATCTATCCAGCGGCAGTCGCGGTACCGTTGGCTACGGCAATGTGACCCCTTCGCCCTGCGCCTAGCCTACGCGTGGTCCGTTACAGGGTGGATTCGTGAGCTTGCAGCGGAAGCAACGGCCTTCGTGGGTCATGACGAGGTGCATCGCCTTCACGGCACCAACGGTATGTAGGGATTCCGATGGACTGTGGCGCAATGATCCGACTCGCCGAGACTTGAGAATGCCGGATGTCGTTCACCGGCGACGTCGGAAGCGGCCGGGGTGTGAGTCGTCCTGCAAGCACCATCGGGGCGTGGTCGCGATCTAGATAGACTACACATTTGTGATACGACAACTGAAGTGTGGGGTGGGGAGTAACGGTTTCTACACCGACGGATAAGGCGAGTTTTAGGTGTATACTTTTCGTTCTGCTCATGGAGATGGCGGTGACCCTTGAAGTGGCACGTGCATGGGCCGCCAAAGGTGGGTCTGCTTGGCGAAGATGACGTCTCACTGAACTCTGTATGCACTTGCGAACACGCTACGATGCTTCATTCTATCACCTAGACCTGAATCATTACGACTACATACAACAAGTTCTCGTGTTGACTCAACTCAATTATCGGGGCTGAACGGGGCGAATTTCTCCGTCTAGGAATAGTGGGCTTCATTGGGGTGATGCCTTGCACAAGGCAGACTCAAATGTGCTCGTAAAAATAGCACAATGACATTGAAGCTTAACGCTACGATTGAAGTAGAAACTGTGAGTAAGGAAACCATACGACGTGGAAAATTGAATCTGCTACTGATGTAACAAAGAGCGAAGCAGTTTGGTGTTGCCCGAAGCATGCGCAACACGCCAATTCTTATCAAGACTCCCATATCCTCGTGATGTTGCAGTGCGGACTCAAAAGAAAAACGCCAATTCCTCCTTCCTTCCCGTGTTCCCATGTTCCATGCGTGTAACCCATCATGTCGATCCAAACCCTCTTAAACTCCATGGTAATGCGTGTATCGTCGAAAGTGTGAAATGATGCGAACGTAAAGTGGCTGAAGATACAGCACTGAGTAACCAGCTCGAGAAGATAGTTGTGTGTTAAAGTGAGCAAACGGCCTGGCGATGGAATGATAGCCTGTCTTCGCAGCTGAACGTGAGTTGTGGACATACAACCTCATGCATTCATCGTAGGTATGCCGGAGAAAACCCGCCGCTACCATAGCCGGAATCTGGGAGAACACCGGCATGGTAGGCTTGAGGTCGATGGTGGCTATGAGAGCTGCAGGCGTAGCCTACGAGAACTGTCTTCTCTTGGATCCCATGTCCTCGTTGACCATGGGCGGCGCATGGATCGATTGCGTGTTTGTAGTATAGGCACCGGCAGACCGAATAGCGCTCAATGACTTGATAGCACATGTCGAGAAGTGTGTGGTTGGGTATATCAGTGCCCAAATGTGAAGTAGCCCGGGGAAATTGAAGATGTGGATAGCGTGAATGCCAACGATATGGTACAAAAGAAGATGTGTTGACAAGAGTGAACTGAGACTTGTAGTGATGAATCCTGACTCGACGTGGCAAGCGGTAGCATATATAGCGATAGGCGTGAAGTCTACTCGGACGCATAGGCCAGTGTGGGTCACCCGGTAGGCATCGTTGACTACCCGCAGGTCCGTCAGGCAACGGGGACCAAGTGTAGGGATGAGTGCACAGTCAGCCGGACGCTGCTAAGATGGGATTCCCAGAGGCAACTAACACAGCCATCGTGGCCGTTAGCTTGTTGACGGTAGGGAAAAAGGTTTGGTCTTGACATCCAGCAGGGGTTGGTAGTTCGCTTCTTGGAGGCTCTCTGCTGTTGTGCATGGTGCATCCCATGTTCTAATTGGTCAGTGGCCAATACCATCTAATATTGCCGGTTCGCTGAGCACATCAGTAGAGATTTGAACGGGGCGCGCAGCAAAGCAGAGCTGTACAGGGTGTGGAAGCGCAGTAGAAGCTAACCGGGGCTGCAAAACCCCTGTAGCGCGCGGACCATGTGAACGTGCCACGATACCGCACAAGAGTTCATGTTCAAATCGGTACGTAGTGTACGAGGTGGGTGTCACGATAGCTGCGTGACTCTAATCGTATCTGACAGCCCGCTTAGTCCCAGCCACGTTCCCTGATATAGCGATCGATCTGTTGGTAGGCAAGGAGGGGCAGTGTCATTTCTGACGTAGATTACTCAGGTTCGGGCCTCTTCGCGGACCACGGCGGTTTCGCTGGAGAAGTATCGTTTGGGCAGTGGCGCCTGTCGCGCGGGTCGGAGCTGCTACCGAGCAAAAGGTTTAAGGTGAGAAGAAGAGTGCGTGGGCAGGCCGACGACGCGGAAGTCGAAGCTGGGGTAGGAAGAGGCACGTGCGCGTCTTTGCGCTCCAATGAACGTGGAAGTCTCCGTTGCGGGGCAATTAGCAGTACAAAGTATTCTTGGTGCTTCCGCCCTTTTCCATCCACCACACTCCAATGAACCAGGTTTACTCAATCGCAAAGCCGATTACTTTACATGGCTGCGCAAGCTAACGGTCTTCACCAACTTCCCATTGAAGTCCATGGGCGGGACTGCCTGGAGCTTCAGGCTGACCAGCTGAGTGCTGCCTGGCGACCTATGGGTCGACGCCAGAGCTACGTCGACGATTCGAAAACAGATGCATATCCGCTTCTCTCATTGGTCACATTCCATGACTGAGTAACTTTCTGCATCTGTCGAGCATGCAAAGTTCCTTTACCTACGTCAAGTGTTTGAGTACACCGCTGATACAATCAGATGCGGATAGCTTCAAGAGCTTCCATCGCGTCATTATCATATCGAAACACCCTCGTCTACCCAATGGCTATCCTCTGGTTGGTCCAGTATTGCGTCCGATCCCCTGTTAGGGCTGAAGACCCTGCCACTGGCTTGTTACACGGCTCGAGGCTGACCTGCAACGTTCGACAATCATGCAGCCCTATGCACCCTCCCGTTTCCTGGGAACACGTGGTGGCGGTCAGTATGTCGGATGCAGCACCGCCTACGTTTTCATTTGCGGTTACCGGTCGCATCTCCAATAACCTTGACGACCATCATCCTTTGCATGGCCGCAAGCGCTTTGGAAAGTGTGCGTGTCACACCGGCCCCATGCCATTGTTACTTGTTTCAGTAAACGAAAATGTAGGTCCGCAGCAGTCATCAGAACTTTCGGCCCCCAACCCTACAACTGGTCCACCAAAAGACGGGCATGATGCAATCGTGCTTGTCTTATTTCATCCGGTCCGCTCAAGTCACTGTGTGCTCGTAATTGTACAGACAGCTTTGTCCGACTTCACCTCCAGGATATCCGTTGAACGTTGCGAACACAACTCAGCTAGCGAAGGGAAGAGGTGACACCGTAAAATGACTGCGGGCAGCGAACGCAGGTCCGACCGTACCTGCGACCAGCGCACGTACTGCCATCTACCTTTAGGTACCAACCAAAATAGAGTGACACCGTTGTGCGAGGCCCTGCGCTGCGCTGGGTGTCCATCTCCTTGAGCAACGCAACGCTAGCAGAGTCACGATGACCTGCCGAGGCATCACGATTGGTATGTAGAAAATGCAGCAGCATTCATGGAATAGGTTAGCCAAAGAACAAAGATGCTATATTGTCAACGCCACCAAGCTGACAGAGCAGCCTTACTACCGATATATCTCCGCGCTTCGTAGACCTATCGCGCTCCACGGATGCGCCCGTACAAACAAGCGAGAAGCGCATGTCCGGGCAGACCATCGCTTCATATGCTCCTAAGTAGCAATTGTACGATGTGCCACTTCACCGCTCAGACCCCGCGTCAGCTGACTTACATGCGCGCTCGAATACCCCACGCACCATCTCGCCCATCGTTCCCGCAGATACGGTACCAGGCGAGTGTCTCGGGACCTGTAACGATGTCGGCACTGCCTAGTTATCACTCACCGGAAACAGGGCGAAGATATATCCGGTTGCTGTTCGTATGTTCTTTGGATAGCATTGGATACGATATCCCACTTGCATCATTCTATACATGGTATACACCGCCTTCTTTATCTCCAAATGTTCGGTTGCTTCTCCGCGTGTTGGTTCCACGAAGTCACAATGACCTATGAGTCAGTAGCAAGGCGTCACTGTTTTGACCGGAATCATTGCACTCAGGACGAGCAACCCAACACCGTTCGCTGCCCGAGGCGACACGAAGGAATCACGACAGGGTTAACAGCTTATAAAGCTTACGATAAGTCACAGTGGAGATTCACTTGTTCCTTACAGCATATCCCAACAACGGGCAAACGTCCTGTTCGAACATGTGAGGGTCTATTGTTGAGTAATACGTATAAAGGTCCTCAGAGCAGAGAAAGCCAGAACAATCGACTTGGGGTATATCCATATCTTCCACCAAGCCTAGCGGGATCAAATGTCCTATCCAGACAAGAATCCAGCTGAACAAAGAAAAATCCCCCAAACGCCCCCGGTGTTCTTCTAAAATAGTCGTAACGTCGTCATATTATACATCTCCCATCCATGAGGTCGAGCGTTGCTTGGTCTTACATGAAGACACCAGCCAATACCATCATGCCAACGGCGTAGTATCCGACGTACTTTCCGGCACTCAAGCTCATAGCTCCGCTCTCGTCGGTGCCACCAGGCGCAGTGGTGCCTTTCTCAAGGGTACCATTCAGAACAAGAGACCTGGTGCCATTGACATCAGAAACTGTGACGAGGGTCTTGTTGAGTGCGGCATAGCTGCCGTTACCGACAAGATCGTTGAGGTATTGCTGGTCATCGTTCTCGTCGCATCCACAGACGAAGTCCTCTTCGCACAAGCACACGACGGGAAGGGTCTCATTGCGGCCCTGCGTTTGGCGTGTCCACAGTGCGCGCCGGTCGTTGTCGTTGTCGTCATCGTCGTTGGTCGCAGACTGGTTGTAAAAACGGTAGGGGTTGTTGTAATAGTAAGGGTAGGCGCTGTGGAGCCACAGGCCGGGCATGATGGCCACTACGAGGGCTACTCCAATCAGAGGAGCGGCGATGAGTCCCTTGGGCGTTCTCGAACCAGCGGTGTAGGGTGTTCGAGCACCGCCGCCATAGTATTGTCCACCGCCGAAAGTGCGCGGTCGACCTGATCCAGCGGAGGATAGGCCACCAGCGTTGGAGGAGGGTGATGTACGTCCTGAAGAGCCGCCACCGCTGCTTCCTCCACCCGAGCGACTGCCACCGCCTCCGCCACCACCTCCACGGCCACCGCCTCCCTTGCGACGCTCTAGTGTGTGGTCTGGCGAGACAATCTCGGAGGGAGGAACAACTCGTCGCTCTTCGAGGACGTTGAGCGCGTTGGATTCGGGTATCGAGGCGGCGCTGATTACTTGTGCGGCAACGAGGCCGGTGAGGATCTGTGAGAACTTCATGACGGAGTTGATGTGTGACGGTGATACAGGAGAATCGCGGATGTAATTTGCGACACCAGATGTCGGGTCGAGGTAATACCGATAAAGCTACAGGGATGTGATAGTAGTGTGGTATGAGAAAGCAAAACGTGAGATGTTTGCAGTGTGATTGTGTAGCGGAGTTGCTAGGTATAGGGTAGGATCAATGTACGGGTTTGCGAAGAGGCAGGCGTGGGTCTTTAATGTTGTGCTGGCGGAAGACATGGGTTGCACAGCCCTGCGTCATCAAAGAAAGCCTGGGGCAAAGGGTAAAGCTTAGTCGGTTGCGACCCGCCACCATACCAGCCAAGCTCAACGCCATAATCTAGCAGGCAGTTGGGTGCCTGACCAGTTGTTCCCGATCTGACCATGCTATAGGCTAAATCACATTGATCTTTGTGGCTGAAGCATGCGATTCCTTTGGGCGCCCGTTGATATACGCCGTAAAAGCGCCGTTGATCTGCTCGAATGGGCGCAATGCTGCACAGATGCCTGACACATTTTGGATACCTTCTCATTCTCGACCACAACCTGAGTCTGTCCCTGAAAGTCTTCACTGTAGAATATTCATGACGTGCAAATCGATCAAGTGCATCGAATTACTCAGGGTATATGACCTCATAGTTGCTGATCTGCCGAGGCACTAAACGAGCCTCCCGAACCAGAGGTGTGGCCAAACGCATCACAGACTGGATGACCAACAAACCAGAGAGCAAGCTCTGCCGAATATCCGATTGCGCCTCGATGTGGTTTGCTAGCGGGAAGCATTGCAATCGCTATGAATCACTACCATGGGACCTCGTCATTGGTGCGCAAATGTGCTCTGGGCATACGGCGCGGAAACAACGAGCGCCAAGAACGCAATCTTGGGTGTGTGGGACTGCACGCATCAATCTGCGCGAACGATAACAATGAATGTTGTGTCTTGCATGTATGGATCTCGAAGCGTATGGTGCTTTGTTGGCACAACCCCATATTGACAATGGGCAGCATCGTGGCAGGATTGACGACAGGACCGGAGTAAAAGGCTTGGCAGTTCTGACGGAATATCATCATACTATGGTGCAGGGCGCCTAACCGGTAAACGATGCTTCGTGATACTTGGAAAATTGCGGCACCACATGCTCGACCTCCGCTGGCCTGCTTCTTCAGTAAAGCTCTTTGTTGTCCGTCGAGCGCCTGGTCCTCATTGTGAACAATTTCCACGATATAACTGTTGATTTGTTCGCGTGACCCTACATGTTGTTACTCCACATGCGAATGGAGTATCCGCATCTCGAGCCGTTGATGGGCCACCGATAGTCGTAGGGCTATGTATACGCCGGTCCCTTGGTCTGGGTTCAACGGTGGCGCAGCCAGGGCACATGGTAGGCCTGGTACTTCGTGACCGTATCTGCGGGCAGCAAGGCTGATGTGGCGCTATGCCTATCAGTCGCCGGGCTTTGCGCAGCAGACATGGTCTACTCGGGCTATCATCGTGCTTGCGGTGGTGGTTCAGCGGGACCTCCATCCGACACTGTCTGGTATTTCCTGTATTCCTGCTCGAGTTCTCTCTGCATCTCGAAGTCGGCCTGTCGTTCGCGCTTAACTCGTTGCTGTTCGAAGTCCCGGATGACGCCCATATGCATTGCCTGATACAAGTTAGATAATTCCTGGACCATGTCCGTTCCGCAGTACTCACAGCTTTGTCGTTCCTCTGCGACCAGTGCACAAATGCTACGGTGCCGATTGCGGTGACGCACGTAGTCGCCAGTGTGATCTGCGACGCTCGAGACATGGCGGGGACCGTGGAGTAGAGGCGAAGTTGGGGACGAGGCCTTGTGTAAAGTTGGAGCGGCTTCTCTGCGGGTGGGAGCTTGGGCCCTGGAGCACCTTCCGCCAAGTCCACGGCTACATCGTGCCTCTCCGCAACTCTACCCTGTGACAACCAACATCCCCGCAAATCAGCACTCAAGATGGTGAGGACATCGATAGTAGGACGCCGGAGCGAACACTGACAGCTACAGTCCGCCCAAAACTCCGCGGGAATCCAGACCCTGCTCGATGTAAGGCAGCGCAACCCACTACAACCTCCGCATAGCTCACACCGCACCTAGGCCGAGCGCGAAGCTCAGAAGATCGTTCAGCAAGGTATTTCAGCACACAAGTTTGCCTGTTCGGGTAGTCGCTAACCACTCACCAGCAAGAGAATGTAAACAACGCCCGACGTACCCAGCCGCATCAACACTCTAACCGACCCAGACCGTACGAAGCGAGTAAAGGACGCCCGAAACGAAGCACAGAAGGAGATCGAGGACTACAGGAAAGAGAAGGAGTCCGAATACCAGAAGTTCGAGAAGGAGGTGCGTTGGCCGAGACGACCTACTATACGCGTAATGGAAGTGGGAGACTAACTATGGCGCAGCACAGCTCAGGCAACCAGAAGGCTGAAGAGGACGCGAAGAAGGACACAGATGCCAAGGTCAAGGAGATTGACGAGATCGGCAACAAGTCTGGCAGCAAGGTCGTCGACCAGCTCATTGAGGCCGTCGTAAACGCGCACCCCAAGCCACCGGGCAAGCAGGACTAGAGCGCCAACACAAGTGGTAGGACGAAGCGTGGAGTCAGAACTGGTGCGATGATGTTGAGGAGACATATGAAGAAGAGCGCTCCTTGTACATGATCTTTGACGGGCCCAAGACAGTCAAGGTCGATCTATCGGCCTCGAACATACCAACAATAGACGATATGCTGTGAGTTTGGTGAATGTATTCCAGTTCAACATGCCTTTGTCTTCTAGGCTTAATAGTCGAGTTGATGTCTATCCGTGAAATACATTCCAGTCTTCCAAGGTCACCAACCCGACACGCTTGTATAGCGCATACAACTACATTGGTGACGTTCCAGAAGTATGCATCTGTACTGTGTTCTCAGCCTCGCATGTGTGAATAGCAGACCAAATGCTCATATCTTTCTTTGTTGTTGCATCTCTCTGCTCGTTGCGGACCCTGACCCACGTCCGTTCTAGCTTCCCGAGGGCCTACGTCACTGCTGTGGAACTTTATCGCTCGAGCATCAACGCTCCCCGAACTGCAATACAATGCGCTGCACCCAATGATACGAATCTGTGCTCGAGCGACTATTCGCTCGTCTGTATACAGAACCACATCATGTATACTCTCACCAATAAATGCGACACGCCAGTTCAGCAGCTCGCAATGTCGGAAAGAAGACCCGCGCATCTCCGACTCTGGTCGCGAGATTGTAGACGAGTTTGCAGTAATGCGCGAGAAATATGGTATGCCCATGCCACTATCACATTCAACTCCCGAAAGTAGCTAATGAATGGTAGATGCACCTGTATGTGCTTGAGTCCTTCGCACACCGCACCGCTGACCCTTCCAGGAACATACCATAGTCCTTGCACACGGCTTGCTAGGTTTCGACGAACTACGACTCGCGGGACAGTTCATACCTGGCATACAATACTGGCGTGGCATCACAGATGCGCTGGCGCACAAGGGTATCGAGGTTATTGTGGCTGCGGTCCCAGCCAGCGGCAGTATCGAGGCGCGCTCTGCGAAACTGGCAGAGAGCATTGCGCTCAAAGCGAAGGGAAAGCAGGTCAACATTATCGCGTGAGCTGGATTGACCCAATGAGATGCTGCATCGCAGACCACTAACAATTCATAGGCACAGCATGGTATTGACACATTGACATGATACAATAATGAGTGACTGACCTCTACTTAGGGGTAATCAGTGCCTACACTCACGCAGTGCAGTTACTAAATACACGTAGGGGTCTCGACTCACGATACATGATCAGCCAGCTCCGGCCGACTGACTTCAAAATTCTCTCCTTGACCACCATAGCCACTCCACACAGGGGTTCTGCTTTTGCAGATTACATGTTCGAGACGATCGGTCGTACGTCAGTGATACCTCTTGAATGCTTCTACTAAACTATTTCTAGCACGCAGAATCAAACGCGTCTACAGTGTTATGGAGTACTTTGGTCTTGAGACTGGCGCCTTCTCCCAACTCACGCAAGAGTACATGAAGAATAACTTCAATCCCAAGACGCCAGACATACCTGATGTCAAGTATTACTCATATGGTGCATCTCTCGAACCCACTCGATGGTCCGTCTTTGCGCCTTCCCACAGTATCGTCAAGGCAAAAGAGGGCATCAACGATGGCCTGGTCAGGTGCGTGGACGGCTGGCGTTTGGTATGCTTAATGACAACTAACCACGTTGATAGCGTCGAGTCGAGTCAGTGGGGCGACTACAAAGGCACCTTGATTGGTGTAAGCCATCTCGATCTGATCAACTGGACGAACCGGCTGAAGTGGTTCTTTTGGGAGCTTACGGGCAGCAAGCGCAAGTATGGAAGCAACGGTCACAACGACTGCTGAACTTGAACTGACCATGATGTAGCTTCAATGCCATTGCATTCTATCTTGATATATGCGGTCAGTAGCTCTGGTCCAAACTTTCGTGACAGATCACTGACACAGATCACAGATATGCTGGCCAAAGAAGATCTGTGAACTTGCCAGATGCACAGCAACAAGTCGCAATTGTGGATGCGTTCTGGTCATCCTGTATCTGACGTCTGAGCAAGCTTGTGCGTCATCGTGGAATTCAGCTCCGCCCTTTGAGAGAAGGCTATTGATTAATGAGCCTCAGCTGAGGAAGCGTTGCGCCCAGTCACACGACGCGATGCTCATGTAAGACAGGGGTCAGCTTCAGCCCGGAAGTGCGGCTATGGCTGTGGCTGTGTGCGGCACATTGTCCGAAATGGGTACATGACATGCCGAATATGTACACTCAAAGTTTAAGTAAATACGCACGAATATACTCCTCTCAGGGTACAACCTTGAGCGTTGCCGCAGAAGCCGTGCAAGAGAGTGGTTTGGGTGATTGTTGCGTTGAAAAGCCTTTGCGTTGGGTTATGACGTTGGGGACGGACCCCGGTCAGGCAGAAGGAACCCCGCGGGCATCCGTTCTGGAGATGCCCAGCCCGCATCGCAAACACTCCCACGACATGACACGCGTTCCCCAGGCTTAGCCGCTGCATCACCAACTGACTTCATGCGCTAAATCGATCCTCTGCTCCCCAGCTACAACCTTCATCCTTGACATGTCGGTTCACCTCTGCAAGCTTCGCGACTACCCGTTTACCTAGCCACCCGGTGCCTGGAAGCAACATTGAAATACTGGCCACTAATCCTAAACGCGAACCTTCAAGATGATCGTCAACATAGTGCTCGAGAACCCTCACGAGCACTACACCAATCTCGACGTCATCCAAGGCAGAGTCCATCTGCGGGTGCCGAATCCGACCAACATTAGCAGCATTATCGTGAAGCTAGAGGGCGAAAGCAGGACGCGACTGCTGGCACCCATACACCCAAACAGACCAGACAAACAGCGACCAGTGCTGGAAGTCCACAAGTTCCTGTACAAGACACAGGTGGTGTGGCCGACAAATGTGCGCCCCGAAGATGTCGCCCAGAATCCGAAGGCAGCCTTCACCATCAACGCCGGGTCCTTTGAGTACCCGTTCCAGTTCAAGGTACAACGCGCAATACACGTCAACATATCGCATATAGCTAACAACCCTCTCAGCTTCCTCTCAATACGCAATGCCAGCAGACGAATAACCCCATCTCCAACGTTTCCTTTTCGAACGCGATACCCGAATTCGCAAAGACGCCGACACAACATGTAAAGGCGACACTACCTCCTACACTGGGTGGATTTCCGGGAGAGGCAGAGATACGATACTTTGTCAAGGTCACAGTAAACAGACCGCAGTTCTTCAAGGAGAATCCCAGGGCAATTGCGAACTTCAATTTCCTTCCGATTGAACCTCCAAGACCAGACAAGACAGACGGCGAGGCGTATGCGAGGCGACAACATGAGTTCCTTGAGAATGCTCCCAGCGTAGCGGCAGGCAAACGAATGAGCTTCTTTGATAGAAAGAACTCGACAGGAAGTGCTCCGCCATCACCGACGACAGGCAGTGTGCCACCTCGGATAGCCATTGATGCCCGATTGCCTAATCCTGCCATTCTCACTAGCAACCAAGACTTACCGCTGAGACTACTTGTGAAGAACGTCAGCGCACGCACAAAGAACATATATCTGCAGATGCTCCAGATTGAGCTGATAGGGTACACCAAGGTACGCGCGCATGAGGTGTCACGGACAGAGTCGAACAGCTGGATTCTGTGCTCTTTCAGTAACATGGCCATTCCCATTGGAAGTCCCTCTGACCCTCTCGATACGGAAGTGCCCATCAATGCCGAGTACTGGTCTGGGAAACCGGTACCCAATACTGTGCCACCCACCTTCACGTCCTGCAACCTCGCGCGTTTCTACGAGTTGGAGATACGTGTTGGCGTTGGCTATGGGAGCTACAAGCACGGTGAAGATCAGCTCATTGTCTTACCCCTCAGACTACCAGTCAAGGTCTACTCGGGCATCGCGCCACCCAAAGCACTCCTGGAAGGTGGTTTCCCTGCAGACAAACCCACCACACTTGCCCCACCGCCCCAAGCAGCTGCTCACAAACCAACAACGCCAACACAAGGAGGTTTCAACGCATCTAGCGCGTCTTTTGGGCAGCCAGTACAGCCCCAGCATGCTCCCGCTTATGACGATGCGCCGCCGAGCTACGAGGACGCGATTGGACAGGATCTTCCCCCGATCAATGGGTACAGAGGTAGTTACCAGCCCCCTCCTGCACCCGAAGGCGAGCCTAGGTTTTCCGACGAAAAGAGACGATGAAGACGCATACTACGCCTGTGTTCGTTTCTACAGCCTGAAGTCTAGCTGCTGTGCACCCTGAGGATTACACTACGTGTTTGTCGGCACATCAACACGAATCACAGCCAAGGCCTTCCATGGACACCATACAATGGCTACCATCTGAGAGGAAACGAACTCCTCTATAAACGTCAAGGAACAGGGCTATGCCGCGGATCAGCACCCTAGACGCGTCGAGAAGTGGCGATATGGTAGGGGATGAGCGAGTCTAGGCGAGCGACATGCGACCAAGAAGAACCTTTGGGCCGCAGCGAACGGCCTAAGAAGCATGCGTGCTGCAACCGAAGTGAGGGGCATGCAGCAGTTCTATGGCGGAGGTTGATCTCTTTCTACCCAGTAATCACCCTTGCTAATAGGTTTTCTGTAGTTGTCGGCGGAGCAATCTGAAACAGTATATTGTAGTATGGTGTATGTCGCAATCTTTTCCTCGTCACAGTTGGCTGTAATACCAAATCACTATGTAGCTCAATGTAATCATTCAAAACGTTTGTACGTGTAGACGAGAGTCTTGGATAGATGTGTTCAGGTGCGGGGCATACCGTGTGACCGGTGAAGCTACACGGCAGATCGGTGGAGAGCGGCAGAATGGCACTATGCAAGCCATGCCTGTCACAAGCCATCAAGTGAGGCGTGTGAGGCATTAACGCGGTCATGGTGTGCCACTGGTAGATGTTTGCGACCGCTAGCTTTGTTGTGGTTGGGAGCTTTGCGCAGACGCGTCTGTGGGAGCAACATTGCGAACGCGCTGTAGGTATCGGATGTACCAAAACCACAAACAAAGACCTACCGCCTACTCCCAAGGCTGCATCGTGCATTCGACGCGACACAATGCGGTCACGATACTCTGATGGTGTTGACACTGAGTGACTGCCTTAGCCACAGACGCGCCTTCCGGCTAGCTATCGATAGCTTGGTCCAAAACAGCCTTCACCTTCAAAACAGACGCGCATAGCCGGCACCAATGCAAGCACGGCATTTGTTGTTGTTGTGGTCCTCGAATCGCGACTCTCCAGAGCAACGTCCAGAGCCCACTGTGCGCACTAACAGACGCGTCGTGCCTGACTTACGGGATGAGTAACAGCCCTGCACGCGACGGGATCGCTGACCGCCAGTCGTGACTGTTTAGCCACAGCTTCCAAGACCCGGATGCAGACACGATGCAAGACTAATGCAAGAGCCGCATACACTATCCCGTGCATGCTTCGAGCCGGTTGGTCAGAATGAGTGAAACGTTTCAAGCCGGCTCCAGGCTGCAGCCCCACTCGACCACTTGGTCGAATCGTCGCGTCTAACACCATATATACACGTCTACCCACCGCGAGATGGTCGCGTTTTCTGATCAATTCTTCGGCTGCTTTGCGTTAAGAGTTGGGAATCCGGTGGCGGGCTCGTTGGCATCTAGGGGAACGACCTTTGACTCACACCTGCAGCTCACGTGTAGTAGCGTCTGGCCCCGCTTTGCAACCATGCACCGCGCTGTGGTAAATACAGCTGGGGACGAGGTCGTGGCTGGTCCCGTCGGATTTTCTGTTTCCTGAGGTTTCGCTCTTACTCTTTCGAATGCTGGATGTTTGAAACGACTTTTACGATTTACTTGAGATTTACCACGAGATTGATACCTTGAAGAATAAACGACCTTTTCACGAACCAACACTATTGCATGCGACCCATTCGACTATTACAACATGTACTCACAGCGATCATCGCCACCGCCACTGAAGCGCTCACATTCGGGTGAGAGCCAGAACAGCTATGCCAGCGCTGCGACAACAGTATCGCGCGCAAGCTCCAAGTTACTGTTTGGAGAGATCCCATTGACACCTGCGACGACAGTAGATGGACGATGTAAGTACCCCGTCGCAATGCGCGCGCACTCATCCTAACGTCATGAAGCGATTCGTTCCAATGGCTCCATCTGCAACCTGGTCCTCTCCACGAGCTCAGTCTTCTTGCGCTTCTGGTTAAACGACGCCTGCCGCGACAATGTACTGGATCACATGGAAACTGAAGACCTATCCAATTTCCGCCTTGTATGCCATGACTTCTCATCAAAGGCTGCGCCGCGGCTCTTTGAGAAGATGACTGTGACCTTCAAGACATCTACCTTCTCCAAGCCAGCGCGCATCGAAGCGCTATCGAGGATAGGCCGTCACGTCAAGACCTTTACCTTCCACATGCCACATGGCCCAGAGACCTGCTTGCCACCCATCATCGACCCGTGCACTGGCACAGAGAAGCAGTTCATCTACGAGCCCCAAGTCCAGACACCGCAACATGGACCGGCCAAAGACAAGGCACCCAAGTATGGCAGCTGGGAGATGCAGGACTTGCTCATCAAACAGTACCCGCCACTGTTCCACGCCGCGACCAATGTCCCTGCCTTTTGCGCCGCCTTCTCTGAACTGATCAACCTCACGCATCTCAAGGTCTCATGTCCGGGATCTACTGGCTCACTTCGGCACCGACGAGGTGTAGTCGACTATGCGCTCATCTCTCTCCGCATCGCCATTGAGCGCGCTCCATTGTACAGCCTCTCTGCTCTCTCCCTCCATCCTATCCACCCTGGTGGCCTCTTATACCTCCACCCCATGCACGGCTTCGGCAGCACACCATCCTCAGCCAAGCGCTGGGGTCAGATCCGTCGCCTCTCAATCTGCATGGAAAGCATACCCTTCAACTCAAGCTCATCGCGCACCCGCGCCCAATCTCTAGAACACCTCCGCATCTTACACGCCTACCTCGCCACACTCTCACGCGGCCTAACGCGTGTCTTCTTCCGCTGGAAAGGCGAGCGAGGCCCTTCACCCCTCTCACTCGACCGTGAACCTTGCATGCTTCCCAGCCGAGAGGAGTCCACCCACCCCTCTCTTCGCGGCCAAACCAATGGTCCCCGCCCCTTGAAGTTCCCTCGCCTCCGCGTCATGGAACTGGAAAACGCGCTCATGGACTCCGCGCAAATCAGCGACTTCATCACAAAGCACAAGCGCTCCCTCCGCGAGTTCAACTTTGAAGACGTTAAGCTTCGCGAGGGCGACTGGGATCTCGCGCTTGAACCTCTGACTACCATCTCAGGGAGTGATCGGTGGAAGCAGTATCAAGAAGAGGTCATGGATGTTCCCATTATGCTCTCGCCTATTGATGCCGAGCCGCGGGTCATGGGCCCGTTGCTTGAGGAGATCGAACAGGCCATCGAAGAGGTTAGTGGAAAGGAGAGGAGAGAACATGCGCTGTCGAGGTGGTTGGGTAGACCACGACAGTCAAGTAAGAAAGATAGCTTCTGGGGTGGAGGCAAGAGGTTCCTGCATCTTTCGAGCTGGAAGGGCAGCTCGCCTGTCATGGTAAGGTGAAGTGGCTGTGCTTGTTTTCCTGGGTTCTTGTCTGGTACTAGGGAGTTTTGCTGTGGTATGTCACGGTTGATACCCCTCGGGCATGGTTTACGGCGTCTGCTTTCTGTCTTTATCGTTCTTGTTGTTGGGTTTCGGATAACGGCCTCTCATGTCCTCTCTTTTCGTCTTTCCTTTGTCTTGTCTTCCTCACGCTCATTACGACTCAACGTCTCTACGGCCTTTACGACTACTCCGAAAATCACGTTTGCGCATGGTTACGATGGTATGAGTAGAATAGTATGACCTTACGATCCTTCAATGATATTTCCTTCTGGTTCTTACCTTATGTTTGCGCTCATCTCATTGGTTCAGTGTGATTTGGACGTCTACTTTAAAATCAATCAAATCCAGGGTTGTGCTCGTATTCTGCGGTACCTGCAAGGTGTCCGTACGTTTGTTTACAGGCCATGTTTATGCCCTAAACTCAATATATATATGTATATATATGTATATATCACGCGCAAACATTGTGGTCATTAACACCCGCTGACATGTTGAACACCCATTAATTAGAAGTGTCTTACTCGAGAGAATTGGTATATATATTCGCCTTCAGCCTCGCATCTATAGCTTAGCCTTGTTCTGCACCTTCTTGAAGATAGGCTCCAGCTTCGTCGCGCTCATAACGTTTCCCTTGACCTTCAACTTCCCGCTCATAAACAGCTTCTGAGCATTCGCGTTGCCGGCCGCAAGCTTGCCAAAGTCCTCGTCGCTCAGCACCAATGTGGCGGTAGCCTTCTTGCCAGCCGGGGCGGGACCCTTGCCGACTGTGCCGGTCTCCTTGAGATCAAGGTACCATGTTTCTTGTGTGCCGGCCTTGTTTTTGAGTGTGAAAGCGAAGATGGCCTTGCCGTTCTTGATGGCGTCTTTGCGGTCGGCGTCGGAAGCGGAAAGGGCTTGCGCAATCTCGTCGAAGGCGGCGGAGGCGGGGAATTCGTCTAGAAGTGTGTTAGTTACACTATTCTGAGGTTCCTTAGGAGGTTGTGAAGGGTCGGCATGTGCATACCGTTCTTGAGAGACATGTTGGCGATGTGTTGCTAGAGTGGTGATGCGCTTCGAGGAAGGTAGAGACTGATGGCGATGGTAGCTAAGCGGGAGAGGTTTGTGGAGTCGAAGTCGCGAGTGCGGAACAGTCTGGGGTATATAAGAGCGTCGGAGGCTTGTGACAGCAGTGATGATGTATGCAGCTGCGAATCTGGGGAAGCATGTGAATGAGTGAGTGGGCCGAGACCCTTGAAACGATCATGCCGAGGCATAACCGCTTTTGGATGGAGCACGTGGCCTAGTCCTTCGGCAGGGCTCGCATCTCTTTCCTCAAATTACTTCAAAGTTTAACGATCCCTAGCAGCGGACAACACTCTCAAGTTGCTGGGAAGTACTTTGAATTCATTCGCAGCGGCTTACTCCGTTGCATTTCGTCGCAGCATTGCAGTCAATCTGTGTTTCCACGAAGTGCCATTGCTACGACCTGAGAGTTCTGGACGCTGGTGAGGTAGTTGCGGCGGACATTGAGACTGAGCAGCTTGCGGCGCGTCGTTTTTTGCGTTTGATTCGACTAATGCTGTTGCATCAAGAGGTCGGGATGGTTGCGCGTTATTGCGTCGCCGCCAAGCTGAACACGTGATTACGTGGAACAAGGAACGCGTCTCATGCGGGGACCTGAGACGCGTTCTCGCTCTCCTCTCATCTCATCATTCCGCCTCCTCAACATCAACCACAAGACTTGAACATTTACTTACAGCATGAGGAATGATCTTCATCAGACCTTCGGCGAGATCTTCAACGGCGACCCATCCGCTTTCCGCAAGCAATTACTAGAGGTCCAACCTTTCACAACTGATCGAAGCAAGGCTGAAAAATGGGCAAAGAAATTGCGGTTTCTGGATATTTCCGAAATACCAGATCTACAGGCAGAGAAGCAGAAACGAGACTGCCGCTACGCACTAGCTAAGGCTCGCGGTTATTTCTACGAGCGAAAGATACCGTCACGCGAAGTCCCCATCACGGAGCGTGAAGAAGACGACGAAGACGCATACATTGCTGTCTCATGGAGATGGGCTCACTTCGATGAGCCTGAACCCCCTGTATTCGATTATCGAATCAGGAGGCCGCATGCGAAGCGGCACAAAAGTGACTTTCCGGACCGCTACATGGATCGGGTAATACAATTCGCACAGAGCGTTAATGTGTCCAAACTATGGATCGACAAGGAGTGCATATATCAGAGATCGGGAGACGAGAGAAAGTGGCCAAAAGACAAGGAACTGGGAGTTCAGATCATGGATCTAGTCTACGGCGACAGTGAAGTCTCGGTTGGCCTACTCACCGTGAAGCTTACGCGTCAACACCAAGTCGATCTTCTATCTGAACTCTTACAGGGCCGCATTTTCGTCGACCCCAAGGACAGAGAAAATCCAAAGTTGAGACCCGAAGTCAATGTTCTGGCAGTACAAAAGCTGATTCGGCGCATTCTCAGCGACCCTCGCTGGGATCGTGGCTGGATCTTCCAAGAAGATCATCTGGCCTCGAACAGGATGACCTTACTCATACCGTGTTCTGCAAGTGTTCGAAAAGATCAGGGCTATGATTTTGGTGATATCCTTGGGGACTTGAAGGTCAAACTCAAGGATCTCCGACAAAATGCGACCATGTTTTGCTTGGCTCGCCCTGAGGAACGGCGGTCTAATACCGACATACTGGAAAAGCTCAAACAATACAATATCTGCAACAAGAGCTACACACCGCCACAGGACGACCATCTGTTGCGTTCCGGGAGGAATGGCATTCGCGGTAATACTGGCGACGACAAGAACTATCAGCGCGGAAGCAGCTACGAGATTCCAGCGTACCGAACGACTACGAACTGTGTGCTCGACGATATTTGCAGCCGTTCGTTGGAGAACGAGGAGGACAGAATCGCTATCCTTGCAAACGCTCTAAGATTTACTACGCGCATAGATATCGGGAAAGGATCTCCAATACATAAGCCAGACAAATACAGCCTCTCTGTAGCTCTGCTCGCACTCATACTAATGAATGGGGAGATATTGAAGAGTACGACATGGGGATCACCTGACCGTGCGCGTCTGCCCTGCGAAAGTAACCTGATGCAGCACACGTTACAATCATATCTCGCGGCATGTCAACACGAGTTTAGTGTCCCTAATCTGCGATTCCAGCAAACTTTCGTCGACCACTGTCGTCTCAAATCCCCAACTATCACGTCTCGTGGTCTTCAGACGGAAGGCTGGCTTTTCGAACTATTCCCTCGTGAGCGATCAAGAATACGAGCAGACCAGCTCAGCCTCCGTCTCACCGATTCGGATCGAGAGGCTCTATCTGATCTAGGCCGAGGTCCAGTGCTTCGGGGTACGAAGCTCGACGAGGATGCACATACGGCATTGGATGCACTGATTCAGAAGTTGGAAGCACTATGGCCAGGTAGCAAGCTCGCCAGCTACATGCGCAGACAACTGTTTTTTGATGAACATCTGTCGCGATCAGATTTACCACCGTCTGCACCGTACGTACTAGACATGATGTTCGCACTCTATCAAGCTCTTCGCGACGATCAAGAGCTTCGTTTGGGGCGGCTGGCTTCAGCACGTCCGCATACAGAGCCAGCTGCCATCTTCATCAGGCCGGAGCCAGATGGTTGGAGGACAGAGCAAGCAACCCACTTAAACTCTAACGGAGCACCTTGCCTTGCAAAGATTTTCACGAGCTGGGATCAATCACATGATTCTGAACGACTAGCAAGCTTGGAAGTCGGTAGGAGGATCCAAGAGGCTCGTGGCAAGCGGGATTGTTTGCTTTATAGTGCTGGATGGGTGAATGGAGTTTGGTACGCGCAAGGTCAGTCAATGGGAAAATATGTCTTTCCTCTCGCGGGCATTACCGAAGATCGACATCGGGTAGAATTTGTAGCAGGCGACGGGGGAAGGAAGAGGAAGAGGAAGAGGGATGGTGGCAGCTAGTACATGCGATCTATCTTTTCAACTGATTGACAGTTTATGAAGTTCCGGCTTTGCGACACCTTCGACTTTGTTCACCGTTCTCTTTACGATCATGCAAACAAGAAGCGCACGAGCGTATCACTTGCTTCTTCACAGCCCTCCAAGAACCAACACCAATCACTCAATCAAAGCATGTCTTCCCAGACTAAAAAGCTCGTCCTGAAATTATCTCTTACCCCGCTTACATACCTGTTCACTCGCGCCAACTCGCTCTTCCAATCGCAGCGCAGGGCATGGAAAGACTTCGCCGACAGTGCTCCGGATCCTGCTCTTGTAAACCTGATCAATGGTCCCATGAAGGATACTGGAAGACTGCTGAACATGACACAAAAATTTCTGCGAAAGCTCATCGACTTGGCAGAGATCAAACTGAAGCAAGTAGAAACGGAAGCACAAATAGCCGGTGCAGAATGGCTCGCCAACCCGACCGATCCCATGAACAACGCCAAATTCCTCATGGCGAGAAAGATTCATAGCGACTACTTCAAGCATATGAGGGAGGCTTGGGATGTTGGATTAAAAATAATTCCTGGAATACAGGCGAGATTTGACGATATGGAGGACACGCTCGAGAAGCTCGCTGTGCTCATACCAATCGAGGAGCTGGCGCTGCCACTTGGGCCGTTCGTAGTCAAGGGATTAGAGGTCAACGACAGGATGTGGGTGTTTGCAATAAGGTTATTGGGCATCGTACGGACGGTTGATACCCCCCTCGGTGTTGCGACTGTGGCTGTCAACGTCGAAAAGTACCCAGAAGCGGACAAACTTGCGCGAGCAAGATACAAATTTGGGGATTACTGAGTGTCAGAGGATGAGGAAGTGTCTGGCGCGTAAGTAAGAGCACCTTAGTTCGTTGCGAAGGTCTTAGATCTGGGTATAGTGTGTGCGTTGTGCAAGCAACGAAGACGCAGCAGCGACCATCTTATATTGCCCTCTTCTAACTTAGAGTGCGATGCATACTCTAGTTCTTCTATCTTGTCCTATAGTACTGCAGTAACGCAAAGTAAATAAGCAACTTACAACTTCTAAATTCTATATGCACCTATCTAATTAGGTCCTCTTAAAAAGAGAAGTATCGTCAACACAAGAGCTTAGATCTAGGTGTTGAATTCGTAACATCGTGCGCACTGATGAAGCCCGCTAGGTCGCTTGCGCTGTCTAGTCTATAAATCGCTCTGGTCTATGCCCATCCAATTCTATAAAGGTTATATCCACTCTCGTCACCTCGTCCAATACCCCGTCTCTTCTCTACAAATTCTTTTTCCAGTATTTTGAACGTCAACCCGCTGTCGCTCTTGACACAGAACTCCGGTTCAAAAGCGGCTTCGACAGTATCAGGAATGCCTTCAAATTTGCCCGTCTTGCGCACTGTGACCATAAGCCAGAATACACCGTTCTGAGCCAGGAGATGCGCCGCACAATCACGTAACCAGGCGGCATGTTCAGGAGCGTAGACTACGTCTGAGGCGATGAGAAGATCTGATGCTGACTTCATGTGTGTAGGAGGTTGAGCCCAGTCCAGTATTGCAGTCTCTACAGGTGGTGTGTCGTATGAGCTCAAAGGGAAATTTGTCTCGATGTTTGCGTTGCAGTTCTCTAGAACCGCAGGGTGATAGTCGGTCGCCGTGATGCTGACGGGTCCAGCGCCGACCACAGGAAGTAATTTCGCGACTGCTAAACTGACGAGTCCAGTGCCTGCACCGAGCTCGATGATTGTCCGCTTCACTGCAAGACTGTCTTCAGTCAGTCCAAAGCGCTCTGGCTCGGCGCACATCATGCTACTGAGTACGATGCTGGCACCCCAAGACTGAAGTCCGACAGCTGTGTGATCTGTACTCGACAGTGGCGCGTCATTGAGCGTGACCTTGACTGAATCTCCAGATGATGTGGAGAAGCAGAAGTCTCGTGTCAGCGCCTCTTCCTCTTCATCGGCATTCTCGAATAGGTTTGAAAGAATGAAGCCGGCATCGTCGACAAGTTTTTCTCGTACATCGTCATCGACCTGCATTTCTTCCGACCGCGCGAGGAGCGAGTTTAGCCATTGGGTGGCGAAAGTGCGCTCGAATGGGTCTGCACGCAGAGCTGCTGTCACCTCTTCGGTTGTGACTTGGTTTTCATCATCTTCGCCTTCGTCTTGAGACGCGTAACCGGAATCCGCGGGTCCAGGGGGTGAGACGATAGACGTGTGCTCTCTTTTCGATGTCGGGTGTGGGATAGTAGTTGGAAGGCGTACAGGACAGTACAGCGTTTGTAGGTTCTTAAGAGCGGCGAATATCTGGTCTTCCGATACCGATAGCAGTGAACGAATAGGTGGTAAGCTGCTTGATGGTGGCAGACAACTGCCTGTAAGACTGTCACTCATCTGACGCCTCGCTAACAAATGAACAGACCAAGGAACGCACACAGGGAAAAGGAATGTGGAGAGAAGGAAGAAAGAACTGGAGAAGACGTGGAGACAAGGGTTCAGTCAGAAAAATTAATCGGCCAAGGCAAGGGACAATTTGACGATACTTAGTTTAGCCTCACGCTCGGGCAAAGTCGTGACTTCTAGATCTTTTCACCGCCTGTCATTAGGCATCGTGGGCGTATGTTTGGATCGAAAAGGCAGGTGCACAGGAAGAGCTTGCTCCGTCGGATTTGCACATTGCATGCTAAAATCGTAGTACCCGTCACACTCGACATGTACAAGACGACTTGCGGCACTGTAAATGGGTCAGCCGGTACATCTAGGGGTAGCGATTTTTGCGTGGGATGGCTATTGCCACGTGGGTCGCTAAGCCGAGCCTCATCGACGCTAGACCACGGAAGGCATAGCCACCAGATCCAATGGTCAGAGACCCATCCTAGAAAACTTCGGTCAACACCGGCAAATACGAATTGTGCCGACGGAAATAGCCTTGAAACATCTTGGTATACTCTATCAGGAATCTCGCGCAACACGTCGATTGTAGCACTAGTGGCTTGGAACCGCCTTGTGGGCTAATGCCCAGGCTGCTCAGTCTCTAGCTACGCGGTCTTTACGGTCGTGTTCTTAGGTAGACAGCGATGGACAATCCTGCTCTCTTCCGATTACAACTCATTTCTCCACCATCTTCTCATGCATAGCTTCCGGAGGTGTATCCGTGCCTTCACCATCCACAACCATTGGCCCCTTACCCGGCTTCTTCCTCCCAGTGATGTCCATGTAGATCGACTTGAATGTCCTGACACTTGTTTTTCTCCCCTCCCAAAGCGGATACAACCCTACTGCGAAGCACGAGCAAAACATCCACAAAATGCCCACAACAACCCATCCAGTGAAGAACTTCTTGCTGAAAATATACGAAGAACCGTACATGGGCATGGGCCAAAGCACGAGGAATGATATTGCCATGAAGAGCGTGAGCCAGCGCGCAATACGCGATGCTTTGAGCAACTTGGCTTGTTCCTCTTCATCAGCTTCGATGGCTCGTCGTTGTTCACCGGGGATTCGTTCTAGGTCGACATTCGCGTCAAGAGCAAGATCGTGGTCGTCGCCTCTACGGATAGCCTTCATGCTCTGCCAATCGTAGTTCTGGGGTCCGAAAGCGTACGTGAAGACGGGGATGAAAACAATGGGAGAGAGGAGGGCGACAACGTTTCCTGCTAGCATAGGGTTGTTGGCGCCGGTAGTGAGCACAGTGAGTTCTCCACTCTCTTTCTGTGCGGTGACGAGCCAAGCAATAAGGGAGCAGGCGAAGCCGAGAGGTGGTGTGAAGGTTGCTGCGACCCAGTTCATCTTCGACCACATCAGCGTTAGAGTGGCGGGCAGGACAGCGGACGAGATTATGACGCCCATGAGGAGATATAGGTAGCCCATGCTGATGCCGATGTAGTAAAGCCCTGTACTCCAGGCTGCCATTGCGACAGCGAAGCCGACAACCATGGTGTGAGACATGTAGATGAGTTGTTTCCCTGTAGCTTTAGGGTTGACATAAGTCTATGTTTCGTCAGCTCAATAATTTGCTTTCATGACCAGTAAAGTCAAGCTTACCTGGTAGAAGTCATAGGTGAAAATGGAAGAAACGGCAATCAGCTCAGCAGACATGGCGCTGGTCACAGCCATGAAGACGAGAAGCAGAACTGCAGCCGCTCCTCCCGAACCCATCAGGGCAACAGCGGCCGTGGGCAACACAAGCCCAGCCGTCACATCAGCATCAGCCATGCGGTTAGGATAGCCGGGGAAAACAGGGTTGTTCTCCAGGGCGATCGCGCTGAGACCCATCGTGGTAGCGGCTAGCCATGGAATCGCGAACCAGGACAGACCACCAATGATGTATCCGGGAAGAGCATCGACGGGACTGGCAGCGATGGCTTTGTTATAGTATCCGTTGTCGCAGAACACAGTACCGAAGTTGCCCACGATGTTGATCACGAAGAAGATTGCACCTTCTTTCGATCGCATGGTTAGGTAAGAGCCTCCGGCGTTCCCTTCGACTGGGTGATCCGATGCGGCTTGTACCAGTAGATCGAAGACTTTCCCAGGGCTTCCGAGATTCTCGTTGGTCGCATATGCGGTGAAGGCAAACATCAAGAGGATGATCAGAATGACAACAGTGTGTGCTAGAGGTAATTTTAGCGACTTTTTGCTGCAAATGTAGAAGAGAGTAACTTACCATAGTCAGTCAAGAAAGTGGCCTTGATGCCTCCAAACATGGTGTAAAGAACTACACCAACAGGTAACAGGAAGCAAGCAGCAGCAGTTGGCATGCCGGTGAGCTTGAGTAGGTTAGTACAGATATATCATTCGCCGCGTTTGACGTACCGAAGTCACAACAGCGGAGCCTCCAGTCAACAACATCGAAGTGACAAGGATGTTGGTAAAGAGACCAAAGACCATAAAAACGACGTGCGTGACTGGACCGTATCTGGCTCGAATAACCTCAAGGAAGGTATGTGCATTAGGTGCTCTTCGTTTCAGCTCGATAGCAATCGTAGCAAATAGGATGATCTGCACAGTCGCTCCCGAGGCGTACCAGAAGGGGCCAGATACTCCATATCGGTAGGCGACTGCGCTCGATTGGAGAAGTGTTGCCGCCCATGTCCAAGATGATACTACGGCTGACGCGACAAGTCCCGATTTTACTGTACGACCAGCTGTCGAGAACATCTCAGAGGTTTGGAGTTCATAGTTGTATCTCTTCAGCACGAATGTCGTCAAGATCATACCGAAGCTTTGCCGAGTTAGTAATGCCCATGTATGAGAGACGTAAGACCTACGAGAAGGCAAAGCCTAAACCGATTACAATGCCATAGCCAAAGCCTTGGCTTAGCGGCGGAGGTGTACTCATGCTGGGTGAGTTAAAGACACCTCAAGTGACGAGCAGCTGGCAAGTGGAAAGTGCGATGCCAGAGGGATGTCGGAAGTTGAAATATGATTAACCTTACTGCTTAGCTTCGCTTGGGAGATTTCGCAGAAAGCTTCGGTCATGATCTGCCGGCATACGACCTCTAGGAGAGGGCTTTAACCATGATAAAGCAAGAGCATTACCGTTCATCGGCCGCACGCATAAGGCAGGTATAGCCAACCGTAGGGCTAGCGTGCATATTCGCGGATAATTATTAAAGGTGACAGCGATCACAGCTCGACATCTGCATGGTTCTGCAGGCTTTCGTGGGGTTGGGCAACAGGAGGATGCACACCATGTGCGGAAACGATCTTCCAACCCCGGTATGGTCCGATAACGCGGCGGAACGATGTAGATAAGATGCCAACTTTTGTGTGGCAGTTTTTACTCACAGCTAGATTGTAACCAATCGCAGGCCTGTACAGCTTCGAGATTGTTGGGTTCAAGCAGCTGCTCGCGGCTGTCAAAACGCGGCTGTGTATCGCGTTGTTGAATGGATTGCCATGCGAGAGGTAAACGCTGACGATTTCGCAGCTTTCTAGCCATGAACGTCGAAACTACCGAGGCCAAGGTTTGTAAACTCGATGACAAGATGCAGGAAAGCCGTTGGAGCACGGAAAAAGCATCTGTCCAGCGTCTCTTCCGTCAAGCTTCCAGCGGCAATCTTAGCAGGCTCGCTTAGTTGCCAGTCGCGACGCGTCATTGGCTGTTCTGCATCTCTTATCTCTTTGGCGGGATTGGCAGCCCCAGATGCCACATCGCGTTGGGATCACGCCGTCAGCGGGGATTATCGAGTGCAATCGGTCTGTGCGGGTCGGGCAGGCGTTCGATTGCCTTTCAACGGTGTGGCATAGCACCTACTAGCGCTCTTGTATGCAAAACGTACCCTTCCCTTCAATGTGTCGCCAATGCATTGTATATCTGGCTCAGTATGTGTCGTGCGACCAGCGTAGAGTACTGGACTTGGACTTTAAGAAGGAGCGAGCGTCATGGTAGCGCAGGCGGTCTTTCCATTGACATGGCTAGCTCGGGCTTGGCGGAGCAGGAACAAACATCAACACCGTAAACCTCGACCTTGCATCGTCGCATTTTGCGAGTCTAATGAGATATATGGTGGTTGAATAGCCTTGCAAGGACGAAGCCTTCTAGAGTTGCTATGTTGTCCTGGTTTCGTCACGAAACACCACAGCTTGACCCATCCCGAAGCTTGAGCATGGGAAACCGTGAAGATATCATTATCCTCACGATACTCTTAGTCGCCAATACGCCGCAAAGGCTGACCCGTATCGCAAGCGAGACTGCTGTGTTGTTCATGTTGGAGAGACTGCCGCTCTTGGAGACGCTAACCGGATTGAGGCAACATGTCGTGAGTAAAAGGGCGACGCCAAGGTAGAGCTTGTGTACAAGGGCGGAGTGTATAACCCGTCTCGTGTCCAAATTTAAAGTCATCATCACGTCTCACGGTCGGAGTTTTGAGAAAGAGGTTTGAAGTGAGAGTATTGATTCTTCATCAAATCCATGTACTACTGTGGGTATCTCGTACACCAAAACTGGCTAAACATAATATTTTAGGACCACCAAACAGCGACTCCTCAGCAATGCAACGTTTCATACATTTCCAGCTTTAGGCCTACGAGCCTGAGCTGAAGTTGGATCCGTCTAGAACGACAAGACCTGCGACCGTCGCACTGGACAGAGTGGAGAAAACACCTGTAATGAGAGCGGACATTGCGAGACGCGATACGTCACCGCTGCGGCCAGGACTAATCTGACTGAGCACACCAATTTGTGTACCCAGGGATCCAATGTTGCCGAAACCGCAGAGAGCGTAGGTAGCGATAAGGCGGGAGCGTGGGCTCAGGTCGTGGTAGGGGGACGCGGGGTCCTCGTCGGTGAGCGATTGGAACGCAACGAACTCGTTCGTGATGACCTTGATACCGATGAGACGAGCAACAAGAATCAGGTCGTTGCCTTGACGCGATACACCGAGGAGGAAAGCGACAGGGTACAAAAGGTAGCCGAGGATCAACTCGAGTGTCAAGTCATAGTCGCCGTCGAGGTTGATGTAGCGTCCCCACCAGGTGAGCAGTCCGTCGACCAGGTTGAGAAGAGCGATAATACACAAGAGCGTAGAGACGATCATACCGGCGATCTTGAGACCGAGCCAGGCACCGTTGGCAAAGGCGTGGAGGGCGTTGGCGGCCTTGTGCTCATCGTCGTCGGGCACGACAACACGACCGGCGGTAAGAGTCTCCTCAGTCTCCGGGTATCGCAGCTTACTGAAAGCGAGCGATGCAGGGATACTCATAACGCAAGATGAAATCAGGGCTTGCGGGTTAAGGCCCATACCGATGTAGGCGACCAAAACACTACCGGCAATAGTAGCGAATCCAGAGCACATGACCTGGTGCATCTCGGCCATGGTGAGATGGGCAACGAAAGGCTTGATCAACATAGCAGATTCACCCTGGCCGATGAAAGGAGAGGCAGACGCGACCACGGCCTCAGCACCGGATACTCGCATGGACCAGAAGAAGAAGACGGCGAATTTGCCAATGAACCACTGGAGAATGCCCCAGTAGTACAAGAGCTGGACGAACGAGACGAAGAAGATAATGGCTGGGATGACGCTGAACATGAAGTACGTGTTCTGAGAGATCTCTGGGGTGGTCAAGAAGGCGACACCATCCCTAGCGAAACCCAAGAGCAGGCGAGCAAGCTCAGAGATGAAGTTGAAGATGTCGTATCCAGCCTTGGTACGGAGAACGAACAGCGCGATGATGAACTGCATGAGCATACCGACGATGACGGTATGCCATACAATCTTGCTGCGGTTGCGGGAAGTCGCCCAGAACATGAAGATGAAGACGGCGAGACCGAACAGCGAAACGGCGCGGTTTGCGCGGGTATTGTCCTCGCTCTCTTCGCTGGCGAATGATCCGACAATGATGACAGCGATGGCAAGGCAAGCAGCGGCAGGAATGCGCATCTTCTCCGGGATGAGGTTGGCAATTCTCGTTCCAGTGTTGGCCCAGACCCAGTGCATGGGCTTGGTGACGATGGTGATGGGAACGTGCAGAGTGATCAGGCGGATCATAATGGCCAGCCAGAACAAGAATGGGATGATCCAGTTCTTGTCGTTGCGGTGCACGACTACACTGGCAATCCACCATCTGGTACTGTTAGCTCGAAGCACTCGAGACGATGGACGTTAAAATGCGCCTTACCCGGTGAAGAGCGCTCCAATGAAGATGTGGACAGGCAGTCTGAACGTCCGGTAGAAAGCACTAAAAGAAGTGTACCAGGGCTTCTTCTCTGCCTCCATCTCGGGATCAGAAGAGCTGCGCGTAGCCTTCTCGACTGCATAGTCGTAGCCACCGGCCTTCTCAATGTCATGCTTCTCGTTGACCGGGTGGCGCTGGTGGAGGTTGGTGCTGTCAACACCAATGGGCGTGAATTGGCTGGCGCTGTCAAGACCACTGGGCCGGAACAACTTGCTGGTCGGCTCGTCTGTGGTTCCGGTGGTGTAGACAACGTTGTCAGGGTGGGCCGCACGCGCGCTGTGGTGCACGTGTTCGTGGTGGTGCTCGCGCGCAATGTCTAGCGCCGGGTCGTCATTGCGGGCGACACCGGGCATTGGTGAGCCGTTGTGTTGGTCGCGGATATCAGCCATGGCGACGAATAGGCACAAGGGCAATTCCTGAACAGAGGTTGAACGACGAGGAACTGTTGGTTCTCATATCGAGGTCGGCCCTCGCGGAATTATATTTTCGCACCGTGGCACGCGCTACCACCAAAGTGGAGGGATCGCACCGTCGCTGGCCCAGACAAACAGTTGAACGGGCTCCAGACGGTCACTTGGCAACTTCCTCTTTTGCACTGGCTAGAGCACAGTAGCACAGGGTTCCATTGGCTCCCGGTCGTCTCCGCTTTCTGGAATATCTACCGTCTCATGTTGGTGCTCGCTTACTCGCTGTTCACACGCCTGTCTCTTGTGTCAACGCGACCCAGTACCGGCCGACCTACCGCGCTTCTGCAACCCGGACCAGGTTCTTATCTTTCCCCAGCCTTGATAGCCTGTCCAAGCGCCAATCACGGAGATGAACGTGCTGGAACGCCCGCCCAGTCCGTGATAAGCGGCGGCGAATATGCGCCCCTCCTCGGTTGAGGCTCTGTTTTGGGCTTCGCGTGGCGTTCTCGAAGCAACACCTCTGCCTTGACAACCCGACCTCCATCGTCTTCCCCGAGGTCGACGTTTCCGCTGCCCTGGGTCATGTGCAGAAGCAATTCCCAGGGTCTCGCAGCAATTACACAGGGGCGAAGACAGCATCTGCGAACCGTCGTGGTCGCTGAATTTCGCTTGTACTTTGTCTTTGTGGACCCTCCGGAATGCAGATCAGACCGGGTACTCCGTCTGACGCAAGGAGACCAACCCACTCCTATCAGTACGCTGCAGCGGGACACGCGCGAACGCCATGGTAGCACACGGCGTGCGCCTCCATCAGCGAGTGTTGGATTGGTGTCCCTCAATGCTATCTGACCAACGGGTCTCGACCAGCGCTATCACCATCATTCCGATAACCAGGTCTACGCTAGGGACGCTGGACCATCGAGCGCGCTTGTGGTGTCCTGCAGCTGAAGGAAGCTGGGGTTCTTATCACGAGGGCACGCATCGAGATATATGCGCCGAATCATGTCGCGGACTTCGCCTGTGTATACACTTTGGATAGCCGCTGTCTTGGCTGGCCGAGCGATCCTGACATGCTTTTGGACGCCAGACGCATTGTAATGAATGCCGTTCAAGATCCGCAGGTGGCCTTGGGACTAGCCTTGTCCCTTCCCCGCAGCGGGCCCAGCTCCATGCGGTAGCACATCGTGTGGGCTGGCATCATTTCGAGCTGGACTGCGAAGCCAGCCCTCCCGAATTCCTACATCACGGTGCTCATCACATAGGGAAATGTCTTCTTCGCGTTGCTCCAGCTTGACGTCCGACGCATAGCACTAGGCCAAGTTGTCGGCACTTCTCCCATGTCAGGCTTACCACCCCACCCGAGGCCAACCGAATGGTTACAATTTACTGTACCTAATCATACTTTGCGTGGCGTCTGCTAAGAGCAGAATCACGGAATACTAACAACTAAGAGGCACAGCCATCCGCGGAGCCTCTATTCACTGATTACATATATTCGATTCGAAGGATTATGGTCGATGCAGCGCCTTATTCGCAATTCGGAGCACCTTACTTTTTGCATCCGTGCTGTCCGTCATCTCGGTCAGTTCCTATCAGTGTCTGGGAGAGAGTCTCCACTTTCCGAGACGAAACACGGGTGAAATAGATGTGTGTGTACACCACGTCAAGCAAACACGAGCCTATACATCTGCGCTATTGCGTAAGGCCTCTCAACTAGTGTTGGGTGCAAATCACAGCGATATCACGATTATAATCGTATGTTTGCGAAGGACAAGCCGGGACTGCCGGAGCTGATCTAGGTACACCCATCAGCAACAGGAACCCCCAGATCCAGTGCACAGCTCCATGTCGGGGTTGTGAATTGAATCGCTTAATACACTTTCTTTTGGGCAAGTCGTCTTTCTTTTAAAGATGTTGTGCTTTCACTTGATCAAATCACAGTTCCCCCGAAACACGATCAGTACCGCCTCCGAACGACTCTAGGCTACTTCCGCGTTATTTATCCCAACGAGCTTAGCATCCTCGTCCTCTTCGTCCACCGCACTGCAGCTCATACTTCCTAGCGCGCACTGCACAAGCCTCCTTACCGTCCACAAAGCTTGTTCCCTCGCTTCTCTGTCGTGGCTGTCACGTAGACGAGCACCACACCCCGTCGCTAACCCGCGAAGCCTTATTCAAAAACCATCAACCGAGTACATCAAACGCTACGGACGCCACAATAAGGTTGCGGGACACGACATGTTAGCATTGTGCAATTGCACCAAACATGTTTGGCCCACGGCTACCTACTTTCGTTTAGGTTGATCACAGAATCTGGTCCCACGTACCTAGCCTTGCGAACGTGTGCTTGGTGCTACCGCGTGCTAACCCGTGATGTGAACCTCATGCGGAGAGCAAACACGAAATCACACATGTCGTGATTTGAAAGTATGCAATAATATTGACAGGTGTCAACAGTGCTCACGTAGAGTTGCGTGACGGTTCGTTATGAAGCGACTCAGTTCGATCTATCGGGGATGTGCTGGGCACAACAGGGAATATTTATTGACACAGCAAGTAGGCCACATAGATAAATCAATATTCCAATATCGGTATGTCACTTCATCACACTTTGCGCCCCATATGATTGCTCAGCCAATATGCACAGGTTCACTGCACACCCAACATCTCATTGCATGTTCTCATAAGATGAGTACGAACAAGTGATTCGAATACGTAACGACAAAGGGTATAATCAGCCCGACCGAACCCTCAACCAATACTACCATACCATACACCTTACACCTTACCCAATGCCGCTAAACAACAAGACTGTTGATGATGATAATACAAGTTGCCATAACCCATATAACAAACGCCCCCTATGCACGGCTTAATCAGAGTGATCGGACCCCAAACCTCTTACTTGCCTGTCAACTCGCCTTCCAGGTGCTGGTAGTTTGTTAGTTATGATGTTGCTGCGTTAGACACGAAAGTGTTGAATACTTACCGACCACTCTGGAATGTCACGTATCCGCTGCCACATATATCTTTCCAAACGATTCGCCGCCTTTGCGTACGGCGTGCTTTCATTGTTGTATTTGCGGCAATTGTCGAAGATGAGCTTGGCATCTCTGATAAAGTCCTCGGGAGTAGGATAAAGATCCTTTTCGTGTTTCTCTTCCATGGTCGCGAGATCCATGGGCTCCTTGATGACGTCGTAATAGTCAAGCACCTCATCCTTATTGACGGGCTGTTGGAACGGCCAGGCGTTGCTGTTGTTCTGCATGTCGTTGAGGAGATGGAGAAGGGCATTGTAGTTGGGCCCGTGGCGGGGCGCGCGAGCGAGTTCGTCCATGACAGGTGACCAGCCGGAGTTCTTGATGGCAGGAATGGTCAGGGGGTCGATGGCTTTCAGTTCGCCCTTTGCCCATTGCGCCGGCGGCGCGTGGACTTCGTAGCTCTTGCTCACAGCCCTTATCTTGGCGTTTGCGCATTCCTTCTGCTTCAAGAGCATTCTGCCGCTTTCCAAGTATCTTATCTTGGGCACCATGCTACACTGCATGATGGTGCCGCCTTCGTAGTCCTTGATGTAGCCCATCCATCTTGACTTTTCCAGGGTAATCTCTTTGGTGAAGCCTTGTTTTTTGAAGTATCCGATGGCGTAGTTGTCGGCGTAGGTCAAGAAGTGCATGACCTGCGAGGTGGCTTTAACGTAGTCTTTGAGATGTGACATGAGATGGGCACCGTAGCCCTTAACCTGCTGATCAGAGGAGATGGCGCAAAAGACGATTTCGGCGAACTGGCCTTTGTCGAAGGGACGGTATGTTATGCCACTGGAACGTTGTATTGTCAGCGTCTGACCAGACATGGGACGAGAGCCTTAACATACCCTACCACCTCGAGGGGATGTTTCACGATGGCTATGCTCAGATGGGTTCTGTCGTAGACGAGGCGCGCAATGTAGTCTTTTGGCATCTTGGGCAACTGTTTCTGGAAGATACACTTCAAGCCTGTCAAGATGATGGTGCTCTCCCTCTCCCCATCATTGTTGACTACTCTGAATTCAATCTCCCCATTGCGCTCTTCTATGACGGCGGGTTTCTCGGGGAATGGCACTATACGTTTCACGGGAGGCGCGGGGGCATCGTCGGCGGCAGAAGGTGTCGAGGGGTCCTGCTTTATGCGCTTGGGAGAGCCGTTGGGAGGGTCGGTGGTTGCCTTGCGCTTAGCTTCATCGCGAGCCAGGTTAGCTTGTAGTTCGCGAAGTCGTGTGTTGGAAGAAGACTGCCGGGTGTGTCGGCGAGGTATGGGGGGAGGAGCGAGCAGTGGTGAAGTTGGGGGAGAGGTGGGATAGCCCAACACGTCGCGCAACTGCGGGATGTCGTTGCGGGGAGACATGCCAGGCTTGTGGGTACGATGCACGTCTGTTGACGCGCATGAAGCTGGAGAGGGTATGCGCACTTACTGTCGTCGGTCGCGCCCGCCATGTTGCAGTGTAGGGCGCCTTCTGTGTGCCGTCGCGCCTTCTCTCAGCCCTGTGCGTGGTGTTGACTGAATGTCGGGGAAGTTGCGCCTCCCGCGCTAGTCGCCCCACACCAATCACGGCCGATCACCTGCGAGTGAACACGAAAGGCCACCAAAGCAGCTTCACGAGAGAGAGACACTTACATAATCCAATTGCACGCCTGCACACATGTCGAGCCCACTTGTAGACGTCTGGGAGGCTGCTGCGTCCTCGCCCTTCAGCCCTGCCGTCGGAAAGAACACGCAGTTCACAGTCGGCTTCGTGCTGCTGGCCATCTGTATGTTGGAAGCTCTGCTGCTTAGTGGAGCTCTGCTAACAACGCGCGCAGCTCTCATCTTGACTACCATCTTCGGCTTGAGTACGCGAAATAGCCACGCCCCTCTAGCGAACCTCTACTCATGCGCACACAGACCGCTCCTTCATCAACCTCCCCGTTCTCGGTGTTCCCGCGTCATTAGCATTCGGGTACGTGGCCTCGGAAGCCCAGCTACAACATGCGCCCACTGACTGCAAACAGCTTCGGCGCCGTCTACATGATCTGCGCAGTCGGCGTATACGTCTAGTTTCCTACTTCTCCATCCGGCGTTAGGGGCATACTGTGTACAATCTATGGAATACCAATAAAAAGTTCAAGACTCTCGAATCTACCTGCACGATAGCCCGTACCCTCACACTCACAACACAGCACCATGGACGAAGAGGAGCCCCCAATACTCACGGCAGTGTCAAGCTCCGCGCGACAATTGTACCTGCTCCTCCGCTGCATTGCCTTCTCCAACAAGGCTCATGTCCAGATCAGCGACATTGGCATGAAGCTCGCTGTGGATGAGGCGAGCGTCATGGAAGGTACGTACAGCCATATGCGATGTATTTTTGGCACATTCCAAATCTGACACGACTACAGCATCCGCCTTCCTCGACAAGTCTCTCTTCACAACCTACACCTTCAATGCGCGCGCCGCACCGCCGAACTCACAACACTCCGACAGCGACGATGAACTCGACCCAACATCTACTACCACTCCCGCGTTTCAAATATCTCTTCCCGCTCTCCTTGAGACCCTCCAGATCTTCGGCCTCACCGACCCCTCCACTTCCAAACCACCATGGGCGCGCGATGGTGCATATCCCACCAGCACAGCCTTCACTGGAAACAACATACTAGGCGGCATGAACAACCTCTGTCGAATAAGCTACGATGGCCCCGGTGCTCCACTGGCCGTCACTTTGACAGAGGCAAGCATACGCACGCAATGCGATCTCACGACGTACGAGCCAGAGTACACAGACGAAATACCTTTTGATCGACAAGCCCTCGCTCTGAAAATCATCATGCGAGGCAGCTGGTTGTATGACGCAGTACAAGAGCTATCATCTACAAGCCCAGAGAAGCTGACCATGTACGCCAAAACCGTGCGCGGCAAACCCTTCTTCGCTCTGTCGTCATCAGGCACTCTAGGCTCAGCGCGCGTCGAGTTCAACAATCAGCCCCAGCCCTCAGCCTACCGCACTCCTGCATCCACGAACCTCAACACGAACAATGAGGCAGCAGATCAGAAACCTACCAACCTGCTCGAGACCTTTCAGCTCAGCGATCCACAAGCCGTACTCCGCTCATCCTACAAGTTTAGCTTGATACAAAAGGCTGCGCGTGCGATGAACGTTGCGACCAAAGTCAGTATACGAGCAGATACCCAAGGCGTGTTGAGTCTACAGTTTATGATTGAGGTCGAGGGTAGTGGGTCGGCTTCTCAGACTGGGCCTGGAGGGGCCACGGGCGGACAAGTGAGTTTCGTCGACTTTCGCTTTGTCCCGCTTGTGGAAGAGGATGACGAGGAGGCTGAGGGCGGAGACGTTGACGAGACCCTGATGCACAATGGCCCAGGAAGCGATGGCGAGAGTGGCGCTTACGATATGCTATGAGAGTACAATAGACATCACTACAGACAGAAAACAGGGAGCTTGAGCTCAGCATATGCCGATTTTGCCAATTCTTATATTTGCTAGTCTGTCCAGACCCGAACAGAGTAGGAAATGAAATGCACAATCGTACAATGTCTTCTGTGATGAAGCAACCATGAGCCTTTGTTTGGCAGCCTCTTACTTAGAAGTCCTGACGTTTGCTGTGCACATGGCCTCGACCTCGACAATTCCTTCTTTTACTCAAGCTGAAAAACTCCACCTGATGAAATGTAAACCTGCCATGGGGCCCATACGCCAATGCTTGGACATGTGAGGCCAGCCAAAGTTCTAGTCCTGACCTGAGTGCGAAATCAATCTGAATAGCGTAGACTAGGGATACTCAGGACGCCCAGTCGTCCTATCCATAGTTTTATGTAATGCGTCATGGGAATCAGCTTCTTTCTTGTTTTCTTCTTTCTCGAGTCTCGCGCCAGGCCATAGTATCCAATCTGATGCCCGTTATCGATGTTCGTACCGAGCCGCTTTGTCGTCGCGAAAAGGGGATCGAGCTTGGTGAGTCGTGTATCAGGCGTGCTAGACTCGCGTCTCGATCGAATGGGGTTCGTGCGCTGCACGGAGCGACTTAGAACTCGAGTTCAGCTACCACGGGCATTAGCAATGGGTGGCGAATGTTCACCATTCGAATTCACCATTTGCTTTGTGGAACAGGTATCTTCCATACTGTCAGTGAAATCTCTTCAAAGTCTCAACAC